>NC_141685.1:721994843-724394843 GCF_964263255.1 Lissotriton vulgaris
CTGCAACAGGGTCGATGCACCTATTCTGCATCATGCAGGCTAGAGATGCGTTGATTTCTCTGATGCAAGTATCTGGGTCCACTTTCAGTGAAATAGGCCCAGGAACAGGTGCAGAGACTTTGATATCCCTGAATCTCAAGCAAAAGGAGGCAATCCAACAAGCCCTTGAAGATCACTATATTTGCCAGGCAAAATCCAGCTCTCCCTCAAAAGGGTCAGAGAGCAGCAGGGCAGCACAGCAGAAAAGAAGGTCTTCCAGATCAGCTGTACAGCAGAGTATCAGTCCTTGATGCTGCACAGCAGTTCTTTTGACAGAGTTCAGTAAGAAGTCCAGAAGTTTCTGATTAGGTGCGGGGTCAGAGATCCAGTACTTATACCCAGTTGTGCCTTTGAAGTGGGGGTGATTTAAAAGAGGGATCTTTGAGGTGCACAGAAGCACTTTCTTCCCACCCTGGTTCTAGACTATAAGTAGGCAGTAATCAGCCCTGTGTTTGGGGCTAGGGCATTGCCTATTGTATTGTATGCGGTCGTACAATGGCGCGGCCATCTTGTTTTCAGTGTTCGCGTTGCGTATTTCCATTTCCGGGTGCTAGTTGCATGCTCGTGTTGGGCTTTTCCTGCGTGCGGGGCGCAATTACGTGTTCGGCTCCGTTTTTGCGAGCTCGCAGGGGAAATATCGTGCAAACTTACCCACGTGGTCACAATGGGTGCGGCCATCTCGTTTTTCATTCATTGCTATGGTTCTGGGCATGCTTTTTCTATCCTGCTTTAATCTTTGCAATCCTTTGTTTGTTTGAACTTTTTTTTATCTTTTTTACTCATTATTTATCTCTCTGTTTTTCTACATCTATATTTTGTGTTTTTTTCAACATTTTGTTACTTTAATAACTACTTTTTTTGTTTAGCTCTCTCTTCTCTTTTATTAACTTTTTTCCCCTATTCTTTCCTTCTTTCACCCAGGACCATGGCAAAGGGAGCCGGCAAGTCTAAGGGGAAGGGTCCCGCACCCCGTAGCCAGCTCCCTTGCGGGCGCTTAAGGGGGGAGGCAGTAACTGCCTGGTAGATCTTCAGCGCGGTGGAGGTGGCCGCACTGGTTTTATTTGTCCAGCGCCACCTCCCCAAGGCCATCGCGGCAGGCCCGGTACCAGGTACGGGCTCCGGGAGAGTCGCCAGCTATGGGGGAAGGTGTGCCAGGCCATGTATCGGGAGTCTGGGGTTCGACGCACCGGTGGTCCAACATCCTGGACCGGGAACAAGACCTGCCCGACCTGCTTGGCGTTGAGATCCCTGGCCTTGGTGAGTAGTAGTAGCTATTTAATCACTTCTTTGTTTTCTCCTGCTCTATGTTATGATATTGCAAATATTTGCTTTTTTCCGAAGAGCTAGAATGCTGCCGATTACATTGCAGGTAAATTATATTTCAAAAGCTTCTGTGATTGCAGGTGCTCGCCTGCTCACTGGCGGTGCTACTATGCCTACTTGTTTTCAATTTTATGCTCATTGGGCCTGGGTGATTATGTATGAGTGTACTCTACAGAAGTGCGTAATGCTAGACACTAGAGATTACATTGCAGGCTTGTTTTCAATTTTGTGCTCAATTGGCCTGAGTGATTATGTATGAGTGTTCTTAACAGAACTGCATAATGCTAGACACTAGAGACTCAAGTCCAGTCCTTCCTTTGTACTCCTGCCACTAAGAAGAGATAGTGGTGGTGGATTGATAGGTTGAGTATATTATGACTGGTTATTTACTATTTAGTAGGAAACTTTTTAGTGGTCCGCAATCATGATGGACTGTGTCTGTCGCTTCGCGAGCTGCGGAGTGCTGCCTGCCAGTCCTAGTAGGACGTTTTTGTAGTTGGTTTATTGAGTAACATAACTTTCCAACTAGACGGTCCACGTTTGATTTGGTTGACAACAATCATCCATGTTTGTGTCTTTATTTCATGTTGTACATCAGCTCCCCCCAGGGGCAAGAGGACAGAGGAGGAGGTAGAGGCGCCGGTGGAGCAGGAACAGGAAGGCCAGATAGGTCCACCGAGGGCTCCTCTGCTGGCCCCAGTATGTTTTCCTGTTAATATTATTTATTATACTTCCCTATCTTTTACAGCACCTATTTATTCCAAACATTCCTCATAATTCTATGTTTTCCTAAATCGTCTTTGATCTTCATGTAGACTGTTTCTAAATTCTTATCCTGCCTCTACTATGACTCTCTGTGCTACTACTAGATAGTCTGTCTGTGTAGCTAGCTAAGCTTGCACAGTTCGCAAAAGGTGTTAAAGAAAACTCCTATTCAGCAGTAGCTCTAGGCACAGAGTGCAGTCCTCTGGGTTGTCCATAATGTCTATTGAAGTCTTCTAAATGGTTATGCTTTGACAATTCCCAACAATAAAATGTCAATGGCCACCAATAATAGGATACTAGTTTACTTTTTGATTGGATAGGAGGACATAGTACTACTGTTGCAGGGACTATTCTGCACATACAGAACTATGGACAAGAAATAGGGCATTGGTGATAATAGGCACAGTTAGACTTTCCACATACCTCAGCCATAACAGAAGTTGAACCCCCAATCTCCTTACTGACTAGCTAGTGTGTCAGAGTCATTATTTAGCTCCCGAATGCAGCGATGATCCCCAATGTTTATACAACCCAGAACATAACATTAAGGAGTCAGAGTCCCGACCTCTCAGAGTCACGGACTAATGCTTGCAAATTGCAAACCCTTTCGCTCACTCACTCATGACCAAAAACCACAGAGCCTATGTAAGTTTTAAAGCTTTATTAAAAGTAAAACAACTAGCTCTGTGTGTACTTTGTAAAAATTTAAATTGTGCATTATATAAAAACATTTATCAAAATCAACTTTATTTAAGATAAACGGTGAATGACTGAAAAGTGGCTGATTTCACACATTAATTGTGGGAAAGCCCTCACCTGGATGGAACGTAAAGTCTTGGTGGGGATGAATCGTTGACGACTCCGACTAACATTCATGATCTTGCTCTTGTTCATAGAAGGGAAGCTTCTGTCTGTAATGAGAAAAATGGCACGTGTTAAAAAGCAAGCATTCATCAGTTGTGCCAAAAAGTGTAACATCACATGTTATGGCTAAGCATAAATAAAAAACACCCTTCCCAGAAGAAAGGGAAATTTGTAGTTTAGACTAGAGAGTCACACATTATTAAATTTGTTTATGTAGTACTAGTCTAAACTAATAGGAGCCTTAGGATGAATGTTGGGGTTTAAACCGGTCGCCCCCCACTCTATACCCTTTTAAACACCAAAGGACCTGCCCCTAAATACTGTGGAAACAATGATTTCCCATGTAATTTTGTTATAGGCTAAGTTAGGATAACATTCAACAGTAGATATATCTAGATCTAGATAGAGTAGACGGTCACAGGATGAAGAGTGTTACTTTGAAGAGCTTGTAACACCGCAAGTCCGTGACTGAGTAGCAAAGCCAAGGAAAGTAGAAGTTGCAATTTTTTAGAATACTACCATGACCAGTAACAGTAAGCACAGCAAGCACAGCATATATCCGGCGATTACGGGGACCACTCACTACCTCTGTTAATTTTTTTCCATCTCTGTCATTCATGTGTGGCCTGTCGGTGTTCACTCAATCAAAAACAAAGCACCTAAAGTCATCCCATATGTAAGCAAATATCCTGTGAAAGGATAGATGATCATGTTATTTATCTTCTTCATTTTCCTTTTATAGTAGTCATGGGCAGGGCAGGGTGAAAGTTAAATTAATTAAGCAGCAGCCCTTGTAACAGAGTATGGCCAGTGCCACCCATAATAGAAAAGTAAGAGCTTCACCACCTGCATGTACTGGACTGGTAACCGTAATGCAAGTCTATGTCATCATGGCTTGCGTCTGTTTTTCTCTGGTGCAGGTCAACTGCACTGGCATTATGCCGTCTTCCACAAGTTTACGTACCAATTTCGTTAAACAAGAGAGAAGAAGAAGACTGGTGTAGTGTCTGAGTCTAATGTAGTGAGTCCATATAGTGCTAGTAGAATTCCTGAAACTCTCACTAATGTTAGAGCAGAGGCCGACGAAGTGGGAGGTTAGATAGATACATGCCACAAATGTTATGTACTTTGCTAGCAAGTTGCTTGTGCTACTGTGACACAACTTTCTGCTGAATTATTTTGTGTTAATCTTAAAGAGCATTGGTTACAGTAGGTTTTTCTTTCTTCATATAGATACTCCTTCTAAACTAACAAGGAAGGAGTTGGCTAGACGGGCCCGGCAACGGAAGCTGGAGGCAATTGTCACCGAATATCGGCGGCTGGTGGCCCAGGAGGAGGAGGATGACACGCAGTCACAGTCAACAATATCCACGACAGCTGCATCCTCCTCCGCTGCCCCTGGGTCATACAGTCAGCGCAAACCTCCAGCGGTACGGAGCCGCGGTCCGGCAGCCACCCGCCACCACCGAGCAGCAAAAACAACAGCTGACCCCCTCAGTACCTGCAAGTGCAAGGGCCGTGTGCACCGCTTGACCCTGAGAGTGTCCAACCTTGAGCAGGAGGTGGTGAGGCTAAAAGCCCTGCTCAAGGACCTCCGGAGAGAGCAGAAAGACCACCTGGACAAAGTACACTGCCAGCGGAAATAGAGAGACTGTCCCTTGCCCTTTTTTAAAGACTTTTGGGGGGGTGGGAATTGGGCATTGGGGTTTTGTGGACTGAGTTCATGGGCATTGGTTGGGCTAGGGAGGGGCGTGGGTCGGGTCTTCTTGTGGGATAGTTTATTTTTGTTAGGGCTCCAATAATTATTTATTTATTTCAACTTAAACATAGCATACGCGTTTTTTTACTGTTTTGTGGGGGGGGGGGGGGTAACTGTACGTTTGTTTTCCTGAAACTTAACTGGCTGGTTGATTCAAATTGTCTAATTGCCCAAATTTCTACAAAAGTGCCACTGACAGAGTTAGTGAATTCAATTGTCCTACTACTTTACTAGTACTACCGTCAGTCTCTCCTTTCCTCCTATTCCATTATTCTTCCTCCCCCAAAATGCTTATCTTACCTGTGATTCATGTTTGAGAATAGGGCTAGGCATAGGGCTGGCTGCATGTCAAATGGCGATTAAGGTTGGCGATGGAATCCTGGACGGATGAAATGTCATTGTTGTGGTGGTAGTAGTAGTGGTACACACTGGCAGTAGCAGCATATGAAAAAAAAGTAAATGAAAGATTGAGTGGCCTGAGCGGAACATTAGAACACTACGATAGATAGTACAGTACACAAGAACAGTGCCATAAATTGTAGCCTAAGAAATGCTAAAGTATTCAAAATATAACTACTAGTTGCGTGGAGTATGGCTTCTACAAGAGATAGTACTGAAGTTGAAGGACACATCAGCGTAAGCATTCGTGATGTGTAGGATGAGAATGTTGTTGATGATCAATCCACTTGATGGCGCACATGAAATTCTTATTTGATTTGCAAATACTCATGGGTGTGTGTCAAGCAGAATAAGAATAAGAATATATACTCGGATTCCTTCACCAGCCTTGAAATTGATTTTCTGTTGCTTTGACCTTATCCTCCCCAGCAAGTGTGTGGAATTATTGTTGTCATTTAGTCACACCTCAATGAAAACCACACAGCCCGGGGGAAGAGGGTTATGGTTTGAAAATTGGATGGGAGTGGGGTTTTTTGGGAAAGTTTTGTGGAGAGAGGAAAAAAGAAACACAGCATGAACAAAAAACAAATGAAGAAAAACTAATCTTTGGATACGAAGATATCCATAAATCTTTTAAGGGACATAAAGTAGGTGCACTGCATGCATGAAGTTGTTTGCTAAATGGATGGTTAGGTTACTGAAAAGTAGTACTTACTTACTACAACTTACTAACTATGAATAAACAATTTGACAGTACAGGGCTGCAGTAATTACGCAATTTCACTTGCCTATCTGCCCTCAGAGAGAATAAACACTTTTTAGTACATTAAATTAGTTTTAAAAATAGCAAAGAAACTTATCAAATAGCTGTAGGGATGAATTTGAAGCAGAGAGCAAACACACAGAGTCACACTCATAGAAGTTCACAACAATAACATTATTTAAAAGATAAGGAGAAGTGAAGAGGATACTGTAACTGCATGTTGTAGATGTCCTGTTCAATTTGCATGCATCCAGCCATTCCTCTTATTCGCGGTGATCCTCCATTCTATCTGATGCTCCATCGATGAATCTTGGTGACCAGACACACTGTCCACTGCCTGCCTGGCGGATGCGGAATTGCGGATTGGTAATGGTAGGCCTGAGTTAATGTTTTTCCCATCGCACGGGGTAAAAGCCGGCCTGTAATTGTTCATGGAAAAACAGGAAGTGATATCAAAACACCACAGAGAAAAAATATAAGGTACGGTGTGTAGTGGAAAAATAACACTTTCAGTTTCAGAGGCAACAGTATTACAAACAACAAGCATAATTTCAAAAGTGCGTACTCTGAGTCTCCTTTTCAAGGATAGTAATTAGCAGCACACAGCAGGCCAGGGACATGGAGACGGTCAAGGCAGGCACCACTGAGTGAACCAACCTGATGTAGCATACCTCTTTGACACAGACAGACAAAGCATATCAAATTGTATGCAGCAAGCCACATAGCTGCAATTTTACATGAACTGCTGTCTCTGGACTCTGGCATAACAACACTACACTGGCTCGACCACTCCATATCACGACTAGACAGACATGTAGTTCTGCTGTGGTTGTTGTTGACTTGTTTACCTGTTTGCCACTCACAAAATGGCCATAGTTCTTCCGTAAACTGACGATGATGATCCATCCATCCCAGTGAGTGACTGTAAAGAATAAAGATATTATGTAACTTTGATCATCAAGACTCATCATCATCATGGTATATTGGCAAGCTCAATGTTCTTCATGCAGTCACAGTCTACACACAGTGAGTCCAAAGACATTTTCCATATTAAAAAATGCAACTTAGTGGCCCCTGCAGTAGAAGTACAATTTGAATTAAACAAGGTAAAAACAGAGTAGACTTGAGTTACATTTAGTGTGTAAAAGATTAAATTATAACAAAACACATATGATTCATTTCATGCAAAACAAACAAACTGCAATTGCTTTCAACAGAGCCAGACAGCCAGTGTTGTCCATTGCATGCCATCTCATTATTCATTACCTGTTCCACTTTTTGTCCGCATCTTGTTCTTAAAGTTAAGGCCCACAGGGCAGCCTCTTGTGTCCATTTCAGAAGTAACAGTCAGCAATCAGCATATAGTCGGTAATTCCAGTCCCACTTCTTTTGAGGGGACTAGTCTACGAAGCAACAGTTTCTTAATTCTGCATAATCCAGCCATATGCCTTGAGGGAAATGGATAGGGGCAGTCTGGAGGAGGATAGAGGAGCATGACTGAGTTATGAACTTGTGAACTTCAGGAATGCAGACAGTGGCACCTTCAATAAGGAAATAAGACGAAGACAGTGCTGGTGATGGATTTGTTGGGAATAAAGTTTTCTTGTGGTAAAAGTTGCAAAACAAAGAAAGACACACAGGAATAAAAGTGAATAAGGATGAAAAAAAAGGAAGTCAGTATTTCAGGCCTAGGTGTCAGGGAAATAAAGCTCGTCCTCAAACTCTGTGACTTGCAACAGGAGTAGGTCAGCTAACAGAGAAGAACTTCCGTCACCTAAGTCAGTGTTCTCTTCTTCCTGTGTGGATTCACGTATTTTGTAGTCTGGTGGTATGAAGTGCTGATTCATCTTGATAATTGTTAACCTCTCCACATTTTTGGGCGGGAGGCGGGTCCTTTTTGAAGTTACAATGGCACCAGCAGCACTGAAAACACATTCAGAAGACATACTTGCGAGTGGGCAAGACAAATAATTTAGAGCCAGCTTGGTGATCAGTGGCCATTGACCCCTTTTCCCAAACCAATACATTAATGGGTTGTGATCAATGAAGACCTCTGTTGGGTCATCCAGATAGGCCTGCACCTTCCACTCAAGGTCATCCAAGGGTGCTCCACTTTGCGTACCATCTGTGGCCTTTGCATCAGCACTGGAACGAGCAAACCCTTGATGAGTTATCCAATCCGCTTCCGACAATATTATAGCTGTGCCTGGTGCAGGTGAGGATGATGATGATACGGTTGCTGGTGTCGGTAACGGCTTTGAGGGAAAGTGACTGCCTTCGGCCCCAGAAGTGGACCTTGACGCCGGATGGCCTGCTGATTCAGTAGTACTTTTGCCGGTTCCTTCAATTTCCTGCCGCTCTTTTTCGAACCGAGTGGCTGACAGAGCTAGCCAATGTTTTTACTTTGAAACATCTGCTTCAGTAAAAGGAATGAATGTATTGCTGGCCAGTGCTTTTTTGTACCGTGGATCCAGAATAGTGGCACAAACGTAATGTTGTTCGCAATGTATTCCTTTAAGCCTTGCATTGTCAAGTAGGCGGGTTAATAAGCTCTCCGCCAACTGATATGCATCTTGCTTGTCAGTATCATCTTTGAACATTGAAGACACCGCCTTCAGTTGGTGCTCTAGCATGCGCAACAATGGGATAGCATTGCCCAAAGTACAGTCCTCCCTGCTGACTTCACGCGTGAAGACCTTAAAAGGACGAAGCATGTCTGTCAGGCTTTTAACTATTTCCCATTCCTCCACCTCTAGCCTCATGTCTTTCATGGAAGAACCCTGTGCATTAAAGACATACTCATTGATTACCAAGTACTGCTCAAACAGACGCTCAAGCATGTAGGAGGTTGAGTTCCAACGTGTTGCCACCTCCTGGAGGAGTCCTCTGACTGGCACTCTACGGACGTGTTGAATGGTCCTCAGCTGCTTCCAGGCCTTAAAATAATTGCTGAAATGTGTGCAGATTCTTCGGCAGGTGGCCAGTAACTTGCTGACTTTGTTTTCTTTTTTCAAGAAATCTTGAACAACAATGTTAATACTGTGCGCCAAACACGGCACTCTGAAATAGCCACCATCATTCATGGCCCTAACTATATTACTGCCATTATCCGTGGAAACATAACCAATCATGCGCTTTCTTGGATGCAGCCATTTAAAGACCTTACTGTTAAACTCCTCCAAAATGTTTACTGCAGTATGAGATTTCTCCATGGCAAACATGGCTACTGTTGCATATTTCCGAGAAGCTTGAAAGATTGTGACACTGTGACCACCTGCAGCTATATTGTCTCTAACCCCCACAAAAGAGACCCAGTGTGCAGTGATGCACATGTAATCAACGGCTTGGCAACTTGTCCACATGTCTGTTGTCAGGTGGATAGTGTGAACAGAACTCTTCTGCAAAGCTGCCCCAATCACCTCCAGCACATCTTGATGTAGTGCTGGAACCGCAACTCTGGCAAAATAGGACCGGCTAGGAACCTTCCATTTAGGGCAGACTGTTGCCACAAATTCTAGAAAAGCCACCCCTTTCACAAAAAAAAGGGAGAAGGTCCAGCGCTAACATTTTAGCCAGCATTGCATTATAAAGACGTGCCGTTGGGTGGTTGCGTTCAAATGGCGCTTCCGACCAAAACATGCTTTTAATGGAGGTCTGGACCGTTTTCATATGTGATGAGGAGGATCCAGACCTCTTCAACCCAGTTAGGCTCATTGATGTACTTTTTCGCATTGGTGTCTCTACCAGACTACTGTGCCTCCTTGATGTTGCTGGGGTAGAGGAGGGTGTGGGCGCTACCACTGCAGTGCTGCTGCCTGGGGTACTGTGTGTACCAGAAAAAAGTCTCCCGGTTGTTCACCTCCCCCCTGCACGATCAGTTCCTCCTCGTCATCAGATGCAATATCAATGTCTACATTTGATTTGTACTTTTGGCTTTCCGGATGTTACTTAGATGTGCCTCCCACTGGATAATGTGGTGTTTTTTTAGATGACCTCTCTGGCCTCCGGTCCCATAGTTGGTACCAAGCTTACCCCGAATAACTACTTGTTTACAAATCGAACCAATTACTAGGTTTTCAGCCTTTTTGCTAATACTAAAGAAGTCCCAAACTGGGGATTGGAGATTTCTGGTGGTGGTGGAAGTGCTACTTTCAATGCCAGATGAAGTGGAGGATGGGCGTGGCTGAATTTGACTCTGTTGTGCACTTACAGCATCACTACTTGAGGTAATGGAGGTCAAGCTGGATGAAGGTCCCTGCCGGCCCTTCTGACGAGAAAATATGGAAGCTCTAGGTCGTGTTGGTGTAGTAGTTACCTGTGTTAGTGGTGGTACCAGTGCCACGCCGCCCACATCCTGCACAGCAGCATTTCGGGATAGGGTAAAAATGTCAGTCTGCTGCATACCCGCTGGGGCTGAAATGACAACTGTGATGACTGGGTCGTTATCGTCAGACTGTTCATCAGCAGCAGAATACACCACTTCTACTTCTTGTTCGTCGTCACCCATAAGTGAAAGCCTTGCGGGAACCTTCCTTTTAGCTGCCTTTGTCGGCTCATGGCGTGCCTCCCTCTCAGACTGCATTGGTGGGTTCCAATCAAGATCTAGACCATCAGAAGGAAGGGGGCTTGAGGAAGAACTTGAACTAGCCTTCCTTGACCTTTTTCTTGCTGGGGATCTGGAAGACAATAGATCATCAGGAGGAGTAGCTTGCTCGGATGATACCTCCGATTAAATCTCGATTTCCTGATGTGCCCCTACTTCTGGAGGAACAAGCATTGTGGGCAGTTGTGCCTCTCCATGCGCCTCCCCATGCACCTCTACTTGCGCCTATACTTGCACCTCTACTTGCGTCTCTACTTGTGCCACTCCTTGCGCCACTCCTTGCGCCCCTCCTTGCGCCCCTCCTTGCGCCCTTCCTTGCGCCACTCCTTGCACCACTCCTTGTGCCACTCCTTGTTGCACCTGTGATTATCGTTGCGGCTGTGGTTGAACACTCGTCAGATGAGTTACACCCTGCGTTGATTGGATGCTACTTTGCGATGAGTCAACACCAAAATCACTGGTCGATGGGGAAAGAGCAATTAAAGAAGCTGCCTCTGCGGCACTCATGGACTTGGGCCTAACTTGGCGTGGTGGCACTGAGACCAATGAAGCGGAGGTGCTGCTCCCAGCTAGGTCCCCGGCGGACACCGCTGCTGCAGGCGTAGGTTTTTTTTCCCAAAAAAGTGTCTGTCGGCACACCAGTCTCCTTGGTAAGTGGCGCCACCTGCTTCTTCTGCTCCTTCTTACTGGCAGTGGCACTGGCAACTTTCTTGGTAGAGGAGCTACAGCCACCTTTCTGTGGGCCCATCTTCTTCACATGTCAGAACAGCAGGACACAGTCGCACAAGTTGCAGAGTTTTCTGTGTTCACCACACATGACGTTGTGCTCACACCGCAGCAGAACTTCTTCCTGGCACTACAACAAGTGTTGATGATGAGGATGATTCCTGGTTCTCTGTCTTTGTGCACCTAAAGCAAAGGAAGCCAGTGGACCATCAGTTAAATAAATGTTGCATATGTTGTGCTTCAATTAATATTTGCATCTAGGCATTTATTATTATTAACACAACACACCCAAAAACGGAAAGACCCAAAATAAAAATTGCAATTTTATTCTAATCCAAGATGGATGTTTAAGTTAATTGAAGAGAGATCACACAGAGAGTGTTGTTTCATGCACCACTGACTACCCCAGGGCATATAATGGATGAAAGCAAGGCAGACTGGGTACAGGCCTATGGCACAAAGCACACTGCCTGGCTTCAAAATGGCCCCTAGACCCCCACCCACATGGACAGGCCCTGGACCAGGCCTCAAAATGGCCCCCACCCACATGGCCAGGCCCTGGACCAGGCTCCAACAACACCCAAAAAATTGAAATACATACACAAATCGCTTAATCCAATGGCATCCATGCCCTAAATGATGTTTAAAATCAAGAGAATACACAGAAAGACTTGGACCATGCACCACTGACTGCCCCTGGGCATAATGGATGAAAGCAAGGCAGACTGGGTGCAGGCCTATGGCGCAAAGCACCCTGCCTGGCTTCAAAACGGCCCCTAGACCCCCACCCACATGGCCAGGCCCTGGACCAGGCCTCAAAATGGCCCCCACCCACATGGCCAGGCCCTGGACCAGGCCCCAACAACAACCAAAAAATCAAAATACACACACAAATCACCCAATCCAATGGCATCCATGCCCTAAATGATGTTTAAAATCAAGAAAACACACAGAAAGACTTGGCCCATGCACCACTGACTACCCCTGGGCATAATGGATGAAAGCAAGGCAGACTGGGTGCAGGCCTATGGCACAAAGCACGCTGCCTGGCTTCAAAATGCTCCCTAGACCCCCACCCACATGGCCAGGCCCTGGGCCAGGCCTCAAAATGGCCCCCACTCACATGGCCAGGCCCTGGACCAGGCCCCAACAACATCCAAAAAATCGAAATACACACACAAATCACCCCAATCCAATGGCATCCATGCCTTAAATGATGTTTAAAATCAAGCGAACACACAGAAAGACTTGGTATTTTTGAAGCACGACCAAGCAAAAAAAATACGCCAACTCGCGAATTCTTTGACGAATTTCCGCGATTTGCGGACCGCGAAATTGCCAAAAATTCGCTAATTCCGTGAGCGGAACGGATTTTCAGCCCATGCTTAAAAATGTGAGTCCCTCCCTCCCTCCCTTCCTGACCAGGAAGAGCCACAAGAATACAAATGAGTACTTAGACACACCTAACCTTCCTGTGTTCGGGGCTATCTACAGGGATGCACAAAGTGTAGCTATCAACCAACCCAGATATGTATTGGAGACAGGCTGCAGGCACACAGAGCTGTAAGAGCAGAGAAATTCCACTTTCTAAAAGTGGCATTTCAAAAACAGTAATGTTAAATCTAACTTTATCCAGTAAAGAGTATTTATCATTACCATTCCAAACATAAAAAGCTTGATACAGCCACAACTTTCTAATTAAGAATTGCAGCTTAAAAGTGTATTAAGGAATACCCAATGTTAACCTATTAGCGGAGAGGCATCACAGTAGTTAAAACAAATTTAGGGGGTTTTCACTACCAGGGCATGCAAAACATAAAAGTTTATGTCCTAACTTTTAGTTACACAGAAGCCTGCCCTATGGGCTACCTGTGGCCCACCTTAGCAGTGGCTTATGTGTAATAAAAAGGGAGTTTAAGGCTGGGCAAAGGGTTTCAAATGCCAAGTCAAAGTGGCAGTAAACCTGCACACACAACCTCGGCAGGGGCAGGCCTGTGACATGTTTACAGCACAATCAGGGCTACATTTACAGGCCCTGGCTAAATGGTACACGGGACTTACAAGTACACTAAATGTGCCACTTGTGTATACACCAATGTTACCATGTTTAGGGTAGAAGCTCATGCACTTTAGCACTAATCAGCAGTGGTAAAGTACTCAAAGTCCTAAGGCCAACAAAAAGATTAAGCAAAAAGATAAGGAAAGCAGGCAAAATGTTTGGAGGAAAACCACCTTAAGGATGACAGGCCTAACACCTTGTATAATTGGGAGGAGAATCAGTAGAAAACCTCACTAATCTCCTCTGATACAGAGACTGTCATTTATAAAAGCTCCAATGTTTTGCTGAGTATCTTGTTTTTAGAGCAGGGTACTTACTTCCTGGTGTTTCACCATTCTCAAAACTAAGAATCTTTTGTCCCAGTACTGCTCAAGGTATAGATGCTAAATACAATGCTTTAACTTGACCACCTACTCAAAAAACAACAAAGTGGTGGATGCAATGTTTAATTATTCTCAGCCACTGCCAATATCTCTGATTGCATTCCAGACCATTGTTTTTAGCCACTGTGCCATTCTGGAGAAAGACCCACCTCATGTAAATCAGTCTTGTTCCTGTTCCTATGGGAACAGTCTAGCTCTAACTGCCAGTCTAGGACCCCTCCAGATAGGACCACACAGAACTCCAGACTTGTTTCAATCTACTCCGGTCTCATCAGAGAAGTATAGCTCAAGTCTTGAGGCAAAGTGAGCATACCAATTTATATTTATTGCATTTACGGCATCTACTGCAAAAACAATAAGGTTACAGCAAGCAGGACCGCATGAATTAATTTCAGCCACTGGCCATTTCTTGGGGCCACATTCCATACCATCATTTTCATTCAATGTGCTATTCTAGGCAGATTTTTAAAAAAGAATCAGTCTTGATCCTGGTCCAATAGGAACAGTCCAGCCCACACTGGCATGACAGGTCCGATCCAAATGTGAACACAAGCCACCCCGGGCCATTTTCAATCTACTGAGATCTCAACAGTGAGGTTTAGCTTGAGTCCTATGGCATAGTGAGTATGAACCCTTGTGTTCAAAATATCCATCACACCTAGGACATCTACTGCAAAAGCAAAAAGGTGTTAGTTGAATGGAATGCTTGAATGAATATCAGTCACTGACCATCTTTAAGGCCACACTCCAGTCTATTGTTGATTGCCCACTGCACCATCCTAAGCAGAGACCTGCCTGATACCAATCCGTCTTGGTCATCCAATTGGAGCAGTCCAGTCTAAACTGCCAGGTCAGGTCATTTCCAGATGAGGACACAAAAAAACAAAATCTGGTTGCAACTTACTTAGGTCTCATCAGTGAGGTCCAGCTTGAGATCTATGAACAGTCAGCACAGGATCACACCTGGGCATACCTTTCGCATTGTCACTACATTACTGGAACTATGATGCACCCTACTGAAGAGGCCCAAATAGACTGAAATCAGTCTTGATGTCTTGTGTTCCGGTTCAGAGAGAGAGCTTAGTTCGGCAATTCTGTCTGAACTGTTCCTATTAGAGCAGAACCAAGGTTGTTGTACATATGGTTGGGGTAAAATAGGGTGGAATGATGGGCAAAACAAAATAATGGACTAAGACGTGGCCCTGAGTAATTACCGGTGGATGAGATTAATTCAAGCATTTCAGCTATAATTCTTTTGAATACTTCATTCTGACACCCTAAGTGTGTCACTGGAACCAAGGTATACCCGACTAAAGAGCCTAAATAAGGGTGAAACTGATCTTAAGTGCTTGTGTTCCGGTTCACGGAAGACCTTGCCTGGCAGTTTGGGTTTGACTGTCCCATTGGAGAAGGGTCAAAACTCATTTGCATTTGCCTGGGTCCAAACTGTGGTGGCATGGTGTGCAAATTAATGATGAACTGAGATGTGATCCAATTAATAACAGTGACTAAATTATTTCAAGCATGCATTCTTTCACTTCTTTGTATAGTTCAGTGTGATACCTTGAGTGTGACCGGTATGCTCAGATTTGGGTCCTGCGCACACTATGCCACTGGAACCAGGATAAATCTGAGTGATGAGCCCTAATATGAGCAAAACTGCTCTTTGCTTGCTTGTGTTCTGGTTCAGAAAGGACCTCACAAAGCAGTTCAGGCTGGATTTGATTTGCACTAGTGGCACCTATATGGGGTTCTTCCCGTCACTTTCGGAGCGCAACAACATCAGCATGGAGTCACACAACACTATCTACTGACGTGCAGGGGTACTGATTTAAAAATCTCCAGATCCAGTCTGATGCTTCGGGAATATTAAAATGGTCAGGAATCTGCAGGTAGAAGTTTCTATTAAAAAGAAGAGTACATAGTGGACTAGATTAGGTGAACTAGAAGCACTAGTTTAGGTGGACTATAAGGATAAGTCTGTCTGGGATCAGAGCTAGCGGGCTATCGAGGCAAATCTGTTAAAATAGAAAATGATTGTTTTTCTTATTGTCTGCTAAATGTCTGCCATGTTATTGAAAGAAATTCATTTATTTGAGATGTAAAATGTTTCAATTTTCTATCTTTGACTGCCAAGCTTACTTGAGCTTTCAGCTAAGCTCATACTATTTCATAAGATGTCGATCCTTTGATTAGTGCTATGAATTCTTTGGCTGTGTCTTTATGATAGAGAATATATTCTTCTCTCACCAATATTTAAGCAAGTCATCCCATTTTTGAGGTTGGTTGTATGCATTGGTTAACTCCACTGGCATAGATGTGTAGCCCCAATGAACTGGCAGTAGGATATTAGTTGTGTATTACATAGAAGTATGTAAATAAGCTAAAATTGAGTATATCCACAACTATTACTTGTGCAAACTAGAAAAGAAGGAACAGGGCCTATTTTTTGCTCCTTACTTCAAATATCTGTTAGCCCGAATTTGGTCATTATCTCACTGATGCTAGCTCTTGATTCTTTCATCCTACACAAATGAGTTATATTGTAATAAGTATAAAACTGAAGACTCTGCACAGAAGTGGAGATTTCCATTAGATTAGCTAGTTCAACTGTAAGAGTCCTTAAAACAAACTTGGGTCATCTGTATTAAAAGCATACAAGCAATAAATAGTATTTAAAATATTTCCCAGCAGTACGTCTTCCTTCTGTTTTTGCCTTATGTTTGGTCATCCCTTATTTTTTATTAGTGCTATAACTACTCCCTGAATAGCTGTTCCACTGTTTGAGCAAGTTGTTTAATCACTACCTGTTGATATTAGCATTGTGTATGTTTCAGCTTTGTTAATTAGTTGTTCTGTAAGCATAATATATCTAGGTAGAATCATTTTATTTCTTCAAACACATGATACCAATTTCTTCACTTATTTAAACTTTTAGAATTTAAGTTAATAAATGTAATCACCAACTTCTGATGCAGATGGGTCTGATAGCATTTCTAAGGTAATTAAAGTCAGACTTTTCGTGACCCAACCTAGTCAAGCTCAAGTTCAATGAATCTTTATTCTGTTTATTTGTAAACAATAAGAGATAATGCAATAAAATACATTAAAGACGTAATGTTAAAATGAACACATGAAGTTTAAAATATTACAGGTAGCCCAAAAAATATAATAATCTATATTCTATACAGCCACAAAAGGCAAACATTTCCCAATTCTAGCAGCTCTTTGTACAAAAATCAGTACTGCTACACAAACTGACAATGTATCTAATGACTGGAGGTCTACACTGAGTGAAATTTAATAATAAAAAGTTTTAAAAAACAGACCCTGGGAATTTGATAAAATTCAAAGATAAATATAAAGCGTTATGTCTTTTAAGAAAAAGACTTGCCCTTCAAATCCCTGGGTTAGCACAAATTCCTCCAGTAACTGACTTAGGGTCCGATTACGATGTAGTCCGGAGGGGTTAGGATGGGATTTGGTATTTCAGAATTTGATTCAGAACCCTTGATTCTGAACAAATCGTACAAGTTTCCCAACGACAGATGATGATGCCCGGAAACCATTTGTGCAGTCCAAATCGATCCCGAAAAGGCATTCTGACAGCAGAGTCTTTTGGAACTGAATCGTAGAGCTCTATAGATCGGTTTCCGAACAAGCAAGTACGATGACCAAACCAGACAGCTGTTAGGATTCAGTCTGCTCAACACAAAACAGCTGTTGGAATCTGTCTTTGGGGGCCCGTTGTGGGCCCCCCTTGACCCGGAGCCATTCTATTGGGCCTGTGGGCATACCCAAGGGACCTCTCTTCTCAACCATGAGCAATGTGGTAGGCACCATGGTGTGCCCGCCACAGGGTTCAAGGTTTTCCCCAACCTCCCCTTTTTTCAATGGGAGCCTGTGTACTCATTCGGAACACAGACTCCCATTGAAGTAAATGTGAGTCCGACCAAACGATGTTGGTAAGCATCGTGAATGGTCGTTTGGACTCGCACAACCCAATTCATTCAGAAAATACTCTGGAACCGATTCAGTTGAACTGCTTTCCGGACAACATCGTAATCAGGCCCTTCATTTGTAGCCCTGTAACCTGCCAGACCTGAGCTTACATGCCAGTAGCAGTAAGCATATGCAAAGTCTGTTGTGTTGTCAGAATTGCATCTTTTAGACTTATCAATACTACCAGAAGACCTTAGCTATTGCTAAAACATAAGTTGTAGAGAAGATATAGGAAGAATTTTATTTTTAAAGAATGATGAATCATTCTTGCTGGGACAACTCTTACCTTTATTTCCTTTTACCTCTTTCTTAGCTGCTTCAGTCATGGTTGCAGACTGATCCGTTTGTACCTCGCTGAGGGGTTCTGATAATTCTACGATTGAGTTTATAGGGTTAGTTTTGGTTTAAGGTAATCTTACTGCTTTAGTGTAAACACTATTTTGCCACTGTTCATTCTGTGGGGTTTCTGTCTTTGAGATGGCAGCAGGCCCTACATGTATACCAGTTCTACTCTCTATGTTGCTTTCTCTTTGTTGGTTTTTCCAACCCCTTCATTTTTCCTACCCTGGTAATATTGATCTCTCTGCGGTAAGATTATTATTATATAAATGTCTTAACCATATTACATGACATTTATCCTGTGTATTCCATCATGAATATTTGCATTTTGCAACGCAAATTAGTAGTTGAATCCAATCTATATTAGAAAACACAAGCACAGGTGCACCTGTAAGTTGTCAACAAGAACCAAATTATAAAGTCCAAATTCAGTCAAGATGTTCTTCAGTTTTTTTCTCTTTTTATTCTATTATCAGTAGATAAAAAGTGGAGTCAAACTTACATGACTACACACAGTACAGCAGACGCGTTTTGTCCCGGTACAGGACTTCTTCAGGGCTGTTAAGTACAAACAAACAAATAGATATACTTATAAAATTCCATATAAAAAGAGGCACAGAGGAATTCCCACAGCCCGCACACACATGCTTGAACCTACATGTTCCCTGCGGTCTGTTACAGTTGCCTCGATTGAAGCCCCAACAGACCCCACGCTTGCCGCCATTCCCGCCGGTCTTAGGCTGGTAATCCCCACCGGTGCCCGCTCGAAAGGGCACCGCGGGCTTTTGGCGGACGACTCCTGACCCACTCCCGCCTGGCGAGGACGTACCTGCCGCCCCTGGCAGGAGCTGCTTGTGCCATGACACCGAGTCCAGGCAATCCCAAGTCAAAGTAGCATCATGTTCTTTCGCTTTCCGGAATTTCATGTCATAACCTTTCCATTCCTCCCCCTCATACATTGAATAAAAATCCATAATGCGATTTTGATAGCAAGTCAACTCAGTCATCATCTCGGGTTTACGTTCCCCCATAACTGCAGTAAATATAGAAAAGGCCTTAACCCAGTTCGTTACTGTCTCATCCACCCTGAATTCCGCCATCTTGGCGCGCCAGACGCTCGGGTGCCACAAATCCTTCAGGGTTTTAGCATATTCCATCTCGCGATGGTCAGTTAATAATGAAAACATGTTAACATATTTGTCTCCCCATATTAACTCTTTTGTGGCCATAGGGATGTGCTGTGCCACCTTCTCCCGCCTCGAGGGTATTGAACCCTCCCCCGCCATCGGCAATGCGAGCTTATCCGGTTCGGCCGCTGTTCCTGACGTCTTCTCGTGACCAACTGCAGGTCCTACCGGTGCCACCTGTGGGGGAACAAGAGGAACATTCGCCTTTGCGACATCTCTCGACTGCCGCAATTGCTCGATTAGTATTCTGGCCTCTTCGGCCGGGTCTCCAGGGGCCACTGCGCCCCCTGCCGTTTTCTTGAGCCATGCTGCCAACTGGGTGGCTAATTCAGGAGGCATTTCCTCCTCATTAGCGGGAGTAATCACAACCGGGATCAGCTGACCTATATCTGGGTTTGGTGCCGGGTTGTCTGCCGGCCGAGGGGGGCGACTGGGGGTACCTCTGGAACCGGGACCTCCCCCGAAACCACCCTCTTCTTGACCCGTTTCCCTCTACCCCCGGGGATGACTCCCGGCAAGGCCGGGCCTATTACCTTCTTAGGATGACCCGGGTTGCTCAGTGCAGCCAGCTGTTTTTTGACCTCCGCCAAACCTCTACCGATCGATTGGACTTGTCCGAGTTTTCGGTCCATGCAAGCCATCCGGTTCGACAATAGGCGTAACACCTTATCCTTCTCGGAACCCTTTCCTGCTTTCTTGCCAGCCATGGTTTCAAGTATTCTGCTCTTAGTCGACGACGAGGTCCTGGACTCTTCGAACTCCAAATAACTGAAAGAGAAACAACAAGATTACAAGTTCTCAAAATTGCTGCTTGTTCCGTCGAGGGCTCACGAGCAACGAGTGGGTGCAGCCTTCAGAGCACAGGAACAAGAGGACGCATCTTCGGATTCCCGCTCTATTTATTCTTCTGCGGGAGGGCGTGTACCCTCCTCCGGTACGCCTACTGGGCGTGGTCTTCGGTGTAGGTGTCTAGGACAACCCCTCTTGGGCGGGACAAGGCGCGCCCCAGCTACGCCGCTTCGGGCATACCAGCTGAGCCACGCCCCCTGCCCAAAATGGCTTCCCGGGGCGATCGGGGCACCCAACCATACATTCGGGGGGACCCCTTTCCAGTCAAGATGTTCTTCAGTTTTTTTCTCTTTTTATTCCATTATCAGTAGATAAAAAGTGGAGTCAAACTTACATGACTACACACAGTACAGCAGACGCATTTTGTCCCGGTACAGGACTTCTTCAGGGCTGTTAAGTACAAACAAACAAATAGATATACTTATAAAATTTCATATAAAAAGAGGCACAAACTTACAACACCTATAGAACATATTTTATATAATTAAGAATGGGCTGGCTTATCCAACCCATAACAGCATCAAGCTAGATTTACAAATATACACATTGTCAACAACAAGACAGACCGACATTCTTCTCGTAAACATTTATGAATTATTCCATTCCAAATTAATAGACAAAACATGAAAATTCAATATTGGCCATAATAATAATGTTTTTGAGACATGCCAAAGACATGTCTCACAAACAACATCCAAAGAAGTCCTACAAGCTCTGCCATGTGCAGGCATACAGAAAACTACTTCCGGTTTGAGGAACTACTATTCCGACAACAACATGGTCCAATATGTGTAGTACTCTCGCACCGAGAGTGGCGGGTCTGTACGTCCATCACCTAGAAGAACAGAAGATTCTTTCAGACCAAAACCCACATTGCCCAAAAATTTTGGAATGGAAGAGATACATTGATGACATTCTGGTGATATGGGACGGTGAGGAAATGGAAGCCAACACATTCATCGAATGGCTAAACCTACATGATCACAAAAACACACTACTTAGGGGAGGGTCTAAGGGCTGTTTTATGACTCTACACTGGATACATGCCTCACTCGTAAAGTTACAATAACAAAAGGTATCCAGGAGTCACGATTTAGTGTTTTAACTCGAGACTTACCACTATGTGACTTAGAACAGTAGACTGTGTGTTTATTCAAGTGTAAACAAACATTGAGTATGCAACTAGGGCAGGAATTTTTCCCATCAGTTGCCGCTCTGTACCACCATTATCACATCATTTGGGTCCTCCATACCCAGGAGTTAGTACACAGAATCGGTCACACTGTGAATAGTGTGAGGACTATGTGAGTAAGGAGACCGATGTCATATGTGTTTGTTGGATGGTATCTTGAAAGTGATGTCGACAAGGTTACACCTGAGGGAAGCAGTGCAGTGAGGATAAAGTGAAGGTGAGTAAAATTAGGTGGACCTGAGTAGAAAAAGTGATTTATTGGTTTCTCTCAGACCCCTAAGACTAAAAACAAGTGAAAAAAGTAGATTTAACAAAATATCTACAGGCAAGTGGTCAACATGTAGGACCAAGATATTGCTACTGCTTGCTTACATAAGTGAATACAAAATAAAAGAAAAAATTTCACCTGAATATCAGGTGTAGAATCTCCGCCACAGTCTAAAGCAAGTCACATAAGAGGAAAAGAGAAGAGAAAAACAACTTGTAATTATGGAATGCACTACAGACATTGCGCTATTCCTGTGTTCACGTATACTCATTTTAACACGAACATGATAACACTCACCCAATACTTGTGGGGAAGGCGACTCACCTCACCTGGCAGGAGCTCAGGTAAAATAGGAGCACCGCTCTGTTAGCAAAGAAACAATCACAGGGACACTCAACCAATTCGGTAGGACAAAGCAAGAAGAAAACTTGGTTGTTAAAAGTATACCCGGTATTAGACCGAGATTAAGGATTTTACGTATAACAATAAAAGCCACGAGATCGTAGCGAGATATTACAATTTACGCTGCCCGTATTGCTGTTCGTAAAGGACTACCACACGCACTCACCTCTCCGTCGGTGTCTCCGGACGTCCCTCTGGGCTCTTCTGGGGAGGCACCGAGCAAGGGAAATGGGCGGGTATATCAGTGGAAATTTTTGGGCGAGTGCGATGTATGATGGGAATTGTAGTTCCTAGATAAACGAAAAACTGTGGTATTGGTTCTTTGAGGAAGACTATATTGTGTTATAGTGACATCCATGGTATAGGTTCGTTAAGACCATCTTTGTCACTATTCAATTTGTACACCCATTTTTGTTCAATTCTGAATAGGAATTTGCCGACATCTGGACAGTGATCGGGTATCGTGGGCTGTTCTAGTATAGTCCATTGGAATTCACTCGGCCCATGTCCTTTTTCCAAGAAGTGTGCTGTTAGGCGAGTCGCTTGTTTTCGACAGCGGACTGTGCTTTTATGTTCACCAATTCTTATTTTGGTTTTACGGGTTGTCATCCCAACGTACCTCTTTGAGCATGGGCACGTGATCATATAGATCGTATTCTCGCTGTTACAATTGGTGAACTTGCGCTGTTGCCATGGGCGCATGGTTCCCATGTCAACACTGGTGGATCTCGTGGTTTGAGGGCATGCCGAACAATTGCCACAAGGGTGGTGTCCCTGTACGGGTGGCAGGTCCCACAAGGTACCGATCTGTCTTGGTGTTTTATTTCTCGGTCTAGTATGGACCAGGTGGTCTCTTATATTGGGTCCTCTTTTGAAGGCAAAAAGGGGCGGCGGTAAAGTATCTCCGCTGGTATTTAGAATAGACCAATGTTTGGTTATAATCTTCCGAACTTCATTCGATCTTGTATGTAAAGTATTTACAAAAGTCATTCTCTTAGTCTTTTCTTTTTGAATGGCAACCTCCAGCAGGGCTTCTCTATTATTGTTAGAGGCCCTTTTCTTGGAGTGGCGAATAATCTTTGCCGGATATTTCTTTTCTCGCAGATACTTAGAGAGTGTCTCTGAGTGTTTTTCAAAGGATTCCTTGGTTGAGCAGTTCCTTTTTAGCCTAAGAAATTGCCCAAATGGCAGATTTTCTCTTAGTGCTCTCGGGTGGCAACTTTCAAAATTGAGCAGTGCGTTACGTGCCATTGGTTTTCTATATAATTCCGTGTTTAGCCCATCTTCTGTGACCACTATGAGAATGTCTAGGAAGGGCAATTCTTTTTTGCTGCATTCCAAGGTGAATTTCAGAAACTCATTACAATTGTTCAACCAGCTGTGGAATTCCAAAAGACTGGTCTCTGAGCCTCTCCATACAACAAGGATATCGTCTATGTATCGCTTTCAAAGACGGAGCGATACATAGTGAGGGTTATCTTGATGTAGTATTTTAGTTTGTTCCAGTGCATGGACATATAAATTCGCCAAGCTCGGCACGAAAACGCTGCCCATGCTGGTGCCAGACGTCTGGAGGTAGATGGTATCCTCGAATCTGAAGTAATTCTCCCTCATTGCCAGCTCTGCCAATTCCATAATGAAAGAAACCGGAGTGATCGTTTGTAGGTCCCTTTCTTGGAGGATGTTGCCCACCACTTCCAAGGTCTCTGTTTGTGGGATAGATGTATACAGGGACTCTACATCAAAGGATACTAGTAGGTCCATAGTGGGGTCAAAGTCTACAGTTGGAAGAAGTCGCAGCACGTCTTTTGTATCCTTAAGGTAAGTTGGCATTTCCTTAACAATAGGATTGAGAAAAAAATCAACAAATGTTGAAAGTGGCTCCAGAATAGATCCGATACCAGAGATGATTGGTCTCCCAGGGGGTGGTCTCTGTGGCTTGTGCACCTTTGGTAGGCACTAGAAATAGGGGATCGTTGGATGGGAAGTGCACAGGAATTGTCCCTCTTGAGGAGTTATCCATCCTTGTGATGTGGCCTCTTCGACCAGATGGTTGATTTTGTTTTTTAATCTCTCTGTTGGGTCGTCTTTCAGTGGTCGATAAGATCTGTGATCTTGTAACTGTCTGAGGCATTCCTGTCTGTATGTGTCTCTGTCCAAGATGACGATTCCTCCGCCCTTGTCTGCAGGCTTGATTATAATCGATTCATTAGTAGTGAGGGCCTGCAGAGCTAGTTTCTCTTTGTTGGGTAAGTTTACGTAAGATCTTGGTTTCTTCGTTTTAAAGAGTAAGTCAATGTCAGTTTCCACGGCTTCCTCAAAGGTTTGGACCCTTGTTGGTAGTCCAATTGTCGTGGGATTGAAGGTAGAGGGTCTTTTTAGACCAGTGTTGGCAACAGATTCAATGTTATCTCCAGGATTTTGTTTGGCAAAAAAGTAGTGGAGTCTCACTTTCCTAAATAGTTTGGAGACCTCCGCTTGAGTGTTGAATTGGTCGCCTTCGTAGGTAGCCACAAAACCTAGCCCACGATTAAGGAGATTCTCTTCCTCATTAGAAAGTACATGGGAACACAAATTGATCACGAGGCTGGTTGGTCGGTTGTCCCGCTCGTTCCAGCTCCCTCTTGTGGTATCCTCTTGCCACTCCTCAAGTCCATGGTCGGTTGTTGTACCGGAGTTGTCCAATGGACTTGGGGTCCTTGACCTTGTCTTCTTCTCCCTCTGTTGGTCCTCTGCCCATACCCTAAAAAAGGCTGTTGTCCTTGGATTTGTTGCATTTGTGGTGGGAAAAAAGGATGTCCCATTTGAGGGAAATTAGGGCCATACATCCACGGGCCTGGTTGGCAGAACTGTTGGAAGTTGTTCTGACCAAAGTTGTTGCCTCTGCGGCCTCTTCTGTTACCACGTCCTTTGAAAGGACCTCCACTTCCTCACTGGGATGTGTCGGAATCGCTGGAGTTGTCATCAGAGCTAGACCTTGTTGACCACTTGCCTGTAGATATTTTGTTAAATCTACTTTTTTCACTTGTTTTTAGTCTTAGGGGTCTGAGAGAAACCAATAAATCACTTTTTCTACTCAGGTCCACCTAATTTTACTCACCTTCACTTTATCCTCACTGCACTGCTTCCCTCAGGTGTAACCTTGTCGACATCACTTTCAAGATACCATCCAACAAACACATATGACATCGGTCTCCTTACTCACATAGTCCTCACACTATTCGCAGTGTGACCGATTCTGTGTACTAACTCCTGGGTATGGAGGACCCAAATGATGTGATAATGGTGGTACAGAGCGGCAACTGATGGGAAAAATTCCTGCCCTAGTTGCATACTGAATGTTGGTTTACACTTGAATAAACACACAGTCTACTATTCTAAGTCACATAGTGGTAAGTCTCGAGTTAAAACACTAAGTCGTGACTCCTGGATACCTTTTGTTGTTGTAAACCTACATGATCCCTTCCTGAAGTTCACCCACACAATGAGCAGATCTGAGCTAGTTTTTCTAGACCTAAACATCTTCGCTGCAGGAGGCACATTAAAAACCACAACACATTTCAAACCAACTGCAAAAAACTGCCTCCTATAGTATGACAGTTTCCATCCATGTCCTCTCAAAGAAAACCTCCCCTTTGGACAGTTCGTCAGGTTGAGAAAAAACTGCACAGAAACATCGGATTACGACAAACAAGCAAAGGAGCTTGCTGAGAAACTAAAAGTACGGAAATACCCTCCCCAGACCATTGCAAAGGCATAGAAAAGAGCAAGAAACAATCACAGGGATGATTTTTCAGAAACCTATGAGAAGAGTTAGACAGAAAAAGCCAAAAGACCGATATGCATAACAGCATTCAGCATAGTATCAGACCAAGTCTCAAAACTGGTGAAGAAACATTGGTGGAATATTAACAGTGGTACGTTAAACATACCAACACCAATGTTCTTACACAGAAGGCCAAAAAATCTAAAAGACATACTGGTACACACCCACCCTAAACCCCAAAACAAAAATACCCAACAGGTAATTAGCACATTACCCACAGCCCACCATCCGTGTGGCAACTGCAGTGTATGCCATCTCACTACTACTACTACCAAAAAGGTTGTTTTTAATACAGGATTTGCTGAGAGTTGATAAAATTCACTACCTGTAACACTATGGGAGTTGTATACCTCATCACGTGCGCATGTGACCTACACTATGTAGGGATGACCGCAAGAAAAATAAGCACAAGAATCTGCGAGCATAGAAGCAAAATCCAGTGCCACAGGATAACACTAAGATGACAGCGCATTCCAATGAAAAACAACACACCCCAAATGACATGAGATGGGTAGTCCTGGAACACATCAAACCGTGTGAAAACTTATAACAGGCCCTTCTAGAGAAGGAACAAAGATGGGTGTTCAAACGTTGCACGGACACCGTGGGGCTGGACGATAACATACCATGGGGACAGTTCCTGAGATAACCCACCCCAGTTGCACAGAGGAGATCGTGTTGCAATCAACCCCTCTTGTCAGGCAGCCATAAGCATGCCTCTCCCTGACCATCATGTTAGACCACAAATACCGTGTGGGCTTGTAACTAACAAAAAGGGATGTTGGAAAAACTGCAGGGATTTGGTATATTTGCCAAATCTAAATCTATGTTTATGTGTTTAAGTGTTATGTATGTCTATTTGTGACGTTTCCAGTATCCACCCAGAATAACCACCTGTCACATGATACATAGGAATGCCATTGTTTATAACATCTTGAAAATAGCTCTCATTCTGTTTTTTCCCTGTTTTTTTCACCGTTTGAGTGAAACACGGGCTAAACATAATATAACCAATGCCCAATCCAAAATGGCCGCTAAAATACCATCCGGACAAGGGTTCGATACCCGCCTGTTCCATGAATACCAAAACAATCTTACACATATTACAATTCATTCCAAAAAAAGGCAAAATATGATTAAGTATCCTAAAATGTTTTTCTTAAACTTTAAAACCACAATTCAGGTCACGGACATTAGTAAAATGGCACCCATATCATGCCATAAGAAATGGTTTGGTAATGATACTCGCTAGTCTTAAATAAACAGGAGACCATGACTTGACTGTTTCTCACTAAACTACAAAAAAAGCACCCAGGCACAGACATGCTAAGATGCCGTCGAGCCTGGGACTTACAGGTCATACTGACGGAGGGCAGCTGAGCACAGTAAGTACGCTTTCCCCTTGCTTTTAAATAGGAACCTGAATTTGGTTTTTTCCCGCATTTCGGACCTCCGGAGTTTGAGTGATGCAACTCTACTCCTTTGTATATTATTATATATATATTTCCTATTTTGACCCCACAGGGTTCTACAGGCCCCTCCACTCAGACAGACCATTGGGCATATTACTGCTACTAAATAAGTACGTTTTTGCTCAAATTGGTGCAATTTTATATGTTATGTGTGTCAAAAGCTATGTTCAGTAAAGAGAGTGTATTAACGATGTGTATTTAAAGTGTTTTTAATAAGTTCAGTTTCCTCTTAATAGGTACAACACATGTGATTTCAACACAAGATCTGAGCACTAACCACAGTTTATTTATAGGAGCACCAGAAGCACTATTTATTGTCTAATTTTAGAGTCACCGACAACATTGAATAGGCGTTGCGTAAAACCATAAACCTGCTCACTGGGGCAAGCAGCATGTATTAACTTGCAATCTATTATTTCTTCCCCAAAACAGATACTACGAGTTCAGAGTTAACCGTATGTATGACAACAGTGCGTACACAATAGGTATGCATTTCATATTCTTTTTTCACCTTAATCTAGGTTTTACACGGAGTGGTAAACATGGGCCTGGACCCCATGCTGGCCTGAAGAAGAGGTTTAGGGGACACCTCGAAATATGTCAAAATACTAGGGATCATAACCACATAACAGTTATTCTTTCCTTTTATTTACCCCTTTTTATCTTTACCAACTAGGAGCAGGAATAAATCACTAGCTCACTAGTTAGATATTTTTAAATAGCACAAACACCACTCCCCCTACACTGCACTACACATATATTCACACAGCTAGTGCTCCTACATAATTTTCACAAGTCACAGCACGCCCCAAGCAGTAGATGCTTGGGATGGCCCCAATGATGAAGCATGTCACCTAGGGGCAACCCTGGGTGACTGAGGGGACTCAAGAAAAGACTTTGAACATACAGGAGGGAGAACCTAACCCGATCCTCCTTCTCCCTCTTATTTTTTGATTGATAATGTAAACAGAAAGGCACTCATTATCAGGATCATACACAAGTGTAAGTGCCATGTTCAGGGGCACATACACCTCAACACTTCTGACAATGACTGCCCAATCACACTGTATGACTACTCAAGTGCACACATTCAAATGTACCCATGTGACTATGAACCCAGGCCTACACAAGATGAGTACACATCTACACTGCTGTTCACACACCAAGATAGATCCCACACATATGACGGACCCTGTCCACCGCACAAGTTTTCCTGTGGCTACAAATCACGTCTGTTGTGGTACAGCATCCGAATATGACATGTGTACAAAATTGGAGACCTGACAACAGAATAATTAGGATAAGAGGACATAATCACAGACAACCATCATTGTACCCTCAATCCTCTGAGTCAAGGTGCACAAAAGTGCCTGTAACCTCCGACAACCTCTGAAAAAGAAAATCAAGTAATTGCCAATGCGAATGTGGCATTCAGAGCATGTATCACATGAACATATACACATACATTGCATTTTTTCATTAGCAAGGGCAGCGACAAATCACACAACATGAGTAACAGTCTGTATTACATAATCTCTGTATAGGCCTTATAAAGTGCAAAAGATCAAGGCCATTAGCCAGTCCAAAACTCAGCTTTGGGACAAGGGTGCCTGGTGGGAGTTGTAGTGCTCTCTGCCTATCCACAAAACCCATCCCAGTTAAGATGGATCCCTAGCTGTGCGTTTGAGGAGAACAATGAAATGTCTGCCACATGGTTCTGGGTGGGAAGAGGGCTACATCTTGCTCAGCTGTGGGACAAGGGTGCCTTGTGGGAGTTGTAGTGCTGCCTGCCTGTACACATGCCGTCATGAAAATATTGCTAGATACCTTTGAGGTGATTCCGAGGAAGAATATGTTAGATATGTGAGACAAGTGTTGGAAAGAGTGTGTTGTATGTATGTATATTTAGGTCTAGGAAGTGTAGCTTTCTAGTTGTTCAAGACAGTACATAGCAGTGTAATGGGAGACATTTGGTGGTACTTACCAGCCTCCAATCCCCTGGGTATTCCTGTGAGACTCTCTGGATGCAGTATGGCAAGCACCTTCTTCTCCCATTCAGTGAATATTAGTGGTGGAATGGGAGGGCCACTGCCAGTTCTCTGAGTCAGCTCATGGTTCTTGTTGGCACGCTCTTTCACCCTGCTCTTGAAGTTATACCACTTATTCTTGATGTCACGCAGGGTGGTCCCTAGTGCATTGACTTTGTTGACTATCCTTTCCCACATTTGATTTTTTCCATATACTGGTGTCTGTTGGACCCTGCTTCCAAACAAATGTGGTTCTACTCTGATTATCTCATCTACAATGACTAACAACTCCTTGTCTGTGAATGTTTGCATTTATTTCAGTGCCATGGTGTGTGATGTGCAAATGTGTGACAAGTGCAGGTGGGAAGGTGGTGGTGGAGACGTGTGAGGTGTGTGTTGGTGTGGGTGGTTGGAGTGGTGTGATGTGTGATGATTTGCCTCTCCTTTGTGCTGTGGTGTTTGGCCCTTCACTGCTGGAGTTGTGCAAAGGATGCTGGCTGGGAAGGGGTTGGTTTTATGATATGTGGATGTGTTCAAATTGAGTATTCATGTCAGGTGGGTTATCTGGGTTTACCTGGGATTTGTATTTTCTTTTGCCATGGGGATGTGTCATTGGGGTGTGTCAAATGTTTTTGGAGGCAGCGCAAAACAATCAGCAACACTATGTAGCCTTGTTGCATGGTTGCTTTCGGCCGCCATTCCTCCTTCCGATTGACTGCAGCGATCTGAATGCAGTGAGCCTTCCGCCAGCATTGCTGTTCATCTTTTTCCACAACCACTACGGTCGGAAAAAAACTGAAATGTCTGCTGGCTCTGCCATCTTATCATAATTTCATTTGCGGCCATTCCGCTGGTTGATCGGCCTTATTACTTATTTGTGCAGCGTTACTGTCTGCTGTAGTCGGATTTACTGATTTTCCGGACAGTCCCGGCGGAGTTTTGTGGAATTTGATCACCCAGGTTGGATTTTACGCACAGTGCATCCTAATTTGACCGCCGCTTTTACCGCGGTAGAGGCAGATTTTTTTTTTTTCCCTCAACCACGACGGTCGGAGTGCTTTCCGACCGCCATCGGTCCCATAGTGTTTATAAATTACCTATACTTTACAACGTTTAATATCACGTACATTGGAGTATGGAACAGAAAATAGGATGGTAATAAATGAAACAAAATCCAAAGTTCAGGTCATCACAAACAATTTAAGACGGAAATATAATTCCAAATGGTTTTTGGGAAAGCAGAACTTGGAACAAGTTGAAACCTATAGATATCTGGGAGTCATATTCAATGACAATGGCAATTTTACCCCTCAGAAACTCGATATCAATAGGAAAGCAAATGCTTTAACAGCTGTATTTAGGACCATCCAAAAATCAACGAGTGACCTAAATTATCGACCTTTCCTTAAGGTGATATCTGCCAAATTATTACCCTCTCTAATGTACGGCAGTGAGGCCTTAAACGGAAAAGATAGTTATCATCAACAATGCTATCTCAAAAACTTTTAGATCTCTTTTCCACCTTCCTAATAACGCATCGCAAGCTCCGGTTAGGCTGGAATTCGGTTTGAACAATCAGCTGTACGCACGAAAGGGTCATGCAATCAAAGTATGGAATAGAGTGAAAAATGATGAGGAGAATTTAATGTCGCAGTTACTGTGGAAAGAAATTCAAGGAAATAATAAATCATCTGCCTGGAAATATAGTACTGGCACCCTGCATGCGTGGGGCTAAATATAGACATTTTTAGCTGTGAAACGCCTTGGGAAATAGCAGCATTTGTGCAGTCAGCGACGGCAGGGGAAGATACTCCCATGCCGCTGACCTGCAGAAGGAGGGCTGGAAAACGGGAAACATTAGCTGGCCTGAATGCGCTTAATAAAAGAAGGTTGGGCTTCCACGAACCGCAATACTGCATGATAAATGAAGGCTTTTACCTGAGGGCCCTGTCTAGTACCAGCGCAACAGCAATACAACGTACATCTGAGGGGGGGCCGCAGATCCTGTGAGGGCACAGGCCGGAGGACCTCCATTGCTACGTGCGCTGCAGAGCGCTGCCTGAACTCCAGGGTGGGACGCAGTGTATCGGCCATCTGTGGACTCCTAACATTGAATGCCTGATGCGCCTGGGCCTATACCCCCAGAGCTTATGCTGAGGCTAGGGGGTAACTGATACCCCACACGACTGCAAACAGGGTCCTATGTGCGGAATGACAAGCAACTTAGGGACACCGGGCAGTGGATTGCGTTACTGGATATGAACGGAGGGCCTGATTGCGACTTCTGATGATCCCAGCGTGACGGGCAGATGACGACAAGATAACGTGAGGTCAGGTGGTGCTGTGAGCATTCTAAAACCGGGCTGAGAAACTGGATACAGGACGTGGAGGGATTCCTTTTCTGGGTTCCCCCCGGGAGGCACTGCGCATCTGCTTCAATCTAATGGACAATTCTGGGAGAAGCATAAACTGCTGAGTGACAAGGTCATTTGAAGTGCCCCATAGCTCGACAAACGGGCTATGCACCAGGAGACATAGCGGCAGCGGGGACATACTACTGGGCGCTTGGACTTTACCGACGGAGTACACTGCGGAGAACTGCTGACGTCGAGGCGTCATGGGCCGCTTAGATTCCCGCCAACCACGCCTCACGTTTGAGGCCAAGCACACTCCGAAGAAGACACAAGCGACAGAAAGGCCAACCCAGGAGGAGATACTGCCTGAGAAAAATCCGAGCGCTACTAGTGACCTACAGGCCATACTCATGGAAATGAGGCAGGGTTTTACAACCATAGCGACAAAGATGGACATGCTTACAACCCACATAGAAGGCATCACTCACAAACTGAACAGCCATGAAACTAGGATCAAGGAGGCAGAGCAGCGAATAGCGGACTCAGGAGACGTCACAGAGCAACTCAAGGGGGTGGTGACTCAAATGGACAAACTCATGCGCGTAATAGATGCCAAGAATGAGGATATTGAAGCCAGAAGTCGTCGCAATAATATTCGTATTTTAGGCATACCCGAAAGCACAAACACAGGGCGGCTTGAGCAATATGTTGAAAAACTGCTCATGGCAATCACAGAGGAGGGTGCGCTATCTGCTCAGTTCATTGTAGAGAGGGGGCACAGATCGCTGGGACCCCGTCCACCCCCTGGGGCGAATCCTCGTCCCATCGTAGCCCGTCTACTTAATTACCGGGATCGTGATGTTGTCCTAAAAGTAGCGAGAGATAAGAGGCAACTTAACTTCTCTGGAGTGTCCTTCACCATCTTCCTGGATTTTACAGCTCGGGTGCAGGAGGAACGCAAAAAATTCAATGGGGTAAAGCAGAAGTTACGCCAAGAACAAGTGGATTACGCACTTCTATATCCAGCGCGGCTACGGATCACTCATCAGGGCAGGCAAAGCTTCCACATGACACCGCAGTCGGCGGAAAAGTTCCTTAAGGAGATGAAAAAGCGGAAAGTAGACCCTGCAGGCCAAGATGAAGATGATCAGCTACCGCTGTCTGATGCGGAATGGTCTGACATTACTTTGCAGAGACAGCTGAACGGCTGCAATGCTGCTGGCGGACGGAAGCACGATGGCCACGTATGGCTTTGAACTGCAGACCACTGTAACGTAAAATGTTGAATATTGTGCTGGGTTTGTTCAATGTCTTACTGCTCGCAGGTCTGTAAAGTTTTGAAGGGAGTAGAACGTATCACAATGAATATGTGTACCGGACACCCTTGCTGGTCCTGGGAATTGTTGAGAATCAATGATCCCTTGATCTATAGCAAGGTTTTGGTGCACCACTTACGGACCGCACCCCATGGGAGATCCCCTACTATTTCATGGGTTGGGTATGTTGTTGGGTGGGTGGGAGGGGGGGCAGAGGATGACTGGCATGATTGGGATGCTTCAGTGGGAGGGGGATAGGGTGAGGGGGAGAGTTTGGGAAGGAACGGAGAGGGTGGGCAGGGGAGGGGACCAGGGGCTCGATTGAGGGGCCCCGGAGGGTGGTGGGTGGTGGAGGGAAAGATTCCAACTACTGCATTGATTGTGGCAACTCGGGAGGAAATATTGGACAATATTGACTTATAAGGAACAGCAGACTTGGTGTGAACATTATGGTGGTATGTCGGATGTGTCACGGTTAGACCTGATGGGTGATACTAATACAAATAGGTGCAAAGTACTATCCTGGAATGTACGAGGCCTTAAAGATGCTCGCAAATGCAGACAAATGTTAGCCTATTTCGATAAACATAAGGTAAATGTGGTGATGTTGCAGGAGACACATATCCCCCCACACACCGATCCTACCTTCGCTAGCAGATGGGCGGGAGTCAGGGTATTCTCTAATTATTCATCATATTCTAGGGGCACGGCTACTCTGATACATCGTACGACTCCCTTCACACTTCTTGGTCAGCTGGTAGACAAAGCCGGAAGATATGTGATATTGTGGGGAAGGTTAGGTAGTGACACTGTCACAATTGCCAATTGTTATGCTCCGAATGTAGACACTCCAGAATTTTTTACATTACTATGGGGACTGATTTGGGACATAGGCTCCAGACACATCATCTGGGGTGGGGACTTTAATGTGGCTGTGACACCAAGATTGGATAGGGCAGATGGACAGGCCCAATACCATCCCAGGTCGAGGGAGACACTGCGGGACATTGTAGAGGAGGGTGGATTAATAGACAGCTGGCGACATTTGCGCCTAGTGCTTCAGGAGGGTACTCATTTCACCTCTTATACAGGGACATTGGCGAGAATAGACTACAGTTTTTTATCCAGAGATTTGGCCCCTAGGGTAACTGATGCCAGACACCTGGCCAGAACTCTGTCTGATCATTGTCCGGTGTTGATTACATTGGCTATGCTGGGCTACGATTGTCCCCGGCGTCCCTGGCGGCTACAGCCGACTGCCTTGTTGGATACTGTCTTTTGTGAAGAACTGAGGGAAGATATAGAGGAATTTTTTCCCCGCAATAAAGACACTGTGGACAGTGTGGAAACAGTATGGGAGGCCTTTAAGGTCACAGTTGGGGGGGGTGTATTGCCAAGGGCTTCGGGGTACTACGAGACATTCAGCGCACAATACGAAAACTAGAGGGGAACTGACGGGACTGGAGAGACAGATGCTACGGGAAGACACAGGACAACTGCACCAACAGTTTCGAACCAAACTTTCGGAGTATGAAGAGGAGACACTGCGGGAAGGGAACTTTGGGGACAAATATTTGAAGGCTCGTAGATATGGTGAGGGAGAGAGACCGGGGTGGGCACTCTCAATGGCGGTGCGGGGCACACGGGGCACTAACACCATTTTAGAACTTGAGGATGCAGAGGGGGAGATCTGTGGGGATAACAATAGTTTTTTAGCTGCTTTACAAACACATTATACGCACTTATATACTACCCAATCCACGGGGGAAATTGATTTGGAAGGTTTTTTGGGGGAGCTGGCATTATGCTGGCTGAGTGACACACATAGGACATTCCTCAGCGCCCCATTTGCATTGGATGAGATCCGAGATGCCATAATGTCTCTCAGTAACAGGAAAGCACCCGGCTTAGATGGGCTCCCAGCTGAGTTCTACAAATGTTATATTGATATAACGGCACCAGTGTTAAAAGAAGTGTTTGGGGATTCCTTGGAGGTGGGGATTCTTCCCCGTTCTATGAGAGAGGTGGTGATCACGTCTCTTCTGAAACCAGGCAAAAATCCTACGCAATGCAACTCCTACCGGCCTTTATCCTTACTTAATTGTGACGCTAAGATTTTGGCAAAAGTTCTAGCAACGAGACTATCCCTCCTAATGACCAGAATTATCCTCCCCGACCAGTCGGGCTTCGTCCAGACGAGGGCAACTTCCCATAACCTGCGAATGATCTTTTCACTCATACACACGGTAGCCCCGGAACTCCCGCTAGCCGCGATATTCTTGGACGCCTCTAAAGCGTTCGATTGCATGGAATGGCGCTACTTGTTTACCGTATTACGGAAAATGGGTTTCCCCGTACTTTTCGTGGAGTGGGTACAATTATTGTACACTGAGCCCACTGCCAAAATACTGGTGAATGGTCGTCTCTCGGAATCCTTCAGAATAACAAGGGGCACCCGGAAGGGATGCCTGCTGTCTCCCCTTTTGTTCGCCATCGCGATAGAACCGTTGGCGTGTCGCATACGACAGCTACATAGAGACAGTTCCTTCTGCTGCTTCCAGCGACAGCTCTCCATCCCATTGTATGCTGACGATGTCTCACTCTATGTCAGGGACCCACAAAATACCCTGAATGCCCTACTGAGGGAGTTTGTAGTCTTTGGTAGACTATCTGGTGTGACGATCAATTGGGGGAAGTCACAGTTTTTCCCGTTAACTGCTGCTGTATCTGAATTCCCCTTGGATTTCCCCCTGGAATGGTGTCATTTTGATTTGCGTTACTTAGGTATTCAAATATCCAGGGATAAGGGTGAGTCGTTACGACTCAACTATGGTACAGCCATTACCAAACTGACGGACTCAATCACGCGATGGATTGGTCTTCCTTTGTCAATGGCGGGCAGAGTCTCTCTTATTAAAATGATTATATTGCCTCGTTTTTTATATTATTTCCTTAACATCCCTTATCATCCAGGGTCCTTTTTTTCAAGACTTTGAAGTCTGAATTGATTAGACTAGTATGGGGGGGAGGGCAAGCGTGACTCAAATGGGCTGTTATGGCACAACCATATAACATGGGGGGCTTTGATATACCAGACTATGAGGCATACTACCTAAGTGCGCAGGCACACTATTTGTATCATTGGGTTAAACCCACTAGCTTCATGCCGCAAATAGCGGTTGAGGACAGGATTGCTCATCCCCTACCTTTGAGTGGCATTGTCTATGGCCCCCCTAGTGCCTTGGACACCCCGCCGACCACTGTGACATGTACAATCGATGCCTGGCAGAGAATAGCACATCGATTGTAGGAGCCATTGCTCTATGCGTCCCGAATTCCTCTCACATATTATTCCTGGGTGGCGTTACTGCAAGAAGTTGGCTTTCAGAAAATGCGACTTCGGCTCAATATAGTCACATGGGGGACCTGTTTCTTGGAGGTGAGTTTCGATCTCGGGAACAGTTCTTTGGCGCACACCCCCTAGCCCACTTGAGGTTTTTTATTATATTCGACTGAGAGAAAGCATGAAGGCCCTGCTCCCAGAATACCCGAAGGAACCACCTTGCACTGCTCCTTTGAATGTGGTTCTACACAGCACTAATGGTGCGCATTTGGTCTCCGGCATTTATGGTAGTCTTTGTAGTCATACTCCGGAAGTGGTAGGCACAGCTAGGGTACACTGGAATACTGACCTTGACCGGAGGTGACTGATGAGCAGTGGGAATATTGTTGTGGACTTACAGGGAATATAACGTCCAGCTGTTGTTTCAAAATCATTCATTACAAGTTTTTACACAGACTTTATTATACCCCTGCCTGTAAATACAGGTTCCATCTAGCTGACTCGGATTGCTGCGAACGTTGTGGGCAATCCGGTGCTGGCTTCTTACACCTGGCGTGGGAGTGTCTACAAGTGGGGCAGTACTGGGAACAGGTCCATGAGGGACTGGAACTAATGGTCGATACCACTATTGACATAGACCCTCTTATGTTCTTATTAGGACACACAGCACAAATACAAGTCAAGTCAAGTCAGAGAATTTATATAGCGCACTACATACCCAGAGGGTCCCAAGGCGCTTAGAGAGGGGAGGAAGATTACTTGTCAAATATCCACGTTTTAAGTTGCTTTCAGAGGGGCAGCAGGAAATTCTTAGAGGTAGCACTACTCCTGGCCAAAAGGCGGCTTGTGTGCAGATGGGGAAGAGGACGCGCCCCTAAATTCAAGGAATGGGTACAAGATATGGTACACTGTCAAGAGCAACACAGAATATATGAGGAAACTCAACCAGTGGCTTATAAGCCGACTGATATATGGGGTCCACTGCAAACATACCTTCTCAAGTTGGAGGCGCCAACAGATGAAGTCATCACTCCTGAGCCAGAAGGGGAAGAGGGCCCTATTTAGATTACATTATCCTACTGACAGATGCTGCTTATGTTTTACAGCGTGATAAAGGGGATGTGTCTGCCTGTCTCACATGGGGCTGTAACTGGCTGCTGTGGGAGGCTGAGCTGCGTATGTATTAGCTATGATGGGGGTGGAACTGGGTGATATTGCTGTCTGTTCTGCCCTGCACGGTGCACTTCCACGAATATGTAGTACACGTGTAAATCAACTGTTGATGCTGCCTGAACCACAACAATTCATGCTTTATGTATTCCATGACCGTCTCGAGTTGCCTGCACTGTACATTTGTACGGAATTTTGCAAAAATTTAAAATAAAGTTTAAAAAAATAAATAAATGTTCTTTGAAATAATGTTATATACACATGTTACATATTTTATTATTACCTAAAATATTAATAATAAAAATCCATTCTGAAAATACTTATAGTTAATTCCCACACCACCATTTATCCTTACAAATAAAACAACGCACACCAAATATATACATTTAAAAATGATTATTTTTAACCTTTTCATATTTAAATCTTAATTAAACATCTATTATTAACAATTACATAATTATAATTTGGTAATATTTAATTAACTTCCCACCATTTACTCTTACAACTTCAACAACTCGCACCTAATCTATATATATAAAAACGAATGTATGTCTGTCTGTTTGTCTTTTATGCATTACTACACCATTCATCCGATCGCCATGAAACTTTGGGAAGTTGTTGAGTACACTCCTGCGAAGGTTTCTGGCATAACATTTCTTTAAAGATCGGCCCCCCAGGGCACTCATAATCTTTCGAATACTGAATTTGCAACCGCAACTTTGCAACGGTACAAGACTTTCGGTGAAAAAGATGATGAACAATGTCATCGAAGCTACAATTTTGAATGTGAAATTCAAGGGGGAAGATGTACTCTTGCCACGTATTCCAATGATCCCAACAGATATGCCATTTGAATTCAAACGCTTACAGCTTCCGGTACGACACGCTTTTGCAATGACCATCAACAAAGCACAATGACAATCACTGCAAGTGTGTGGACTAGATTTGGAGAATCCGTACTTCTCACATGGACAACTGTATGTGGCCAGCTCACGCGTCGGGAAATCTTCAGATTTATTCGTGTACGCACCAGCCAGAAAAACAAAAAATATTGTGTATCCACAAGCACTCGAATAAATAAATAGAATTAAAACGACACTTTGAAATGTTTCAATAAAAATGACACAATGTAAATTGGATGTTATAACGAGTTTACATGAATTTCCTTTCTTCTGAGAGCGCAGCAACGCGCAACGGGTAAGCTAGTATTTAATATAAAAGATATTTTATGTACATATTTATATTAATTATTTTATGATTCTATAAATATTTTAAATTAACTTTATTTAATATTTAGTCAAAAAAATTCACATACACCCTTTAAGCATACAAAAACTACAGCACACACAAAAAACATTGAATATATATCACAATATTATTTTTCATTTAAATAAAAATATTTTAAAATGATTTAACAAACATATTTTTTTAATACATCTAATGTAGTTACTTCACATCCTATACTCATACAAAACTCACAACCCACACCTAAAAGCTAACTTAAAAAAATTATTTATACTATTACCATAAATATTTATCAATTAATTAATTATCATTAATTAAAAATTAATGATTACTTAATTATAGTTCATTTACTTCCCACAATACACCCCTAGAAAACACACATCATGCTCCTAAAATTTAACTTAACAAAAATGCAATTAACACAATTAATTATCAATTTAATAATTAATATCAATTAAAACTTAATTATTACTTAATTAAGATGAATTTAATGCCTACCCTATACCTCTGCAAAATCCAGAACCCACACCTAAAATGTAAATAAAATAAAATTATTTGCACAATTAACATAATTATCAATTAAATAATTAATATAAATTTACAACTAAATATTAATTACTTATAATTCATGTACATCCAACTCTGTATCCTTATAAACCCAACAACCCACACTTAAAAAACAACAAATAAATGAATAACACAATTAACATAATTAATTATCAATTAAATAATGAATATTGATTAACAACTAAATATTACCTAATTATAATTAATGTACTTTCTGCCTTGTACTCCTATAAACCCCCAACCCACACCTAAAATGCAAATAAAATAAAAATAATGCACAATCAACATAATGAATTATAAATTAAATAATTAATATTTATTAAACATGGATTATTAATTATGGCCAATTAAATTTGTTTTTACCCTGTGCCCCTACAAACCCACAACCCGCTATGGTACTAATTACTTTCAATAACTACAAAAAGTGTAACAACTATATTAAAAGCATAAACAATAATTATACAGAACTGTACAACACATGCTTTTAAAATATATACTAAAGTATATAATAATAGAAAAACAATATAATTAACGCCTATTTTTTTGTAAACTATATTAATGATCTCGATATTTTTAACATTGATATTACTTACCTTGTAATCGATATTCCTAACAACGATATTGCTTGCAGGCGATATTTCCACATCACAATATTTTGTACATGATATTTTGGTAGGACAATGTTTTAGTTCAATATTTTGTCTCAATACCTCGTCCTTTGAGTGATTGCTTTATTTATTCTAAGTAGATTGCTCTACGTGCTATTTTCACTTTTCCCCAACATGTCTAGAATTTCCCTAAGGCAGGGCATATTCTTGGAGGCTTCAGAAAAAACTGTCTGCTTTGTTAAAGGTTTGTGATGGCTGTGGCATCACTTAACAATATTTGCTCCTGTGCTTTAGTCCTACAGCATTAAAGTTGTGTATTTATTTGAAGATGATTTTATATAGTGCCTAATCTCTGGACAGATGTTAAGGTACTTTACATAGAACCAAACAGTTTAAAGGATAAAAAAACTCACCAAGAACAAAAGGAGGGGAGACAGCCGGGTGGGATGGATGGTAAAATGTACCAAGGTGAGGTCAACAACATTAAGCAACTGAATAGCTTCCACGAATATGTAGTACACGTGTAAATCAACTGTTGATGCTGCCTGAACCACAACAATTCATGCTTTATGTATTCCATGACCGTCTCGAGTTGCCTGCACTGTACATTTGTACGGAATTTTGCAAAAATTTAAAATAAAGTTTAAAAAAAAAAAAATGTTCTTTGAAATAATGTTATATACACATGTTACATATTTTATTATTACCTAAAATATTAATAATAAAAATCCATTCTGAAAATACTTATAGTTAATTCCCACACCACCATTTATCCTTACAAATAAAACAACGCACACCAAATATATACATTTAAAAATTATTATTTTTAAAATTTTCATATTTAAATCTTAATTAAACATCTATTATTAACAATTACATAATTATAATTTGGTAATATTTAATTAACTTCCCACCATTTACTCTTACAACTTCAACAACTCGCACCTAATCTATATATATATAAACGAATGTATGTCTGTCTGTCTGTCTGTTTGTCTTTTATGCATTACTACACCATTCATCCGATCGCCATGAAACTTTGGGAAGTTGTTGAGTACACTCCTGCGAAGGTTTCTGGCATAACATTTTTTTAAAGATCGGCCCCCCAGGGCACTCATATTCTTTTGAATACTGAATTTGCAACCGCAACTTTGCAACGGTACAAGACTTTCGGTGAAAAAGATGATGAACAATGTCATCGAAGCTACAATTTTGAATGTGAAATTCAAGGGGGAAGATGTACTCTTGCCACGTATTCCAATGATCCCAACAGATATGCCATTTGAATTCAAACGTTTACAGCTTCCGGTACGACACGCTTTTGCAATGACCATCAACAAAGCACAATGACAATCACTGCAAGTGTGTGGACTAGATTTGGAGAATCCGTACTTCTCACATGGACAACTGTATGTGGCCAGCTCACGCGTCGGGAAATCTTCAGATTTATTCGTGTACGCACCAGCCGGAAAAACAAAAAATATTGTGTATCCACAAGCACTCGAATAAATAAATAGAATTAAAACAACACTTTGAAATGTTTCAATAAAAATGACACAATGTAAATTGGATGTTATAACGAGTTTACATGAATTTCCTTTCTTCTGAGATCGCAGCAACGCGCGACGGGTAAGCTAGTATTTAATATAAAAGATATTTTATGTACATATTTATATTAATTATTTTATGATTCTATAATTATTTTAAATTAACTTTATTTAATATTTTGTCAAAAAAATTCACATACACCCTTTAAGCATACAAAAACTACAGCACACACAAAAAACATTGAATATATATTACAATATTATTTTTCATTTAAATAAAAATATTTTTAAATGATTTAACAAACATATTTTTTTAATACATCTAATGTAGTTACTTCACATCCTATACTCATACAAAACTCACAACCCACACCTAAAAGCTAACTTAAAAAAATTATTTATACTATTACCATAAATATTTATCAATTAATTAATTATCATTAATTAAAAATTAATGATTACTTAATTATAGTTCATTTACTTCCCACAATACACCCCTAGAAAACACACATCATGCTCCTAAAATTTAACTTAACAAAAATGCAATTAACACAATTAATTATCAATTTAATAATTAATATCAATTAAAACTTAATTATTACTTAATTAAAATGAATTTAATGCCTACCCTATACCTCTGCAAAATCCAGAACCCACACCTAAAATGTAAATAAAATAAAATTATTTGCACAATTAACATAATTATCAATTAAATAATTAATATAAATTTACAACTAAATATTAATTACTTATACTTCATGTACGTCCAACTCTGTATCCTTATAAACCCAACAGCCCACACTTAAAAAACAACAAATAAATGAATAACACAATTAACATAATTAATTATCAATTAAATAATTAATATTGATTAACAACTAATTATTACCTAATTATAATTAATGTACTTTCTGCCTTGTACTCCTATAAACCCCCAACCTAAAATGCAAATAAAATAAAAATAATGCACAATCAACATAATGAATTATAAATTAATTAATTAATATTTATTAAACATGGATTATTAATTATTGCCAATTACATTTGTTTTTACCCTGTGCCCCTACAAACCCACAACCCGCTATGGTACTAATTACTTTCAATCACTACAAAAAGTGTAACAACTATATTAAAAGCATAAACAATAATTATACAGAACTGTACAACACATGCTTTTAAAATATATACTAAAGTATATAATAATAGAAAAACAATATAATTAACGCCTATTTTTTTGTAAACCATATTAATGATCTCGATATTTTTAACATTGATATTACTTACCTTGTAATCGATATTCCTAACAACGATATTGCTTGCAGGCGATATTTCCACATCACAATATTTTGTACATGATATTTTGGTAGGACAATGTTTTAGTTCAATATTTTGTCTCAATACCTCGTCCTTTGAGTGATTGCTTTCTTTTTTTATTCTAAGTAGATTGCTCTACGTGCTATTTTCACTTTTCCCCAACATGTCTAGAATTTCCCTAAGGCAGGGCATATTCTTGGAGGCTTCAGAAAAAACTGTCTGCTTTGTTAAAGGTTTGTGATGACTGTGGCATCACTTAACAATATTTGCTCCTGTGCTTTAGTCCTACAGCATTAAAGTTGTGTATTTATTTGAAGATGATTTTATATAGTGCCTAATCTCTGGACAGATATTATGGTACTTTACATAGAACCAAACAGTTTAAAGGATAAAAAAACTCACCAAGAACAAAAGGAGGGGAGACAGCCGGGTGGGATGGATGGTAAAATGTACCAAGGTGAGGTCAACAACATTAAGCAACTGAATAGCCTTTTCAGATGTTATAGTAGGAAAACACATGAGGGTGGTGTTGAAGATGATTTCTGAGTGAGCAGCATGGATGCTATTTTAATCACTGCAGAGGTAAATATTGAATAGGTAAATCTTGAGGCTTTTCCTGAAATATAGCATGTCATGGCAGCATCTTAGTTCAAGAGGTAGGGAGTTTGAAAAAGTGGTGTCGCTTCAAAAAGAATTTCTTTAGTGCTAAAGCAGACTTGAATTTAGGTGTTTCTAAAGTTAGGGGGTCTTGCTTCTAGATAGTCTTATTCCTTCCAACAGTGAGGGGAGGCCGGGTAAGTATGTGGGTCTGTTATAGTTGAAGACTTGGAAGGTGATGCATGTTAACTTGACTTTTATTCAAATCTGAGTGGTAGCCAATGGGGGTCTCTCAGAATCAGGGCACAGATTGGAGAGGTGCAATGCAGCAAGACATCTTTCTGCACTGCGTCAAATATGATTAATTTTGTAGTAATTACGCCGGATAAAGAATGAAATTAGCTGTGGATTTATTAAGGCTACATGAAACAAGGTAGACACATCCTCTCACATCAACCGCTTTCCTTGCAAAGATCATTCAACATGTTGCTAGGTTACAGGAGATTCCATAAGAAGAATCATTTCAGAACTCTACACAATAACTAAACATGAACAGAATATAACACATTCCTGCTCTTTCCCTGTGCTGGGGCACTGTGTGATGCCTAGTGCCAAAGCAGGCACCCTTGCACCATGGTACCAGGGTGAAAGGATGCCTGTGTTGCAGTCAGGATTGTTTTTGCGCATGAAAAGACACATTCCTGCACAAAAACAATACTTGGAAGCGTTTTCCTCTTTGTAAGTATTCTGCAGAATGCAGCACACTTAGAAAAGTCCCACCAGGAGACGCATTTGCAGGGTGGTGGAGAAAGAGGGCGGGCCTCCTGGGAATTGTGTTTTTTTTCTTTTTAGGAAGGGGGGCTGCATAGCCCCCTTCCCTGGTCCATTTTGGGCCCTTAGGACCCCATCCCCGGAGCCTGATCCTTCAAAAAAAAATATTTAAAAAACGGGAGGGGGCCCCCCTTCCGGACTAATTTTGGACCCCATCTACCGGGGCAGGCCTTCAACATTTTGTTTTATAATGGGGAGAGGGGCCGATATTGCCCCGGGGACCCCATCCCCCAGGACATGGTCACCTTATTGGGGACTGCGGGGGAGTAGCCGGCATTGCTGTTGGACAGAGGGAGCTGCTAACATGCAGCTCCCTCTGTCCAAAAGCAATTCTGCTCCCCTTCGTGGAAGTAAGATCATTTTAATGCTCTTGCTTCCATGAAGAAGACAAGAGTTTGCTATGGTTTGGCGGAAGCGGTGCTCCCTCCAAGCCATAGCAAACTGTTATGTCCCGGGTTTGGGCACTCCGGGACATTGCTGGAGCTGGCCCTTCTCATCTTGCATATAGCCCTGGGGAAGTGCTGTTGGTTCACAGGAGCAGGGAGTCCAAAACAGACCCACTTCATTAGTGTATGTTTACTCCGGGCAGGTGGTGGTCCCCAGGGCAGGGGGTTTCACAGGCCTCCCCATATAATGTAAATTAGCCCCAAGGAGGTGGTGGTCCCCAGGGTAGGGGGGAGTGCGCAAGGACCCCCCCCCCCCACTAAATAGAAAATAAACCCAGGGAGTTAGTGGTCTGCAAGGTCACCCATATTGTTTCAATGGCTCCAGGGATATGGCGATCACCTGTGCTTTATTAAGCCCTAGGAGGGGGGCACCATGCACACCCCTCCTATTTTAGTTATATGCCCCTGGGACCTGGCTCACCTGGGGGTTATTTTAAAGCAAGCAAGCAGGTCACACTAGCTTTTCTTTTGTATTTAAATTCAGCGAATTAGCAATTTAAAAAAAATCCCAAAGCTTTTATGCTCTGGAAGAGTCCCAGGGGGACCCCAAGACCACGTGGCCCCCTCTCATCTTGCAAATACACCTGTGAGGTGGTGGTGGACCCCTGAGGCAGGAGGTCCATAACAGACTCCCCTTCATTAGTGTATGTTTGCTCCAGGGAGATGGCAGTCCCTGGGTCAGGGGGTTCCACAGGCCTCCCCATATCATCTAAATTAGCCCTGAGTAGGTGGTGGTCCCCAGGGAAGGGGGGGAGACCGCAAGGTCCCCCCCACTTAATAGAAACTAGACCCAGGGAGTTGGTGGTCTGCAAGGCCACCCATATTGTTTCAATAGCTCCAGGGAGGTAGCGATCACCTGTGCTTTATTAAGCCCTAGGAGGGAGGCCCCATGCACACCCCTCCTATGTTAGTTATATGCGCCTGGTACCTGACCCACCCGGGGGTTATTTTAAAGCAAGCAAGCAGGCCACCCTAAGAGACCTATTACGATGGCCCACGGACTTTGTCCCCTCATCACTGTATCGGTAAATGGGACAGACCGCCAGAGGTGGGGCGGTCCCGCTATGGCAATTAGGATGGGACCGACTGGTGGTCACATCCTGCATATTCAACATTGAGGCGGGCGGTGCTGTCAGCAGCACCTGCCACAATGTTGAATATGCATGTTGTACATTGGCATGCACAACGTGGCAGGCACTGCGCTGTGCCTGCCACCTTGTGTATGCCAATGCAGTGGGGTACCATAGGTACCCGTCCAAGTGTAGCCCCCCACCACCCCGGGGTCCCGCAACGGGCCCCCAAAGTGAACCCTGCATGCCTTTCCATGGTGGAGTCTCTACCATGGAAAGGCATTCTCCCAAACGCAATGTAATATGGATGGCCGTGCCTTGTCATATTATTGGCCTTTTCCGCCCAGCAAGCAATCGTGATGATTGCCTGCGGGCGGAAAAGCGGTGGATGGACTTTCCGCCTGCAGTGGTATCCCCCGCCATGCTAATGTGGTGGGGGGTAAATGGCCGTCCAGTGGTGCAATTTGGCCGGCAGATCATCTCTGCTGGTCGGGTGGTGGCGATCCACCCGCCATGCTAATAGGCCCCTTACTTTTTTTTTTTTATTGCCACAAATTCCCTTAAAAAAGAATGCTTTTATGCTGTGGCAGAGTCTCAGGGGGACCCCAAGAGCATGGCTTGGGGGGTCAGGGTATTCCTACACTGCCTCCTTTTCTATATGTTCAAATTTTTGGGGGGACTCAGTGAACCGGAGTTCCAAGATGGCTGCCAATACTTCCTGGTTGAAGTGTTGAAGCCAATCAGAGCAGTGCATTTTCCCACCTGAGCTCGTCCTTGTTCGAGAAGACATCCCAACCAGAGATATCACTACAATTTTAAACTTACATTTCCCAAAATCTAGTGAACTGATTTATACCAAATAAGCAAGAGGAACTTCCTTGAACTAATCCCACCCTGCCAAATGTAGTGTAAGTTTGTTCAGCGGTTTTGGGCTGTAGGTGTGGCTAAAGATTCCTATGGTAATTAACATGACAAACGCACCCTTATTGTGTACCCCGAATTATCAGTCCCCACTGTATGGATCACCTCCAAACTTTCCATGACAACCTGAACCTATCTTGATGCTATTTTTAGGGAAAAATTCATGAAGATTGCTCAAACGACGCCAAAGTTATAGGCAAGTAAAAAAAAAATGTTCCTACAGAAACTAGGTCCTAACTACAACTACCTACTGGAGACAGCTAATAGGAGATATATATATATATATATATATATATATAATGTATATCCAACACAACCGTCGTCGTAAAATATCCAAAGACTACAAGCTGAGGCCCAAGTGCATTCAAGATGAGAATTTTAATGGCGGTAACACCCAATGCGTTTCGCAGCCGCTTGTTCATATATATGCAGAAATCCTTCATTTCACGTTGGAACAATTCACGTATACAGCATGCAGGAACGGACACGTTATATAAACATATAAATAAAATTTATAGAGATAGCCAGTAGATGGTCATAGTTAGGACCTAGTTTCCATAGGAAAAGTGCTTTTTGACTTGCCTGTATCTTTGGTACCAGTTGACGAATCTTCAGGACTTTCAAGGTGAGCTGTCAAGCAGGGGCAGTGTGCTTTCCATGTGAATTCCCATAGGAGTTTTAGACAGGACTACAACCCGAACTGCTGAACGAAATTACACCAAATTTGGCAGAAAAGTAGGTATTAGTCCAGCGAAGTGGCTTTTTCTTTTATTGGTGTAAATCCAATCAGTAGTTTTGGAAATATTAAGGGAAATCCAAATTTGTATAAATAGGGATGCGGATCCTCCTCGGATTCGCAAATCCACGCTTCAGAGTCAATGCAGTGATGGGCTGGCCACAGCCTGAGAGTAAAGTTGTGGTCACCCTTTTGTTCATCAGGAGTCAGTTCCCTGCTTGAAAAAGAAAGTTTAAAAGTGATGGAAGGGGTCAGGGTAGAGGTACCCTGACCCCATGGAACTAATGGAGGGGTCAGTGAGGGGCCTGTCTTGGGTAAGAAACTGGTAAAAAAACATGTTTTATTTACCAGGCCTCACCGATCCTCCCTGGATCCTTCCTGGATCCTCACTGATTCAGGTTGATTCTGGGTGGATCCTTGGATCCAGACCCTAATTTAAACAAGCATTTGCAATGCAATAGGTCTCGCATTAGGAAAGTTTGAGCTATTGGTATTGTAAATGACAAATTTTTTATTTATGTTTTGTTTTTGAAAATAGGGAAATTAATAGCTTTGCCATTTAGAATGCCAATAGTTATAACTTTCGCAAATGTGACACCTATAGCATTTGTAATGCAATATGTGTTGTATCTACGTGACTTACATGTACTGATATTACAAATAACAATGGCTTTTAATTTGTTCTCAATAATTAATACTTAAATACCAGTTATTGTAATTTATGATGGCAATAGCTTAAAGTTTTGTAAATAACTTTTGTGAAGATTATGTTCAGTGTATTTTATTGTGACGAAAATCCAAGAACAGAAGTGAAATATTAACATATTTTTATTACATTTGTAATAAAGCTTGAAACATTGAGAGAACATATTTGAACCAGGTATTGTTGAATGGTTGCACAGATTGATGTGGTGGCGCATAGTGATGTTGTGATGGCGAACGAGTGATGCTGTGCCGTTCAGTGATGCTGTGGTAGTGCATAGTGATGTTGTGGTGCCCCTGAGTGATGCTTTAGTGATGCGGAGTGATGCTGTATGCTATGCTATGTTTTGTTTTGCTATCCTATGCTTTGATTTGTTACGCTATGCTATGCTGTGTCTTGTTATGCTATGCTATGTTTTGTTATGCTATGCTATGTTTTGCTATGCTATGCTTTGTTATTCTATGCTATGTTTTGTTATGCTATGCTATGTTTTGTTGTGTTTTATTATGCTATGCTTTGTTTTGCTAGGCTATGTTTTGTTATGCTATGCTATGTTTTGTTGTGTTTGGTATGCTATGTTTTGTTGTGTTTGGTATGCTATGTTTTGCTATGCTATTATATGTTTTGTTTTGCTATGCTATGTTTTGTTGTGTTTTATTAAGCTATGCTATGTTTTGTTGTGCTGTGTTTTGTTATGCTGTGTGTTGTGTTTTGTTATGCTATGTTTTGTTATGTTATGCTATATTTTGTTATGCTATGCTATGTTTTGTTTTGCTATTCTATGCTTTATTTTGTTATGCTATGCTATGTTTTGTTATGCTATGTTTGTTATGCTATGTTTTGCTATGCTATGCTATGTTTTGTTTTGCTATCCTATGCTATGATTTGTTACGCTATGCTATGCTGTGTCTTGTTATGCTATGTTTTGTTATGCTATGCTATGTTTTGCTATGCTATGCTTTGTTATTCTATGCTATGTTTTGTTATGCTATGCTATGTTTTGTTGTGTTTTATTATGCTATGCTTTGTTTTGCTAGGCTATGTTTTGTTATGCTATGCTATGTTTTGTTGTGTTTGGTATGCTATGTTTTGTTGTGTTTGGTATGCTATGTTTTGCTATGCTATTATATGTTTTGTTTTGCTATGCTATGTTTTGTTGTGTTTTGTTAAGCTATGCTATGTTTTGTTGTGCTGTGTTTTGTTATGCTGTGTGTTGTGTTTTGTTATGCTATCTTTTGTTATGTTATGCTATATTTTGTTATGCTATGCTATGTTTTGTTTTGCTATTCTATGCTTTATTTTGTTATGCTATGCTATGTTTTGTTATGCTATGTTTTGTTATGCTATGTTTGTTATGCTATGTTTTGCTATGCTATGCTTTGTTATGCTATGCTAAGCTTTGTTTTGTTATGATATGCTATGTTTTGTTTTGCTATTCTATGCTATGTTTTGTTATGCTTTGCAATGCTATGTTTTGTTATGTATGCTATGTTTTGTTGTGTTTTGTTAAGATATGCTATGTTTTGTTGTGGTTTGCTATGTTTTGTTATGCTATGCTTTGTTTTATGTTATGTTATGCTACGTTTTGTTCTGCTATGTTTTGTTGTGTTTTGTTATGCTATGCTATGTTTTGTTATACTATGCTATGTTTTGTTTTGCTCTGCTTTGTTATGTTATGCTATGCTATGTTTTGTTATGCTATGTTTTGTTATGCTATGCTTTGTTGTGTTTTACTATGCTTTGTTTGGTTTTGCTATCCTATGCTTTGTTTTGTTATGCTATGCTTTGTTTTGCTAGGCTATGTTTTGTTATGCTATGCTATGTTTTGTTGTGTTTGGTATGCTATGTTTTGTTGTGTTTGGTATGCTATGTTTTGCTATGCTATTATATGTTTTGTTTTGCTATGCTATGTTTTGTTGTGTTTTGTTAAGCTATGCTATGTTTTGTTGTGCTGTGTTTTGTTATGCTGTGTGTTGTGTTTTGTTATGCTATCTTTTGTTATGTTATGCTATATTTTGTTATGCTATGCTATGTTTTGTTTTGCTATTCTATGCTTTATTTTGTTATGCTATGCTATGTTTTGTTATGCTATGTTTTGTTATGCTATGTTTGTTATGCTATGTTTTGCTATGCTATGCTATGCTTTGTTATGCTATGCTAAACTTTGTTTTGTTATGATATGCTATGTTTTGTTTTGCTATTCTATGCTATGTTTTGTTATGCTTTGCAATGCTATGTTTTGTTATGTATGCTATGTTTTGTTGTGTTTTGTTAAGATATGCTATGTTTTGTTGTGGTTTGCTATGTTTTGTTATGCTATGCTTTGTTTTATGTTATGTTATGCTACGTTTTGTTCTGCTATGTTTTGTTGTGTTTTGTTATGCTATGCTATGTTTTGTTATACTATGCTATGTTTTGTTTTGCTCTGCTTTGTTATGTTATGCTATGCTATGTTTTGTTATGCTATGTTTTGTTATGCTATGCTTTGTTGTGTTTTACTATGCTTTGTTTGGTTTTGCTATCCTATGCTTTGTTTTGTTATGCTATGCTTTGTTTTGTTATGCTATGCTATGTTTTGCTATGCTATGCTATGCTATGTTCTGTTATGCTATGCTGGTGAGGGTGTGTGAGTGTGCGTGAGGGGGTGAGGGTGGGAGGGTGAGTGAGGGGGTGTGAGGGTGAGGGGGTCTGAGGGGGTGTGAGGGTGAGGGTGTGAGGGTTAGTGAAGGTGTGTGAGGGGGTGAGGGTGTGTGAGGGAAGGTGAGTGTGCATGAGGGTGAGGGGTGTGAGGGTGAGGGGATGTGAGAAGGAGGGGGTGTGGATGTGATAGGGTGTGAGGGTGAGGGGGTGTGAGGGTGTGAGGGGGTGTAAGGGTGAGGGTGAAGGGGTATGTGAGGGGTACGAGGGTGTGCGGGTGAGGGGGTGTGAGGGTGAAGGGGTGTGATGGTGTGTGATGGTGTGGGGTTGTGAGGGTGAGGGTGTGGGGTTGTGAAGGTGAGGGGGTGTGAGTGTGAGGGTGTGAGGGTGAGGGTGAGAGGGTGTGAGGGGGTGTGACGGTGAGGGAGGGGGAGGGTGATGGGGTGAGGGTGATGTGGGTGAGGGTGAGGGGGTGTGAGGGTGAGGGGGTGTGAGGGTGAGTGTGTGAGGGGGTGTGTGAGGGTGAGAGTCTGAGGGTGAGGGGGGGTGAGGGTATGAGGGTGAGAGGGTGTGTGAGGGTGAGGGGGTGAGAGGGTGAGAGGGTGTGTGAGGGTGAGAGGGTGTGTGAGGGTGAGATGGTGTGTGAGGGTTCGAGGGGGTGAGAGGGTGTGTGAGGGTGTGTGAGGGTGAGGGTGTGTGAGGGTGAGGGTGTGTGAGGGTAAGGGTGAGGGAGTATGAGTGTGAGGGGGTGTGAGGGGGTGTGAGAGTGAGGGAGTGTGAGGGGGTGTGTGAGGGTGAGGGTGAGGGGGTGTGGGGGTGTGAGGGTGAGGGGGTGTGAAGGTGGGGGGGTGAGGGTGAGGGGTTGTTTGAGGGTGAGGGGATGTGAGGGTGAGGGGTGTGAAGGTGAGAGGGTGTAAGGGTGAGGGGGTGAGAGGGTGTGTGAGGGTGATTGAGGGTGAGGGTGTGTGAGGGTGAGGGTGTGTGAGGGTGAGGGTGAGGGGGTGTGATGGTAAGGGTGAGGGAGTATGATTGTGAGGGGGTGTGAGAGTGAGGGATTGTGAGGGGGGCCGAGGGTGAGGGGGTGTGAGGTGAGGGGGTGTGGGGGTGTGAGGTTGAGGGGGTGTGCAGGTGGGGGGGTGAGGGTGAGGGGTTGTTTGCGGGTGAGGGGATGTGAGGGTGAGGGGTGTGAAGGTGAGGGGGTGTAAGGGTGAGGGGGTGTGAGGGTGAGAGGGTGGGTGAGGGTGAGAGGGTGGGTGAGGGTGGGTGAGAGGGTGAGTGAGGGTGAGGGGTGTGTGAGGGTGAGGGGATGTGAGGGTGAGGGAGTGTGAGGGTGAGGGGCTGTGAGGGTGAGGGTATGAGGGAGGGTGAGGGGATGTGAGGGTGAGGGGGTGTGAGGGTGAGGGGATGTGGGGTGAGGGTGAGTGAGGGTGAGGGTGTGTGAGGGTGTGTGAGGGTGAGGATGAGGGGGTGTGAGGGTGAGGGGGTGTGAGAGTGAGGGGGTGTGAGGGTGAGGAGGTGTGAGAGTGAGGGGGTGTGAGGGTGAGAGGGTGTGTGAGGGTGAGTGAGGGTGTGTGAGGGTGTGAGGGTGAGTGAGGTTGAGTGAGGGTGTGTGAGGGTGAGTGGGTGTGCAGGTGAGGGGGTGTGAGGGTGAGGGTCCGAATTAAATGGTGGCAGGGCAGACATCATTAGACAGAGAGAAGAGACTGCGTAGTGACTGCATTGGTCAGTTTCAGAATCAGGAGGGGCAGAGTCAGCACAGTCTAAGAGGGGGCAACGTGTCTAGAGGCAAGCATAGCAGATGTAGCATTGCAGCTAGCAAGTCAAGTGTTTTCAAGCTGAGTGTCCCTAGAGAGATGGCAACACAGAAACAGCATTTGAGGAGCAATGCTACTGTAAACAAGCACAGTAGGTTTTAATTTTCGTCCAGAAAAAAAATGAGAAAGGTGCAGAGAACGGCAAACAAAACACAGCTTCCTCGTAAAATAGATGCAAAAAAACCAAGCTCTCAGCATTGCTGTGGGGAGGGGGGAGCGGAGCGCACTCCTTTAAAGTCTGATGGGGGAGCGGCTTGGGAGCGGATTCCTTTGAAGTCCGATGCCGAAGCTGATGGTGTTTGATGTGCACGCACCTGCCTAACACGCCTGCCTCACATGAACTGTACGCGATCCGCAGGCTAGGTAGACTTTTTGGACTGCTTACTATAATCTCACCTATTCAATCACGGGATAGAATAGTCGAGACCTAAAAACATACACTCACACACAGATCCACACACCTACTCACACACTCACTCACACACCTCCACATCCACCCTCACACCCACACACACACACACCCATACAACCACTCACACACCCACTTACACAGTCAAACAACCTCTCACACACCCATACAGTAACTCACATACCTGCCCACAGACCCTCTAAACCACTAACACACCCACTCACAGCCCCAAACAGCTACCACACAATCACTTATACACCTACAGAACCACTCACACACCTACTCCCACAACCATTAGCAAATCACATACCCACTCACAGACCCACACAGCTTTCACATACCCACTTCACACTCACCAACCCACTCACACAGCCACCCATACAACCACTCACAGACACACAAAAGCACTCATATACCCACACACTCACTCATACACCTACTCACACACACCTACACGGCCAGTCCCACACCCCCAGTCACACGCATATTCACATACCCACCACACACATACCCATACACTCAAACATCCACTCACACACCCTTGTTGCAGGAATGTTATAGTTACGAACTAGCATTAAAAAAAATAGAAAATTACTGAAAAAATCAAAGGTTACAGGGACGCTATAGATTGGAAATAAAATGTATAACAACCTTGGAAATTCACTGGGAAAAAGAAAGGTTACACGCCATTATAGTTAGGTTCAGATTTCCCTCGTACAAACCCATTGAAATAGGACAGTTATAGTTAGAGTTATCTCAATTAATTGGACGTAGGGAGCCAGCTGGCAGAGCGGGGCTTTGGTGCGGCCTACTCCAAGGATATGCTGGGCATCCTGGGTCGACACCAGGATACCGACCTTTAGTTGGCGGAGCACTGGGGGATGGGGTCTCTGGGGCAATATGGGCCTAGGGAGAAGGGCTACATGCTCCCTTCAATCATTGCCCATGCCTCGGGGATGAATTCCTCAGGCTTGAAACCAGTTCAGGGAGGGGGGCCCCTTGTCCCCCCATTAGTAATTGGCCATGCTCCAGAAGATGGGGTCCCCTGGGCCAACATCAGCCCCATTCCTCCTTCCCATTTCCAAAAGTTTCTAGGCCTTGGGTGTACGGTCCCCACAGCCGAAATCAGCCCAAAAAGGGGGGCTGCATGCCCCCTCCTCATTTAGAATAGGGTCGGGCCAGGGAGATGGGGTCCTTGAGGCCAAAATCAGTCCAGTGAGGGGGCCATGTACCTCCCATAATTACAGTGGTGGGCCCTGGGGGACGGGAATCCTAGGGTTCAAACATGTCCCATGGGAGGGTCAGGTACCCCCTCCCCCACAAAATGTGCCAGGCACCGGGGGTTGGGGTCCCCGGGGATAAAATTGGTTCAGGGAGTGCAACTGTGTGCCCCCCTCCCAGGTTGGGTGCCTTTGAGGGGTTGGCAACAGGGCCTGTCAGCATGCCAGGCCTTCTGGCAAATCCTCCCGCTGGGTCCTTGCCATTCACTGCTAATTACCCCACATAGTTGAGCTTCTGTGCCGGCTCAACATCCTGTGATTCTGGGCAAATTACCTAATCTCTCTGTGCCTACCAAAAATGTATGTGCCCTTGTGTAACGTGATGAGTGCTCATGTAAAGCACTCCAATACCTTTGCGTCAAGTTTGCCCTATATAAAACCTCAAAAAATATATATATTACATCACTCATGACATCTTCTATGACATAATTGATAATATCACTGAAACATTTGCTGTGAAATTATTGATGAGAACACTGGTGGTGACACGAGTTATAGCTACCTTACGGCAGGAGTTATATTTACTTGCGAAAACTGTTATATAGCTCATACAGTAGAGTAGAGTGCTGAGTTGTACAGTGTTAGAAACTGTTGTAGAGTGCTGTACAATAGAGTGCATGGGAATAGAGGTTAGTGCAGGTTTAGACAATGGTATGTATGGGAATAGAGTGGAGTAGAGTCAAGCAGAAAAACACAGAGTGTAATAGAGTTTTGTGGAGTGGAGTTATGTAGAGTGGAGGAGAATAGGGGTGGGCGGACATTGCCATGCGCAGTTTCAAGAAAAAGGCGCGATAGCTCAGGAAGATGACCCCGCGATAAGGTAAGTGTTAATAAATGTTATTTTAGATTTTAATTAATGTTTATTATTGCGGGAGGCGGGCAGGAGGTGGGCAGGCGGCGGGAGGCAGGCGGGCAGGTGTCACGTAACAGAAATTTGTGGAGGGGCACAGAGATTGCTTCAATCTCCGCGGCTCTCCGCGAAAGTCCCTTCCGCAACTTCCGCCCACCCCTAGAGGAGAGTACACTAGAATGGCATACAGTGGAGTAGCATATAATGAAGTGGCATAGAGTGGAATAGCATATAGTGGAGTAGCGTACAGTGGAGTGATGTACAATGGAGTAGCGTAGGCAGGAGCAGCATACAATGGAGTGGCATAGAATGGAATGTTGTACAATGAAGTGGGGTACATTGCAATAGTGTACAGTGGAGTGACATCCAATGGAACAGTCTAGAATGGAGTGGCAGACAGTGGAGTGGGGTAGAGTGGAATACCATACAGTAGAGTGGCGAAGACTGAAGTTGCATACAGTGTAATAGCGTTGAGTGGAGTGGCATGTAGTAGAATAGCATAGAGTACAGTACTAAGCAGTGGTGTAGAGTGGAATAGCATACAGTGGAGTGGCATAGACTGGAGTGACATACAGTTGAGTGGGGTAGTATGAAATAACACTCTACAGAATTACATATGTTAAAAATTGTAAATACCCTGTACTACACTATATGTGTGAACTATAGAGTATTACAGGGTTTTTACAACTTTTTAAGATATTTACTTTAAAAAAAATGTAGGTACTGCTGTAATTTCTAGGTAGTACCGCAGTACTACATAACATGTTTTTAAAATATATAGAAAGTGGTAATATGTAGGGCAAGTCATAATACTGGCAAATCGGCGTCATAACAACATGGCTACCTTAATCTTTTGCAAAGTGCTACAGCTACAAATGGTGGACGGAATTTTAAGTAAATTAAACATTTACCCCCATTCAAGAGAGCTGGGTTGAATCCATTTTTCTTTTGCTCACTATGCTGCCCCAGTTTGGACACATCCATATGCAAATCAGTCTTGACTCTGCTCCTCATGGGACCGTCCAGCCCGAACTGCCAAGCCGGGTCCTCACAGGACCAGAAACAAGCAACCTAGGACCGTTTTCAGAGTTTCACCCCTCATTAGCCAGGCTAGCTTGAATCCAGTGGCACAGCGAGCAAGAAACCCACGTCTGGCATACCCATCCCTCTTAGGGCGAAAAGTACTACAGAACAAAATTATGGATGGAATGCTGAATAAATTAAACATGCACCCCCATTCAAGAAATCTGGGTTAAATCCATTGTTCTTTTGCTCACTAAGCCACCCCAGTTTGGACCCAGCCATATGAAAATCAGCCAGCAGTTCCAGCTGGACTGTTCCCATAGGGAGCAGGGTCAAACCGTAATTGCTTATGGCTGAGTTCTGTAATGGCATGGGGAGCAAAAAAACTATGGATTTAGGCACAGGTCTCTGTATTGGGGTGAATGTTTGACATTGTCTACCATTCTGTCCAAAAATTGTTCTTCTTGCATTTGTCACCCCTAGTCGGACAGGTATGCACAGGCATAGGTCACAAGTTCTCCATGCCACTGGAGTCATGCTAGCCTGGCTGATGAGGGGTGAAACCCCAAACCAGTCCTAAGATGCTTGTTTCCAGTCCAGGGAAGACCTGGCCTGGCAGTTCGGACTGGACTGTTCCCATGGGGAGCAGGTTTAAGACAGATTTACATACGGCTGGGATTAAACTGGAATACCATTGGGAGCAAAAAACACAATGGATTTAGGCCTAGATCTCTGTATTGGGGTGAATGTTTGATATTGTTCAACATTCTGTCTATCATTTTTTCTTTTTGCATTAAACTTTTGTAAAGGCAGTCTTTAGCCAATTAGATAATAACCTGTCATCACCATGTAATGCGGTACCTTCACAAAATATTGAGAAATTCTATAATAGTTCCACAGTCACAGACGTACCTACGTTTAAATGCCTTTTAGCTTATAAAACACTTACCCTAATTACCAGCAGTACCAAAAAAGGATCCTCTCCACACCATAATATATCATTCTGCTAAATGTAATGTAAATCCGTTCCTCTGTTTTTGCGCTACATCAAATGCAATATTCTATGGAATATTCATTGGTGGATAATGTTGTTTTGGGGCTCCCTTTAATCTTTGAGACCCCTTAACAATTCATTTAAAAAAATATACAGCATCACAAAATGTAGAACAATGCTATAGGAAACTATGGGGCGATTCAACAATTGAGTAAAAAATTATTAGGTAGCAAAAATCTGTGGAATTCCAATCTCTGGGAATCCTAACTATCACAAAAGAGAGTGGCAATGAGATTTAGGGCCTGATTACGATATTGGAGGACAAGGTTACTCCTTCACAAATATGATGGATATCCTGTCCTCTGAATTACAATTCCATTATTGCCTTAGGAAATTGTAATATATCGGACGGCATATCCGTCACATTTGTAACTGGATATCCAATCCCCCATGATGGTATTCAGGTTCTTAATGTGATTTCTTAATTTTCCTCTTTTGTATTTGTTGTGTATTTGTTTCTTGGTTTACATACTCATGTGACTATAAATGTGTCTTTTAGTTGTTCATGTATTAAACATATGCGGTCTATGTTTTTTCTTTTGGGGTTCCTTGCTACTTTTAGTAGTATTGTGCTACACATCTATCAACAGGATCATCTACATAGTCAAATTTACATTGCTGTGAAATTTCATTACAATCCATTTGGCCGTTTTACTGCTACATCAAATAAAAAAAGTCTATGTAAAATGCATTGGTAACAAAACCTGTTTTGGGACCACCCTTTTTTTGTATACATTGACTAAACACCACAAAAGTATCCATCCTCCACCAATGTAAAGGGTGCAATAGGTCGAGAAAGTTTCACTGAGATTCGTCAAATGTGTGCAAAGTTGTTAAGGCACTTCCTCATGTCATTTTGATATGGGTCCTCTCGCAAGTTCCCTATGGGGCCTCTATCTGCCTTTGAGTAAAGCTCAATTTTTCTGATGAGATCTGTAGTATAGATCCGACCCAATGACTTGGTTGAATCTAGGGTTTTGTCACATGGGGCCAGAGGTAGGTGGCCCAATACCGGTCGGTAACGGCCGAAATTTCCGAATTTTGGCCGTTACCGACCGGTATTGGGCATTTGGGATGTAGGTGGCCTAAATTGCAAATTCGGTAATTTACCGATTCGGTATTTTAAGGAATCTGTAGATTACCGATTCCTTAAAATACCGAATCAGTAAATTACCGAATTTGCAATGTAGGGAACACTCAAATGAGGGCTTTTCCCATTTTAGGATTGATTATTTACCACCAACAATGCAAATCAGTGCATTTTCAACTGTGCCATGTGGCAGACATACATGCCCTTAGGGCATGTATGTCTGCCACATCTGCACACAAGCACGATTCAGGGGTGCACAGGGTGTCAAAGTGATACCCTGGCACCCTTGTATGTGTCCCCCATTTTACCGAATCTGTATTTACCAATTCGGTAATTGCCATTCATTCCTATGGGCCTCCAGGCCCATTGGAATGAATGGCAATTAACAAATCAGTTCAGTAAATACTGAATCTTACCGATTCGGTAATTTTTACCGATTTTTATTGCTACATAGCATTACCCGATTCTAAAATATTGAATCGGTAAAATTTAGTATTTTAGAATCGGTAAATGTACTTTGCCTACATCTGGTCCATGGTTTCCACAGTGCAGGTCTCAGCTCCATTTGGTTGCCAAGCTGAAAGAGTTTTGTCTGGCTCTCTAGGTCTCCATTTAATAGCTTTCTCGGAGCGCAAGTGTTCCTAAACTAGTAGGTAAACTTGGCAGGAGCAAATCATTCAGAGAGGAAATTCGAATTGTTGAGTTACAGGGTAGATCTTCCTCATGTTTGCAGTTTTATGTGGCATCCCAATTTATCCAGTAAGAAGTTGTCACTCTGCAAATGCCTGTAACGTGTTGTCGAGAAGAAGTTTGGGTCAGATGATACTGCAAGACATACCTCCTCCAAAGAACACCATCTGCAGATCTTGTGGATCAATGGCAAAAGAAAGGATGCAGGACTCAGTGGTATTCCTTCAGTAACCCTTAATACTTTGAGGACCAGCCTAGACTGCTATAAATCTGCCAGATGATAGAAAGTTGATCAAGGAAAGGGACTCCGGGGTACAGGGAATACTGCTAGCCACCTAGTGCTGGCTTTCCCCTGGTGTCTCCTTGTGAAGCCAACCAGCTCCTACAAGTCCCTGCTGCGTCCCTGCCTATGGGATAAACCTTAAGTTCACATCAGTGTGTCACATGGCGTGAAACTTTTCGGGCTCAACCATGTCTTTATGGCATGGCGTCTATTGAGTGACCCCCCACTAGACAGTAGGGTCGCCTCTATCTCTGCAGGCACCCCCCAGGAGCCATCTTAGGATAGTCTCAAGCATTCTGCCTAAGCTAAAACCCGTCAGTTCCAGCCCTACATGCCAGTGGCTTCCATCTTGTCAGTGCCTCGCAGTCTATACCCGAGGATACGCTTAGGGAACAACCCAGTCTCCTCCAGCAGCTCCACCCTCAGGCTGCAGATCGGATTTCACTAATGCATCACTGCTCCCAGTCAGATGGGTCCTTCCTGGTGCTTATTAGTGGAGGACTCGGGACTCGAGCGGGGATTCAGGACTTGAGTGGGGAGAAGCGGATTTAGGCTTCTGCCATCTTTGGCTCTAGGGCATTCTTCCTTCTCACGCTTTCAAATGCTTCCATTTGTAAGTAACACCATTGTGCATGCTAGAGTGCCATATGTTCTTTTGCGAAAAATATGTTATGATAAAGCTGTGATTGTATTCGTTTGTTGATAAAGTAAACTACTTATTAATCGTTTTTTTGTGTTTCAGGCCAGAACTTAAAAATAGCCTAATGAAGAAAATGAGAATCCTGTACCATTCTGAAGAAAAAAGCAAACCTTTCATCACACCGCTTTCATACGAGCGCTTCCTGTGACCTACAGCCAAGTTCAACAGTCTAGTGCTTAATTGTTGCCTCTACAGCCTCCAAATACGCCAGTGTGTTGCTCTTTAAACCACATTCACGTTTTCTATAAGAAGAAAGCATTAAAATATAAACTTGTAAATTAGTTGATAGTTACATTTGGGCATTTTCTCTTGAATTATATGTTAAACTTTTAATCGTACGTTTTATTTGTCTGTGTCACCAAATAAACATAAATCATTCAAGTAGTGATTATTTTTCCGACATGGGGTGCACACTGACATGTACTAAATAGACCTATTAGGGTCCCTCTCCCAGGTGAGTAAGAGTGCATACTGTGTCAGGTCAAAGGTGAGAGTCTGTATTAGGAGGGTGAAAGTGCTATGTACAGAACCTGGAGGGTGTGAGCCAGCTGTAGGCGTCTAAGGGCAGCAGGAGGATGCAGGGTAGACTAGGAAGGTGTTACAGTTAACGTGCACTATGTGTGAGTTGGAATGTCAAGGAAACTGAGGTGGGAATGCTGAGGTGTGTCAGGGGGACAGCGTTTCTTAATGTATGAGGCAATCCTTTGAGGATGGTTCCAGCTAAGAGTATCTAATGCTATGGTATTGTCTCTCAATATAATATCCCAGGACAGAGTCATGCCAAGCGGGTTCCAGAGGTTCAATGGCTCCCAGTAGTTGCAAAGACGAGTACTAGTTTATTTGAGCCAGTGGGAGTTCCTGCCTCCCACCACTGCAGAAGCACCGAGGAGTGCATGTTGTGGAGAGTGGCACAGACCAATAGATTTGGGAAGAGGGTCATTAGGTTGCCAACATGTTCGGCCACCTAGTAGGTCTGCTGCCAGTACAGTTCCTTTAGAGGACATACAGAGACTTTGCCAAAATGAAAGTTTGCCATTTGGATGTTCCTTCTCCCCTAGCATCATGCCTCCCACGTTACTCCACAGAGCCATGCACTATTTTTCATAAAGATTTACTCCTATATTATTGTTGATCCAGTTTGGTAAGACTTAGATCATTCACAAGCTTTTGGATCCAGAGTGTAGGGGACCGTAATGTGGCTCACTAATGAACAGGGAAAGTTTATAGGCGAGCTTCCCCAGGCATCCGATTTTTCTGAATTCCCCCGATGAGGTCACAAACGTCAAAGGTGAATGAGAGGCCAGAGTAATCCTCTGTGTGAATGTCTCTGTGGTATGCTTCAAGACTAATGGCATGGGTGCAGATTTACAATAACTGGCGCATCCATGCATATCAGCAGGGATGCGACAGTTATTGTGTGTCACGGCAGACACCTCTTGCGCCACCATGGATGCACCGCATTTACAATGTGGCGCACCATGGGGCAAGAATAAACAGATGTGTGATGCATCTGCTGCCGTAAAGGTGACGCATTGCTGGAGTCCTGTCGCAAGCGCTACACAGCTCCAGCAAGGCTTGGGATGCCCCTATGCCTAACATGCTGCGTCAATCCTTACACCTGCTTTAAGCAGGCGCAGGGTTTTGACGCTGCATGGCCTTAAAAGTGACTGAGTTAAATCTTGTAGATTTCACTCAGCCACTTATAGGAGGCATTCCTGCGCTGGAACGCCCACATGTGGCACAGGGCTTTACAACGTGACGCTTCTCCCATATGCATCACGTTGTAAATACCCCGCAGCATGGCGCTGGCTTTGTGTGCCGCTGCATCACAAAGTGACGTAACGGCGGTGCAAATGTGGCGTACAGGGCTTGTACATCTGCCCCGTGGTATCTTTGTGGAAGGGCTTCCCTTCGTATGGTTGCCAATCCTATACATTATATAAAAAGCTCTGTGATATGGAGAGGTGGCACTCTTAGAGGGTCATTCTCCACTTTCTTTGAAAATTGAAGATTCTTTGTTAATAATTAAAAAAAATGGGAGCATTGTATATTCTGTACGTTTTCTCCTGTCAGCAGAGACATAGTACGCAATGTAAGTGAGACACTAGCAGACTAAGTAAACACAGCACCGTGCTAATGTTCACATCAGAGGCGCTTATGAGCCTTTCCCCTTTACACACATGTTGCACCCATTACAATTCTTTCTTCAGAGATGGTAAAAAAGTAAGACTTTGCAATATCACTAAGCTCGATTTGGGAGCTGCTATCAAGGTTAGTACAGCCGTCTGTACAATCACAACTTACATTCACTTGTCAATACACCAGAACTTCCACTTATTCATGATAGTTATTAGGGTCCATGCACCTCCACCCACGGGCCTACCAACTGATCTGACAAGCAACCTGCCTCATGTTACATCAACTGCCACTCAATTATATTGGCCTTTGTGATTCTAGCCCATTAAATCAATGGGGTGTCACCCATAGAATCAAAGGACCTGGGTATGAATCAGTTTAAGAAAAAACAGTGGTCCTTGACTATCAATCAGGAAACAAACTTTACATGAAAAACATTTTTGATTCTGAGGATGCAAATTAAATCAGCATACTTTGACTCAAGCTGGATAAGGGAGATATACGTCTTATCTGAATTTGCTCTATATACATTAAATGAAAATGAAATAGTACCCTAGCGTATCAACAAAATCAATAAATTGTCACCACACTCTGAAAATGTACTTCTGGAGAATTTACATATTTATTTACAGTTTTTATAAAACAATAGTAATCAAAAAACGGCGCAAGGATTATTAAGTATAGTCAGTGAGAAAGTAAAGGGTGCTCAAGTGTTTAGAAGAAGAAAGGAAAGAAATTTAGTATACAGTTCTGGTATTTACAATAGAACAAAGCGGGCAACCTTCCGCTGTTGGTGTGTGCCTGTCCGCACAAATTGTTATAGGGGGTAAGAAGAGGATGGGGACGATATGGGTACAGGCACATTGGTAATAAAAGCGTCGACGTTTCGACCCTGATGCTCATGGGATGTTTGGGGCCTCGGCGGCGGGTCTTCCTCAGGACGGGGGAGGGAAGTGGGGAGGGGTAGAGCACTGGCTTGGCCGTAGTCCAATGAATGGTCTGGATCGGGCACCTAAAGTGTAAAAGGGGAGGTTGCTATTAGGATGATCATTAAGTACATGCTGAAGGGTACATTACCAATAAAGCTGGTCAACTGGGAATTCAGTTCAAGCTTCCAGGGTATGAATCACCTGTAGAGTATAGAAGATATTGGAACATTATCAGTTCCCATCTCCCAAGGGCAACTGACATCCAGTATCATGTCTATGGAGGAGCAAGATGCTAGACTCACCTACTGTCTTGGGGAATGGTTCACTGAGTAGGTCAATCTGTTCTTTATTATAATGCCTGTGGGGGAGGAGCACATGTTCAGACCCCAACCTTTACTATGCACTGTTAAACAATCGAGATGCATAGTGAGACTTACCAAGGGATGGGTGTGATAGGGCAGTCCTACCGGTGCCCCCAAGGGCAATCCGGTGGCTTAGAAGGAATGTCGCCTCTGTTTCTGGCTGGGAATATTTATGTCACCTGGTATGTGAGAAATGATAGAGAAGTGTATTACAACCTTCATCTATCCAGCGTTTTTCTAATTAGGCGCCAATTAGCGTTCTCGCTAGTGTGCACCCGGTTCGTGGGCTGACCGGAGGTGCACCCCCCCTTGGTGCTATAGATAACCTGCTTACCTCGATGTAAGTATTCCGTGCCCCGGTGACCGTGAGCAGCGTCTAGCGTGAACAGCGTCTAGCGCGAGGAGCAGTAGCTTTGAACGGCGGAAAACAGCGGTCAGACTCGGCTGTTGCTTCCGCGTTAGTGACTCGTGTCACATGTACTCGTTCCAACCAATCAGAACGGGTTGGGCATAGAGAAAGGACCATAGGCTTTTAGGTCCGGTCTAAAGGTAAACAAAGGACTGGTGATTTATTCTGTCTCCGTGAAGAGCGCTTGGGTCGATTATTAACCGGTGATCATTAGTAGAAAGGCTCAAAACGGGAGATGTTTAACCAGATGCAAATCCAACAATAAAATGGCACAGAATCCATTAAATCAAAACAGAATCATTCCACAAAATGCATTGGTACAACAATGTTGGATGCTTCCATCTTAATCGGAGTTATTTTGCTTAGTAAGAATGCCACAATGTGTACAATAATTCAGTGGTGTAATACATAAAACACAGATTATACAGTATAGTAATCTTTACAGAAAGTACACAAAACATGTAATAGTGGATATTTGGAAAATATCCTGAGAGACAGCATGGTACATAACTATGGGGATTAGCTCTCAAGCAAGCATTCAGCCATTTCTGATTGACACCATTTGTCTCAGCACTTCTTCACGGTCATTCAGACCACGGTTGACAGTATCGAAGATGTGCATCCAAAGACATTTGCGAGTACTCAATAGTTTGGCATAATTACCACCTCGGGGGTTCTTATTGACCTTCTCTATTATCCACCATGTGAAACTTTCTGGATGATGGTTAAACCTTAGAAAGTGATCCACTAGTGGGGCCCCTTGTACCTTGCAGCGTATTTTGCTGCAATGCTGCAGGATGCGAGTCTTTGTTTTCTGGGTGGTCTGACCTATGTACATGAAGCCGCATGGGCACATTATAGCGTAGATGACTCCCATGGTGTTGCAGTTGGTGTGATGTTGCATTGTGTAAGTGTGATTATTGTACGTACAAGTTTTTAATTCAGATGCCATTTTACAGGCTTTACAACTGCCACATTTAAAATGTCCCAAGACAGGGGGTATATTCCACAATGATGTTTGACTTTCTGTCCTTTTCTGTTTAAACATGGAGTGTACTACAAAATCTTTGACACTTCTACCTTTACGGAATGCATGCATCGGGGGTTCAGTTATACCTATTTCTTCCGCTACAAGGTGCCAATGTGCATTGATGGTATGTTTTATTTCTGTACTCCGTGTGTTAAAGGTAGTAACACAAATGAGTCTTTCTTCCTTGGATTCAGATCTCTGTTTTGGTTCTAGTAGAGACTCCCTATTGCTGAACCATGCTCTTTTTCGCGCTTTCTTAGCCAAACTTCTAGGGTACCCTCGTTCGATCAATCTGTTGATCAGAATGTCAGATTCCTTGAAATAGTCTGATTTCTTAGTACAATTACGTCGCAACCTCAGGAATTGGCCATAGGGTAGGTTATCCCTGAGGTTGCGAGGGTGGTGGCTGGAGTATCTAAGGAGTGTATTCTTTTCCGTAGGTTTTCGGAAGAGTGTGGTATAGAGGACACCATTTTCCTCTTTGATCGTCAAATCAAGGAAATTTATAGAACTGTTACTATTCTCTATCGAGAATTGTATATTTTGTCACTTTCATTTAGCCAGGTGTAGAAGGTCTTCAGCTCCTCCTCCGTGCCCCTCCATACGAGGAGCACGTTGTTGATGTATCGACGCCATTCTTTAATTTTTGTTCGGTGTGGGTTGGTCTCATGTAGAACCCATTTATATTCAAAAGAGTCCATGAAGATGATGACAAGGTTAGGGGCAAAACTTGCCCCCATGGCTACTCCACTAGTTTGCTCGTAAAACTGCCCATCAAAGATAAAGTAATTTCTTTTCATTGCTATTTCTAACAGTGATAAGATAAAATCAGTCGGTACCCTATGGGGACGTGTTCTATTGTCTAGGGAATTCTCAATGGTAATCATTGCTGACTGTTGTGGGATGCTGGTGTATAGGGACGAAATGTCCATGGTTACTAGCAGTTCATTTGTAGGGTCAAAGGTGGTACCATCCATCAGTTGGATTACCTGCATGGTATCACGTATGTAACAATTGGTAGATTCTGCAACTGGTTTTAAGAAGATATCAATAAACTTACACAGAATCGAACCACAGCCTGAAATGATCGGCCTCCCTGGTGGTAAAGCTAGTCCCTTGTGTATCTTGGGTACAGTGTATATCGTCGGGACTCTGGGATGTGCACAGTTTAAATATTCATATTCTGATTTGCAGATTATGCTTTCTTGGTATGCTGCATCAGTGAGTGCTCTAATTGATTTGGCTATGTCATTTGTGGGGTCTGTAGATAGTTTTCTATAGTTACCTTCTTGGACAGTTGTGAGAGGATCTCAGCTTTGTATGCCTCCCTGCCCTGAATAACTATTGCCCCCCCCCCTTGTCTGCAGGCTTTATCACTATCTCTTGGTTCATATTGAGACTATGTAGTGCCTGTCTTTCGGTTTTGGAGATGTTATATTTGACATATTTTTTGTCCTTGAGCAATTTGGTAATGTCACCCATCACCATTTGTTCATAAGCCAGTATCTTAGGTGGCATCATGTGTGTCGGGGGGGTGAAAGTAGATTCTAGCGCATCCAAAAAGTACCAAAGATAATGTAAAATGTAAAAAATAACAAAAATGATACATCAAGTTGTCCTTGTACTTCTGTGGAAGTAAATGTCAGAAAATAAGTGACAGAAAATAGGTGACAGTCTGAGGATAAATGATAGAAAGTTTTCATTTCTGGTCTCCATTTTAGAAATGTCCTGGCTTTTTCGTGACAACAGAGAGTATTTTAGATTTTTTAGGTTATATCTCCATTAAGTACTCTACGGAACTCAAAAAGCCTTCCCAAGAAACACCTAAGTCTATTCAAATAAGTAGATTCGCACCACCCACACTTACTGTAAAAAACTCATATTGAATGCCTTGGTCCAAAAGTGCTAATGGCGCATCAATGTTTAATTATGTAAAGCTTCTGGAGTTATTGCACAGACCAGCATATTATACAAGCACCCGAATTGCATGATCAATGCACACGGTGTGTTCAAAGTATATCTGAACTCCTAGTGCAATCCAGAGTAGATAGCCAAGAAATAGAATAGATAATCTAAAGACGCTAACATTAAGGTGCCACTAATGCACTGGTTAAAGCCTTACACCATGCGGCATATCAGCAACGAACTGCGATAAATATCGCACAGCGCGCTTAGCGCGCTTTTGTTTAACTTCAGCTAACACCGGATTAGATCGCCGAGATATCACGTTATTTACAACGCTTATCTCCACAGCGATGTAAAATTCGGCGATAGCAACGAAATGCAGGATTACCGCTGGGAATCTAGGAATAATCGCTATGGGTGTCCTGGGTGGGCTTGTAAATACTGCGAAGGACAGATAGCGATATTTTTAATGTAGTTTAGTTAGGGAACGCCTACCTTGCATCTCAATAGCAATGTATATCGCTAAGAAGCGTAACTTTAGAAATTTGTCTGCTTACATCCACTGATGAATGTTAGCGCCACCTTGTTAAAAGGGCGAAAAGATTATCGCCGCTTTAGTGGCAAACAGTGTAGCTAAAGGGCGAAACTACTAAACACCTGCAGCAAGGTGGAAGTGATGTAATTCACAGTGTTAATGATTAGGTAAAACATCATGTACCTAGTGACATCATTTATATCATTTGCGAAGCCATCAGTCATCCAGGGTGAGGTCTTGAGAACTCTATTTGGTGTGTGACTTTTGGCTAGCATGGCATGCAGGTGAGCTGTGGTTTTCAGAGCTAACCGTAAGTGAAGAGTTTCAAGGAATTTTGTCAGTTTGGGTGGGTCAGAGTTTGAACTGAAACTCCTTTTTTGTTTTCCTAATAACTTTGTCAAGTTTAAATATCAACACAAACCATTCCTCTAAAAAAGTTCCTCTGAGCATGGTATGTTTTGTGTACATCTCTCAGGGGAAGAGAGAGTGGAGAAGTGAAAAAGTGACCTATCTCATTTTAATTCCTATCAAATTCTTTGCTGTCTTCCCCCCCAAAAAAATGACTACATTGAATGACATCAAACTTGGTGTTAAAGTAGATGTTTAGGTAAGTGTAGTGAAGGAACTCACACTTAAGATGAATTAAAGTATTTATTCTTAAAAAACTTAACCGGATAGCATAACATGTGGCTCCGCCACAAAGCAAAGATTCACAATGACTGTTAGGTAACGTTTACAATTTGAAGCAAACTGTAACTACAAGTAATTTGCCAAGCGCTAGGTATACAAAGCACGCGCAATCGCAATTCTAAATAATAACACACCTGGGGCCAGATGTAGGAGCCCTAATACCGGTCGGTAATGGCCGAATTCGGCCGTTACCGACCAGTATTAGGGTTTTCAGATGTAGGGGGCCTACGGAATCAGTAATTTTACCGATTCGGTAATTTTACCGATTCTGGGCCATATGTAGGTAAAAGGCATTTACCGAATCGTAAATACCGAATTTTACCGATTCGGTATTTACAATTCGGTAAATGCCATGTAGGTAATTATTCTGTAAATATTACCGAATCGGTAATATGCGGTAATTACCGAATCGGTATTTACCGATTCGGTAATTGCCATTGATTCCTATGGGCCCAATGGCAATTACCGAATCGGTAAATACCGATTCGGTAATTTTACCGATTTGTCAAGGGGGACAGGGTGTCACTTTGACACCCTGTTGCACCCCTGATTTTGGCTTGTGTGCAATGTGACACACATACATGCCCTTAGGGCATGTATGTGTGCCACATGGCACAGGTGTACATGCACAGATGTGCATGTACACAGAAATTCGTTATTTACCATGCCATTGTATTTCATGGTAAATAACGAATTTCTAAGGGCCTGTGGCACTGTTTCCAGTGCCACCTACATCCCAAATTACCGATTCTGTACATTTACCGAATCGGTACTTTACCGATTCGGTAAAATTACCGATTCGGTAAATATACAGAATCGGTAATTTTCAGGCCCCCTACATCTGGAATTACGAATACCAGTCGGTAACGGCCGAAATCGGCCGTTACCGACCGGTATTTGGCCACCTACATATGGCCCAATGTAAAATACCGAATCAGTATATTTACCGAATCGGTAAATCCATATGTAGCTGACACTCCTAAGAGTGCCACAGGTCGTTAAGAGTCTGTATTTTACCACACAATCCTATTGTGTGGTAAAATACCGAATTCAGGTTTGCATGCACATCTGTGCATGCACACCTGTGCCATGTGACACACAGACATGCCCTTAGGGCATGTATGTGTGCCACATGTCACACAAGCCTGTACTTGGGGTGCTAGAGGGTGTCAAAGTGACACCCCCTGCACCCTTGCAGGATTCGGTATTTACTGATTCGGTAAATACCGAATCGGTATTTCCCATTGATTCCTATGGGCTTCAAGGCCCATAGGAATCAATGGGCAATACCGATTCGGTATTTACCGAATCGGTAAATACCGAATCTTACAGATTCGGTAATCCTAAATTCGGAATTACCTAAATCTGCCCCCTTCCCATTTACAAACTCTTAAATACAGATTCATTAAAATTCGGTATTTAAGAGTCTGTAAATGGGAATTACCTACATCTAGCCCTCAGGTCTCTGCTTGTCCACGCGCTCCACCCGACGGTCGAGTCACGAGGACAAGCAGACACTACAGTAAGGAAGTGCCTTTGGTTGGTTTCATTCCTTTCAATTGTTGCGAAAATAGTGTTAAAAATGTGTTGGGTAGGGTTTGAAGCCACGGGACTTCGGGATTCTTGGTCTTGATCATGGTCAAATGAACAACATGACTTCCTGGGAACAAACCTTATAAACATTACTGCCCATGATTATGGTCTGTCTACTGGAGGACGCCTGAGTGTCCCAATCCGAGATCTAGCAGTTTTGCCAGCGATGATAGTTCTTTTGAAAATGATATTTAGTGAGATGAAAATGTCTCATAGAGCATTCCATTCCCTGATTTTTCACTGTGATCTTTACCCCTTTGCCACTCTCTCTCTCTCTGATTTTTGCTTCAAGCAGGTTGGATCTGTTGTAATCTACAATTGATCATATTTGATATTTACATTGTTTTTGTCCCATTTGTGCACACTTTCCCTTGTCCTTAGTTCCCCCGTGTTTACCCTGATTTAGTACATGCCAACATTCCATGGTCGTTGTAATAACAGTTTGGAACCTGGTAGATTCCTAACTTAAACCAGGTGATGTGGCTGAAGGAGGCTGCCACGGAATAAAGGCTGCAGTTCTTCCACATGGTTTGAGTCCAGGGTTGGATTGGCAAAGCGAGCAGTCGAGCACTGGGCGATGGGCAGGTCTCTCATGGCCTTCTGTGGGCTGTGTTTATTCTTCTGCTTTCCACAGAGTGCCCTGGAGGAGAGGGGTAAAGCAGCCTCGCTGGGGGGCCAGGTGATGTTTTCGCCATTGGGCCATCAGCAGCTGTGACCGTTCCCCACCCCCCTCTGCTGTTATGCCATCGCCCTGTGGCTATGGGGGGCTGGGGAGGGGCTGAGTAAGAGAAGAGGGCTTGCTGAGAGCGCCTGATGTTGCTATGGCTGCTGGACCATTGTCACCTTTTCCCAGTGTTTCCTCCCACCCCTTCCCCGACGACCCCCTCCTACATTCAGGCCTTGAGTGAGAGAGGGTGTGTGCATAAGCGACATGAAAAGTGACATGAAGGTCAGAGCTGCCAAGGAGATGGGGAATCAGACTCTAGTCCCGGCGTCGGCTCAACATCCTGTGATTGTGGGCAAATCACTTCATCTTCCAGGACCAAAAACAAAAATTAATCTGATCTTGGGTAATGTAACTGGTGCTTACGAATACGGATCCAATACCGTTGGGTCTAGTTCACACTACACAGAACTGTAAAACAAAAAAACAAAAAAATAACCATCTTTTTGAGTCTTCAAAGGGCGGAGAATGATACTTAAAGAGAATTATTTTTGTAAAACATCTATTTTTTAACACAGCTTTTCTGTCTTTGTTTTGTTTAACTATTAGCAGAGCCATTGGAATTATGAGGCAGAGGAGGCCCAAATTATGTGACAGGTTTGAGTTAATTATGCAGCAGAAAAAGGCAAACTATGTGGCATAATGCAGCACATTTTGTGATAGTATCACTTCAGTATATTATCATTTTTGAACTTGTTAATACTGTCTGGCCATTGGGTACACCTCATTAGGACCCATTTAACACTCAAATATATCAATAAGAAACAGAAAAGTAGCCAGTAAACCTTTCCAAAGGTCCTTCCACAGCGAATCAACATGTGTTGTAGCGTTTTCAGTAAATTTCGGACCTTTTGATCTAGAAACCAAAACGTTTTTTGTTAAATTCTGCAAAATATGCAGCAGATGATAGATTGTGTGGCAAATAGGGCAAATTCACAATTATGAATAAATTGCCATACAACTGCATAATTTCAGTAGCCCTGACTATCAGTTACGGATCACGAAGGCATCTTCAGAACACATTTTAAAGTGCTCTCCCTTATGTTTGCTGTTCAAAGCATGTACTGATAAGGCAAATTAGACTGGATTTGGGTGATTTTGTTTATTTTTGTACCAGCCAGGACATAAAGATATTGGCTATGCCAGTAATACACCGTAAAGTTATATAACTTAGCTAGATCATGTTTTGTGGCCATTTCATTTCACCCGCCTGGCCAAAATGTAATGAATGTCCCATTTTTAGGTCTCGCCTATGCAGCACGCATGCGCAGCATAGGAAAGTGACCTCTTGAGATCGCTTCACCTTTCCAGGCAAAAACGTGCATGCGTTGCATTGCTTTCAATGCAACGCATACATGTTTTGGCGATTTCCTTCCGGGAGCGTGTAGTGCCATATGGTGGGGCCATATGGTCGCACGCTCCCGCAAGAGAAGCGCTGCCTGCTCTCGGCGATCCGGCCCACACCCTCCCCCATGTCCTCCACTCTAACAGGAGAGCGGTCCACACTTTGCTGTTTGTTTGTTTAGCTGAGCTGTTTCCCATCTAGGATGAAACATACTCAATGAAAAGAAGACTCAACACGGTCTTAACAGACCTCACAGAGGAAAGATATTGCCAGAATGCAATGCCTTCGGTACTACTGCTCTTCGATGATTTCAACTCGTGACCAGCTTCCACCTTCCGAGGGTATTATAAAGTGGGAATATTTTTATTGGTAAACAAACAGATGTGGCACAACGTGTTCCGGGTAAAGCCTTTGCAACCCTCCTCAGATATCTCAACAAAGTTCTAGTTCAGGGTTTCTTTTTTCACGTTTTATTTTGTGTTAGTTTCCGATGTGAGTAGAGCTCAATTAATGAGCAGCACCTGGCCGACCTCCGGCAATTGCCCCAGCCCGATGTGTACCCTGAAAGCCCGCCCTCCTCCCCCCGGGCACCAGGTACCACGTGGGCCCGGAGACAACACACTAGCCACGCAGGGCGAGGCGCCCAGCTCCATTGTGAGCCAAACTGCACCCGGCCGACCTCTGCCAATTGCCCCAGCCCGATGCACCCTTCCCCCGGCACCCGACACCGCATGGGCCGGTGAGGCAACACACTAGCCCCGCAAGGCGAGGCAAAGCGCCCAGCTCCATTGTGAGCCCAACTGCACCCGGCAGAGCGGGCCAGCCTCCTGGGCAGCACGTCAGCTGCCTGCTTGCACAGCCCGTCCCCCAGCACGAAGGGGGCAGGAGTGATGCCGCAGTACCACCAACCGGGATGGTTATGGCAGCGGGGAGCTGAAGGCAGCTGACGCTCTTCAACCCAGACCCCAGGACACATAGCAGAGGCACGCTCAGCCCATAACCCAGCCTTTGAAGGCTGAACATAGCAGTGTATTCTTTTATTCCCCTTAAAATGTCTTCATTTTTAGGTTTAGTGTTTGACAGCACAATCTTCTCTATTTGATCCTACTGGCTCCCTTTCTAGTGTCTTTCCACTGTGCAAACGTGCATGTGTTAACCTGTTATTCCCTGACCTATTGACTTTGCCAATTTTTTTTTTATCTGAGACAGCAAGAGGTAGCTTTTTATTGCATGGCCTCACGGGTTAAACATTACCTTCTCATCCACTTTCTTATCCTAATGAACATGAGGTGTGGCAGCTCCTATCTAGTTTTGTAATAGGATCAGCAGAACAACAAATGGCAGAATGCAAAGAAAAACAAGATATTGTGCTGGATAACTAAACACGTATAAGGTCCCAAAGGCGAGACCTATTATCTATGCCAATGCTTGTTCAAATAGGGACAAGTTAAGTATTCCATTGAACACTGATCCAAGCGTTCCACTTAATTCTCCTTAGTGCCTCACTGTCTGTGTGTTCTATGTTGCAGAGGCTGCACTCTGACACTTAAGCCATTATGCGCCCTTTGTTGGATGCACAATTCTGCTTCTATGTTCTTTGTGTGCTTTTTGTTATTCACTGAGAACCTAGGCTTGTTCTAAGATAACAACATTTTGTTATGTTCATATTTGCAAGTGGCTCCCTCTTAGCCTGCAATGAGGACCTTGTAGGCTGATGTTTGTAGCTTTCCTTTCCCTCCCCAGCAGAAAGGAATATTCAGAGTTCCTGCGTCACCACTATATGGCCACATCCTTCCCTCACTCTACATACCCGCGAGGGTCTCAAGGCACTGGGGAGGCGGGGGGGGCAGGAGGGGCGTTCTTGCTACTGATCAAACAGCCAGGTCTTGAGTAGCCTCCTGAAGGTCAGCAGGTCTTGGGTCTGTCGTAGGCTCAGTGGGATGGTGTTTCATGTCTTGGCGGAGAGGTGGGAGAAGGATCTCCAACCATGGTTGTTCTTCGGATGCACGGGACGGTGGCGAGTAAAAGGTTGGCGAAGCGTCGCTGGCTTTTGGGGATGTCGAAGGAGAGCCATCTGTTGAGGTAGGCTGGGCTGGTCTTGTGGAGTGCCTTGTGTGCGTGGTTGAGGAGCTTGAAGGATATCCTCTTGTTGATGAGGATCCAGTGCAGGTCCCTCAGGTGGGAGGCGATGTGGCCGTGGCGTGATACGTCGAGGATCAGTCGTGCGGAGGCGTTTTGGATGCGTTGTAGTAGTTTGATGAGCTTGGTCGGGGCTCCCGCGTAGAGGGCGTTTCCGTAGTCGAGTCTGCTGCTGACGAGGCCCTGGGTGACTGTCTTTCTTGTATCTGTCGTGATCCATCTGTAGATCTTGCGGAGCATGCGGAGGGTGTTGAAGCAGGAGGAGGAGACGGCGTTGATTTGCTTGGTCATTGAAAGAGTTGAGTCGAGGATGATTGCCAGGTTGCGTGCGTGGTCGGTGGGTGTCGGGGCTGCCCCCAGTGCCGTCAGCCACCAGGAGTCATCCCAGGCTGAAGGGTTGGAGGATGAGGACCTTCGTCTTGTCCGAGTTCAGCTTCAGGCGCTGGTCTTCATTCAGTCGGCGACGGCCTTCATTCCTTCTTGGAGGTTGGCTTTGGTGGTGATGGGGTCCTTGTTGAGGGAGAGGATCAGCTGAGTGACGTCGGCATAGGAGATTATGGGCCCGATGTAGGTCGGTCGGTAACGGCCGAAAATCAGTATTTTCGTCCGTTACCAATCGGTAAATAGGCGATAGGCATGTAGGGGGCATTATTTTACCGAATCGGTAAAATTACCGATTCAGTAATTTTACCGATTCGGTAAGACTAAAAATCGGTAAATTTACCGAATCTGAGCCACCCATATGTAGGTGGGACTCTTCAGAGTCACAGGAGCCTTACAGAATTGGTATTTTACCATCAAATCCAATTTTTTTTGGTAAAATACCGATTCCGGTGTGCATGCACATGTGTGCATGCACACCTATGCCATGTGACAGACAGACCTGCCTTTAGGGCATGTATGCCTGCCACATGGCACCCGAGCCTGTTTTGGGGGTGCCAGAGGGTGTCAAAGTGACACCCCCTGCACCCTTGTGAAAATCGGTATTTACCGATTCGGTAAATACCGAATCGGTAATGCCCACGAATTGGTAAATACCGAAATCATCCGATTCGGTATTTCAGCACATTTGGAATACCTACATGTCGACCACATAGATTTACCGATTTTTAATTACCGAATCGGTAAAATTCGGTAATTTAAAATCGGTAAATCTATTTCACCTACATCTGGCCCTATGTTGTGGGGAAAACAGCGGGGCTTTGGGGTTCTGCCTCGCAGCTCTGACCACAGTCCCATTATCACTCAGCCAGTAATGGCACTTTTTGGATTGAAGTGGGGGTTAGACTTTATAGTTTTCCTTCCCACCTCCTGATTGCCATTCCCAAGTCAGCCAGGTGATGGACATAAAAGCCGCTGGCCAGCAGCTTGCATCAGAAATCTTCAAATTGGACTCTACTGCTACCACCACCAGGATGATCTTATCCAGAAGTTGTAGCAGGAGGTCAAAACAAAGACCTGGCCAGCTCAGCTCTCAGGCACACAGAAAACATGCTGCAACACATTTCTGTTTCAGCCTACTTCTGCTTCTCTTTAGGTCACAATATGTTCTTGCCTTTCCCAGGAGGAAGGAATCCATTCTTAGGCCTTCAGTGACCCAGACACCTCCTGAGGCTTAGGCAGAAGGCTAGCCCAACCTTCCCATACAGAACGACAGAGTGTTCACCTAGCCTATTCAGTCAGTTACTCTCCTAAGCAAGAAGCACCACAGGCCAAACTCCAACTTTGCATGGTAAAACGAAAACTTACTCTCTAAATTACTTTTTTTGTTGCAGGTTCTGTTACCCAAAGCCCCTTCACTGTGAATTTGCTAGAGAAAAACCCACAAGAGTTTAAGAACTGTTATTTCTTGGTCATTTTAGGGTCTGTTTCCACCGATCTCTGTCCCTGACTCTTTAGCGCTAATGGGCAATCTTAAATCGGGTTCGCCCCTCGACCCATGCCCTGCTAAATTTTTAGCGAAAGTTGCTGAAGTGATCAATCCTCTGGCAAACCCGCTGCTGAATCTTTCGCTGAGACAGGGAGTGGTCCCGCAAGCCTGGAAGCAGGCGATGGTAATTCCATTGCTTAAAAAATCAGGCTTAGATCCGAAGGCCCCGATTAATTACAGGCCCATCTCCCTGCTGCCGGCTCTCACGCGAAGATTATGGAAAAGCACGTACAGGCGGTGCTTTCCAATTTCCTTGAGACCAACGAGATCCTGAATGCCACCCAGTCAGGTTTTCGTCCCCATCTTAGCACAGAGACTGCGCTCCTTGAGGTCTCAGAAACCATTAAAGGTGTTCTGGACTCTGGGGGCAAAGCCATGCTAGTGATGTTGGATTTGTCGGCGGCATTCAACACCGTCCCCCATGATGGTCTTCTTGCAAGACTCTTTGAGATCGGTCTACGGGGGACGGTGTTCGACTGGTTTACTTCCTTTCTATCAGGCCGCCGGCAAACGGTCTGGGCGCCGCCAGATTCCGCCGTGATGCCGCCTCTGGGAGTCGGGGTCCCACAGGGCTCTATTTTGAGCCCGACCCTATTCAACATCTTTATGACCCCATTGGCGGCGTTGGCGGAGTCGTATGGCGCCCAGATCGTATCCTACGCGGACGACACCCAGCTCCTCTTCTCTTGTAAGAGAGGAGGAGACTTTGATGAGGAGAGTATCCGGGATTGCCTTGGGGCTGTTTTTCAATGGTTCCAACTGAACAGCCTCAAGTGCAATTCCGATAAGTCCGAGGTACTCTTCTTCGGGTGTGACATAGAGCCAGACTGGCAGGCCTGGTGGCCGATTAATATGTTTCCCCCGTCTTGTTCTTCCCAAGTCGCCAAGAATTTGGGGGTCAAGATGGATAAGGGGCTAACATTGAAATCTCAGATCCTTGGGGTGGCGGGCACCTGCTTCGGCATCCTTAGGATGTTGCGGAGGTTCCTTCCCTTGTTGTCCGAGGAGCACAGGAAACTGACAGTGCAGGCTTTGATTGGGTCCAGGTTGGATTATGCCAACATTCTCTACCTGGGCCTACCAGAGTACTTGCTGCAGCAGCTCCAAGTGGTGCAGAACGCTGCTGCGAGAGCAATCTTTGGATTAAACAGACGGGCCAGTGCATCGGGCCTGTTGAAATCCTTGCACTGGCTTCCTATCCGGAAACGGATCGCTTTCAAGGCTCTGACTCTGGCCTATAAAGCTCTCCACGTGGTGGGAGCAAAATACCTTCAAAAGAGACTGGCCTTCTATCAACCGACCAGGTCTTTGAGGTCGGAATCTCTGTTTTTGGCGGTTGTCCCGCGCGTGAAGAGAGCGCGTTTGGGTGGCCGCTCTTTTGGATTGCTGGCGCCACAGTTGTGGAACTCTTTGCCGCTTGCTCTGCGGGGAGCTACTAGCCTACTTGCCTTTAGAAAAGGCCTTAAAACCTGGTTGTTTAGCCAGTAGCCTGTTTTTCCTGTATGTACTTGTTTGGTATTCTTCCTTTCTTTTATCGGTGTTATGTTATTGTGCTGCAGCCTTCCTTTTCCAATAAAGCGCCGGGACACTCTTTTTGAGTAGCCGTGCGCTATACAAAAGAATAAATAACATAACATCCTGATCTAACCCATTCCCTCTTGACTTTAGGAACCATCTGGTTGGTTTAAGGGTCAATGTCTAGCTCAAAGTTGGTTAGGAATGGGTATCTTTCCAACTTATGCAAAATATTTAGTTTTAAGTAAGTAAACAAATGTATTAATTTTTCAGCTCCAGCCATGAAGGTGTCCCAGAGAATACTTTGGTCAAAATCTACACAAATTCAGGTTAAAGCCAGACTTGTGAGGGTGCTAGATGTTATTAATTTAGGAAAATATTTTTATGGCTGATATGCAAAATATATTTCTTTACTGTTCGTCAGTAGAGGTTCTATTCTCAAAGGAAGCATTTCAGAGCTGCTCTTTCTCTTGTTTTTATCATTACAAGTTCTGTTCCTAGTGATTCCAGACTAATCTTAGCCCCTTAACTTTGTACGAGATTTCTGTTTTATGTGAGGATCAGTCACAGACAAAAAGTTGGTTGGGAGAGGGCAACTATCTACATTGTGCAGGGTGTTAAGACTGCAAGTAATTATACAGTTTTCAGAACTGCAGTGCTTGTACTCTTCTCTAATGTTACTAGCTCTATAAGGTTTAAAATGCTTAATTTACTAAACATTTCTCCCTCTGAGACTAACCAAATGGTGTTTCCTGAAAAGGCATGCATGATGAATATGGGCCACTTTTTTGTGGCAGTGCCCGGGCCTAATTGTGATCTCAATCCAACCCTGTATTAGTCTGATTTATTCTGTACAATAGGATCATTTTTCTTTAGGAAAATATGAGGTTACCATAAGAGGTTTCTGTCCTTTATATGGGTTTGTCTTCCTAACAGAGACACTCCTAAAGAGAAACCTGGCACATTTCAGTATTATTATTCTGTGCACAGGGGTCCATGGTTATTGGGATGAGTCACCTTTTCTTCATGCAATTGAGAAGGGTACTTAACAGGCCTTCTCAGTGCCCAGTCCATGAAAAGCCACTTTGGCTACAACATGGAAGTCATGAATGATTTCACTGGTGAGGTTATATGTGATCTTATCAGGGATACCATCAATTAGGTAATCTGAGAAACCATGTGTGCAGTAGTGATCAGTGCATGATGACTGGCATATAACTAGCCCATCTGGGGAGCTTTAGGTTTAGTTTATTACCCAATGCTTCACTTTAATTGTGTTTTTATCTGTGAATTTTGAGCGTTTCTCAAGCATACATTAATATTTCATGAGGAAAAAACCACAACTTACCCTTTCAGTGATTGTTATAATATACTGCAGCCATGTGCACAGTAGGAGTTAGTTGCAAAAATAGCTTTGAAACAACTGCTTGCTTCGCCAACACCCACTGCACATAGCCATCAGCTGTGCTCATCTGCGGTTAGCTGCATGTTTCAGGCTGCGGTTAGATCTGCGCAAAAACAGAGCCAACTGAGCCTTGTCTTTAGTCAGGTTGTTCCTAATGTACCATGTTGTCAAATGCCACTGCACAAATTCTTCCACTGAGCACAGCATTTTTTTTGCACAGGGTCTGGCCTCAAACAAGGCCAAATGCCTAAACCCCACAGTCCAAAGTGAGGAGCTCGCCATGCAGGAGGTAGGACACAGGGACTGTCCAGGGACAAGGCCTTTCAGTCTACTACCACTGTGCCATGCTGAGGGTCATACATTTGGGAGTTGGCGACCTGGCTAAGTTGTGCATAGGGACCGGCTACAGGTTTGGCTCTGTGCCCAACTCCAGCTGAGACCAGGAAAAGAACCTACACAGCAGGTCATGGACACACGGTAAGTTGAGTACAGGGCTTGACCTTCAGCCAGGTCCTCCAGTTAAACTATTCTCTGCAAAGCTATGGCTGAGTGTATAAGAGGGTTGGCCACAATCGAGGTTGGTCGTAGAGTTTGGCTGCTACCAAGGCCCTGGAGCTAACCCTCAGTTTCCGGGGTATGGTAGCCATGTTGGAAGCAGTGTGCAGGACTGGAGATATTGCACAGCTGGAGTGGCTGCAGAGAGTTGCATTGGTTGCCAGGGAAAAGGTGGGGCTCTGCATAGAACCTCAAACTCTGGGAGAGACTAACAACTAATACATACAATCATTCACCTAATAAATATTAAAATAACAGACAATACGCTCTTGGACAATTTATGTTAGTGTTTATTGAAAGTGAAGAAAAACATGAAAGAAGAGCAAAAAGAAATAGCTGTATGGCTTACCCTGAAGTGTTAGTTTAAAAAAGTAATTTTCTTAAGCTGGTTTTGACTTTGTATACTCTTTAACCTTTCTCCATCATTTTCTCTTTTTTTGTTGGGAAAAGACAACTTTTTATGTGGAATAACAGTAAATGTAGAGAAAGAATACAGTTTTAACAAAATAGGTCAAAGAAACTTCTTTTTGTGTTCATTTACCAACTGAGGGTATCATCTATGGGGAACTGGCGTAGAGCAGAGCCACAAGTACTCTTGCTGTGCTGGCCTATGCCAATGTGAAAGGGCAGGATTGCACCATATTAATGAAATACGGTGCATACCTGTCATTTCCCCATGCGCTGGTGCACAATTTGCTGCCTAGCTCCAACACAGGCAGCCTTCCACAGTAGTTCATGGGTGTCTGCATTGCATGCAGGGTTGTTTTTGTACAGGAATGGGCATCTTCCTGCACAAAAGCAACCTAGAGAGCCGTTTTCCTCTTTCCATGTGTGCTGCGGAATGCAGGACACAAGGAAAGAGGAAAAAAGGAGGAGAAATACAAATTATTTGTACTCATTACACCTGCTCTGGGGAGACATAAGGTGTTGGTGCTGCCCCGTGTTTACGTAATTAAGTGAATCTGGGGCAGCGTCCGAATCCGTGGGTATTGAAAACCCACTGCAACGCCCATTGAACGCCTCCTTCGCGCTGCTTTGTTTTACACCATATCTATGAGGCTCTTCAAAGCCATGCAAAGTGGTTTTGCACTACCTCATTGATGTGATTCAGAGTGTTACACCACAGAAGCGTCAAGAAAAGTGTCTCTGGTGGCGCAAGCCTCTAACAGAGGCTCTCCCTACCTAAGTGTCGATGTGGCTGGGAGCCGGGGGCCAGTGGGACGGATGGGGCATGGCTGCCCCATACTACCGGCAAGGGATGGCACAGATTGGCTGAGTGCCCACTGTCCAGGGTAGCGTGAGTTAATCCTGCCCCTACTTAAGCGGCCACACAAGAGCAAGCGGGTCTCTTGTATCCTGTTTGTGGCAAGACACAGTTGCCTCTTTTGGACATAACCATCCCCCCCCACACAGAAGCCACGTGCTGTAGAAGGTTGTGGGCTCTCTTCACGGCATTTGCTGTACTGGGAGCTGGGGGGATTCGAATTTTCCCGCCTGACCCAGGAGTTAGGACTTTCTTTTTGGCAGCTCTGCAGGGTGAGAGGGGGCCACACAGGTAAAGAGGGCTGAGGCGGTGGTTGTGTTTCGTACAGCGTGTGGGTTGTTTGTTGGGCTTCCTCTGTGGGGCGTTTTCTTGCACTTTTACCCGGGGGTGAGTTTGACAAAGAGGGGCTGACTCACAGTATCAATCCTCAGAGAGGGCATTTATAGGGATTTTAGGCTAGATTTGTGTGGGCATTTATCGTTATAGGGTGGAGACTGGTGTTAGTAGGGACATTAGCTCACTGTGGAAGGGCAGTTAGCTCAAGGTAAGAGTTTATGTTGTTAATAAGAGGTGTATTTATTTATTTTCTGTGTCTTGTTTGGTGAGTTGTTGCCCCCCCCCACATATTTTTGCTTCCTGTTTGCAGAGATAAGCCACAGCTAAGGAGTTGCATTTAAGTGGAGAGGTGCTTCTCAAAACGTTTGTTTTACAGGCATCCCTGGGGGACCAAAGAAGGGTGCCAAGAGGGCAACCCCCGGTAGTAGGATGGAAGAGATGATGCATGGATGAGAGGTTGGCATTGCTACAGACTCTCAAGGAGGGCAGCCAGTGGGGCCAGTAGTAGCGGGCAGACCCTGTAGGCCTGGGTGGTACCCCAGGCAGCATTTCCTCTAGTGAGGAGGCATGGGAGGGAGGAGGGGGAGGACGGCAAAATGAGTCGGGGTTCTCAGGCCCCCCCTGAGGTGGTGCTGGTTGGCAGTATAAATGGACTGCGCAGTCCTCCCACAGAGGTGGTGCTGGTGGGCACAACCAGTGGTAGGGGAGGCAGGTCAGTTCCCCTACAGTGGTGGTGTCCCAAGCGAACGGCAGCAGCATACAAACTGCAAATCATAGTTCAACAACTCCTGTGGGCTTGGTTGGTCAGCCAGATTTTCTGGCAAGTTTGGCCAGGGTGTTAGCTTGACTTTCAAGGGCAGGTTTGTGGTCTGCTCCATTGTTCGGGAGTGTATTGGTAGGGGTGGTGGACACTGACCATGTTAAAAGGGCTAAGATGTTGGTGGTGCAAGTGGATGGCATTGCTATGCTGCCAGGTGTACAAATGCAAAAAGAACAATTGATGAACAGAATGCAGAACAATGTCATACATTCACCCCAGTACAGAGATCTGGGCCTAAATTCATAGTTTTGTTGCTCCCCATGCAATTCCAGTTCGAGCCCAGCCATATGAAAATCAGTCGACCCTGTACCCAATGGGAACAGTCCAGCCCAAACTGCCAAGCCGGGTCCTCCCTGGTCTGGAAACAAGCATCCTAGGACCGGTTTCGGGGTTTCACCCCTCATCAGCCAGGATAGCTTGATTCCAGTGGCATGAAGAGCACGGGATCCACGTCTGGCATACCCGTCACACTTGGGCCGACAAATGCAAAAAGAACAATTGATGGAGAGAATGCAGAACAATGTCATACATTCACCCCAGTAGAGAGACCTGGGCCTAAATCCATAATTTTTTTGCTCCTCATGCCATTCCAGTTTGAATCCAGCTACATGCAATCAGTCTTGACCCTGTGCCCAATGGGAAAAGTCCACCCCGAACTGCCAAGCCAGGTCCTCCCTGGACTAGAAACAAGCATCCTAGGATCCGTTTTAGGGTTTCACCCCTCGTCAGCCGGGATAGCTTGACTCCAGTGGCATAAAGAGCCCTATGTGCGCCGGGTATGTCCAGATGTGGGTACCGGGCTCACTGTGCCACTGGATTCAAGCTATACTGGCTGATGAGAGGTGAAACCAGTCCTAGGTTGCTTGTTTCCAGTCCAGGGAGGACCTGTCTTGGCAGTTTGGTCTGGACTGTTCCCATGAGGCACAGGGTCAAGACTGATTCGCATATGGCCAGGTCAAAACTGGGGTGGCATGGTGAGCAAAAGAATGATGGATTTACCCCACTTCTCATGACTGGGGGTGAATGTTTTGATTTGTTCTGCATTTCATCCATTAATTGTGTGTCTTTTGCCTGTTGTACAAAGGCAGGAAGGGATAGCAGATGAGTCAGCTGTGCAGGAACCAGTGGTGGCTGGGACTTGCAAGCATGTAGTGGCCTTCAGACAGTGCCGGTAGCAGCCAGGCCCTTACCTCCCCTCAAGGAAGGTATGCCGTCAGGTATGTTAAAGCCATTGCCGAGCATGGGTCTGGGGAGGCGTGCGTTCATAGCCTGATCTGTTGGGCAGGCACATGTACCCGGACGTTAAAGAGAAGATTTGGAAAGGTGCGTTTGTGGATATCTGTGAGTTAATTTTAGATAGCCTAACAATGAGTGCTCCAATCCAGTAAGTGTGGTCATTGGCCATACTAGAAGAGGGTGGACCATCATGTGTTGCTTCAGAGTTTGCACAGTTTTCATGCAATCATGGCAGAGACGTTCCCAAAATTGGAGGGGCAGTTAGCGTACTACCAAAATAGGATAGCTTGTGCGCATGACAAGTTTGGAAGCATGGTTGGAACGAACATGACAAGGAATTTACTAGACCCACTTTGGGATGGAATCAGAAAGATGTGAACGCATGACTGCGTTACATGTATCCACAAATGGCCGGCCCAAGTCAGCCCATTTGGCTGGGCACTGGGGCAGACAGTAATCCAGGGGATGTGGCAAGGAAGGGGGCATACTGTGACTTCAATAGAAAAACTTGCTCCAGAGCCCCAGGAAAGTGCAAGCACTGTTGTTCTTTCTGTGGTCTACCTTCACACCCAGAGTCCAAGTGTTTCAAGTAGACAAAAGACAGGGGCCCCAAAAAGCATGAATGAACTCCGTTCAATGTCCAAGGCCCCTCTCCAGTTGACTGGCAAGTAATGGTAATTTAATCATGTGAGGGAGGAAGAAGATCTGATCCATTCAGCTTCCTGTGCTTAATGTATCTATTAATCAGGTGGGGAAGGATCACTGGTCCTGCATAACCAGGGTATGCAGGTCGTAGATTGATGTGTCCCAAATAAAAAACCCTCATGCACGTGTTGAAAGGATCGAGGTAGCGGTATATCTTGATTCTCCGCTATTCATACACGTGTGTGCATAATCATTGGGTCAGTTTGTTATGCAGCCTCCACCAGAGGTTCTTACCTATGGTTAAAATCAGTAGTGATCAGTGATGTGGTCAGTGCTCTGTGAAGTTAAAATACCCGGACAAGGTAGAGGGCAACTGTCTAAAGAAGGTCTCCCAATGTTTTTGGAAAATTTGCTGGCCTGGCCTGGCCTGGCTAGGCTAGCGTGCATCATTTGTCGGGAGAGGGGCAGATATTCGGTGAACTATACTGGCCTGTGGCGGGTGAGGTCAAGATTGGGGGGATATTTCGGGCCCTTTATGGCATCCTGTTTTACCAAATTTAATATCTGCATCCAGGTACCCTCCAAGTGGTGGTGGCACCAGGTCAAAGAAGGTGGCAGGGGAGCAGGGGGTTAAAGGCCGTCGCTGACATGCTGTCCTTACCTATCAACCACCTGCACAGGCGCATTTGGGCACAACCTAGCACTGACCCTTGGGGGATGACAAACCTGGGTATAGGGGGTGCATGCAGAAGGTATCCTAAGGGCAGTGGGCCCACTGTACAAGAATTTCAGAGGTTGGAGACCTCCCCGTAGGTAGGGGAGAGGGAAGCTAGGCCCATCCTATAAGGAGGGCACCCGTCTTTTGGGATGGAGGAAGGAATAAAAGGGGCAGAGTCAGTCTTGATCTCACTTGGAATGGTTATGGAATATTTTTTGTTTTGTTGTTTACACAGGAACATATTAGTTATAGTTAGGTGATTCTCATATATTAGAGTCTCTGTTAAGGCTAGGTCACAATTGTAAGCTGAAATGTAAATAATGTGGTTACTATGTAAAAAGGTTATACAATTTGTTTTTATTGTATGAGAAATTATATTAAATTCGGCCGGGGTTCTCACGACCCCTATCCCAAAGAAATAAGAAATGGACTTATTGAATTGTTGTGTCATGGGGTGTTTGGGTAGTGGTAAGTATTCATATTCATGGGACATCGGCAACACCTTGGCCATATCATAAAAAGCCCCAGAGTGTGTAATCATTTGCACTGAATTTCGTGCAAATACATTTCTTTTAATAAGAAAGTGATTTGTGTCAGATTAAAAGACAAACTGGTTAAAAAACAAACAGAAATCAAGATATTTTAGTTGTATTTATCCATAAAGGTAACATTATTTGTAGCTGACTGAAAGAAATGATAGAGTAATACATACATCTTTTCAATAAGAAAATGACTGGCTAAATATGGCGGGGCTGGGCCCAAAGACAAAGTAGTAATTTAACTGGGAAACTTCTTAACTTGTTTAGCAGGGCCACTATCACTATATCAATCAACCTTATCTCCGTTTCAACATTAGGGGGTCGATTCCGATTTGGTAAATTCCCCTACGAATAGCCGTACAGAGCTTTTTTTCCATACGAATTGTATGCAGAACCGTTCTCGTACGTATGATGTAGTATGATGTGTACCCAAAGTAGTTCTCCGTACGAATCGTACCGAAGACCGTACAACTCACTAATCCGTTCGAATCGCATTCAGAACGGGCAGTACGCGATGTCCGTACGGATCGAAGCTGCATTTTCCGACCCAGCAAGTATGAAGCGTATCGACAACACTCTGTACGACTCTTTTTCTACGGGAGCTTATAACATCCATAAAAGCAGATTTCGCCTCGAAATGCGTACGAAAAGGAACCCCCGAGTATGGTGCTTACACCGCATGACTGCAGGGGTACGGTGAATCGGGGTACGTTGTGTACACCCCTTGATTTCAGGGGTAAGGTGTGTATGTCCTCGTGCGTACACCCCATGATCGTAGGTGTATGGACCGTAGGGGAACGGTTCGTACACCCCAAGGTCGTAGGTATACGGTGCATACACCCTGTGCGTACAACCCTTGATTTTAGGGGTACGGTGCTTATGTGATAGTGTTGCCCTCCATACGAATTGCTCATATGCAATGTTTACCGTACGAATCGCGTACTAATTCCTCGGTCCGGATAGTACTTGGCGGGTCGTATGGCATTTTGACGAATCGTACTGTTCACTGTGCGGGTCGATGTCGTACGGATTTACCCTTCATTTTCGTACGGTTCGCAATGATTCGGATGTATTTTCTCGCAACGGATCGTACTACACAATTCGGACGGATTCGTACATTTCGTACGGAAACGGCTAAGAATCGGAATCGTCGTACGGATTTGTTTCCCGAATCGGAATCGACCCCTAAATGTTTTAGGGAATTTCTTTTTGTATTTTTTACCATTTTATTATGACTACATGTTTTATGTGAGTTTAGAAGTTTTTTAAACATTGTGTACTTTTTACGTGTCAATGTTTTACATTTTACTCACCTAACTTTGGTATGATCATCTAAAAAATGCAACAAAAAAAATTTTGGGAATATCAATATAAATAGCTTTTTTATACTGTTCATTCTTACTCTTTACTGTTGACTATAATGGGATCTATTTATAATGGCAATCTGGAGTATCTAAAGTAGTACTCTTTAAAATGCTTTTATTGGCATTTGTACATTGGCAACAACCACCTAAAGTTAAAATGGAAGCATTCAGGGGATAATCATATATAATTAGTACAAGTAGAAAGAGTATTTCTGGAGTATTACTTTCTGTATTCATAAATACTTTTGTGAATTGTGCCCCGTATATTTATGTAGGTGTAATCGGGGGCCATATTTAGGAACCTCAGATGTTAAAGAAATCATTTTTAAAATAGCTATGCAGTAGGTAGTTAAATACTGTACTTTGTACAATCTGAATACAGTGAAGCTCATAAGTTTTATATAGTTGATATCATGTTGCTTCAGGGTATACAAATGTATTAAAGTCTTAGGGTGTTTTCTTTTTCTTTTTAATCTCTCTAGGAACGTATGTGCTTGTAGGAGAATATACCCTTTTTCCTTTTAATATCCACAGTTTATTTAATAAACATTTTTATTCAAATAAATGTTACATGTGTATGCCTTTGTTCAAAATTAATGCACTTTTTGGTATAAATATATTGTTTGATCCCTGTATATAGTGGAGTGGTGTGGCTCACTGGTTAGAGGCGGCAGACCCAGAAGCAGAGGTCGGCCCGGGACCAGGGTTCGATTCCTGACACGGCAGGGTCTTAGGCCATGGTCTGCGGACCCGATAATTCTCGCCTCGGTGCCTACTCTAACCAGGGATCACACTCAGCAACTCTGGGCAATAGCTTGCTTAATCTCTACTAACGGCCCCATCAGCGCCGGGGATGCTTGTCTTCACCTTGGAGATGCCCAGGAGGGACCATCTCACAGGGAAAGCCAGGATGGGTTCCCCAGCGGTATACAGCGCCGGGACGCCCCTTTGCTGGGGCAGCTGTGCGCTTTACAAGTATACGACATTTAACATTTATATATAAGCATAGTGGAGAGTTACTGTTGTACACTGTTTATAGTAGCAGATAACCATTTTCCAGTTTCTATGGTAATCTATGCTTGCTAGTGTTGACACTGTCATTTACTTCCTACAGTGGTCTTCCGTTATGTGGAGTGCAACGTCTACAATTTGCATTCTTTCAAGGATCATATGTGATTACTTTGGTTGAGGTTTTTTTCTTCCCTACAGAAACCAGTCCACATTTAAAATGTGTTAATGTACTGTGTATTATTTTTCTCTCCATAGTATATCTTACTAAAATTAATATTACGTATTCTTTTAGATTAGTGAACTTTTAAAGAAATAATATATTGTAATGCTTCATTCATTATTTTTTAAAGGAATTGACAATCAGTTGGTGAATGTGCACAGTACAGGCCTAGTGTGCAGAAGGCATTGTGACGCAAATGGGTTAACTAGGTTCGGTAGTGAAGACCAGTGTACTGTGCTTAGTTTATGATGCTTTGTTTCGGCATTCCATAGATGCAATTATCTACTGAGATGTTCTTTTACAGTTCAGTTAACCATGGCAATTGTGGGAGAGACATACCGTTAAGGTTGTACTGACCCTCAAAAGGTTTGGGGTAGTTTGAAGGTCCTGGGAGGATGCTTGATATGTAGCAGTAAGAGCAAAGGGAGGGGGATTATCACTGCCTCAAAGAAGCTCACAGACGGAGTCGTATAGATCTGCCATCACCCACAGACTTTACCTTGCCTTCCCAAAGAGAGAGACAGAGGTAGATTTGAGTGGGCTTCCCGGCGTTTGAAGAGAGTTAAGTCCCAGTGCGGTGAAAGGCCTGATCTTACTGCTTTATCTTGATTTACCAGATTATTATTATTGCACCTTTGATGAACTGCGTTACAATGTATTCAAGACTGCTTGTTTCACAATCACACATATATATATATATGGGTATATATATGTGTATATTACCTACTGGCGGTCGCCAGTAGGTAGGTATAGTTAGGACCAAGTTTCCGTAGGAAGAGTATTTTTTGCTTTGCTTATAACTTTGACTTCGTTTGATAAATCTTCATGAAATTTTCAAAACGAATTCTTTGTTCATATCAGCTCCTATGTTGAAAGTTTGGGGGTGATTCGTCAAGGGGGGGCTGAAAAAAGAGGGGGGTCCCAAACATGTTTTCTCCATGCAATTTCCATAGGAAACTTTAGACAAGGCTACAGGTCGAACGGATAAACGGAATTACCCCAAATTCGGCAGGGGGGAGGGTCTTGGGCTAGAAAGCACACTTTTGTTTATTTGGTGTAAATCTGTATGTTAGTTTTGGGGAAAGATCGAAATTTACAGATATTGATATTTGGGAATTCTGGTATCTGATTGGCTGGGGCGTTACGAGCACGAGCTTGCTGCTTATTGGTTGCGAGCGCTGCAAGCGTTTGCAACTGGGAAGTATTGACTGCCATTTTGTAATTTCATTGAAATGAGTAAGGGGAAAAAAGGGCAAAAAGAGGAAGATAGGAGCACTGTAACCTCTGTGGGGGAGTGCAAAGCGAAGTAGACACTCCTACTGGTCTGAAAGTGTGGTGTTTCTCTGAGTGAAATGGTGATGAGATGCTGCTACACTCAGGTATGAAACCGAGAGCCTAAACTGTGAGCTCATTGCTGTAAAGTGATGTGCTCTGGTCTTTGTATCATACATGTGCAAGTAGTGTTAGAAGGCATTGATACCATACAGGGAGTGGGAAGCGAACTACTGACCACTACAGTGCGTTTATACTATACCAGAAGTGAAGTACTCATGCCTACCGGTGTGAAGACTCAGGGATGAAACCGAGCTGATTGCTGTGAAGTGATGGGCTCTGGGCGCTATAGCATACTGGCCGCTGTAGTAAAACTGTGTAAGTAGTGTTAGTAAGCCTTTATACTATACAGGGAGGGTGGATAAAACCATGAGCTCATTGCTGTAAAGTCATGTGCTCTGTGTAGTATTCTAATGTAAGTCATAGTAGAATGTTAGTATGTAATGCTAGTAGAATGTAAGTATGTAATGTTAGAATGTAGGGCTGTCATGAGAGGAACCTTGGGGAGTTTGTACATGGTGCTGGAGAAGACGGTTGCCTTGCTGTCTGCTCCTGTTGGTGGCTGTTTAGGCTGTCTTGTTTTCCTGCAATAAATCTAGTTATAGGATCCACTGCTGTCTGCCTCTTCAGTACATAAAGTTATAGACGAGTGGGAGTAGGTAAAAAGAAGGCAGCACTCACCAATATTTTGAGTTTGCTCGCTTTGTGCTGAAGAGCCATTTTCTTCGTGAAGCTGTTTCTACTCATCCCAGGGTCGTCGGCTCATTGAACTATGTCATCCGAGCTCTGGTAGGATTTATATTTTTAGATTGTGGGCTTCCTCTGCCTTTTCAGTAGACTCTGGTTGCTGTACTACATGTTTGCAAGTAGTGTTAGTATGCATTTATACTAATTTTGTAGTTATGCAGTAACCAATGTATCATGGTCCTAGGGAGCGCCACCTCCCAGGCGCAGCTCATACTATGTCCTGGGGCGTGCATCCGCAGGACATTTATGTTTGCTATTACAGGGCGGGTGCATGGTTTCCACCCTGTGTTAGCAAATCCTTGTTTACCTCGTTGAAGCGAGAGGAGGAAACCTCGTATCCCTTCAATAGAGGGGATCCGGATGGTAAAAATGTGGGAAAAAAATGAAGCAGGTCACCTGTTCATTTAAATGAGCCCCCTGGTGGGTAATATTCCGGGGCCAATCCTATTATTATATTGCGGGGTCTCTGCAGCACTGGGGACCTTAATCCCACATGTAAATTAGGCGCGGGAGGGCACAGAGATATTTCGCAGCTTAGGGGATCTCCACGTCCCCGGGTATTGTTTACTGATTGTTCTGGGGGCTTCGAGGCCAACTGAAGTCCAGGGATCTCCACCTTCCGGGGCTTTACTTAAAAATGCAGGGTGGGCCTCGCCAGTCCCTGAAGCCTCGGTGGTCCTAGGCAGTGTCTTATTGGTTCTGTAATCACACGGGCAGTACTCATGATGTTATAAAGTGATATACGCATAGAACCCTTGCAGTTGTAGAATTACGCAGGTTACATTTATGTAATAGTCTGTTGGTTTATATTTGGTAGGTGCACCGCAAAATTACAAATATTTTCTCTCATAACCTCCTATAAACAGTCGATTTTCACAATAAGCTACAGACAAGTGTTGTCAGAAAAAGAAGAACTATACGCTCACTTATTTATTGGTAAAAAAAGAACCTTTATTAAAACAACACAAATCAATGGAAACACAAGTTTATTAGAAGAAACAGTATAACATGAAATGAGTGGGTGGGACTCCTCCGGAAGCAGCGCACAAAACCTGCAAGACAAAAAAGAAACATGAATATGTGTGCCATGTCTAAGAGAAAAAGATAGGTAGTGATAATGAAATGAAGACACTGAGAATGGGACAGAGAGGGAGTGGGTGGAAGGGAGAAGGGGAGGGAGAGTCAAAAGAACAGAGGGGGGAGGAGATAGAGCGTCGGCCTACTGCACCCAGCCCTCACTGTTTACCTCCCGTCACTAGTGTGTCTAGGACACTGGGGTCCGTGAGAAAGAGTGCAGTGCAGCAAGTCATTAAAATGAAACAGATATGAATGAGGCCAGAGATTACATTATTATCCACGGCAACATCGCCTGCCTGCACCTGTGCACCCAGGCTGCTGCCCCCAGCCCCTTCCCTCTCACTGTGCTCAATTGCAGCTGCTGCGCACCGAGGCTTCACTGCTCATCCTGCCACCACCGGTGTGTCCAACAACTTGCCGGTGCATGCACTGACTCTGGGGTGCCTCTCTAGGGTGGCACAGCAGGTCTCCAGTCGGGGACAGTCTCTTGATACCACAATGGAAGGCGTCAGAATGCCCATGGCATCATCAAGGGGTGAGCACCCGCTCCGCCCATTTGGGCGCAACCAATTCAGTGTCTGAAAAGGGAGAAATAATATAATGGTGGAAACGTCTGGAGGTAAATGAAGGTTTATTTCAAGCTCAATAGAGAACACCAGTTGAGTGCATCCTTCTTTCTTGAATTACGATCTACCAACTGTTAGTGGTAATCGTGGTTTAAAGAGGAGTTCGAGTGCACAAGAATACACAAGGTTAAATAATCATATGTTATGCCAATGTTCACAAACAAAGGAACCGAGCGCAAGCGAGAAGCATAATGTGCACGTGTAATCCAGTGGCACAAGCCTGTGTGCATGTACACTTAGTAATCAGCTCACTGCAGTGCCCCAAAAGCCAACGCCATGTGTCTGTAGGGCAGCGCTGCCCGCTGGCTCAGGCCTACAACACGGTCCAGCAGGGCCTTAAAATGTGACAGTGATGTGACTGAATGAGGTCAGAGATCACATCATTACGCAGGGCAATATCGCTTGTAAGCACCTGCACACCCAGGCTGATGCACCCTACCCCACCCCTCCCGCAGCACCGCGCTCAATTCCAGCCCCTGTGCACCTAGCCCCACTCCTCACCTGCTGTCATTGTTGTGTGTCCAAACACAATGGGCAGCAGTGTTCACAATTCATGTGCAGTGTTGATTGCAGGATGGTGTACACCTCATGGATCCCTTTCGAAACACGACATACAGTAGGGTTCACAATTCATGTCCAGTGTTGATTGCCAGGATGGTGTACACCTCATGGATCCCTTTTTTTATTGCGCATTGTGATATGCGAGGTGGATGCGGCCATATCACCTGAGGCAGTGTGGAAGAACTGGGACATGTGGCGTCGTCCTTATCCTACTTATAAGTACCTAAAGTGGGCTGGGCTTGCGTACACCAGGCCAGCGTAGGAGTGCGAATAATTGTCCCGGGGACCTGGGCGTTGTTCAGTTCTTGCCTGGCCAGGAAGTGTAGTTATGTGTGTTTCTGTTACAGTTTTGACGTCGCAAAATGCACAATTTACATTAATGTAGCATGTACCGGGAGGGCGGCAACTATCGCTAATGAGATGCTGTTCGAAAACATTGAATGGAAAACATCACATGTTGTTGTCAAGCTTGTGGATATGCGCAGACACACATGTATATGGTGTGCGGTATTATTGAAAGTGTTGCTATCGCGAGGCGCACATGTGAATGTGCTCGAATGGAGGGAGGATCAGCAGTGAGGCTACATCATATATAGTGATAACGCCCATTACAATCAAGCAATGCATGTCAAACATGAATCTGAAAGTCTCACATATGACACACTTCTATACTGGTAAACATTACAAGAGAGCATACAGCAACACAAATGTACACATTACTCTTTGTCACATGTGATCTAGGATATGCACTCTTCCCGTAGCTGATGATACCCCTTCGAGCCACTAATAACCAGGCCGAAAGGCAGCACAATAATGTGCACACACACACACACACCAGGGGCATCGTGTAACACACATTTATTCTTTGATGTAATTTTTCGGATGCATGGCCATCACACATGGAAGGCTAATGTACAGACCATGAATATTTATCAGGATGATCGTTTCATGTTGTGTGAAGTATTAGATATGTTTGCACAGCAAAAAAACTTTTCAAAAAAGCTCTCTAAGCAGAAGGGGTGTGTATCATCAAACGCTGTAGAGAGAATGACCAAAATGGGTGGGGTCCTCCAACTGTTACAATGGGAAATGTTATGAAGTAATCAAATGCTTTTTTTAAGGTCACATGGCAACCGCGCATCGAGTGCGGAAGAAGGCCACACTCGACGCAATTTTGAGCAAATATTTTTATCATAATATAATTTTACTACAGTTAAAAATATATACATGTTCAAAATATTTTAGATTATTGCTTGCTCCCATATATACCTATTTAGATATAGTTTTGAGACATTAAAAAACAAATGAGGGAATGGCGTACCCGGCGCGATACCACAAGTCTATAACATAACACAGGCCTGGCAGCATGCACTCGTCGCATACGCAACGGGCAGCGGGCGCGACCCCATACGTACATGACGTAATGTGTGGCTTGGGGCTGAGTACCCATTGGATACCAAAGTAGCAGCTGGTGCGACCTCATATGTATATGATGTTACGCGGGACGCAGGGCCACAAATCTGTTGGATACGAAATGCGCATCATTTATGAGTTTAGCAATATGGCGGCTAGGATTCGCATGGTGATGGAGCTTGGTACACTACCAGTATGGAACTGCGGTTTTCTTAAAAAAAAAAAATATACATATTTTTGGGGAAAGATATAAAACATTACATAATTTTTAAAGTTAAAAAAATAAGGATAATAGAGTTCCAAAATAGAAAAAAAAAGAAAAAAATAGGTTTTATAAGCATTAAAATATGAAATTAACATAAAAAAATATTGAAATTCACTGAAAAAAAACATTGGTTTTACCCACGTTATAGTTAGGAATTAGCATTTAAAAAACCTTTGACATTCACAAAAAAAAAAACATAAGTTTCAGGGACGTTATAGTTAGTTGGACATTTGACTCATATAAAACCAGAGAAATTCGCCTGTTATAGTTAGTTGAGCTAACTATAACCCGTGCGCCCGCAATGCACTGCTGATGATGTCACATATTACATCAATTATGACATGGTCAGTGACTTCACTGATGACTTCACTGATGACATCTCAAATGACATCACTCATGACATCACTCATGACCTCATCCATGTGATAATAAGATGCACATACTGATGCCCTCATATAAACTTTGATACACCCATTCTAAAATGCAGTCTACTCTTTTTGAAACCATACACTCAAGAATGCCATTTACTACATACCACTCACTATTTCCTAGGTCTACACACACATCCAGTCATACATGTAGTTGCGAACCCATGGTGATTTTGAACTGAGTCACGAACTGCATGGGAGGTAGTGCCTCGAGTGTTCATGCACAACCAAGCAGCACTTTTGACTTAAGACTGTTGTTTTTACCCACTTGGGTTTTACTAATGTTGAAATATGCAAAGACTGGGCAACCTCGCACGAGGAACACACTCAATGCAAGTACATGGACCAGAAAGCCCCGAGAAGGGCCACGCCCACTGGGGGCAGGTCCATATCCACAAATCAGCTGAACAGTTTGCCTCAAGCTTGCTGAAACTGACACGCCACTGAAGAAGGGAGAAACCTGAAACGCGTATGGCGTATGATGATTAAAACCAGTTCTTTGACAAATGTTGACTGCTGCATCTTCATTCATTTTAACGGGGGCAACACGTACCTACCTGGAGGCTCTTCCTAAGGGCAACCTCTACGTTTGGATATTTTGCGGCTTGCTCAGCCGCGGGGTAGCCACGCTGCAATTGCGGACCCATGGTGATTTCGAACTGAGTCACGAACTGCACGGGAGGTAGTGCCTCAAGTGTTCATGCACAACCAAGCAGCACTTTTGACTTAAGACTGTTGTTTTTACCCACTTGGGTTTTACTAATGTTGAAATATGCAAAGATTGGCAACCTCACACGAGGAACACACTCAATACAACTACATGGACCATAAAGCCCGAGAAGGGCCAAGCTCAGTGGGGGCAGGTCCATATCTACAAATCAGCGGAACAGTTTGCCTCAATCTTGCTGAAACTGACACGCAACTGAAGAAGGGAGAAACCTGAAACGCGTATGGCGTATGATTATTAAAACCAGTTCTTTGACAAAAGTTGACTGCTGCATCTTCATTCATTATAACGGGGGCAACACGTAACTACCTGGAGTCTCTTCTTAAGGGCAAACTCTACGCTTGGATATTTTGCAGCTTGCTCAGCCGCGGGGGAGCCACGCTGCAATTGCGGACCCATGGTGATTTCGAACTGAGTCACGAACTGCACGGGAGGTAGTGCCTTGAGTGTTCATGCACAACCAAGCAGCACTTTTGACTTGTTTTTACCCACTTGGGTTTTACTAATGTTGAAATATGCAAAGACTGGGCAACCTCACACGAGTAACACACTCAATGCAACTACATGGACCATAAAGCCCCGAGAAGGGCCACGCTCACTGGGGCAGGTCCATATCTACATATCAGCGGAACAGTTTGCCTCAATCTTGCTGAAACTGACACGTCACTGAAGAAGGGAGAAACCTGAAACACGTATGGCGCATGATGATTAAAACCAGTTCTTTGACAAATGTTGACTGCTGCATCTTCATTCATTATAACGGGGGCAACACGTACCTACCTGGAGGCTCTTCCTAAGGGCAACCTCTACATTTTGCCACTGTTAGTTAAAAGGCTATATTCTCCTGTGCTTTAAAATTACTTTTGAGCTTTTAATTTACTGCAGTCTAACTGATTATTACCAGTTTACATGAAGCTATTCTGCTAATGTATAATCATCATTGCTGAGATACATGTTTGTGCTAATATTTTAAAGACCACGAGTGAGCACGTCTACTCCTGTCATCACCCAGAAGAGGCTGAACTGGGCCATCCCCTTCGTTTTACGTTAGAAAATTGCACCAATTGGAGTTGTGACACGTTTCAACCGACATTTGCATGTATTTTTGGGCAATCCAAACCCTTCCTATATTTCGTGTGTGACTGGTCTAACTTTACTACTACACGTTTTGTGTAGTTATAAAAAGCCCAACTTCTTACTAGAAAATCTGTCTTGAAGAGATTAAATCTAGTGGTTGGGAACGGTGAAGTTTAATCAGGTGAACACAAGTAATAAAGCTGGTAATGGGTAAAAGGAAGTTACCAAAAGGCCCTATTGGTAAAATACAGAAGAAGACTAGTAATGCAATTACTAATTACCCTAACAATCACAGTGGGTCTAATTGAAAGCAAAATATGTAATGTGGAAGAAAGGCTTGCTGCAACAAAACTAGTTGCAAATGAGGTTCTCTGCAATGCTGCTGTGGAATCGGTAGAGGAAATTATTCCAATAGAGCAAATGGAAGTATCAATACCCTTGACAAGTTATTTAATGCAGAAGCACTCCCCATACATTTTCAGTAAATCACTGGAATTAGTTGAGCTTTCACCTTTACATGAATTAAAAACGCCCCCAGCCAAGAAAAGTAAGTAGCCAGGGAATTTGAGGACAGTAGTCCATACTAATATAATAAAGAGAGAGCCCAAACCTTTGAGGCGGGTAAACTCAGGAACCACAGCAGCAATCACAACACCCAATACAGCGTTGGAAAGGGCAGTTGCAGCAGAAGGACATAGGCTATGCAGACGCCCACCATATACATTTAAAAGGTAAAAGAACAGTGCCAGAAAAGTAGTCCCTTGTGGGCGTGTCTGCGTTAAGCTGTGGGCGTGTGCTGGGGGCGTGACAAACGCTGGGGGCGTGTGGTACGTTCCGCCCTTCATACCATGTCTCATATCGTGTGCTGTAGGCGTGTGCTGGGGGCGTGGGCGTGTGCGGGGCACGGGGTTACGGAAAAAAAATAAGCGAGCGTTGTGCCCAATATTTTTTTTTTTTCCCTGGTTCTGTACATTCCAGCTCCGGTTGTCCACCGTGCTCCCTTTAAATACCCCTGCACTTAATAATCATAACCCACCCTTACTCCTTAAAATACCCCAACACCCTTAAACACTAACCCATCTTAACCCTATAAATATACCCTGTACCACAAAACCCAAACCTATCCCAAAACCCTAAAAATACCCCTGTACCCCAAAACCCAAACCTAGCCCTGAACCCTATAAATACCCCTGTACCTCAAAACCCAAACCTACCCCTGAACCCTAAAAATACCCCTGTACCCCAAAACCCAAACCTAGCCCTGAACCCTAAAAAAAACCCTGTACCCCAAACCTACCCCAAACCCTAAAATACCCATGTACCCCAAAACCTAAACCTAGCCCTGAACCCTTAAAATACCCCTGTACCCCAAAACCCAAACCTACCCCTGAACCCTAAAAATAGCACTGTACGCCAAACCCAAACCTAGCCCTGAACCATAAAAATAACCCTGTACCCCAAAACCCAAACCTACCCCTGAACCCTAAAATACCCCTGTACCCCAAAATCCAAACCTAGCCCTGAACCCTAAAAATACCCCTGTACCCCAAAACCCAAACCTAGCCCTGAACCCTTAAAAAACCCCTGTACCCCAAAACCCAAAACTATATCTGATCCCTTAAAATACCCAAACACCCCAAAACATATACCTCAGTACCCCAAAACATATACCCCTATACCCATACTTACCTTATCCAAACCTGGTGGAAGCATATAAAATGTAATGCCATGCGTTATAATGGCATTGCGGAGTAATGGTACTTTCGTAATGAAAGTATGCGGAGTGATGGTATGCGGAATGAAAGTTGCGGAATAATGGGTGTTTACCCTCCCCCGGTTAGTACATTGGTGGCATGGCGGCCCACATCTCCAGCAACATACTCATATTTTTTCACCACCGATTTGAAAAATGCACAGGTCTCTCTCATTGATGGCCAGCACAGACATACACTTTTAGACACACCTCCTGCCACAAGTTCTAGAATTGCGAACTTTAGAGCTGGGGAGCTACGTTCAAATTTCGGCATAAGCTCAACATCCTGTGATTCCAGGCAAATCGCTTTGTCTCCCCGTGCCTACCACAAATTAATGTGTTCTTCTGTAATGTAAATTGTGCTCATGCCATGTTGTCGAGTTCGCGCTATATAATATTTCAAGGAAAAATAAAGTAGGGAAACTCGAGTTCACAAACTACTGAACGCGCACTCTTAAGTGCATCAGCAGTGCACTGTGAATCGGAGTGTTTCACAGGCCTGTCACAGATAAGAAATGCTATCAAAACGAAATCCTATAAAACAATATACTAATGGCCGGCAGCAATTCATACCCGGACAACGTCGGGACGGGCTGCTAGTCCCGAATAAACAGGAAAGAATAATGTTGTGTCCTTAGTGGAGAGACACCAGAGCCAGATAGTATGTTCAAGACTTGTTTATTCAGTCTTCAAATTAGGTCACATATTAGATGACTCCAGCCAGCCTAGTGTGGTACCAGCCCCACCAGGAGCAGCCTCCCTAGCTGCTCAGCCCATCTCCAACTGCCACATTCACCCACTCAGTCACCCAGGCATTCCACGCATCACAGGCACACCAACATTCTAACACCAAGACACACTCTGGCTGAGCAGCTAGAGGCAGCAGGGCAGGAATACATGTTATATAATTATGTAGGATATAACATTACCTCTTTTTCTTGAAACAAAAGAAAACTATTACATCACATTACAATTACATTGCAAATCTCAAAGATGGAATCATAGAAGTAATAAAAATCAACAATTGCACAAATTTCAAATCTGTAGGATGCAATAAAAGAAAGCATCAATGAAGATGGATTCATTAAAGAACAAAATTTCAAATCTCAAGTATACAGCGATGAAAATACATCACAAGAGAATCATATACTGTAAAGGAAGGACGGTTAAGATAAAAACAATTTAATTGCAAAATCCCCCATCCTCCTTCATGAGAAGATTATAACAAATATAAGAACATTGAATTAAGTTCCATAAATACTGTGACATGAAGCACTATGACCAAAAGGGTCGAAAGAACACACAACCCAAATGCCCAAAAGCATAACCAAAAATAGTGCTAACGGTACAATTACCTATGACTCAAACCCAAGAGTAGGGAAAACAAAATAAATGGGTCGTCACCCATATTACCAACCATAGAGGTAAGTACAAAAAAGTACAGTGCACAACTGAAACAGGGATTATATCCCACATCCAACCCCGCGTAGGAGTTAACCTAGGTACATGCTAACGGGAACTAACTCATGTCCCAACCCCCTCATGGAAGTTACATACCCCAATGTAGGAGTGACACACAGTTCCATAGAACTAATAAACCTGGATCCAACAATGGGAATTGACTCGAGAACCAATGTACGAACTAACACATAAACCAAACCCCTTGAAGAGGTTACACACTCATATGTAGGAGTAACTGTACCTACAACCATCCCTCATGTAAGGGAACTGTGAATACGACCCTTAGAAACTAAACTAAGAGAATCCATCAAAGGACTGACATAAACCTGTGGCATCACGACAAACAGAAAAAGAGACAGCACTATGTTAGTAAGCGCAGGAGTGACACACCGGTGAGCGAACTCTCACCCGAGTAGTGGTTTGTTGACACATCCCCTGTTGAAGAGAAAGCAAAACAGCACAAACCACATAGCCTAGCATAATATAACCACAACAAATTTCAACACACAATGAATCCCAAAGAAATACCTAGACCATTATACTAGTACAGGCATGGCACGAGTTACCAAGTGCGCGTTACCATATGCATTTTCTATGCTTTCAAACCTGTGTGGCAAATGTCACTCGCAGTCCTTGGGTCATGTGGTCTCCAACATACTAGACACAGAGTGCTACGCCGAAAATGATCCCACAACAAAAATACCCCAAGTGGTAAATCAGTGTCACACGCAACTGGAAGAAAACAAACTGTAATGGGCGCATGACGTGCACCAAACTCAAGTGTAGCAAAGTTCACAGGTAAAACGAATCGCTAGAAACAAAGAATTAAACAGAAAGAAAATCGCAGCATGTTGGCAAAGACGTCTTGAGTGCACCATACTGTTGCTGGCCCTTATGTCAATATTCCAGAAACTTTATTCAACAAACAACGTGGTTGGCAAAAGGAAAATTGAGGACTGCACTTCTCTTCCAAACTGGATCCCAAATAGAAGAAATCCAAGAGCGGCAACCAACCACAAAATGGCGGCACGCTATGGACGCTACTACCGAGTGGCTCACGGCGCGTCCTTGCGCCAAACGTCCACAAGAGCCCAAGGAACAAAGTTGAGGTTGAGAATCTTGCCAGAGAACTGCACGCGACCAGAAGCTCGTGCAGGTAAGCGCGATGATACTCTTTTGAATTTGAAGCTTGCGGTTTAACTGCCAGCTGTACAGCGGGGCTACCTACAACCATTTACTATGTGTAATAAATATGATTTGTTACTCGTAAATGGCAAACATCCCAAAGCGTTTCCCAGGCTGAACGTTAAGTGAAACTTCTGTACTTGCAGTGCATGTAAAAAAATTAAAGTGGCCCGCAAAGCTCCGCTGTGGTCCTCGCACAGAAACCGTGCTTTTACCATCCTGAGATTGAGGAAGAAAAGACAGCTTCCTTCGTTGCTTCAAACATGCTGCTACTAGACAGGCATAAAACATAGTCCATCAGTGCTGCCACTGGATGAAGAACATTGCAACACAAAGCCTTTTCCATGTAATTCACTTTCACTGTAACCTTGAAAGAACTTTATATCATCTCTGCTGCTATGGATTAATAACTGAAATTCTCCTTCAATGCAGCAACAGTGCACTGCCTGCACGTTTAGTAACTACACATCCAAGAATGTGCCTTGACTATAAAGACGCAGTAAGCTCTGTAGAGCGCTCTGACTGTGACACTAACAACTGGTCCTTTTTGACTGGACATCTCAAAAATTGTGCCTTGAACTCTTTTCAGTCACTTTAATAAAAAGGCACTCTTCACACTTTAGTGTGATGTACACCTACACCTGATTGTAGAGACGCTACCCATCCAACTCACAGTCATTCCTGTACATTACCAAGTGGCTGGAACTCCAGATGAGGCTGTAGTTGAACTACTCAACCAACTCACTATTCACCGCTGTGGCTGGACCACCCAAAATCGGTAGTAGTTGCGCTACTCCACCAGCTCATAGTTGCAGATGTATTTCCAGGCTGAAGTGTCAGTTGATGGTGACACTGCTTGTTAGGGCTGTCCATTGGAAGGACACTGGTGGGGCTGGCGCTGGCTTACCTGGAAATACCTTCTCTTTTTTCTTGAAATTGCTTGTTGGATCTCTTGGTTACTCTTTTTGTTTCTCAGTTTCATAGTTACTTATTTGCTTAACTGTACCAAGAGTCAATGGGGTTCAAGACTGTCCTCGTCGCCAAAATAATGTTGTGTCCTTAGTGGAAAGACACCAGGAGCCAGATAGTATGTTCAAGACTTGTTTATTCAGTCTTCAAATTAGGTTACATATTAGAAGACTTCACCCAGCCTAGTTTGGTACCAGCTCCACCAGGAGCAGCCTCCCTAGCTGCTCATCCCATCTCCAACTGCCACATTCACCAACTCAGTCACCCAGGCATTCCACGCATCACAGGCACACCAACATTCTAACACCAAGACACAGTCTGGCCGAGCAGCTAGAGGCAGCAGGGCTAGAATACATGGTTTATAATTATGTAGGATATAACAAATAACACCTCTAAGGGGGTATTATAACACAAGATTCAAATGAAATTGGGAATCTGGAGGCCCCTAAAAGAAGATTACATGCCAAATTTGACAATGTAGAGCGCAAGGTTATGGCAGAGCTTAAAGAAATTAAAGAGAGAGTGCTAGCACTTGAGGATGGATCGAGGAGCCCAGTGAAAATATCACAAAAGGAAGAACCCAATAGCATTACCCATCTCAATGCTCAAATTTCAGACAAAGTAAACAACCCTATTAGACCTGAACAACCGATGAAAATAAAAATGCCTCAGACCCGTTGTTCTCTAGCAAAGCAGAGCTCTAGTAAAAATGAAAATGGTATTTCAGAAGAACTACTGCTAGTGCCAATGCAGGGAAGGATAGCGTCATCTTGTCATCATAGAACAATAAAATCTGGGGCATGGTATTCTACCCCAGAATATTACGTCTACTCCCTGAGGCTGTTCCTTACATTATTCAACTGAAAGAAGTTCCCAAATTAGAACCACATTCCAAAGAATACTGGATAGAATCAAGAAATATAGTGGCACACTAGATGACGAGCTTTGGCCAAAATAGTAATCTTGTTTTCTAGGAAATCATCAGGGTTAGATGAGTGATATGGGTGGGGCCCACTAAAAAATTAGGCAATAGCAACAGTCTCGTTATCAACCCTCTCTTATTAAGATCCAGACGAAACAACAATATATGATTAGCCACGAGGAAAGAGTTATCGCCTGTACCACTAGGTGCCTTTTATAAACCATCAATCGAAAATGTAAGATCATTTGAGAGCCTGTGGTATCATCACAAGATAATCTAAACCAGTGTTCTTTAGTGACCTGTTCAAACCATTTTGCCCCCACTTTCAAGTTTGAGTGAACCGGATTGACTTGAGGGGCAGGGTGACAAAGGAGCTACAACTAGAGAAATGAGTAACATAAAAAATGAGAATAATAACCCTGGTCATGACAAGAGGGGAATCTGTGTGAGCAGTTTATTAAAAATGAGCTCTTGGAATATGGCAGGGATTAAACATAAAATTGAAGATAAAGATTGACTAAGCTACATTAAGCCAGTGCAACTGTTGTACCTTCAGGAAACATAGCATACACAACCTTTTTATATTGATGGTTTGTTACTATATCCACCCCAGCTATACCAACACCACATGGGCGGGCAAAAGGAGACCTTGCAGTATTGATATCCATAACAGCCCCTGTTATATTAAAGATGGTTTATATAGCAAGTCCCCCTTTCTTCAAATTGTCCCTCCTGGAAGTGTGTAACAAGCAATTGTTTATAGAAATACATTTTTATAATATTATTTTTAACGCCTCTCGATATACTGTTGTAGTGGAGCTTGGTAAAAAGCTTGCTGACTTTTCAAAGAGACAAGATCCTGAGTGTACTTGGATGGGTGATTTTAACACTTGGAACTGTGGTTACTCAGAGATGAGTGTATGTAATTTTATTGACAGTTTAGGGAATTACCAATCCCATTTCCCTCATGATAGATATGGGGAATCAATAAATGAGGTCTGTTGGAAATACTGGCATCAAATGCTGAGGAAGTATTTACACCAATAACTACTTTTCAGGTAAATTGAATGTTATCCTGTATTGACCATATTATAATGTAATTGAATAGTATGAGTTTTTTTTGGTCACTTTTTATAGAATTTACAAATTTTAGTAGCGATGCCTCTCTAACGTTAACTTTAAGTGTTAAAATAAGGGAAGGTGAAAACATACTATTTCACCAAATATTGCTGTAGCAGGGAAAAAAGGAATACATATTAAATGGACTGGGATTGATGAAAAATCCCGTTTGGAAAAGGTAGTGAAAGCTAATACAGAAAGTTTTATCGTTTGTACCGATGCTGAATCTACCCCAGAAATGGGTGTGGCAGCATATGGAAAAATCACAACAGCTATAGCCTCTAACCTAAAAAGGGTTAATAAGGACCTTAAGAAGCAGAACAATGCATGGTTTGACCATGAATGTACACAGGCAAATCAAAATTTAAAATAAGCTCTACATTTCATCCCAAGAGATAGAGCGGAGATTAAATGGCTTTGACTATTATATGAACAAGTCTTAATATGAAGAAAGAAAGATATGTAAGAGCAGGTATGCCAACCTGAATCAGGCGGCGGTTGATAGGGATCCCTTACAATTTTGGAAGGTGATAATTCACCGTTCCTGAAAGAAGATCTAGATCCAAGGGTAGAAACACTAATAGCTCCAAGTGAGTTGTGAATACATGTTGAAAATATTTTAACGCTGGAAGTAAAAATGTAGGTCAATCAAACCTAAATTCCGTCATTCCTTTGCAGCAGGTTGACTTAGAGAAAGTTTCACTTGCAATTATTAAAAGCACATCTGGTAATGCTCCAGGACCTGATGGGGTTCCTGCCAATGCCTATAAAGAATATATGATGCTATGGCCTCCAATTTTAACTCAGGTCTGTAATGCAGCCGCCAAATGATGTGTCCCATGCACATGTAAGTACAGTATATTTGTCCCTATCTTCATAAAAGGTGATAAAGGGGATGTTAAACACTACCGCCCTATATCCTTCCTTGACTCATCCATTAAGATAATTGGGAGAATCGTATTAGAGAGGCTGGAGACCTGGGCAGTGGATAATAATGTTTTAACAGATTTCCAAAACAGATTTTGAAGGGATATAGGAATGGTGGAACAGTGTATCAACCTAAACCTTGTAATTGGTCAATATACACTAGCTAAGAGGGAACACATCCATCTCTGCTTCCCAGATTTAAGTTGTGCCTTCAATTGTGTCAGTCATGCTAAACCATGGGGTACTACGATTGAAATGGGTGCCCCACGCGATATAATATCTCATTTGTCGCAATTGTATTAATATCTGACTGATAAGGGATTGAAGGGTATTGTACCTCAAATTTTTAGGTTTCTAGGGGCATCAGACAAGGCTGTGTCCTTGCACCCTATCTATTTTATTGTGTATTAATAGGTCAAGCAAAATATTACAGGAGACCACTGATGTCCCAAGAATTTGTTCCTGCCCAAACCCTCTGCTTCTGTATGCCGATGACGCTGTATTAATATCTAGAACTGAAACGTGAAAAGAAGAGCCTTCTGAGGTTTCTTAGTTGTGGTTTATTGTAGATGGCATCTCCAGCACAGAGCAACATCCATAGTCTTCAAGTGCTCTCTAACTGACTTTAATAGAACTCTAACAAAAGAACTCCAGTAGTAGAACCCTTACACATTCTATGACATCTCCACAAAACCGTCTACAGCAGCTGATCAATCCTTTTGTCACGTACATGAAGCAGAGGGATTTAAAACTAAACTTGACTAAAGCTTTTGAGATGGTCTGTAGGGTATACAATGTTTAGCATGCATTTTTTACCACGCACTACCCTTACAACGCAGGCATTACCACGCATACCATTACAACGCATTGCGCTGGGGGCGCTCTAGGATAGGGAATACGTTTAATTTTATATCCAACACCTTTCCTAGTGTCCACGGGGACTGGAGTTAGAATATAAAATTATACTTACCACTATCCAGCACCTCCAAGCGCTATGCGTTGTAACGGTATTCGTTGTAAATACCGCGTTGTAAAGGTATGCGTGGTAATAGTATGCGTGCTAACGTCATACATCCGGTCTGTAGGTGTGGGAAAGGAAAGAAAAAGCATCATTTTGTGAGGGACTTTAAGTTGGTTGAAGTCCAAAGATTTACATACTTGGGCGCACTTATTTCTTATAATGACAGTTGGGCTCCCACATAAAATTGACAAAACTTAAACTTATTAGATCAGTGGAGGCTATATTCCGATCTTCTAGGAAGACAGGAAATAAACCCATATGTGGTAAGCTAAGTGTATTTTGGCCGTGTCTTATGCAGAAACAGTGTGGGGCATGGCAGATGTCTCTTCATTACAAGCTTGTGAAAATTAATTTCTTCGCAGACTGTTAGCCATCCCTTGGTCCACATCATATACATTACACACAGAGAAACTAATGTAACTTTCCTTGTAGACATAATACATATTAGGGCAGTCATCTCCTGGCATAACATTAGGAGTAAGACGGGAACAAATTTCACCAGAGATATAATTGAGGACTGTTTAGCCCTGAAGTATTATGAAAAAATTCCCTGGCTATCATACACTAGCAGCCCGTCCCGACGTTGTCCGGGTATGAATTGCTGCCGGCCAGTAGTATATTGTTTTGTAGGATTTCGTTTTGATAGCATTGCTTATCTGTGACAGGCCTGTGAAACACTCTGATTCACAGTGCACTGCTCATGCACTTAAGAGTGCGCGTTCAGTAGTTTGTGAACTCGAGTTTCCATACTTTATTTTTCCTTGAAATATTATATAGCGCGAACTCGACAACATGGCATGAGCACAATTTACATTACAGAAGAACACATTAATTTGTGGTAGGCACGGGGAGACAAAGCGATTTGCCTGGAATCACAGGATGTTGAGCTGATGCCGAAATTTGAACGTAGCTCCCCAGCTCTAAAGTTCGCAATTCTAGAACTTGTGGCAGGAGGTGTGTCTAAAAGTGTATGTCTGTGCTGGCCATCAATGAGAGAGACCTGTGCATTTTTCAAATCGGTGGTGAAAAAATATGAGTATGTTGCTGGAGATGTGGGCCGCCATGCCACCAATGTACTTACCGGGGGAGGGTAAACACCCATTATTCCGCAACTTTCTTTCCGCATACCATCACTCCGCATACTTTCATTACGAAAGTACCATTACTCCGCAATGCCATTATAACGCATGGCATTACATTTTATATGCTTCCACCAGGTTTGGATAAGGTAAGTATGGGTATAGGGGTATATGTTTTGGGGTACTGAGGTATATGTTTTGGGGTGTTTGGGTATTTTAAGGGATCAGATATAGTTTTGGGTTTTAGGGTACAGGGGTATTTTAAGGGTTCAGGGCTAGGTTTGGGTTTTGGGGTACAGGGGTATTTTTAGGGTTCAGGGCTAGGTTTGGATTTTGGGGTACAGGGGTATTTTAGGGTTCAGGGGTAGGTTTGGGTTTTGGGGTACAGGGTTATTTTTATGGTTCAGGGCTAGGTTTGGGTTTGGCGTACAGGGGTATTTTTAGGGTTCAGGGGTAGGTTTGGGTTTTGGGGTACAGGGGTATTTTAAGGGTTCAGGGCTAGGTTTAGGTTTTGGGGTACATGGGTATTTTAGGGTTTGGGGTAGGTTTGGGTTTTGGGGTACAGGGGTATTTTTAGGGTTCAGGGCTAGGTTTGGGTTTTGGGGTACAGGGGTATTTTTAGGGTTCAGGGGTAGGTTTGGGTTTTGAGGTACAGGGGTATTTATAGGGTTCAGGGCTAGGTTTGGGTTTTGGGGTACAGGGGTATTTTTAGGGTTTTGGGATAGGTTTGGGTTTTGTGGTACAGGGTATATTTATAGGGTTAAGATGGGTTAGTGTTTAAGGGTGTTGGGGTATTTTAAGGAGTAAGGGTGGGTTATGATTATGAAGTGCAGGGGTATTTAAAGGGAGCACGGTGGACAACCGGAGCTGGAATGTACAGAACCAGGGAAGAAAAAACAATAAAATATTGGGCACGCTCGCTTATTTTTTTTCCGTAACCCCGTGCCCCGCACACGCCCACGCCCCCAGCACACGCCTACAGCACACGATATGAGACATGGTATGAAGGGCGGAACGTACCACACGCCCCCAGCGTTTGTCACGCCCCCAGCACACGCCCACAGCTTAACGCAGACACGCCCACAAGGGACTACTTTGCTGGCACTGTTCTTTTACCTTTTAAATGTATATGGTGGGCGTCTGCATAGCCTATGTCCTTCTGCTGCAACTGCCCTTTCCAACGCTGTATTGGGTGTTGTGATTGCTGCTGTGGTTCCTGAGTTTACCCGCCTCAAAGGTTTGGGCTCTCTCTTTATTATATTAGTATGGATGGACAAGTTACTCAGAGACTTTGATGAAGATTCATCAGTTAAGATTCCTGTTAGTATATTACAGTATGGAAAAACAGAATTGAAAATGTTATTTTTAGAGAAACAAGGCTATGCAAGAGAAAGCAGAGAAGGTAAAATGACATGATATATGACTGGACCAATCCAACCAGATTTGCAAGATTACGAGGTAGAATATATTTGAAAATTAGGAAGCTGTCGCCAAAGACTGGACACTTCTATTATTATCTGATCTTTATGGCTATGGTTTTTAGCTATTATCTTAATACTAAAACGTTTAAGATGCAAAGTACAAAACAATTTTAAAAGTTTGTATGATAAAATGTGTTTTACCATGGACTTTTATGGATTTATAAAAAAATTATATTTTGATTTAAACCCAAGATGCTGATATATCAATGGCGATTTACAAAAGGGGGTGGTGATGAGCAGTCTTTCAAGAGAGACAACTCATTATGAGACAGACTGTGGAAAGTGCAGTGGCCTGAGGTGGTCAAATGGAGGCAAGGTGCACCACATTAGCAGTGCGAGTAGCTCAGCAAAAGAGCAAGCCCAAACCCAGGGCACTCTCGGCGCTGCAGGTGAGGGTGTTTGTTTGCAAAGAGGATTGGAATCCCAGTGCCTGGAATGGGTCAATCTCTGACAGTGATGAGTTGGCCTGGGATGATGAAGTAGAGGTGCATGTGGCAGAATTGGGAGAGGATGTAGGTGAAAGGGGGAAAGGTTTGGAGGCTTGCCCCTTGCACAAAAAAAGTCAAAAGGAATGGGTGGGAGGCAAGTGCAAAATACCCATTTGGTGAGGGATTATACACAAAGTGAATTGTTATAATTGACAAACATGTTTAGATAGAAGCCAGGGGAGCCTCTCTTTAATTGGCTAGTGTGGCTGTGGGATACGGGGTTAGATGAAACATGTTTATCACCTGATGAACTTTTAAAATGGGACTTGTTACAACACATGCCATGTCAGGACAGCTATTGCGAGGTGCTATGGGCAGTAGGTATTTTCCTTGATAGGCTAGTTGATAGAGGGATTGAAGCAGATGTACCCAACTGCCATAGATGTAGAGGAAAATTGGGGACCTTGGTATACTATCCCAGAGGCAAATGAGCAAATGAGGGAGATGGGGATGCAAACTGGTATATATTCTCAACAATTTGCGGGGCCAGATGTTGAGCAGCTGACCGCATGGATTAGAGCACACCTGAAGAGAAATGCACCTCCACACATGAAGGGAGCTTTGCGAGCCCTTTTAGGACCTGCTCAGGGACAACCTGTGGGAGAAGTGGTGTTATTGATGCTGTAGTTGGAAGGATTGGACAGGCTGAAATCAGCCAGAGCAGTGGGCCAGGATACTAAAGACAAGAGGGGAGAGCCCTCAATAAGATTGACTAAGCTACAAATGTGGATAGATTAATTAAATGCTAGAGTGAAGAAGGGAAAGATAGATGTGAAACCAATTATTTATTTGCTCATTAAATGGAGGTGACTACAGCTTAGAAGTAAGGAGAACAATTATCCTAGTGGGGAGGAATTCTTATTGCCTCCTGCAGAGGAGGTGGAGGAGAAGAAAATTGGGTGAGACAATAAAGGAAGTTAATTGCCAATTTCAACGTTGTACCCTGACTTGTCCAGCAATGGTTTTGAAGTTCCAGAAGCATTATGGTGGTCAAGCCAAGCACCGCGGGTCAGAGCAGTGTGAGAGATAAGCCCCAGGGACAGGAGGCCATATGTAACTCTCACCATTTATTGCCAAAAAGTAGTACAACATGTGATGGCACTGCTCAATACAGGTGTAGTGATAACCTTGATAAACAGAACCCCCCAAAGGTTGCCTGGGAAGAGTTTAACTATCAGTGGTTATGAGGGTGCTGAGATAGAGGCTGAATCTGCTAGAATCAAGCTATCAATCGGTAGAGGACCACCATTTACCGCTCAGGTATTGTTGGCCGAGGTACGCGAGAATATTATGGGTATAGACTTGCTATTTGGAAAACTGTAGAGACAGATCGGTCGAAGTTCACTTTTGGTGTGAAGAACAGTCACATATTGAAACCTGGGAAGATCTTGGTTGGGCATGCAAAATGGAGCCCCTTGCATGCGAGCCAGTGTGTATTAAACATTTCCGTATACCAGGTGGGCACAAATATACTTCTGAGAATATTTAGGGGTTGCTTGAGGTGGGCGTCCTTAGACCAGCTGTGAGTCCTTTCAATTCCCCCATTTTACCTTTTGTAGGAGACTGGCTCTCTATATAGTATACTGAAATGAAGTACCTGCGCAGAGAGTCCAGTGAATCCCCAAAAGGTTTATAGAGGTAAAAGCAGATAATTCTAATGCTCTTTTTGTGATAGTGTCTGTGAGCAGTTAGGCTTATCAGAGGGTAGTGCTAAGCATTTGTTGTACTCACAGAGGCAATAAGTGAGACACACACTCAAGAATACATCTGAGACTAATTTATAAACATAATGTCGAGTTTTATGTAATTTTTAGGGCCAAGAACACAGAGTTACTATTTTTTAAAGTTGGGAAAATACATCAATTTTGTGCGCAATACGCACCATTGGGAACAATGGGGAGAAAGCAGAAAAATGCATTAAAAAATCATGGTACGGTGTTTGAGAGAGAGACCTGTAACTGGGAATCTAGTTAACAGTGGTCCAGTGCACTGACAGTTTTAAATCTCCTCAGCAATCAGGTAAAAAGTGGGTGCCAACCATGCAAAAAGAGGCACTTTCCCAAACCTTTATAGAAACCTGATGGTACATACAGAATGACTGTTGATTTCCAACAGTTGAAAAAGGTATCACAACTGCTGATGACAAATTGCTGTGAGTTGGTGAGATAGACAGTACACAGAAAATTGTCAATGGCGTATGTACATAGTCCCACATTATGTCATGGATTGATTGCCAGGGACCTGGCCAACGTCTTGGCAGGGGACATTCAACTTGCACGCTATATCGATGCTGTCATGATTACCGGGGGCATGAAAGAACAGGTCTCCAAGACACTGGAGAGAATAATTGAATGCCTACATCAGAAAGGGTGGACTATCAACCCTAAGATGGTGCAGGGTCCCACTCAAGAAGTCAAATTCTTGGGTACTATCTGGTCAGAACTGGTGAAAAGTACACCACAGAAAGTGATCGACATGGTATAGCGGTTGAAGGTCCCCAGAACAAAGGGAGAAGCACAGCGGTTCAATTGGGTTATGGGGTTTTGAAGACAGCACATTCCTTACTTAGAATTAATACTGAAACCACTGTACCAAGCAACTAGGAAATATCTTACTTTCCAGTGGGGGCCTGAGCAGCAATAAACCTTTGAGGGAGCAAAAGATGCATTACACAATAGCTTAGCCCTCTGCTCTATCATGGAGGGGGACCCATTTGAGTTAGAAGTGGCAATACAAGATGATGTGGCAGAGAGGAGCTTGTGGCACAGGCAGGGGAGGAAGAAAATTCTGAAGGGATTCTGGCACAGGAAAGTGACACCGTCAATCAGTAAACAGACCCCTCTATAGAAGGAATTAGCTGGAGCGTATTGGGCACTAATAGAGACTGAACTTATCACTGAAGACCGACCAGTCACTCTAAGAACAGGAGTTCGCCTGCTGGGTTGGGTGAGAAAAGGAGGAATAGGTCCTAGATTAGATAGGGCACACAATTGTAAAGTGGAAATGGTATTTGCAGCAGAGAACAAAGCCGGGACCTACAGGAGTGTCTAAGCTACAAGCAAATATGCCAGGGGCAGTGGACTTGCAGACAATAGCCAGACCTACAGGAGTATCTAAGCTACAAGAGGATATGCTTAGGGTAGTTGACATATAGACAATAGCCCCCTCCACTGGAATAAACTGAGATGGAGTCTTCTCCTCTCAAAACTGCCCCAACCATTGAGCAGCTCATCACGGTACAAACATAGCAAAAGGCAATGGCAGGCAGATGCATTCCAACCCACTACAGAGACACTGCTGCTGAGAGGAGGAAACAATGATTCTAGCCAGTTGCAAAAGGTGGCTGAGGTAATTGAACATGCCCCTGCTGGAGACAGAACATTTGAATACACTTACAGTTGGGTCACTTATCAAGACGGGTGAACTGAGCACCAACCTGGCACAAAGAAGGATGGAAAATCAAAGGCACCCCTATCTGGGGTGGTGAGCAGTTGTGATAAGAGATGTAGAAGAAAGGGCAGGAGTGTCAAGTCTATCTGGGTCATGTAGATGCCCACTGTTCATCGAATACTTCCCCTGCATCTCTGTTCAACAATCAGGTGAATCAAATGGGCAAATCACGATCAGTGATCATTAATGAAGAGGCTGAAGTGGCATTAGCAAACTGGGCTCACACAACTTTAGGGTATCTAGGAGAGAATGGCACATATGCATAGGACAACAACGGCAAATCCCAGTCACCAAGGAACAAGTGCAACAACCCGTGAAGGATTCCCCTATGTGTAACCGGCTTAGACAGATGCCAGTCCACAAAAGACTAAGAGGACTTGTGGCTGCCACAATGTGACAAATGGACCATATTGGACCACTGATATAGGGGTGGGCAAGTTCTACTTGCTAACTATTGTAGACACTTAGTCTGCTCATGCTGGGCATGCCTTGGAAGTCTGTGGATAAAAAATTCACTTTACGAGGGTTAGATTACCTGGTTAGCCACTATGTGGTGCCTGAAGAAATCCAGACAGTCAGTGGCACACATTTATCAGGGAAAATGGGCTCAGGAGCAAGTGGTTCAATGGGTGTTACACCTTAGCTATTACCCTCAAGCAGCTTCAATGATTGAGAGATATAATGGGTTGCTGAAAGAACAGTTGAAGAAGTTATCAGCACATCAGAACTTAAAACTCTGGATCACCAATCTTAATAGAGAATTGATTGAGTTAAACAATAGACCAGTAGGAAAACAGACTCAGGACAGGGCACTGAACCTGCACCCACTATGATTATTTAAAAAGAAAAAAAGAACCTGAGCCAGTCTTCCATTACAGGCCACTCTTGGCTTTTTTGAACTAGGTCTGTTTGTGTAGGGGTGAGAGAAATTCAAAAAGGGCAGACCAAGGTGATACCCTTGGGAGTAGGAGTGACAGTACCAGCAGGAACATATGATAAGATTGCCTAATGATCTAGTCTACCTATTAAAGGAATCAAGGCCAGACTGGCTGTAGTAGGAACCAGCGGGTTTCCCGGTAGGCTGTAGGGGAGTGGGGGCCTGTTTTTTTCAAGGAGCCGGTTTTGCAGCAATGCTACAATGTAGCCCCCAGTAACAAAAGCAGCAGCAGTGGTGCTAAAGCAGCTGGCAGCAGTGCTAAAGCGGCAGCACTTCTTTCAACTAGCACTCTCAGGGGGCCAGTCCAGCTGAATTGTCAGAGCTGGTTTGTGTTCCCAGTCTAGCCCCGAAAGGAATATCAGTGCTGGGAGGAGATATTGGTTCCCGATTACAGGGGGGAATTCAAAGTGGTGCTACTAAATCAGGGGGCTACTGCTGTATCATATTAAACAGATGACATAAGTGCACAGTTGGTCTGTGAGAAAGCTCAAATCTCATTTCACATGTGGAGGAAAGACCTTGGCCCCCAGATACTACCCGTAGAGGAGAGGTAGCATTTGTAAGTACGGGAAGAAAAGTGTGGGTACATCATCCAGGATAGATATCTGAAGTGAGAGATATATTAAGTCGGGGAGTAGGAAGTACATACGTTGTGGTTTTGAAAAAGTCTAATGTGCCTGTATTTATATCTTCAGTGAGGCTTACTCCGCAATCATGAATGCTGAGAACTATGCCAACGATATGGTTCCTTTTCGCTCTGACGATTATAGCAGTGGGAGCTATATGGGTATAACTAGACATGTACGAGAATGTCACCGATGACCTCCGTGTTGATTATGGACCTTAAACAGCCAACATTATTGACAACGAAGAGGTGATTTCACTCTGTAACTGTGAGAGGTGGATCAATGGCCACAAAAATGGTGACTTGGAAGGTGACAGGACTAATTGATCTGACATGTTGATAGACTAACTAAGTTGCAAGGAACACTCTCAAGGGTGCAAGCACTGAACTCTATCCTAAACATGACATGCGGGTATAGTAGTGTGATTGTACCTTCATGCTAGCATTAAGGTATCCATGCAAGCATTATGAATGATCCAAAGAGCATATAATTTTTTCATGGCACTTGGTGATAGTCACTATGCATAATGGTACTAGAGGGGTTTGAAACTCCAAACCTCCTGCATTTATGTACTATATAGCCGAGAAGCATATGGATAGTAATTTAAGCAACTACTCTGTAGTTAGATATAAAATAGGATGTACACAGGCCTTGCATGTAAGTGTCATTAATCAAGTCATATTACAGATCAATGTCACTAAAGGAACTGTTACACGCTATAGTCCTCTGCATGCAGAGTGGACACCACTGTTGTGACCCTTGCAAAAATTGCAAATTAGAAGAGATTTAGGATCTCTAATAGCCAGAGCAACCAGAATAGGAGTTGGAGCCCTTAACTCACTGGACATCAAAGCCATTAGAAATAAGTTATCATCCACAGGATATTGTACAGGTGAAGCTATCAAAGTTATATCTCAGTGGGACCCCATCCAGTCACAAGGGGTATGGAAAGTACAATGGGAACTATAACAAGATATGGGGTGGCACAATGTTACATATGAGAAATGTGGTAGTTTTTTTTAGAAATACACCTATGTTGTTCAAAGGCATCCAATGCATATTATGGCAGAATGTTGAGAATCAGCTATTTATAGAGTTCAAAACTTAATAGGTACAACTACAGGGAGAATACTGGAGACAACACTTACAATTACCCAAAGACATATGGGTCAAACAAATAAACTTTCAGTGCAAAGAAGAAATGTGTTACGTCCACTTTGATATAGTAAAAAGTAATCATCCTCCAGAAATATGGTGTCCCTTTGAGTTAATTCCAATTGTAATATGAAAGGAATAGTAGGTACCACATACAAACAAGGCATAGATTGATCAAACCAATACACCTTTAGACTTTACAAAATGTGCCAACTAGTCAAAATGGTGGATGTGTGCTCACACAGGGAGAGCCTTAGATGCATGTCTACAGACAATTCCAGGAGAATATAAGTGGTTACCCTGTTCCATGAACGGCACAGACCTATACCAAGTAGGAACAGACACCATTTGTTATTTGTTATGTTACCAATCACCCATTACTTAGTAATGGATCCATGTAAATTACAGGAGAATAAGTGATATGTATCCATAATGTGAGCAGCATAATTTATATAAGCACCCAGATACTGTACTTTACTCAACTAGGTTGGGTGTGCAGGTTCAAGGTTTACTTGAATGGAAAGTTCCACTAACTATTAAGTTACATGGACCAGAGGCAATTAGACAGTGTGCATATGTTGCTTTTGCTAAATTTGACACTATGGTTAAGTACACCAAAGACACAGCTATACACATGACTATAAATGCCAAGCAACTCGGGCACACGGCTGAGCATCTTCAATAGTTAAAGAGCATCGTTGGTATGGCATACGTTTTGTCTGGGCACCAGGAGCTACAAAAAATTGAAATCTGGCGTTGCACCCCTTAATTTGATTATTAATTTATTTTGCTATATTAGCTATTATAATGAGCAGATTGTATGTACGCACTAAACAGCTTTATGTCAAAATAAAGACACCTAGGGCCAGATGTAGGTGTTCATTTACTGACCGGTAAATGGTCATTTGAGATGTAGGGGCCCTTTTTTACCGATTCAGTAAATTTACTGAATCGGTAAATTTACTGAATCGGTGAAATACCGAATTGGTATTTTTACCGATTCGGTAATTTTGAAATGTAGGTGGGACTCTTCTGAGTCCCACAGGCCTTACCGAATCAGTATTTTACCACCCAATCCAATTGGGTGGTAAAATACCGATTCCAGGTGTGCATGCACATGTGTACATGCACACCTATTGCATGTGACAGATGGACATGCCCTTAGGGCATGTCTGTGTGCCACATGTCACACATGCCTTAAATCGGGGTGCTAGAGGGTGTCAAAGTGACACCCCCTGCACCCTTGCAAAAATCGGTATTTACCGAATCGGTAAATACCGATTCGGTAATGCCCATTGATTCCTATGGGCTTTGAAGCCCATAGGGATCAATGGGCATTACCGAATCGGTATTTACCGATTCAGTAAATACCAATTACCGATTCTTTCTACATCTCCCCCCTCCTATTTTACCGATTCATAAATACCGAATCGGTAAAATTCGGTATTTATGAATCGGTAAAATTAACTTACCTACATCTGGCCCCTAATACAATGTTTCCTGGGCTCTATAGCAATCTACCCATGAATGTAATTGAATATTTCTTTTTCTCATTTATTTGCGCTCTGCAAAAGGGGTGGAGTGTACAGTATAGGCCTAGTGTGTGGAAGAAATTGTGAAGCAAAAGGATTAACTAGCTTAGGTTGTGTTGATGAGTGAAAATGCATGCAGAAAACATGTATATTGCACTGAGCTTGTGATGCTTCATTTTGACATTCCATAGATGAAACTATTTGCTGAGTGATGTAATCAAAATGATGTCGGTACTTCAAAATAGATTATTCAAGTTACTTTATTAAGTTAAGTTGTTAAGTTAAAAGATAGAAACGATAACCCCATCAGGAGCAGCTGTCCTGCTGCTCAGCCCTCACCCAACTGACATTCACAAACCACTAGCATTCCACCCATCCAACATTCCACAACACAGACATTCTAGCTGAGCAGCAGGAAAACTCAAGATACAACATATCTCCCTTTGTTAGGGGAACAACTAAATTGTGCAATAAAATGGATGAAACCAGCAAAATAAATTTTATCTCATCTTGCGCACTACAGTCTATAAATGTTATCTCATCTCGCGCACTACAGTCTGAACATGCATCACATTACTTCCTGAAATAAACAACAATCCTACATCCTACATCCATATGCCACAAATTATAACAGTTGGCCAGACCAGTACAACAAGAAAGACACACAGAAACAAACCTTAACACCATATATATACATCAGGAAATAACGTGCACACCTCAGACCAAGAACAAGCACTCACATAACTCATTCATGCACCGAGAAACAACATGCACACCTCAGACCAAGAACAAGCACTCACATAACTCATTCATGCGCTGGGAAACAACGTGCACACCTCAGACCAAGAACAAGCACTCACATAACTCATTCATTCGCCGGGAAACAACGTGCACACCTCAGACCAAGAACAAGCACTCCATAACTCATTCATTCACCGGGAAACAACGTGCACACCTCAGACCAAGAACAAGCACTCACATAACTCATTCAATGGCCCGGAAACAATGTGCACACCTCAGACCAAGAACAAGCACTCACATAACTCATTCATGCGCCGGGAAACAACGTGCACACTTGTGTCAATAACACCACACAATACCTAATTGAGACTGACCATATACAGCATAGTCATCTCATATACAGGGTGACCACATACAACATAGCCCCCTCATACAGAAACTAATGAGTTGCCTAATAACTTGACGCAACTCACACACAACACTTGTTGTGCAACAGCTCTGGGTGACCTAAACACCTACAACCAAACAACACTAACAAGGAGTGACCACATTCACATAGCCTCCTCAAACACAAGCTAATGAGTTGCCTAACATCCTGACACAACTCACACCCAACACTTGTTGTGGAACAGCTCTTGGTGACCTAAACACCTACAACCATACAACACTACCGAGGGGTGACAACATACAACAAAGCCCCCTCAAACACAAGCTAATGAGTTGCCTAACATCCAGACACAACTCACACACAACCCTTAAGTGAACTAACAAAATGACACCACTCAAGAAAATGAGCGGGAAAAAAAACGCAACACCTAGGGATGGTACACCCCATAGTGCTCAAGTTCTGGGAACTCATTTCCGATGTTGGCCTTTCCTCCACGTCTTCATGCTTATTAGCCTTCCTTGACTCTGGACATTGCTCAGTTCGTCGCCTCAATTCCTGTGACGAATGACCCTTCTCAGACACATCTTGGCTCCCAGGCTGTGACATTTGACCTTTGGCAGCTTCATCTGTTCACACTGACTAGCTTCCATTACTGGGACCTTTGAGCAAATCTTGTTACTGTCGGGCTCTAAAAACAGTTACCATGACTGATGCCACTATATTCACTGTGCCCACAGAACGGCTTCCAAAACGACAAGCTTTTCGATTTTAATTTTCTTCCGAGCAGCTTGCCGTTTTAATTTCTCCCATGGACTCTATTTCCGGAACGTACACTTAAACTCTGAACCCACTTATAAATCCTCTGTGCAACCAACCATCAAAGTTTTCTGCTTTTCTTCCGTGAGCCAAAACTTCTTGATAAATACGTCATAACATCACTTTTATTCCCGTTAGAAACACATGCTGTAATGCAAGGATGACAGTACCTGGTTCTCTGTACACCTCAGCGAGATTCAAAGTAAACGACATTCCGATAACATCCTCTGCAATATCTTAACCTTACGATGGATGCATTCGCAAAATGGAGGCACGCACATCGACATAGGGTTGAGTGATTCACAGCACACACATGCACCAAAATACAACGTTTGAAGAGTCGTCACAGGCGATGACGCAAAAGACCACCTAGAAGGTAAACCTGTCTCGTGCAAATTTTAAAAGGAAACAGAAGCCGTTGATAAAATGATCATATATTATGTACAAAATGATCGTATTTTATGTATTCCTCCTTTCTTTTAAGGACTGTCTCCAACACGTAAACACAGATCTCCTTGCTCCTCAAACACGTTTTTTTTTATTCATTTCTTAAATTCCGATTTCCCATCAGATCTCAATGACCGGTAGTATTTTAGTCAATTACCACAACGTAAGCTCAGTTCTCCATGCTCTTCAAACACACTTTTATCCATCACTAAATTTCCGATTATTTTTTTTCGTCTAGTCACTGTCCACCAATCCTCGTTTTTTGTACAATCCGATGTTTTCAAACCATGTGACAGCTCATCCTTGCTTAAGCTCCCAATAAACACAGGATAACTGCCATAACGTAAATTACACCGAGGCTCGATCTTTTGCCTCCGAACAATAAACAAATTACATGCTGCTGGATCTGGCAAACCTGGGTTTCAGGGCGATCGATGTCCGGGTCACTGATGGGGTCAATTGCCAGCCAACGTTCATTCTCAAGTTCACAAACAACGTTCATTCTCAAGTTCACAAACAATCATTTACCTCCATACTTCTTTTCTTCTTTTTTTTGTAACTTCTCTGCTTCAAGTCTCACCGCTTGGACTTCTTTACTTAGTTTCAGTCAATTTCACCTTGGCTGATCAGCTTCTTTAGAGTTGCACGCATGGATTCTTCTTCAAAACATCGCCAAATGATGTAATCAGATTCCACACATCAAACATTCCACAACACAGACATTCTAGCTGAGCAGCAGGAAGACTCAAGATACAACACTGAGATGTTCTGTTTATGTTTCAGGTAGCTATGGGAATCGTGGGAGAGACATAACATTGAGGCTCTACTGTTTCTGAAAGGGCTTGGGAGTAGTTTGGAGGTCCTTGGAGGATGATTGATGAGTATCAGTAAGAGAAAATTTATAAACACTGATAACAGAGCCAGAACTCGCAAGTAGGTAACAGAATGCAGTGTAAACCAATTTTTTAATATAGTAATGGGGCGGGGGAGGGGTTACTGCTGCCTCACGGAAGCTCACAGACAGAGTTTTATAGATCTGCCATCGCTCAAAGTTGGTGCTTCCGGTCCCACCTTTCCAAGAGAGAGAGAAGGGGAGATTAAAGATGGCTTCCCGGCATTTAAGGAGAGTTAAGTTCCAGGGGGGTGAAAGGCCTGATCCTACTTCTCTAACTTGATTTACCTGATTATCATTATTGCATGTTTAATTAACTGCATTACAATTTATTCAAGACTGTGTGTTTCACCATCACTGTGCAGGCATTGGACGGCACGAACATGTATATAGAAGTTTGACTATTTTGCCACTATTAGTTGAAAGGCTATATTTTCCTGTGCCACAGAATTACTTTTGTGCTTTTGATGTACTGCATTGTGACTGATTTTGATCGGTTTACATGTAACTATTCTCTTAATGTTTAATCATCATTTCTGATAAGTGTGTGTGCTAATACTTTATTAAAGCTAAGTTGTAACCACTATTAGTTTGCTGCTCCTTACTGAGTGTCCTTATTGATTTGTGCCTGATTGACAGCTCGTGGGTTGGTTACCAGGGTATTTCTGAAGTAAATGTTTGCTGTCATCAACGGCATTTGTGCTTACAGTTGTTATTTCATGTAATTATTTTGCTAATAGGTGTCTTTTCTTCTTATAAAAATCAAAATACAAACTTTAAAAATTCACAAACATTTCTCTTGTGTTGTATTTGTAAATCTTACCTGATTTCTTTTTTCTTTGACTATCCAATTCAAATACCAGCGAAAGAGAGTCAAAAATAGTTGTTCAAGCCCTTTTAAAAAAGCCATATATATATATATATATATGAAACCAAGGCTCCTCCTCAGCACGCTCTGCGCTCGCAGACACCGCTTCCACGCCAGCAAGAATGAGGAACGGACCAACAGAGTCAGCAAGATGTTTGTTTATTTTCCAGCAGAACCAGCGACGCGTTTCGAGCAAAAGAGCCCTTGTTCACGCATATATATATATATATAAATATATATATCCCAGCAATTCGATCCGTTAATGCACGAGAACGCTCGACAGTGTGTGCTCAACCCAAGGGCAGGATCACAGCCCCAATTTCAATTTTGTACAAAAAGGGCGGCACAACCGGGTACTTTATGGAAGTTACTTTATTTCACCAACACTCCACCGACGCGTTTCAGCCTCACGGCTTTTCTGACTATTTATATATATATATTGATGTCATCAGTGATGTTACTGATCATGTCATGAGTGATGTAATATGTGATGTCATAAGTATTGCATTGCGGGGGCGTTAGTTATAGTGAGCTCAGGTAACTATGAATGCCGAATTTCTATGGTTTTGTACATGTGAAATCTGAACCTAACTATAATGTCCTTGTAACCTTTGTTATTGACAGTGAATTTCCAATTTGTTTTAAATTTTGTTAACTATAACATCGCTGTAATCTTTGTTTTTTCAGTGAATTTCCACGTTTAAAAAACAAATTATTTCTAAAGTATTATGTCCCTCTAATATTTAGTTTATTAAGTTAATATGTAGGGTCTACTTTGAATGCTATGTGTATTACAAATTATTTGTATTCTTAATTGTATTAGTTCTGTTGACTTTCTTTTTTTAATAAATATAATTTATATATGTTAAAAAAATCTTACTATAAAGTATAGAAAGTTTTGTAAATGTAACTGAACACATTTTATTTTTCTATAATCTTTGGCAGTATCACAGGTCTGTAAACATAGGTGAACTACTACTCTCTGGCTTTAAATCCCAATCACATGTTCAGAATGAATCCGCAAGTCTGAATCTCCAGATTCGCTGAAAATGTTAAAAGTTACACCAAATATGTACACCTCTCCATTGTCATTAATGCCATAAGTGTGAACATATTTACAAGTACATATAAAGCACCTTGAATCTGTTTTTCAAAAAAGGTACCTTTTTTATGTGTTTCACGAATTCCCGGGTTTACGTTTGGATCCGATATTTAGCTCCAAAACACACCAAACCTTGTCTTTTCATTATATATATCAGGAGCCCATCATGCAATTGGAAACCACGTCCAAAACCACTTACTACTGCAGTGAAGTCTCTAGAAGTAGGATTGAGAACCATTGGTGCTCTGCTTTTACAGAATGTCTAAAGCTACATCTGTCCAAGATGAGCATCTGCAACTTGTGTAGGATGAGCAGGAAGACACACCACCTTGCAGAAAAGAAAGTGATGTGTGGAAACCTTACTATACCTTTTGGGGAAAAGAAGGTAACAGCAAAAATGTGCAGTGCAATATTTGGGGCAATCAGTTACCCAGCGGCACTGCAAAGAGGTATTCACGTGGGACACGTGCCATGTGGAAGTACCTAACACAAAATCATGAAAGGGTCAATGCCCGGATGATGTGAGGAAGAGCATGCGCTTCAGGACAGTCGACCTTTACAGCAACCTTAGGAGAACCATCATCAGCTGCAGTCATTACAATACCAGCTGCCTGCGAAGAATTGAGTGACATGGTTAGTCACTGGGCGAAATGCCACATGCTTGTCACTGTAGAAAAGCCTTGTGTGGGTGCATTCTTGGATACAGTGAAAATGCATAGCTGTCAGGTTTATTCAGTTTTTGCTTCCAGTGACCACATAACAATACTGAAGCCAGTTGCTGCTTTGCATTTTCCCACCCTTACCCTTTTTCCTCTTGTGTTCACTTTTTGCTCAAAAAAATAAAAAGAAACACAAATTAAAAGCTGTTAAAGACCCTCCTAGAAATCATCATGTCAAACTGTATCGGTGTGAGAGTGGTTATGTCAATGTGTCCATCGATGTATGCTGGGTGTGTTACTGGATACATTAGTGTTTGACTGTGGGTGCCAGAGTCTGCTTTGGTATATGACTGGTGTTTCAGTGTCTGTATTGGTATGTCCCTGGGTGTGCCAGTGTATACATCACCATGTGCCTGGGTGTGTTATTGCATGCATTAGTACATGGCTTGGTGTGTCAGTTTCTGCTTTGTTATATGCCTGGGTATGTCGGTATCTGCATCAGTGTATGAGTCAGTGTATGCATTAGCGAGTGCCTGGCTGTGTTATTGGAAGCATGAATGTTTGACTGGGGTATCAGTGTCTGCATTGGTGTATGCCTGGGTATGTCGGAGTATGTATGAGTGTGTGCCTGGGTGTGTTAGTATATGCATTAGCACATGCTTGGCTGTGTCAGAGTATGCATCAGTGTTTTCCTGCGTATGTGAGCATATGCATTAGAGTGTGACTGAGTGTGTTAGCATATTGATGGGAGTGTGTTTCGCTGTCTTGGTGCATGCAGTAGTGTGTGCCTGGATGTATTATTGGATACATACATTTTTGGCTGTGTGTGTCAGTGTCTGCTTTGATGTATGCCTAGCTGTATCAGTGGTAAACAGTCAAAATATCGATTTTTTAATTTCGACTTACACTTATATCGAGTTGCTAATATCGATGGGACAGAATATCGATGTCCAGAATATCGATGGCCAGAACATCGACCCTAAGGTAAGTAATATCGAAATTACTTATATCGATAGCATATATATCAATGTAAGTAATTTCGATTTACTAATATGTGTTAGAAATTTTAGTTAAGTATTTAAATTAATTGTTATAATATGTGTTTAATATGTTTTTATAAATAAAAAATAGATAAAAGTAAATAATATGTTTTACTACCAGAGCGGGTTGTGGGTTTTTAGGGGAATAGGTTGGGAAGTAATTTATTTGTAATTAAGTAATTATTTTTTAATGATTAATTTATTTTGCAATCAAATATTAATTGGCAAGGAATTATTTTAATTGATTAATTGATTAATGAATTGATAATTTATGTATATTTTTAAGTAAATTATATGTTTTACTACTGGAGCGGGTTGTGGGTTTGTAGGGGAATAGGGTGGGAAGTAATTTATTTGCAATTAAATAATTATTTTTCAATGATTAATTTATTTTTCAATTCAATAATGCAATGAATTATTTTAATTGATTAATTGATTAATTAATTGATAATTTATGTATTTTTTTAAATTAAATTAAATTATATGTTTTACTACTGGAGCGGGTTGTGGGTTTATAGGGGAATAGGGTGGGAAGTAATTTATTTGTAATTAAATAATTATTTTTTTAATGATTTATTTATTTTGCTATTAAATATTAATTGGCAATGAATTATTTTAATTGATTAATAGAATAATTAATTGATAATTTATGTTTATTTTTAACTAAATTATATGTTTTACTACTGGAGCGGGTTGTGGGATTATAGGGGAATAGGGTGGGAAGTAATTTAATTGTAATATTAATTAATTTTGGGTAAAGGAGTATTTTTAGTGTTCAGGGTCAGTTTTGGGTTTTTGGGTAAAGGGGTGTTTTTAGTGTTCTGGGTCAGTTTTGGTTTTTGGGGTAAAGGGGTATTTTTAGGATTTAGGGTCAGTTTTCAGTTTTTGGGTAAAGGGGTATTTTTAGGGTTCAGGGTCAGTTTTCAGTTTTTGGGTAAAGGGGTATTTTTAGGGTTCAGGGTCAGTTTTCAGTTTTTGGGTAAAGGGGTATTTTTAGGGTTCAGGGTCAGTTTTCAGTTTTTGGGTAAAGGGGTATTTTTTGGATTCAGGGTCAGTTTTCAGTTTTTGGGTAAAGGGGTATTTTTAGGGTTTAGGGTCAGTTTTTAGTTTTTGGGTAAAGGGGTATTTTTAGGGTTTAGGGTCAGTTTTTAGTTTTTGGGTAAAGGGGTATTTTTAGGGTTCAGGGTCAGTTTTCAGTTTTTGGGTAAAGGGGTTTTTTTTGGGTTCAGGGTCAGTTTTAGGTTTTTGGGTAAAGGGGTATTTTTACGGTTCAGGGTCAGTTTTCCCTACTGTTGCACCCACTGGAGTGGGAATAGTAATTATAAGTATATATTATATATGATTTTTAATTAATATTTTTTAAATTAAATATGTATTATTAATTTTTTTACCATTATTACATATATTTAAATATGTTTAAGTAATTAATAAGTATTATTTACAGTATTTTTTATGTTATTTTAAATTAAAAAAAAAACGATATATTTAACAACGATATTTTTAACATCGATATTATTTTTTCGATATTTTGGTACTTACCATGTTGTACATAGGGCGTCGATATTTTTGCTATCGATATAATTACGCCGATATTTGTGTAGGTCGAAATTCTGTCTGTCGAAATTCTGTCATAGATCCGTATCAGTGTCTACAATAGTGTATGCTTGGGTGTGTCAGTGTATGCATCAGTAAATGCCTAGGTGTATTATTAGATGCATAAGTCTTTGGCTGGCAGTGATTGTATCTGTATTAGTGTGTGGTTGTGTGTGTAACTGGCAGTTTCAGTACGTATATGCTTGTTTCAGATGCTGTATCAGTTTTGGATATATACATATGTGACTGGGAGTTTCATTTCCTGAATGAGCATGTGCCTGGGTGTGTCAGTTTCTCAACCAGAATGTGGCTGGTTGTATCAGTAGTTGTATCAGTGTGTTTAGGGGTATGTATGTGGCTGTATTGGTGAGTGCCTGGTGTGTCAGTGGTTGCATTGGTCTGTGCATGAATGTGTCAGTTTCTGTGTAGTTTTATTTGTGTATGACTGTGTATGAAAGTAGCTGTATTGGTGTATATGTTCAGGTGTTTGAGTGGGTGTATTGGTGTATAACTTGGTGAATGAGTAGCTGTATCAGTGCATGGCTTGGTGTGTGAGCAACTGTATAAGTGTGTGTGAGTAGGTGTGTAAATGGCTATATGGGTATATGAGTCATTCTAAGTAGCAGAGTCCATGTGTAACTCGGTATGTGACTGACGGTATGGGATTTTTAGTGGCTGCATGAGTGTATGTGTGGGTGTGCCAGTACCTGTGTAAATTACTTTAAAGTTGTGCAAGTTCATGTATGAGTATCTGTATGGATGTGCTTGTGATCTTTCACTAAAAGTACTGACATACATTTTTATAATTTCACAAAAACATTTTATTAGCACATTACAAAACAATTTTAAACAAACAATTACAAAATAAACATAACAACTTATTTAACTATATACAAATACACTTTTCTGCACAAGTACTTCAGGCAGCACAAAACAAAGTGTTGTTTTGAAGCATCTTACAATGCCACTAATATAAAAACGGTTACAGATACATATTTGTAGTGCAATATTTGCAGCAAGCAATTTTCTAGGGGCACTGTAAAAGGTTATTTACATGAGACAACTTCCATGTGGAAGCATTTGAAAACGATTCCAGAAAGGGGCCTCAACTGAATGATTCAGGACAAACATGCACAGCAGGAAAGTCCACATGTACAGCACCCTCTGGAGAACCACCATCAGCTGCAGTCAGTTTAATCCCACCTACATTCAGAAATATAAGTGGGATGCATTCTCACTGCGTATAATGCCACATGCTTGACACCAGAACCATATTCTCTGTGGGTTAATTTTCCCTTTTTTTACTGTTCTCATGTTCTATATTCATACACCAAAAGTGATGGACTGTTTTATGAATCATCAATAAACAGTGAGGAAAAAACAATCATAAAGATTGTACAAAAAAGCCCCAAAAACTTGGAGGCATATTTAAAATATTTTGGTGTAGGGCAGTCCGTAGCCTTCCTGTGCTGCCCGACATCCAAAGAAAAGTGTGGGAATGCATCATATCTATAAGATATGGTGCATCCCTACCTTTTATGCCAGCATCGGCGTAAAAATTAGAACCCAGCGACAATGCAGGCAACCTTGCACTATGTTGTAAGGATGTCTGTGTGGTTGGCATGATTATTTTTGTGCAGGAAATGATACCTTCTGCACAAAAGCAATCAAAGGAGGCATTTTCCTCATTCTATGTATGCAGCAGAATGCAGCACATGTGGAAATAGGAAGAAACGAGGAGAAATGCAAAGATTTCTCCTTATTACGCCTGCTTTGGGAAGGCTTAGGGGTTATTTACAAGCCGGTGCACCGCAGGTACATAAAATGTTATCCCATAAAAAGTGGTGAACCGGTAGTACAAGGGGCTTTGTAAATAAGCTCCTTTGTTTTAACACAGCCCCAGATGTATGCTATGTTGTAAATCTAGGGCAGTGTCAAAAACCATGGGTGCTGCTTGGGAACACCCACAGCACCACCAATGGAATGCTCCTTCCACGCAGAGTAAGCCTTATTCCATATTTACAAGGCCATGAAAAGTCATGCAGGGTGGCTTTGCAAATATGGGCCAGCACACTGCACCTTCGGAGTGCCACAAAAGTGCTGCAGGGGCATTGTAAATATGCCACTTGGTTTCTAACTCTGAGCTGTGCAGAATATCCGTGAGATGACTTGCATTACTTTTTGACAGAAACAAACTATAACAATATAAAGGCAATAAATTCAAGACACCAGGAAAACTTTGCTCTTTAGACCCAGCAAATTTTTCTGGGCTCTTTAAGCACAGATTTTAGACTATGCTGTCCTTCATTTGCAACAAAAAACATACAATTACAGTTTTTTTTGTTGCAAAAAGAGTACTAAGGAAGAGGGGCTCCTCATATTCATTTACTGTTGTTGGTAAACGATGCACCTAAATTTGGAACAGACTCAGATCAGTCATAGAATAGTATATTGCATTTCCGAAATACACTGAGGAAAAAAGCATAAAGAAGCAAGTACTGTGTTTCCATTCCTATACATGTCCAAAGTACTGTCAGCAGAAATATTTAATTATTTTCTATGCTCCCCATTGAACCTTCATGTTTTTTAGTCTGAAGCAAGTTCCTTCTTCCCAGTTCTCTTTGAAAAATAAATAAAAAGTGTGAAACCGTCTGGAAAAGTTTCTTAAAAAACATCCTCTTTTTTGAAAGCATTTAAAAAGTACCCAGGAAATTGTCCCAGGACTGCTGACACACTTTATGACTGTCCCTATATTTCAACCTGTACTCCTCTGGGGTGAATTCATACTTACTGACAAGGGCCTCCTCCATGATGGGATAACTCAACACCTCCCACTTCTCTAGAACCACAACGGAGTCCCTTCCATCACCAGGAATATGAATCCAAAAGCCAACTCCCCAATCCTCCTCTGAGATCCTCTGTACCTCTAGAGCTACTTCATAAGCCTGAAACCACCTGTCGCTATCACACCCTCCTTACAATCAGACACCAACTCTCTGGGTATATAGACTCTTTCTACTTCACTGGACACAGACATTGTGGTCCCACAATTTCTGCTAGACTGCTAGATTCTAACAGCTATTTAGTAAACATTGGGGAAATTTGCGTTCGCAAAAAAAATCTGCGAATTTTCCTGCGATTGTTTTGCGATTTGCTCTGGAGTACTTTCTACTGGCTAATCCAGTAGGTGCTCCCTCATTGGGTAAATGTATAGTGCTTTTACTACACTGCAGCTGCGTAAAGGGCCAGAAGATGTGTCTCCAGTGACCATGTGTGCCTGAAACACAGGCACAGGCACACATGGTCACTGGAGACACATCTTCTGGCCCTTTATGCAGCTACAGTGTAGTAAAAGCACTATGGGGCAGATTTACAAGCCGCTTGCGCCTCTTTTGCGCCGCACGGCAGCACAACAGATGCGCCATGGTGCTGGGTATTAACAACGTGACGCATCAGAGAGATGCGTCACGTTGTAAAGTCCTGTGCCATCAGGAGGCGTTCCGGCGCAGGGGAGGGCGTTCCTGCGCAGGAACGCCTCCTAAAAGTAGCTGAGCGAAATCTACACGATTTCACTCAGTCACTTTTAGGCCAATGCTGCTTTAAAACCCTGCACCTGCTTGAAGCAGGCACAAGGCTTGACGCAGCATTGGGGAGATAGGGCCCCCAGAGCATTGCTGGAGCTGCGTCGCGCTTGCAAATGCTTTGTAAATGCTTTGTAAATGCGGCGCACCATGGGTGGCGGAGCTGCTGCGCTCAATAACTGGCCCATCCCTGGGGATGCGCCAGTTATTGTAAATCTGCCCCTATACATTTAGCCAACGAGGGAGCACTTACTGATTAGACAGTAGAAAGTACTCCAGTTGAGTAGAGGTATTGCACAAAAAGGTGGCATCTTCGTGGACAAACACGCAGGGCGGGATTCATTCTGCCCTCTGTTAGACTCGTTTTTCCCTTGTTTTTCTGCTATTCTGCCCTCTGTTAGACCCGTTTTTCCCTTGTTTTTCTGCCCTCCATTAGACTCGTTTTTCCCTTCCTTTTCTGCCCTGCTGCCCCCTGTTAGACTCGTTTTTTGTGAGCTTCTGCCCTCTGTTAGACTCATTTTTCCCTTGTTTTTCTGCCCTCTGTTAGACTCGTTTTTTGTGCCCTTCTGCCCTCTGTTATTCCCTTGTTTTTGTGCCCTTCTGCCCTCTGTTAGATTCGTTTTTGTGCCTTTCTGCCCCCTGTTAGACTCGTTTTTTGTGCTCTTCTGCCCTCTGTTAGACTAGTTTTTCCCTTGTTTTTCTGCCCTTCTGTCCTCTGTTAGACTGGTTTTTTGTGCCCTTCTGCCCTCTGTTACACTCATTTTTCCCTTGTTTTTCTGCCCTTCTGCCCTTTGTTAGACTGCTTTTTGTGCCTTTCTGCCCTCTGCATCACCACATCATCACTCAGCGCTACCCCAGCATCACTCAGCGCCACCACATTATCACTCAGCACCACCACATTATCACTCAGCACCACCTCAGCGTCACTCAGCACCACCACAGCATCACTCAGCACCACCACAGCACCGCTCAGAACCACCACAGCACCACTCAGTGCCACCACAGCATCACTCCTCAGCACAACCACAGCATCACTCAGCACCACCACATTATCACTCAGCACCACCACAGCACCACTCAGCACCACCACAGCATCACTCAGCACCACCACAGCATCACTCAGCACCACCACAGCCCCACTCAGCACCATCACAGCATCACTCAGCACCACCACAGCGCCACTCAGCACCACCACAGCACCACTCAGCGCCACCACAGCATCACTCAGCGCCAGCACAGCATCACTCAGCGCCACCACAACATCACTCAGCGCCACCACATTATCACTCAGCACCACCACAGCACCACTCAGCACTACCACAGCATCACTCAGCATCACTCAGCACCACAACAGCACCACCACAGCACCAATCAGCACCACCACAGCACCACTCAGCGCCACCACAGCATCACTCAGCACCACCACAGCATCACTCAGCACCAGCACATTATCACTCAGCACCACCACAGCACCACTCAGCACCACCACAGCATCACTCAGAACCACCACAGCATCACTCAGCACCACTACAGCACCACTCAGCACCACCCAGGCATCACTCAGCACCATCCCAGTATCACTCAGCACCACCACAGCACCACTCAGCACCACCCAGGCATCACTCAGCGCCATCCCAGTATCAATCAGCACCACCACAGCACCACTCAGCATCACCACAGCACCACTCAGCACCACCACAGCACCACTCAGCGCCACCCCAGCATCAATCTGCGCAACCATTCAACAACAACTGGTTCAAATATGTTCTCTCAATGTTTCAAGCTTTATTTCAAATGTCACAAAAAGATGTTAATATTTCACTTCTGTTCTTGGATTTTCGTCACAATAAAATACACTGAACATAATCTTCACAAAAGTTATTTACAAAAGTTTAAGCTATTGCCATTATAAATTAAAATCACTTTTATTTAAGTATGAATTATTTAAAAAAATTAAAAGCCATTGTAATTTGTAATATCAATATAGCTAAGTCACGTAAATAAAAAACATGTTGTATTACAAATGCTATAGGTGTCACATTTGCAAAAGTTATAACTATTGGCATTGTAAATGACAAAGCTAATAATTTAGGTATTTTCAAAACCAACACATAAATAAAAAAAATTGTCATTTAGACCAATAGCTCAAACTTTCCTAATGCGAGACCTATTGCATTGCAAATGCTTGTTTTTATATCTGTCAGTGCTTCCTGTTGAGGTTTAATTTTGGTGACAGGCGCCTCATTGCCTACTTGTAACTATTCTCTGACCCTGCTTCAAGGGTCAGAGAATAGTTGCAAGTAGGCAACGAGGCGCCAGGAAGCACTTACAGGCTTACAGCAGCAGGTGCCCAAGTTGAAGTTAATTTCTTTGTAACCCTTTTGTAAAAGGTTACAAAAAATTAGCTTCAACTTTTGCACCTGCTGCTGTAACCCTGTAAGTGCTTGGCTGAAAATTCGTCCCCGCTGATTCGCGGATTTTACCGCGATTTCGCGAGATTCGCGGATGGCGAAATCGCGGAAAATCCTCAAATTCCGCGAGCGGAACGAATTTTCAGCCCATGCTTATTTACTATTAAAAAAAAAATGTCTAAACTGGGGTGGTGTGGAGTGCAAAAAAACGATGGATTTAGGCCCAGATCTCTGTACTGGGTTGAATGTATGACATTGTTCTGCATTCTGTCCATCAACTGTGGTTTTTGCGTTTGTCACCCCGAGTGGGATGGGTATCCTCAGACATGGGTCCCATGCTCTCCACACCACTGGATTCAAGCAAGCCGGGCTGAAGACGGCTGGAATGCCAGAAACCGGTCCTCGGAAGCTTGTTTCCGGCCCAGGGAAGGCATGGCTTTCCAGTTCGGGCTGGACTGTTCCCATGAGGCACAGGGTCAGACTCATTTGCATATGGCCATGTCTGAACTAGGGTGGTGTGGAGTGCAAAAAAACGATGGATTTAGGCCCAGATCTCTGTCCTGGGTTGAATGTATGACATTGTTCTGCATTCTGTCCATCAACTGTGGTTTTTGTATTTACTATTTAGCCTTCAAGTCCACCTTCTTGGAAGCCAACAATATTTTTTTCTCCTCAGAGGCTCTCTCAACATCAGCTTTTCTCTCCTCTGCAGCCACATAGGCCTGCTGCACCTCAGGGCTATCTCAGCCTATCTGTCCGTGACATCTTCAGGAGACTGGGTTTGGGAGGAGACACTGCTTCCTGCATCACATCCATGAGAAAAGTCTCTATCTGTGAAGGATGCCCTCCGGAACCTTTGCTCAATCATTTCTTTACTCCCTTCCCTCCTTCTTAGAGCCAGTACCATTAGGGGTCCTGTTTATATGGTCAACTGCAATCAGGGCCACCCTTCTTAAGAGTGCTAAAGTAATCCTCTCAAAACTATTCCTGTAGTGCAGATTGCATTCCTCGAATGTCCTCCAAGACTGTAAGGGAAATCTAGTACTTAAACTTGGACATTCAGGAAGGTAAATGGGTGTGTGAATGGTCTTATGGGTGAGTGAGTGAGTGAGTGAGTGAGTGTGGAATTCACTGTCTGGCTATGTGAGTGATGGGTACATAAGTGCTTTTGTAGTTGTGTAACTGGGACTGTAAGTGCCTGCCTAGCTATATGAATGAATGCAAATTATAGACTAATAAATGACATACTGTAAGGAAACACCCACATCTAAATTCAAACAAATTAATTTATACTGGCATAATAAAATTAATATTAATTCGGTAAACCAACTCCCCTTTCTCCTTTCCTGCTCACTGTATTTTTTGTTAATGTTCTCATCTTAGCACTCAGCTTACACACACTCACTATTTTTATAAATCATTTTTTATTCTACAACCTAATTAACAAAGCTGCAAAAACTCTCAGTTGTATTTCTATGTCTAATAACATCTGTTTTCATTTGAAATCTCAAGTCAGAACTACAGTAAACCACCTACTCTCTCACTAAAAAAGTAGGTAACATGGCTACCCCTAACCATGTGCTGCTACTTAAGCTGCTCTAGTTAACAAATCAAAGCCCTTCTGTCATCATTCTTTCTTGTTGTACCACTTTCTTTAACGATTTGCATGTTTCCTGTGAAGAAGCCCAATTTGGTTGTTTTTTCCATGAATCTGTGACACTCAGCGTGCCCCTGTAACTTCGCAGTGGATTCTGTAGTGTTACTGGTGACTATTGGATGAGCACTTTTGGTTTGTGGGTAGGCAACAGATCCATGGATCTGCATGAAATTTAAGAAATTAGAATTGAAAATAAAACAAACAACTGTCTTTAGTTAAAGGTATGGTTCTGGAAAGAGCCTTTGTGTTTTTGATGTGTAGGTGGTTATTATTCATAATACAGAATGCAGTCTTTAAAGTTCTTGGGAAACCATCCTATTGCTTTTCTCTGTTGAGTGAAAACTATAATTTCTATATGTACCTTCCATGTCAAACCATAAAGTAGCTTCATCTGAAAACATGTATTGTGCTAAAAAGAAAGGCTCCAGAGGCATTGTGCACATATCTTTGTTTGTTAGGTACAACAATATTTAAAGTGTAAATGAAATAGAAATAGCAATCAGTCTGGGGGCCTCTTTTTTCTCTTTGGTTTACCTTATCTCTTCTAAAGTGCATGTGCTCTCTGCCAGGAGTAAGGTGTGTGGGAAAAATAAATGAACCCGGTCTCTGTAGAGTTATGCATTGGCCACGTATTAACCCACCCAACCATATCTACCAAAGTCCACAGTTTGAGGTAGAGGGTTCCACCAACTCACCCGTTTGATACCACCTGTCCACAGTTGAGGACATCACATCATTCCAATCCCCACCAATCACTGCCAGTCCTTCTGGCAGGATACTCCAAATCTCCACCAAGTGATCTATGAAATTCTAGCCAAAGGGGCGGGGCATATATAATACCAAGCACTATGTGTTCGCCAGCCACCGTCCCATGCACCGTCCCATGCCTGTGGATATCAATCCATTTTTGTATCAAAGTGAATGCAACCCAATGGTGAATCAGGATGGCCACCCATCCAGAACCACTCATGATCCCCGAGTGGAAGGTGTGTGCAAAGCCATAGCAAGCAAGATAGAGGGCCTTTGTGCCAAGCATGTGCCTTTTTTGAAGAAGACGAATATCAGCTCCTGTGTTCTTGGCCTGAAAGAGAGCCACATCTTGTTTAATCTTATCAAGCAGCCCTTGTGAAATCCAGCTCACTGCCTGTAGCCATCCTGGGCAATGTGTTACGGGATCCACCGCCATTGTAGCATAAGAGAGCAATATGTGAAAGCAGAGGATCGAGAAGACGGTGAGCGTAGGAACAATTAAGCTACACAGAAAAAAACCAGAATCAATCAAACCAAAACTCATACAACAACCCAACCACCACCCAGCCCACCTCAAAACAGCTGAAGTATCTGTTGCAGGAAGCTTGGCATCCCACCTCCAATAGGGAGGTGGGATGCCAACTCCCTAATTAATCCCCAGGGTGTCTAAAGCGTCCCGAATCCTACCCGGGGGGACTGGAGCAACCCATACATGTGGCCCCTATTCTTCCTGCTCATCAGTTAGTATATAAGAAAAACTTCTACACAACCCAAGCCAGGGAGCAAAAGTCTACCATGAGCATTGTTATTCCTTTGTGGACTGCAAACTGTCCAGTCCTACTTTTTATTTTTGGATCGCCAAGTGGATCTGGATCTATGGTGTCTTTTGTCTGTGGGTTTTGTTTGTGTCCTGGTCTTGTCTCCCGTTGAGGAATCAGCCCATGTGAAAACCTCCTCCGGGGTGTTGAGGCAGGCCGGGTACAAGAGCATGTACGAGATCGTAAGGTCACTGTGGCGCGCCTTGGCCACCATAGAGGATCCGTTGGGACTCGTATACCAGACCCATCTCAAGCCTAGCCTGTTGCATGATGATGTCCCGATCTCTGAAGTTTAAGATTCGTGTGATCAGCTAACGAGGTCGGAGGGTGGAGGCCTCTGCTACAGGGCCCAATGTGCACGTTCAATGATGAAGCAAGACGAGAGAGCGGTGTCTGGGATCCAGGAAGTGAGCCATGGCGTAAGGAATTGCCCCACATCATTCCCCTCAAAATTTTCTGGAAACCCTACAAAACTGAGGTTATTTCTCCTTGCTCGTCCTTCTGCGTCCTCTACCCGTAGGGCGAGACCCAGGTCAACTGCTCTAGAGAGGTGACTTTGTGTTGCAGTGTGTTTACCATGTCCTCAACTCCCAAGACTCTTGTCTCAGTTTCAGTTATACAGTCAACAGCAATGCAGAGGTCCTGACGCAGGAGTGCGACCTCTGTCCCCACAGCACTGATCTGAGCTTCGAGTGCCTGTCTGGACTGGGTATTGGCCTCCAGAAGCGCAGCATTGTCTGGCAGGCCTGAATTGGTCTCCCCTTTCTCAACAGAGGGCGACACTGCAGCTGTAAATTGGTCCAAAGTGCTCTGTTTAGGCCCGGGCCTGAGGTGCTATCCCTGGACATGCTGTGTGAGGATTGATGACTGAACTGCACGCTATAACATGCGCCCACTCAGATCTGGGAATGCTGTGTACCAAGACCCAGCGGCGGGACCCAACTGCCCAGTGCCAGAACCCAGGAGGTGAAAAACAGGACCCAATGACACCCCCTGCCAGTCCGTCACTAAGGTATATGCTAGAAGCGGCCACTGCCAATCCAGAGGTGTGTGCACCACATGGACGCCAGCCACTTGTCTCCTCTCAGATGCAAATGAAAACTGGGGGCTCAGCCCAGAGTGAACCCAGTGTTAGGTTGGTGTTGTCTCTGAGCCAGTAACTTGTGGCGCCGTGCAATGACCCAGGACCGGGGGCAGCACTCGAAAACAAAGCCCCTGATGTTATGGCAGGAGGGAGGCGGAGAGAGGGCTCCTCCCAGCAACAAGCTACACCAGGAACTAATCCGGTTGCCTCTGCTGATGGCAGTATGCCCCCCTCCCCCCAATGGTCACCTCACCTCTTTGCCTGGAGCTGTCCCCTCCATAAGGCCTGGATGTCTTCAAAAGTGTGTTGCTTGGATCCATCAGGGCCCAGGCATGACAGCAGAGCCTCACTCTTGAAGGAGCACACAGCTGACTGTGTCCTCCAATACACCGATCAGCTTCCGTTCAGCTACCAGCAGCGCAAGGGCTGCAGACCCGGACCAAGCCCAGCCCCCAAAAGCACCAGCAGATCCAGACCCTGGCTGGGCTCCCTGTAGCTGGTGCCTCCGGGCACCGCACACAGCTTCGCAAGGTCAGCATTCCATATCCGGGCACACCCAGGCGTGCAGCACAGCGGCCTCCGCCAAAGCTACAAAGTGCCCGCGGCTGCTTGCGGGCTGGCCCCAATCACTGCACACGACTCCGCAGGGCCAATTCTCTAGGCCGAGTGTCCTCTAATGTGTAGGCAAAACTCACATCTGCACTCTAAACGAGACACCGAGTGCCCAGCGATGTGCCAAGCACAGCTCCGTGGCAGCCCCGGGCCGACACCGCTGGAAAGGCATACCGGCCATGTCGGAGCGGGCCGAAAGCAATGTGACAGCAGATGCTGAGCCCAGCAGAAGGGCTGCATGTCTCCCCTATGTCTAGCTAACCGGGGGGGGTTGTTGTAGCAGCAAGGACGTCTGATGGCAGGCAGTATTAGGCAGGATTAATAACGGGCCTTACAAGCTCGCTTAGAGCACGTCCGCCATGATGGACTTCTTGGATCCACCCCCAAATGTGGGCCTTTAATGTCTCTATGCTAGGAGTAAACAAACGGGGAGATTGGGGCATCCCTACCTCGTGTCAGCTTGAAAGAGAGAGAGATCTGTCCAGTAAGGGTTTTTCTGACCCTGTGTTTTGTGCAATTGGACATTATCATAGAAGTAAAATGGGGTCCCATACCCGGTGAATGGCCTTTCCTGTGTCCAGTGTGACCAGGAGGGATGGGATATGCAGGAAAGTTCCTTTTTTATATGGTCATCTTGCTCCCCCACACACTTTTTTCTCTAATGCTGATGGATATGACTCCAAAAGTGCACTGGTGCCTGCTGCCAGGGCCCCAGTGCCATCTCCCTAAAAACTGTTCTGTTTAAAGTTGCAACCCCAATTGCCCTTGACTTCACCCCCCTTAGAAGTTCCTCCTATATGGTACCAGTGATACCCAGGGCATGGGTGGAACAGGGGTCCCCAGGGTGTGCAGCATGGTTTGTGCCTCCCTGAGTGACCAAATTAAACTACTTACTGCAGGTATGCCATTGCAGATTGCAGCAGCATTGCAAACTGCTCGACCTTGACTTTGCCCGCCCTATGTGTGTCAAAATCGATGCACTATTTTTAAAATATGCCAGTCACTTCTAAGGAAGGCCTCATAAAGCCCAGGAGGCAGGCTTCATAATTTAAAGGTGTGGAAATGTAAGTGCAAGCTTTTGTGTCCCTATAGTGGCCTTTACCATTAAAGAACACTATAAGTGATAGATAGTCCATAGGATAACATGTGCTGGCAACTAGGTAAACCTGAGGTTGGCAGCTCCGTTAAGGTACTGCCTAAATTTGTCATATGTGGTACCAAACAATGTGCCTCATCACCCCAGGCAGGTATCTCATGTCGAGGTCAATGTGGCATGCCCTCAGCTGGATGCCTCTGTGGTTGCCCATCTGGCGCCAGCTTGTCGGTGTTCTGGCTGGCAGCCCACTTTTGCTGCCGCCCAGACAGGATTCTGAGCTCCTGCCAGGTAATGTGAACACTTCCAGGAGTAAGGAACAAAGGGCTGAGCAGGAAGAAGGTCACAACTCCTCCCTCTCAGGATGGCTAATGAAGTGGCATATTAAGGCGGAGAGCTTGAATGCCTATACAGCCTCTAATATGCATCAGGGCTGCCTCCCAAAGGAAGAAACAGCCCTGTCCTTATCCCAGGCACATTAGCTCCCAGACAAGCAGGAAATTAGATATGCAGGAGGTGAACACCATCAGAAGGCAAGCCACATACCTAGGGTGGACTGCAAAGCCTGCACAGCTAAGAAGACTTAGTGAGTTCTAGGTAGAAAAGGTGACCTGCAACCCGGATGTATTCACCTCAGGGTTGGTCCTGCAGCAGGGACTAGCAGCCCATTGGCTACCTGTTCCACAAACCCAACACCCCTAAATCTAGAATTTAAGGGACCCCCTGACACCAGAGTCTCGGTTCTGAATTAACTTGCATTCATGAGGACGAAGAGCAGACCTGTGTCTACAACAACAGGAATTGCACAAAGCAAAATAGGGATATTCCTGTACATGAGGTCCCGCTCTTGGAAGTGCCTGATGGATACATGTCCTAGGCTAAACCTCAGACAGAGGGATTCCTGTTAGAGTCTGAGACACTCTCTGACTCCCCTGGACTGGTTGCACAGCCCACAGCAAACTGCAGGTAAAACAATGCTCCAGATCTGAAGAATCTCTGGCCATCAGGCCCTCAGAGGGATGGCCTAAATGTCCTAGTGCATTGTGGGAACTGAAGTCCTACCTTCCACAAAGTTTCAGGCAGCTACCTTGTTCCCCAGGACTGCCGGATGTCGAAGTAACCATCTGCTATACTTACTGCTGCCAACGCTTGTTAGTCACCAGGCAGCAACTGACCTCTACACTCGACGGCTACACATTGAGGGAACTCAATCTGACCTTTGTCCAATGTCAGCAGTGGCCCCATTGTTGTGCTTTGCACCTTGTTCTCTGCAGTACTGTGTATCCGGTAAAAACCAGCTTTCGCATGGCTCCCATTCAGCACCATAGACAAACAGGATAGCTCTGAACTTGGGCCAGATTAAATCGAACTGACTGTTGTGGCTTGGTCCTGGGACCCACATCACCTTTACCCGCATTGGGTACCATGAAACTCATCCTGCAAGTCACTTATTGTCACTGTCACTTTTTCCCAATAACCACTATGCAAAAGTTCTGCAGTATTGAATTGCTGTGATTTATGTTTTCTTCTAAAATCCATAACTCTCGTTAGATGTATCTGATCACATTTTCTTCAGTCTCTAAATTAAGATGTAAATACACTATGTTTTTGTAAATTGGTGTTGGATTTCTATTTAGCTGTTTCAATTACTTATCCTCCAAGTTGGTACTCTGAAACACTTAACACATGTTCCTTTGGTAAAGCCTGACTGTTCTTTGCAACACTACCAGGACTGAGCTAATGATTTTTTATTGTGAATCCAAGAACCAACTTTGGAGTCTGTGAGAGTATTGCATGGTGAAGCCTAACCAGCATCACCACTTAATACTACACCTTCCTACGTTCTGTAGGACAGATCAATATTCAGAAATTATCAGGGGTTTGTCTACTTTTGACAAGACCTGATTGGACTGGGTGTATAATGCTGGGGAGTAAATCATTTAAAATAATGGCTAGGATTTTGATGTACAGTTTATTATCTACGTTGCGTAAGTTGATCAGCCAACAGGAACTGCAATTTCTGGAGTCCTTACCAGGTTTTAGGATAATGGATATTACTTCTTCCATCATGGAAGGTGTTAAGGAGCCCCTGGTTGCAAAAGTGTTAAACAGAGTTCATTTGGAGGATTAGTTTGTCTAGGAAGGCTTTGCAAAAGGTACTAATATAATCATCTGGGCCCAGTGCTTTCCCTGTTTTCAATTGCTAGAATTGGGGCCTCAATTGGTTTATGTATAAAGTCAATACTTTACCAAGGTGAGCTAGGTTTATATAGTCATGTTTGGTTGTGAGAGAGCATTGCTCAGCTGTGTAAAGGTGCCATAGAAGCTCTCAAATTCCAACAAACTGTCATATTCTGTTTGTAGGAGGGTCCCATCCGTGTACAGTATTTCTTTAATATAGGAATTCTCTATTTTTTCTCTGAGGAGTTAAGTGAGGTGGGGTCCTACCTTATTGTGAGCCTCATAGGAGTATTGTTTCAAGTGAAGGAAGGTGTGTTCTGCCTTGATGGTTATGATAATTCTTAGTTGACCTATCCATGATGTCAGTTCTCCTGAGTGAAAGCATAAAGGTAAGTTCTTATTGCTGTACTGTCAAGTGTGTCTCGGATCCCAATGCATTAGTTAGAGCTAAACGTAATTTTTTAAATGTTGGACATAATGGAGATGAGTTTCTCCTACAAAGTGGCCTTAAAGGTGCCCCATGAAGTCATTGGGGAAAACTCTACATTGTCGTTGGTAGCGAAGTAATCATCAATGGATTCCAGTCTGACGAGTGGATCATGCAACATAGAGGGATGCCGGTGCCATCTCCTGGTGAATTGGATCTTAGGGCCTATGTGTATATTTCATAAAAGTTACTAAACATCATAAAATGTGGTGATTGGCCATCGCAGCCACAGGACAGCTGCAAGATTTGGCCCTTGGTACAGCCCCTAGGGTGAGCGAGAAGGAAGTGGAAAAAGTTGAGCCGGAACCTCGTGAGCAGGAATCTGTCATGCAAATTTACAAGACCAAGTTAGTGAGGCTCCACTGTATTAGTGGTTTTTAGCATAATAAAACAGCGTACACTAGGCGTTTGGAGCTCTCTCTCTCCCCTTGCCATGCCCCTCTGTTCCTTAACGCTCACCTTTATGGGATTCAAATCTCTCTTTGTTATCTGATCCGGGTTGATAAAAAGATCACATCCCCGTTAGAGACTCTTCAATATATTTCAGCCTTGATATTCGAGTTGCATGATCAAGTGGCAGACAATAATTTAAAATTAATTTGTTTAGTGTTGTTCTCTTTTCTGCCCAGATTTTTAGCCATAAGGTGACAGGGCATATTGCTATCATGTCAATGATATATTTCCTACCAAGCTCCTCGTGTATTGTGAAGGAGGGAGTACCTCGAGGAACCGAAAGAAGCCTTCTCAGGAACTTATTTTCCACAATTTGGAGAGCCTCCATATTAGTATAACCCCAAATTTCACAGCTGTATAATACCTTGGAGAGGCACTTAGCGCTATATTGGTTTAATAAAGCTCCCACAGGTCTTTTGCCCAATCTGGTTGTAAAGTTAAATATGGCTGCGATCTCTCTGAAAAAAGTGTTTCTCTTAAATGTGAGTTGTGGCACCCATTTCACTTTCTCTTCCAACAAGACTACTAAGTAAGAGAAAGCGCTCGTTCTTGGAATGGTATTTGACCCTACCTTTAAGGTATATGTCCTAATAGGGCGGGCCCCTATTTGCATAGTAAAGGACTTAGAGTTGTTAATCATGAGGTCCTGCTCCCCCATAAACTGGACAAAGGAGTTAATTAACATTTGTAACCCCTGTTCCGTCCTGGCCATCAGGACGGTGTCATCTGCGGACAGCAGGAAAGGAAGACCATGCTGTCCTGCCAGCAGGAAATCCACCTAAGTCTCTAGGAGGGTCTACTCTAGGCCATTGATTTATATATTGACTAAGAAAGGGCCAGTATGCAACCCTGTCTTACCCCTCTCCCGATAGGAAACAAGCGTGAAGCCTTCATACTTCCAGAATAACTCACAGCCACTGTGGTGTCTTGATGTAAGTTGTGTAGAAAAATGACTATTTTCTAGTCCGCCCCCAAAGAGAACATGGTTTGCCACAACCTGCTTCTATTCATGCAATCGAATGCGGAAAGAGGTCCATGAAGGCCAAGAAGACAGTACCTGTATGGGCGACCGTGTACTTGTTCACTATCAGGAAGAGGTTCAGACATTCCTCTATGGTTGTTTAGTTTAACAATAGTCCTTTAGCTTGAAAAAATTGAACAGGAATAAGCACAGGCTAAAATTGAAGACTGTGTGTTTTCTTCAGTGTCCAGCCGGACAAGGAAGCATTTTTTTTAGAAGAATTAGAAAATTAGAACATTTGAGGTGAAACAAGTCACACAAAAATAATAACTGGGCACAAGCCTGTACCAAGTCAAGAAAGGACAATACATGGGGGAAAGTAACAGGCAAACAAACAGGAGAAATGGCGGCTTACAATGCAATAAAATTATAAGTAAGCTCTATCCCACAGTAACTGCAACATAAATCATAAATCGAAAAAGCAGCAGAACTATGTTAAACAGTCGACGAACGTTTCGATCCCTATCTCCATGGGTTATACTGGGATCATCATCAGGACTAAATTAAATTGAGCTTTGCCTGATTAGTTGTATTTAATGGGCCTAGAAGGCCATGCTCATGGGCGGCGGTAGGGTCCCGATAACCTTCTGAGCAGGAGGCAGGATCGCATATCATTAGTTCCGTTTGGAATTCCGCATATAAGCGTGGGATTTTGAAGTTGAAGCCGCTAAAATTAGCGTCCAGGGACAGCCAATAGGTCCTGTGAGGTTCAGATCCAGCCATCACGCTGAAGTGAGTGGGCACGACCTGGGATTGGAGAGGGTGGATTGGGTAGCGCTCCTACATTGAGAGTTACTAAATGAGCCCACTGGACCAGCCTCCCCCGATACTGCCTTCAAGATAGATTGACCCTGAGCCATGTTTACACCACGGCCTGGGAGGGCTATTTGTGCATCGCAGCCTATGTTAGTTACCCTGTTGATCTTTAGAGACCAAGAAGAGTGTTCCCTCTCAATTGTAGTGAGACGTTGCTTAATGGGTTCCAATTTTGTATCTAGTGTTCTGAAAGAGTCTTTCGATGGGGCTGCTGTTCCCAGGTGGTTTAAAATTGAGGGATCCGCCTTGAGGCGTTTTGCCTTGGCCCCCACCGTTGAGCATTTACGTTTAACCCCAGCCCCCAGTACTCTGATGGCACCCTCCTCCTGAACGTCCTTTCGGTGAACAGCTGTTGGTGCTTCAGGGTTGGTAAATAACTGCCTGTGTCCTGGCAGAAGGACAGGCGCTGGGTGTGCCTTGTTGAATCCCCTCCCCTCCTCCTGGGTTTCAGAGATTTTACTTTGACCAGGGGAAGATGGCAAAGATACAGTCAGCTCTTCCTGATCCTCGGTACTTGCCACAGGGGCCTGACCAGTTGCCATGATGCTGGAGCGGGTACATAGTTGGTGCACTGGGGAGTGAGGGAGGCTCCTGGCTACCAGCTCAATTTCTTTGCCACTGCTCTCTTCAAGAAGCAGTCAATGGTTGAGATTGCAGGGGCTAATTGGGCTGTTGTGGTGGTTGTCTGCTTCCCCATAAGGCCAGACTGCATAAAGAGCTAGTATTTTTAGGCGGGCGAACAAAGTCTTCAAAACCAAGATTAACAGGGGCAGCTACGATGGGCTGGATCAATGAATAAACAAGGGCATTCCCTGATGATTAGAGGTTAGTGCAATAGGGGACTAGGTAGAACCAGGAATCAAATGTGACAGTGCCAATGCCTGAACACAAACTGCCCTCTTCCTCATTGGCTCCACACGGTCCACAACAGGCAAGCGCCCCCCAGCGCTTACCTTTGTGTCATGGTTCTGATGTCCTGGATTCAAAGCCTCACCGGAATCCGGTGTGTGTTCCAGCCACTATCCCCCACTGCTGCTGCCACGGAACCAAGAGAGGTGGCCCAGTCAGCCTTCTCCGGGCTTTGACGGGTGCAGACTGGCCTGCCCTTGGCCCGGGCACACACGCGTGTGTCCCGTGCTACAGGAGGCTCATATTCTGTTTATGCGCCTACTGGTGCATACAATCAGCTAAGTTGGTGGCTCACAGTCACATGGAATGCCGGGTGTTGCAATCTCCCCGGGTCCCAGTATCGTGGATTACTCTCACACACTGCGGGAGGCTCAGAGTCTGTTTATGCACTTCCTGGCGCAGACAATCAGCTGCATTGGCGCCTAAGAATAGCAAAGATTGCCATACTTGTGTGAATTCCTTATTCAGGAAAAGACAGAGAATATATTTATGCTGTGGGGGTGGCAATTTTAGGGCAAATAAAAATGACAAGTAAGGTGCCCAGTGCAGTAGCTAAATCTCATGAGCAGCTTAGCATCTCTGAGGGTCTATGCCATCCTGCTAACAATTGAGGGAACAAATTCAAGTAAATAAAAGACAATAAGAGTCTGTGCAAAACTGGTATATTTAAAGTCAAATGCAATTCTGTTTTACTCATAGATTTAACCATAAACTAATGAGTCACAACATTTTGGGATAGCATGCAGGTATCTCTTATTTAATTAATCTGAGCTCGTAAGGCCTCCTTGGCCCGACAAGATCCGACCTAGTAATTTGCTCTGGGTTAGAGTAAAGATTAGATTTACCCAGATCACACAAAGTGCTTTTTACTTAGTGCAACCAATGAATATGGTGATTATATTCAAGGGTCATGTAATCTTTCAAGATCCTTCTATTTAAATCCAATTCATTTTCCAGCCAGTACATAATTTAGCCATGTAAATGGTATTATATAATCAATGATAATTTAGAAAACAATATTTTTACAACAATGTTAAAAACAACATTTTGAATAATATTCTTATCACTGATATTTCTGTCCGCAATATTCTTGACACAATAATTTTGTTTTCTGATATTTTTAATTCAGAATGCTGTCCAAACAGTTGGAGGCAAGATGGCGTCCGACTGACAGCACCGCTGTGATGCTCCGCTGAGCATCCCCGTGTGAGCGGAAAATACAGGACTATGTTGAGGTTCTGATGTGGTTGTGAAGCCGGATAACTTGTGGAGGATAAGGAATGCTCCAGGCGATCCCCCTAGCACCCAGCACACTTCACCTACCAGCATACTGAGGCTCGAACTGCAGTGGCTCCGCCACTGCGAGGACGCCTACACATCTCTGACATCCCGGATTGCTGCTGCCCTGCATGCGCCCTGCCTGACATCGTTGGACTCATCGGTGCCGCGGAGCTGGAGAGATGCAGGGGGAGGCGGTGGCTTTCTCCTATCCCGCAGAGGAAAGCAGCAGACTCGTGCAAGCAGGTCCGGTAAAAGGGAACCTGGACCTGGATAATCCGGTACCCTCATCGCCCTTCTATTCTACAGCACCAGACAAAGCAGTATGACCGGTAAGGGGGCGCGCGGGGTCAAAGTAAAGAGTGCCCTTACGTCCTCCCAGGGTAGCGCTGTTCCTACTTTGACACAGCAAAACAAAAAATCAGATGCCCTGGGAGCTAAACCCAAATGCGGGGGGGGGAAAGGACGAGAGAACGGAATGCACAGACCAAAAAAGTACTGAAAGCGAGATGGCAAAACCGGCAGTTATTAGGAAAAATACCACACGCCTCACCGAAGACACTGGCTGCTTACAACCTCTAATCACTTAGAGCTTTGACTCCACAATCAAGGCAGTGAATGGCACAACATCAATGGGAAGTGGTGCTGGGAAGTCTGAGGTGATACTGGCTCAAGGCAAAAAAAAGGACAGTTTGAAATGAGGCAGCCTATGTCACAAGAGATTATAAATGTTCTACAACCCCTTGATAATGCAATATCTACGGTTGTCATTGCTCCTTCCAACCAGTCAGCGGGGGGTTGACAGAGAACACAGACAGCCCCAATAGAGCTACCAGCAAGACAACCCACAGCCCAACCTCCCAAATGGTGCCCTTGAATTCTTCGAGTAGAGCGCAACCCAGCGGACAGTATCCACAAGGCATTGGGTTTAAAACGCCTGACAATCAGGATAAATTCTACTCCCTTAACGAGGAATCTGAATTCTCCGACATCAGCATCTCAGTTTCAAGCGGGGAGGAGGGAGCTAAGTGGGACAGTACCTCAAACACTGACCCTCTGAAACACAGGCAATTCTCCAAAAAGGCACAAAAAAAGAGCAGGGAGCAACGTAAAAAAGACTACGATTCTTCTGATAAAGAAGATAACATTGAGCTAAAGTGGGACTATGAAGAAACGGCTCTCACGCTATTCTCCAACCTCGAATCAACTGTGAGCAACAATCAGACTATCATGGAAAGCCCCAAAAAGAGTGAGAATTAGGAACATCACGAATACAGCAAGGAACCTGCTCTAACTGACATCTTACAAACTATCAAGAGCTTCCAAGCTGAAGCCAAAGTAGATAGCCAGAGATCTCGTCTTGCAGCAAAGAAACTTCAGGGGGCAGTCAGGAAAGTAAGAAAGACCTGTGCAGAAATCGCTGACCGCATGGCCTCAGTTGAAGTAAGAACCGAGCAACTCAAAGAGGATGTCACTAAGCCAAAAAAACAAAATGATGAACATGAGGGAATTGTTAAAAACATGTTGTGGAAGGTAGAGGAGCAAGAACACCGGCAGAGACTAAACAATCTGCGATTCCTGGGGATTCCAGAGGGAGTAGAAAAGGATGAACATAGGAAGTTTAAGATTTCACTCCTTAAAGGGGCATTCCCAGAGCTGCAGGGTTTTTTTTCTCTGTTTTTTTCCGTCACTGAATTCTCTCTTACCCCACTGTGTGCACTATCAGATGGCTGGTTTCTTGAAATTGATCAGATTAGACATGGGGTGTTTCTCTATTGAAATGTTTTTTAAAAAATACTTTATATATATTCTGGATCGCACTTAGCCACTACTACTACAAACTCTTTAAACGGTTTAGCGGGCTCACGGAGGGATAGGATGACCGACGTCAAACCCCTGGCCTTGCGGCGGCCAGGTAACCTCCAAGATTGGTGGCTGGTGGGGGGGACCGGGGAGGGGGGAAAGCGGATGGGGCAGATAAGATACCAAAACAAACAAGAGTAAGTGGTTTAGGAAGTACAGTAGGACACAGGGAAGTGGGCAGGAAGAGACAACATCAGCTCTGCAAACTAGACACTCGTGTTGATATCTCTAGGACATCTACCCCAAAAATATGGGGGGGGCTAAAAATGTTATCCCTAAATATCTGTGGTTTAAACGATATTAAAAAAAGGCAAATGGTAGCAATAGGATTCCGAACCTGGGGCACGAATATCGTATGACTTCAAGAAACGCACATTGAGGAATCTCAAAGCCATATTTTAAACACACTAGGATACAGGTTGGTGTACGTCAGTTCACAAGGGGCACGGGTACGGGGCGTTGCAATCTTGCAAAAGGCAGCGGGTATGTTTTTAACTACTCTAAATCAGACAAATTTGTCCGATGGGCTATTACGGAATGCCAATACAGAAAGGGCCAAAAGCTGACTCTATGCGCTATATATGGGAGCAATACTGATGACCTAGCGGTCTTTGGCGAAATCTCCAACGAGCTCCCGCATTGGCCTCTTCCAGTAATGGTCTGCGGGGACTTCAACATCAACCTCCCATCAGATTTGTCTCTGAAAAATGACTGGTTGTACAAGGGCTGTAAACCAAAGGTATGGAGTTCTGGACTTTTTGGTTCCGTCCAGAGGTGTCAGGGAACAACACCCGAAGACCCCGGAGTTCCACCTGTCTTGGTGCACAAATAAACAGAAACACGGGCTTCTCGATGGTGGCGTCAAAGACCAAAGGTTTATTACTGCAGGGACACAGAAGTCACAGAAACTACACACGGGCAGATTCTAGGAGCCTGTTCAATTTGTACAAAGAGGGTTGCTCCTTATATACTAAAAATTGGGCTTCAGGCAAATTCTTCACATGTTAGTACATTCCCAAACCTTTGTGTCCTAAACAATAAATATTTGGCGTTGCACAGGAATCGTCGACAATATCTGATGTCAAAACATTACGAACGAGGGGTTCCCACTTTTCCATCATAATCTCATGTCAACTTTTCATTCAAGACCCGGACCGCCTCATCGTAAATTTTGTTACCTCCCCCTAATAAAGGCCCAGAAGGAAAGGAGCAGAGCCAGGTGCAGAAGATAGAAAAGCAGGATAAGGGATGTTTGTGGGTTGTAAATGGGCAAGGCTACCGGCTTCAGCCGCCTAATCATGATCAGGCCAACGACCACAAGAACCAGTATAGCAGGACTGGCCTCGGGCAGAGGAGGCAGCCTTTGTCGAGTCATGCAGCTAAAGCGTGTTCTGTTCCAAGGTGCACGTGTCACTGGAAAGGTGAATCGCTGGCTAAGGCTACGTGTCCTTAATCGAAATGAAGTAATCAAAGGTTATTGCGTATGTGAGGGCAAGAAACACAAAATGGCTGCCATGATCTAAGATGGATGCCATGGGTAGATCGGAAATGTGTTCGTAACAGGAGTACTCTTGCTCGTAGCGTAGCGAAAACACCAGGATATGCTAAATGGATCATTTGCGGTTCACTGATACCAATATTATGTATTTCCGACAATATTGAAAACACGGGTTCAAATCGTCACGGAACCTCAGACCCTCCTTTTGCCCTTACATAGGCAATGACTCAGTCTATATCAGAGTCTAATTCTATGCTCATCAGGTCAGTGACATGTTGTTGTATCATCATCCTTTCTCGCGCCTTTTCTCCAAACGCAGGTGGTTTCCTAAAACAGGTTGCAGCACAAAGACTACACAGAGCAGGACCACACTGGATAATCAGGCAGCATGAGAACAGGAATACTAAGATGACACCAATGACCATCAGAACCTTCCATCCCCACGCTGATATCAGAGTCCAAAACCACTCCATGAAGGACCAGTTTCCCTTGTCTATGTGTATAGAGTCGGAAATCTTGTGTAGCTTAGAGATCGCCTCATAGACTGTTGGAGCATTATTGGGAATAAAGACACAGCAGCTCGATTGGATCATTCTGCATACCCCACCTCGATCTGCAAGTATTACGTCTAGAACCATACGGTTCTGCAACGTCATCAGTCTATCCGCCTGAAGCTCAGCTGTCAGATTGCTAAGGGCACCAGCAGTTTCGGTAATAGTAGATTCAACTACCCGTGTTAGCTGACGTATGTTTCTACTATTGGCCATAGGCCCCCAGAACGGAAGGAAACCTTTGAAGAAGTCTCCAGCTTCCTGACCAGCGGTGTCTTCCTTGCTGAAAACACCTCTTGCTACTCTGGTCCTGTGGTAGTCAGAAGAAGCAGTGTACGTTGGAGGCAACAATCGAGCAATATAACATGACCCTGAAAAGTCAGCAGGCAACCATGTATACGCTCTGTCTTGACAGATGAAGTAGGTACCCCTAGCAGTAAGAAAAGCAGGGGAAGAGTTAGACGGAAACACGTAAGTCTCTACGCACTCACTCCTCCCTAGCTGAGCTCTCGGATTTCTCCCGTTTCCTTGCAAACAGACCTGACCTCGGTGAGGTACGACCCAGATTGGAGTTGAGCTTTTACGCTTGCTTTCTCCCAAACTAAGGCGATACTCTGAAGAATTCCAACTCAAATATACTCGTAATTCGTCTCTAGGGTAAGATGGAGTATTATTGACGTCCTTGATCATGTCAATAATTCCCTGGACTAAGGCTTTGTTGGCAGAGTTATATTTAGTGGAACGTGGTGGACGCGGAGGATAGGTTTCAAGGGCATAAGCAAAGATGGTTTGAAAGGCCTGAAATGATCCATTATAGCTAAAAGGCAAAACCAGATAGGGAATGCCTTTATCCATAGTGTGGGGTATCAAGCCACACACCCAGCAGTCTGTAGTGTTAACTACCAGTTGGTGTTGGTGCAAGAGCTGTACAAAAGTGTTATTGATAAATTCTGAGCGTCGAGCTTGCTCATGTTCAGGAAACGAGTGAAAAGAGTGTATGGAAGAAACAGTAGAAGTAGCAGGATCAAGGGGAGGTACTGTAGTTACTGGCACAAAGATTAAATTTATACCAAAAACGATTCCACCCACCAACGTTATTAAAACAATTAAAAATGTAATAGCACATTGCATCAGAAAACATTTACTATGAAGGACTCTGTAAAGTCTGCTTCTGCGAACATAAATCACATTTTCTCGTTGCAGCGCAGGAAGCTCCATCTTCTACAATCCGCTCGCGACCACTGATGATGTGTACGTAGATGAAAATGCCTCTATCAGCCCTGGGAGTTCCCAGAACCAACAGAAAGATCGACCTTGTGTCTGACCCCCGCAGATTCAACTAGGCACACAGCCACGACCCTACGGCTACCCAGACGGCAAGGCAATTTTTAAAAACAATAAAACAATAGCAAACTTCCTGGCTGAAGGCAAAAGTTCAAAATTCCAAATATCACAATAGGCAGTTTCCTGCTTTATTTGTCCATATTACGAGATCGTAAGTTGTATCTTAGTTTTGCAGGAATCGTTTGATCAGGAAACAGTGTGTTGTCAGTAGAGTTTGCAATGTTCAAGTTCGCAGATGGCAAAGTTTCTTCTGATGCAGAGGGCAAGTGTTCAGGAGTCAAAGAAGTAGTTTCAGGAGGAGAGTCAGAGTTTGGAGTGTCAGTTATCAATTCGGCATCGCTGAAAGGGATAAACTTGGGTGTTTGCTCGAATTCAGAGGCACCAATTCCCTTCTTCACCCAGTTGTCGTAAGGAAGTGGTAGGGGCACACGTTTGACATGTGTTGCATGTATCCAGTGCTTGCGACCAGCCACACGAACAGCAGTTCTCGTCGCCAATAACACCCGGAAGGGGCCAACAAATCTGAGCTGAAGGTTCTTCGTCCTCGTAAAGTTTCGTACCACAACGTGGTCACCTGGTTTCAGCTGATGACCTGGACTCTCCGGAGGCTTTGGCAATGCATCGAAAACCTGTTGGTGAATAAGACTCAATTTAGCAGTCAAGTCGTAAATGTAATCAATCAACATTGGGTATTCTAGAGAACAAAATTCCTTTGGCCTTGGCACTCCCCAAATATTAGCAGGACGGCCAAAGACAATTTCGTATGGACTAAGCCCTACTCTAGAATGCACAGTCGCTCTCGTGGATAACAAAGCCAAGGGTAGTGCGTCTGGCCAGGATAAACCCGTGGATGCCTGTATTTTAGCAAGTTTTAGTTTGAGGGTGCCATTGTAACCCTCAACTAAACCAGCAGACTGGGGATGGTTTGCACTGTGAAATTTTTGCTTAATACCTAAACCGGCACACACACTCTGCATAACTTTCCCTATAAACTCACTTCCGTTATCCGACCATACAATCCGTGGCATTCCATATCTAGGGAAATATTCTTTGAGAAGAATTTTGGCAGTTGATAGGGCAGTATTGTCCTTTAGTGGATATGCTTCGATCCATCTGGAGAAAGCACAAACTACCACCTGGACGTATTTTAAGTTATTGCACCGATCCATGTGAATGAAGTCTAACTGAATCACTTCAAAGGGGCAAGAAGGTGGAGCGAAGTGACCAGCAGGAGTAGGAGTTCCCTTGCCAGGATTATGCATCAGGCATACCATACAATTTTTCACCACTCTCTCTGCACATTTACTAATCCCGTCATTCTTCCAAACTGGGGCCAACATTTTACATATTCCTTTAGAACTTATGTGCGCTACTCCATGTGCCATTGTCACCACTGCAAGCACATAAGCATCAGGCAACATCCAACGCTGTTGTTCCGACAAGTCAATCCAACACCCACTCGAATCCAACTTGCCCGTACTTTCTTTCCATGCACGTTTTTCCTCCTCAGTTGCCTCTTTCTGAATCTCTTTCACACTTTCCACTGTATCCTCACACATTCCAGACTCGGAAATCCATCTTGCAGACGTTGCAACATACATTCTACTCATCATATTTCTAGCTGTCTGTTTAGCAGTCTCATCAGCAAAAGCATTCCCACGACCAACATCATCCGTGATTGCTTTATGCGCACTGCATTTCACAATCGCAACTTCAGTCGGCAAGGTTAGAGATTCCAACAAGTCGTTAACTAACTGACCATGTTGAATCTTAGTCCCATGGGACGTAATGAAACCTCTTTCTTTCCACAAACGGCCAAAACTATGGGCCACGCCAAACGCGTACTGACTATCTGTAAACACATTCACTCTCTTTCCCTTAGCTAAAAGACACGCTTTTGTTAGGGCGATTAATTCTGCAGCTTGGGCAGAATTCTGACTCACTTTTGCAGTCTCCACAATCGTCCTCAAAGTCGTCACTGCATAGGCAGCAGTCACATCACCATTCTCCAATTTAAAACATGACCCATCAACATACAACGTGCCATCTGGATCTGACAATGGGGTGTCTTTTAAATCAATTCGTCCTTTTGTCTCCTCCTTGGTTCTGAAACAACAATCATGAGGTTCGGAATCACTCGACTCTTGATTAGCCGGCAACAGTGTTGCTGGATTCAATACATTGCATCTTTTGATCTGAATATGACTCGCTAGCAATGTCAGCTCGTAGCCAGATAATCTCGCACTGGTAAGGTGTTGTGTCTTGGTTCTGTTCATGAGTGTATCCACAGCATGAGGAACCATGACCACTAGCATGTTATTCATTACCAAACCAGCAGATTGTCGAATGGAAGCCGCAGCTGCCGCTGTAGCTCTCAAACAACTAGGTAACGCTCTAGCTACCGGATCTAATGTTGATGAAAAATACGCACAAGGGCGTTGTTTATCACCAAATTTCTGTGTCAGAACACTCAACGCGCAACCTTCTCTCTCGTGAACATAGAGCGTGAATGGCTTGCTGTAATCGGGTGTGCCCAATACAGGAGCTGAACAAAGTGCATTTCGTAACTCAGAAAAACTCTCCTGACATTCAGCAGACCATGGCACCGGACTCTGAACATTTTTCCCAGTCAAAGCTACCAACGGTTTTGCTAAAAGAGAAAAATTTGGGATCCACTGCCTACAGTAAGAGGTAATACCTAAAAAGGCACGCACTTCTCTCTGTGTGCGAGGAACACTCATCTGCGTAATTGCTTTTATTCTCTCTGGGGTCAACTTCCTTCCCTCCTTTGACAAGAGATGACCTAGGTAGGTCACTTCTTGGCAGCAGTATTGCATTTTCGAAGGTGACACCTTGTGATTTAAATTAGACAAATGATGCAATAACGAAATTGTAGCTGCTTTGCAAGTTTCCTTGTCATCGGCAGCCACTAGAAGGTCATCTACATACTGTACTAGAGCAGAACCTGGAGGAAGTACAAAGGAATCTAACTGACTTTTTAATGCCTGACTGTAAATGGATGGGCTCTCACAATAGCCTTGTGGAGCGCGTTTAAATCTGAAGCTTCGACCTCCTAGACAGAAGCCGAAAATATCTCTGCTTTCCTCGGCTATTGGAATGCTGAAAAAGGCGTTTTTCAAGTCGATGACTGAAAACCATGTAGCTGTTGCAGGAATCAACGTTAACAAGGCAGTAATGTCTGGAACCACAGGAAACTGCGGAACCACAATCTTATTAACCTCTCTGAGATCAATAACAAACCTATATACTGGAGGCTTTGAAGGATCAGTTCGTTTCAAAATCGGTAATACAGGACTATTACAGACATTTCCTCTAGTTTCTTCAACCACACCTTTCTTAATCAAATCTTGCACAATCAGTAAAAGTGCACGTTCACCTTCAGTAGAGATCTTGTATTGAGGAATTCGTGGAAATTTTACATTTGCTTTCAAAGTGACTACATATGGTGGTATTTCTAAAAGGCCTACATCATTAGGACCAGTCGCCCAAAGAGTATCAGGGAGTGAACGCAGCTCTGGCGGGAGTGCATCCATTGACAAGTACATCGGAGAGGTGATTCTTTTACCCAACATAAGCTGTACTCCTTTCGGAGAACAGTACAATGTCGCATATAGGCGTTTTAACAAGTCTAAACCAAGCAGATTTTCATTACAACCTGTCGTCAAAATCAGGGGTGCTTTCAATTGACACGGTCCAACAGAAATAGACAAAGGACCAGATACGGGGTTGTAAACAGGGGCGCCTGAAAAACCTACAGAAACATTTGTTAAGCCGGATAAAGGTGCGCCAGGGAGTTTCGCATGCATGATCGAACTTTTTGCGGCACCAGTATCCAACAGAAACGGTTCGACTACACCTGATGTTGCTACTGCGACATAAGGCCCACTCTGATCCACTGGAACTGATACTACTCCCTCTCTCTGTCCATGGCTGTCCTAGTACTCATTTTGTTGAAATCCCTCATCATTTTCACAATAGTCTTCAACATGATACTGTTGAGATCTATTTTGTTGGGCAGACTGTCCATTTCGTTGATCAAAGTGATTGGAAGGGCGATCATTTGTCTGTGGAGGCATAGCACCTCGTCCTCGACCTCTAGAATTCTGCACAAAACCACCACGACCTCTCTGAGCTGCGGCTGCGTTATTTTGTGCTAAGACTGGACACTCATTTTTATAATGACCCTCTTTCTTACAATACGCACACTGATTCCACTGATATTGTGGTCTCTGAGAACCATAATCTGTCCTTTGATACGATCCTTGTTGCATATTAGTCTGATTCATGCGAGGTGGATATGCCTGTTGCAAAAGAACTTTAGTCTTTAAGTCTTTCGTTTTCTTATCTGATTTCTCTTTGTCCTCTTTATCCCTGTTTTCATAATACTGTGCAGTTGCAAGTATTTGCGCAGTTGTAGAGACAGCCCACGCACTCTCAGAATCTTTTAATTTATTGCATAGCTCAGGTAACAAATTGTGTACAAATTTATCGACAAACAATCTCTGTCCTCCTTCTGTGCTCATATCCTGACCACTATGATCTACAAAAGTCTCTTCGAACCTCGTGAAAAAGTCGGAGACACTTTCGTCTTTCTTTTGCCTGCATGCGGACAACTTGTCCCAATTAACACGTAATGCTGGCATCAGAGTCTTCATTAAGTCTATTATTCTACCTGGAAGATTAGCAATTAGAGGTTCGGGTTTGGAACCACCTATTTGCTGACCATCCGCTGCAATGATAGCTGCCCAATCACCACCTAGAGCAACGGGATGATTTCTCTTTACGGATTTTAGCCCAAATTGGTTGCGGAACTACATTCCCAAATAACATGTCAATGTCCGCCAGATTCATTACACAGGCCTCAACTGTTTGTGCTAATTCTTTATAGTACCCAGCAGGATTCTTACGCGGGTCTGGCAAGGCCTGTTTCACTGCTAACACTTCGGCTCGCTTCCACGGAATGTGTATCCACACTCTTTGGAATTGCGCTGGAGCGGCAGCAATACCATTGACCGCATCAGCTTGTACAGCATCGCGCCAAATTGGAGGAACCTCCCTCATTGGATATTGGCGATTCAGCTTCGTACTACTTTTCTCTAAGTCTCTCGGTGAACGAAGTGATGGATCATTCCTATAACTTAAAATCAGTTCCATCTCTTCTTTTATATTTTGACCTACTACCATTCCTGCAGCAAACTCTTTCTGAACCTTAATTAAGTCTTCTAAATTCAATTCAGAGTCATCTTCTTCTAGTTCCTCACGTAAAAGAGAGCACATCTCGTCAAAGACATATCGTTGCGTTGGTTCATTCCACTGCATAAATGTATCTAGTACATCTCTCGTACTATATCTCCTACTTTTCGAAATCCATCTGAGAGCCGTGGAATCTAATATTCCCCGTTCCTCAGTACTTGGGAGCTGACTACGTCTTTGTACAGAGTCAGAAGTAGGAGTCTTAATTAAAGATTTATAGAAAGTAGACAGAATGTTAGAAACAGAATCAGTGATTCTTCGACGAACAGAAAGCGGAGTCAACATACTGGCAGATGCAGAGAACACAGTAGCAGTTGGAACAGATAGCGGGACAGTAGGAGTATCGAGGAAGATAGCTTGTGAAACAGTAGGTGTAAGCGATACAGGTATAGGTAGAGAAGTCGGCAACCCAGGGAGAGGAGGTGCCGTAGGAACATTTATATTAACCATAGGAGGTACAGGAACTTGATTCTGAGGGGCAGGAGCAGGAATACCAGGTTGTCCAGCAACCGGCAATTGAACATTTGGTACAGGTGGAGCCGTAGTACCCTGTGCATACGGTGGTGGTGACCGTAACAAGTAAGACAACAGAGGATCGTTTTCAGGATCCTCTACTATCTTAGTCGTACTCGATGGCAAGGCAGGATAGCACTTATCTATCACTAAGTTACGCTCTCTAGTGGCTATCTCCATTGCCTTCTCAGACTCGTTATCTTGCAGCTGCTTAGCCGCTTGTTCTAAAGTTAACTCTTGCTCTTTCTGTTCTTTTTTCAACCTTTTAATCTCTCTCTGTTTAGATTCTTTTCGCCAATAACGGAAAGAATCAAACATTGCCGGCCGGGCTTTCTTCTTAAACAATTTCACTTCTAAATTGTCAAGGATTTCGGGTTCAAAACTACCATGCAGTGGCCAACTAAGGACACCGTCCTTTTCAGTGTATCGGACCCACATCTCATTATACGATATAGGACCCACTCCATGCTTACAGTAAAGATCATATAGAGGAGTCCCAATCGGAGGAACCAGACATGAGTCCTCCAATCATGAATCACTGTTGCAACCAAAACACGACAACATACAATTTTTCCGACTTACCATTTTGTAATCCGGAACACAGAACAAACAACACAAACAGGGATGTGCACTCGAACCAAGAACTTAGGCCTACCAAAAGCGAACAAATGTATCGATACCCAAACCAAACCAAATAGATTATCGTAACCAGAACAACCAGTGATAATCTTACGAAACCAAACCAAACCAAGAACCAAAAAAGGATTTTAACAACCCTCACGAAATAACCAGCTAGCAACCACTAAATACTTAACTGAGGCACTGAAGACGTCACCAAGGAGAAACCCGTCACGTTTCGCCGTACTAAGGACTGCACCTCGGGTCCAAGACAGGGCGACGGTCAAGGCAACGGCCCACTGCAGCCGTCCTGAACGGGAACCCTCGTGGAAGAGAACGTTGGGCCACTTTTGCGATATGCCGGGATCGATGAAGTGGGGCGCCTCCCTCAGGAATCTTCACACAAAGCTTCTCGAACTGTTCAGGCTTTCGGACCGGTAACGAATGACGTCGCTCCACGTTGGGCGCCAATTGGAGTTCTGGACTTTTTGGTTCCGTCCAGAGGTGTCAGGGAACAACACCCGAAGACCCCGGAGTTCCACCTGTCTTGGTGCACAAATAAACAGAAACACGGGCTTCTCGATGGTGGCGTCAAAGACCAAAGGTTTATTACTGCAGGGACACGGAAGTCACAGAAACTACACACGGGCAGATTCTAGGAGCCTGTTCAATTTGTACAAAGAGGGTTGCTCCTTATATACAAAAAATTGGGCTTCAGGCAAATTCTTCACATGTTAGTACATTCCCAAACCTTTGTGTCCTAAACAATAAATATTTGGCGTTGCACAGGAATCGTCGACAATATCTGATGTCAAAACATTACGAACGAGGGGTTCCCACTTTTCCATCATAATCTCATGTCAACTTTTCATTCAAGACCCGGACCGCCTCATCGTAAATTTTGTTACCTTCCCCTAATAAAGGCCCAGAAGGAAAGGAGCAGAGCCAGGTGCAGAAGATAGAAAAGCAGGATAAGGGATGTTTGTGGGTTGTAAATGGGCAAGGCTACCAGCTTCGGCCGCCTAATCATGATCAGGCCAACGACCACAAGAACCAGTATAGCAGGACTGGCCTCGGGCAGAGGAGGCAGCCTTTGTTGAGTCATGCAGCTACAGCGTGTTCTGTTCCAAGGTGCACGTGTCACTGGAAAGGTGAATCGCCGGCTAAGGCTACGTGTCCTTAATCGAAATGAAGTAATCAAAGGTTATTGCGTATGCGAGGGCAAGAAACACAAAATGGCTGCCATGATCTAAGATGGATGCCATGGGTAGATCGGAAATGTGTTCGTAACAGGAGTACTCTTGCTCGTAGCGTAGCGAAAACACCAGGATATGCTAAATGGATCATTTGCGGTTCACTGATACCAATATTATGTATTTCCGAAAATATTGAAAACACGGGTTCAAATCGTCACGGAACCTCAGGTATTTAGGTATCTGAAAAATATGTGCCTAGTACACGGCCTAGTGGACGGTTGGCAAATATCTAACGTTAATGACCCAGGGCACACTTTTTATTCTATCCACACTCTACACACATAAGAATTGACTATGTTTTAATGTCAAGTTCACTCAAAAGTAATTGTCGAACCGAGAAATTGCCTCGGATATTATCAGACCACAATCCCCTAATCTGCACCCTGGCCATTGCATCCGTTAAATCAGAATCTTCACCTTGGACTTTTGAAAAAGCCCTACTGATTACCCTAAATACTGCACTCATATGAGAGATTGGATCCCCAAATTTCTAGCTAATAACAAAGGCAGCACCTCAATCAACATAGTATGGGATACCTTGAAGGCAGGGATACGTGCAGAAACAATGCTGTACTCTTTAGGGGCAAACAAGCTAGAGAGGGAAACCATGAAGAGCCTACAGGACAATCTTAGGCTGGCAGAAGAAAAATTGGTCAGAGCAACAAGTGGGGGAAGCACGGCCAAAGAACTCTCTAGATCCCTAAGTCAGGTAGCAATTACTAGGGCAGCTATCAATAATATCTTTATTGATAAGTCAGTCAGTCAGTCAGTCAAAGATCTTTATTTCGATTAATTAAAATCATAAAAGAAGAAACAGTAAATACATCCACCAAGTATTAAAATAATTAAAAAGATAAATAAGCATTCGTTTGTTAATGTTCATGTATATACACTATTTACAATACAAAGATCAAACATTAAATGTATCATAAGGCGATTGCTTAAAATGCCCTTTATCCAATACCGAAAAAAATCAAGGTACAGGTAATTGATAAGTCAATCAGGAAAGCAACCTCTCGAAGAGAACTGGTGTATGAAATCAACGAACAAATGGGCCACCAGTTAGCGGCGAGGATGCAACAATAAACAACCTCCAGTCTGATCAGGGAAATCAGTGATCCCATTGAGGGTCAATTAAAAGATCCAGAACACATCAGAGAAGCATTTTGGCAAATCTACAGAGATCTGTACACTGAAGAAGGTAGGGGGGACCTAGCTGAGATAGAAAGCTATTTTGATGATGGCGAGGTTGAGAGATTTGAGGAAGAAGATCAGATCATATTGGAAGAACCCCCTCGCTTAGAGGAAATCCTAATCACCGCCAAAAACCTTACGAAAGGGAAAGCCTCCGGATTGGATAGCATTACTTCTGAGTTTTATTCAACGTTTCTGGAGCAAATCAAAAACATTTTAGCAGAATGAAATATACACATATTTAACGGTGGTCATCCTCCTAACTCCTGGTCTAGAGCTAAAATAGTTATCTTCCCCCCAAAAAATAAACCTCCAGAACAGCTAGGATCATACAGCCCCATAACTCTCATTAACCCCTTTGATGCTCATGACGAGCTGAGCTCGTCATGACCACACCCGTTTTTATTATGGCCCATCACAGGAGAAGGATATGGTCAGCAGGGATGCGGTTAATGCTGACTCGAAAATATATTCAAAGATTCTGGCCAGCAGGGTCGTCCCTATGATACACAAAGTGATCGCCAAGAACCAACATGGCTTTGTGCCAAGGAGATCAACCATTAACCACATTTAGAGAGTGATCATGCTATATGACGGTACGGAGACTGCGGGAGACCCTATGCATTGATCCTTCTCGATGCTGAGAAGGCTTTTGATAGGTTCTCCTGGCAGTTTCTTTGGCACTCTGTGTCGAGGGTTGGATTCAAAACAGGCTTCATTCCGACTGTGCAAAAACTGTATGTTAACCCAAAAGCAGTAGTATTGGTCAATCGAAGTTTGACTAAGGAAATCACAATATCTTGAGGGACCCGCCAGGGCTGCCCATACTCACCATTGCTCTTCGCAATATATATCAACCCTTTCATTCGCCGGCTAGAAAGGAATAGAGAAATTACCCCCATTATGTTACAGGACACTCACCAAAAACACTCGTGTACGCAGACGACATAGTGGTCGTCTCCTCCGATCCTACAACAGCCATGCCCGCCATAGAGTGAGAAGGTAGCAAGTTTGGTTTAGTCTCGGGTTACGCGCTTAATCAAGGGAAGACACCGATTGTTTTGAACAAAAAAAGCAGGATCGCTGGCAGAAGAAAAATTGGTCAGAGCTACAAGTGGGGGAAGCACGGCCAAAGAACTCTTTAGATCCCTAAGTCAGGTAGCAATTACTAGGGCAGCTATCAATAATATCTTTATTGATAAGTCAGTCAGTCAGTCAGTCAAAGATCTTTATTTCGATTAATTAAAATCATAAAAGAAGAAACAGTACATACATCCACCAAGTATTAAAATAATTAAAAAGATAAATAAGCATTTGTTTGTTAATGTTCATGTATATACACTATTTACAATACAAAGATCAAACATTAAATGTATCATAAGGCGATTGCTTAAAATGCCCTTTATCCAATACCGAAAAAATCAAGGTACAGGTAATTGATAAGTCAATCAGGAAAGCAACCGCTCGAAGAGAACTGGTGTATGAAATCAACGAACAAGTGGGCCACCAGTTAGCGGCGAGGATGCAACAATAAACAACCTCCAGTCTGATCAGGGAAATCAGTGATCCCATTGAGGGTCAATTAAAAGATCCAGAACACATCAGAGAAGCATTTTGGCAAATCTACAGAGATCTGTACAATGAAGAAGGTAGGGGGACCTAGCTGAGATAGAAAGCTATTTTGATGATGGCGAGGTTGAGAGATTTGAGGAAGAAGATCAGATCACATTGGAAGAACCCCCTCGCTTAGAGGAAATCCTAATCACCGCCAAAAACCTTACGAAAGGGAAAGCCTCCGGATTGGATAGCATTACTTCTGAGTTTTATTCAACGTTTCTGGAGCAAATCAAAAACATTTTAGCAGAATGAAATATACACATATTTAACGGTGGTCATCCTCCTAACTCCTGGTCTAAAGCTAAAATTGTTATCTTCCCCCCAAAAAATAAACCTCCAGAACAGCTAGGATCATACAGCCCCATAACTCTCATTAACCCCTTTGATGCTCATGACGAGCTGAGCTCGTCATGACCACACCCGTTTTTATTATGGCCCATCACAGGAGAAGGATATGGTCAGCAGGGATGCGGTTAATGCTGACTCAAAAATATATTCAAAGATTCTGGCCAGCAGGGTCGTCCCTATGATACACAAAGGGATCGCCAAGAGCCAACATGGCTTTGTGCCAGGGAGATCAACCATTAACCACATTTAGAGAGTGATCATGCTATATGACGGTATGGAGACTGCGGGAGACCCTATGCATTGATCCTTCTCGATGCTGAGAAGGCTTTTGATAGGTTCTCCTGGCAGTTTCTTTGGCACTCTGTGTCGAGGGTTGGATTCAAAACAGGCTTCATTCGGACTGTGCAAAAACTGTATGTTAACCCAAAAGCAGTAGTATTGGTCAATCGAAGTTTGACTAAGGAAATCACAATATCTTGAGGGACACGCCAGGGCTGCCCATACTCACCATTGCTCTTCGCAATATATATCAACCCTTTAATTCGCCGGCTAGAAAGGAATAGAGAAATTACCCCCATTATGTTACAGGACACTCACCAAAAACACTCGTGTACGCAGACGACATAGTGGTCGTCTCCTCCGATCCTACAACAGCCATGCCCGCCATAGAGTGAGAAGGTAGCAAGTTTGGTTTAGTCTCGGGTTACGCGCTTAATCAAAGGAAGACACAGATTGTTTTGAACAAAAAAAGCAGGATCGCTGGCAGAAGAAAAATTGGTCAGAGCTACAAGTGGGGGAAGCACGGCCAAAGAACTCTCTAGATCCCTAAGTCAGGTAGCAATTACTAGGGCAGCTATCAATAATATCTTTATTGATAAGTCAGTCAGTCAGTCAGTCAAAGATCTTTATTTCGATTAATTAAAATCATAAAAGAAGAAACAGTACATACATCCACCAAGTATTAAAATAATTAAAAAGATAAATAAGCATTCGTTTGTTAATGTTCATGTATATACACTATTTACAATACAAAGATCAAACATTAAATGTATCATAAGGCGATTGCTTAAAATGCCCTTTATCCAATACCGAAAAAATCAAGGTACAGGTAATTGATAAGTCAATCAGGAAAGCAACCGCTCGAAGAGAACTGGTGTATGAAATCAACGAACAAGTGGGCCACCAGTTAGCGGCGAGGATGCAACAATAAACAACCTCCAGTCTGATCAGGGAAATCAGTGATCCCATTGAGGGTCAATTAAAAGATCCAGAACACATCAGAGAAGCATTTTGGCAAATCTACAGAGTTCTGTACACTGAAGAAGGTAGGGGGGACCTATCTGTACACTGAAGAAGGTAGGGGGGACCTAGCTGGGATAGAAAGCTATTTTGATGATGGCGAGGTTGAGAGATTTGAGGAAGAAGATCAGATCATATTGGAAGAACCCCCTCGCTTAGAGGAAATCCTAATCACCGCCAAAAACCTTATGAAAGGAAAAGCCTCCGGATTGGATAGCATTACTTCTGAGTTTTATTCAACGTTTCTGGAGCAAATCAAAAACATTTTAGCAGAATGAAATATACACATATTTAACGGTGGTCATCCTCCTATCTCCTGGTCTAGAGCTAAAATAGTTATCTTCCCCCCAAAAAATAAACCTCCAGAACAGCTAGGATCATACAGCCCCATAACTCTCATTAACCCCTTTGATGCTCATGACGAGCTGAGCTCGTCATGAGCACACCCGTTTTTATTATGGCCCATCACAGGAGAAGGATATGGTCAGCAGGGATGCGGTTAATGCTGACTCGAAAATATATTCAAAGATTCTGGCCAGCAGGGTCGTCCCTATGATACACAAAGTGATCTCCAAGAGCCAACATGGCTTTGTGCCAGGGAGATCAACCATTAACCACATTTAGAGAGTGATCATGCTATATGACGGTACGGAGACTGCGGGAGACCCTATGCATTGATCCTTCTCGATGCTGAGAAGGCTTTTGATAGGTTCTCCTGGCAGTTTCTTTGGCACTCTGTGTCGAGGGTTGGATTCAAAACAGGCTTCATTCGGACTGTGCAAAAACTGTATGTTAAACCAAAAGCAGTAGTATTGGTCAATCGAAGTTTGACTAAGGAAATCACAATATCTTGAGGGACACGCCAGGGCTGCCCATACTCACCATTGCTCTTCGCAATATATATCAACCCTTTCATTCGCCGGCTAGAAAGGAATAGAGAAATTACCCCCATTATGTTACAGGACACTCACCAAAAACACTCGCGTACGCAGACGACATAGTGGTCGTCTCCTCCGATCCTACAACAGCCATGCCCGCCATAGAGTGAGAAGGTAGCAAGTTTGGTTTAGTCTCGGGTTACGCGCTTAATCAAGGGAAGACACAGATTGTTTTGAACAAAAAAAGCAGGATCGACGACTGTCGAGTGGCGGACAACGCTACGTACCTGGTAGTTGCCAACTCTCTGATCGCGAGAATTTGATAGACATTAACCTTAAACCAATGTTGTGCTCAATACAGATGGATCTACGTCATTTAGACAACCTCTATTTATCTCCATTTATCTATTATTGGAAGAGCAAACGCAGTTAAAATGTTTTTTTCCCTAAAATGTTATATTTGTTCAGAGCAATCTGTCTCGAATTCACAAGCCAATGGTTTAAATCAATTGAATGCACATTTTCTAAATGTATATGGGCATACTCACAACCCCGGCTGGCCTATAAACTTCTCACCCTCCCCAAGGACAGAGGCGGGCTTGCTCTTCCCAATCTAAAAACGTATTATTGGGCATCTGTGCTACTCTATAGCAGGGAACTACTACAAAATATGGCGACGGAGGAAACGGACGGGGTTGACGATACACCATCTATATTCCAACTCCTTCTGGGTAGTAAAAGCAGAGGGTATCTGGGAGACATATACATGATAGCTATCACAAAATAGTTAGGTTTAAAACACTCTACAGTGGGTTTAAGGTTTGGAAGATGATAAGGAAAATGTTAGGCCTAGGACAAATCTCACACTATACCCCCTTAATGGATAACCCAATTCTCCCGGCAACCACCTTTAGTGATAATTGTATCAGCAAATGGCAGGAATAACCCAGCTAGGATGCCTTTTTACCCCACATGGGGTTAAATCTTTTGAAGATCTGAAAAATGAATATCAGTTGGATTGGCGGGACTTTTTTAATTATCTCCAAATCATGGATTTTCTGCTACGCAAGCCAGGGGGGAGGACACTAGGTGATAAAACAACTTTAGTGGAGCCAATCATTTACACTAGGAACCACACAATAGGCGAAGTCTACACCTCCCTAACAACAATGCTCCCTGATGATTTAGAGAAAACTTCACAGAAGTGGCAGGGGAAATTAGATATATCAACCATGGGATGCTTGTATTCTTACCAATTAGCTCAAACTATTCTAATTTCTAGTAAGCTCCAGGCACAATTTTACAAAACCGGATTCTTTTTATACTACAGGCCAGATAAAATCGCCAAATGGCGGAGCGGTAAGGGGACCTGGTGCCCACGATGTAGCCTGGCTAAAGCTGACTGTATTCATATATTTGTCACCTGCACAATTCTGAAACAAGAAATAGAGAGATTTTTGCCGTCTGTTCTCCATGGAGAGATTGCTCTATGAAGTGAGATAATTTTACTAGGGGCCGATGACCCGGATAACCTCGAAAGTGATCACGAGCTTCTCTTTGCTGCAATGGCTGTATTGAGATTAAGCATTGCCTCGGCAGGGCTAGATCCTATAGCACCCTCTCTCCAACAGTGGCTTGCTAGACTACTAGCTATGTATAACATTGAGGTAGCCATCTACAAAAGGAAAGGTAAATAGGGGCTCAAAAGGGGGCTTAGGATCTGGACTCCTATTACGCAAAGGCGCGCCGCACAAAAATAATGGGAGTGTATTGTATTTTCCTTTTTTTTCTGCTTGTCTGTTTTTTTTTGGGGGGGGTTACCATCTTCCCTTTTTCCAAGGGAGATACTTGCTCTTGAAAAATTAATCAAATGTATGTCGAAGCAGATTCCTTGGCAAAGTTACATGTAATGCTCATGAGTTAATGTGTATTATGGAATCAATGGTATTATTGTCCGTCTCCATGGTGGGGTTGTTAAGAAATGGAAACATTCTGAATAAAGATATTTAAAGATAAGATAAAAAAAAAAGAATGCTGCCCAAACACAACATTAATTCAAAATGCAACTATTCTCCATGGTTGGGGATATCTTCTGGCCATTAAGGAAGATTTTATAAAAAATATGCTGAAGAAAGCTTACCAAAAGGCCTCATTAGGCATTATACATCGTCCGCTGACGCTCCAATATTTTTCAACCTAAAATCCAATGGAGAGCTGAGACTTTGTGTGGACTATTCAGAACTAAATGACATTACAGTGGAGATTTTGTACCATTCGCCATTCATTTTAGTTTTACTGTAGCAAGTCTGGACTGCCAACTTTTTGTCAAAAGTTGATTTTAGGGGAGTTTGTAATCTTGTCAGGATTAAGGCAGATGATAAATACAAAACTGACTTTAATACTATATATGATCATGACCAAATACCTGAACGGTATTTGGTCATGCTGTTTGATTTTTGCATTGCTCCTGCTTTTTACACCAATTAGTGAACATCTTCAGAGTTATTTTCGACACTTCTGTTATCTGCTTGGATGACATTCTAATTTTCTCTCAAGATCTGACAATAGATGAACAAAATGTACAAGAAGTAATAAACCTAGATGAGCTCATTAACTATATGTCAAACTAGATAAATGCATCTTCAAAGTTCAATCAGTAAATTTCTTGAAGTCTATCAAAGTGCATGCATTGGTATAATAGCCTGAATTCCACACAGTGGAGAAGATACAGAGGTATTTAGAGCTTGCTAACTTTTGTAGATACTTAATAGAATCCTTCCCTAGATTGGCATCCCCTACTGTACAAGTGACCAGAAGAGGACTTCCATTTCAGTGGGGGCTACTTCACAACATTTGGCAAATTGAAATCCCTCTTCACTACAGCTCCTGTCTTAGGGCATGCTGATAATGACCTACCATTTGTCATGGAAATGGATGCCTCTTTCTTTGTCTTGGGAACCATCCTGTCACATAGAGATTGGATAATGGAAGCTGTGCATCATGTTACTTTTTTGTATATAACCTTACAAATGGCAAAGCAGAATTATACAATCTATGATTAGAGAATATAGGCAATCATGGAAGCTTTTGATCAGTTGCGGAACCACGTTGAAGTGGCTTTAAACAAGGGGTTGTATCATCAAGTTCTTGAAGTCCATGAAATTTACCATCTCGTTGGATATCATTCTTCATTAGCTTACTAAAGAGAGCCTGAGGAGATTTAGAGACCTGCAGGGACCACTTCCCCGAAACTAGAAGAGAAACTCAGCAGGTCCCTTGGGTCTAAGCAAAAAATAGAAAGTAAATAGAATGAAAGAGTGCTGGAGTATTCCTTTTATAGGACGGATCCCCTCAAACACCCATAGGTGGCATGCTTCAGCATTAGGAAACCTCCTCGCATTGCAAACCTAGTCACAATGGGGGCTAGAACTCTGTCCCTGAGAGAGAGGATCTCAGGGATGTTTTCAATGTAACAGAACAGGTCTCCTAAAACTAATAGGAAAGCAGGGTGGGGTGAGGGAAATAAAGTTAATTGAGTGATGTGTGTGAGATAAACCTACTATAATAATAATAAGGGAAATTTATAAAGCGCCTGGTTACGTGTACCGGCGTGTCCCCGCGCTATAGTAAGTGGTGGTGTCAGGGTTGCCCCAGCCAGTGGTGGTCGCTTCCTACCGGGTGTACAGATATGTTTTGAGTTTTTTCCTGAATCTCGGCTCAGAGAGCTCCAGGCGCAGTTCCTTTGGTAGAGCATTCCAGCTCTTGGCAGCCAAGTACCTGAAGGACCTACCCCCCACATGCGCTATACGGTACATCAAACAGTTTTAGTGGGGCGTCCGTGGGTTAGGTTAAAAATACGTGCTATGAGATTAGGAAATTCAACCTTTCATAGATCAGTTGTGGTCAACATGTTTCTGCCTTGACCCTTCCATAGAGGTTTGGCGGCATTCATCAGGACCAAAAAGGAAAAATAGTGAGGAAAAACATGACTTGATTATTATGTGTGGGTCGCATTCAACTTAATCAACCTTAAAATTGGATTACTAAACGAATGGTTGGAGTGATTTTCACTCAGACATACGTCCAATGGTAGTGATGTTTTACCTGGAAAAAGATAAGAAGGCAGGAGACATACATCACTGGGGACAATCATGCACTCAAACAAAACATAAAGAAAAACAGATACGATTGATAATCAGTTTGTGGATTTCAAAGCTGATCAATATCATCTAAATAGCCAGAAAATTCATTACACTAGTCGTGTAAAGAGCTTATGTATTGATAGCTTACCCGCACAATCAGGTAAACATGGCCAACTCTATCTTGCCCCAAACTTGAGGGAGCATATATGTCCTATAAATGAAACATAGCATATGAGCAGTCAGTTGTGAGCTCAATATCACAGTGAACAAACAAACAGACAGAGCAACAAGGTGTGAAACAGATGACTACTAAGATAGTAAATACATTTAAGTTGTGCTTGTATAAATGTAATCTATGTTGTGTAAAGTGAATGTGAGATAAGTATATAAACGCCCAAACAAAATACAAGAGGTTCTTGTCCACTGGAAGCCGATATCAATATGTGCATGAAATAAGGAAATGGGGCAGATTGTAAATATCCCAGGGTAATGGCTCCAATGTTGCAATGCGAATAATATTAAAAATAAGGAAAGCTAGAAAAAGCAATAAACCTTAACGGAGGTATACAGAATCATGGATTCAGGAAGCAGCTTCTGTATTCTGTTTCTACAACCTGAGTTAGAAAGTGCTGTCTAAACAAATATTGTCCACAGTCACCCATTCCAATAAGTAAAAAACAGAAAGAAAAAAAGAGCAAAAGAAAAAGAAACGATTTAAACGTACCTTTGTCGTTCGTTTGCACTTTGGGAAGACAAGGATGGGGTTCATATGCCGGTGTTGTGTAATATGTGGTATCCCCACGATATCCTGTATCCCCTGCTCTTCGGCTCTTTTCGGAAATGAAACTCAGCCCGGGCAGGTTCAGACAGAAGTAGCTGATCACTGCTCGGGCTGAGTGCAGGGATACACGATTCAACAGGAAGCCAAACTCGGCTCTGGCATTAAATCACCAGAAACGTTTACACGAAGAGAGACAGACAGAAATAAATAGAATGAACCGTAATGGAAATGGCCATTAATTTAATAAACGTGAAAGCAAAGAAACTATTGCTGAAGCACATCGAATCGCAACGAAATAACATGAGGGGAAGAGAATACAAACTGGCAGAGGTTCAAATAAGGGGAAAAATAATATCAAAACGAGCGAAAGATTAAAGGGTAAAGTTTAAAAAAAGGCAATAAAAAAAGCAAAGTATTACAATACGGAAAGAAAGTGTTTTGATTTTCATACAATGAATATGTCAGAAGGTGTTAATGACAAACATATAACGTGCACAATAAGTTAAGTAACAGTGCATGTTTAGTTTGACACATACAGCATACTTGGCATTTTACCAGCTGCTCTATCTTTTTGTGTCCATGCTAATTAAACAAGCATTGGCAACACAATCGGTCTCATACTTTTGTGGAGGTTAGAGCTAATGGCATTGTAAATGGCAATGTTTTTTCTTATTTTTTAGGATGATCCTGGGCAGAGCATGCGCTTCTCTGTGACATGATGTATTGGAGCATGGAATAGAAGCCCCGCCCACTCTCCTCTCATATTTGCCATTAGCTTGTGTCATTGTCCTTCGTATTGGCTTGTGTCATTGTCCTTCGTAAATGGTGGCTTCTGATTCGTTATTAGGTTTGTAAGTGCCTCCTTAGTACCGCCTTGTCTTCATTTGTAACCTCCCATGAGGACTGGCCTTTTTACTTCAGTTGTTACACGCTACGTCTTTTTTAGTCTATAAGCTCTATTTTATTTAATGAGTTTCTCCTACGTCAGGCACAACACGCTTTCCTGCTACATTCAGTGCGCCATGCATGTTTTCACTTTCCGAGCAGCCAGGGATAATGGCGACCGCTGATTTTCTAACCCAGATACTTTCGTACGCTCGTGTCTCAGGCTGCACAGCACACATTTTGGGACTAGTTCCCCTACTGTCTTTGTTCGTACACATATCCTGGTGCATGCTGGTGGCTCACAGCATACATTCTCGTGCCAGCGACCTACATGGCAGGTTTTTGTTCAGGAATTCTGGTTCACGCTCATGTCACTCACTGCACAGCACATTCTAATGCTGGTTTTCCACATAGCACGGCAGGTTTTCCGACACAAATCCATGTGCACGCTTGTGTTGCATGCTGCACAGCACACACTAATGCTGGTTTTCCACAGGGGTATTTTTCATGCACTTATTATGGTCCACGCTCGTGTCTCATGTAGCACTGCACACATTTTGATGCTGGTTTTCATACATGGATCCTGGTGCACGCTTGTGTCTCACGCATCACAGCACATTCTAATGCAGGTTTCTCACAGGGCTGGCTGTCGCGCACAGATCCTGGTGCGCACTCGTATCTCACGTTGCACAGCACACACTAATGCTGGTTTTTCACAGGGCTGGTTTTAATGCAAGGTTCCTGGTAAACGCTCATGTCTCGTGCTGCACAGCAAACTCTAATAATAGTTTCCCACATGGCTGGGTTACCCATACGGAGACTGGTGCATGCTCATGCCTCACGCTGCACAGCACACTCTAATGCTGGTTTCCCACACAGCTGGTTTTCGTGCACAGATCCTGGTGCACGCTCATGCCTCACGCTGCACAGCACACTCTAATGCTAGTTTCCCACATGGTTGGTTTTCGCACATGGATCCTTGTGCACTCGCATGCCTCACGCTACAAAGCACACACTAATGATAGTTTTCATACATGGACCCTGGTGCACGCTCGTGTCTCATGCGGCACAGCACACTTTAATGTTGGTTTTCCATAATGCTGTTTTCAAGGCACAGGTCCTTGTGCACACTTGTGTCTTACGCTGCACAGCACACCTTAATAATGGTTTCCCACATGGCTGTTTTTCACGCACGGAACCTGGTGCGCGCTTGTGCCTCATGCTGGAGAAGTGTGGCTCACGGTGTAGAGCAGGCAGACCCGGAAGCTGAGGTCAGACCCGGGACCAGGGTTCAATTCCCGACGCGGCAGGGTCTTGAGCTCAAATGTCCACGGACTCGATAATTCTCGCTTCGGTGCCTGCTCTAATCATGGGTTCTCACTCTGCAACTCTGGGCATTAAGCTTGCTTAATCTCCACAACGGCCCCCTGCGGCGGGATGCCTGGCTTTCACCTTGGGTATGCCCTGTAGGGGTTATCTCACAGGGAAAAGCCAGGATGGGTTCCCAAGGCAAGCGCCGGGAAACCTCCGGGTAGCTGTGCGCTCAATAAATGCAATAATAATAATAATAATAATAATGCTGCACAGCACAATCTATTTTTTTTTTTAAAATATCTTTATTCAACAGTTTTTCCCCCCCCCACTTTTTTCTTTTACATCCGGTGTATTTACATCGTTACAGATTCTTTTACAACAAATACAGATTTGTAATAAAAAAGTAAAATTAAAAAAAAGCAAAAAAGCAGATTTAAAACAAAAAAAGCCACTAAACATAAGGATAGTACATCCTACATCCTCTCCATTAATCTTGTGAAGCTAACGAATTTCTCAATTACTACCACAGACAGTTTTCCTACATTTCCATTGCTCAATGGGAAACCATATCTTGCCCCCCAGAGCTTTTGCCTTCCTTCCTTTTCTATCATATATGGCCCTCTCTAGGTTGTATGTAGATAGTAGTCTTGCTACCCACGTCTGAAACGACGGTGCTGATTTCTCCTTCCACGCTTTAGCGACAATTATCCTGTATACTGCTGTAACCATGAATAGGAATTCTGGATAAGTTGTATTTTCCTCTAAGCTTACCCCCAGAATTATCAGCTCCTCAGTTAATTTAGTTTTTATTCCCAGTGATTTCTCCAGAAACTCTTCTATTGCCAGTTTTAAGGTATACAATTGCGGACAGTTTGCAAACATATGTGTTATATTAGCCTGTGTAGAATTGCACCTTGGACACGTTATTCCAGTGGAGCCTCCCCAGCTGGCTATTCTGGCCGGCGTGAAATATAATGAATAAACTGTTTTGTAGTGTTGGGTTTGGAGTGTAGCTGAGCATAAAATAGTTCGACCAAAATCTAAGGAAGTTTGTAGGTCTTCTGGTCGTGCCTTTACCTGTTCTCTCCATTTATTACTGTATTTCTCTCTGTCATCTATTTTATAAACTTGAAGCTCTGCATACAACTGTCTTATTGAGCATAAGAGGCTACTTCCCAGGTAATCCATTATCCTACAGCTCTCCATCCCTCCTGCACCCCCTGTTTTTGTATGGAAGTAGCTCCTCACTTGTAGATATTTGAAGAAGCTGTTCCCAGTTATATTATACCTATGCTGTATGTTTTGGAATGTTAAGATTGCTCCCCCTGCGTCCATTAAATCCCCCAATTTCTTGATCCCTTTCTCATCCCATTCCTTCATAACTGTATCACAGTAAATTTCCATGGGGAGATCATTATTCATATAGAGCCTTAAGTACCTATTGTACCTTCCCAGTCCCAGTTTTTTCTTTATTGCTTTCCAAACTTTATAAATCGCACTCAGGGTCTTGAATCTTGTATGTTTAAAGTATGCGAAGTCCACAGTTGTTACTAAAGCGTTTTCAGCCGCTTTACCTAAGAGGGCTTCATATACATTCACCGGACACTTTCTCCCCTCCTCCTCCTGAGCACTTCCACCTAATAATCCTTTGGAGTATTGTAGAGCTGTTGCCCAATAATAGAATCTAAAATCAGGTGCTCCCCAACCTCCCCTCTCTCGTGAAAGAGTTAAAAACCGGTACGCCCTACGTGTCTTCCCCTGTGCCCAAATTAATTTATTTATTACTGATTCTATTTTATTGAACCATATACCTTCAATAAAGAGTGGAATTGCCCTAAACAAATATAAAAATTTCGGAAAAGTAACCATTTCGATAAAATTGATTCTGCCCATGAGAGTCAAGTGTAAGTTATTGACCCTCTCCAAGTTGCTTTTGACCTTGGCTATTAATGGTTCCATATTTATCTCCACTAATTTTTCTAAATCTGCCGTTACCTTAACACCCAAATATTTTGTGTCTGAGACAACTCTTGCATCTACAAATGTAGTATGTCTATTCTGGACTACTTGTGTTTTCCCCCTATTTATTAAATACCCAGACACCTCTCCAAATTTTCTTGCCTCCTGTTCTATTTCGACCAGTGACCCCTCTGGTGTCGGTGTTATAACAGCCACATCGTCTGCATAGGCAAATATTTTATACTCTTTTCCATGTAATAGGACTGGCTTAATCCACCTATTTTTTGTAAGCCTTCTCAAGTAGGGATCTAGATAAATTGCGAATAGTAAAGGTGAAGCTGGACATCCCTGCCTAGTCCCCCGTCTGATCTGTACTGCGTTGGAATATGATCTGTTAATGCGTATCCTAGCACTAGGATGTTTATATAGTGCCTGGACTGCGGTTATATATCCACGACCAATACCAGCCCACTCCATAGCCTTCCATAGGTACACCCAAGAGACCCTGTCGAAAGCCTTCTCGGCATCCAAAAAGATAGCCGCGACGGGGTCACCTAAGGCTGCTTCAGCATCCAATATGGTAATCAACTGTCTAGTGTGTTCAGTAGTTCCTTTGCCTGGTATAAATCCATGTTGTGTAGGGGACACCACCCTCTCTATCACCTTACTCAGTCTGTTGGCCAATGCCTTAGAGAATATCTTTGCATCAGCATTAAGCAGTGTGATGGGTCTATAAGAGCCCGGCTCAGTGGGGGGTTTATCTTTTTTCAGGATGACAATTATATCAGCGCCCGCCCAAGATTGAGGAACTATTCTGCCTCCCTGTGCCAAGCAGCAGATTGACCAAATATCTTTAGCTAGTACCTCCCAAAAAGTTTTGTAGAATTCCACCGGGATCTGATCCTGTCCCGTTGCTTTGCCAGATGGTAAGCTGAATATTGCATCCCTTATCTCCTGTACTGTTAGCTGCATATCTAATTTGTCCCTTTCTTCTATACTCAACCCCTCTTGCAAGCCTTGCCTTAGGTATTCCAGGCTTTTCGTCTCTGTCTCTTCATCATTTTTATCTTGCTCATATAACCTCTCATAACATCTTCTGAACACCTCCTGCACCTCTTCCACTTTATTAACGATTATCCCATTGCAGTCCTTAATTTCTTTAATCTCGCCTGCAGCTAGCTTTTGTCTAGTTCTAATTGCGAGCAAAAGCCCCACCCTCTCGTTACATTCATAGCATTTTTCTTTATTTGCTAGGTATCTTCTTGCTGTTTTTTGTGCCAAGGTAGTCCCTGTTTCCGCCTTCTGCGCCTCTATAGCCACTAAAATCTGTTCAATGGGATCTTGTCTTCCTATCGCATCCAATAGCATTTTTTCTAGCACAATCAAATTTCTAATCTCCTCTTCCACCTTATCCTTTTCTTTTTTACTTCTTCCCAGGTTATAGCTTAATGTCTCTCCCCTTATTCCTGCTTTAAAACTGTCCCACACCATATCTGCCGAGGCTGAGTATCTATTTATGTCCCAAAATTGGGTCATCCATTCTTGCATCCTTATAATATAGTCCTCCTCCTTCAACAAGCCTCTCTCAAACGTCCATGTCGAATTTGCTTTTTCTGCTTTTTGTGACATTGCTAGACTTAACACCAGCGGATTATGGTCCGACATTATTCTTGGGAGACATTCTATTTTAGCCCTGCTGACTAATGAGCTAGAGATAAAGAAATAATCTAGTCGGGCTACTGTTTGATGTGGTGCTGAATAAAAAGTGCTACCTACGCCTAGGGGATTAAATTCCAGCCATATATCCACCAAAGCGTTATGTCTAGCAAGGTTTTGTACTGCTTTATGAACCTTTTTTTTCCTTCCCTGATATATGCCTCCGCTTGCATCTATTACTCCATTCAATCCATTGATATTAAAATCCCCACAACAGATCACCGGCTCTGGCCACAGGGCTAACTCCCTATCAATAAAATCTAATAATTCCGGTTCATCATCGTTTGGACCATATAGTGAGGCCAAAGTACATCTTCCCGCAGCTGTTTCTATGTCTAACATCACCCATCTCCCTTCAGAATCCTCTTTTTTCTTTTTAATTTTTACAGCCCCTTTTCTGGCCATAACTGCCACCCCCTTATTTCTTCCCTCTTGACCTGTACTAGCAAGGACCTCAAATCCCATCTGGCCAAGCAGGAATTTATCTTCAGCTGCTACGTGTGTTTCCTGCAGACAAGTTATATCGATTTTCCAGAATCGCAGCAGTGAAGAGAGCTTCTGCCTTTTCTCCATGTTATTTAGCCCACAGATATTGATCGTCATTATCCTAACTGCCATAATTCTAGTTTAGCATTTGCCAGCCCCACAACTACTTTTTTGTCTTTTTCTGTGCATTCTTTATCTGCTTCACTCCAAACTTTACAAATCTGTATTATTTTACACCACCACCTTTCACCCGTGACTTCTTCCCTTCCTTCTCCCCCCCCCTTTGAGACCCCCACCCCGATTGCTCCCCCCCTGTGACAGGCAAATAGGTCATCCCTGACCTATGCGTGTCCGCTTAGCGTTGTAGAGTCGCTCCCCCTCTCCTCCCCTCTTGTCATCTACCGCTTTAGCCTGTCAGGCTTAATAAGGTATCCTTGATTATTTCCTTCGAGTTCCCCCTTGCTCTTTTAATTCTGTCAGAAATTCCCCCGCTTTAATTTCAGAAAAAAACATTCTAGTGCGACCTGCTACTATAACCTTCAATTTTGCTGGAAACATTAGATATGCCTCTGCTCCTTGGGACTGAAACGCATTAATCAACTGTCTTAGTCTCCAGCGCCTCTCCACTGTTATGTGACAAAAGTCAGGCCTCGCAAAAAAAGTTACCCCTTCCACCGTTTTTTTGGCATCAGGTCTGGCTCTCTCCATTAGTTCTTGTCTTGCCAGGAAGTTTCCGAAAAAAACTAACATAGCCCTGGGTAGCGTTCCTGAGCCTTCCTTATGGTTTTTTCTTACAAAGAGTGGGTATCTATGGGATCTCTGCACTTCTTGTTCCCAGTTCCATGGTACCTCTGGGAATGCTCCCTTTAACAACTTGACGACAAAGCCTCTGGGATCTTGGCCTTCAATTCCTTCCTCTATTCCCAGGAGTCTAGCATTATTGCGCCTCTGGCGATTCTCCAAATCCTCCACCTTCCACTGTAGATCTTCCATGGTCTTAGTCTGTCCCTCTCTAGATGATTGCCACTCAGTTACTTCGTCTTCTAAGCGGCCAGTTCTTTCTTCAACTTCAATGATTCTTTCCTCTACCTCTTCAAACTTTTTATTTATCTTCCTAATTGAGGCTTGGATTTTTTTCGTGTCATGCCTGGCCCTTCGACTTGCAACCCTTGCCTCCATTTGTATCTGTTTCAGTGTGGCAAACATTAAGTCCAGCTTCCCTCCATCATTTTGTGTCTCTTTTTCATCTTCTTTGTATATACTAGAGGTAGCGGAATAGTCCCATACTAGCCTTTTAGTTGTTCCCTTATGCATGTTCTGGGGAGAGCCTGCTCTTCTGGCTGTTATTTTGCGCTTTTTTTGCGTGCCTCTCCCTCTAGAACTGTCGCTAGCTTCAGAACTCGAGAGTGAACCTGATAAATCTCTCCCTTCCTCGCTGCTTGCCAATGTTGATTCTGATTCTGATTCTGTTTCCTCCGGGATAGAAAAGAACCCGTCTCCATCGGCCCCTTCAGCCCCTTCTGCGCAAGCCATCTCTGCCATGATATCATTATGCGTCCCTAGCACAACATTCTCTTTGTCTTTGGCTTGTAGCTGCTCTTCCCGTATTTCCTCTTCCACCTCTTTAAGGGCCTCAAGCATTTGCCCTGTATTCGACATCGCACCCCCACCGTTGGCCTCTCTCACCTCTTTAGCCGGGTCTTGGTTTCCATCCTGTAACTCCTGCGTCTGTTCGTGTTCCAGTGCGCCGCCGTCTGCCTGTGTCTGAGCCGCTGCCTGACACTCCGCTGGAGGCTCCGCGGGAAGCGTGAGCTCCGTAGTCTCTGGTTGCTTAGCAACGCTTCGGCTTGCGTCCTCGAGAACGTCCTCAGAATGCACAGCACAATCTAATGCTGGTTTTCAAATGAGTTTCTCCTACCGCAGACAGAACAGGCTTTCCTGCAACATTCAGCGCGCCATAGGTGCTTTCACTTTCCAAGCAGCCTGGGACGATGGCGGCTGCTTCTTTGCAAGGGAATAGGGCTCGTATTTGCAAGAGTTTTAGCTATTAGCATTGTAAATTACAATATTTTTTATTTATGTGTTAATTACAAAACAGATAGATAAAAGGCATTGTCAATTACAATGCTGATAGCTTAAACTCTGGCAAATGCGAGACCTATTGCATTGCAAATGCTTGTTTTTGTTTGCAGTGGAGTGATCACTTAGAAAAAGAGAGTTAGAGCTATTGGCATTGTAAATGTAAATATTTATGTGTTATAGAGTAAAGTCGTTGTATGTGGTTTGTAGTGAAATTACGTAGCTACCATCCAGGTAATGTGAGCATTTACGAAGCAGAGGTGCAGTTAGGATGGATGGATTGGTGGAATGATGGCTATTTGTATGAATGCTTGGATGGATGGACAGCTGTATGAGTACATGCATGCATGTCTGGGTGATCAGTTGAATAAAAAGATGGTAGGTGATGCATGGGTAGGAAAGTTACAACTGGTTGGTATGGAAAGAAAAAGATGGATACATATAGAAAATATTTCTACAAAGGAACGTTTTGTACATTATTGGACCTTTGGTCAAGACTGTATGATATATCAGGCTACATGGTGGCCACGATCTCATTAAATATAAAATCCCATTTACAATTCAGAAGTTGGTGGTGGTTTGGTGCTGTGACCACGAAACTATGCTTCATTGTCAGCTACTTGGATGCCTGCTTAATCTGCAATCTTCCAACACAGTATTACATTTGGACGCTGGTTTTACCCATTCAAATCTTAAATGCTGTGTTCCATCAAACCTTACAAGAGACAGTTACTATTTATGACTGCTGAAGGAAAAGTCTGATGACTCGTCCCATTGATAGAGCTTGCATGTGGTGTTCTGCAAGTTGCAAGGACACGTTTACAATGCCCTGTTGATGAACACAATTATGCCACTCTGTGGCATTGGGACTGCCAAATATAGGCCTATATGTAAACTCTCTGGTGCATGCCATACACACAAAAGGCATGCTACATGTTTCCGGAGCCTTGCAACTTGTTCCCGTGTGAGGCCAAAGAAGGGATGGCAAGACAGGCACAGCAAGGGCAGCATTGCAGTCTTTTTGTTCTGAGGACTGCAACATTTCCGAGTGAGCCTTCACAGCAGCAGCTTCCCAGTATCTCTGTTGCTTACTAGATTGGAAGACCAAACAAAAGATCTCATATTCCGGGGCTGTATTACAGACGACTGCCCCAGCGCTAATTGTCACTGTGCGCCAGATTATGCTCCCAACGGCCTTACAGAGGATCAGTCTGTGGGGGGGTGTGGCTGGACACCGATGGAGCAGGGAGCCTGAACCGGAGCTCCTGCGGGTGATCCCCCATCACAGCCCATCCTGCCCAATATAGAGGGGCCCTTCACCTAACAAAGTCATCCCCGGACAGGTGAAGGTCGGGGGAGCAGGCAGGAATTGAAAATCGGGGCGCAACAGCTCACCTTCACTGTGAAATGAGCTGAAGGGAGGTGACGCGGGCTAGCCCAGTTGGCGCTCGCTCTTTGAGCTACGACTCTAAGGGAGCAACTGGTGACTGTCTCCCGCACAATGTGGATTCGAGGGGCGATCTGAGCTGGCGGAGCACTGGAAGAGCAGGACTTTGCGGCCTCCGGAACGAAGAGGCGGGACCTGGGCTTAGGCGGAGAGGGAGACGCGGCCGGAGAAAATGACACCGAGGACCTGGGGGCGACCTCCGTTGCGAAGCCCAGGTACCGAACGGATAACCGGCGCCAGTTTGGAGCGGGAGCTGGTACTAATGCACGCGCTGCGGGCTCCAGACAGTGAAGAAGCGATGAGGGGAGGCAGAGGTGACCTGAGCCATTGAGGGTCCGTGTGTGGAGTACTGTGGGGCAGCCGACTGTGAGCGGGGGCTCGCCTACCAGGGTCGCAGTGCCCGGGCTACTCAGTGGAGCCGGTGGAACTGGCTGCATATCTGGGAGGCTCCGGGAGGAGCCGGCAGTGTCGCTAGTGGAGGGAGCACACCTCCTAAGCCTGGGACTGAGAGGCGGGTCGGACCACCTCAGCTACAATCACAACCCCCACCATTCATGTGACTTGACAGATGGAGAGCAGGGGGCTGCTGCCCATGGAGCGGTGAGGAGAGGTGGCAGCGGGAGGTCTAGAGGATATTGGAGTGGCGAGGAGGGCCGGGACACTGTGACTTTGAACTTCTGTTGGAGGTGCTCTCCGACTGCAGCAGGTGACGAGCTGACACCCACACCGATGCGGGCTGAGCGATGGGAGTAGGCCCAAGAGAGACAGGGACCGGGGTTGGGGGCTTTGCCCGTACTGACATATTGAGCAGCCACATGACCTCAGGCCACATTGATCGAATCCTACTTGCGAGGAGAGTGGGGAACAGGTGCCGGGTTAGGTTGCTCCCTTTTCGGCACTCCTTGCGGCATCGCTTCTGCGCTGCCCCCGTGCATCACATTTGGGCTCCACACCCCATGTGCTTGGACTCGACTGCCCTTGCCGCAGGAGAGGACTATACAAACCCAAAGTGTGTACCCGCTGGTGCCTTTACTGATCGGCCTGCTCCTACACCATTCCAGGTATGGGGAGAGTCAACAAAAGACGTACTTGAGGCGGAGCATTGGGAATCGGCAGGCGAAGACAATTGGGAGTCGTGCCCGCTCTGACCTGATTAGCTTTTATACATTCCACCATGCTTATCTCCGTTAAATCGGGCTCCATCACCTACCCTTGTCCTCCAGCTGTACTTTTACCAGACATTGAACAGGTTGCACCTGTTCTATCTAGCATCTGTAATGCTATGTTTATTTCAGGTATATAGCCCGCAACCTGGAAGAAATTCATTATAAACCTGTTGCTAAAAAAACCAAACCTAGATCGATCTGACACTAAGAATTACAGGCCAATAGCCAGCCTGCCCCTCCCAGTCAAATCACTAAGGCTGACACTTTTTAACATATATGTGTCGGACTTAGCCAGAGTCATCAAGGCACACGGGATGGGCCTAACATCGTATGCTAATGATACACAACTGGTGCTGTCTATATACAATGATGGTGGTAAGGTAAGGTAGCAACCAACTTTCAACAGGGCATGCTGGCCATTAGCAGTTGGATGTCCAGCAATTGCCTTAGGTTGAACTCTGATAAAAACAGAGGTTATGACTTTTGGCAAGTTGTTCCCCATCTGGTCCTTTGCCTGGTGGCCGTCCTCACAGGATCCCCCTCCTCTTTCAGTCACCAAGGTCAGGAATCTGGGCGTCATACCTGATGACAGGCTGACATTTGCTCCTCATGCTAATTCGGTGGTCTCAGCCTCATTCCATAAACTGCGAATGATCAAAAAGATTCTACAATTTCTTCCCTTTACCGAGGGTAAACCTTTGGTCAGTACACTTGTTATGTCCACCATCGATTACTGTAATGGGCTTCTTGTGAATGCCCAAAACAAGGTAATTCACAAACTACAATCAGTCCAGAACGCAGCGGCCAGAATGCTCTCAGGATCCCCCAAATATTAGCCCATCTCCCATGTCATTCAGAAGTATCATTGGCTCCCTGTGAAAAATCTCATAAAGTTCAAGGCCTTGTGCATTGCGTACAAAGCTTCGTGTAACATTGGACCTCAGTTTTTAATTGAAAAGCTAGCTACTTATATTCCTACTAGGGCCCTTTGCTCCTCTAATGCATTTCTGCTTAGGGTGCCACGTACCAAAACCGCCTCATGGGGCGACAAGCGCTTCATCTTCGCCACTGCAAAACTTCCTACCATTAAATATCAGATCCTGACAGTCTTTACTAGCATTCAGGAAAATGACAAAAACCTGGCTGTTTAATCGATAATCCCCTCGGCTTTGGTAGATGCTGCTGTCCTCAGCACCGAGACACACACGGATATTTGCGCGCTTTATAAGTCTCATAAGTAAATAACTAGATACATATCTAACCCCAGAATGTATTAACAGATATTTTTAAAGGGAGGACGTCCGATGCCCGAGATGTACTACAGTGCGAGCGACGTACATCCACATGATGTGGAGTTGTACTTCTTTAACACATTATTGGCAGGAAGTGACACAGGATATGGCTAGGATCATGAAGAGGGTAATCCCATGCACACATACACATGTACTGCTGAGATGTTTTTCACACACAGCCAAAACTAGGACCACAGACAGGTTCATAGACCTCGCCTTTGTCCTGGCACAGGGGGAAATCACTTGTAACTGGAAAGACCCGAGAGGCCCCAGTGTGCAATGGTGGAAACGGGAGCTAGTAACGTGGGCATGATGCGAGAGCAGGGTCCTCTTGAGAAATGTGAGGCAAGGGATAGGCAAGGAGGAGAGAGCCAGGGCTTGGGAGACGATGATGGACGACATGCAGTGAGACGGACGGGAGTCTGACGCTTCTACTCCTGAGAGACCACCTCAATAGGAGCATCCCTAGTGACCAAGGCAGAGGGCACAGGGGGATCCCGGACAGGGAGGGATATATAATTTACCATCACAGGGGAGGGTACATACAGAACAGGGGGCACCCGCGAAGGGCTTCCACAGACGGTCAGACACGAGAGAGGTAACCTTCAGAGCTCTAGGGATACAATGGGGAGACAGCAGTGCGGGGCATCTAGTTAACTGTTTTGGATTGGTTGGGTGTGGGGGGAACACGAGGCCACCGCACCATTATTCCCTCAGAAAATGAGAGTAGACAAAGACATATCCATTACAAACTGCAGAGGAATGAAGGATGGGTTGGGGGATATATTGCCAACAGCTATGGCCATAATATTTTTGTATCAGGATATGTGGATGAACAGACTGATAATAAATGCCAATGAAGTGTGTTTAAAAAAACAAAAAAACAGAGGATCAGTCTATAATGCATCATGATGTTGTTGAAGACTTTGAACTCTGTGGTTATAAGTGTTTGCGTCTGTGCGCATATTGTATTAGCGCACAGACGCAAATGCACAGACATACTCTGGTGCACAGCGACAATTAGCGCTGGCGCACTCATCTGTAGTACAGTCCCAGAATGTTTAACCCCTTCGCTGCGGCGGCTATTCCGCCGCAGCGCTAAAGGGGCGGGGCGGCCGCATGCTGGTGACGGAGCCGCTCCGTCACCAGCCGCGGTTGAGCTATGCTGGTGACGGAGCGGTTCCGTCATGACCCGCCCCGCTCATTAGAACGCCCGCGCAGGCGCGAAATCAGCGCTGCGCAGGCGTGGCGGCTGGGCCATGACGGAACCGCTCTGTCATCAGCACAGCGCACCCGCAGCTGATGACGGAGCGGTTCCGTCATCAGCATGCAAAGGGTTAATGTACTGCTTTTGTTGATGGGATAGGTGAAAGTCCTTATTCTCTCACCAAAAGCCTGACCCATACATTCACTGAAGCACTACGAAGAAGAAATAAGGCTGCGCTGCACTCTGAAAAAACAATAGTCTAGCCTCTCAAATCAGAAGTATAACTATACCCAAAGTACGCTCCAGAAACATTTTGTATGCCTTGCAAAGATGCAGATAACAGTTTCAGGTATTCAGCATGTATTGTATTACAAAACACTCCTGCCAAACTTGTGATGCTGTAACTGCCCAGACACGTTATACAGAAGGGGGGTTTACCCAAAAAGTCACTGGGACCTGGGTGCTATATTATACAAAAAGAGGGGTCCCAGTGGGATGTATCTAAAAGTACACAAAGTATATATCACAAAATACAACAAAATCCATGAGTTTCCTTATACACACTGTTATTTAATCACAATGCATATTTATGCTGTAAACATTCTTTAGAACTCAATCTATTATAAAAAGGTGCCCCAGGGAAAGAGGGAGTAAGAATGAGTGTAAATGTGAGGAAAAGGGATGTGCAGAATCGATCATAGTGCAAAGCAGCGAACAATACACAATAATGATGACAATATATACAAAAAATCTCGATCCGGCTTCAAACCACTGAGCCAGTATTCACAATTGGAGCAACCAATGCCCTAAAATTTATAAACCACCATGCTAACGCTAATGTTCAGTAATTTGCATTGTTGGTTGCGTCGGCTGGTGTATAATTGTAGTCGTCGACGTTTCAACCCCTGGACTAACAGGTAGGTAAACGTTAACCTTAAAGTAGGGTCTTCATCAGGACAAAGGGGATCCGGGGGCAAGGAATCTGTGGAATGAGGTGAAATAATTATTACTGATTGCTAAAAAACAGGAGTGTCAAAAAGGTTAAAAATCAAGGATCAATTACCATGGGTAGTTGGGCCGTCCGGCTCTCAACATGGGACAGGAAAACGTCAGAAAAAAGAACCTGGAAAGCAGGGTGAAAGGTTCGCTTTAATTCAGTTTGCGTGATACTCCGCATACAAAAGACCAGGATCTCAGGAGAAACTCACTTGTTAATTAGAGTCTTTAAAATCCTCGTAGAGAATTGATGCCAGCATGGTCATCTCAAAACTGCAGAGGAAAAGCAAAAAGGCATATGATTCGTACCTACCAATTGCACGAGTCAAAGGGGTTTGATCAACATGAATCGCCGATTCACTCACATGTAACTGAAGTTTTTCAGATGGTGATTTATTCCAAAGAGAACGAGTGGAACCATTCCATCAAGGCGTTGGGTTACTGTAGAGGGGTGAGTGCATAGGCATATGGTGATATAGATATATATAAATGACTAGACAAGACACGAGTGAACACTCTGGATAGTTGGTCGGACCGGAAGTCCTGTGCGACTTCCGACCATTTATTTATAGCCTTCTGGCCACGCCTGGCCAGAAGGTGATACAATTTGTGTACGTAGTTCCGGCCGAGGCCGAAGCTACCAACAAATAGAACGCTACATCCCTTCCCAAATTAGTCCTTTGAGACAAATTAGATTAGCACATAAAGTCAGCAAGTCTTTGACTGGGCCTGGGATTTGGTCGGAGGGCAGGCTCTCGCGGATGGCGTCAGTGGTTCAGTGATCCCAGTGGACGGGGTGGATGGCGAATTGCTCAAAGTAACACCTGTTGGTTCACTACTGGTGTCTTGCCTTTCCGGTGTACCTGTCTGACGCTCCGTGTTGGCAGGCGTCGCTGGGATTCGCTTGAACCACAACACGTTTCTTGTTACCTCTTCGCCTTCGCGTGGAGCTGTCACTGCCGTGCCTCTGCTTGTCTTGACAATCCATGGCTCGACCTCATGTGGTGTTCTGAATTTCCCTCCAGGCCTCCGAGCTCGAATGAGCACACGATCTCCGGGGACCAGCAATCTGTCTTGAGCCCCTATCTTCTTACTTGCCTTGTCGTTAGTTCTTCTCCTCCGGGTTTGGGTGCACTCTGGATGATATGGTTCAGGCCTCCATTCTTCTGCCATGGGTAGCAAGTCACGCCTGGGGCCTGAGAACATTAGAGCCCATGGTGATCTTTGTGTAGTGCTGTGTGGAGTGCTCCTGTATTCTCGTGGAAAGCTTTGAAGAGCATCTTCAGGATTGGTTCCTTCTACTGCAGATATTCTTAACACCTTATTAATTGTCCTCATGAATCTTTCTACTTCGCCATTAGCTTGAGGCCACTGTGGCGTTATGCGGTGATGATGAATTCCTAGTTTTTGCATAAATTCTTTGAACTCACTTCCCTGGAAGGGGGGTCCATTGTCCGTTTTCAGTTGTTGAGGAATCCCAAACAATGCAAAAGTCTTGCTCAGTATAGTTTGAATGTTCGTGAAACTTGTAGGCTGGGCTACCTCCACAATTGGGTACTTCGTATAGCTGTCCACTAGAACCACAGTGACCCTTCCGTCCGGAAAACTGCCAAAGTCTAGGCTAACCCAGGACCACGGTGCTGGTGCGTGTTCCTCGGTGATGATTGGTGCAGGGGCTTCAGTTGTTCCTGTTAGCTGACACGCCAGACAGTTCTTCACTATGGTGTCAACTGCGTCCTCCAAGTTCGGGAACCAGACCTTTTCCCGCATACGGGCCTTCATTCTCCTGGTGCCTTGGTGGACTTCGTGTGCTAACACTGTCGCTTGTTCCTGCAGGGTCGTCGGAATTATCACTCTTGAGCCTCTTAAGATAAGGCCATTCTCAGCGATGCTGATCTCGTTATGTATCTTCCAGAACTGATTGAGTCGTGCGCGGTCAGCCTCGCTCCAGCCATGTACATCTCGCAGGATGCCTTCCCAGGACCCTGTGTGCACCGCATTCTCTACTCTCTTCAGGACAGTGTCATTGCCATATTGTTCCATGATTTTGTCTGCTGACATTGCTTGGGGGCATGCTCCCTGTGATATAATTTTCACAAACTCTTCGGTCTGTCTTTCGGGCTCTTCTTCTTGTGCTTCTTCCTTAGCGGGATGTCGAGATAAGAAGTCTGCCGGGTTCTTAGCTCCTGGCCTGTACACGAGATACATTTGGTACTGTTGGATTTGGACCGCCCATCTTTCAATTCGTGGTGGCGGATGAGGCGCTGTGCCTTTGAACAGTGGAATCAGTGGTTGGTGATCAGTATCCATTCTGAAGGGGTGTCCGGTTATGTAGAGATGGAAATGGTTGTATGCCCACTTTACTGCTAACGCTTCTCTCTCGATTTGAGAGTATCTTGCCTCAGTGGCGGTGAGGGCCTTGCTCGCGAACACTAGTGGCGCCCATACTCCTGGTTCCGTTTCCTGGGTGAGGAGTGCTCCCAGTCCAACGGGGCTGGCATCGACCAGTATTTCGGTGGGTCTGGTCGTGTTGAAATAAGCCATGGTCGTTCCATCTAGGAGGGCGTTCTTGATTTTATTGAATGCTTCTACCTCAACTTCTGTCCATTTTCACGGGCTCTCTTTTTTCGTTAGATGGCGGAGTGGTTCGGCGATGGTTGCTAAGTTCGGTATGAACCTGGTACAGTATTGGGCCATGCCCAGGAAGCTTCTCACTTCTGAGGCTGTGGTCGGCGCTGAGGCATACTTTATGGCTTGTGACTTCCTGGGATCAACTTGAACTCCATCAGAATTGAATACTTAGCCGAAGAATTCTATCGATTTCTGAAAGAATTTGCATTTCTCCTTATGCAGTGTTACTCCATGTTCAGCTGGTCTCTTGAGTGTGGATCTCAGACGCTGGTGATGTTCCTCAATGGTCTTGGAGTGTATCAGGATATTGTCGCTTACATTTAACACTCCTTGTAGGCCAGATAGTATTTCTCGAATTGTATTTTGAAAGATTTCTGCCGCTGAGGATATCTGGAAATTTAGGCACTTATATCTTCTAAGACCGAGGTGAGTCGAGAACGTCGTTATGTACCTGCTCTCTTCGGCTAGTCGGAGTTGGTGGTATCCAGCGTTGAGGTCCAACTTAGAGAACCATTGGGCTCCGTTCAGATCTGTGAGTATGTCATCTACGGTGGGTGTTATATGTCTTTCTCTCTTTATTGCCTTGTTGGGCATCCGCATGTCTATGCAAATTCGGATCATCCCTGGTTGACGGGGGAGTGCTCCTGTATTCTCGTAGAAAGCTTTGAAGAGCATCTTCAGGATTGGTTCCTTCTACTGCAGATATTCTTAACACCTTATTAATTGTCCTCATAAATCTTTCTACTTCGCCATTAGCTTGAGGCCACTGTGGCGTTATGCGGCGATGATGAATTCCTAGTTTTTGCATAAATTCTTTGAACTCACTTCCCTGGAAGGGGGGTCCATTGTCCGTTTTCAGTTGTTGAGGAATCCCAAACAATGCAAAAGTCTTGCTCAGTATAGTTTGAATGTTTGTGAAACTTGTAGGCTGGGCTACCTCCACAATTGGGTACTTCGTATAGCTGTCCACTAGAACCACAGTGACCCTTCCGTCATCCATGCTATCACCATGGGCGACACCCACGGCGTTGGTCCAGTGACTTTTTCTATGACTCCTTGTTTTTCAAGTTGTGTCAGTTCTTGTTCGACTGCTGCTCGTAGGTGAAACAGAATCCTCCGGTGTTTCAGAGCAATTGGCTGGATGGCTTTATCAATGTGTAATTTTATTGGCTGTCGTTTAATTGTGCCCAAACCTTTGAACAGTGACGGGAACAGCTGTAATATGTCTTCCGTTTGGAGTGTCTTGACTGCGTTGGCGAACGTGACTAGGTTGAGGTCCTCTGCTGTGTGGCTCCCTACTAGCAGATCTGCTTCTTTGTCGATTACGTGAAATGTGGTTGTTACTTCACGGTCTTCCGCTTTAACTTGTACTTGCATTTTCACACACAGAGGGAGTGGAGTCTGGCTGCCGTATGTCATTATCTTGATTTTATAAGGCGTCAACTGCGGTCTCGGGTTAAGGCTTTTGTAGTGCTGTATACCCATCACATTCACTGTTGCACCGGTATCTATGACCCCTGTGACTTCTAACCCATCAATTTGAATTTGGCACTTTGGTTGGGGTCTTCGCTTTCTTTTCAGGTCTTTCGTGAATGATACGAAGTAGCACTCTCCTTCATCGTCAGTGGAGGAGTCATCTAATCGTGCATGGCGATGTTGTCTTGCTGTCATGCATCTTGATTCTTGAGTTTCTTCCAGACTTAATTGCCTGACTGCTCCTGTTACGGTCCGTCTCCCCGCTGTGTTTCTTCCGCCGAATCCTCCTCTGCACACGCTGGCAAAGTGGTTTGGTGCCCCACATTTCGAACATGTCTTCCCTCTTGCAGGGCACCCATCTTGACTATGCTCATCACGCCCATAGTATCCACAGGATGTTCGTCTCGGGGTTCTGGTCGGCCATCTTCCCCGTCCACCTCTACCTGATGTGCGGACGGCGTCAACTCGTTCTGTCTTTACAACGGCACTTGCTTCCGCTTGAGTGGTCATGGCGGCCTCCATTGCTGTCGACTGGACATCAGATAACTCATGTGACCGTGCGAGCATGAGAATCTCGTCGAGCATGATGTTGGGCTTGGCGCAGTATTAGTGTTCTTAGAGTCTTGTTCCGGCACCCTTGAATGATCTGTGCTGTAACTTCTTTAGTGTGATCATCTTCCGCGCATGTGCTCACCAGTTCCCTTAGTCGGGCATGGAAGGCGTCCATCGTCTCACCTTCTCTTTGTTTAGATTGTCTGAACTTAAACCGCTCATAGTGCGGGTTGAGCTGGGGGTCAAAGTGTGCATTCAGTGCTCGCACGGCGTCGTCGTAGTCATTAGCGTTGCCGGTATCTGGAAGGTGGGAGAACAGTTTGTAGATTTCAGTGCCCCCAAAGTGCAGTAATAGGGAGCGTTTGACTGTGTTATCGGTTTCACGAGTGGCTATGACGTAGTTGTTCAGTTGTCCTATCCATACTGCCCACCTCGGTGCTGCTGTGGAAGGTTCAATTAGCTCGCTGAACGGCGGGAGTGCCTGAATCTGCGAGTGAGCTGATGGATGTATTTGTTGAGCTGGAGCTACTGCTTGCTGTTGCATACTTGTTGCGGCGCTGCCTGCTGTTGTGGCGCTGCCTGCTGTTGGGGCGCTGCTTGCTGTTGTGGCGCTGCTTGCTGTTGTGGCGCTGCTTGCTGGTTCTGGTTGCCTGGTGGGTTTGACATTGCCTCTTTGTTGTTTGTCCGCCCCTAGGAAAGTGTTTTCCTCTTATAAAACTTTTTTATTCACTTTGGATGTACCAATGCTGTTGGTTCGATGAGTCTCTCGTCTGTTTGTATATTTTTTTTTCTTTTCCTCTCTGGGGAGACCGATGCAGTCTCAGCGCTTGTGTCGCGCTTTACTGGGTACGTGTGCGTCACTCTGGGGCACCTCGTGGCTCTGCGCGGCCTTTGCGCTCCCAGCGCCTCTGTCAGGCGTCTCTGCTGGGCCTTTCCCTTGTGGGCATGCGCGCCTAATGCGCTCGGGCCTGTTCGCACGCGTGCAGACGCTGCTTCGAGCCTTCTCCTGCTTGTCTCTCCGCACCACCGGTGTCCCCACGCAGCACGGGATTGTCGCTGCTCACTGTTGTGGTCGCGGACGTCGTCGGGCTGCTGGGCACTGCTCGATGCCTGTGGAGGGCAAACCGCTCGGCACTGGACCGTCCTGCTTGCCTGTGCGCCGCTCTGTCACTCTTGGTGCCTCTTTGGACGGCGATTCGGCAGGCGATGTTGCTGAATGCGTCCCCCACTCGTCGCCAGTGTAGAGGGGTGGGTGCATAGGCATATGGTGATATAGATATATATATAAATGACAAGACAAGACACGAGTGAACACTCTGGATAGTTGGTCGGACCGGAAGTCCCGTGCGACTTCCGACCATTTATTTATAGCCTTCTGGCCACGCCTGGCCAGAAGGTGATACAATTTGTGTACGTAGTTCCGGCCGAGGCCGGAGCTACCAACAACTAGAACACTACAGGTTACTACAAGCAAAATAAGGGAGCAATAGATGAAACAGACTGGTATTGCCGATTACCCAGTAAATTACTACACATTTAGATCCACTTACATGCATAGGCAAGAGGATCTGAGTTTCACAGAAATGGGTCAGCGGTCACCATCTTGTACTGTAATACAGAAGGATCGCACGGAGACGTTAGTAAATGATTTAGGAGGGTGTCGCCAGATCAATGGATAGGGAACTGCGAAGAGTCTTACCTTCGTCGAAGCAACAAGTAGCCGCGACCTGTTTGTGGGGCTCTGCTGTCTCACAAGGAGACGAGCTCACGTTGGTAGTATATAGCGGCAGAGGCGTGCACGTGCACTCTGACGGTACGCCGCAAGAGGGCAATCGAAGACAGACTGCGGGGATTGCAGTCGCGGAAAACTTTATTAACTAAAGGCTATGGACATCACTAAAGCCTCGGAGTATTAGTATGGAAAATGCCTAGGCACGTTGTAATAATGAGTCTTAAAAGTTATGTAGGTAGATGAAAAAAACAAAATTAATACATATAGGCGTCATATTGGTGCTGATGGCTAACGCATATATATTTACACAAGGAAGAGTATTCCATTAAAACCACAGACACATAGATTAAATCGTGCACCTCTCATCCAAGAGGGTGAAGGCGACTCATACACATGTTCAGCATCATTATCTGTCGGACATTGCGTACCTCTCACACAGGAGGGTAAAGCAAGGTAAAAAGCCCCAATTCGATTAGTTAGCATGTGATTTGAAATGTTGAAAAGAGAAAAATTAGAAAAATTCAGCGACCCAACCTAGCTAGCTGAGCATAACTACTGTCTGCCTCATTAAGGCCATTATTAATCGAGTCCAGAATTGCCATCCATTTGGACTCACGTGTATTCAGGAGTAGCGAAATATCCCCTCCCCCGGGACCTAATGTGACTTTCTCTAGGACTATCCATTTCATGACATTGGGCGTGTGTCCCTGCCTTTGACAATGATCTACCATGGGAGCACCAAGTACATTACACCGGATGCGGCTCCCATGTTGTAAGATTCTTGCCTTGACTCTTTGCTGTGTCTGTCCAATATATACCTTGTCACATGGACATTTAATCACGTAAATCACGTTCATCGTGTTACAATTGGTGTATGATTTCAATGCGAAAGTACGTTCTTGGTACACAAACTCCTTTGTTTGGATGGTGGTTGCGCATGCTGCGCAAGTCTCACATCTGAGGTGTCCTAGTATAGGAGGGAGGTTCCAGAGCGATAAGGTGGTGGGGGGTTTTGTGGTGTCCAAAAAGGAATTGACAACCAAGTCTCTGATGTTCTTTGCTCTCTTAAAGGAGTGTAATGGCAAGCTACTCTGCTTGATGTCATCATCTGATATCAGGGCCCAATGTTTATTAATGATTTTCTTGATATCATTACTCTAGTGGAGAAGGTGGTCACACAGATCATAACTGCCCAGACAGCCCACCACCCCTACTCTACCTGAACAAATGGAGCTCCAAGGCCATGCGCGTTGCCTGCTCCAGCTTCGCCAGGCCCAGTTTCACCTGCTGCTGCTGCAGCAGCGTGGACCCCATGGGCTCATTGCTGCCTTCAGGGGACTTCAGCAGCTCAGCCAGCACCGGAGGCAGAAGGAAGGCAAAATGGCTTATTTTGACCAGCGCAGCACCCGAACATTGTCCCCCTAAGGGCGCCATTTTAGTTAAGGTACTATCAAAGCTGAAGATAATCAGGTTAGGATGCAGCATCTTTGTTAAGAGATCACAAACTGCGTAATTATGGTTGAGGGGTTGCAAATCTAATGCAGCGGCAGCAACACAAAACAAGTACTAGCGAAAGAAGCGAGACAGCTCTTAGCGGAGGCACTTTCACAAGGAGGGCAGACTTCATGCATTTAAGTTCAAAGCATCCAGGTGAGCCTCCACTATTTTATTCTCACCACTGACTGTTGAGAGAAATGGGGGGTTATGGGCTGGGAATGAGAGAAATGCAGGGGTGGGCGGCTGTACATACGAGCTGGGCTTTACATTTGTTGCACAGTGATAAAACATGGTGTGCCGCGCTGCAAGAATGAGAAAGAATAGTTCTCCCCAACAACAGATGAAGAATGCAAGCAGAAAGAAACTGTATTTAGGAGGTGTATTTCTACTGTTCTACTTTCGTAGACCATGCACACTGCCTTGTGGGCTATATATGGCCTACACAGGAGTGACTTTTTGATATTTAAACAAAATGATTTTACCTAACAAAAAACGTTTTGTTGAATGAATGCACAGTAGATTTTAACAGTGAAGCAGTCAGGAATACACAGGGTAGGCCTTAAGCCATGTGTGTAGTTGATGGCACCATAGGCACTGCAGTCCTCTAATGGCATTACATTTCTGGATCCTGTGTTCACTTTCTACATCATATAGTAGGGACAGCCAATGAGGAATAAGCCAAATTAACCATTTCTAAGAGGGAGCACAGGCACTCTACTAGCAGGGGTAAATTCCACAGAGTTGTAAAGCCAGCAAAAGAAGATATAGGAAACATCTGGAGGGACGCCACACAAAATATGGTCATTTTCTACAATGATTATTAAAAGGAAGCGTAATTGTTACAAATGAATATAGGGCATTTTACACAAATACCTTTTCATGTGCAAACACTGTTTCGGAATAGTAAACATAACCAAATGATATTTGTTTCAGGTGCAGCCCCAGTGTCAAGTCTCTCTTTATTATGAGAGATGTACATTTTCTCTTTTTAATCTACATAGACATTCTGGGACTTTTAGTTTCTCTTTTAAGATTGAAAGTATGGCTGAAAAATTGCAGCATACAAAGTGCTCTTATAATTTAAAAGAGAAGACTGACTGGCTTGGGAACACTAAAAGTGCTGTGTGACAATGAATAGTGTTATGGTCAACAACCCAAAGAGAATCCAGACGTTCAAATACCTGCAGCGCAAGCTTCACTTTAACACATAAAAGTTACAGTCAGAGTTTATAGGTGTGTTGCTTCAGGTGCAAAGTAAAGGGCATGCCAATTTTAAGGGTAAATATTGCAAATTACAAAAAAAACTGAAAGCTATAAAATATCCTTAGCCTTAATATGTCATTTGGTTTTAGGTGGTGGATACTCCCTCTACTTAGTCTGGTTAGTGACTAGCAGACAATCTTGGGTGCTACTGGTTACAGCACACTCTCCCTTTGCTCTATAGCATTTTGTATTTCACATTTAGAAAACATTTGAAATGGATAAGTAACTAGACATGTCCATATCGGTTATGTGAACACAATATTTTTTCTAACAATGCGTACCAAACTTTGTGTTTTCCAATATCGTTTTGTATGGGGGTAGCAAACAAAATTGCTCATGCATTAGTATATCTTTGTCCCCACTTTTCAAAGGTTTCCTTTTAGACACTGACCAGTGACCTTTTATTTGTTAGATGCCTACAGTCTTGATATAATTTCACAGCTTTCACATCTGGTTCATTTGGATTATACCAAATATAATGGCCTGTACAGCCTAAAATATTTGGTAGCCCCTATTTTTATGAAGATTGAACTTTCCAGGGTACAATTTTACATGGCCTAATGTAGGCTCCACGAATACATTACTTTTTCTACCAGATAGAATCTTTGCTTGAGTTTTCCAATATCTTTTCCGGAAGTGATACCACATATTACAGCTCATGCATTTCTGTAAAATTAATTTCCCCTACTTTTCAGCTCAAGTTGCCTTTTATTTGATAGCAGACTGCAGTACCTTTTCATAATTTGTGATTTCATTCCTCAAGCTTTCACACCAGGGTCCTTCTGAGGATATTAAATATAATGCTTTACAAGGGCTGTAATATTTGGTGTTAACTCTGTTTCTCGGGTTAGAGCTTACCAGGACTCAATTTGACATGGCATACTTTGGGCTAGAAGAACACAGTATATTCCTGCCAAATAACACCCTTTACTGTGTTTTCCAACATCTTTTACTGTGTGGATATCACATATTACCGCTCCTGCATTGCTGTAATTTCTGATATCCCCTACTTTTGAAAAGGTTAGCTTTTAGCCCACTGACCACTTCAAGTTACATTTTATATGATAGTAGATTACGCTAATTCTTTGCATTTTTCATTTGATTCCACAAGCTTTCACATCTGGTTCCTTTCGGGAATACCAAATATAATGCCTTGTTTGGGCTATAATATTTGGTATCCCTTATATTTCTTGGGGAAGAGCTTACCAGGATTCAATTTGACATGGCATTCTGTGGACAAAGTATTTTTCTGCCAAATAGCACCCTTCCCTGTGTTTTCCATAATATTTTACTGTGGGGATACCGCATATTACACCTTCTGCAGTGCTGTAATATCTAGAATCCCCAACTTTTCAACCATTACCTGTTAGCCACATATTAACTTAAGGTGCTCTTTATTTGCTAGCAGACTGCTACATCTTTTCACAGTTTTGCTTTCATTGTGCAAGCTTTCACATATGGTTCCTTTGCAGGATACCAAATATAATGTCTCATAAGGGCTATAATATTTGGTATCCCCTATGTTTCTCGGGATAGACTTTACCAGAATTCAATTGGACATGACATTCTGTTGTCTGGGTGAACAAAGTATTTTCCTGCCAAATGCCATCCTTCCCTCCGTGTTCCACATAATTCTACTATGGGGATGCCACATATTACAGCTTTAATCCAGAAAGGGGTCAGGCCCTAATGACAGGAACCAGGTAGGGCCAATAATCAATATGCAAAATGGGTGGAATACCTGGGATCCAGCTTCTTGATTTACAAATAACCACACTATATGCCTTTTGTGGTTAGGGTTATTTATTTACCCTCTTTTTTCTTTAACCCCTTCCGTGCTTCGAACGTCCAACGGTCGTCGCATGCACTACCTCGCTGGTGCTGCGCACGACCGTTGAACGTCCGAATCCCGTTAGCGCGATCGAACATCCGCACTGGGGCGGAATGTTCGACGCGCTAAACGGGTTAATTGTTTTGGAAGACTTCATAAGGGAAACTCTCTTATTTCCAGAAGATCATAAAAGTTATACCACAATCAACATTATTAAATCAACAAATAAACATGACATTGGACAAAACTCAATTGTTGTTAAATGACAAACATACGACCAAAATTGCACAATATGTTAAAACCACACAAATAACTAAATTTCCTGTTGTCGAAGCAGGCTTTTTCGACAACAGGAAATTAATTTAAATACATCCGGGTAGCCAAGGCTGTGCGCGACAACCCGACGGTGTTGCTTAGCAGTGGCGGATGAAAGTTACAGTGATCTCTGGACCAAAGAAGAGTTTTACCGGTAAAGAGTATTCGAATGTAGAAAAAGACGGTATAGAAAAAGTGGGTCGCCTTCAGAATTTCCGAAGGATCAGAACAAGATAAGCACGCTCAGTAGATAAACCGCAGTTTGGTCGCCACTTGAAAATTGGAGTCACAAAAGCTCTTTTCGCAAAAACCACCAATAAGATTGCTTCAATATGCTCATAATAAGAAGCCCTGATGAAAGCCTGCAAAGGAATTAAAACGTGGCTAGAAATGCGTCGGCATATTCTTTAATGACATCAATTATTGAAGTGTCAAATCAGGCCATTCGCATTGAATGAGTTGGCGTTATCTGCTTCTTTATTTTGTGATAAATAGCAACATTTTTTCTTTGAATTGAAAAAGAATTTGATTACACATGCATGAGTTATCCTTGTGGTTTTAACATATTGTGCCATTTTGATCGTATGCTTGTCATTTAACAACAATTGAGTTTTGTCCAATGTCATGTTTATTTGTTCATTTAATTAATGTTGATTGTGGTATAACTTTTATGATCTTCTGGAAATAAGACAGTTTCCCTTATGAAGTCTTCCAAAACAATTAAAGAAAAAAGAGGGTAAATAAACAACGCTAACCACAAAAGGCATATAGTGTGGTTGTTTGTAAATCAAGAAGTTGGATCCCAGGTATTCCACCCGTTTTGCATACATATTACAGCTTTGGCATTGCTGTAATATCTGGTACCCTATATAATGGACTCTACCGCCTATAAAATTTGGTATCCCTTGTGTTTCTCGGGTAAGAACTTACAAAGATTCAATTTGATGTGGTCTAATATTGGATGGCTTAGCACAGTATTCGTTTGCCAATAAGCACTCTTCCTTTTTCTGCACAACATCATATATTTCATATACATATACATCATACCAAATATTTGGGCTCAAGCCATGCTGTAATGTCTCGCATCCCCTACGTTCCATGGGTTACCCTTTAGCCATTGACCACTTGAAGTTGCCTTTTATTAGATAGCAGATTACAGTATCTTTTCCCATTGGGTACATCATTCCATAGGAATTGACATCCAGTACTCTTAGGGGATACCAAATATAATAGCCTATGCGGCCTATAATATTTGGTATCCCCAGTGTTTTCCGGGTTAGAATTTACAAGGATTCCGTTGGACATTGCCTTATGTTGGCTGGGAGAGCACAGCATTTCTACACCAAATACCATCCTTCCATTTGCTTTCCAAAATCATTTATTAAGGGGATAACAAATAATATGGCTCATGCATTATCATAATATCTTGTATCCCCTATGTTTCATGGGTAACCCTTTAGCCATTGACCAATTGATTGTGCCCTTTATTTGATAGCAGAGTAAAGTATCTTTTCATGTTTTGTACATCATTCCACAAGATTTTACCTCTGGTGCCCTTAGGGGATACCACTTATATTAGCCTATACAGCCTATAATATTTGGTATCCCCAGCGTTTCTTGGGTTAGAAGTTACCAGGATTCAATTTCACATCACCTTATCTTGAGTAGTGTAGCACAGTATTTCTATACCAAATGGCAGCCTTCCTTTTGCTTTCCAACATCGTTTACTAAGGGGATACCAAATATTATGGGTCACACATTGCCATAATATCTTGTATCCCCTATGTGTCATGGGTTACCCTTAAGCCATTGACCAATTGAATTTGCCTTTTATTTGATAGCAGACTACAGTATCTTTTCACATTTTGTACATCATTTTACAAGATTTAGCATCCGTGCCCTTAGGGGATACCAACTATAATAGCCTATACGACCTATAATATTTGGTATCCCCAGTGTTTCTCAGGTTAGAAGTTACCAGGATTCAATTTGATCTCGCCTTATGTTGGCTGGAGGAGCACAGTATTTCTATACCTAATAGCACCCTTCCTTATGCTTTCCAACATAATTTACTAGAGGGATACCAAATATTATGGCTCATTCTTTGTTGTAATATCTCGTATCCCCGATGATTCATGTGTTACCTTTTGAGCCATTGAATATTTGAAAATACTTTTTGTTTGATAGCAGACTACAGTATGTTTTCACATTTTGTACATCATTCCACAAGATTTTGCATCCGTACCCTTAGGGGATACCAACTATAATAGCTTATACGACTTATAATATTTGGTATCCCCATCGTTTCTCTGGTTAGAAGTTACCAGGATTCAATTTGATCTCGCCTTATGTTGGATGGAGGAGCACGGTATTTTCATACCAAATAGCACTTTTCCTTTTGCTTTCCAAAATCATTTTCTATGGGGATACCAAATATTATGGCTCACCCATTGTGTAATATATTGTATCCCATATGTTTCATGGGTTACCCCTTAGCCATTGACCAATTGAATTAGCCTTTTATTTGATAGCATACTACAGTATCTTTTCATATTTGTACATAATTCAACAAGATTTTACACCTGCACCTTTAGGTGATACCAAATTTAATAGCATATACAGCCTATAATATTTGGTATCCCCAGTGTTTCTCAGGTTGGAAGTTACCAGGATTCAAATTGACTTCGCCTTTTGTTGGATGGGAGAGCACAGTGTACTGATACCAAGGAGCACCCTTCCTTTTGCTTTCCAACACCATTTACTACGGGGATACCAAATATTACGGCCAACGCATTGCTGTAATATCTAGTATCCCATTTATTGCATGGGTTACACTTGAGTCAATGAATAGTTGAAAGTGTCTTTTGTTTGATAGCAGACTACAGTATCTTTTCAAATTTTGTACATCACTCCACAATATTTCGCATCCGATACCCTTAGTGGATACAAAATATAATAGCCTAAATGGCCTATAATATTTGGTATCCCCAGCATTTCTCTGGTTAGAAGTTACCAGGATTCAATTTGACATTGACTTATGTTGGCTGGAGGAGCACAGTTTTTCTATACCTAATAGCACCCTTCCTTATGCTTTCCAACATCATTTACTATAGGGATACCATATATTATGGCTCACGCATTGCTGTAATATCTAGTATCCCATTTGTTTCATGGGTTACACTTGAGCCATTGACCAATTGAATTTGCCTTTTATTTGATAGCATACTACAGTATCTTTTCATATTTGTACATCATTCCACAAGATTTTACATCCGTACCTTTAGGTGATACCAAATTTAATAGCATATACAGCCTATAATATTTGGTATCCCAAGTGTTTCTCGGGTTGGAAGTTACCAGGATTCAAATTGACTTCGCCTTTTGTTGGATGGGGGAGCACAGTGTACTGATACCAAGGAGCAGCCTTCCTTTTGCTTTCCAACACCATTTACTATGGGGATACCAAATATTACGGCCAAAGCATTGCTGTAATATCTAGTATCCCATTTATTGCATGGGTTACACTTGAGCCATTGAATAGTTGAAAGTGTCTTTTGTTTGATAGCAGACTACAGTATCTTTTCAAATTTTGTACATCACTCCACAATATTTCGCATCCGATACCCTTAGTGGATACAAAATATAATAGCCTAAATGGCCTATAATATTTGGTATCCCCAGCGTTTCTCTGGTTAGAAGTTACCAGGATTCAATTTGACATTGACTTATGTTGGCTGGAGGAGCACAGTTTTTCTATACCTAATAGCACCCTTCCTTATGCTTCCAACACCATTTACTACAGGGATACCACATATTATGGCTCACGCATTGCTGTAAAATCTAGTATCCCATTTGTTTCATCGGTTACACTTGAGCCATTGAATAGTTGAAAGTGTCTTTTGTTTGATAGCAGACTACAGTATCTTTTCAAATTTTGTACGTCACTCCACAATATTTCGCATCCGATACCCTTAGGGGATACAAAATATAATAGCCTAAATGGCCTATAATATTTGGTATCCCCAGCGTTTCTCTGGTTAGACGTTACCAGGATTCAATTTGACATTGACTTATGTTGGCTGGAGGAGCACAGTATTTCCATGCCTAATAACACCCTTCCTTATGCTTTCCAACATCCTTTACTATAGGGATACCAAATATTATGGCTCATTCTTTGTTGTAATATCTCGTATCCCTGATGTTTCATGTGTTACCTTTTGAGCCATTGAATATTTGAAATTACATTTTGTTTGATATCAGACTACAGTATATTTTCACATTTTGTACATCATTCCACAAGATTGTGCATCCGTACCCTTAGTGGATACCAACTATAATAGCTTATACGACTTATAATATTTGGTATCCACAGCGTTTCTCTGGTTAGAAGTTACCAGGATTCAATTTGATCTCGCCTTATGTTGGATGGAGGAGCACGGTATTTTCATACCAAATAGCACCCTTCCTTTTGCTTTCCAAAATCATTTTCTATGGGGATACCAAATATTATGTCTTACCCATTGTGTAATATATTGTATCCCATATGTTTCATGGGTTACCCTTTAGCCATTGACAAATTGAATTAGCCTTTTATTTGATAGCAGACTACAGTAACTTTTCATATTTGTACATCATTCCACAAGATTTTGCATCCGTACCTTTAGGTGATACCAAATTTAATAGCATATACAACCTATAATATTTGGTATCCCCAGTGTTTCTCGGGTTGGAAGTTACCAGGATGCAATTTGACTTCGCCTTTTGTTGGATGGGGGAGCACAGTGTACTGATAGCAAGGAGCACCCTTCCTTTTGCTTTCCAACACCATTTACTATGGGGATACCAACTATTATGGCTCCAGCATTGTTGTAATATCTAGTATCCCATTTGTTTCATGGGTTATCCTTGAGCCATTGAATAGTTGAAAGTGCCTTTCGTTTGATAGAAGACTAGAGAATGTTTTCACATTTGGTACATCATTCCACAAGATTTTGCATCCGTACCATTGGGGGAAACCAACTACAATAGCCTATACAGCCTATAATATTTGGTATCCCCAGCGTTTCTTGGGTTAGAAGTTACCAGGATTCGATTTCACTTTGCCTTATGTTGGGTGGAGGAGCACAGTATTTCTATACCAAATGGCACCCTTCCTTTTGCTTTCCAACATCGTTTACTATGAGGATACCAAATATTATGGCTCACGCATTGCTTTAATATCTAGTATCCCATTTGTTTCATGGGTTATCCTTGAGCCATTGAATAGTTGAAAGTGCCTTTTGTTTGATAGCATACTACAAAATGTTTTCACATTTTGTACATCATTCTACAAGATTTTACATTCGTACCCTTAGGGAATACCAACTATAATAGCCTATACGACCTATAATATTTGGTATCCCCAGCAATTCTCGGGTTAGAAGTTACCAGGATTCAATTTGACCTCGCCTTATGTTAGATGGAGGAGCACAGTATTTTCATACCAAATAGCACCCTTCCTTTTGCTTTCCAAAATCATTTTCTATGGGGATACCAAATATTATATCTCACCCATTTTGTAATATATTGTATCCCATATGTTTCATTGGTTACCCTTTAGCCATTGACCAATTGAATGAGCCTTTTATTTGATAGCAGACTACAGTATCTTTTCACATTTTGTACATCATTCCACAATATTTTGCATCTGATACCCTTAAGGGATACCAAATATAATAGCCTATAGGGCCTTTAATATTTGGTATCCCCAGCGTTTCTCATGTTAGAAGTTACCAGGATTCAATTTGACATTGACTTATGTTGGCTGGAGGAGCATAGTATTGTTTTACCTAATAGCACCCTATCTTTTGCTTTCCAACATCATTTACTATAGGGATACCAAATATTATGGCTCATTCATTTTTGTAATATCTCGTATCCCCGATGTTTCATGTGTTACCTTTTGAGCCATTGAATAGTTGAAATTACCTTTTGTTTGATAGCAGACTACAGTATGTTTTCATATTTTGTACATCAATCCACAAGATTTTGCATCTGTACCCTTAGGAGATACCAACTATAATAGCCTACACGGCCTATAATATTTGGTATCCCCAGTGTTTCACGGGTTAGAACTTACCAGGATTAAATTTGACTTCGTCTTATGTTGAATGCGGGAGCAAGGTATTTATATGCCAAACAGCACCCTTCCTTAAGCTTTGCAACATCATTTACTATGGGGATACCATATATTATGGCTCATGCATTGCTGTAATATCTCTTATCTCCTATGCTTAATGGCTGACCCTTGAGCAATTGAACAGTTGAAATTGCCTTTTGTTTGATAGCAGACTATAGTATCTTTTCATATTTTGTATTTAATTCCACAAGATTTTGCCATCAGTACCCTCAGGGGATACCAACTATAATCGCCTATATGGCCTATAATGTTAGGTATCCACAGTGTTTCTCAGGTTAGTAGTTTCCCGGTTTCAATTTGACTTTGCCTTATGTTGGGCGGGAGCACAGTATTTCTACAGCAAATAGCACCCTTCCTTTTGCTTTCCAACATGATTTACTAAGGGGATACCAAATATTATGGCTCACGCATTGCCATAATATCTCGTATCCCCTATATTTCATGGGTTACACTTTAGCCATTGACCAATTGAATTTGCCTTTTATTTGATAGCAGACTACAGTATCTTTTTACATTTTGTACATCATTCCACAAGATTTTGCATCCGTCCCCTTAGGTTATACCAAATAAAGTAGCCTATATGGCCTATAATATTTTGTATCCCCAGTCTTTCTCGATTTAGAAGTTACCAGGGTTCAATTTGACTTTGCATTATGTTGGATGGGGCAGCACAGTAGTCCTATACTAAAGACCACCCTTCATTTTGCCTTCCAATATCATTTCATAAGGGGATACCAAAAATTATGGCTCACGCATTGCTGTAATATCTGGTATCTGCTATGTTTCATGAGTTAACCAGGAGCCATTGAATAGTTGAAATTGCCTTTTGTTTGGTAGCAGACTACAGTATCTTTTCAAATTTTGTACATCATTCCACAAAATTTTCCATCCGTACACTTAGGGGATACCAACTATAATAGCCTATATGGCTTAAAATATTTTGTATCGCCAGTGTTTCTCTGGTTAGAAGTTACCAGGATTCAATTTGACTTTGCCTTATGTTATATGCAGTAGCACAGTATTTCTAAACTAAATAGCACACTTAATTTTGCTTTCCAACATCATTTACTATGGGGATACCAAATATTATGGCTCATGTATTGCTGTAATATCTCGTATCCCCTATGTTTCATTTGTTACCCTTTACCTATTGACCAGTTGAAATTGCCTTTTGTTTGATAGCAGACTACAGTATCTTTTCATATTTTGTACATCATTCCACAAGATTTTTCTTCCGTACTCTTAGGGGAAATCAACTATAATAGCGTATACGGCCCATAATATTCGGTATCACCAGTATTTAAGCGGTTGGAAGTTACCAGGATTCAATTTGACTTCACCTTATGTTGGATGCAGGAACACAGTATTTCATTTCCAAATTGCACCATTCCTTTCGCTTTCAAAAGTCATTTACATTGGGGATACCAAATATTGGGTCTCACACATTGCCGTAATATCTTGTATCCCCTATGTTTCATGGATCACCCTTTAGCCATTGACCATAATTTAGTAGCAAACTACAGTATATTTTCACATTTTGTACATCTTTCCACAAGATTTTGCCTGCGGTACCCTTAGGGGATACCAAATATAATAGCCAATACAGCCTATAATATTTGATATCCTCAGCGTTTCTCAGGTTAGAAGTTACCAGGATTCAATTTTATATCGCCTTATGTTGGATGGGTGAGCACAGTATATCTATACAAAATAGCACCATTCCTTTTGCTTTCCAACATCGTTTTCTATGGGCATACCAAATGTTATGGCTCACGCATCATGTGCACTGTCACAAATAACAGATACAGAAAGGTGTCGGTTTTCAGTTGGGGGGCCAGAGCTCATCATGGTCTGGCCGGGCCCCGCTCATAATCCCATCCGTAGGTACGACTATGAAACGTCATTTTGGATCCTGCACATCCAGGCAAAACTGGCGCTGCCTGCACTGAAGCCATGGACAATGCACACCGAGCCCACAACGCAATGACCTTGACCTTGCCTTTCAACAAAGCCCCGACTTTGCCGCAGCACCTCCGAAGAACTGCTTTTGCGTGAGTCTCAGACACCACATCACCGACATCTGTGGTGCACCATCCCAGCTCCTATGAATTACTGGCTCTGTGTGGCTGTCGACCGGTGCATCGCCCTCAGCCCAGTGGTTCAACTACAACATCACAAATTCGACTCACTGCACTCTTAACATTGACACATCACTGGCACTGAACTGTCTTTGCTAACCAAAGCCTTGAACCCGCAACTGGGGCATCACCTACTTTGCACAGTGCATCACTCCAGAGTGCCAACGCCTCAGTGACCTTGCACTTCCTGCAGAACCGACACATCACCTGCACCTGAAATGCATCCTCTCCATTGAGCATTGCATTGTCCCAAGCATCGACGTATCTGAGGTACTGTCCGAGGGTCTGCATGACTACTGTCTCTGGCCCGTTCTCCATCACGTTCGGACTGAACTTTTGGGTTTGCCCCAGTCAAGCACTACTAGATGGCCCCAGTTGGAGTTCTTGCCCCGGTTACTTACTGGTAGTCTTCATTACTCGGCCTATCGTCTTCCTCACCACGTGGGTTACGCAGTGAGCTTCAGCTTCACAATAGAACCCTCCAAGCAATTTTACGCTCTAGTCCTCCCATCCCTCCACAACATGGCCAACAATCTTCACCCTTTCCCCAGTATCAGAGGAGGCATGACCAACCCCACTTCCTGTACAACTACCAATGCAGCAAGCAACCACATGAAACCGATAGTCAAACAGGGAGGGAGGGATGGGAACTCATGTGGCGAGGAAGACTATACTCAGAGTAGTAAAGATTACTGGTAAGTAACTGGGGCATTACCTCCTTGTAAGTTTTCCTCACTGCCTGAGTCACACAGTGAGCATATCCCAAAGCCAAGCAGCTTCATAGTCACCAACAAGAAAGTATATGCCAAAGGCTGAGGCAAATACCACAATTTAATCCAAACAGCAAAACAGAGAAAAAAAACAGACACCCAACAGAAGGAGCGGCAGTCAAGTGCAGGCAGGGCTAGCATGTAGAACAGCCTCAGCAAAACCCCGAGAAGCAGGACCACCGAACACCACACAATAGTGGTACATGAACATGTGTGGAGAGGCCCACGTAGAGGCCCTACAGATATTCACAATAAATACCTCCTAAAAGAGGCCCAGGAGGCAGAAATACCCCAGGTAGACCGACCCTGTATCCAGGCCGGCACCTCCGACCACTGAGAACCATAGGCCAGAAGGATTATCTGCTTAATCCATCTACTCAGGGTAGAAAGAGAAGGCTTATGACCCGATCTAACTGGGCCAAAAGTGACAGACTATCCCACTTGCAAAAAGCCAAAGTCCTCTCCAGATAAACCAACACTGCCGGCCGGACTTCCAGAAGGGAGAGATCAGCTTCCACCTCCAAACTCAGGGACCGGGGAGAAAGTCAGCAGAATGACCTCCCTGGAATGGTTGGCAACTGAGGGGACCTTGGGCAAGAACTTAGGGTCGGGCAAAGGACCGGACAATCCGGCAAGACACGCAAGAAAGGAGGAGACCGCAAAAATGACCCCAACTCTCCAATCTGAGCAGCTGACACAATGGCCATCAGAATCACCACCTTCATGGTCAAGAATTTAATGTCCACAGAACCCACTGGCTTAAAAGGAGCCACCTGAAGGGCCTGTAACACCAACGGGAGATCCCAGGCTGGGGCAGGACAAATCACTCTAGGACGTTGAAGAAAACAACTTCGTAACAACCGGGCCACCAATGGATCCAGCCAATCCAAATGAGTACTGCAGAACGCCCGCAAAGTCGTCAACTGAGCCCGAAATATAGAAAGAGCTAGGCCCAACGTAAAGCTATCCAACAGAAAATCCAGCACCCAGGACGGGTCCACTGAACCAGACTCTAGGCCTTTAGAAACACACCACCTAGAAAAGGACCCCCAATGTCGGGAATAAGATTGAAGAGTCGCCAGATGTCTGGAACCCTGAAGAAAATCAACCATTTCCTCATCTAGCCACGGAACAAGAGTCTCCCCCTCTCAAGATCAAGGCCTGAAGATGGAGCCAACCCACAACCCCCGCAGGAAGACACAAACCCCTCAGCGTATAAGGAAGATTAGGATTCACCCAACACTCCTGAATGGCCAGCTCCCTCAGAAGATTATACAACGAGCAGTGAGCTCAGCCCAGCACAATCAGGAGAACAAATACCTTGCACAGAACCTGGGCAATCAAATGGGTCAGCGGAAATGCGTAAAGCAGGATGTCTGGCAACTTAAATGACATCACATCCACCCGTCATGCGTCTGGACAGGGAATAATCATGCAGAAGTGGGGCAGCTGAGCATTGCCCTTGGCCGCAAGCAAGTCCACTGTCGGACACCCAAACTGCGTTTGCAATACATGGAACACCTCCCCAGACAGTGACATCGAAGACATAGGGGGAAAACCCTGCTCAGGTTATCTGCCACACAATTTTCTCTCCCTGGGAGATAAACTGCCAGCAGAGACAACACAGTGATTTCTGCCCAGGTGAGAATTTCCTGAACCCGGATCCACAGGGACTGAACCCTGCAGCCCCCCTGGTGATTGAGGTAACCCATCACCACCTGACTGTCCATCCGGACCAGAACATGATGCCCCTGAACGGCTGATGTAAACTCCAGATAAACCATCTGAACTGCCTTCAGCTCTTCCTTGAAGTTGGGTTAGCAACCAGCATGCAGGCGATCCCAGAGACTCTGAACAGACCAGGAATCCAACGTTAACCCCCAGCCCAACTGGCTATCATCTGTCATCACCTCCCAGGAGGAAGACACCTAAAAAGGAAGACCTCTGGTCAGATTGGATTCCACCACCCACCAACCCAGGGCGATCTGAGGGGACACTGCCACTGGTTGATCGCAAGCAGCATAACAAGGGGACCAATGGGACAGGAGATGGTTTACCAACAGGTACAAATGCAAATGAGCCCACAGCAGTACACTTATTGCTGCTGACATCAAACCCTGCTACCTCAACCACTCATGCACCGGGGCAGAATCCAAGGCAAGCAGACAACCCAGGTCCCTCCTCAAGGTTGCCCTCCTCACGGCCGGCAAAAACACCAGCCCCTTGACCATGTTCAGGTGATCCCTAATAAACACTACCTTCTGGGTGGGAACCAGATGCAACTCTTTGTGGTTGATCAGAAAGCCGTGCCTTTCCATAATCTCACAGACACTCTGGACTTGAAGAGTCCAATTGGAAAAAGAAGAGGCAGATATCAGCCAGTCATCATGGTACGGGAATACCCACATTCCCTCCCTATGGATTAGCCTAACCAAGGGTGCCAGGACTTTAATGAAGACCATCAGGGCAGAAGACAAACCAAATGGTAGTGCCTGCAATCGGAAATGCTCTGGCACCACACAAAACCTGAGGTACTGCTGGAATGCACTTGGAGGTAGGCATCAAGCAGATCCAAAGAAGATAACATGTTGTGTATTGATTTAGATTCAGTATCAATTTCCCGATTCATACCCTTATATAGGTAAATTTCACATTGCCCTTATATAGGCATAGAAATCCAGTCAATATTTAGGCATAGTCCATGCTACCCAAATACAGGCATGGCTACTTACATCCGTTCATCTACGTCACAACAATTTCTTGGAAAACCAGACTCTTAAGCTTTAGGGACTTTCCCTTGCCTGGATATTGATTTCTCCAAGAACTCAGTTATTATGCATGAACATCTATTCTTTAGGGGTTCATTCATGATGTTCATATGCCCGACTTATACGTCAATACCAGCATTACTAAACACCTTCAAGGTATAAATATACCTTCCCTTCCTATGGCAAAGCACGGTGTGGTTCGGTGCAGTTCGACTACCTACTAGCACGACGAAGTTTGCAAAAGCAAGTTTCGAAGGAAGCCAACTCCCCAGCTGACTAGACTGACTAGACGCTGTCATCCTCCTGCTAAGAATCCAGCTCCAGTGTTTCTGACTCTCCTTGCGGGGTGTTGGGAAATCGAGTCCCGGGAAAGAGATACCAACCTCTCTCATTCTAAGGTATGGAGCTAATTAGAACCTTGATGAAACCTTTGGCAATTCTTGGCAAAACTAAACCTACGATAAACCAGCACCTACTTCTTCCCCCTTACTAGACCTAGGTTAGGTACACTGTTGTAGGCGTATTTTAGAAGCACCAGTTGAGTATTTTAGCCTGTGTTATTTATGTATGTATTTTTATATATATCATAGCAACAGACAGTGCTATTGCAGTATTATTTTATATTACTGTTTATGCTGTACGCATTATACTTCACACATTGTCTAACAATTGTAGCAGTTCATATCTCTTGCATGAGAAATAAGACTGTTCAATAAACCCCTTTTATTGAAACGCCCGTCTCTCTATTTCTATGCAACTCTTTATAAACGAAGCATGCACGATTGACTTAGTGAAATAGTTTTTTTTAAATTATAACAGACCTTTATTGAAATCAAAGCCATTGACACCAGCAAATGTTCACATATACAAGGAGTACCATGTGGCACATCATAACAATCGCCTTAGATCGAAGTAGCAATTCTGTACACAGCCTGTATGCCGGCATCCCGGGGGCCCGGCGGCGTGGTAATGTATCAATAGAGTACGCAAACCAGATTTCAATGTCCCGTCTACAAGCTGCATTCTGCGGTAGTGTGTCAACCGGCTGTTTCCTATTGCAATCTCGGCTAGAAGGTCCAGCAACGAAGGAAGGTCCTCAAAACTGCCCCAACTAAACTCCCACCCCTCCCCCCGAGTGTGTCTGTGTAAGTGCTATCCTTGTCCGAACATGTGTGATCACCCTTGTGCATGCGCCCTGTCCTGCGACCCCTCCCTCTAAGGGATCCCCCCTCTCCAGAAGATCCCGTAGCGTCCCTCCATGTTAGAACCTAATAGCAGCCCTCTCCAAATTCAATGTCAGCTGTGGTCCCCTCCCCTCTTAGTGCATATGCGTGTCGTCCTGCCCCTGCTCCTCCACCCGGTCCTGCAGCTCAACCGTTCTGAAGTGTCGGATGCGCCATCCTCCCCCTTCTGCTGGTAGTCTTTATAAAGTTCCCAGAAGCTTTTGGGCCTACTCCTAGGGGGCAACAGGTCACTATACAGTTCCGTTTGTGTGCAGCAGTACTGTAGGTCCCTCATCCACCTTTTCTTGTCCAGCAGGGGCCCTCGCATCCAGCAGCTCGCCACCACCCTCCTAGCTAGGAGCAATGCCATATCTACCAGCCGGCGCAGCGAAGGAGTCAGGGGCTTAGAATAACCAAGGAGCGCAAGCGCTGGGGTACGGGGCAATGTCTCTCCCAGAATCAGGTCAAGTTCTGCAAAGACCTCCCCCAGAACGATTGTATCCCAGGGCAAAGCCACGCCAAGTGGTAGAAGTCCGCCACCAGTGTTCTGCAGCGCTCGCATTCCGCGTTGGGACGGAGGCCATAACGGTGCAGTCGTTCGGGGGTATAATACACCCGCTGCAAGTATTTAAAATGCACCAACCTATGTCTGCCATTCAGGGAGATCTTGCTGGCGCAGCAGTATCGCCACATATAGTCGTCTATGGGGGACTGCAGATCGGCTTGCCAGGCCTCTCTAGCCCTGGAAGGTTGAAGGCGCTGATGGCGTATTCCTAGTTTATTAACCTGCGAGACTAATTTCGTGGACGAAGTAGTTTTGATCATGTAGGACAGTTCCGGAATCTCCTCCGGCTCCTCCATGTCAGGACCCAGTATTTCCCGGAACGCCGAGCGGAGTCTATGGTATTGGAATTTCTGCAACAGGGTAGAACCCTCCACCGCGGTGGAGAGTTGGTCCCAAGTTTTCAGTATACCATTCAAGAACAGGTCCTCCATCTTCACTATGCAGAGGGCCTGTAGTGCTTTAACCACCCCCTTTTCACCCAGCGGGACCAGCCATAGTGCCCATTCTACTGGCATCTGTGGGGAGTACAGTAGTGCGCAGCCACGGGAGCCCCTCAGGGAGTTCCAGGCATGATTGGTCGCTTTGAGCGAGTCCACCTTTCCAACCGTACGATCCGTGGGCAGGCAGACAGTGGCAGGCAAAGGTAGCGGGTCAGCAAACAGCCGCTCCAGGATAAGGTGCGGGGTTCGTGCGTCCCCGTGTATCCACGAATGCAGGTGCGACGCTTGCGCAACCCGGTAGTAGCGTTCCAAGTCCGGTGCCCCCAGTCCCCCCATCTCGCAGGGGAGTGTCAGGGTAGACCATCGGATTCTGGGCTGCTTGCCACCCCAAGCCAGTCTGACCATGACCCGGTTAACTTGTTTAAAGAATGTCTTAGACAGGACCACCGGCAGATTGAGGAAAAGGAACAGGAATCGGGGAAGCACTATCATTTTCATGAGTGCGATCCTGCCCAGAAGGGAGAGCGGGAGTCTGATCCAGCTGTCGACATCGTCGACCAATTTATTGTACGCCACTCCGTAATTGTCCCGTATTAAGATTTCAGGGTCCGTGTGTAGGCGAATGCCCAAGTAGCGGACCGAGTCAGAGGACCATTGCAAAGGATATTCAATAGTGAACGGTTGAGTCACCGGAGTGAGAGGGAAGGCGATGGACTTATCCCAGTTCACTTTCAGGCCCGATAGCGCACCGAAGCGGACCACCTCGCGAAGAACCGCAGACAAATTCGTCTCCGGGTTTCTGATGTACAGCAGCGTATCGTCTGCATATGTCGATATCCCAATTTTGTAGGTAGGGAAACTGATGCCCCTCGTGCTATGGTATTCTCGTATGGCACACGCAAGGGGCTCCGCCACCAAAGCATAAAGTAACGGCGACAAAGGGCAACCCTGCCGCGTGCCCCTACCAATGTGAATCGGTTCCGACACCCTATCGCCCAGCCGTAGTCTGGCAGAGGGCCGATGATACAATGCGCCAATCCTCTGCAAGAATGGTTCCACTAGGCCCAACTTACGTAGAACCCGTACCATGAACGGCCACTCCACCGAGTCGAACGCCTTCTCCATATCAAGGAAGATTGCCAGCGCGCTGTTCTCCTGCTTGACATGTTGCATTGTGCCTAGGACAGTTCGTATATTGTAAGTTAGATTCCTGCACGGGACAAACCCAGACTGTTCCGGGGCCACTAGCTCCGGGACCAGCAAGGCCAAACGGTTTGCAAGGACCTTTGCGTAGATTTTCGCATCTATGTTCAACAGGCTTAGCGGTCTGTACGAGCCACAAAGGTTCGGCGCCTTCCCTGGTTTAGGTATCGTGATGAGCAAAGCTTCGCGCATGGTGGGTGGCATATCGCCATTCTCACAGATGGCGTCGAAGAGGGCGACCAAGCGCGGGAGCAGCAAATCTTTAAAGGCTTTATAAAATCGGACCGTGAGGCCGTCCGAACCCGGAGCGCTGCCCGATCTCATGCCCGCTAGGGCTTCCAATATTTCATCTTGGTGAAATGGGGCCATCAAGAATTCCCTATCCGAGCTCTTTAGGTACGGCATTGCAATGTGAGCGAGGTACTCTTCCATTTCGCCCTCCACACCCTGCGTTTTAGACTGGTATAGTTCTGCGTAATATCTCCTAAAGGTCTCTAGTATCTGTTCCTCGCCCGAGACCGTGTCTCCCTCCAGAGTCGTCAGCTCCTCAACCACCAGGGGTCGTCTTGAGCCTCGGACCATTCGCGCCAGTAGTGCTCCAGGCCCCCTTCATATGCCTTGGCGGTGGCATACTTGCCCATATATAGGATTTCCCTGTCCGCTAACTCCTGAAATTCGGACAGAAGGTTAGTAAGTGCCGTGTCCTCTATGGCACCCCGCGCCGATCGCTGCCTAGCTTCCTGCTCCGCTATTCTAGTTTCCATTACCGCAAGATCCCGCCTGATGGAGCGCAATACACTGGAATGTTTGGACATAGCCATTCCCCTAATATACACCTTAAAGGCTTCCCAAACTACATAGAAGTCATCCACCGAGCCTGTGTTAGTTGCAAAGTATTGTTCTATATCGTCCGCAAGCTCTCCCCGGAAGGCGTCGTCTAGCAACGCAAAGGGCGGGAACCTCCAAGTGAATGCTGGGATTCCTTTCCTGGCAGTTGAAAGCTGTAGAAGTATGGGGGAGTGGTCCGAGAGTGTGCGCGGGAGTATCTCGCATGCGCTGACGCTACTCCGTACCAGGGGGGAAGCCAACCAGTAATCTATCCTAGTATGTACATTGTGGTAGGCCGAGTAATGTGTGTAACCCCCATCCGTGGGATGCCTGTCCCTCCAGATATCCACCAAATCCAGTTTTGTCATCTCGGCCTTCATGTGCAAGGCTGATGCCACCGGGCGCCGAACTGGGCCCGCTGAACGATCCTTTAACGGATCGAACACAAAATTGAAGTCCCCCCCCACAGCGTCCAGGGCTGAGCGTGTGACCTACAGAGGGCAGCCAGAGTCGTGTAAAAAGTCGGGTGATCATAATTGGGGCCATAGACATTCACCACCAAAAGGTCGAGTCCCCTACCCACACATCTCGCTAGTACATATCTGCCCTCCGAGTCAGCCAGTACTGGAATCAACTTCAGGTGCGATGCGGGGTTAGCCCAGATTAACACCCCTCGGGCGTGTGTAGTGTATCCTGCAGCAACTGTGTTCCCCGCTAGGCCCCTGCTTTGTAACATCCTGCTAGTACATGGTAAATGCGTCTCCTGCAACAGTGCCAAGTCAACCTGGTGCCTATGGAGATAGCTAATGACCTTCCTCAGTTTGCGAAAGTCATTCAAACCCCGCACATTCCACGTCATCAGCTTCAGAGTATTCCGGACAGCCATTGGTAGAGTCTGTGCTGCATTAGCCATTACAAGGGCTTATGTACATATCGGTAGCAAGCGTAGGCATAACAGGCCTCTTCAATACGCTGGGCTGCATAGCCGCTAATCGGCATCCCCAGCCAGATACAGCACCACACTTCAGTACACACTCCACATTAACAGATCCCTCAAACAGCACAAAACAAACCCCCCCCCCAACTGGCCCGAACCCCGATCCCACCCATTGCTCTTCCGCCCTCCCACAGCCGACCACCCCCAACCTGGTCAGACAGGTCCCTACTATCCCCCCCCTCAACCCTCCAGTAGTCCTGTACATACCAGCGCTATACCAACCCCGTAAAGAGTCACACAACCAAAAGCACTGGGGCAGAGCGCGCCCAGATAAAACAACCCCACAATCTGTGCCAGAGAAGTAATCCAACCAGCATCCTCTGCTCGCCCCATCAGTAAGTCTGTGCCCTTCAGGTAGCGATTATATCAACCCCCCCACATCCCAACCGTTCCCCCCAGCAATGCAAAAGTGTCCATCCTTTCTCTCTCCCACAATCACAACCTCCTCACCAGCTGTCGTAGGTCCAATATTCGAGCAGCATGTTCTCAGATTCTGCAAAGTTACTACCTGTGCTCCAGTAGGGACAGTAGCCCCCCTTTTCCAGACGCCTCAGTGAGCTAGGCCGAGGAGTCCCTCACATAGTAAATAGCACCAAGGCACTCCGGTAGACCCTCTAGTCCTGTTCTTCCAGAGTTGACATCGAGCCGGCTCCGTCTTCCTGCCCGCGTCGAGCTTCCTTCCGCTCTCGAGATCATGTCTTTAGGGACTTTTGAAGATCCTTGGGGTCCGTAAAGAAATACGATCGTCCTCCTGTGTTGACGCGTAGCTTGGCAGGGTAGAGCATCGCGTAGTCCAAGCCCAGAGTGCGAAGTTGTTTCTTGTACGGAGCAAACTGACGCCTTTCTTCCTGTACTCTGGCCGTGAAGTCAGGGTAGAGGGAGACGTCCATACCCTCATGTTGTAACTTGCCCTTCTCCCTCGCCAGTCTCAACGCTGTGTCTCTGTCGCGGTGATTAAGGAGCTTCGCAATAATGGGGCCGGGAGGTGCTCCAGGTTGCAGTTGGGGGCCCAAAGTGCGGTGAGCCCGTTCCACAATGAACATGGGAGAGAAGGCTTCCTCCCCCAATAGCGACTTCAGCAGTTTTTCTACAAAGAGCTCCATCTTTCCTGTCTGCGTGGTCTCCGCCACGCCTGTGATGCGGATGTTGGATCTGCGTGAGCGCGCTTCCAAATCCTCAGTTTTATCGCGGATCACCGTCAGGAGTCGGTCAAACTGCTTTCTGTCCTTATCCCACTCCGTTTGGGCCTCCTCCGCTTCGGTGAGGCGGCGTTCCGCCATATCTAGGCGCTCCGCGTGTTTATCCACGCGCTCCGCCATCCTATCCATTCGGTATGTCAGAGCGTCTATCTTGGAGCCAACCGCTGCAATACTATCTTGGATGCCCCTCTCCATTGCGGCCAACATGTCCCGGAGCTCCGTGGGTGCCGGGGCTGCCGCTGAGGCCCCCTTTGGCGATGACTCCGGGGCCGCCTCTTCCGGAACTTTCAGTCGGCTTTTTGTGAAGGAAAGCTTCCCCTGAGCTGCGTCGTGTTTCCCCATCTCCGTGCCTGTTACCAAGGAGCCCTGGACCGGGGAGGCGTCTCAACCGTGGTCGGCCGCAGGCGCAGTGCAAGGATCCAGCTGGCCCGGCCTGGGGTCTGATGGCCGCCAAAATGGCGCTTGCTTTGTGGGGCGAGACTCTATTTCGCACCCCAGCAGTCCTCTAGCTCGTAATGCCCGGAGCTCAGACGGGTGCTCAACACAGGGATCAGTTAGCAACACACCCCAATGTCCGATGTCCCTTGGAGCAGTGGTTCGCCCCAGCGGGGGCTCCGACCGGGAATCGCACCTCCGCACCGGTCGCTGTACCTTTATCTTCCCCGGAGTTCTGTGTCCTCCGTGCCGTCGGGTCCCCCTCCTGCGTCAGCGGGGGGCAATCTCAGCTGCTGTGAGTGATTTATTCCCCAGCCAGGGGTAGATCCAAGTGGCGGTGTGTGCAGGACGCTGCCCGACCCTCCTCAGCGCGGTGGCCGCACGTCCGACGACGTCGCTCGACTCCCTCGTTAGGATAGGGCGCGGCTTCAGGCCTGGTCCGTCCCAGCCGTGTCGCGTGAGGGCATTGCTCCGGAAGACTCGGAAAGGCACGTCAGCAGTCTGCCCAATAGGGCCTCAAGTCCACACCTGGGATACCGGCCGGGGTGCGAGAGCCTTCTGTGGTATTTCTGGCACAATTTAGGATAGATTTGCAGGATTAATTTGGGGCTACACGAGGAGCTGAAGGCTCACGCGTCCGCCATCGACGCTGGCTAGCTCCGCCCCGACTTAGTGAAATAGTTATCTATTGTTTCCACGACTCTGAAGATATTGTTCCGGCTCTAAGGGGAAACAAAGTTGTCATGTTTATGCGGTTGTCAGAGACTAATCTCTTCTTGTTCATTCGAGAAAGTTTCTAATGACCTCTGAGTTAGCTGGCACACACAATTAAGTTGAATGTACTCGATAGAGACACACTGACCTCAGTCCTATCTCGAATCTCTAGTGTATATTATTCCAATGTGCAGAGCCTATTAGGGATATAGGAACTACACTACAACCACATCCCCCTGTACCAGTAAGGGAAGGATCTCCTGCATAGACAGCATCTTAAACTTAACATGAAGGACAAATAAGTTCACCCTTTTCAAATCCAGCACAGGACGGAAGTCCCCGGAAACCTTCCTTACCAGAAAAAGAATGGAGTAGACCCCTTGACCCCTTTTACAGGCCGGAGCAGAACGAATAGCCCCTTTCTCAAACAGATCCCCAAAACCAACCAAAAGTGTCTCCCGCTTTGGCGGAGGTGATGGTGAGAGAGTGTGGACAAAGAATCCTGGGGGTGGAGAGTTGAAGACAATCGAGTAACCCTTCCTGACAATACGCAAGATCCAGTGGTTGGAGACAGACCTTTCCCAAGTCTCCACGAAGTCAACAATCCTTCGGATAGTCTGGACTTTTCTATGAAAAAAAGGGGCGGGTTTTGGGGCAGTGCCACAACCAACGGCCGTGATGCATTGCCCACACACCCCAGAATTAGCCCGCTGTAGCAGTGCTTCCAACCTCCACGATGAGCTTGCTCTGCCGAGCCTTCACCGAAATGCCTAGTAGAATAAGGTAAAAAAAAGGGGGGTACAACAAGAGCCCACTTCGCAAGGCCTCCACCCTGGGCGTTAGGGCCAGCTAAGGCATAACCTCACCCTATTTGCCTGAAAATCGTGCTCAGAGAGTCTCCAGGTCAGAAAAAAAACAGGAAGTGGGGTGGGTTGTGCTTCCTCTTGTACTGGGTCATGGGTAAACGTGGCCGGCCATGTTGAGGAGGAATGGGAGGACTGGTGCGTACAATTACTTTGAGGGTTCTGTTGCGGAGCTGAAGATCATTGTGTAACTCAGGTGGCGAGGAAGAATTACGAGGAGGTAATGGCTTCTAAGCACTGCATTTTGAGTTAATCTTGAAAACCCTTACCCTGACTGGGACTGTGGTTCATGCTTGGACAGGGTGCGTGGCAAACCGGAAACCCCATTTCTAACAGTGTTGAGGGAGCATATTGGCTTCAAGCTGTAATGAAGAACATATTTTAGAGTAAGAATGTGAACAGGTCATCGCCCTGCTTCTCTAGAAGCAGAGTAGAATGTCTGTTTAAAATACTGAGTTACAATACTGTAAGAAATAGGGTTATTGTTTGAGGTGGATGAAATGCTACTCAAGCAACAACCAGAATCATTGCCAGCATGAACCACAAAGGCTACTGAATTAACCTGTGCTTAGCCATCTGGTAGCTTGGTGCAAAAGCTTTAAAACTTAGAGTCACTGTGTAAAGTTTTTATGAAGCAAACAGTTATAAAGTGAAAACACAACACAAGAAAAATCCCTAACCAATTTTGAAAAATAAGATACATTTTAATAAATACAATTACACCAAAACAAAATTAAATCCTATTGGGGCATGGCTTGGCAGGCCAGCATGGCGGATGTGATCTGAGTGCGCTCTGTCCACACTTACATTGATCTTTACTATAATATTGCCTCTTCGGCTTTCAACCCGTTCCCTGGGCTGCCCTGCTAACATCTCCCGCTGAGGACTAGCCTAGAGCTGATTTTTGGAGCCGCCGGATGTTCTCAGGCGGAGGTTTGGTAATCGGCGGCAGCCTGCGTGCGACGCAGCAGTATCCTCAGCCGCGGCATCGCTCGCATTAACTTGCCGCATTGCCCGGCCGCAGTCGCGGCCACAGTGGGGGTGCAGGGCTTGCGATGCGTGGCTCGCCCTGCGACATTGCTGTTCCTTCAGTTCCCAGCCGGGGGAGCGGATTCTGTTGGCGGCCTGCTCCGGTCGCAGTGCTGAGTGGTGGAGAAATTGGGAGTGCGGGATGCAGACGGCTGACTGCCATCTTGGTGCCTCAGCTTCGGCCTGGGCAGCTCCTGGTAGAGAGGGGCCCTCCTGGGACAGCCGGGGTTTCTACTAATCAGGCACCCAGCACATGAGTACCGCCGCACTGCCTGGGAGGGCGGCCCGGCAGCGGCGGCCGCTACTCGCTCCTTCATCTCCCCCCTCCTCTCATTCCCCACCATATGTGATCTCTTCGGGGGTAGTACCACCAGGGGTTAGGGGGATGGCGTGCCTCTACCTAGACGACACCGGGAGTGGGACCCCCACCTCCATCGGAATGGCTACATAGTCACCTCCTGGAGGTTTTCTGGCCAGGGTCGGTGGCAGTGATAGGGCACTATGACCAGAGACAAGCCCGGCGGTGGCTCTACTAAAAAGAGTACCATAGATAAATGCACGGGCTAGGGGGTCCGGCGGCGCTGCCTGGAAGGTCTCAAAATGCTATACCAGATACTGCAGCCCTCATGGCCGCCATTGTGCAATCCAGAGACGCATTGGAAGCCAAGATCGGGGTGGTGGGCTCCGATGTAAGGCTCCTATGCCAGGACCTGAGGAATGCGGTAGCCCGCATTTCAGAGACAGAGACAAGAATCTCGGGTATGGAAGATGTGGTCGCCACTCTAAAGCAGCAAGTATTGTCACTGGAGACTACCCAATGGGGCCTAGCACTGAGAGTGGAAGACGTGGAGGGGAGGGCGCAACTCAACAACCTGCGCTTTGCTGGTTTTCCGCAGGACTGCGAAAAGGGGAATATGGAGCGGTTTCTTATGGACTGGCTCGTGGGCTGGCTCCCTTCTGGGGAACTCTCGACTTTGTGGTGGAACGTGCACACAGGACTCTGATGCAGAAGCTCCCAGTCCGGTTGCACGCGGCCTGTCATCACCATGCTCCTCAATTACCACGACAGGGACACCATCCTGAAACAGGCCCGGGCTAAGGAGCTATTGCTGCTCAATAACTCACGCATCTTAATTTTTCCGGACTATACTAAGTTGGTGCAGCAGCTGCAGCAGTCGTTCCTAGCCACCAAGGCCCACATCCATGAACTCAAGCTCCCTTATGCTCTACTTTATCCGGCCAGGCTGTGTGTAGTATACCGCTCCCGCACCCACTTCTTTGACACACCGGAGGAGGTATTTCACTGGACAGATGACACTGTGTAGGAGCGTCCTCACTCTCCCTTGGGAAGAGAATCGGACTCCTCTTAAGGTGGGCCTGCCCAGAATTAGCAGGGGCCAAGGGAAAGAAGGGGCCGCTCACAGTCTGAAGGTCCCACGGCCCAGGAGTGGTCCGTTTATTGGCCTCTTGTCTCATTGGACTGATACCAGGATGACCATGCTACCTTCCAAATTCGAGTATTGTTTATAGTCCGAAGGGGCATGTAGGTTGTCCAGTCTCTCCGTGGGGCTCCACAGAAGGAGAGGAGGCCACTAGACAATGGGCTGTGATGTGGGGATCAGTTGGTGGGTGAGGGGTGGGACCTCCTGTTGGGGTCAGGCTGCTCTGCCTGCCGCGACAGGTACTTAATTGTTTTGTTAGTTTCCCTGAGCACTCAAAATATACAAGTCAAATATCCAAATTAAAGTTCGGCTAAATTAATCTGATGCAGTCACAGGTTGGTAATCCAAGTGAAATCATCAACATAAGTCCATCAAATCACGGATAGTATTTTATTCTCTTTTCTGGATTCAAGCTCTCCAAATTCCATATACAGAAGTCATTGGATTAATCAGCCAACACGTGTTTCGTCATGTTAATTATTTACACATCGACTTCGTCAGGGCTAAAATCACAATACAAATAAATAAATATCAGTGTAGTTCATTTGACATAACATATAAATCAATATACTCTAATGATTTGAGAAATCCTGTGATAAGTAGAAAAGAAATGAAACCGGCAGACCCAAGAGAGCATACACCCGAGTTAGTGTGCACGTCTCCATTAAGCCATCACCAAGTAATATGCTTAAGTTTCAAGCATACAATCCAAAGTAACTCTAATATTATTTATAAACACAGAACACTCATCCTTGTGTTACAGAGATTTAACGGGTTTGGAGTACCCCAAAAAGAGCCCCACATGGGATTTACTATCTCCTATCACTATATTTTAGGTGGTTGGCCCCATCCTGAGTGTAACCACACTTTAATCTATTAGTCACGTATTACACCATTATACGATTTTATAAGTATACCAAGTTATCGTAGACACTCAGTCTCCATCCAAAAAAAAGAAATCAACTTGGGTATTTTGAAAAGGATCATTTTAAAATATTTACCGTAATCCACATATAGACATAAATTCACTTTTGCGAAATTCGTTTACTTTGTACTTCCAATTATGAAGTCAAGTGACCCTGTAATTTAAGCAACCCAAAAAAACTTATATTAGTTAAGTACCTTAGAGTTATTAATGTGGCAACTATATCACCATTCGTTATCCACAAGAGACTTACCACACTTTCAAAGTGTTATCTGAACAGCTGATCTTTGTTTATACTAGAGACTGTGTGTTAGGAATCCTTTGGTGTTTTTATGAAACTAAGAAAAGTGAGAATTTGAGGATGTAACTATATATTTCACCTTAACTCCCATTTGTCATTCTTATCTTCTACTCTGCTGTTGAGTGAATGAGACCCTATTACTTTCGCATCCCAAGATAATAATTATACATTTATGTGGATTGACTCATAGGATAATATAATATGGTGCTTTGGAACTGGTCAACAATGAGGACATATAAATACAATATAGTGCAGGCTGCTTTTTGGCAGGATAACTAAGAAGAAATGAATAATACTGTGCAAATAACAAATAATATAAAAAAATACTCTTTATTTTACACGTCCTTTACAGATTATGTGATACTGTACTATTACGATGATACTACAGTGAAGGCGGATACTCTTCCTTTTGAATTATAAACTTAATAATAAATGTCCGATTTTGTCGACTATAGAATGCTATGAGTAAATAGTGTGAGCTCACACTAATTAGATCGAATAGATAACGTCGCGTTGAAAGATCAGTATTTAAGTATATATAATATACTAATAAACCCACTACGATATGGCGTTTAAAGATAAAATATATTAACAAGAGTCCAATATAACCCACTATGATATGGTGAATCTAATAGGGCGCCCGGATGTGACGCCGATTAGAGAGTGCATTCGTGCACCAACTTACAAAGCCACTACAAGATGGCGCGTGGTTTTGGGAGAGTATAAATTGGAACTTCAATATGGCGCCGGTGTAGAACGCCGAACAGAGTGCGCGTTCGTGGATAGACGAACACAAATCTAGATATAGGTATGTACGAGTACTTCGATGAAGTGAGAGTTATTTAATTGATTAGTTACAATAACGTACCTAGAGAGATACTGAATTATAACTTGAACTCGATCATTATTACAGATCGAGAGTGTGACAACCTCAATGGATAATATATGGGGACTCCTGTTCAGATAACACTTTGAAAGTGGGGTAAGTCTCTTGTGGATAACGAATGGTGATATAGTTGCCACATTAATAACTCTAAGGTACTTATCTAATATAAGTTTTTTTTGGGTTGCTTAAATTACAGGGTCACTTGACTTCATAATTGGAAGTACAAAGTAAACGAATTTCGCAAAAGTGAATTTATCACTATATGTGGATTACGGTAAATATTTTAAAATGATCCTTTTCAAAATACCCAAGTTTATTTCTTTTTTTTGGATGGAGACTGAGGGCCCGATGTAGGTAGGGCTTTACCGATCGGTATCGGCCGAAAATACCGATTTTTGGCCCTTACCGATCGGTAAACAGCCATCGAGATGTAGGGGACCAAAAACAGAACGAATCGGATAGAAAACCGATTCGGAATGTGTACCGAATGTGAAAGAATCCGATACGTACATACCGAAAATCGGATATGTAACGAATCGGAAAAACACCGATTCGGTTACAAAGACCGAATCGGTCCATGTACCGAATCGTTAGTGACACCGAATCGGAAAATCACCGATTCGGTCCCACTACCGATTCGTTAGCGACACCGAATCGGAAAATCACCGATTCGGTCCCACTACCGATTCGTTAGCGACACCGAATCGGAAAATCACCGATTCGGTCCCACTACCGAATCGTTAGTGACACCGAATCGGAAAATCACCGATTCGGTCCATGTACCGAATCGGAAAAAATACCGATTCGGACATGATCCGATTCGGAAAACATGCCGATTCGTATAAATCTCCGATCGGGAAATTCCCCGATTCCGACAGTTGGGGAGATGTAGGGAGGCACAGAAACACCGAAATCGGCTCAAAATCGGTAGAATTCACTCGGTATTTACCATGGATTGCAATCAGGTGGTAACCAACTCCAACCCATATAAACAGTCCCAAAATGCATTGCAACTTGCAGGATGGCAGCTTTCTATGTCATTGCGAGGCGGCTACGGCTACAGCAGGAAGGACTGAGGGAATGGCTAAGAAATGAACAGGTCTACAGACAGAGGATAACCCTGTTCATGCTCACTGAGGCTGAGATCCTACAGAGATACAGGCTGGACTCTGACACCATACTTGAGCTCATCAGGGACCTTAAGCCATACTTGGACCACCACACCCCAAGGGCACACGCCATCCCTGCGCACGTCCAGGTGCTATGCAGCCTACACCTGGTAGCGTCTGGCAGCTATCAAAGTGGAGTAGCAGCAGCAGGAGGGGTGAGCCAGAGCAGCCTGTCAAGGTTCTTCCACATATTCCTTGACGCCATGATAGACAGGATGGACCAATACATCTCATTCCCTGCAACCCACGCAGAACTGCTACAAACCAAAGCGGACTTCTACCAGATGGCACACTTTCCCCAAGTCATCGGTTGCATAGATGGCACGCATATTCCGATTTGCCCACCAGCGGACACCGAATACATATACCGCAATCGGAAATCGACACACACCATCAACGTGCAGGTGATCTGCAATGCCAAGTGCACCATCACAGACCTGGTAGCAAAATTTCCAGGGAGTACCCATGACTCCTATATATTCCAACAGAGCGGCATATATGCACGGCTGATGGCTGGCGATTTTGGAGAAGGATACCTCCTAGGTGAGCCACATCATCAGACCCCCATAACACATAGTAGGTAGGTGTAATACATGTATGCATGTGTCTAATGTGACCCCTTTCTCTTCCAGGCGACAGTGCATATGCCCTCCGCTCATTCATACTCACCCCCTACCTCAACCCCTCCACACCCAGCCAAAGGAGGTATAACCGGGCCCACATACGCACAAGGAATGTTGTTGAACGGACCTTTGGCATCTGGAAAAGTAGATTCAGATGCCTGCACAAGAGTGGAGGTGCAAGGCAGTATACCCCCATCACCTGCTGCAAGATCATAGCTGTATGTGCAATGTTACACAACCTTGCGGTCAAGAAGGGCACTGAGGTGGAGTTGTCTGACTACGAGGACTATGACGACGACGAAGCTGTGCCACTGACACAGCCAGCTGGGGTGTGTACGCCATGTGATGGCAGATACAGACGTGAGGAGATCACTGAGAACTATTTCTGACTGAGTACAGATGCAAAGACAGCTAAATGTTGCTTGGAAAATAAACTTTTTAATAGTGATGCACCACAGTTACATCACTGAAGTGCATAAAAAAATGGAGTCTGTCAAAACAAATAAAGTCCAGGGTTCTGGTATGATCATCCCCCCTTGCCAGCCTATTTTTTGGCCCGCTTTCCAGACCCACTGGGGTGTCCCTCGGCCCCCTCCGAATGGCCAGCAGCATCAGCGGAGCGCCTGGTGCTCCTCCTTGGCTCTGATGCAGCGCTGGCCGGGCTGCTGCGGCTGCTGCTGTCACCAGCATCACCCAGGTCCAGGGCAGGATTGGAGGCGGCGTTTGATATTAACATGGCCTCCATGGCCGTGGTGATCCTGGCCATCCCCCTGGTCAGCTCAGCAGTATGCTGACTCTGCACCGACTCCTGATTTGCGCTACGATGGCACAGCTGTGCAGTCGCCGCTGCAAGGCGGGCCATGGCCCGGTTGAGCACCCGGGCATCCCTCCTGCGCGCAACCTCATGCTCCTCCTGCCTGGCAGAGGAGTGGGTGATGGCAGTGGTCAGCCTGCCCAACCCTGCTGCCACCTCCTTGTTGCTGTCCACAACAGCCTGGAACCCCTTCACCAACTCCCCCATCTGCAGGTTGTGCTGCAGGAGCTGGCGTTGGCAGGCCATGGTGGATCTGGCCTGTTGGCGCTGGATTTTGACCATCTGGCCCTCCAGGCCCAGGAACACACTGCCCTCCCGTGCTGGTGCAGCAGTGGTGGTGGTGGTGGTGGTGGTGGTGGCACGGCGTCTGGCACTGCTGCCTCCGGCCTGCTGAGTGGGCTGGGGTGCCACTGGTGGTGGTGTGGTGCTGGCCGGTCCCGGAGCCCCTGCTCCCAGGACAGGTAGGACGGGTGGCAAGGCCACGGTTGTGGCAGGAGCTGTTGTCGGCGGAATGGTCTGCCTTGTTGGGGAGTTGTATGGGGAAAATTGCAAGGGGGGTGAGCTGGGCAGTACTGGGGAGTGCACTGCCTGGAAATCAATCACCAGGACTCCCTCCATTCCAAGCCCTGGGGTGTCTCCTTCCTCATCCTCTTCCTCCTCCTCCTGGCCAGGCTGGCTGGTGCTCGGCCCTGCCACTGCAGTATGTGATGTCGAAGCTCCCTCTGCTGCCACAGTGGTGCCGCCTGATGGTGCCCCTAGGTACAAAGAAGCATTTGTAAACTGAGTGCCGATGTATTACAGTCAGTACAATTATGGCATTCCACATGTCCTTGCATCTCCTTACACCGTGTCACACTGTTTCCTGTCTTGTGATTCTGCACTGACATATTTGGCTAACTCCTGCTGACTACATGTACCATGATGCTTGTCTCTTGTATGTTGGTGACAGTACAGTGCTGGTGTTTGCCTATGCATTGTGTCTAATGGGGAGGTGTCTGGTAGGGTGTGTCATGATGCGCATGCTTCTTACCTGTAGCTGTGGCCATCGCAGTGCTGTCCAGGGTCCCGATCCCTACAATGCTCTCCCTCTCGATGGTGCTGGAGACAATTTCCTCCAGCTCGGTGAGGGGTGGCGCCGGGTTCTTGCCTCCTCCGGTGAGTCCAGCCTGCCTTTGGAGGTCGGCCAGCTTCCTCTTGGTGAGGCTGCGGAGGTCATAGAACCTTTTCTTAAGTTCCTCAATGGACCTGGGGGTGACTCCAGCAGCATTGACCTTCTGGGCGATGTCTGCCCACAATCGCCTCTTGGTGCTGTCTGGCACGTTGAGGGACAGCTTGCCAAAGAGCTGGCGGTGCACCCTCACCACCTCCTCAACCAGCACCTGTAGTTCTGTGGTGGTGAATTTGGGCTTCCTCTTTTGGGAGGACTTCTGGCTTCCTGCCTGATCTGCCATATTCTCTTGCTCCTGCTCAGTCTGCAACCTCCTTCTCCCACTGCTGCTAACTGTGTGTTGGGCTCAGGCAGGCTTTCCAGAAACTTCTAGAAACTTCTTAATTGGCTGCACCTGCCAGGGTTGCCACTCCCTGTTTGGGTGGGGGAGGGGGAGCCACCTCATTGGCTGAATCGCCTATTGCCGAGTCTGCTTTTACCGATTCGGTAAAATCCGATTCGGTAAAATCCGATTCGGTATTATCCGATTCGGTAAAAGCCGAATCGGGTCATGCAATGCATTCCTATGGGCTTTTTCGCCATGGGTCTATGATTGCCGAATCGGTTTTTACCGAATCGGCTTTTACCGATTCGGTATTCGCCGAATCGGAAATATCCGATTCGGTGGTAGCCGATTCGGTATTTTCCGATTCGTTGTTGGCCGATTCGGTAATTTCCGATTCGGACCGAGCTGAATCGGAACGTACCGAATCTCATTACCGATGCCGACCGAATCGGTCTTCAGTCGGTATTTTTTTCCTACATCTCGTTTTCCGATTTCAGAATACCGATTCGGCCCGCCTCGGTATTTTGAAATCGGAAAATCCCGTTTACCTACATCGGGCCCTGAGTGTCTACGATAACTCGGTATACTTATAAAATCGTATAATGGTGTAATAGGTGACTAATAGATGGTTACACTCACAATGGGGCCAACCATCTAAAATATAGTGATAGGAGATAGTAAATCCCATGTGGGGCTCTTTTTGGGGTACTCCAAACCCGTTAAATCTCTGTAACACAAGGATGAGTGTTCTGTGTTTATAAATAATATTAGAGTTACTTTGGATTGTATGCTTGAAACTTAAGCATATTACTTGGTGATGGCTTAATGGAGACGTGCACACTAACTCGGGTGTATGCTCTCTTGGGTCTGCCGGTTTCATTTCTTTTCTACTTATCACGGGATTCCTCAAATCATTAGAGTATATTGATTTATATGCTATGTCAAATGAACTACACTGATATTTATTTATTTGTATTGTGATTTCAGCCCTGACGAAGTCGATGTGTAAATAATTAACATGACGAAACACGTGTTGGCTAATTAATCCAATGACTTCTGTATATGGAATTTGGAGAGCTTGAATCCAGAAAAGAGAATAAAATACTATCCGTGATTTGATGGACTTATGTTGATGATTTCACTTGGATTACCAACCTGTGACTGCATCCGATTAATTTAGCCGAACTTTAATTTGGATATTTGACTTGTATATCTTGAGTGCTCAGGGAAACTAACTTGTTTGGAAACCTACTGGGTAGGTTGTAAAGGGTGTTGGTGACCACACCTTTCCTTAGAAGCACCAATAAGATAATCTGTGAACTTGCACTATACCCTTACTTGCAGAGCGCCATTTTTACCTGGGTTACCATTTGGTTGTTACTTAATTGTTTTGGAGGTACAGGGTGGGGGGATTTGTGGGGTGTGTTGTTGGGGGGGTTTGTGGGGTTGCTGCACTGTCTATTTGTGTTCTGGACTCTGTTACGTCTTGTGAAAGATTCTTGTTGCTGCCATGGACTGTATAGGATCTGCACAGAATAGGAATGTCTATTAGTATACAGGAGACCCCTAGTCTTCATCAGGTTCTTAGCTGGAATGTTAGAGGGGCACCAGACAAGATCAAATGGGGGCTATTCTGAAGTCTGCCAAGCGAGCCTACGCAGATATATTATTGTTGCAGGAGACCCAACTCATGGGAACCAAGGCAGTATGCTTTCAACGCTTCGGATTTACACAAGTCTTTCATTCCAGGTTTGTGAGGAGTTCGAGAGGGGTTGCTATTTTAACACATCGTAGAACTGCATACACACATGTTAAGACTTGGGGTGATCTGCAGGGCAGATACTTGTTTGTACAGGGCATGTTAGGGGGTGAGATTTTGGTACTGGGGAGCTTTTATGCCCCCACCTCTTTCCTGGGGGTTTGCGGAAAAGGTTCTGACCCTGTGAACAGATATACCGAGGGCCTTGCGGTGGTGGGAGGGGAATGGAATGGTGTGATGGATGTGGCCAGAGATAGATGGTGGTTGATGTTTATCTGAGGCCCCCCATCTTACTGAACAGTACTCCTTAGTGATGAGTCTTGATTGGGTCGATCCCTGGTGCAGGATGCATGGTAATACGCAGGGCTTTATATATCTTTCGGCCGTCCATGGTCCCTTTTCCCGCCTAGATTATCTGTTCATTCCATGGGTCTTTGACAGCAGAGTGGCGATGGCGGACATTCTGCCACGGGGACTTCCTGACCACTCTCCAGCGGCACTTACTATACGAGCCGGGGGAGCCTGTGAGCCATTCCGATGGCACCTATCAGTCTGGAAACTTCAGAAGGAGGACTACATGGAACGAATGGAAGATGCCCTTGATCAATATATAGCCATTAACTTGGGCTCGGTCTTGGGGGCTCTGACTCTTTGGGAGGCCTTGAAACCCAAAATTCGGTGGGTAGATATCTCATTTTGTGCTGCGGCCCAAAGACAGCATAAAGAGGCCCTGGTTCGAGCAGGAGCTACTGTTCTTGAGTTTGAGGTGCACGGCAGGGAGGAGGGTGGGCGGCTGGCTCGACATTGGTTACTGCTAGCGCAGCAGGAATATTCTCATATTCGCTTATATGAGGCTCGACAGGCCTGGCTTACTACCCATAGTAGGATCTGCCAATGGGGTAACAAATCAAGTAAAATGCTGCACCAATTGTGTCAGGGTTCGATTCACCCCCAGGCCGTTCCGGGTGTCGTGGGGTCGGATGGGCTACCAGTGTCAGGCACGTCGGCTATTGCATGCAGTTTTGCGGAGTATTATGCTCAGTTATATGCCCCTACGAAATGCCTCCCAGCGGAAGTCATTGAGCGTTTCTTGGATGATCTCCCACCGAAGTCACTCTCTGATGCAGTTAGGGAAAAATTGGAAGGCCCGCTTACTGAAGAACAACTGGGACGGCCTTGGGTGAACTTAATTTTGGCAAGGCCACAGGCCCTAAAGGCTTTCCCTGTGAATTAAAAAAATATATATTTTTTGCAGCTGGGACCACACTACCGGAGGGTGGTGGAGGAGGCCATGGACTGGGGGTGTCTGCCCAGCGACTGGAAATATGCAGACATAGTAGTTTTTCATAAGCCTGGTAGTCTGCCGGAGCACCACGCCTCGTATCGCCCATTCTCCCTCCTGAACGTGGATGCTAAGATATTAGCTAAACCTTTGGCAAACCACCTCTGCCTACACATAGCCTTACTGGTACACCCGGACCAAGCTGGGTTTATGAGGAACACGCCATAATATCAGGCAGGCTCATGTGGCAGTCTCGACGATCCAGGGATTGGGGGAACGGGCTGCGCTTCTATTGGCGGATATGGACCGGGCGTTTGACATCTTGAGTTCGGTCTATTTATTTGCGTTACTGCGGTGGCTGCATTTCGGATCGCGTTTTTTGTCCTACCTCACCCTCTTGTATACTGACTTAACAGCCTCGGTGCGAGTGCCAGGCTTAGTTTCTCCTGCATTCTCTATTGGTCGGGGCACCAGGCAGGTGTGTCCATTGGCCCCAGATCTTTTCGCTTTAGCAATGGAACCCTTGGCTGCTTGGGTTCGGATGGACGTTCAGGTGTCCGCGTTTGAATGGGCGCATGGACTGTCTGATCGCCTTTTATGCTGACGATGTTTTGTTCTTTCTTACCAACCTGGAACGAACGGGCCCTCGGCTGTTGCGTATTATGCAGATCTTCGGGGAAACATCTGGTTTATATATGTACCCTCGGAATTCCACCCTGTGGGTGTTGGGAGGTCAGGCAAGCTTGGTTCTTGGGCGTCGTCTTTACAGGTGGTACAAGGAGGCATGAAATATTTGGTGGTGTATTTGTCAGAATCTCCCACCACGGCCTGGGAACATAATCTTGCACCTGTATGGAAGCGGGTGCGTGAGGACATTAAGACCCGGTCCCCCATACCCCTGTCCATCTACGGCCAGTCAGCCATCTTTAAGATGGTGTCACTCCCGCGAGTACTGTATCAATTACAAAATCATCCCTAGCTGATTCCCCCACGGTGGTTCCGCCATGTGAATTCAGTTCTGGGACTGTTCCATTGGGGGGTGGGTCAGTGAGGGTGGCAGTCCCGACGTGTTTCCTATCTACATATAGCGGGGGACTCGTAACCTCCGAAATTTGGTCCAATAAATGTTGCATTGCATCTACTTGTCTTAAACGAGTGGTGGTATGGAGACAGGGCAGACCAAGCATACACCGTGGAGCGGCGATGCATGGGGGACCAGTCCCTACAAGCTATTCTTTACTCTGCTCCATTGAAGTGTCTCCTTCTGCCTGTCACGTCGATTGTTTTTCAGATCTGGAGGCAGGCATTGCGGAAGATGGGCTGGTGGAATAGATTGACTAGGGAGACCCCATTATGGCACAACAGCCGTCTCACCGGGTTTCGCGATTGGGATAACATCGAGATATCTACTCTGGGGGATGTTATTGAAGGTATGGTGTTGAAATCCTTTCAAGACATCCAGACGGCTTTCAGTTCTTTAAATATTTACAATTTTGGCATGCTTTTGCTCCCAGCTTGGAGGGTCTCGACTTGCTGCTGGAGTTTAGCCCGGCTAAGGTTTTTATGGGGGACCTCCTAGACCATAAGATCTCTAAAATCTAACAGTCCCTGGTTACGCGCAGTTCCCCCTCTTTGCAGCGTCTGTGGGAGGCCCGGGAGGGTGATGTGGGCCAGATGGAAGAAGAGGACTGGACAGAAGCTTTGGCTTCCCCTGTGTGGGGTGCCTATTGCAGTGCGCCTGCGGCTTATCCAATTTAAATACCTCCACAGGTTTACTTTAACAGAATTAGGCTCTGGAGGGCAGGCTTGGTGGCTTCCTCAGTGTGTCTTCGCTGCGGGCATGAAGAGTGGACCTTGATACATACTATATGTCACTGCACAGCGCAAGCACGATTCTGGAGGTGGGTACTGGCCTGCCTCTCTGAAGTTCTGTGGTGGAGCTGCCTGACTCACCGAAGCTTGTTCTCCTTCATGTGATGGAAGGGATCGGGGGCAACATCTAAAAGTGACATCTCGTGCTCCTGGGCTTTACCTTAGCAAAGAGAGATATAGCTAGAGGAAGGCGGATGTTGCCCCCTCAGTCTCGATTTGAAAAAATGGTCTAGACTTTTGTGTGGGCCTTGAGCTCCCCATTTTTTAGGCTAGAGGGTGCCCTAAGAAGCACTATAAGATCTGGAGGAGCTGGGCAGATTATCGAGGGATGGAGCTGGAGCCGCCACGGGGGGGCCAGAGTCGAGACCATTGGCCTCTCCTGTTCCTTGCACTCCCTTATGTGTGGCTCGCAATTCCTCAGTAGAAAATGGTATTGTGATTGTTGAGCTCTTGTGTAAATTGATGGCAGCCTAGGTCAGTAATATTTTGTTCCGGCATAGCGAGACGGTGCGCTGGGGGGTGGGGAAGTTGGTTGTTTGCATGAATTGATTTTATTTGTATTTCATGTCCTTAAATATGCAAAAAGGTCAAAGTAAATTTTTTTGTATTTTACATGTGGCAGCTGTCTCTGGGATTCAGAGGTCTGCATTACCTGTACCTGCATTACCTGTGCAATTTTGACAAATAAAATATGTTTAAAATAAAAAAAACCCTATCAATACAACCAGATTCTTTTTAAGATTTCAGTGAAATCTAGCACCTAAAAGACCAACATGCCAACCACGCGTTTCTTGTTGTGTGAGACCGGGACAAAGTCAAATGTTAAGGTTGACCACAATGGAGCACAAGTCAGATACTCAAGGTGGATTAGGCCTGGGTTCGGCTGAACTTCAGACTGAGATTACATTTTGAAGAAAAAGTCCAGGAGAAGGTAGAGTTCACCAGGACAAGGCAGCAAGTTGCATCCAAAGAGGAGATGTCAACACCAGAGAGCACTGGACAAAGTCTCGATAAAGCCATTGACAATGGCAGGAAAAAGCTCTGAGCAGAAGAAGCAAAATGTTTGTCGTAGGAAAGTGCCCTCGTTTTGCATGGTTGCCCCCCTCCCCCCTTTATGCCAATTTTGATGTGCTTTGACCGAGTGCGCTCTGGGTTCCTGCCACCTGATTATTATTATTATTATACTCATTTGTAGGGCGCAGGGAATCATCCCCAGGGGGATCTCTCGGCACCAGAGAAGAGAACACTAATGAGCAGAATAATCCTAAAACATCAATTTCTTGAGCATTTTCTTAAATCGAGACAGATCGGAACAGGCCCGGATCTCCTCAGGGAGACTGTTCCAGTGGCTGGGGGCTAGATGAGAAAAAGCTTGACCACCCACTTTAACCTTGTTTATTCTCCGCATGCAAAGCAGATTGCGATTACTGGATCTTAACTGACGCACGGGTCGATACAGGGCCAGTTTCTTTTCAAATAGGCTGGGCAATTCCCCTGCAGAGGCTTGAAGACCATACATAGCAGCTTGAAAATGGTTCATTTCCGAATAGGAAGCCAATGTAGTTGGCGTAGGAGAGGTAAAGAAGGGGTGCACGCCGGTTTGTTGAGGGCGAGGCGGGCTGCTGTGTTTTGCACCACCTGTAGTTTTGATAATAATTCTTCCCTTATTCCAACCAGCAAAGAGTTGCAATAATCCAGTCGACTAACCAAGAGCGACTGAAAGAGGGTTTTTCTTGCCGAAAGTGGAATTCAAGGGAAGTGCTTTCTAAGCATCTGCATTGTTCCGAAACAGGTGCCTGACTACGTCTTCACCTGTTCCTCCATTGATAACTTATACAGATACCCAGGGCCTATGTTCTTTCTTTAAAATATAATGTCACCAAACCCAAATGACAGCTCTCTGGCCACATGTGGGTCCCTTGTAAAAGGCACTCAAGGTACCAAGGGCACTGTGATCAGGGAAAGCCTCTAAGGGCTGCAGCACTTATTGTGCCATATTTAGAGGCCCTGTGCCTTTACACTCTGACACTGCCATTGCAAGCTGCATGTTTTGGTGCAGAGCAAAAGTGAAAAGTTGGCATGGCCCACATCCCTGTGAGCCATGCCTACAAACCACGGCCCAGGCAAGCCACCCCTCTAGCTGGGTGCACTGTGCCAGTGGTAAGGGTACGTGTTCATGAGCCCTGTACCCCTACAGTGTCCAAGTCCATTCTTGGGCATTGTAAGTGCAGTAATGCCATTAAGTGTATATGGTATGGGAGGTAGTCATTACAAACTCCAAAGCACCATAAAGGCCCTACCGAAAATTGGAAGTTGGCTATCAAACTTCTCAGCACATTAAACCCATACTGATGCCAGTGTAGGATTTAATGAGAAATGCACTCAGAAGGCATCTTAGAGGTGGCCCCTAAAAACAACCTAACTCTAGTGTCCTGGCTGAGTGACTGTTTGCCAGCTGCCACCACCAGACATGTTTCTGGACCCCTGGTTCTAGAGCCTACAACTCTCTGGGTCCTGAAACAAAGCCATCCTGGAAAAAGGTACCAAGCCTCCTACCACAAAGAACGGCTAGGTCCATGAAGGGGAATCTTCAAAGGCCTGCCGCCTTTGGTAGGCTACCCCAGCCATTTGCAGCTTTCAGCAAATGGCCCCCATCGGTTCTGACCCCCACTCGGGGGTTAGTAGGAAAACCAAGACAGGAACAGAGGCGTGACCACCTTTGCCAATGCCACCCCTCGGGGGGAGGCGAGGTGAAGCACAACTTTAAGTCCCCGCCATCTTGTAGATGGGGGGGACCCCACCAACCAGAAAGAGGCCTGGGTCCCAGCTCACTGGAGGGTAGCACAATAGAGGTTTTACCCACCCCAAGGAATGGGCCCATTGGCCCGACCTGTCCCTACCAGTAACACCCCAAAATTTAGAAGTTAGGGGCAACCCCAAACTTTGCCTCCTCAGACCAGAGCCAAATAGGAGAAAAGAAGAAGAAGGACCGAAAAGCCATGCAACTAGGAGGACAACTACTGACTTGGCCCCAGCCCTACCGGCCTTTCCCAACCTCAGACTCCTCCAAAAGAACTTTGGTGTGTCCTGCAGCCGGCAGTCCTCAAAAACCCAGAGAACTCACCCTGCCTACAAATCCTAAAAGGACCTTTGTCAACTGTGAGCATCGGACTTGCTCAAGCCAAGCCAACATTGACTCTGACAGACTCCGTGGGTCACCGTCACTCTGTACCTGATAACCCGAGCCCGAGCAGGAGTGAATGAAACTCTCAAGGAGGTCCTACCAGTGATCCAAGCCTGGATCATAGTGACACCCGACAATCAAGCTCCTAAAACCAACATGCAGTCGTCAACTGAAGATCTCCCCTCAACTGAAGGCAAAGCAGTCCAGAGGAACCAGCCACAACTGTCCGACTGATTCCGTCATCAAACGAAGCAGGCCCAAAAGCAGCAACTCTTGAGATCTCATTCGCCTACAGCCACTGACCGATTCAGAGGAATCCTTGACCGATGTCTGCAACCACAGCCGGGACTGCATCCTACACTAAGCCGCCTCTGTGCCACTGGTGGTGTAGATCTTGTGTGGGCCATTTTGCTTCCGTGTTGTCCCTAACCCTAGGAGTCCTCGTTTATCCAACTTGGTGGCCTGCTTGCCGCAGTCCACCACTCCCACAGCCATGCTAGCCCATTGGCTAACATATGGACCGGGCACTCCGCACCTGTCGCCTCGGTGCCACTGGTGGTGCAACTTGCTGCCACACTGTGAACCTACTCTTACCCATGGACCCGTAAACCCCAGTTCTGCTATCAGAGAACTAAATATTTGCTCATATTATAAAACTGACACAAATTTGCAGAACCATTAACCATGTTCTTCCTTCCTACAGGAAATTTACCAGCCTGGTATCTTGCGATACCTGACTGAGCAGGAAAAGTAATTACAAAGTAATCCAACTGTATATTGATTCACTGCATTTGAACTGTCATTTGATTGCATAGATTTCTACAAAGTATTGCTATACATACCGGTACCTGGCCTGGCTTGGTTCTAGAAAAATAAACCACAACTGAATAATATTTTTATACAAACAAATTGGTCTGAGTTCAGTCCTTGAGTGTGTAAAATCACTCCTTGCCTGAGTGTGTACAATAAATGCTTAACACTACTCTCTGATAAGGCCTTACTGCTCGACAACACAACCACAAATAGAGAGTAAGGTACTATCTACTTTTACCTCTGCCTACCTTTGGGGATCCACTGGACTCTGTGCATACTATACCTCACTTTGGTGTAATATATACAGAGCCAGCTTCCTACAGTCATCATCAATTGGGAGCTGGTCACCATCGAGCCCAGTGAAAATGTTTACCTTCAGACTTATACACAACAAACAATGAGAGGAGGGTCTAAGGGCAGGTTTAACGACCAACCAGGTACATACCCCAAACACAATATCATAACACTAAATTATACCTGGGGGTCAAAGAAGGTTAGTCATTCAACATGGATCACAAAACCAATATCATGCAGATAACACCAGTGAGAGAACACCATGCACACTAGTTTATGCTGGCCAAGTCAAGGCTCAAGAGCATATGGAGAAAAGTATTCCCATCAGAAGCCACACTATACCGCCCTCTTTTTAATCATTTGGGTTCTCCTTACCCAGGAGACAAAACGGCCGGTCTGATGTTAACGTGACCGATAGATGTGACAGGTGGGTGGTATACGTTGTTACAAAGAATGGCTACTGAAAAAAAGCAGTGTATAGTGATAGGAGTGAAATAGTGAAGGGTTGTACTAAAATTAGGTGAATCGGGTAGAAAAGCAAATTTTATTAATATCTCCCAATCCCTAAGGTTAAAAAACAAGTGTAAGTGCGGGTTTGAAATAATAACCGTACTTAATAATGGTCAACATGTTTCTGCATCTTTAGAAAAAAGTTTCAAGTGTATTCTTCAGGACCTTATGGTGTTAAAACTACTGCTTTATGTGAAAGAATAAAATGATATCACCTGAAAACTCCAGGTAATGTGTTCAACCATATACCATAAGTAGTGGTTGAGAGGCTTCACCCCACCTGGCTGCGGCTCAGGTATGTGGAGCACCGCTCTGGCCGTCGGTGTCTCCTGACAGTCGTCTGAGCAGACAGCTTCAACCCTTGAACTATTTCACTCCTATCACTATACACTGCTTTTTTTCAGTAGCCATTCTTTGTAACAACGTATACCACCCACCTGTCACATCTATCGGTCACGGTAACATCAGACCGGCCGTTTTGTCTCCTGGGTAAGGAGAACCCAAATGATGAAAAAGAGGGCGGTATAGTGTGGCTTCTGATGGGAATACTTTTCTCCATATGCTCTTGAGCCTTGACTTGGCCAGCATAAACTAGTGTGCATGGTGTTCTCTCACTGGTGTTATCTGCATGATATTGGTTTTGTGATCCATGTTGAATGACTAACCTTCTTTGACCCCCAGGTATAATTTAGTGTTATGATACCTTCAGACTTAGACAACATTTTGGAAGACCAAAACATCCAGCGTGACAGAGCTACAATCTGTAGCAGAAGAGGGCTCCATGAGGCCAGACACTATCACTGAGAGGTCCTTGTGAGCAGGATTTGCTGCTGCATAGAATAACGAAGCAGGAGCTACTGCACAGTCAGACCAACTGGCAATTTGCCTTGGGTGGATTCACTGTCAGGTAGCACCTAGTCTTCTATCAGTTCTTCGAGAACTTTCAGTGAAACGTCTTAGAAGTCCCACGTTTAGGGCTAGGCAGGAGCAGGACCTCTAATACCACTTCCAAGAGTGCAAGACCTGGAAGACACCATTTGGTGGGGTGGGGATTAACACTCAGTCCAGCAGAGATGAGGTATAGATTTCAAGGTCTCTGGAGATTGTTATGCACCTGTAGCTCACACAGAAGGCTAGCCAACTATCCCTTGCACTCATGTTTGGTGGTCCTGTGTTCATGGAGATGGTCCAGTTCTTCTTCAAGCATCAAGGTAGGCCTCTAGCAGCAGGGAAGTCCTCTGGGAAGCAAGGTCCTCATGAAGCAGAGCTGTCCTCGAGTAGCAGCAGTGCAGACCTCCGGAACCAAGGCAGGCCTATAGCAACAGGGTGGCCAACTAGGTGTCCAGGAAGTCCTTCTGAAGTCTTCCACAAGGTCAGAAATGTCCTGAAGAGCTATTCTGGGGGTTCAATATGTATACTTAGTGCCAGCCTTTGAAGCGGGGGAATTTCCCAAGCTACCCCCACATCTGGTTCTGGAAAGTTCTTCGCTTAACCTACCAAGGCTCCCAGAAGTCTGTGGTGAAAAAAGGCCATTACCAGGTTCCTTCGAGTGTGTGTGCTGGAGACAGCCCTTTGAACTGTAGGTGGGCAGGGGACAGCTCTGCCCCAGCCATCCTGGCAGGCTGGCCAAGTCTGCCAACACCTAATCCCCTTTTTTCTTACTGAGAGGAATACACAAAGACCAACAGCAAGTAAATCACAGTAATGTGACCAGCCCAGCCAAGTACTACTCATAATGCAGTAGATTAAAGCATTTCAGTGTGGTGGTCCACATCTCCGCACTAAAATGCATTGTCATGCATTTATAGCGCCTCCTTATGTTATGTTATGTTAAATGGGTACTTATAAGCGCACAGCTACTCAATAGAGTGTCACAGCTCTGAGGCATAAACAGTTTGCTATGTAGTGTGAGAACCATGGTTATTGCTGGAATAGCCAGGTTTTCAGAGATTTCCTTAACGCTAGGAGATCTTGTGTCAGACTTAATTCCACCGGTAGATTGTGCCACAGTTGCACCGCCTGAACCTGGAAGGAGCGCTCCCCCCCCCTATCCGCGCTCGGTGGTATTTAGGGCCATGTGCCAACTGAAGTGTTGAGGACCTTAATGTACGGCAAGGGGAGTAGAACTGGACTCTCTTCATGATGTACCCGGCACCTATGCCGTGGAGAGCCTTAAAATCCATGGCCTTAAAATGGATCCTCTTGCGGACTGCGAGCCAATACATTGATTGCAAACAAGTGGACGTCAGTGCTCTTGGGCCCAGCATGAGTATTGCTCTGGCTGCCACATTCTGGGCCACTTGAAGCCTTAACAATAGATACTCCGGCAACCCTAGGTACAGTATGTTCACGTAGTCCATCCTATAGACTATGATATCTTGGACTACTGTTTTTCTATGAATGATAGGCAGGAGAGGCAGGAACTGCTTTAGCATCTTCAACATGGCAAAGCAAGACCCAACCGCTGCCTGAATCTGGGCCTGCATAGAGAGATTCTCGTCCAGCGTCACCCCTAGATTTTTCACTGTTATGACGGAAGTGGAAGGGTAGACATATCAGCTGGCCCCCAAATACGCCATACACTGCTGGGGGGTGGCCGAAGAAAATGATCTCCGACTTTTCGGGATTACATTTAAGCTGATTAGCATGTAGCCAGGAGAACACTTCAGTAAGACAGAAGTTAATCCTATCTCATATAAAATCTGAGTCTTTATCGCAGGTGAAGAGAAGCTGTGTGCCATCCGCATACAACACAATTTTTGCTCCATGAGCCTCGGCCAAAGATGCTTGTGGTGCCATCTATATATTAAAAAGGGTGGGGTTCAACATTGAGCCCTGAGGAACTCCTGCCACCAAAGGGCGGGGTCCAAACTATTTGATTGCGGTCTTTTAGAAAGGAATCAAACCAGTTGAGTACTGTACCCCCAAAACCGCATTCCTTTAAGTCTCGCCAGGAGTTGGTCATGGGGGACGGTATCAAAGGCCGCAGATAAGTGCAATAATATCAATGCAGCCTTGCCGCCTTTATCCAAAACTTTCTTTATGGCTTCCGACACTACCAGCAGTGCTGTTTCAGTGCTGAAGTTCACCCTGAAACCAGACTGACTCTGGTGGAGAATTGAATTTGTTTCAACAAAAGTGGTAGTGACCTGGTTCTCGACTTTTTCTAAGGCCTTAGAAGAGAAAAGAAGCAAATGTATTTGCCTGTAATTAGAGGCCACTTCTGGGTCCAAAGTTGTTTTTTTTAACAGGGGAATAATTTTTGCCTTTACCACCTATCGGGGACCAGGCCCGACTGCAAAGACAGGTTAAGGATCCGGTTAACCGCAGGATTGATAATCTCCACTATTGATGCTATAATGCTGGCCGGGCATGGGTCAGAGGGAGAGCTGGATTTAAGGCCTTTCATGATTTCTAATGATTTCTCCAAGGGAACCAATAGAAACTGATTCAAACATGGTTCTCTCTCATGAGTTAAGGAGAAGTCTGACTCTACACTGTCGCTCAGCGGGAAGGTCTCCTAAATATTTTTAGTCTTGTCATGGAAATAAATGGCCAAACTGTCAGTCCATGCCTCAGTAGGGATGAATGACTTGGCCACCGCTATAGGAGAGGAGAATTCACTGACAATTCTGAAAATGTCTTTATTTTTGTTCTTTGCTAGGTCTTTTTTGAGGAGAAAAACAGTTTATTCTCCTCAAGGACTTGTTTATAGTGGCTCTCCAGCGCTGGAGCTGAGCGCTGCTAAATAAACCACACTGACAGAGTAAAGCCTGTTAGCTGGCAGCAGCATGTCTGCACTGCTTTTGGCAGGCTTGGGGTCTGAGTCAACAACTTGCTCAGCTGCCTACAAAGTATAACATGATTTTCAACTGACACTCCGGCGCAGCACTTCCGATTAACTCAGGATGTCATGAGCGCCATTGCACAATCGCTACTGCTGAGAAAGCCTTGCAGGGTACACTTTGTGATACCCAGACTTGTAAGCCGCAGTTGCAGCATAGTTTAACTTTGGAAGCCTGACAGCGCAACTGGGAGCCTGCTGCCAGTGCTGTAACTCCTACCGCATTGTATCTCTTGGGCAGTACGAGACCCAGCAGCGTAATGATCACCCAGATTGCCTCCCAGCGTACTTGCGGCCGCTGCTGGAGTGGTGGTCTGGTGCCTTATCACTGCAACCTCACCCCCGGGTTTGTGATTTTCACAGCTTCAGAGCCTGGCAGCTTTCTGTAATGTCATTCCTTTTATAATTCATATCTCTTCCTTTGACATCAAGGTACAAGGTCCTGTATCTTTCATAAACTACCAATTCCTTTGGGGAATGCTCCCTGATGTAATTGTGTTCACTATATTGATACAATACACTGCGGAGGCCTCGGGGTGAGCCCAGAAGAAGAAGGAGCCAGTGACAGGAGATCCTTGGGAGGGGGAGCAATGCGTTCGACCTCTAATTCTGAATCCACGGTGTAATGTAGCACCTCCTCATTCTGTTGAAGTAGGTATTGCGGGGGCAGAGTGCATTATCCTGCAGCCTAGTCTGGTGCCATTGGATGGTCTAGAGAAACACTTGCTCTGCTCTGAGGGGTGAGAACCGCCACTGTGGAGCAATCGATCCCCCGCGGCTGGCTCCACCTGGCCGAAGCTGTCAGCAGAACTCTGGGCCAGTCCGTACGCATGTGTATGCCCCCAACAACAGGATCCCTCTGCAACCCCCAGAAAGGTGAGAGATGCCACAGATGTAGCAAGGGTTGCAAGCAGTTGCACCTATATATAAGGGCAGTGACCTGTCTGTGATGTTATATGTGCAGGAAGGGAGAACGGCGTACTCCAATAACTGGGAGACCTAGTGGGAGATAATTAGGTAATAAGGGGCCATGCACAGGTAATAAGAACATGCTGAGTTAATTCCTTCTCAGAATAAAGAATATGAATGCTTTAAAGAACCAAAGATGTGTCCTCAAAGCTGTGGTGTCAGCAACATGTACAACTGTGCTCTCTCATGAGTACACAATATGCGCAGCATCATGTTTCAATAACGGAATACATTCCATGTCTTCTTGTCTTTAAAACAAATTGTATTTATCATTGCATAATCTGTCGTATCAAACATATTCAGGAAGGTCTGGCTTTTTAGTCAACAGTACAAAGAAAAGTTATACTACATGTCCCAGAATGCAATTTTATATTGGATAAGAAATGTCATAAATGGCTGAAAATGAAACACATTATAAGGCTACTTTTGCAAAGCAGTTCACCTGCCTTGGCACAACTTAATGTTGCTCTATAGCCATCAGCTCAGGTCTAACTCCCTGACCTTCACATGTGTGCATCAAGCTCCCGAAGGTAATCGAAATCAGCAATGCAACTTTTATTTGTACTTTATGCATTAGTTCATTTTTGCATTTTCCAGAAATTATTTGATCCTACTGATCTGTTCACATCACCAATCCTGCAGTCTGTTAATATCATGATTACACATTTGTTTACCTACAATCAAGTTGCATGGTCACTAACACTCCTCCATTTCTGGTGCCTTCCAGCAGTTTACATATCTTTTTAGAGTTTCTTGTTGCTCAAATGGGTATCATTTCTTTTTTTTTTCTTTTTTTCTTTTCAAAACCTTTATTGACAAGTTCAATGCAGTCAAAATTCAGTTTGCATCAGATCGGAACGACAAACACAGCACATTTTGAGTCGAATAATGAAAATGTAAAGACATTCCCAACATTCAAGAGACAAATTCCATGAGGCACTGCCATGGTACCAAAATTAACATGATAATTCCCACCCTAAAGGAGGCGTGGCACAGCCGCAGTGATGGTGACCAGTGCAGCGAACAGGGGAGACAGAGGGATAGAGGAAGGCAGTTACTGACCAGCACTGCCGGCCGCTGCGGGCGGGGTGCCGGCAGGGAGCACAGGAGAGGCAGCACGGCTCAAAGGATTTCGGGAATGAAGGTATTTCACCAAAGGTTCCCATATGTCAATTGGGCAAGACCTCGCAGGGTGTAAGTCCCAGAATTCCGATAGCAAGGTCTGGCATCTTGAGGCGTCCTCAAGCCAGTGAGCGAACCTGGGCGCTTGTCTGTGGCCCCAGCACATGGCCACCCTACGCCTAGCCTAGACAAGCAGCATTGCAATCAGGCGGTGAGAAGCATCCGGGCAGAATTTTACAAAGCCCAGCAGACACAACGTAGTGTCAGGCTGCACAGGCACAGAGCTAATCTCAGAGATAATGGTGTATACCACCTGCCAGAACTCCGACACCTTGGGGCACAGCCATGCTAGATTAGCAAAGTCTGCAGCTGGGGCAGCACAGTGCAGGCAACTATCACTGGGTATGAGTCCTAATTTGTGAAGCTGGGCAGGAGTGCGATATAACCTTTGTAAATACTTGAAATGAATGAGATGAAGCCGGTAGCTGGGTGATGGTTTCTTTGTCTGATTGCAGCAGTAGAGCCAGTCAGCCTGGGCGATGTCCATGCCCAAGTCCTCGCCCCACGCCACGCGCGCCCATTCTGTGGAGATGGAAGTGGACGACTACATGAAGGCATATCATTTAGTGACTGTTTTGTGAGGAGTCGGGGATGTGTACATGAAATCAAGGGCAGGCATTGTGGGTGGAGGCTGGGGAAACGTAGGATGTAACTCCCAGCATATAGCAAGCAAATGATAGAACAATAGAGTGTCCAGCGGACCAGCAGCGGCGGGAAGAGAATAGAAGGTGTCTCCGAGATATAGATCTGCCAAAGTTGACAGGTCGACAAGTGTGATGCATGTTTAGACATGTCAGATGGCTAAAAAGGGGGAAAGGCAGGATGACGCACGATTGGCATGACATTAGCAGATAGTAACGGGAAGTTGGAGAGTCGGCATAGTCCGGACCAGGCCCAACACAATGTCTCAATGTGTCTACTTCCGCTTGCGAGCGACTCGCCAGGAAAAATAAGGCCGTGGGGGACGGCGAGGGGGATGCAATGTCAGTCTCCACAGCCACGTGCGGTTGATAAGGAGAGGGATGGATCCAGAAATGCAGAAAACTGACCTGACCGCATAGGGCGTATAGCTTAAAATTAGGAGCACCCATACCCCCTACGGACATAGGAAGAGTGAGAATATCATACAAGACTCTAGGTTGTTTACCGGCCCAGACGAGAGAGATGATCAAAGGACTTAGTTTGCGAAAGAAATTAGCAGTGAGGAGGATAGGGATATTCAAAAAAAGGTAAAGGAATTTCGGCAGAACGACTATCTTAGCAATGGCTATGCAACCAGCAAGAGACAATGGAAGCCGACTCCAATGCGGAATTTTGGATTCCAACCAGTCCACTGCACACCCGAAGTTAGACCTCCAAAGGTCGTCCAAGTCCCTACTCAGTCAGATACCCAGGTAGTGGGTGGGGTCAGAGGCCCAAATAAAGAGAAAGTCTGGCATTAATGGTCTGGTGGCATCCGTAAGGGAAAACAGCACAGACTTGCTCCAATTCACCTGTATGCCAGACAATCCACCAAAGAGTATTATTTCACATACAAAAGGGCTAAGATTGTCTTGGGGTGGTGAACATACAGAGTTATGTAGTCCTCATACATAGAGACCAGGAGGGAGCGGGCCGAGAAACCTATGCCCCTCTGAGTGTGATGCTGCCGGAGTCTGGCCACCAGAGGCTCCATTACGATGGCGAAGAGATTAGGTGATAGAGGACACCCCTGCCGGGTGCCGCGTTCAATGCAAATGGGATCCGATATCTGCCCATTAATTCAGAGACGAGCTGAGGGGCAAGTATAAAGAAGAGATATCTTTCATATAAACATATTGCTACAAGCGATGCGAGGTAGGAGAAAAAATAAAAAGGGCCATTCAAGCGTGTTAAACGCCTTAGTGGCATCTAGAAGAGCGGCAACTGCAGGGAAACTAGGATTGATCTGGTGAAGCACCGATAAAATGGTCCGTAGGTTGTGCGAGGTGGCCCTGCCAGGAATTAAGCCAAACTGGTCAGGGAGAGCAATGAGAGACATAAGTAGTAGAAGGCGTGAGGCAATTAATTTAGAGAAAATGTTATAGTCAGTATTATTAAGAGAGAGGGGGCAATAGAAGTCGCGACAGTCGGCTGGCTTGTCTGGCTTGAGTAACAGCGTTATCATGACCTCAAGTAGGGACTAAGGAAAGAGTCCATTATCAAAAGAATCCCTGTACATAGATGCCAAATGTGGTTCGAAAAACGATGCATAAGTTTTATAAAAAGAAACTGGAAGACCATCCAGACCCGGAGCCTTGCCGCCAGGCAAGCTATTTATGGCATCATGTATCTCCTCCTTAGTGAAAGGCTCATCTAAGAATTTCCGATGATAATCCTCCAGCCATACGAGCGCGATAGTCTCAAAATATTGTTTGAAGGCCTCGCATGACGGGGGTGGGGCCAGCAATATAGAGCTGCGAGTAAAAATCCTTGAAACAAGCCTTAATTTCTTCAGGAGAGGTGGTTCTAGTGGGACCCCCATCACTAAGAGCCGTAATATATGACGCAGCACGGGAAGGGCGTAAGAGGTTGGCTAAGGTCTTTCCAGGCCGATCACCCTCCCCAAAGCAATGGGTTCGGGCCTCTCTGCACAGGAAGGAAAGCTCTCTATCAGCCTCTTCCTTTAATTCAGTGTGTTTTTGTCTTAGAAGTGCGAGGGTCTCAGGCCTGGGGTGTGCAGCCTGACCGGCATCCAGAGTCCTAATTTCAGTTTCCAACTTTGCCAGAGTGGTACGGATTGAACGGAGGACACCGGCCTGTTTAGAAATACACTTGCCTGGTATTACTGTTTTGAAGCCTTCTAAAGAACGGAAGGATAGTCTACCGAACCCACATTTAGATTGAAATAATTGGTGATGGCTGTTTGGATCTCATCGCAGAAGACTGTGTCGCGGAGCGCTTTCGGAGGGAGTCACCATGTGAATGCTCGCTGTGGGGAGTGAGGGAGACGAAGACCGATTTGAACTGGTGCATGATTCAAGAAGGTACGCGCAATATGAGTGGCAGAGTTAAGCCAGGTAAGGACATCCGGGGAGGCGAGCCAAAAATCAATGCGTGACCAGCATCCCCGAACCCCCGAGACGCAGGTTCCCTAGCGGGTGTTGGGCCACATATGACGCCAAGCATCATAAAGCGAGTTGTCAGTAAGTATGGACTGAAGTAAAGTGGTAGCACACGGATGGGATGAATGGGGATCAGAACAGTCCATTTCCACTGAAAGAGTAACATTCAAATCCCCCCCCCCCCCCCCCCCCCCAGAGTATAACCGCCGGGCCAAAGGAAGAGATAAGATGCCAAATGTGAGTAAAGAAATCGGGATTGTCTGAGTTAGGGCTGTACACAGCAGCGATCGTCATGGGTTGAGTTAACAAGGAGCCATGCAGAATTACGTATCTACCATCAGGGTCCGTATTTGCCTGAGTAGTTTGCCAGGGGAGACCCCTGCATACCAAAATGGAGACCCCCCCTTGCGTATGAAGAATAAAACAAGGAATGTGATTCTCCCCAGTAACGCGACCGGAGTCTGGAGGCAGATTCAGGCAAGAGGTGCGTCTCCTGTAGGAAACATATGTCTACCCTGTGTTGCTCCAAGTGAGAGTGAATGAGCCTGGCTTTTCGTTGATCGTTCAGACCGCGGACGTTCCAGGTCCAAAACATGGTGTCAGTAATGTCATACTATATCTGAATGAAAAGCGGCGCAGTGCAAGTAGGACAGACATTGTACAGAACTAAATAGTGTGCAGCCGCGTGGGATCACCCACGGACAAGGGAGCAAGGAAGGCGCCCACAGCAAGAGGCAAGGTAAATCGGATACAGTACAGTGAAGCGATCCGACCACACAGACCAATAAATATTAAATGAAAGGTAACATACCAAAACCCCCCACCCATCTAATCCTCCCATGATAGCAACTCAAAAAACAATCCCAGATGCTTTTCAAATGTCTCAACCACCACCCTGCAATCCCACCCTAACAGACCAAACAGCAGCATCAAAAGGAACCCAAGCCCCACACCCACTCCTGCCCCCAAATCAGACCCCAGAAGACCCTCCACCCCCACACCCACTCCAACCTCCCAATCAGGCTGAGGTACCACCCCTTCCCACCCCAGCAACCCACAACTTGGTAGAGCGGAAACCATAAGGAGAAAGGTAATTATCCTGTGAGGGCATGGCAGAGCTCGGCATACACCCCTGCACTTAAGCAGGGTGGCCAAGCTACTAGAGCATCAGACAACAATCAGTGAACCTAGAAAGTACAACCAGTCAGTCATTGTTGCTAAGGCGATCATCCCCAGCAGCTGGGAGCTGGATGGAGAGGGGCCTGTTGATTTGTCAAGTTTCTTTGCAAAGGCAAGGGCATCTCTGGGATCCGGGAAAATAAGCGCTTTTGCGCCCTGACGAACTCTCAACTTTGCTGGGTATGCCAATGAGTAGGAGACCTCGTGATTTTGCTAAATCCGCTTTGCATGAAGGAATTCACATCTGGCAGCCTGAACAGTGAGAGTATAGTCTTGAAAGAAAGAGAGCGTATTGCCTTGATGATTTATTTTGCCCATGTCCCGCACCGCATGGAGAATGGCATCACAGTCTCGGAAATTTAGTATTTTTTCGATGATAGGGTGAGGAGATAGTCCAGGACCAGGGCATGGACCAAGGGAGCAGTGTGCGCATTCAACAATAAAAACTGAGGAGAGCACATCACTGAAGAGTTCCTTGATTAGTTGCTCCACGAAGTCCTCCATAGGGGCTATGTTGGTGGACTCTGGAAAGCCAGTTATGCGGAATTTACTCCGACCGGAGCGGGCCTTCAAGTCCTCGTTTTTCTACTGGATAACAGCAAGAATTTTGTCCATCTGTAGCAGCTTCTAATGATACTGCGTGGCTGCATACTCAGCGTCCGAGACTCTGGATTCGACATGGAGGAGACTATTGTCGTGGGAGTCAACACGGGCCTTCACGGAGTCCAGCCGGGCAGAAAGCTGGTCCCGTTGAGTCACTATTCCTGTGACTGTCGATTTGACATCCAACATGATAGCTTTTAGGTCATCATCGCGGGAGGGGGGCGAGTCCATAGTTGCTGCGGGGTCACCACCGTCCAAGCCAGCGCCGTCCTGGCGGGTCGACCTGTGATTTTCGAATGCAATTTGGGCTGTTTGGGGTCGACCTCCCCCATGGTGGAGGAGTCTCACAGCAGGCGCCACCAAGAGATGAGGGAGCAACAGAGCACCCAAGATGAGCAGAGTTGGCGCAAGGAGGACCCCTAACCCAACTCCGAGCACACACAGTGACTGGAACAGAGGGCACCTGGGCAGAGGAGAACGGCCTGCAGGGTGGACCTCAGGGTGGCAGCCCAGCCGGGAAGGGCTCCACCGTCGCGACTCTTCAGCGAACAAAAGCCTTGGAGAAAGACAAATGGGCAGGCAGAGAGCAGATGGAAGATTTGAAGGATCCATAGGTCCCCAAGAAGGAAGCACAGTCACCCAGCTCGACAGGGGCCCAGAGATCAAGACGTGCACCACACTGCGCCCAGGCCCTACAGATGAAGTCTCCGCCGAGATGGGCCCAAGAGGAAAGAGGCCATCTTAATGCCAGGAGTTCAAATGCGGCAACTCAGCAGGGGTGTGATGGACCAGTCTCAAGAGGCACCAGAAAGCAGCTCTGCAGCGGTACTGTGGCGATACAAGACCCAGCTAAAAGGCAGGCCCCCAGCAGCAGCTTAGGCGCGGGGCCTAGCACGGCCAATGGCGGGAGCAACACCAATCGCCCGGGACAGAGGCCTAGGGGAGCGGGCACACCCCGCCTCCAATATCAGCAGCAGCAGATGTGGTGGAGTGGGCAGGCCCAGCCACAGGATGTACCCGTCCGGCACAGATCCAGCATGCAGTGTCAGGTCACAGGTTGGGCGTGGGGAGACAGAATAGGCCTCTGTGAGGCTAGGCCCCTGATGTCGTGTGTGGTGGTCGGCGGCATCACAATCCGCCGAGAGAGGCCGCAGAGGTGAGAGTGGGACCAGAGATCCCCGCACAGCACTGCAGCAGTGGGGCGAGGACCGCGCACAACCCGGGGCAAACACGAATGGGAGGTGCGGGGGGCACACCACTCGCGTTACCAGGCCCGGGCACTGAGAGCGAGCAGGGGTGGCACCAAGCAGGAGTGAGGGTGGAATATGGCGCTGGAGCACCCTAGGCCCGGGCAAGGCACTTCAGCGCGTGCGCCTCCAGCCCCGCCACAGAGAGCCCCCGGTCGCGGCAACACTCACCGGATGGCAGCGAAAACCCACCATCGACCCTCTGGCTGCACGGAGTCCCAGGCAGCCCCGATGACAGCAAAAGCGAAGTGGTAGGGCCCCCGCAGGCCCATGAGGCGTAATCCCAGCGCCTCAGATGGGCGGCAGCTCCCAGTTCGTGAACGATCTCGGGAGGTGAAAAGAGCTCCAAGCGATGCCGCAGGTGAGGAGAGGATCTAACAGGGTGCACCAATTGCAACTATTGAGAAGGCCGTCGTCTGCAGGATTTTAACGGATCTTGGGCTTGGTCTGCAGAGCCCACTTAGAGTGTGACCATCTTGCAGCCGACCAAGCCACGCCCTCATTGGTGTCTTTCCTGATATTTATATATGTTTCCCTCATTTTCATTGCTTGATTTTGTTTGTGAGAAAGTGTCACTCATGGTCGTTGAATGTCACTCATAATTACACTGAAATTATGATAATGTCACACATACGCAATCTGAAACCTTGGCGGCTATGCTTGACCCAGGGCACAGGCAGCAGGCCCCAAATGCTCTACCCTTCTGCTCATCTTTGCTCTACCCTGACATTTACTGCCAGAGCTGTCGGCATTGGAACTGAGTAACCAGGTTCAAGTCTCAACATCTGCTTCTAGGCAAATCACTTAACCTGCCCATGTCAAAAGAAACGTGACCATGTTAAATGTAAATATTGCTGTTATAAAGCTCTCCAGTATCTTAGGGGTTGAGTTTGCGTTATGTAAAAATTGCAGAAAATTGTACAAAGAGGTCAAAACAAAGCCTTAACATAATAAGGGGACAAAATTATACCCATTTAGTGACTGATTTTCACAAAGTGAAACCAGAAACCCTGGATAAATCACGGCTTCCCTGCTTACATTTTGTGATCCTTGGCATAGCACTTTCAAATATATGATTTCAGAATACCAGCTGCACAAAAGCCTACTGTGATTGATTTAATAGACCATAATGCTACTTGATAGTGATCTAGGACACAGACAGGGTTCAAATAAAAACTACCCTGCCTCTTATTTTACTAATGGTACTGGCACCAGTTTAAGGGCGGAGAGAAATGGTTCTAAATCTATGTTGAAGGAACAGGGGGCAGATTTACAATAACTGGCGCATCCCTGCATATCAACAGGGATGCGCCAGTTATTGTGCGCCACGGCTCCGCAGCCATGGATGCACTGCATATGTGCCGTAAAGGCTGCGCATTGCTGGAGTTGAGTCGCAGCTACAGCAATTCTCTGGGGGTCCCTATCTTTACAATGCTGCATCAAGCCTTACGCCTGCTTCAAGCAGGCGCAGGGTTTTGACGCAGCATGGGCTCAAAAGAGACTGAGTGAAATCTTTTAGATTTCACTCAGCCACTTTTGGAAGGCGTTCTTGCGCTGGAACCCCTACTTCTGGCACAAGGCTTTACAACGTGACGCATCTCCCAGCATCTCCCAGGTGCATCACATTGTAAATACCCTGCAGCATGGTGCATCTTTTGCGCTGTCGCTGCATCACAAAAGTGACGCAACGGCGACGTAAAAGAGGCACACGGGGCTTGTAAATCTCCCCCTATCACTTTTAAGAAGTACCTCTCAGTGCAGCACTGAAATGTGACCTATTAATGTCAAAGCATACAAATGTTAATTCAAATATTTTCAGGGTACAGCTCATGCACAGGCTCTTCTTTCCATATATTATCTTTAAGGTTTTGAGTATGTTTTTTATTTAAAAGCCAAAATGTTTTTTTCTCCATTTTTCTGTCATGCATTCTCTCTGTTCTTTTCCAATCTTGAAATTATTCCTTGTTCCCTGTTTAATATTTGTATTATTTCCGTGATTTCCCATTACTGTGAAACTGTCATCTCCCTTTTAATTACGTTTAACTCATACTGATTTCATTCAATTTCCTTAAAGTAATGTTTTCGTTTCGTTTTGCACTCGAGCTATCCTGTTATTTTTCACGAGGGTGTCCGTTCAAATAGTCAGACAGAGGTCACGGCAGAGTAAAGAAACGAAAGAGTTATGTTATATATTTACACCCTTTTCGAGTGCCCCAGTAAGCCTGAAAGCTGATAAATATGCATATTACTGACAGCTGCTCGGCTCGGTGCGCAGCTGCTTCTGCCTGCTAGAGCCGAGGCTGCCTTCTCCTGAGGCGGACGGGGCTGCTTGGGGGCTCGTCCAAAGTGTCCAATAGGCAGGACCTACGGAGTCTGCCGAACCAAGGGGATACACGATCCCGAGGGGATACCACATATTACACAACACCGGTATTATAACTTTCGGAGTCATGGCAATGACCTGACACACCCCCTTCACTCAGCCAATGATGTTGTAGAGAATGAAAGAACTACAACGGTCGATGGACCTTGTAGTTTGTGCGTTTCAATGCCGACAACATAATTATGTCAGTACGTGTCAGGACGTATCTCTGTGAAATCAATCCAGAGAACGCAGACAGCGAAACAAGAGACACAACCCTCAGTGATCAAGGGGCAGTAAGATTAGTGTAATCGTACTGCTGTATATCTAGGACAAAATAGTGATAACGTGACATACTTAAGGGACTATGTCAAGTTTTAAATCTTAGACAGATAATTAACACATTATAAACTCACATTTGTAACATGCTTATGCTATGTCTTGTAACACGTATCCTCGTGTAAATTTAATGAATTGATTTACATGTGATGTTTCAAAGCATTCTGGCCCAATTAACAAGGAGGATTCTCTAAAAGTGCCGAAGGCAAATATGAACATTCCACACCACATCGTTACCAAAGAACTATAATGTTGTCACTTTGTCCCCACATGCAGCACACAGAGCCAGGGTATGTTGAACTGGTTTAATGCTGAAAGAACAATTATCGCTAAGACATAGAGCGCCGAGCGTCTGGGTTACAAGCGCTCCGGTCGCCAACTGCCGCTTTTCCCTTTCGCGCTCTTCTCCCCGTCTCGCTGCGCATGCGCGCCTGTTCCGCTCTCGTCTGTGACGCGGCGCGTCATCGCGTATGCGTCCACAGACTAGAGCGCAACACCACATATCTCCCCCTTTTTTACCAATAAACAGAAATGGCAATTATAGTCCAATGTCTATTTTCCACTCATTTCAAAGTCTTTATATCTTGCTGGCAATGTGACTCTTCTACCAGAGCGGGTACTTCTTACCAGTGTGCCTCCTCCAGCTTCTCTCTCACCACTCATCTCTTCATCGTCTTTAGTTTCCTCTCTCTGTCCACTTCTGGCAGGGGCACCTTGACCCCTCTCTACATCTGCAGTTTGAGTCTCACTTACTCCACTTCCTCCTCCGTCTTCATTGGCGCTAATCGTGCTTTCCTCAGGTGTGGGTACTTCTCCTCCATCACCAATGGGTATTTCTTCCTCCTCCGGTTTGGGCCACCTCACAATCCTGTTTACTCTCGCCATGCGGTCTTGGGACCACACCTTGCCGTCGCTTAGAAGGGCCGCTCTTCCTCTCACTTCTTTGACAAGTAACGGCCTGCTATACTTGCTCTCTCCCTTCTTTTGCAGTGTTGGGAGCTTGACTCGGACCCATTCTCCTTCTTCCAGTTCGGTCTCCTTGGTGTTGCGTAGCCTGTCGTACTGGGCGGCATATATCCTTTGGGCCTTCTCTAAGTTGTGCAAGACCACTGCTGGGGACCATTTGCTGGTTATGGTCTTTTCCCTCCACACCACGTTGTCTCTGGTGAACGGGTATCGGCCTCTCAACACTTGGAAGGGGCTGTATCCTACCACCGTGGGGGTGATCCTATACGCCCACAGCATGCTCTGTATTTCAAGTTCCCAGTCCTTGCCTTGCGTGATGGCTGCCTGGATGGACCCCATCAAGACGCGGTTAAACCGCTCGACTTGGCCGTTGCATGCCGGGTGGTAGATAGCCGTGTGTTTCGACTCTATTCCGTTCCTTTTCATGAAACGCGACCATTTTTCTGAAACGAACTGCGGTCCGTTATCGCTCAGTATAGTTTTGGGTATTCCTTCTCTTAGAAACAAGGAAGTCAAGAACCTCAGTACAGTTTCGGTGTCCATGGACTCTTGTATATCGACTTCCGGCCATTTGGAATACTTGTCGATGACCACACATAAGAATTTGTTTACTCCTCTGTTGTCCAGTACTGGCCCCAGGATGTCTATGGCAAGGTTCTCCCACGGGTTGAGCGGGTTCTCGAATTTTCCTAGAGCTGGTCTGAGAGGTCGGAGTATTTTGTCCGCCCCTTGGCATTGCTCACACTCTCTCACTTGTCTTTCAATTTGGGCATCCATGCCAGGCCACCAATACATAAGCTTCACTCGCGCTTTGGTCTTCACTATGCCCAGGTGCCCCTCGTGCAGTAGTTTTAGTAACGTGGGTACCAGGGTTTCGGGGGGAACCACCCTCTCTCCCCTCTATAGGAAGACCCCTGAGTCGCTCAAGGATAGTTCTTCTCTCATCTCGTAGAACCTCCGTACGCCCGCAGTGAGCCTCCTTTTGTCTGGCCAACCTGAGGTAAGGTATCGCTTAACTTCTGTTTTCTCTGCATCCAGGTCATATGCGGCAGCCCACTCTTGCCTGCTAATGGTCATCTCAACGTCCTCTAGGTTCGCTACCATTTCCTCCGCTTCCGGAGAGCTTTCCGGAGCCTCCTTCATGGCTGAGGCCCTGCTGAGGTAGTCTGCCACCTTGTTTTGAGTGCCTGGCAAATATTCAACGTCATACGTGTAGTCCAACAATTTGAGCGTCATTTTTGCTATGCGTGGGGTTGCTGTGTTGTGCCCAGACGACCTTAGGACTTTAACCAAGGGTTTGTGATCCGTCTGGAGCTTGAACCTGGTGCCCCAGATGAACTGTCGGAACTTGCCCATAGCCCAGGTGACCGCCAGCATTTCCTTTTCTATGACGCTGTATCTTTGTTCCGTCGGGGTGAGAGCACGTGAGGCAAAGCTGATGGTTTCTTTGGACCCGTCTTCTCTCTCCTGTGCCAACACAGCTCCTAACCCCTTGTCGCTAGCATCTGTCGTCAAGATGGATTTGCCCGAGGGGACATACCCTTGCAAGGGAATGGCTTCACTGATACAGTTCTTCACTGTCTCAAATTCACTCTGCGCTTCATGGTCCCACTCGAACTTCGACTTGTCTCTGATGAGTTGACGCATCCTATATGTTTTGGTGGCAAAGTGTCTCACAAACTTGCTATAGTACTCGGCCATTCCGAGGAATGACCGTACTTCTTCCTTGGTCGTCGGGGCCTTGGCTTCCTTGATGGCTCTCACGTTCTGTTCCTTGGGGGATATGCCATGCGTACCTATCTCATGTCCCAGGTACGTGACAGATTTCCTTCCTATTTTGCATTTGCTCCATTCTGCGGTGAGGCCTTTATCATGTAATATTTCCAGGACTCTGGTTAGCTTTATGTCGTGATCTTCTTTGGTGGATCCCATTATCAGTATGTTGTCTTGGAAATACTGTACTCCCTGTACCTCCTTGAACAACCGATGCATCAACTTTTGAAATACCGCTGCCGCTGAGGCTAGCCCGAAGGGCATGCGGCGGAATTGATAGCACCCAAATGGTGTGATGAAGGCGGTGTATTTTCTACTCGAAGGATGCAAGTCTATTTGGTGGTATGCAGACGTGAGATCGATGGTTGAGAAATGGCTAATACCTTTAGTCCTCGCTAGCATCTCCTCTATCCTGGGAAGGGGGAACTTCTCTATGATGAGGCATTTGTTGAGTTCGCGGAGGTCCACGCAGAGACGGACCTTCCCATTTGGTTTCTTGGCAACCACAAGGGGAGACAACCATTCCGCGCTGTCCACTGGTTCTATGATGCCCTGTTTTTCCAGTTTCTGAAGTTCTTGTTGCACGGCTTCGCTGGTGGATATGGGAATGTTCCTGACCTTGTGGGTCACCGGTATCGCCCCCTCCTTGAGTACAATCTTGTGGACAAACTTGTCAGGTTTCCCTACTGTTCCACCGAATACTTTGGGGTAGTTGGCTTTCCAGTCTTCACCTTTGGGAATGGGCCATTCTTCCGTCAGAAGAATTTGTTCTTTGCCCCCAGGGTTGAGCACGATTCCCAAGTCGCCAACATCTCTCCAACCTAGGACAGACGGACCCTTTTCAGCTACGTACAATGTGCAGGTGGCAGATCTCCCTCTGAACTCGAATTTGAAGTTTCGGCAGCCCACCAAGGGAATGGCGTTCTCCGTGTACGAAACAGCTCGGATGTCCGGCGGCCACAGTTCATGCCCCACCACGGGAGCGAAATCCTCCTCCCATATGGATTTTTGTACTATTGTCCAGGGGGAACCCGAGTCCACGGCTACGTGTACCTTCACACCCCCAATGAGCATATCCGTGCAGGGTTTGTCCCTGCGTTTTCCTGCTACGTCCAGGACTTGGTCTTCAATGCACAGCACCATCTCGCCATCCTCTTGATCCTCTTCTTCACTGAGTTCAGCCATCGCAGATTCTACGCACTTGACTGTGGACTTGTTACCTTTCTTGCGGCACACTTTCTCAAAATGGCCGACCAGGCCGCAGAACGCGCATCTGGCGCGAAATGCCGGACAACGTTTATCCTGAGCTGAGTGCGCAGTGCTGCCACACCTATAACACGAGAATTTTCTGTCCCCAGTCGTGCGAACAGGTTGTTTCCCTGACCACTTGGCTTCACGTTTCTGGTCTCCATACGAACTTTTTTGTTTGATGGTAGCAGGGGCTTCGTCAATTTTGTTGACCATTTGCTTTGGAGTGCTTTCACGTTTGGCTGCATCCGCACACCGTTTCGACATCTCCGCCTTTTTCACCATGGCTATTACGTCTTTGAGCGATGTTTCGTTCTGTGCCCACAGTTTGTCTTGAACTGATCTGTTGGTGGTATGCATGACTATCTGGTCCTTTATATACTCGTCTTGCAGTGTTCCGTATTGGCACGTGATGGCTAGACGACGCAGTGCAGCCACATAGTCATCTATGGTTTCTCCAGTTTCTTGCTTCCTTTGCTGGAAATTGTAACGGTCTATGGAAACACATACTGCTGGGCGGAAATGGTTGTTCAGGTCATCTAGTGCGTTTTTAAATACATCGGTTTCTGTCGCTTCTCGTTCTTTGGGTACGATATTTTTGAACACCCGCACCCCTTCAGGACCTAGGTTGTGGAGCAACAGTCTTTTTTTTCTTGCAGGCGTGTACTCTTCTCCATTTTCATCTTCTAGCGCTTCTATGTAGTTACCAAAATACTCCCTCCAATCCTCCCATTTCATTTGGGGTTCCCCTGGCCTGGGTAGGAACGGAATGGGGGCCATCAGCGCTGAGGCTTGGTTTGCCATCTTGGCTTCACCTCTGGGAGCTTCTGTTTGGGCTCTGAGGTTGCGGGATACACTGGGGGTCTCTGCTCCTACTGCAGTGTCTCCTTGGCTTCTGGGACTGCCAGGGGTGTTGTCCACTATCCCTTGCGTAGGGTCAGTAGTTTGTGCCCCCTCCTCTGGCTTATGGCTGTCGCTTTTAGCTGCCAGCTTGCTGGGTTAATGGCTTCTTGCCCCTGGGGTTGCACTGACCTGCGTCACGCTAGTGTTGTGTCCCTTGTCGCGTGTTAAGGGTACGCTGCTGCCACGCTCTATGCCTCTGCGTTCTGGCTGCTTGGTTGTCTGGTTCTTCGAGCCCGGAGCGGAGGTGGTTTCAGGATCAGCGTTCTCTGTGGCTGTTCTTGGACGGTGGGTGGATCCCAGCCTCGTCGCCAATATAATGTTGTCACTTTGTCCCCACATGCAGCACACAGAGCCAGGGTATGTTGAACTGGTTTAATGCTGAAAGAACAATTATCGCTAAGACATAGAGCGCCGAGCGTCTGGGTTACAAGCGCTCCGGTCGCCAACTGCCGCTTTTCCCTTTCGCGCTCTTCTCCCCGTCTCGCTGCGCATGCGCGCCTGTTCCGCTCTCGTCTGTGACGCGGCGCGTCATCGCGTATGCGTCCACAGACTAGAGCGCAACACCACAAGAACGAGTAATAAATATGTCTCCTGAGTCATGAAAAGATGTACAAAGTTGTTATCACCTATTAGAGAGACCTATGATAGCGTGAGACTAAACCAGGGAATATCAACATTGAGACCTATTGGCACTTTGTGATCTGAAAACCCAACGTTTTTCTCTCTTAAAGAGATATTGAGTTAGGTTCACGGATTGCGGGATTGCTGGTTTGTCTATAACGACCCAATGTATTTCTTCCGCGGTATGCCCCTTTTCCAGAAAATGTGCAGTTATTTTAGTCACTTCTTTCCTACAGTGAATTGTACTCTTGTATAACATAATCCGAGTTTTCATTTTTCGAGTTGTCATGCCAAAATATTTCAAATCACACTGGCATGTGATCAGATAGATAGATAAGACAATATGAATTTCAGTTCATGTGGTGTCTTCATTTCCATGGTGTCACTGTGCCAATGTCGACATGAGAGGACTGAGATGTTTGGGGGCACAAATTGGATGAACCACATGGGAAGTGGCGCTTGATGGGTGGACCCCAGAGAGTGTCCTGTTTGTTCTTGTGTCTGGAACATGGTCTAGTGTGTAGCAGTTTGTCACAGAGATTTGTACTAAGTTTGAAGGCAAAAATTGTTTTTATAAAGTCAACAAACCTTTGTTCAGAATATCCCTGTTTTTGTTGATGCATTTCTGAATGAGGTATGACTTATTGCAGAAGGTATTCACGCAAGCCAATCTGTTGTTGGGTTCTCTGGATGGTGTGACTTCTAAGAGGGCCTCTCGTTGATTGTTTCTGGGTCTCTTAGCTGCTCTCCAGACCAGAGAATGGGGATACTGGCAGTTCAACAGTTGTTTTTACAATTCAGATGCATGGCTATGATATTTCTTGATATCAGAACAATTTCGCTGCAGCCTCAAAAATTGTCTGGATATCATTATTCTGCAGATTCCAATATCAAATCACCTATGGACTATTGAAAAGACATACATGTTTAGGGAACCAAGAAGCGAAACAAAACAACAAAGGTGAGGACCACAATAACAATGAATGAACTGTAGCAGAAGTGAAGAGCCAATATAACATGGTAAGATGTCAGTCACCTTTCTAGGGAAAGTGAACTGCTTATAAAACCCTGCTATTACTCATGACCTGTAAGTCCCCCCCCTTGACTTCCACCTATGATCTTGATACCACAGCCTCCATAGACTTTATGTCATATTAACCAGAACCTGAAAAACCTCAGATGAATGACTCTCATCGATTGGCTTTACAAAATGTTAACATACTATGATTATGATTTGGTATTACTTTCTGGCCAGTTGCTTGAACTCTGACATGCCCTCTTGAATTACGATTTGGTTGTGTTTGCTTAATAGTTGCCTTAGCTCTGACTTGCCTCTGTTTTACATTTCAGTATTGTTTGTTCTGCTTCTCCTCCTTTCTCCCTTCATTTTAGACCTTAGGTTATACTTTTGAAATTACCGGCTTCCTTTGATTGTGGTTTATGTTTCCTGCGGCCTGCCATTATGAAACAGAATAGCATAATCACCGATACCTTCTCTTATAAGATCAATTCAGTGTTATGGAACATAGTAAAACTTTGTTAATTTTTTATACCACTAGTATATGTTTGGCATGCATCGTTGAAAATAGTATCCTGAATCCTTTAAAGTGTGATAGAAGTGAGGTTGATGAGATTGCACCATTCAGCTGTCTGTTCAATCTCTCAGTTCTAGTTCCTCCCCCTGATAAATTCTGCTATTTATGCACACTCACTCACAGATGGCGCTTCATAGGGCCGATTGTCTTCAAACTCTGTTGAATAAGGCCCACAAATTGCTAGTTCATACCATTTTCAAAACTAGCTGCATCATTTACAAAGTCATCAGAACCCGCACCCTGCTTATCTAGCAATTAATTTCACCACTTCTCGGCACACCTACAGCCAGGATACCATCAGACTGCAGACTAAGAAGTGTAAAAAGAAAAAAAAGGTAAGGCAGCAGGACTTTTCCATCTATACACACCGGATCGGTAATAAGCTCCTTTTACCCATCAGGACAACCACAAACAGCTACCTCTCATACGACTTATTGACTTTTTGCTTATATTAAGTCCTGTGTAGGCTTCTAGATAGGCTTGCACTATAGAAATACCACATACATACATACAAAAGGCCCAGATTTATTTACATTTTATGTTGTGGTTGTGCCACATTTTTGGCATAGCCCGACGCAAAATGTTAGTTGAGATTAAGAAACTCACGCAAGGATTGCCTTGCTCGGCTTTTTAACCCCTTCCAGGCTCATGACGAGCTGGGCTCGTCATGGTGTAGCCTCCTCGCACGCTGATGACGAGCCCAGCTCGTCATGGAGCATGGGTTTTTTAAAATCTCAGCATAGAAGGAGAATTCAACTAGCACGGATGTGGTTAAGAAAATGCCTGACACTGCGTTGGTCGGTGTTACATGAGTGGAGCATGGGCATTCACATGCATCCACCCATGCACTTTAATTCAAACCTAGATTTAGCACAATGGTGTGCCTACGCAAGAGAGGAGTAACAAGGAGAAATATGTTCATTTCTCCTTGTTGCTTCCTCTATTCATGTGTGCTGCATTCTCTTGGTTTGTGAAAAGAATTTTTCAGCACTTTAGCGGCACTAATATAGTACTATTAAACATACTTCAAAAAGCAGTTTGTGAATTGGCTCTGCGAGGTAGGAGCCCCGGTATGGCTGCACTACACCACTTGTCACACAAAACAATCGGGAATGTTAGATGATTTGGTGAAATACTGTAATTGGCCTCCTTATGGACGATGCTGAGAATGTTGATGGTTGCACTATGTTGCGGCTGAATCCTTTCAAACCTTATGTGCTGCCCCAAAACAGCTTTCAAACCTGCACCCTATTTTGGAGTTTTGACATGAAGACTTGGGTTTGGTTGAGGACCCCTAAAATGGTGGGCACGTATAGAGTGCCTCATAGAATATACCTAGCTCACATAAATACATCAAAAAATGCCTCCTGACTAATTTAAAGGCATCTTAAGGTATTTCTGTGGACAACAGCACCTGGAGATATTACTAAACAGAAATATTGTGGCCATGTATGTGAATACCAGCAATCCCTGAAGTTCACTATCTCCTGCATAGCGTTAGACAGTCATAATGTAGGATCTGGGCCACATACATTATATAATTGTTTAATTTCTTTACAAATTCACATTACATTGCAAAAACAGTCAAACTCACTAAATAATAAAGCACCAGTGTTTCAGAATTAGTCTGCACATGCACAGTGAAGCAACTCGATTCAAAACAACTTTCTTCAGCGATTCACCATCAAAGTTCATAAAATATCACGTAACAATTGTTTAAAAGAAAATATCTAAATAATAATAAATATAATATAGATAAAAGTGAGTAAAAACCAAACACAAAACAAATAGCAGAATATTTGTTTAAAAACTAATAGCATTAAAAAAGAGACAGAAGCCTGGAATCTAGTGATGGCAGCAATAGGCTCTATTTTGTCCAGAAAGTGTTCTAACTCAAATCCATCCTTCAGTATTAGGAAGGTTAACTCAAGAAAACCCATGCTAGACTGTTTTTGCAATAAACCCAATGTATATTGCCAGTAGGCCCTCTTGATTTCTTCTTTAGAGATCGCACAGGCCTCAAAAGGAGTATCCAACAGTCGCTCAAGCCCAATCTTTGTAAGGATTAGCCTCACAGGCTTGAGCCACGGGAGGACACTGGAACCTGGCATGGACAGTACCTCGGATAGGCCCGACTGATAAGAACTCAAGTCGGTTGTAGCCCAGATCCTCCTCCAGTACAGAATAGGCCTTACAATGGCTCTGTCTGAAAAAATGTTTAGCCCCATGTCTAACCTTAAGGGGAGCAGCAGAATGCTAATGGGGAGGCCGTCAGTTGACACATAAATGATTTTCAACTGCAACTAAGGTGAATACCTCTCTATCTCTCCACAGCTTGACACCATACAGGGCTGATCTTAATACCTGATATTTGTAGACTTGGAGAACTGGTGAGATGGGGTGAAATTGGGACATTTTGTTCATCTTCACTATTCCCCCCGAAGTTTGCTCTAATTTGAGTCTATACTTTGCAATATGGGTTTGCCACTTACAGGGTTCTGTTAACGTAACACCCAGATAATGAAAAGTTTGGACTCTCTCCAGAGGGAACTTTTCAGGATGGCCTAAATGCGAGTGGAGTGGCAAGGATTAAAAACCATGTACTTGGTTTTGGTGATATTGATGTCTGTACCCCTTAACTTGCAAAAACAGTCAAATTTATCATGGATTCTTTGAAGACTTATGGAAGATTTTGAGAGGAGCAACATATCATCAGCAAATGTCAGGGCCAGTCCCTGACATTTGCAAGACGTGATGCTGTTACTGTTAATATATATTTTTATTTGGCCAGTTTTGCCATTAGAAAAAGAAAAATGCCACACTACAACATACAATTAAAAAGCCAATTATACAAACAGCACAACCATAGAAACTGTATAAAATTAAATCAAATCCTGATAAAAGGACCGTGGCAGCTGTGCCACTCTATAAAATAATTCCAAATTCACCACCAAGTAATAAAAGGGTCACATATGCATATATATACATTTCTACATCCATAGGGACTTCCAGGGTTCCAAAATATGCTCAAGTCATATATTAAAATCATTTTCCTACCCCATACCCATTACAAGTTTTATTATCACTTCATTCATCGACTTCAGTATTGCGATTAAATATCTTCCTACTGCGCATAATACATTTAAAATCTCATATTTATTAATAGAGTAAGTGCTTGTTCCCTACTTTCAGTTTAATAGACAATGGAAAGAGGTTTCAAAAATTCTTTCCGTTCTTCTAAGAACCATAAACAATCCATCAAAATATGTGGGCCACTGCATTTTACTTGTAATCCACATGTGCACAGACCCTGTTCGTTCGTCATTCCAGATGTTATCTTCCGATCAATGTTAAATGGATTCAGGCCAACTCTAAATTTCAATAGTGTATTTCTAAGCTTCAGGTTAGGCATGAACTTGATATAGGAGAACATATGATCATTAGTCCACCCGTTTACCAAGAACTAGATGGACTGTTTGCTCCCCAGGTAACATAGGTCTTCTTCTCGGACCTTAGTGTAGCTAATAGGCCGTCACACCTGCTTGGAAATTTGCTGCCCTGATTTTCATTGAATTTAGCACATAAATTATCTAACTTATGTCTAGCTTTGGACACCCAATCCAGTTTGCTTTCCTCTAGTTCTCTTGTACAAATATTTGATATTTGATGGGGGGGTCGTCTCTATTCATTCTCTGCCAGACGTTCTGTCAAGCTTGTAATCCCCAAAAATTCCATGCTGTAAGTTGACATTCTACTCTCACAGCCTGTATCATAGTTGACAGAGGGAGACCAAGAAGCTGCTTTACGCATTTACCTTCTTCTAAATTCCAATCCTCTTTGCCACCTATGTATAAGACCTCTGCACCGTATTGGAATTGTGGGTGGACCACTGCATTAAAAGCTTATAGGATTGCCCCCACGGAAGGGCCTCCATACATCTGCCTTTATTGTTTAAGGCCCCATACTGAAGAAAGAGCCTTTGCTTTTATTGACTGTCTGTGATTCCTCCAATTTAACTTTGTGTTGAACCACATACCCAAATATTTATATTTGTCCACTTTTTCGATTCTGACCTTACCCAGGTTCCAATACAAGAGCTCTTTCTTTTACCCAGCACCATTATTTTAGTCTTTTCTAAATTAACCATGAGGCATTTTTTTAGGCAATAGTCATAAAAAGTGTCCAGTTTTTTTTGCAGGCCGAAATCTGTCATGTATGTTATCACTAAATCATCTGCGTATAGTAGACAAGTGAAGTAGTGTGGCTCACTGGTTAGAGGCGGCAGACCCGAGAGCAGAGGACGGCCCGGGACCAGGGTTCGATTCCCGGCGCGGCAGGTTTCTGGACCAGGGTCAGCGGACTCGATAATTCTCTCGCCTCGGTGCCCACTCTGATCAGCGATCACACTCGGCAACTCTGGGCATTAGCTTGCCTCATCTTCACTAACGGCCCCACCAGACCGCCGGGGATGCCTGGTCTCACCCTGGAGATACCCATTAAGGGACCATCTCTCAGGGAAGCCAGGAAGGGTTTCGCAGCGGTCGAAGCGCCTTGGGACCCTACGGGTAAGTAGTGCGCTATATAAATGCCAATACATTTACATTTAGACATGATATATGGGTCCCCCCATCTTGTGGCTTAGTCCACCAGCCTTATTCTGTATATTTGGTAAATCAGGGCGGAACAAAGAGAATAACATAGGGCTAAAACACAGCCCTGCCGTAATCCATTCTTCATCTGAATTTTCTTTGATAAGGTTCGGAGGGTATGCAGAATCACCCTGGCCCAATTCTGTGAATGCATTTCCTGAATTAATGAAAGTTCTGTTTTGTTGATTCCGAACTTTGCCAGCATAGACCACAGCAGATTGTGATCTACTGAGTCGAAGGTGGCTCAAAAATCAACAAAACAGTAGAACAGATTGCCTCGCACTTCCATTGCCCATAAATTAAGTCAATGGTCTATGGTTGAGTGGCTCTCCTTGAACCCACCTTGCTCTATTGGTATCAAATAGTACTGTTCTGCCCAGGAGTTCAACATGCCTAACAATATCTTAGAGAATACTTTCTCGCCCACATCCAACAGGTTTATAAGACGATAATTCTTAGGCAGTGTGGCATCCTCATTTTAATAAATTGGTCTGACAATGGCCCCCTTCCAACTATCTGGGAAGATCCCAGAGGTTAAAATATTTTGGAAGGTCACATTCAGAAAGCTTGCCCACCAGTCAGTATTATTTTTTAATATAATTGCTGGTAGGTTATCTGGCCCTGCGGCTTTCATTCATTTTAAAGATCAGATGTTTTCTTTTATATTTTGAAAAGATAATTAAGGCTTTAGTTGTTCTCTATCCTTAGATCTTATGTCCAAGGCCTTCTTTATCCTGTTACCATTATATATCTTAGTTATATGGTTAACTCAATTATCTTCTCCCACTCAACACCGCATTTCCCCTTGTACATTTCCCTCCTTTACCAATTGCCAAAACGACTTTATATCATTAGTGTTTATCATTTCTAACATTGTTAGCCAATTTGTCGACATATATTCTGTTTTCCTTTCTCTCAGCTTATTTTTATACACAAGTTTTGCCACTCAGAGGCTCTCCATTGTTTCCCTGTCCTGTCTTTTTCTTAGCTGTCTTTCCCATTTTTGTACCTTCAACTTTAGCTTTCTAAACTCACTATTAAACCAACCATTTGTTCTCTCCTTTTCCACTCTTTTCCCTGTGTGTGGGCCCTGATTTCACTCGTATCCTTAGACAATTTACAACCTGCTCAATTGTCTGATCATACCATGTTAGAGTAGCATCTCTTTGCCCCAAATTGCCAACCACCGTATAATCAATTATCAAGTTATTAACCAACTTCAGACTGTCCTCAGGTATTCCAGTTATACAAGTGGTTTTGCGTCTATGGTGTTCTATCAGGAAAGCGACCCCTCTTTATCTTTCTGATTCTTGTTCCATCTTCATTAATAGTTGTAGAGGCCAGTGGTCACTGCCTTTGCTCTGCAATGCCTCAAATCATTCTACTTCCTTAGAATAACAAGCATTTATAAAAGCATATTCAATTGGGCAATTCTGATTCCCTAAGCGAAAGGTCTTTCCTGCAGGGCGGTCAGTGTTCACCGCTCCATTGGCACAAAATAGCACTATGGATCCGAGAAACTTTGCTAGGTATTTATCTCGTGCAGAACTACCTGCTCCAGCAAATGATGCTGGGGGTACCTGTGCCGTGGTTGATAGGTCTTTAAACAGTTTATCGCTTATGGAAGGGTCCAGTTTGTGATTCAAATCTCCTAGGGTCATTATCAGATATGATGTTTTTGTTATACAAATGAACTCCAAATCTTCCTCTAGCCATCCCATTTGCTCTTCGTAGTCTGGTATAGCTCCAGGCTGGATGTATATATTGATCTATATTATTTGTCTTTTTGCTCACGTACCACTATAGAGCTCTACCTGACTAGCTAATAGCCACCTGCATTTCATTTTTAACTTAGATACTCTATTGGCAATTTTTGATGATACCAACCTAATAAGCCCCCTGAAGGACGCCCTAAGTTCATTCATACTGCCTCTTTGGTAAGCATAAAGAAACATCTATTGGTTCAGGTACTTCGCCCAATCAGGACTCCTGGAGACATAATATTTTATAACTGCCCAGCATTTCTCTAAAGGGGTCTTGGCCTTTGGGATAACTGTCTCTTATATCTCCCTATATCCCATGACTATATCTGTAGGCTGTGCAAGGACTCCAATTCCTAATCCAACTCACTCAACCCTTCAATCATACAGACATTCAAATTTCTTGAGGATTCAAATAGTGGTTCAGGAGATAGCCCTGAGAGAGGAGAGAGGGCGCTGTCGAGCAAACTATCGCTCGAGTGAGGAACGAGAAGAGACGAGACGAGGAAGACGCCGACTGCAGCACCCGGCTCCCGGCGTGGAAAAGCGTGGAAAAGCCTGCAAAGTGCCTGAATAATAAGGCAAACAGGAAAAAATGTGGATTGAGCCCACCCTGCTGCAGGGGCATAATCAGGAGGCCGAAAGCACTCCGGTCGCGGAAGGAGCAGCGGAAGGAGCCGCGAGCTGTGTCCTGGGTGCAGCCAGAGCCGCGAGAACTCCCCGGACGCGGCAGTAGCCGCGTGAATCCCCCAGACGCGGCAGCAACCGTGAATGGTGTTCCGGCTGCCGCAAAGCCACGAGGTCAGCGAGCGGTGACTCGGGTGCGGCCGGTGCAGCGAGAGCCCCTTGATCGCGGCAGTAGACGCGAGTGGTGTTCCGGGTGCGGCTAAGCCGCGAGGGCTCCCCGGACGCAGCAGGAGCTGTGAGGAGCTGTGTCCTGTAGTTCGGGTCCGGCCAGGCGCGGCCATAGCTGAAAAGGTTCCCAGAACGCGGCAGGACTCACTACTGGTGCCAGGTACGTGGCTGAATCTGCAAGGATCTTGCTTGTGGAGCTGCAATTCTCTTTTGACTGCAGCAGACCAAGGACTTTGTCAACGTACTGCAAGGAGCATAATCTCCTCTAACTTATCACTCGCACTTACTATACAATCTCATCTAAGTGGACACCTGTATTCACCATATAGTTCACTAAGGCTTGGGTTGTGCACTAAAAACCTTAATTGGGAAGCAGACCTTAAGTTAATAGGATTTCCTCGCAGCAGGAGTAACGAGCAGTACTATAATTACAATAACCAAGTAACGAATGACTAGTAACTAATCTCTGATGTGCTTGAAAACATTTTAATTACTTAAGAAACTGAGTCAAAGAGCGGGAACTGGGTGCTAGTTTTGGTGTTGCATGAGCGGTGCACAGGTTTACTGGCACTTTGGATCTCTACCTCTCCGGCTGGATCGTCTGGAGCTGGGAAAGAATATTTTCTCTAAAGTTGGATCAATAGTAGGGGGCAGCAAAGGACAGAATACTGAGTATACGGCTGTTCAAGACCCCCAGGGAACAACTCTTTGCTATAGACAGGACAACTAAAATTATAACTAAAACAATATTAAGCGACTCACTATATTGTAATGGCTTACAAAAAACTAAGATCAAGAACCATCTTTATGAAGAGGATGGGAACGGAAGAGGCAATTAGAAGGAGTACTAGCAAGACGGTAAGAGCAGGAAAGTCTGTGGTAACTCCCGGGATTAAAAAATACTTCGCAAAACTAAATCCAGATGATATGGGGCAAGTACCAAAAGACCAGATAATTAAGGGAAAAAAAGGGAATAAAGAGGAAAGAAAGGATGGATTACATCAAACTGAAATTCAAAATCAAAGAACATCTGAGGCCCCTCAAAAAAGTATCTTAATCGCCCTGGAGGACTCAATTTTGAACTACAATGTGTCAGGATCAATAACACCGGAATTACTCAAAACACAACAATCTCAAGAATATAATATCACCTGTCCAGATATCAATATCAAGGACCTAATATTTCACAAGGGACCCCAAAAGGAGACCCAGAATATTCAGAATAGTACTCCGCAAAAGCCTTCAGATCTAGAGGGATACTTAGAAAAATCACCAGATCTCTCTCTTCTCAAAAATACAGGCCTCTCTAACAGCTACACCCCAGTATCCAAATCTTTGTTTACCCTGCAAAATATCCTGGAAACAGTTCTCATTCATCTATGGAACATACTGGAAAATTCTGATCAAACGCTTGATACCCAACTAGGAATATTAAAATTTCTAGTTGAGGAAAAAAAGAAGAAAGAGCAAATAAGATCAACAATAATAACAGGAGTCTGTGGTAAATGTAAAGAGGAAAACTCTTATAACTCTAAAGTTGAATTAATAAAAACACTTCTCCCTTTAAAAAAAAGAAACTGCAACTCAAACCGGAAGGAAACTTACTATGAAACCTAAGGTTAATCAGGATAATAACCAGATTTATTCTCTCAGAAACCTCTTTAAGGAGGAAACCAAATCAACGTCACATTATCAGCCTAAAGCCTACTTCTCAATTTTCACAAAAAGCAAACCTAAATCCACTCTGAACAGTCCTGTAATATCTCTTCTTAACCCCTTCCATGCTCATGACGGAACGGTTCCGTCATGAGCGTCCGTTGAGCTGTGCTCATGACGGAACCGTTCCGTCATGAGCCGATAGGCTCATTAGAACCTTCAGCACAGCACGAAAATTCGCGCCGCGCTGAAGGGGTTAAAACAACTGCTGAGATTGAGCTACCTAACGATGATACACAGGGCCTAGAAAGTACAAATGGCAAAAGAAAACAAAAGAGGACCAAGTTGAAAAGGAGAAAGGAGCTAAGAAGAATAGAGAAAAAGAAAGCCCGTAAAATAAGATATCAGAATAATCCCAATTTACCAATCGGATTATCAGATAAGGAGGAAAGAGTAGAACTGCCCCAGATCACGAAGATAAAGTAGCAGAAGTCGCCGGCGGAAACCCAAAGTGACCACTTTAACCAACCGAGTAAACTAAACCCAAAGGCAAAAGATTTTTTTCTAGCAGGACGTGGTCCTACAAGTCCGGTATTAAGAGAGATCCCAAAAAGAACTTTCTCTACTCAGAAAAAGGATCCACAAGCAGAGGAAATCAGGCCTAATCATCTGGAAATCACAGAATTATTCCCTGCAGACGAAGCTCCATTTAATTGTGACCGAATTATTAGTCTGCTTCAAAAGATCCAACCATTACAATCTCTTGCGCGAAACGAAATAAAATTAGTCATGTTCCCGGAAAAAACAATAACGACAGCAATTGTAGAATTTTGGTCTCCAGTAATACCAGGAATTATACTGAAGGAGAGCGAGACTCTCCACAAATATGGTTACGATCTGACCCAAGTATTAACCCCTTCGCTGCAGCTGCTATTCCGCCGCAGCGCTAAAGGGGCAGGGCGGCCGCGCGGCGGCCGCATGCTGGTGACGGAGCGGTTCCGTCATGACCCGCCACACTCATTAGAACGCCCGCGCAGGCGCAAAATCAGCGCCGTGCAGGCGCGGCAGCTGGGCCATGACGCAACCGCTCCGTCATCAGCACAGCTCAAATGTAGCTGATGACGGAGCAGTTCCGTCATCAGCAGATGTGGGGTTAAAGCACGAAGTTAAAAAAAAACATATAACAGAAGAATCTCTCAAAACACAGCAATCGAAGCAAACCTTTAACACCATGATCAATCCCCCAGACCATGTTGTAGAAAATATATTTGTTTCCATAAAGAATGGCGAAAGAGAAATCTGGAGTAAAACTATCCCCAGTGAGGAAACAGCAAAGAGGGATTATTCATGGGCCTGGATCTCGGAGACCCTGAACAGTAATAGGGACCATTAAGGACAATACATTTTCTGTTTAGCACAGGCTTGACGATCGCCTCTAGGAACATAGCGGGAAAAACTAAAGAAAAAATGGCTGAAATAATAAAAAACTGTCCAGCTATAGTGGCCCTCCAAGAAACGTGGTCTACACAAAATTTCAATCAAGAGAAATATTTTGTATATGATACCCTTGCAGAGCAGGTTGAACGGGGACATGCGAAAGGAGGGATAGCGATTTTATTAAATGAAGATTACAAATAGGCCCACGAAATAATTCTAACTAACTCAAATAACCACCAATGTATCAAGATCAAGTATGGGACAAATCCTCTAGAAACTCTAAAAGATCTACTAATGTATGACATCCATATCCCCCTGGAGTAAAAATGGACATACTCGCTATAGAAATTTTAAAAGACATCGAACAAACAATAAAAAATCAAGGTTATCCATCGTTCTTCATTATGGGTGACTTTAATGGGAAAATATCTAATGAGGTATTACAAAAATGGGCAAAGAAGAGGCCCTGGGAATCTCTATTCCACTACTTCCTAAAGAAAACAAGGCGGATAAAAGAGGAAAAATCCTAATAGCATCACTCTGCTACATTTAATAAGAGAATCAACACAATCGATTCAACGCAACTCCTGCAAGTCATCCATTCTACAAACCCGATAATAAATTTTGAAATTGTCATCAAAAAGCTAACACAAAAACTACAGGAAAAATTGATGCAACCAAGAACAACAAAGAATCAAAATAAAAAGCCAAACCTAACGACCAATACGAAACTTCTAAATAAATTGATAAGAGCACAGTTTCTAGAAAATTCACCATCCAAACAGTTAGAAATTAACAAATTAAAAAATCAACGTAGGAGAGAAAAAGAAAAAAATAAGAGGCTAACTGAAGATAAAAACTGGGTAGACCTGCAGATAGCAGTGAAGCAAAATAACCAACGTGCCTATTGGAGTATAATCGCCAAAGAAATGGGTACGAAAAAAGCACTACAAGCTATCCCGGTCCCTCCAAAAGAATGGGAACTGTACCTTGCCAATTTATATAAACTAAATACCAATTCAGAAATGAGCCATAATTTTGCTATGAATACAGAAATAAAACCTCTAAATAGCGGAGTATCTAGTCCATTTTCAATTGAGCTACACATAAGAAAGGCGAGAACGACATGAGCAACAGGTCCTGACCAAATATCGATTAAGGTCCTCCAGTGCAACCCCAAAGAATGGAGTAAAATGTTATCTCCCCTTTTCAACTATATTTTCACTACTGGGGAAATCCCCAAATCTAGGAAGGGGAGCATAGTAATACCCATACATAAAAAGGGTACAAGGCTGCACCCTGGCAATTATAGGCAGATAGCCCTCTTGGATGCAACAGGAAAAATCTTTACAGCAACAGTATTAGATCATCTTAAGGACTGGGCTTTTTCATCTGGACTAATTCCGCTATACCAGGCTGGATTTAGACCAAAGCATTCAGTCACCGACAATATTGCTGTATTGCAAACCATCCTAGATAAATACGTGACAATTAAATCCCAGGTCGTATATGCTGCTTTTATTGATATTTTCACCGCATTCGATAGAGTGGATAAAGGATTACTCTGGAGAAAACTTAACAAAATGGGTATCCCGGACAAACTACTACATATACAAATATCACTACATACAAAAATGGGAAGGGAAAAGGGTCTTACTAGTTCTATCCCGACTCCAAACGGCCTTAGGCAAGGATGCCTTCTTGCTCCCCTACTGTTTTCCCTTTATCTTAGTGATATGCCTCAACATTTTCAGCAGATACGCAACTTTCCACCAAAAATTGCCTTCCACAAAATACATACTATGTTATATGCAGGCGATGTAATTATATTAGACCTAACCCCATTTGCTTGCAAAGGAGCCTCCAGGTACTCCACAAATATACAGAGGAAAATTATCTAATACCGAACATCGCGAAAACAAAAGTAGTTCCATTCTCAGGAAGGAAAAAGAGCACCAAATTCAATTGGTCCCTAGGGGAAAAAAGGGTGGAAGTGGTAAACGAATATACCTACTTAGGTCGAATCTTCACTAAGTCTCTACAGAATAGGCCCCATACTCTGAATTTGACCCGGAAATCTGACGTGCATGTGGGAGCACTTTCACGGTTATACGCTGCATCTGGACAAAGACTTTTTTTCCATGCTTAAGGTATACAGCGCTAAGATTCCACCAGTATTGTCATATGCTCTTGAATATATACCAATAACCCAATGGAGCTTTTTAGTTCTTAAAGAAGGAAAGATCCTACGGAAACTAACAAAGCTGTCCCAGGTGGTACCAGTACAAGCTCTCCGCCTTGAGTATTCATTAACTAGTTCTTATGCCCGAGGAATTGCCAATATCATCAGGTGGGCGTACAATATCCTCCACGCGGAAGAAGGAACGCTCCGATCCTTGCTCTAAATAGAAACATTAGAACGTGAATCGTCGAAACATGTATTCTCAAGAAATGTTTTAACCGCTTTCAAGCTATCAGAGATTAACATTAATCTGTTACTATCCTGGACACCTGCCCAGCTGAAACTCTTCTTAAAGCACTTTACTCCAAGACTTAGTTTTGATCTTGACTCTCAGTATTGTTTCAAATTGCCTTTATACAAAAATGTCGCAGAATCGATTGTTTTTAAGAAACCTCAACAGTATATTAAATTTAATCTAAGCCATGGGGCCTGGAGATCGATTGCCCTGCTCAGATTTGGAATACTTCCTGTAAAAATAGTTACATCTAGGTGGCACTTAAAAGAAAGCAATATTTGTAATCTGTGTAATGGTGGAGAGCAGGACCTGGAGCATTTACTGTTTACCTGCCCAAATACGACAGTGGTAAAGGCAAGAAAAAGGGTTTTACAACCAGTTTATACTAAATGTAGAATTAATTCAGTACAGGAAATGATTATTTTATGTAAAGCTCCGCCAAACGAATTTGTATGCTATAATTTTTACACATTTTTAAAACCATTTTTAACTTTGTATTGGAATGAAAACTTTTAACAAAACGGTTTAAAATTGAATATGGTGTATTAAATATTTGTGGTCCTCAGTAGAGAACCAAATCAAATAAAATAAACTTGAAAAATAGTGGCTCAAATCGGTTACTCAACACTGGCCCCTTTACGGCATTTGCTATTGTTACTGTTATCCCTCCCTGATATTTTTCTGTCAAAATTCTTCTATGCTGGGCACCTGGTATATCATACTGTATTTGCTCTAGACGTAGTCCTGTGTAGTAGGTGAGGGTCCCAGGGTTCCTAGAGTAACTCCCTTCTATAACTACTTTGCTATCATGCACGAGTATTATCTCCCTCTGCCCTTACCACCATCTGCTTCACAAATTTCAAATAGAATAGGAACTTTGTTACCTCCTTTCCTTCCAAATTGATTACAAAACCTATTTGCCTTACATCATCAGATGTAACTTCAACCAATGTGGGACATTTAACCAGTATTTGTAGTAGGTTTGAGTGATTCAGGGGTTTTATTTTCCTTTGCCACTTTCTCCCTAACTTTCGCCCCCATGGTCCAATAAACACCCATAGGCCATCTCTGTTATTGTACTTCCTGTTACTCCTCCTGGCTATAGTTACGATCTCCGGCTTTGGGCAGACTGTTATCCCGGGTTGATCTAAAAAGGGCTCTGCCCTTATTCTTTGCCGGGCGGCTCACTACCTGCCCTGCTCTCCCTTCTGTCATTGAAATTTTATACTTCCACACAAGGTATTCCTTCTCTTCACGGTTCTTATATCTTTTCCATTTAAATTCCCCCTTGATACCTTTTCACTTCGGGCTCCATCTATAGCTCGCCTCTCTTGATCTGGCATCACCACTCTCTGCCCTTTGCTCCGACTTGGTTGTAAACCCCTTATTTCTTTCAACATTTTCTGCGGGTTCCTTCTAATCTTATGCTCGGGTATATACCTCTTAAATTTCCCATAGGCCCTCCTCTTTATTACCAACATTGGGCACTTTGAGATATATACCGTTGGGGGCTTTTCAATCTGTATAGACTCGCCCTCCTCAATGCATGATGACACATATACCTCCTGATCTCTCTTCTCTATCACTGGTCGTACTATAGTAGGCATACCAGGTCAACCCGCAAACCGTGCCCAAACCTAGCTGGGCCATCTCCGCAGGGGGCCTAGGAAGTACTCCACAGAGGGACACTACGTCCTCCTCACTCAGCCTCCCGCTTTCATCACAGGCTAGACAGGGAGATAAAAAACAGCACTGAAGGCAGTGGCCCTCACAAAGGTAACACTTCAGAATCAGACTACGGCTCCTCTGTCTTGCCTGGATGTACAGGTCAAAAAGCAAATTCAATACAGATGGGGGGCTCCACTGCACTGCCCTCCCACTCTCAAACGAGTCTCCTCCCCTCTGCCTGTTTTGTAGGTACTGGTGCAAATACAATTATTGATGTTCAAGCTTGATAAAGTGGGGCTGGGGCTAGAGCGTGGGCAAAAGTTCACAGTTCAGTTCAGGTTCTGTTAGGGAACGGCAGTCTGCTATTCCTCCGGTCGCTCCCTCCCCTCCTCTGAGGGTTAGGAATCCAAGATCTCACCCATCTCCCTACCTCACCTGTAGCAGTACTGTTGCAGTATGGAGTGGTGTAGTATGGTGCGGGCGGCCCTGGGCTCTATTCAGGTGCTGGTCGAACTGGCAATTCCTCCACGACTCCAGTAGCATCCCCGGCTTGTGATTTCAGCCCGGACAACATCTGGACAGATAACGGGCACTGCCTGAAAAACGTCGCTGAGAAACGCAGCTCGTGGCTCACAGATCACGTCGCGAGTCCGCGGTCGATGCTCCACCTCTGACCATCTCTTCCGACTACCTTAGTCCAGCCAGTAATCGCTATAACATAGCCGTGCTTGCCTAGGATGTCATGTGTATAAACGCAACCTCGATCCTCCTGTGTCTGTGTTCTGTTATTGAAGGCGTGATGCGTCAGACTCGCAATGGTTCACAAAGGCTACAAGATTGTTATTGAATAGTGTAAACAATGTGGGTGCGAGGACGCATGCCTGCCTAACCCCTCTATCTACTGAGAATGTAATTTCCCCTATCAGCAGACATCTGACTTGTGCAAAGTTATTGACATTAAGTGTCATGATGATGTTCGGTAAATATTGTGGGACCCCTATGGCGGCTTCGATCCGCCACAACTTAGAAAGAGAAATGAGGACAAGCGATGACTTAAGGGCAACAAACACCACATAAAGGTGCCCGACCCTTAGATGGACGAGGTTCCAGTACAACAGCTGGTGACGAAGCACCTGATGTATTGATCTGGTACATTCTCTAAAACAAGCTTGTCATATGCATCTCCATGCATATGAAAAGAGGTCATGTCCGTACAGTTACGGCGGATCCGCAAGAATTCGCCAAACGGGATGGATTCCCGTTGGCAATTCGGATGGTAACTATTGAAATCTAGGATCGTATTCTTAGCCGTACTCTTCCTAAATAGACTAACCTTTAAGTGTCCACTAGTGCCATCGATCTTAATGTCCAGGAAATCCACCTGAGCATGGCTGTAGTTTGCCGTAAACTTCAAATTTGGGTCACTGGCATTGAGCCAGAGAATAAATGATTGCAACAACTCAACAGAACCACTCCAAATAAAAAAAATGTCATCTATAAAGCGTTTCCAAATAGATACATTTTCAAAAAATGGCGCCATTTCATTGTAAATGTTCTGTATTTCCCACTCTCCCATGAATGTATTAGCCACGCTTGGGGCACAAGATGCCCCCATTGAGGTACCCTTGATTTGTTTAAAAAGGGGCCCATTGTATTCAAAAAAGTTATTCATCAATACCGTCTCAAGGCACTGATCTGCTGGTCGCATTTATCGGGATGTCTCATTGTTGTTTTCAATGATGTGAAATATACACTTTTTCTTTTTGGTGACAATGTTATTATTTATATATTGTAGACCCCCGGGATATCTGGGTTTCTTTATTGGAAGTGGTCCTGAAGAAGGTGGCCTTGAGCCGCCGAAACGCGTCGACCAAGTGCGGGGTCTCACATTGACCTTGGAGACCTGTACTCATGATTTTTCTTCCGTGTTTCATATGTTGTGAGAATGTGTGAAGTTTGAGTGAGAATGTGGAGATTGTTATGAATGTGTTTGGATGTTGGTACCTTTTCTTTTTTTCCAGGGGCTGTTTCAAATATGTACTAGTTTTCAGTTATTTGACTTGTTATAAATGTCTGATTCATTTACACTTTGTGATATTTTTCTGTGTTCTCTTTTTCTGTATTTATAAAAATATTTTGTCTTTATAAAAATTGTAAATCTTACTATATTTGATGAATTCATGAAACAATGTTATTTGAAGCAAATTTGTGGAGCATATATTTATAAACATGAAATAAATAATATATATTTTGTTGTAATATTGCAAGTCATGGTCTAGTCTTTGTCAACTATATCTGAGTAGTTGCATTTTCCAATTATGTGGTAGTTAAGGGAAAATTGTTCTTTCTTGTCCTACCAATACACATATCACTGGGAACCTGCTCAAGATCTTCAATCTGCTCCACAGAGGAAAACAAGTTGGAAAAATAAGCAACCCAATCTGACATCATTATATGGTTTTTAATGGGACAGAACTCTACAATGGTGCCAGTAGAAACAATGTTCCCAAAAGTGTGAAAATCGCCTATTCCTACTAACAGACCCTCCTACTTCCTGAGTTCCCACTCTCTTTGCTCTCTGTATGGCTTTTTTGCAAGCCCCTCTTGTCACTTGAGTCAGTGGTCTATCATGTGATTTAATAGCACCTGTTAATTTCCCTCTTGCATTACTACATCGGTCATTATACCATGTAGGGGCTATACGTCTTCTACCTGGACCAAAAAATACTGTCTCCGTTTTTTAAACAGTTGAGTAGGAATGTTATTGTGGTTGTTTGAAACCTCTCTATTCTTCAGTGACAGGTCTAATTATGGCATCAACTCCCCTATTCCATCAGCAACCAATTTATACACCTCTGCGACTGATTCCTTGGATTGAGACAGCATGCTCCACTTGACCCAGCATCTGTTTGTGGTCAAAGTTAGCCTTCTATTAAACAGCTCATCGCAATTTGCATGTGCTGCAGTAAATAGCAAACTCAAATCTAGGACTAATGCATTATGGTTGCTGTCTTGGTGTGGTATGACAACCATATCAATTAAGTTGGACCATAGCCGAACATTGAGCAGAATATAATCTCCTAGACTTGTGCTCTGCAGCCAATTAAACGTGTGATTGCCATCTTTATCAGGGTTTGTCCTGCCATTGCAGGCCCGTAGACTCTGGTTCAAAGTAAGGGCATAGAGTTGTAATGCCAGAGGGGACCATTTTTTTATGGGAGGGAGTGCTTGCTCCGGTTTAGTCCAGAGATGGTCGTCCTCAGTTAAATGTAACCTAAAATGGGCATTGAGTGGTTTTAATCTTAACGGTTTCCACTGGAAAGGTAGCCAAATGTGCAGACAGAAGTTAAACAACTCTTGACTCGAATTTGTTTCCCGTGACCTACAATAAACATTGGATGTGTAAACAGTTACATCACTGTGCAAGGTCAGGCTAATGTATAACAAATCATGCAAACCGAATTTAAATTCCCTAATATTGCATATTACAGTTGTTTTATATGTAACCCAGATTGTAAGAACCCCTGTCTGCATGCCTCTTCCTGATGAAACAGCCTCCTTACTGTATTAAGTAAACCTATGAATAATGCAAAGAGCTAAGCAACCAAGTTTCTTGGAAAACGCACATAACATATGTATCAATAAAAGCAAACCATTCTGGGCAGGACAAATTGGTCAGGAACCCTGCTACATTCCAAGAAATCAATTTACAAGTAGAGGCATTGTGAACATTATCCAGGTACCCACTCTCACTATGATATCACGATGAGGGCCAGACCCATCAAGTCAGTCTATGTCCAACAGTACATCAAAAGATTTATGAGTTGGGATCCAGCTTAGAGTGGCACTGCATGTACTTGAAGCTGCTGCCATAGGAGCTCCTCTCTGCACTAAATTGCTTACCCATACAGGACGAGGGCTTGCTTTATAAAAAATACCCCAAAGGCAGTAATACAATGCTGCTGTTGTCTAACTGATTACTCATGTTCCCAAAGAGTAGGCTCTGTACCAAATAGGGTGATCTAAAGTTGACAATAATACAATCTCCTTGCCGGACCGCAGGCCCAGCATCTATCCCACCCACCCTCCTTGTCAGCAAGATATTATTTGCCATGAAAAGCTGCAAATTTCTATAGCGTCCCAGCTAATTCAAAGTCTTGCTAAACAACTCGTCCTGGGACTCCCTTTGATCCTTTCACAATGAGGGTACCCTGGAAAGGATTCCCAGGTAGGGACAGGATGCTGGGGGTAGATTTATCACTAGCTGCATCGTCAATTGCACATGACCATGAAGACCTGCAAATGTTGGATTCTTTATCGAATGTGCCTCTTGTTGGACTTGACTGTTTGAGTTAAGCGTGCAGCAGTTGCTTTTTTGCTTGAAACTCAAGGTGTAGAACCCAACCGTGGAGAATCAAGAACAAATCTTGGGATCGATGTCACCGCTGAGGGGAGGAGATGATTAAAATAATTATTTTTATGTAGGCCTTGACCCATCTTTTCATCAGAATTTGCAGCAGATGACGTACTGGGGCCCAAAACAAATAATTAAAGCAATTGTTTGAAATCCGCTAACATTGGCTCAAAAGCATGCAACCCTGTAAGAACTGGAGACAATTCTGCCCCCAAAAGATCCTTTACCTTTTATAGACAGGCCTGAATCAGGCTTCTTAACTCAAATCAGTCTAATAAGTCCCCCACTCTTTTCTCCGCTGATGGTGGGTTTGCCTGATCTGTGACTAGGGCTGCATTACAGCACTGCGAGGAAAAGTTAGTCTATGCAGCCATTTCCACTGATCAGAGCTTGATCGTCTGTTTTAGGCATGTTAATATTGTGAAAGTCAATGTAAATATGAATAACGATACATTGATGTACAAGAACAAAATCACATCTCTTTTGACAAATTTGCTCGTTGTGAACTTCACATCAACCCTGACTCAGAAATACGTGGTCAGGCAGGCGCTGAATCCCAAGCCCGAGGTCAATGATTGACAGATAACAGTTGGGGTGAAAAGGAGCTGACAGGCAAATGCGCAAACAGTAAATCCCAGATCTGTTTCACAGATAGGCGCAGCAACACCACAATGATCTAGGGAGATTTGCCCCAGTAAAGCACAGAAGGCCTGATGGGTGTTCCCAAAACACCATAAAGTCAAATGCCGCTTAAAGGTAGGAACACATAGCCAACTAGTACACGGCACACACAATGTACACAGTGATCACGCGCACCCAATGCTCGATATCTGGACATGTTACCCATTGGCCCCATTGTGTCCAAGCAAAGTTTGGATTCCTCATCGAAACATTTATTTATGGCTCCAAAGACAACGGCTTGCATTCCTTACCAAAAAAGATTTGCAGAAACTGTTGTTATGCTTTAAACAAAATTTATAAAATCCATGGCTGATCAATTGTAATTTCTGACAGTCCCTAGACCCTATGCCTGTAATTGTTCTCCCATCTTCACTGTTTAATTAAACAAGCTGTTTCTGATTTGCCAAACGCCTTTTGTCTCCTGATTTTTCAAGGTATTCCATGTTCAAGCATCAGGCACTTGACCACTGCAGTGGAGTGTAGACTGTCAGTGGAGCAAAACGCTGCACTGGAGTGTGCAGGGCCTGGGTTTAGCACAGGTGAAAGCAATGATGAGTGGCCTAACGTCCTCAAGAGAGGAGCTGATAGAGAAAATTGAGTGGGGGATTTGGTTTTTGGACCCATCATATTAGAAAAGCTAAGGGAAAGTCTTTGCTCTGTGAGATCAACCTCTTTGCTCACAACCCTCACAGCTTGTTGAATTATTCTATCAATTGAAGTAGATGTAGCTGGAGATGTAGATGTGCTTGGGGCTCCTCCTGCTTTTTTCTTCCCCATTTTATTTGTATTAATCATGAGCCTAGCATATACAATTATCTGCTAAAAGGTGAAATGGTATGTGATGACTAAAAGAGAGGACACATATCTCAAATGTAAAAACCCAAGGGAGGTGGCCCAGCCTCCTCTGGGCATGGATGGGAGATCAGGCTTTATAGCACTGCCAAAAGGATGCAGTTGTGCACACGGATCATGAGGCCTTCTCCTGGAGCCTCAGTCACTCTGGCAGATGAAGTCACAAACGCCCTCTCAGGATCACAAGGGAAAAAGTGTAACTGACCTCCTGATAGAAGATGATGAGAATGTGGATGATTACATTGTGTTGTGATTGAATTCTTTCAAACCTTATGTGCTACCCCAAAACAGCTTTTGAGCCTGCACCCTACTTTGGAGTTTTGACATGAAGACTTGGGTTTGGTTGAGGATCCTAAAAAGGACACTTGGCTAAATACATCCAAAGCTACTGTGGACCATAACCCCGAAAGATATTACAAACAGAAATATAGTGGCCATGTTTGTGAATACAAGCAAGTCCCTGCTGTTCACTCTCTCCTGCATTGTGTCAGATAGTCCTAAACATAGGACCTGGACCACATACATTATATGAATGTTTGATTTGTTTTTACATATTCACATTACATTGTTTTAACTCACTAAACAAGAAAGCACTGCTTTGTCAGAATTAGTATGAATGTGCACAGTGAAGCTTTAACATTGAGAATTTTAGAATAGTGCCTCAGTGAGTGCTAACAACATGGTTGAATATTCATTGAAAAATAATTTTATTTGTTAAATTAAAAAGCGTTGCCCTTCATAAAACTTTGAAAAATCATGCAATAGCATGAAAGAAATTATCTAAAAATGAATTTAACAATTGGTTAAAATATTCAAATCATTATGTACATGCATTTAGTTTAATATAAATACGATAAAAATCACAAAGCAGGAGAGTTTGTAACATCTATGTTTAAAAAATAACAGTGCATCCTAGTAAGCAGTGGCGATACAAGTACAAACATATGGTGGGGCACTACAGTGCCAAACTCATGATACAGTGTTCCCCCGGTGTGCACCTCTCTCCCAATCGGGGTCCACGAACAGGAAAGGGAAGAACTTCCTTCCTGCTCTGTGGACAACAATACAACCAATTCTGGAGCTGCTCTGAGGCCGAGAGCAGCTCCAGGATTGGTGGAAGCTGGCCAACCAAGCACTCATTTTGAGGCTGTGGGCCTATGTCAACAATCCCCTGGCTGTTTCACCACCAGGGGATTGCTGGGTGCGCACTGCACATATCGAGCTGGCCGTAGCAATAGAGCTAGCAACCCAACATGTGCACTCCAGGGGCAGCTGTAATACTGCAATTGCAGGATTCAGCCCTGCCCTCTCACTATGGAGTTTAAGGAAAATGGTATTGACATTCCATTTTACCTATTCGTCTGTGCCTGCTGCACTCGCAGCAGGCGGGTGATGCTCCTTCACTCAAACGGATGAGCCGCCCCTGCTTGTACTTTTGGATTCCTCTTTTAAACAAGGATTTGCAATGCAATAGATCTCATTATTTATGCAAGTTTAAGCTAGTGGCATTGTAAAAGCAATGCCTTTTATTTATGTTTTAAAAACGAAAACAAAAATAAAAGGCATTGTCATTTGAAATGTCAGTAGCTAAAACTGGCGTAAATGCAAGACCTATTGCATTGCAAATGCTTGTTTTATAGTGCTACATAGTTCATTCACACTCATTTTTGTGATCTGCATAGTACATGTTCTTTGCAACAGGCACATTAACCCTCTGCTCTCTAGACGGATGAGTCAAAACTGCTGAGTTCCTCAAGCAGGAATAGTAGTTACTAGAGTCGTCCTCACAGTTTTATTGTTTTCTGAAAACTGCTGAATACACAAGGATCTCGCATATGGTCTAGGACTACTGACTACCCCTTCCCTGCTCTGTGCACCACCACATCGACCCTTAAAGCAATTAGCCATGCGAGGAGTTTTCTTTGGAAGGCGGGGGATCTCGCGATCCCCGGCCATATTTAATAAAACATGAAAACAAATTAAAAATTGTTGAAATAAAACATTATTTACACAAGCATTAATATGCAAAGTTCTGACATTAGATTTACAGCAATGTAGACGGGTATGAAAGGGCTAACCTTAACAAATGTCTAATACAGCGTGTTTCGTAACCAAATCTAACATCCTATGTATGAATTTTGCATCCTAGCATTTATGGGCCTACGGCAAGTTCGCTAACCGGTGTCAGATCCTTATTATCCAGCTACGCCCTCACGTATGAGTGCGCATGCGCAACAGGGCCCGGTTACCGGGAGAGTACGTCCCTCTCCTGGTTACCCCGTATGCTCCGTGAACTCCATTAAACCAAAAGGAGGGCCCTTCGACTCTGCGCCGTTTGATGATGTCATAGTGTACGTGCGGGGTGGCTAACAGCCCAAAGAAAGCGTGACTCTCTCCCCCGCACCCTTCCGACCAAGCGGATATCCTGCCCCTGAAGTTCTAGGAGAGGCCATTGGCCCCTCCCCCTGGGCGACCCCATTTGAGAATGGTGACGCCCCCTAAGGACCTTAAATTGCTGCTCACAGATCATGACCTTACCGCCACAGGCCAGCATAGTTGACCGACAATCTGCCCCCCCCCCCAAAACTCCTACTCTGAAAGGTCATACCTGCCTCGCAAAACCCACTAACCATGCCAAAATATTCTTTGTTAGTAACTCATTACCTGCCTCAGTCAAGTGGACCCCATCCTGTAGGTAGAAATGGTCCCCCCAGATGCACCCATGTGGAATACTCTGCAATTGAGGTGTTTGAAATAATTTCTCTATCTTGTTGTTAATCCTCTTTACCGAGTGATTCAACACCCTAACAGAGTCCTCCCCTCCACTGCAGCCTAGGTATCAACTGAGACCACACTGTGGTGCAGCCTGGGCATGCCTTCGCCAGCCAACCAGCTGCCGAGATAATCTCTTCCATCAGGACCTTTCTGCCCAGTTTTACCAGATCGTTTCCCCACAGGTGTAGGATAACCACTGAGGGCGGCGGGGCGTGTATGTCGAGTAAATATGAAAATAACCCCCTAAGCTGGCTGAGGCAGAGCCCCCCTACCATGAAAGGAAACCTTGAAACCCCCCTGCTACCCTCCTACACTGAAAGGTCATGCCCTAACCCTAAATTCTCACACCTAGCCCTCATATGTTTAGTCCCACTATCGGGCCCTACCAACTCCTTGTAAGATCATATCTTGTCCCTATACTCCCTTTTGTAGGCAAGAAAAAATTATCTGCAATGGTTTCAACCCCAGACGTGTACAAACGGACGCCGTCTTTCAAGAAGCACGACTCCCCCCAGATGCACCCCTGGGCTATGGTCTGCAATTAGCAAGCCTCACTACTGCTGTTACTAGGTATTTGCTTCACACACACAATATGGCCTCACAGACTCGCTTCCCCACTTCGGGAGATCTGAAATGTCTGCGCCAGGGTGTACCCAGAGTATGGACATGTCGACCCCCTTCTACCCAGGCGTCCTGGTGTACCTGTTCATTCTGGCCCCCCAACCCCCAAAATGCATGCTAATTATGCTAGGGCTGACTGATCCAGGGAAATTAAACGTGCCACCATGGGCCACCAGAAGGGCTTAATTGAATAGTATTATGTTGCGCCCGATAGACACTGCGCTCCTGACGCTGCCACCCACTGACAGTGCAACTGAAAAGGATAACCGCCAGTGTACGTCTACCTCCTTACAATGGAAGTCCCCAAACGTGCTGTGTCTACTAAAATGGCAACTGGGAGCTCGGGCCCGCGTGAAGGCAGAGTCCAGCTTCCCGACAAGGGGTGCTGAGGTGTTGCATAGGCCTATTACTCCTGGGTTTGGCCAGGCTGGCCAGGCACACCCCTGTGCACTGCCACATTACTATCGTTGACCCTACCAATTGGTAACCTATGAATATACTATGATGACCACGGTGGCCCTCCGAGCACAGGCGCCGTTACTGTAGAAATACAGTTTCCTGATAAGGAACATACTGCCATCATATGTGAAGCAACATCCCGCTACATTACTATGGCCAGCCAAATCTAGGGTTAACACACCAATAAACAATCAACCCAGTGTTAGCACCATCACACTTGACGTCGTTGCTTGCCATTCGTGTACCTGACGTACACGTCCCTTTGGCTGTCCACCTGTTGCAGTTGTTGCGGTGTGGAGCACCTCCCAGATATCTGCCATGGACCGGGCCATGCATAAATGGAAAAGACAAACACAAACGATTAGTGTTTCTGGCTTCCTGACGAAAGCAGCAGTACACATGCCCGTATTACATTGCCGTCACATGCTAATCCTTAGCTAAGATTAGCACCAGACGCATTCCCCTAAAACTTGCAACTACAAGTGTTTAGCATAGCATCAGTCTGTGTCACATGCAGAGTATTTGAATGAGAGTTACAGATAGGGTGCCCGGTAGTATGACCCTTATTAAATAATAGACCTGGGGTCCACAGTGAATACAATAGCGCCTTCATACACTTCACAGGTACCCCCTGCGGGTGGCCCTACCGGTGATGCAAGCCCACTACCAGCATTCGGCCTACAGACCCCGGCACACCCCCTTATATCTCCAGAAAAACCGTAACCTATTTACTGTTACAATTTCCACCGAGGGCACCTGCCGTATCTTCAATAGCGCATTGACGGATACTTAAGGAAGGTATAGCGTATAAATTGGAGAACTTTCAGTCCCTTATGAAAGATCCCCCCCCCCCCACTAAGTCCGTACTATTTCCCTTACATGAGTAACTTCCCCATGAGAGCGCTTGCCATTAATGTAATAATGCATCAGCTCTTTTCAGGACTGGTTGACCTGAAGCTAAGGGACTCGGAGCTTTGTGAGTCCTGCGTAGTTGAATAAACAGGATGTTGAAAGCCCCTAACATCACTTCCAATTTCTGCTTTTCTATCCAAGTCTTTAGGCATAGGATATAAGATTGAAAGGGACAGTCTTTTTGCCATTTCAGCAGCAAAGTCTTTAAGAATAGGATTAGCACAGTGCTATCCATGCTGGGCTGTAAAATGGCCCAAGAGCCTTTCACCGCTCCCAGCACACCATTACCACTTTGGCTTTTGGTAAAATACCATCCAAGCCAACCTGACATGATCAAAAAGCAACCCCTGACATGTGTTTCACCCTCCTCAGAGAGGTATAGCTCTGTCCATACCCAAGTGCACACTCAGTTTAAGTCTAAACAAAACCTGTTCAGAAATACAGTGCTGCATAAATATGTAATAAAACAAAAGCTGAGGACTCTGGGCAGTTCTCAAGTTTAGGTGGAAAGCAGCTCCCATATAGAGCACTCTCAGCATCAGTAGCACATTGCGTTTTGAATTCCCCCATAATCAATGAGACAAGAGTCTTTTACACGCTACTGGTTTCCCAAATTGAATTTATTACTAGGCCCACCACGGTGTCATTTGCCTTCAAAACGAAATATTCAAGTCCCTTGTTTGGCTTTCTGCTTTGAGTTGGAAAGGAACGTGGTTAACGTCTGTGCCTAGCAATAGTGTGCTGCGCAACCTGGAAACTGGCTTTCACACCATCATCAAGACCTACACTTAAATGCATGTTACTCGCAAGGAGAACACCAAGAAAGAGGTCATTCGCATAGAGAAGTTTCCACGATTGTTTTAACGATCAATTCAGTTGATACAAATGATAGTAATTCTAAAGTGTTATACTTAAACTTATAATTGTGAAATAAAACATTCAACCCAGCAACCACTCAATGAGATTCTTGTGGCCCAAATACAATCCTCACATTTCATTGGTAATAAAAAAGGGGGGATGCCAAATGTTGTGAAGCAATTACTCAAGTGGGGAAATTATTCAGCAAGAATCCACGCAACCCAGAATCAATTACGTACACATATTTTCCATGTTACAGTTTTATGTAGCAATAGCTTGGTCTGGGGGCATCAAAGCGCTTTACCACTGGGACCAGATGTTACAGTTTTTTAAGGAAAATTGAGGGGGAAGGACAATCATGATTCCCCTACTAAGTCGCACTGTGCTTAGCATAGTGTGCCGCACATTTCGTAGCTTCTTTCTGTCATTACACCAAGACATACATTATAAGTATCATACCCATAATTCATGACTATTGGCTTTGTCAATGGCTGTTCCTTGTGTAGGATAAATAAGCTACAACCATGGCTTGTATGTAATATTGAAAAGGCTATCAAACTGACGCCCAGGGTACACCACGACAATATTGCTGCGGTTTTTACTCTATCCTTACACCAAGATATATATTCCCAGTATCATACCTATGCGTCATGATTATTGGCTTTGTCAATGGCTGTTCTATGCATAAGGAAATTAAACAGCAACCATGGTTTGTATCTAATATTGAAAAAGCTGTTGAGAGAGAAATACACACACTAACCCTGTCTGCCGTGATTCGAGTGTACCATATTGTCTTTTCCTTAACATTATCTATGCTAGTGTATAAAGTTTCCAGCTGCCTTACCACAAATATCTAATTTCAAACATAGACAAAATACATTGCACATTGGCCTCTATAAAGTGGGTGGCTCAGCCGAAAATGAACGAGGCTATCTTCATATTGAGTATCCCTTCAGCGTAGATAATTCTCTACATTCAAAGACATACGGCGAGTGAGTGCAATACAAATGTTAAAATACAATACTAGTATTTGTCATTCCTGGCCTTATAGAACCAGGTAGCGACAGTCCTGTACAGAAAGGAAGACTTGGGAAACACCAAAGCGAGTCATACTCATGCACCTGCCTCTGAGGTGATCTGGACCCCAGGCTCAAGTCTAAGTCTCCAAGTATTCTCCCATACAAGTTGCCATTAGAACATTGGGTCCCACAGGCACTAGTCAAGAGATGTTCCTGTACACAGTCTGTAACGGGTTACACTGTTCCTGTGTCTCATTTACCACTGTTGCCCATTGAGTATACAGTGCTGGTTACATCTTTGCAGAGGCTTGTCACGCACAAGCCACACTGTATAACACCTTGCTCAATACTCCAACTTTCCGTGCCTCTTCTAGAAGATGGTAATTTAACCGTTTTTTTTAATTATTTTTTTTTATCAACTGCAGGAAACACTCAATAGGATTGGTACCGAGAACCCCTAACAACGACAACGCGTTTCCCTATTTAGAAAGACAGATCACGTGCTGTGTTTAAGTGAGGCTTTAAAAAGGCACGTATTTGTCTCTGCATCGTAAAGGCATGTATTATATTATTAGATTTCCTTTCAGGTTCGCAGGGTTAAGATGAAAAAAGAATTTCCTTATCTGCAGCTGCTGAACCCCGTTTTTCTTATTAATACGGAAGTGCTGCACTTGAAGCTGTGCGGTAAACATGTCTGATTGTGCGTCAACAACATGTTCGATGTATGCTCCTTATTTAAAGATTGCGATGGCCATCCCTGCACGAGGTCACGAAGGGAGCTGGCAAGAGGCGATACAAACAGGGACATTGTCAGGCGTGCCACTGCCACGGCTCCATCTACCCTTGAACCACCATGGACATTTTTGCTATTAAATTCTATGGCAGGACGAAGGCTCCGATTATGCTTTCTCAATTTCTTTACTGAACAGCAGCCAATCAGCACAGTAAAGCAAAAACTCAGACTACATTACCCATAAGCCCTGGGCAACCATAGAGTACACATAACTATAAAAAAGGTGATAGAGGTTACAACTTCCTCTTTCTTTTCTGCTGCGCAACCAGTTAAGTGCTTTTACATTATCTTCTTTGTTTACAACATTTGGCTTACCGCTTTATTGCTTGCCTATTTGATATTTGCAGATCTTGTTGTTGCGCTGTGTGCGTTTTCTTTAGGTGCGCCTTGCCGCTTTATTTAATTTATTCCTTTGCCGGTTTACTGCGTGCGCGCTGTTCGGCGAGTCTTCCTTTCTGGTCCGGCTTTAGTGCCGGTGCTTTGGGAGCGTGTGCAGCACCTTCCGGCGGGGTTCTTTATTTACCCCGGACTTTCTGTGGAGCGGGAGCGGAGCTGGAAGGCCGCGCGTCTCTCGCGCACCTTCCTAGGCGGCAGCGGCTGGTTTGCGCATGCGCAGTGGTTTATTTACACGTCTCTTCGAGTGTGTAGTTCTTAGACGCCGCCTGTGCCTCAGCCTGTCAGAAAGCTTTTTTTAGCTCGCCCTACTGCTGCCGCTTGAGCTCCCTGACGCCCTCTGGAGACATAAGACTTGGAGGGTTGTATACATTTTACATAGGCTTTGCCTAGAGTGGGGGAAAATTATTATTTTACTTCTATTATTGTGCAAGTCTGCTCCCTCCACATTCAAATTGTTGCTTAATCTCAGGGTTTCCTGTTTCTTCAGACTTGCGCAAGGGGTACCACTCCCCCAATTACTTGGCTTTGCCTCTCTAATTTTTGACCTTCACTGGGCACTTCTTGGCAGACCTTGTCGCCATGGCAGACTACTGCGAGGAAGAAGGTTATGACTATTATGAGAAGGAGGAATCCTCTACTTCCTTTGATGACTTTATGGGCCAAGCACTTTGTCAGGCAACTGCGCCTCTGAAAAAACATCTGGCAGATTATGCTGCGCAACACGGCCTGGTGCCTCCTTCCTCTGGGCGTTCTAAAAAGTCGCCGAAAAATCCGCATTCCAGGCATTTTGAAAACCTTGCGCAAACCCTTTCTGCTCCTTCTAAGAAGAAGCACAAGGTGGCCTCTAGGTCAGACCCTCCTTCTGATACGGATGATGGTTCGTCCTCGTCTTCATCCTCCGAGCCTTCAAAGCCTCCTCCCTCCAAAAGGTTGAGGAAAGAACATTATGTTGATGCTCCTACTGCACCACAATTGTTGACCTTCAATCCCTCTGACATTATCCATCCACATTCTTCTTCTTGGATACCTTCCCCCGAGGTGGCTCTTTACATCCAACCCAACATCCGTCATTCCTTTGATAAGGATGTGAGAGCGCGTTTGCGCTCCGAATGCCCACGTCCTGACTTAGCAGACAAGCTGGCAGCCACTCCGGATGTTGATCCCACTATGATCACTTACATGAGAAAATATTCTAAGGACCCTACCAAAGGTTTGGATAGATCGTGGCGTTCGTGCCAAGACAAGCTTTTAGATCTCTTGGCCCCCTCACAAAAATTCTGGACTTGGGATACAAGGCTAAGGAATCTGGTTCCCTCATTGACCCCGATGAGCTGGTCGGCTGGGCTCAACGGGCTGTCTGTATGCTTGGCAACGCCAACTGTGCCTTGTCCACTGAACGTCGGCGTTCCATCTTAATGAAACTGGATCCAAGACTTATGGATTTGGCCTCCTTGGAATCGGGCCCTCTAGCCCAAGGTTTGCTTTTTGGTGCACCTTTTTTGAAGGAGCTGACGAACTTTGTTTACACCTTTAGCGGCCTTGACAAGGCCCAATCAAATTTGAAACGGGCATTCCATCCGGTTTTTGGCAGGGCCGGCCGCAGGGGGCGTTCGTCCGGCCGTGGTTCCGACAATGTCCCCCAGCGAGGGAACAAGTCCCAACGAGGCGGTCAACAACAACAGTACTCCTCAAACAAGTCTTCTTTCTACCGCTCTAAGAGAAATAGAGGGCAGCCTGGTAAAGGTAGATACTCCGGAGGACAAGGAGGACGTCAAGACTCTTCCCCAGCAGGTGAGCTTGATTCCAGCTTCTTCTGTAATCTTGGGGGGCAGGATTAAATTTTTTCTAGACAATTGGCGTTTGATCTCAAACGATGCTTGGATACTGGAGACGGTGCAAGGGTACAAAATAGAATTTTACTCTCACCCTCACCAAGATCTTTGGCCTCGCCCCCTTGTTTTTTCCCGACAAGATCAGGAGTTCATCTCCGCGGAAGTTTCCTCTCTTTTGACAAAGGGAGCCATCGTTCACACTTCTCCTCATCCCAAGGGTTTTGTCAGCAATGTTTTTCTCGTGGAGAAAAAAGGGGGAGGATCGCGTTTAGTCCTCAATTTGAAGGACTTCAACGGCGGAGTGGTTTACTTTATCGCCACTTCAAAATGGAGGGCATTCATCTTCTGCGAGACCTTCTTCAAGAAGGAGATTGGATGGTTCGTCTGGACCTAAAAGATGCTTATCTGTCGATTCCAATTTATGCTCCGCATCGCAGATATCTTCAGTTCCAATGGTTAGACAAGTGGTACGAGTACAAGGTTCTTCCTTTCGGCCTGTCCTCCACTCCGTGGTGCTTCACGAAGCTCCTTCGTCCTGTGATGGAGTCTTTGAGGTCACGCGGGGTACGTCTTATAGTCTATCTAGACGACATTCTCCTTTTGGCTCAATGCCCTTCTCTTCTTCAATCTCACTTACACTGGTCCATAGACCTTTTACAATCGTTGGGTTTTCTTATCGATCCACTGAAGTCTGACTTTTCTCCATCCCAGTCGATGTCCTTCCTGGGGTTTCAAATAGACTCTGTCTCTTGTCAGCTTCTTCTGCCAGGACAGAAGATAAGGTCCATCAAGAGGGACTTGAGGTCGTTTCTTGCACAACAGACTGTTTCGCTCAGGTCAGTAGCCAGGATTGTAGGTCTCTTATTGTCTTCCATACAGGCGATCTTTCCGGGCCCTCTGCATTATCGGGCTCTTCAGCGCCTCAAAATACGTCATTTGCAGAACGGTCTTCTGTATTCCGATCACATTCTCCTGTCGGAGGACGCCAGGACAGAAATGATGTGGTGGTTGGACCACATGGAATCCTGGAACGGCCGAGCTCTGTTTGGGAGGACTCCCGATGTTGTGATAGAGTCCGATGCCAGCCTTTGGGGCTGGGGAGCCCGTTGCGGCTCGGTTTCGACGGGGGGCCGTTGGTCCCCAGAGGAATTGACCCTGCAAATCAATTGCCTGGGTCGATGCATTGAAACCAAAATCTACGTGGCAGAACGAGGTAGAGATAGTGTAGGGTGGAGAGATCTTGCCAAACTTAAGATAATTCTCAAACCTGGATCCGAAGATCCCATTGTTTTAGATGAAGGTTTCATTTCTCTTATTTCTGTTCCCTCAGAGTCTAAAAGTGATATTCCCTCAGAGTCAATTAATGATTAATCTGCAATTTTGAGTAAGTACAAATCGTTATTTGAAGATCGAATAGGTTGTGTGAAGGGGTTTGTGCACAACATTGTCCTTAAAAAGGATGCGTCTCCGGTCAAACACAAGGTGAGACCTTTACCCTTGTCTGCTAAAGAGGAGTTGCGCATTCTTTTGGAAAAGCTGGTTAAGGAAAAAGTAATTGAACCTGCTGATTCAGAAGAATGGATTCAGGTATTGTTCTTATTAAGAAGAAAAATGGCGAGTACCGTTTGTGTGCCGATTTAAGATCATTGAATAAGAATATATTGGTTGATTGTTTTCCACTACCCAGAATTCAGGAAATATTAGCTAATACCTCTGGTTCCAAATATTTTTCTATAATAGATCTAAAATCGGCATACCACCAGGTTAAGCTGGATGAACAATCCAAATTGTTAACAGCCTTCATTACTCCCCTTGGAGCATTCAGGTATGTTCGTCTACCTTTTGGGTTGGCATCTTCTGCCAGTGTTTTTCAGAAGCTAATGGAGAACATGTTCAGTGGAATCAAAGGTGTGCAGAAGTTCCAAGATGACATATTGATTCACGCTGATTCTGAAAGTAAGCACAATGAAATTTTGGATATGGTGTTATGCAAGTTACAAGCGAGAGGTATGACAGTCTCAAGAGACAAATGTAATTTTTTGAAAACTGAAATTGAATATTTAGGCCACATACTTAGTGCAGATGGAATCAAACCCAAGTTAAATCTAATACAAGCAATAACCGATGCACCCAATCCCGACGGAAAGGACGCACTCAGGTCATTCTTGGGTCTAAGTGAATACTACTCAAGATTCATTAAGAATTATGGGAGAATGGTAGAACCGTTAAGGGTTCTATTACGCAAGGGACAGAGTTTTGTTTGGGAGGAGCAGCAAGATGTGGCTTTTAAAGAGGTAAAAGATGCTATTGTTAATTCACCCACTTTGAAACCTTTTGATTCTTGTGGTTCTAATATCATTACAGTTGACGCAAGTTCGGTGGGAATTGGTGCTGTTTTCACACAAAAAGTAGGTAAGCATACCCACACTGTAGCATTTATTTCCAGAAGATTGAATGATACTGAGAAGAATTAGAGCACCATAGAAAGGGAGGCGTAAGCATGTGTCTGGGCAGTGGAGAAACTGAAGATGTACGTATGGGGCAAGGAATTCGAACTAATCACCGACCATAAACCCCTTATTTATTTGTTTGATGGGTATGGCAGGGGTAATGGGAGAGCTTCTTCAAGATTGGTGAGATTGTTAGCCAAATTACAAGAATATAACTTTTCTGTGAAACATATTTCAGGCAAGTGCAATGTCAGAGCGGATTTCCTTTTCCGCTTACCTACGGGTAATATGGATAACCAAGTAGCTGAGGATACAGAATGTGTGGTGTCTAATATGGATATTATACAATAGCCTAAGGTGTCCTTTTCTGATGAAGAATGGGCAGAGGCTATGAGTAAGGATGCAGTTTTGTCTAAAGTCAAAAAGTACATGTTTTCTTCATGGCCCCCCATACGTAATCTTTTGTCTGACCTAAGAACATTTTTGCATGTGGCTAACGAATTAAATGTTTTTAAAGGATGTATCAGAAGAGGTGATTTGCTTGTTCCCCCCACCAGTGTTAGAAACAGGGTTATGGACATGGCGTATAAGACTCATTTGGGAGCCACCATGACAAAAAGACTTTTAAAAGAACACTACTGGTGGCCCGGCATGGACCTCGAAGTAAACTTATTTGTTGAAAGATGTGAGGTTTGCACCAAATCAGACAAACGATGGAAAATAAGAACACATGAAATGCAGTTGGTATCCATCCCGAACTCTGCTTGGTTTAAGATTGCGATTGATATGGCAGGACCGTTTCAACTGCTTAGTCAGGATTCCAGATTCATAATTGCAGTCAGTGACTACTATTCGAAGTGGATATACCATAGGTTTGTGAGCACCATTGATTCAGACACAGTCATCGAGTTTCTACGCACATCTTTTGACGTTGAGGGAAGTCCACGCATCATTGTATCAGACAATGGAAAACAACTGACTTCGAGCAAGATCACGGATTTCTTCAACTCACATGGTATCAGCCAGGAGAAGTCTCCATTGTACTCACCTAAGTCTAACGGACAAATTGAACGGGTCAGCAGGTTTCTCAAAGAAGGTATACAACTTGCTTTGGCCTCAAATATACCAGTCAAGAACTTCATAAGGGATAGAATTTTCACATATAATGTCACACACAATAGTGTCACGGGTTTTTTGCGATTCTTTTTGATGAGAGGAAGGAGATGTGTCAATGACATTGCTCCCAAGTTTTTGTTGTCAGGGAATGATTTGCCTTCTTCCATCGCCATTGATAATGACCAATTACTGGTTAGGAAAAGAATAACTGATTGTCAAATGAAATCCAAACTATATCACGAAAAAGTACATAGGGCTATCAACAAGGTGTTCTTTAAGGGAGATTGGGCATTAGCCACCAAGCCAGGTCATCAGGTTAAAGGCGAGTCTACATTTTTTCCCCCTGAAGAGATTGGTGAGGTCTCTGAAAGTGCTGTACGCCTCAAAGATTCCGAGTGGCGTAATAGAAGTGATGTAATTAGGATTAACAAACACCAGGCTGAAGTTTGGCAAAAAAGGTCAGCATAATGAAAGGGGCTCCACTGATGAGTACTCTTGGTTAAATACATACAAGTGTGATGAAGAGTATCCAACACCAAGTCAGACAGAGCCATGGCAGTTTGTGACTTCTGTAGTGAAGGTGAAAATGACATTAGTCGCAATTGCAATGATTATGGTAATCTTGTGAACGAATCTATTTGTAACAAAGAAAGTAATGTGCATGACAATGTCAGTGACAATGTGAACAAAAATGTAAATTCATCAGTAGCATCAGGATCGGCCAACGAGGTCCGGGTGCACGGAGGTTGGCAAGGTACATGTACCAGAACTGGTAGAATTGCTAAGTTGACCAGTAGGTTCAAAGAGTATGATGTGAGTTAACACTTCTTTTAGAAAGGGAGATGTTGTAGTTCTAGTCTTTGTTATTGTTGCCTTCACGTTATTGGCCGCATGGCACGCGCCAGCTGTAGAATGTTGTCAGTGTACTTAAATGACGTCAGCGCCCGAGACGGGACTGACAGTTTACCTCCGTTGACACTGTCGGTCACCTGTTACTCCCTGCAAGCTCTTTTCATATGTATAATAAATACTCCACTTGTCAAGTAAATATTTCTCTAGAGTATTAATTAATTCACTACACCCCCCTTTCCTGGATGTGCTTTTAAGTCATACGTGTTTTGTAGACACCGCCCCCACCCCCATGCCAGCGCCAGGTGCGGCTGCACCTGTGATATCCGGCCTAAAGCCAGCCTTGCTTACTGAGGTAAAATGTGTGATTTAGATATCACAATTGCTTCGAAAACAGCTGTATTCTGGGCACAGGGCTCATTGTACTGCTATGTGCTTCCATGTTGCTCTGTCAGGGCTACAGTGAATGTTTAGTGAGTTAGCATGGGCGCATGATTTCATTGGATGCCTGCTGCACAGAGAGATGCTGGCCGCCCAGCACGATGCGGGACTCTCACATGGTTACATAATCTACCTCTCATTTCGCCTGAATAAGCCTAGAAGCTGTGATCCCAGCTCTGCCACAGATTTGACCTTCATCACTTTGAGAACAGGGTCATTGCCCCAGCCGGCCTGGAAAAGCTCCAAACATTTCCGAAGAAATACAGAGCGAATGCCCTGAAGGCAATGCTTACATGAGCTTTGACCACAAATAAAACCGTGCTTTGCAGGCAGTATTTAGGGACACATTGTTTGGGAAACCCACACACTGTTCCTTTCCAAGAACTGACTCCCCCTTAACATTTACCTTAAATGATTGCAAAATCGTGTTTACCAAAGAAAATGAGGTCATTCATATGCCCTGGCCTGTCAGCTTCCTGTGGTGAGTGGAAAGGTGGGGAAGCAGTCACAGAGCACAGAACCAGCGTCAGAGGAGGATAGCCTTTCATATCTTCAACCATTGTAGTCGATTAACTGATGCCTTGCACCTGCCCAAAACCCAATGTTATTTAAAGCGGACCACACCATCATACATGACAGCACCAAAACAAAAGGGAAGGCAGCATTCATCTCCCGCTAAGCACCACTCAATATTTGTCCGTCACGGCAGCTGCTCAATGCCACACACATGTGCCATGTAAGCCAGCCTCAACAACACAAAACAAAACCCTAATATACAAGGCAGGCTCCACTGTAAGGCGCAGGCATGCCTGCCCATGCGACACATGTGTGTTTGTATGTGTGACCGCTGAATCTTTGTGTATGTGTCTTTGTGTTGCATTGTTTGTATGCACATGTGTGCATATTTCAGTGAATGTGTATGACTGTTGTAAAAGTGTTTATGTGAGCGTTTGACTGTCAGAGAGAGACGTGTGCAGATGTGTGCGCATTTCAATGTGTTTGTATTACTTCTGTAACAATGCTTATGAAGGATGCCCGAGGTCCCTGCAAGGGACCCCCATGGGAGGGCAAACCCCGTAGTAGGGCGCAGAGAACGAGGCCAGGCTGTGGGAGGGAGGGGGCGGGGAGGCGGGGTCACGCTAGGTCAGGCCACCCCCCCTTTTCCTGGGAGGTTATAGGTGAGCTCCTCCCTCCCGGCGTCCTCTTTGCTGCTGCCCCTCTACCTCTGCGGTCGCAAGGCTGTCCCTCGCCAGCCTTAGGCCCGTTAGCCCCCCCTAGGCCCTCTCCATCACCCCACGACTCCGGACGCGAGGCCCGCAACTTTCAGCTCCCCTCCCTACCGCTCACCCGCTGAAAGGGGGGAAGTGGTGAGGGGGGAATATTAATGTTGTATTTATGTTTTCTAGGTTGCAGGAGGTGTTACAAGGCGATCCCCCCAATGCAGGACAGGCGCAGGAACAGGACCTGAAGCCCCAGTGCAAATGCACAGCGCTGAGTCATATATAAGCCGAGGGGCCCTTCTCGGGGACTTGGTTCAACGGCACCCCGTTAGTCCTTAGGGCGGTTGTAAGCCTGAACAACCGGGGGTTTGCTAATAACGCCCCGCCTGGATGGGCAAGGTGTGAGTTGACTCTCCCTTGTCTGGAGGGTGGGGCAGGTGGACGATAGGTTCACCGGTGGGAGGCTGGTGCCTCCCAGGATCGACACCTGGCCAGGGCCATTGTGTCCGCGTCATTGGCTCAACTTCAGGCGCCCTGCAACAAGGGGTTGCGGGGCTTAGGGGGGTCGCCTGTCAGTTAACCCGCTCTGTTATTTGTATCACAAATAAACCTGCAACTTCTTATTCCCAACTTACTTGTCTGTGTATCATTTGGGTGGTGAAGGTTGTGGGGGGGGCGAGGTGTACCGATGCAACTACTATGTATGTGTGCACGTGTTTATGTGACTTTGTTACGTGTGTCTGACACCGTCCGTATGCGGACGTGTGCACAATTCAGTGTTTTTGTGTGACCGCAGTAAGAGCGCTTATGTGTGTGCGTTTGACTGTGTGTCTTTGATGCATGTGTGCACACAAGTGTGTTTTTATGCATTAAATTGTTCTTTGTCTCTACCGCGCTCACATTGCGAGCTTGCCCCATGCACTCAGTGCTATTTCCGTTTCCTGCTTTGAGTACATTTACTCTTCAGCTTCCCACTCCAGCCTCAAAGTGAGACCTGTTTTACCAAGAGTGTTCTTTCTGCTGCAAGATCATTGTTTCCGGTCCATGGATTGTCCTGTCCTACCTCCAGCAGCTCACAGATCTCCCTTAACCCCTTCGCTGCTAGGCCTTTCCCCCTTATGCTAAGCCTTTTTTTTGGCTATTTTGGGTAGTTCGCGCTAAGGCCCCTGTAACTTTCTGACCACATAAGGTATAAACACCAAATTTGTGTCCTTTTATTCCAACATCATGGGAATTCTAAATGTATCCAGGGTTTGTGGATTCCCCTATAGGGGACCCAGAAATTTGCCAAAATACAGCTAAATGTTGCTTTTTTTGGGGGGGGATATTAAAAAAGTACTGCAAATGAAAGCATCTGGTTTTGTCCCTGCAAATGGTATCAACAAATGTTTTTTGGGGCTGAAATCACCATTTTCCCAGCTTTTAGGGACTGACAGACATTTGTCAGAAAACCAACATGTTTCACACAGTTTTGGCATTTTACTGTGACATAGCCTATTTTTTCTATTTTCTGTGCTTTCAACCTTCTTCCAGTTATTGGTAGAAATGGGTAAGAAAGCAATAATGGATCTTAGAAAGCTAGACATTTTAGAAAAGTAGACAAAATTCTAAATTAAGCAAGTGGTCATTTGTGTAGATCCTTCAAGGTTCCTTTATGGAAACTAATAGTTGGGTATAGGAAAAATTGACAATTAGTTGAAAAAACATAGCCATTTGAGCCAACGTTTTCACATGTAACTTCTCCTAATTATGACAGATGCTTAAAAGCAATATACCGTTACATCTGCTGGACCTTTCTGGTTGTGGGGATATATAGGACTTGTAGGCTCACCAAGAACCCGACGAACCCAGAACCAATAACTGAGCAAAGTCTTGCAATGGTTTTTATGATGTACAGGGTATATAGCAATTAGTTTGAGAAAATATATACATGGAAAAATTGGTATGAAAGACACCTATGTATTTCTGAAATTGGAACAAAATATAGAGTTTAGAAACAGTAGATATTTGCGCATTCCCAAAATTGTGAGTGCCCATACTAGCATAAGAATTACAGGACATTTTTCAAAGTGACTTCTTTTTACACATTGTCTTTCATTTGGAAGGCAGAAATGCATTGAAAGTCAATAGATAATAACAGTTGCTCTACAAATCTGTTACCCAAACTCTTCCGATAAAAGTGGGTCCCCACTTCTGTGGGTAGGCATAGTGCCTGCGGTAGGAAACGGCTCAAAATGCAACATAGACACACTGTATTTTTACAGTGAAAACTGACCCTTTTTTTTGCAGAGTGCCTAGTTGTAGATTTTGAGCCCTACCTCTGCCGGGACCTAGGGAAATCTAGCAAACCTATACATTTTTTAAAACTAGACATGCAGGGCAATCTAGGATGGGGTGGCTTGTCTGGCTTTCACCAGGTTCTGCTACCCAGAATCCCTTCAAACCTCAAAATTTGTCCCCAAAAAAAATTTTCCTCACATTTCTGTGGTGGATAGTTCTGGAGTCTGTGTGGATCCACACAATTCCACCCACCCGGCATTCCCCAAAGTCTTCTGAGAAAAATGGTACCTCACTTGTGTGGAAAGGACTAGTGTCGGCAACAGGAAATGGCCCGAAACGGAACGTGGACACAACGTATTTTCACAGTGAAAACTGACACTTTTTTAGCAAAGTGCCTAGCTGTAGATTATGAAGCCTAGCTCTGCCGACACCTAGGGAAACGTAGCAAACCTATACATTTTTGAAAACTAAACACCCGGAGGAATCCAGAATTGGGTAACTTGTCTGGCTCTTCCTAGGTTCTGTTACCCAGAATCCCTTGCAAACCTCAAAATGTGTCAGAAAAACACATTTTCCTCAAAGTTCTGTGGTGGAAAGTTCTGGAATATGCGTGGATTCACAAAATTAAACCCACCATGCATCCGTAAAGTCTTCCGAGAAAAATTGTGTCTCAGTTGTGTGGGTAGACCTAGTGCCCATGACGGGAAACGGCCCAAAATGCAACGTGGACACACCACATTTTCACAGTGGAAAAACCCCTTTTTTTGCAAAGTGCCTAGCTGCAGATTTTGAACACTAGATCTGCCGACACCTAGGGAAACCTAGCAAACCTATACAGTTTTTTTACACTAGACACCCAGGGAAATACAGGATGGGGTGACTTGTCTGGCTCTCACCAGGTTTGGTTACCCAGAATCCCTTGCAAACCTCAACATTTGTTAAAAAAATATATTTCCTCCCCCTCTGCGGAGGCTTAGAAGTGACTCAGCTCATTGGCGACGGCTTCCAATCTCTTTGTTGGGGCAGGCAGCCCTCTTCAAGATGATGTCCCTGCCACGCTTCTTTTATGCCGTTCAAAATACTTTAGACGTAGTGCCCGAGAGTTATTTCCGCGAGGTAGAGGTACTCCAACGAAGTTTTTTATGGGAGGGGAGGCCCCGTATTGCCTTAGCCAAGCTGATGCTCCCGTGGTATGATGGTGGTATCGCCCTCCCAGATATCAAGCGTTATTATTGGGCCGCCCAGCTAGCTGCTATCAATCATGGAACATATGGGCCAATTGAAGACCCCGGATATGCCATGGATAATTGGCTACTCCCGGGTGGAAGTTATAATAGAGCACTGTATTCTAAACCGATGAGGCTCGATCTCTCGGGACCAACGAAACATGCAGTAAAAATCTGGCAAGATGCCACAAGTTTTTTGGGATGGAAAGATACATTAACGCTGGCAACCCCACTTTTTGCTTCGGAGAGATTAGGTAAGCTGTGGAATAATAAGGGATTTGATAAGTGGGAGCTGATAGGGATCTCTACTATTAAGGACATGTGGGGCAAGGGGCGAGTGAAATCATTCAAAGAAATGCAAGTGGAATTCGAGCTTTCAGACTCTGAATACTTCTGCTATTTTCAGGTTCGACACTCATTAACGGCTGCTCTGCATATAGAGGAGGAGCTACCGGAAGCCTCACCTCCTGAGGATAGAATCTTAGATGGGCACCTCCCTGACAAATGATCTCCCTGATCTATAAGAAACCTATCAATAATAGGGCGGACTTACTCAAGGAGCTGAAGGTAAGGTTGACACGAGATGGTTTGGAATTGGATGATGAAGATTGGCAATTAGCGGTGTCCTCTCCAAAAGTGGTCGCTATTCCTACAAGATTGTGACTGATACAGTTAAAAATATTGCATAGGGTCTATGTTACTGGTCTCCGCCTTGTACAGATGGGATTGTTGGAAGATGGATTGTGTAGACGTAAATGTGGATTGGTGGGAACTTTTTTACATATTTTTTGGGAGTGCAGCTATATGAACAAGTATTGGGGTAGGATTCATAATGTTATTCAAGAGGTTACTGGTGTCACTCTGTTGCCTGAGGCGCGAAGTTGCCTTCTCAATATATGGGAACCTACTGATCTTAATAATGCACAGACACAGTGGACCACACTGAGTTATATTATTGCAAAAAGAAATATCGCCCAACATTGGGGTGCTGAGCTCCACCCTACCCTTGAGAACTGGAGGAAAGATCTGGATTGAAGTATGTTCCGAGAAAAAACTGTGTATATTGCGAGAGGGCTTCCCCAGAAGTTGGCTTCAATTTGGAATCAATGGAATCAGTATAGAGGAGAGATTTGTACACCACCTAGAAATTCAGTATTTGATGTACCCCCATCCCCATGATACCCTTATTAAGTATATGTTTTGGTTCTGCTCCCCTCCCTTCTCATCAATGTACTGCAGATCATAATGTGATTCATCTGTACTGTGTCTTTTTCTGTTCGATGCCTTGATTTAATAAAAAGAATTAAAAAAAAAAACACATTTCCCTCAAATATCTGTGGTGGAAAGTTCTGGAATCTGCTGGATCCACAAAATTTAACCCACCCCTCATTCCCCAAAGTCTTCAGAGAAAAATGATACCTCACTTATGTGGGTAGGCCCAGTGCCTGCGACTGGAAACGGCCCAAAACGCAACGTGGACACACCACATTTTCACAGTGAAAACTGACACTGTTTTTTGCAAAGTGCCTAGCTGTAGATTTTGAACCCTAGCTCAGCTAACACATAGGGAATCCTAGCAAACCTATACATTTGTATTAATTAGACACCCAGGGGAATCCAGGATGGGGTGACGTGTCTGACTCTCACCAGTTTCTGCTACCCAGAATCCCTTGCAAACCTCAAACTTTGTAAAAATAGAAAAACACATTTTCCTCACATTTCTGTGGTGGAAGGTTCTGGAATCTGCATGGATCCACAAAATTCCACCCACCCCGCAATCCCCAAAGTCTTCCAAGAAAAATGGTAACTCACTTGTGTGGGTAGGCCTAGGACCTGCAACAGGAACCTTCCCAAAAAGCAACATGGACACACCACATTTTCGCATTGAAAACTGACTCTTTTTTTTGCAAAGTGCCTAGCTGTAGATTTTGAACCCTAGCTCTGCCGGCACCTAGGGAAACCTAGCAAACCTATACATTTCCGTGGGAATCCAGTATGGTGTGACTTGTCTGGCTCACAAGAATGGAGCGTATTTAACACTCCTTGATGGACGCACAGCGAGTTCCTTTAAACAAACGATGACTCTGTTTAATTCATTATAAATCTGTATGTTTATTTTTCTTTTAAATGCCTTTCCAACTTTACAAATAGCGCAGTTTGCCAAAAGGCCTTTTCTTCCTGCCGCACGGCGGACACATTTAAAAAAACATCCTTCATCCAATCCATTTCGGGCGCATTCTCCGCCCTTCGTCAGGGATTTAACTGCAAATATTAAAAGCAACATCATTACCTCGTGAAACACAATGTTGTAATTCTCAGTACATTCAAAAACGTTACTCATATCTATGTAGCCCCAGTCCTTATTAAACGGTTTCCCTCTACTTGCACAGTACATTGTGTGTCGTTTTAACCAAAAGGTTTTTCACCCCCACTAAGATGTTACTCCATCTATGACTTCTAACTAGTTGGTTCCCCACAGAAAGAGGGGAACCAACTAAAAGGTTTTTCACCCCCACTAAGATGTTACTCCATCTATGACTTCTAACTAGTTGGTTCCCCACAGAAAGAGGGGAACCAACTAGTTAGAAGTCATAGATGGAGTAACATCTTAGTGGGGGTGAAAAACCTTTTGGTTAAAACGACACACAATGTACTGTGCAAGTAGAGGAAAACCGTTTAATAAGGACTGGGGCTACATATATATGAGTAACGTTTTTGAATGTACTGAGAATTACAACATTGTGTTTCACGAGGTAATGATGTTGCTTTTAATATTTGCAGTTAAATCCCTGACGAAGGGCGGAGAATGCGCCCGAAATGCATTGGATGAAGGATGTTTTTTTAAATGTGTCCGCCGTGCGGCAGGAAGAAAAGGCCTTTTGGCAAACTGCAGCATTTGTAAAGTTGGAAAGGCATTTAAGTGTTGCATATGTGATTGTTAATTCACACTCAAAGCACTCTATATGTCGGAGGAATGAAGAAAAATAAACATACAGATTTATAATGAATTAAACAGAGTCATCGTTTGTTTAAAGGAACTCGCTGTGCGTCCGTCAAGGAGTGTTAAATACGCTCCATTCTTGTGAGCCAGACAGGTCACACCATACTGGATTCCCACGGAAATGTATAGGTTTGCTAGGTTTCCCTAGGTGCCGGCAGAGCTAGGGTTAAAAATCTACAGCTAGGCACTTTGCAAAAAAAAGAGTCAGTTTTCAATGCGAAAATGTGGTGTGTCCGTGTTGCTTTTTGGGAAGGTTCCTGTTGCAGGTCCTAGGCCTACCCACACAAGTGAGCTACCATTTTTCTTGGAAGACTTTGGGGATTGCGGGGTGGGTGGAATTTTGTGGATTTATGCAGATTCCAGAACCTTCCACCACAGAAATGTGAGGAAAATGTGTTTTTTTATTTTTACAAAGTTTGAGGTTTGCAAGGGATTCTGGGTAGCAGAAACTGGTGAGAGTCAGAAACGTCACCCCATCCTGGATTCCCCTCGGTGTCTAATTAATAAAAATGTATAGGTTTACTAGGATTCCCTATGTGCTAGCTGAGCTAGGGTTCAAAATCTACAGCTAGGCACTTTGCAAAAAACAGTGTCAGTTTTCACTATGAAAATGTGGTGTGTCCACGTTGCGTTTTGGGCCGTTTCCAGTCGCAGGCACTAGGCCTACCCACATAAGTGAGGTATCATTTTTCTTTGAAGACTTTGGGGAATGCGGGGTGGGTTAAATTTTGTGGATCCAGCAGATTCCAGAACTTTCCACCACAGATATTTGAGGGAAATGTGTTTTTTTTTTAAATTCTTTTTATTAAATCAAGGCATCGAACTTGATCCTGCTCATGTTCTTAGAAGTCAAGCTTCTGTCTGTTAGGAGAAAAAGTGGTGCGTGTTAAAAATAAAAAGCAAGCATTCATCAGTTGTGCCAAAAAGTGCAGCAAGACAACAGCCTTCCCTGGAAAAAGGGACATTTTTACTTTAGAGTAGACAGTCACAAATTATGAAATTGTATTCTGTTTTTTTCACATTTCTTCTTCCTCCTAGACCAAATATTATATAGTAGTGAGTGGTGTATTCTAACATTATTAAATGTACTTTGTAGGTGGAACATCTGGAGGCGGGGCCAGCGCGGATGTGGTGGTGGCATTGGACGAGGGGAACAACTCTGGGGAGGAGGCGGTGGAAGTGCCGGACAATTCTGTGAGGGATAACACGGTGGTGGCGGACAGAAGTAAGCTATATATTCCTTACTTATTGAGATTGAAGACTGCAGAGGTATGGCTTGCGTGGATCCCCCAATGTTTCCCTACCCAGAATCCCCTGCAAACCTCAAAAATATTCCATATTTTTTTGTGTGGAATCACCTTGCCGGCACAAATATCCTGCCCCACAGCGTGCTCCTTAGTGTCCTAAGTAAAATGATACCTCACTTGTGTTGGTGTCCAATGCAGAATTGGCTAAAACCCTGTTTTTTTAAAAAAAAATGTAGTGCTTTGAATTCTCGGTGCTTTAACCCATAAGCCCTATGTTTTGGGCTCTTCCCAGTCACAGTTCCTTGCCCCACCCACCCAAGTGAAGTATCATTTTACTCGGGACACTGAGTGGAACACTATGGGGTAGGACATTTGTGCCGGGACGGTGATTCCACCCAAAGATATGTGGAAAATGTATTTTTTCAGCTAAATTTGAGGTTTGCAGGGCATTCTGGGTAGGAAACCTTTGGGGGATCCACACAAGCCATACCTTGCTGGACTCCCCTGGGTGGATTTGGTAGTTCCCCAAGATGTCCGCTGAGCCCGGGCCCAAAAACCCAGGTGGCGCCCTTTGCAAAACCAGGTTGTTTTATGATAGGCAATTTTGATGTCTCCCAATAAGTTTTGGGCCCTTGCCTGTCGCGGGTACTTAACCCACCCACACGAGTGAGGTATCATTTTTATCAGGAGACCTGGGGGGAAGCTGGGTGGCAGGAAATTTGTGGATCCACGTAGAATCCAGAACTTTCCCACACATAAAATTGCAAAAAAAGTGATTTTTCCAGCTAAATTCGAGGTTGGAAGGGCATTCTGGGTAAAAGAACGTTAGGGGATCCATGCAAGCCCCACCTCGCTGGACTTCTCCGGATGTCTAGTTTTCAGAAATGAATGGGTTTGGTAGTTTACAAAGATGGCCGCCGGTTGTTTTGTGATAGGTAATTTTGATGTCTCCTCAATACATTTGGGCCCTTGCCTGTCGTGGGTACTTGACCCACCCACACGAGTGAAGTGTCATTTTTATCGGGAGACCTGGGGGAAAGCTGGGTGGTAGGAAATTTGTGGATTCACGTGGATTCCAGAACTTTCCCACACAGAAATTTGAGAAAAAAAGTGATTTTTCGCCATATGCACGATCGTCATTGCAAGCAAATCACTAAACAGGCCTTGGGAGGTTTGGGGAGTATCCCCACCTCCCCAGGCAAAAAAAAATGGGGAATCCCATTGCTCATGATGGAATGGTTCCGTCATAAGCACAGGAGCACTGGTGCTCATGACAGAACCATTCCGTCATGAGCACCCAACGGGTTAAAAGCCGAAAGCAGTGCGCGTTGTTTTCCTGGAAGTTCCAGTTACAGATTTCCATGAAATATGCTCAAATCAGGGGGCATGGCTTAGCCGGCTGCAAGATGGCCGCACCTTAAGTGGGCTCTGCCGGCCAAGCCTTCAATCCGCCAACATCCTGCAGACCCCACGCTAACTGCTGTCTGGAAACCTGTCTTTGCTGCTCACCTCATTCTGGGACAATTGTTTAGCCATTTCCCGAGGCCCTACGACCCGGCTGCTCTTGGCTGCAGTGCCCCCGAGGTCCCGGGCCCTGGGTCCCGCTTGGTCGGCTGGGCCTCACCTGCGCTGTCTGCTCTACACTACAGCAGGAAGGCTGGATGTCCGGCTCCTCATGCTGCGGACCTGATATTTTAGCCGATGAGTCAAGCGGCTGGGTGGACGACCCGCGGCGGGCCTGGGACCGTGCTCTTTGTACCGCATGGCCCGACAGATCCTTGTAAGGGTGCCCGGTGTGATTTTTGGCCCCTGTCTCATTGGGGCGGGTGAAGCAGGCAACGAGTTCCCTGCGTCCCCCTGCGGCGGACTGCTACTCCCCGTCAGCTTTTTCCGCACTCTCGGCTGGGCCCGCTAAATGCCGCCATGCTTCCAGCTGCCCCACCGTTACTCCTCCTGCCTGGGCGTCCTTCAGCTGTCCCCTGAGACCTGCTCCGGCAGCTCGCGATAGGAGGCTGCGCCATTTTACCTCTTCTGACCTACAGCTTGCCTCGTCACCAACTTGCCTTCTGTGCTGCTAGCGGCGGCGGCCGGTGTCTCCGGTTGATCCCCCGACAATGCTGCTGCTACTGTGTAGTGTAGTTCCTATTTTCCCTATAGGCCTTGCGCATTGGAATAACATAAACAGCAGTGTAGACGTAGGACTGAGGACATCTAGGTCTCTACTGACTATGTTAGACTTAATTTAGGTTTGCGCCAGCTAGCTCAGAGGTCACTGGAAACTTTCTTGACTGAATAGGAAGTGATCAGCTTCCCTGGCTCAGACAAGAAGGGATTCAGCTTCCGACAACCGCATAAACATGACAACTTTGCTCCCTTAGAATAAGAGTAAATCTCTAGAGTCGTGTGAAAACAATAGACAGTTATTTCACTCAGTCAGACGTGCGTTCTTAGTTTCACCAGAGTGCAGAGAAGAGAGAGACGGGCGTTTTCAATAAAAGGTATTATTTATTGAGCAGTCTTCCTTCTCATGCAAGAGAAATGAATTGCCACAATTGCAATACTTAATATAAAGTAAAGTACGTAGAGTAAAAGAAGTATTATAAAATAATACTGTAAAAGCATTGATATGGTTTCTAAGCCATAAGATACTTTAAAATGGATAAAATATATAAAATATATACATACATATATACATAGGCTAACATGCTCAACTGGTGCTTCTAAAATACGCCTACCCCGGTGTACCTGACCTAAGCCTAATACTGGGAAGGAGTAAGTAAGTAGCAGTTTAAGTTAAGTAGGTTTTTGCCAAGAATCTGATTCAAGAATTCTCTCTAAGGGTTTAGTCAGCACTGTACCTGGGAACAGAATGTAGGAGGTCTGGTATCTCTCTTCCAGGATTCGATATCCCAGTTACCCGCAAGGGTAGGCTGGACACCCCGGAGCTGGATTTTCTCGGCAGGAGAAAATACAGCGTCTTTCTCAGCACGTCAAAGGGGAGGGGCAGCGTCTGTGGGCTTCTCGCATCTGCTGGGCTCTCGGAAAGTGGACAGCTGCTCTGCTCCAGAATTCACCACCGTGTGTTTGCTTAAGGCAACATTGGTATATTTATACCTGAAAGGTGCCGAGTTTGACGTAAGGTTTGGACATAAGACGTCAATAAAGATGTCACTAAGAACTGGTCGTTCTTACAGTGTTTGCAGGAGTTCTATTACAAATCAATACAAAGCAAGTGGTGATTTCCCAGGTTGCTGGAGGTTTGGTGTGTCGAAAGAACTCGGTGTGCTTTCTAGGGATCCAAGGAAGTGGCTTTTGTCGTGCTTGGACTGCACAAGCATTTTACAGAAATATGGATCTGATTCTTATGCCATTTTAGGGATATTATTGATTATAGCCGTACAAGAGCATAAAGTCGCAATATTGATTTGGGTTCCTAGATAAAACACATCACCCACTCCACGATCTAATGTCCATCATTTACTTAAAACTAAGCAATATTAAACATGTAAAGGTGCATGTGTATTTCAACCCACCCCAAAATACATTTTGCATTCAAAATGGTGCATATGAAATACACGAGAAATGATAATAGGTACTGTACGTTTTCAAGCAGTAAGATCATTCAGAAAAATTGCTTATATATATCAACTGAACGATTTGCGAAAATTACACATGAAATGGCTCTTAATACATAAAAAAGGTCGAGACCATTTCATCACATATAAATGCAGTTGCTTTAAATGTGCTAGAGGCTGAGGTAATATATTGTCTCTAGATCTACTAAAAATAGAAGCTCCGTTCTTTATGAATAGTTCTACTGTAAGCAGAGTACATGTGCCAGAAAAAGGTAAATATTTTGGAATTTGGGAAAAAATAATGTCTTTTTCAGGGGAAAAAGAGTTCCAAATGTTTTTCAGTAGCTTTTGTTTATCAAAGCCGAAGGCCGAATTCAGAGTTCTGGGGAACGCTGTGTGCCGGATTGTTTTTCTTTTTAGTTGGAACGTTATTGTTTCTGTTCAGGGGAGAACATCATTTCAGCCAGACTTGCAAAAAACTGGTCTACATATTCAGGTGAGAGTTCGACCAAGTTTGATAATGCTGTAACTTGGCAGTCGTAAGAATGATTGCTATCATCGATTTCAGGATCAGCAATGCTCACAGAAGGTCGTACCTGGGTGATGTTGCTCTCATTTCTTGCTTCACTGCCACCACCTAATCGTAGTGGAGAAGTCTCAACGAATGCTGTCATCAGGATTGGTAACCGCTGGGGACAACACGATGCATGAGCCGTTACAGGACTTAGCAAAGTATCGATATCCATTGGTACTGCTGATTGTAGTGTAAGACAGGTGTTTAACACGCATTCTTCTCCGCATAGCATACATCGAAGCACAGGTAAGATGCAGTTCTGCCATATAGGTCTGAATGAAAGAAACCAGGTCATATTCAGATCTCTTAGCTGGGCTAATCCAAGGACTTTAGTTATGCGGTCCCGATAGCGTAATGCTAGGATCGTTTCTTCCATTGTTGCTGGAGTCATGTCTGCGTTTTGGCTTGCCATATCGGAGCAGAAGGGTCAAAAATAAAATTCCTGCCACGAGTCCCAAAAGTAGTGGTAGGCCGCCAAAGACTGAATGGACAAAATTGGGAAAGATGCCCAGGACTGCTTCGAAGGGTGTTAACAGTCCCGAAAAAATTGTCTTAAATACATGTGCGATACCACTGGCATCTGACATATTTAGGATTTGGCTTAGCATTTCTGCAAAATTCACGGGGCAATTGGTTGATAAAAGTGTATGTATCTCTGCAGTTGTCCTTGCAACTTGAAGATCATATGTCTCTTTTGATGACGTGATGGGCACTGTTGTCTGTAAAAGCACAGACTTCATTCTGCTTAAAGTATCAATTCGTATAGAAGAGATATTCAACGGAGGCCAAATCGTTGCCTCTGAGTCTCCAGGGCCGTTTGGATACAATGCTTGCATACAGCAAGTGACCATGGAACTAACGCTTACGAGATATGCTTTCCCTGGCACCATGCCACAACAGCTGTAGTCCGTTATTAGAACGTAACTCCTGTTAGAAAGTTGTCTAAAGAATGGCTCTATCTGTGTTGCAGGTGTGACGTGCTGGTGGCATGAAAAGTTGTTTGAAGTCCCTTCACAGGCCCCATGTAAATGAATACCCTGGCACAAAAGTATACCGCTTAGTGATTGTTTGCAATTATTACCACTAAGAAATACATTTTTGTCCTTGTCACAATAACATGTGTGTGTATAAGGTAATTTCGATGATGACTTAATGTACCCTTTACCCAACCTTTCATATTGGCCTGTTGGTATATACTCCTGGCATTTCTTAAATTGGAAAGCTGTTATCGGAATTGTGATTATTCCATGTATTATCTATTCAATGACAGGTCTTTCTGACATTGTCAATGGTAATCTCTCAAGTTTTTCAATGCTCAGAATTGTATAGTCTGCTCCTTTTTGTGCCAAACTGATTTGTTTATTCAGTATATCTATGGCGGAAACGCAGAGCAAGCAGGATAAGAAACACCACTCGGCTCGTAGATACTCGCACCGATAGCTAGAACGAGTGTAACCTTGAATGTATCAAGATTCAAGAACAAATACGACTTACATAATGGATTAGAATAATCACTTCGCGTGGTGACATTGGAAGAGGACAGGCTTGAAAATTGTTGGGGCCACAATTATCATATGAATGAGCAAAAAAATTATATTTATACATCCTCACCACAAGCGTCATCTTTCGTCAATATCTGTTGGGGGACTATAGCATTACCTACAAGAAGAGTGATTAAATAGCCTTGAAAAAGCCCTGTGGGCGAAACGCGCGTCGGCTGCTGTCTTTCCTCACATGAACTTTGGAAATAAAACACCAGATCTCAACTTAAGAAGATTTTTGTGGATATTCTTTTGAGAAGTTCTTTTTGGGCTTTAGAAAATCATTGGATGCTGAGACTCTATGGACTGTTCTTGAGATAAAACATTTACATCACTTAATGTGTCACAATAATATGGTGTGCTTGGGTGTGTTACATATATATGATTTGTTTATCAGTAAGGTTAAAGACAGAAAACCATGATGTTGTGTTGATTAAACGCCAATGCACATAGCCTGAACGCAGGTTTTGCAACGTCCAGCCTAGCTGTACAATAGAACATAATTGGAACTGACCATGTTGTAACATTAGCAAGTCCTGATCTATTATGTCAATAGCAGAGGATACAATACTGTCCAGTGAATATATTCTGGAGGACAGAGTCATTAACCCATTGTCCACAACAGAAAGTGATTTTTCCAAATTAATACGATCAATTTCTCATATTTTTTCTGCTGTTTCAATTTGCATTACTTTCCATGCTTCGTTGTATGCCGCATATATACTTGCCGCTATGAAACGTTTCTGACGCTGTTTGCGTGGTCCCATTATGAAATCGCGCAAGTCAGCACCATCTTTAAGTAAAGTCAAGCGTTGCTTAATTTCTGCCAGTGTGGATGTCTGTAGCCATTCAAGGCATAATTTCCCTACACTGTAAGTTGTTACTATCCCTGGATGTTGTCTCTGGGAGTATCTAGGGTCAGGTCTGGTCATTTTTAACCCCTGTATTTTATTCAGGAATCTATCTTGACAGTTATTTGTGTCTGTTGGCCAGATTAACCACTTTTTCCAATCAGGATGTGTTCTGTTTTGGTGTAAAATTTTGGATAAGTCTATTTCAATATCTGTGGTTGCATTATCAGGTATTGGCTTTGGAATAGACGGTTTGTTCAAGTCTTTTATCTTAGCTAGGTCAAGACAGGTAGTCTGTTGAATTGTGTCATTTAAGAATATTATTTGTTCTGGGATCATGCAGGCTCGAAATAATGCTTCTAGGCCTTGTACTGAAGGACTGGGTTCTTTAAGACCCAGCGGTGCCAGGGCACAACACCTGAAACCTTCGTGGGTAACCTGCTCCGGCGTACGAATCACAGAGACACGGGACACTTCCTTCGACGTCAAAGATTCAAGGTTTATTTGCTGCAGGGAACACAGAAGTCACGACAAGTACACCACGTGCAACTTGGGGAGACTGCTTCAAATTGGTTCTGTGAATCGCTCCTTTTATACAGTTTTTACCCATAGGATAACATGGCACACAAAAGTTTACAACCCGGTTCTCACAATTATCCCCGAGAGGGGTCGCTTTGGTCACTTTGAAACACATGAGGTCCGGAACATAAGTGCGGAAACATTTGGCGGTTCCCAACTGTAAAAACCCATCTTCCCACCATTAGCAAATTCCAATCAGCAGTAAAATAGATCGAAATAGGAACAAGGACAGGTGCAGAGGAAGACGGAGACAGTGGGGAGATCGGAAAGGGTGTAAAAGGGGAGGTATCGGGAAACACGAGATACAGGCATCAAAGGGACGTGCCTAATGAGATGCACGGCTGAGACAATAAGTCCGTGCGGCAAGATGAGCCTCGAGCGGCGCCATCTGCCTTACAGTAGCATCCCCCTCGTCATAAAGACACTCACAAAGAACATGTGTCTTCCGCAAATATCTTGGGAGTCCCAGGGTCGCGAAGCGGACAACGTCCGTTCGCTGGCTACTTGAGGGCAAGAGACAAAATGGATGCCGTATCTAAGATGGAACCCGTGGGTACAGACGAAAAACCCACATAACAAACGAACGGTTTAAGTTAGCACAGCGAAACTGCGCACACTTACTAAACTCGTCATTTGCGGTTCATAGATACTAAACTCGACCATATTCGTGTGAGTCGAAAACACCACTTACAATTGTCACGGAACCTCAGACGCTCCTTTTGCCCTCATGTAGGCAAGCACTAGTCGGAATCATATTCGATATTCATCAAACCATCGAGATGTTGCTGTAGCATAGCTCTGTCCAACCGAGTCCCCTTGGTAACAGGTGGTTGTCTTATACACGTTGTAGCACAGAGGCCACATAAGGCAGGACCACACTGCACACAAAGGCAACACGTGAACAGGAACACTACAACGACTCCGATGATCATCAGAATCTTCCAACCCCAAGTCGACATCAGGCCCCAAAACCACCCAAGTAGCGTCCAATCCCCTACATCCACGTGTATGGATTCGGAGATCTTATGCAACCTCGAGATGGCTTGATAGACAGTAGGAGCATTATCTGGAATGAAAATGCAGCAGCTCGAATGGATCACCTTACATACCCCACCTCGATCTGCTAAGATGACATCTAAAACCATACGGTTTTGTAACGTCATAAGTCTCTCCGCCTGAAGTTCTGTGGTGATATTACCAAGGGCACTGGCAGTAATATTAGCTGTCGATTCTACCACTCGAGTCAACTGTCTCAGGTTCCTACTATTAACCATAGGTCCCCAAAATGGGAGGAAACCCTTGAAAAAGTCTCCTGCCTCTTGACCGGCAGTATCCTCTTCGCTAATTACGCCTTGCACAACTCTAGTCTTATGATAATCGGCATCTACGGTAAACGTCGGAGGCAACAGATTTGCAATGAAACATGAGCCCATGAAGTCAGCGGGCAACCATGTGTATGCACGATCATAGCAGATAAAGTATGTACCCTTGGCAGCCAGAAACACAGGGGACGAGAACATCGGCAGAATGTAATTTTCAGTGCAAGCACTTGCTCCAAGTCGGGCTTGCGATCTTCGGCCACGACCCATAAGACAAAAATTACCAGTGTGGGGTACGACCCATATCGGAGGCGAGCTTTTAAGCTGCTTTTCGCTAGTGAACGCACTATATTCACCTCTACTTAGGACCCTATAGGCTTGTATCTCTTCTTCGGGAATAAGCGAGGGATCATAGATATCACTATCTAAATCCTCTATTGCTATCGACAAAGGTTTTTGATACGAGGTAGGACCAGAGTAGGGGGAACGTGGTTCTCGAATGGGGTGGAAACCCAGTGCGCTTCGAAACATTGTTTGAAATGCTCGAGCTGACCCTTGGGAACTATACGGTAACACCAGATATGGAATTCCCTTATCCGTAGTATGTGGCATCAACCCACACACCCAACAATTAGTAGTGTTAACCACTAACTGATGCTGATGAAGGAGCTGAATAAAGGAATTATTGCGGAATTCTACACGTCTAGCCTGCTCGTGTTCGGGTAACATATGAAAGGAATGAGGGGAAACAGTAGAGGTAAGTTTAGGATCAGGAGTAGGAGTAGGTGTAGCAGAAGGTAAGAAATAAGACATAGTGTAATACACCCCACCCGCCAATAATGCTGAAGCAGTCAAAAACAATACAAACAGTTGGAATATGAAACATTTGGTACGACTGAGTTGCTGCAGCTTGAATCTGTGAACTTGAGCTCCCTCCAAATCATTCAGCTTCGAGAATGCCATTCCCTACGACCGTCCGCAACGTTTCTTGACGCACTTCATTCTGTGTAGCAATAGTCAATCCCTGGGAGTTCCCAGGAACCGACGGCCTTTAACCTAGCGTCAAGACCTACTATCCAGAAGGAAGTACGCGCGCGGCCCTACGGCCTTCAATGCACAATATGTATGTATGCAAAAACAAAGTCTCTCAGCTGTGGAAGCAAAAAGTACAAGGAATGAAGCTCAATATATATACAAAATAATTACAGTAATATGAAAGTTCAAAACTGATCACGGAAAACGGGGTAATGCAATTGTCAATACAGCAAAGCAGGATCTTTTATTTGTCCTTAGTGCGAGATCGCAAAAAGTATCGGGTTTTCCCAGGACGTGTCTGCTCGTCAAACAAGGGATCCGTTGAAGAGACAGCGTCCTGCTGATCAGTTGAGTGTTCTGGTCTTGAGTCTTTTGATGCTAATTGTTCAACAGTGTCTTTCTGCTGCGCTGGGGATTCTCCAACAGGCTGTGCGTCGCTAAAAGGTACAAACGCCGGCAAGGTTTCTGTTTCAGATGATGCAATGCCTCTCCTTACCCACGGGTCTGCCGGCAAAGGAATAGGGACTTTTTTGGTGTGCGTGGCATGCACCCAATTCTTACGTCCCTCGAGACGAACGGCAGTCCTCGTGGCCAGGAGCACTTGATAGGGTCCGGTAAACCTCGGGTCCAGGTTATTCTTGCGTGAAAAAATTCTCGTCACCACCCAGTCTCCGGGCTGGAGCTGGTGGCCTGGACCCTCCGTCTGCGTCGGCAATGCGTCGTAAACCTGTTGGTGAATTAACCTCAGTTTAGCAGTCAAGTCATGTAGATAATCGATCAACATTGGGTACTCAAGATCAGAGAACATTCCTGGCCTAGGAACCCCCCACACATGCGCAGGACGGCCGAACACTATTTCATAGGGGCTAAGCCCTACTCGGGAGTGTACAGTCGCCCTAGTTGACAGTAGTGCTAAAGGTAAAGCGTCAGGCCACGAAAGACCAGTCGTAGCCTGAATCTTCGCTAGCTTTAGTTTAAGGGTGCCGTTGTACCCCTCAACCAATCCAGCTGACTGGGGATGATTGGCGCTGTGGAATTTCTGATTAATTCCAAGGCCCTTACACACACTCTTCATCACACTTCCAACAAACTCACTTCCGTTATCTGACCACACGACTCTAGGCATGCCATACCGAGGAAAATATTCCTTCAGTAGGATTTTCGCAGTAGACAAAGCAGTATTGTCTTTGAGGGGATAGGCCTCGATCCATCGGGAGAATGCGCAAACCACAACTAAAACGTATTTCAGGTTATTGCATCGCTCCATATGGATGAAGTCCAATTGAATCACCTCAAAGGGACATGAAGGGGGAGCAAAACTGCCAGGAGGAGTTGGGGTTCCTTTGCCAGGATCGTACATCATACACACCATACAATTCTTCACCAGACGTTCAGCACATTTCGTAATGCCATCATTCTTCCACACAGGAGCCAACAACTTGCAAATACCTTTCGCGCTGATATGTGCTAACCCATGTGCCATTGTCACAACGGCCAGCACATACGCATCAGGCAACAACCATCTTTTCTGATCCGACAAATCAATCCAACAACCATTCGCATCCAACTTTCCCGTGCTTTCTTTCCACTTCGTCTTTTCAGTCTCGGTGGCCTCATTCTGAATTTCTTTCACACTTTCGATAGTGTCCTCACACATACTCGATTCTGTAGGCCACCTAACCGAACTCGTCACATACATCCGAGTGCTAAGGTTCCGGGCAGTCTCCTTAGCAGTCTCATCCGCAAACGCGTTACCACGACCAACATCATCCGTCACCTTACGATGCGCACTACATTTAACAATCGCAACTTGCGTAGGCAACGTCAATGCATCCAAAAGATCATTCACAAGCTGGCCATGCTGAATCTTCGTACCATGCGACGTCAAGAAACCTCTCTCTCTCCACAATCGTCCAAAACTGTGAGCGACACCAAACGCATATTGGCTGTCGGTAAACACATTCACACGTTTCCCTTTCGCTAACACACATGCTCTAGTAAGAGCAATCAATTCTGCAGCTTGGGCAGAATTCTGATTCAACCTTGCAGTCTCAACAACAGTATTCAACGTTACAACAGCATAAGCAGTAGTCACATCGCCATTCGGCAACTTAAAACATGACCCATCCACGTACAAAGTACCATCCGGATCTTCCAATGGGGTGTTTTTAAGGTCCACTCGACCTTTAGTTTCCTCTTCAGTCCTCAAGTAGCAATCATGTTCTGCTACTTCATCTGACTCTGTGCTAATTGGTAACAAAGTTGCCGGGTTCAGAACGTTACAACGTTTTATCTGAATGTGGCTTGCCAAGAGCGTCAACTCGTACCCAGACAACCTCGCACTCGTCAAGTGCTGGGTTTTCGTTCGATTCAAAAGAGTATCGACTGCATGCGGAACCATCACCGTAAGCATATTATCCATGACCAATCCTGCTGATTGTCGGATGGAGACCGCAGCTGCCGCTGTTGCTCGTAAACAACTCGGCAATGCTCTAGCTACTGGGTCCAAGGTCGAGGAAAAATATGCACATGGACGCTGTTTACCACCAAATAGTTGCGTTAAGACACTCAAAGCACAACCTTCCCTCTCGTGAACATATAACGTAAACGGCTTACTGTAGTCAGGGGTACCTAACACAGGAGCCGAACACAATGAATCACGCAGTTCAGAAAAACTTTTCTGACATTCTTCCGTCCATGGTAAAGGAGTTGAAACATCCTTGCACGTAAGAGCCACCAATGGTTTCGCTAGCAATGAAAAATTAGGAATCCATTGCCTGCAGTACGACGTGATACCTAGAAAGGCACGCACATCTCTTTGGGTTTTTGGCACAGCCATTCGCGCAATTGCTGCAATTCTCTCTGGGGTCAACCTCCTTCCCTCCTTTGACAATAAGTGACCTAGATAGGTCACTTCTTGACAACAATATTGGAGTTTAGAAGGGGACACCTTATGATTCAGCTCACAGAGATGTTGCAGCAACGACACCGTAGCAATTTTGCAAATGTCCTGAGTATCAGCAGCCACCAATAAGTCATCGACGTATTGGATCAAGGCCGCACCGACCGGCAACCTAAACGCATCCAGTTGACCCTTCAAGGCTTGACTGTAAATAGATGGACTTTCACAGTAGCCCTGAGGAGCGCGTTTGAACCGGAAGCTACGTCCACCGAGAGAGAAACCGAAAAGGTCCCTGCTCTCTTCGGCAATCGGGATGCTGAAAAACGCATTTTTCAAGTCAATCACCGAAAACCACGATGCAGAAGCTGGAATCAGAGTCAGTAGAGCCGTGATGTCAGGCACAACAGGAAATTGAGGAACCACAATTTTATTCACCTCCCGTAAATCGATAACAAAACGATAAACAGGCGGTTTTGAAGGATCAGTACGTTTAAGAATGGGCAGCACAGGGCTGTTGCACACGTTTCCCCGAGTCTCTTCGATAACATCTTTCTCAATCAGATCATAGATGATCGCTAACAGTGCTCGTTCACCATCAAGGGAGATACGATATTGGGGAATACGTGGCAAACGCACATTAGATTTCAACTGAACAACATAAGGGGAGATATCAAGTAGGCCCACGTCATTTGGACCCGTTGCCCATAAAGACGCAGGAAGAGAACTCAATTCCGGTGGAAGCTTATCGAGAGACAAATACATAGGAGAGACAACCCTCTCTCCTAACGTAAGCTTTACACCCGCAGGAGAACAATACAAAGTTGCGTACAAACGTTTAAGCAAATCCAGGCCCAAAAGATTTTCACCACAACCCGTAGTCAAAATCAACGGAGCTTCTAGCTCACGTGGCCCAATTTTAAGGGGCAAAGGGCGCGAAACTGGATTGCTAACGGGGGCGCCAGAGAATCCAACGGAAACATTTGTTAAGCCAGACAAAGGTGCGCCAGGGAGTTTCGAATGCATGATAGAACTTTTCGCTGCACCAGTGTCCAACAGAAAAGGCTCAACGACGCCCGATGTAGCAACTGCGACGTAAGGCCCTCTCTGATCAACCGGAACTGATACCACTCCCTCTCCTTGCCTTTGGCTGTCCTAGTAATTACTGTCGTCAGTTCCCTGATCGACGTAATAATCGTCTACATTGTACTGCGCAGATCGTCCTTGCGATGATCCACGTTGATCGAAACAATTATTAGAATTGGATGAGTTATCTGAGCGATCGTTCTGAGCACCACGACCTCTACCACGTGATGCCTGCTGCGAACCACCGCGACCTCCTCTAGACGAGTTACCACTATTACGTTCATTCAAAACAGGGCAATTGAATTTAATGTGTCCCTCCTGTCTACAATAAGCACATTGATTGTACCCTAACGAGGATCTTTGAGAGGAGGAGTCATTACGCGGCTGCGATCGATTCGATTGCGACTGCGATCTATTCTGTGGGGACGCATTCTGATTTGAACGCGGAGGATACGCTTGTTGCAACAACACTTTAGTTTTGAGCTCTTTCGTCTTTTTATCAGCACGGTCATTCTCTTCTTTTTCTCTATTTTCATAGTATTGCGCCGTAGCCAATATCTGGGCCGAAGTAGAAACGGGCCATGCGCTTTCCGAATTCTTCAATTTGTTGCTCAAATCGGGCAATAAGTTTGAAACAAATTTATCCACGAACAATCTCTGACCACCCTCGGTACCCATATCCTGTCCACTATGGTCGATGAATGCTTCCTCGAACCTCGTAAAGAAGTCGGAAACACTCTCATCTTTCTTCTGCTTGCAAGCTGACAATTTGTCCCAGTTTACCCTCATAGCAGGCATAAGAGTTTTCATCAATGTTATTATTCTTTGAGGGAGAGCAGCAATCAGCTGTTCAGGCTTAGGACCACCAACTTGCAACCCATCCGCCGCTACAATGGCCGCCCAATCACCACCTAGTTCGTTTGCGTGATTTTCCTGACGAATCTTAGCCCATACCGGTTGCGGTACGACATTGCCAAACAACATATCGATATCGGCAAGATTCATTACCGTAGCATCTACGAGCTGCGATAATTCTTTGTAATACCCTGCAGGATTTTTGCGAGGGTCAGGCAAAGATTGCTTCACCTGTAACACTTCTGATCTTTTCCATGGGAGATGTATCCATACTCTCTGAAAATACGGCAGGATAGGTGGAACGTGAGCAGCATCACCTGGCATCAACACGGGTGGAACTTCACGCATGGGATATTGGCCAGACTCATCTGACTGTTTTTCAATATCTTCAACAAACAATGCATGAGGGATTGGAGCGGGACGAAAAATTATCAATCGTTCAACAGCACGTCGAACGTTAGTATCCACTATCAGTCCATTTGCGAACTGAAGCTGAAGATCGGACAAAGCGGTGAACAGCACGTCGAACGTTAGTATCCACTATCAGTCCATTTGCGAACTGAAGCTGAAGATCGGACAAAGCGGTGAGCGTTCAACAGCACGTCGAACGTTAGTATCCACTATCAGTCCATTTGCAAACTGAAGCTGAAGATCGGACAAAGCGGTGAGCACCTCGTCAGGCGCATCGGCCGCTATTTGATCCTGAAGGAACTTACACATTTCGTTGAACACATATCTCTGGGTTGGTATATTGAATTGACAAAATGTTTCGAGGACAACACGGGGTGGACTTCTAAGAGGATTTACCATCCAACCCATCGCCATATTATACAGCGCAACGCGTTCTCTGTTTCCAGGAAGCTGACTACGTCTCTGAGGACCATCAGAACCAGCGGACCCATGAACAGGTCCGAGCGAATGAAAGAAGCTAGCCGCAAGAGGAGTAGTACGAGAACGAGTAGAGGGAGAAGCATACGATACAGGACTAACAAGAGAAGGAGTAGAAACAGTAGCAACAGCAGGGGTTAACAAAACAGGAGCAGTAGCAGGAGCAGTAGCGGGAGCAGGAGTATGAGGAAGCGGAGGAGCAGTAGGGATAGAAACAGGCAAAGGAGCAGGAACAGTCGGAAGAGCGGGTGCAGATTGAGGAACAGGCGGAGGAAAAATAGGCGGAAGAATAGGAACGGCAGGGACCACAGGAGCTGCGGTACCCTGTACGTACGGAGGCGGCGACTTCATAAGATAAGACATTAAAGGATCCTCAACTGGCTCTTCCTTCTTTTCCGACTCCGTAGGCAAAGCAGGATAACATTTATCTACAGTCATACGCTGTAATCTATCGAACACTTCCTTATCCTTAACCTCCTTATCACGCTGAAATTGCTCTGCTTTCTTCACTATGGTAGCAACATTATCTCGCTGATTACGTTTAGTCTGTCTGATTTCTTTCTGTCGGGCTTCTTTGCCACACAACCGAAAGGCATCAAACATGGCCGGCCTTGACTTTCTTTCGAACAATTTAATCTCTAGATTATCTAAGATCGGGGCCTCGAAGCTACCATGAGGTGGCCAACGAAGGTCGCCGTCCTTCTTCGTATATTTAATCCAATAATCGTTAAAGGTAATTGGGCCTAGCCCATGTTTACTATAGAGCTCATAAGTGGGAGTTCCAACCGGAGGTATCGGACACGAGTCCTCCAGTCGGGAATCCGTACCACAAGGTCTGAAACAACTAAACAAAGTACTGCGACCAGGCATCTTGCACACTAGCCGAGTTTCACAAACTTCAAGGGTTACGGGATTTACCAAGTCCCAGCAAAGAACAAAACCCTCGGTTTTTGGCGGCTGCAGTCGTCAAACAACACAACAAAGTACGCTAGCAAAGTGTCACCGACAAAAACACTCACACAGCATTAACAACAAAAACACTCGCTAAAGTGTCAACAACCAAGAACTCTGGGAGCGACCCACAAATACTTAACTCAAAGATCGATGGCGTCACCAGGAAGGCCCGTCAATCGTCTCGCTATACCAAGGTCTACGCCAGGCGCCAAAACAGGTCTACAGTCAGGGCAGCAGTCCGTCGCAGCCGTCCGGAGGCGGGAATCTTCGCGGGAAAAGTCTTCGGGCCACTTATTTCGACAACAGGATCGATGAAGCGGAGTGCACCTTCCCTCGGAGATTTCACACGAAGTTCCTCACGATCGTCGGGCTTGGACCGGTACCACTGATGCAGCCCCACGTTGGGCGCCAACTGAAGGACTGGGTTCTTTAAGACCCAGAGGTGCCAGGGCACAACACCTGAAACCTTCGTGGGTAACCTGCTCCGGCGTACGAATCACAGAGACACGGGACACTTCCTTCGACGTCAAAGATTCAAGGTTTATTTGCTGCAGGGAACACAGAAGTCACGACAAGTACACCACGTGCAACTTGGGGAGACTGCTTCAAATTGGTTCTGTGAATCGCTCCTTTTATACAGTTTTTACCCATAGGATAACATGGCACACAAAAGTTTACAACCCGGTTCTCACCATTATCCCCGAGAGGGGTCGCTTTGGTCACTTTGAAACACATGAGGTCCGGAACATAAGTGCGGAAACATTTGGCGGTTCCCAACTGTAAAAACCCATCTTCCCACCATTAGCAAATTCCAATCAGCAGTAAAATAGATCGAAATAGGAACAAGGACAGGTGCAGAGGAAGACGGAGACAGTGGGGAGATCGGAAAGGGTGTAAAAGGGGAGGTATCGGGAAACACGAGATACAGGCATCAAAGGGACGTGCCTAATGAGATGCACGGCTGAGACAATAAGTCCGTGCGGCAAGATGAGCCTCGAGCGGCGCCATCTGCCTTACAGTAGCATCCCCCTCGTCATAAAGACACTCACAAAGAACATGTGTCTTCCGCAAATATCTTGGGAGTCCCAGGGTCGCGAAGCGGACAACGTCCGTTCGCTGGCTACTTGAGGGCAAGAGACAAAATGGATGCCGTATCTAAGATGGAACCCGTGGGTACAGACGAAAAACCCACATAACAAACGAACGGTTTAAGTTAGCACAGCGAAACTGCGCACACTTACTAAACTCGTCATTTGCGGTTCATAGATACTAAACTCGACCATATTTGTGTGAGTCGAAAACACCACTTACAATTGTCACGGAACCTCAGTACCTGCCATTCCTTTGTACCCCAGATGATTTTTGTTTCAATGTTATCTTTCCAGAAATCAAAACCAAATGTAATCATTTTTTCATAAAACTTTTCCGAATAAATCAGTTTAGTATTTGTCAGCATGTTTTTTGTCCCTGTTTTATCTAACAGTTTATAATAAAATGTTTCTGCATCACTTGTGTTAAACCCTGAGAAGTATGGAAATTTCTCATAAAATGTTTTAGAACTGCTTTTGGGTGGTGTTGCACAATGTTCCCATTGATTATATTTAAAAACATTTCTAGGCTGTGCAGATTTATGCAAATAGTGGTGTGCATAATGGTTGTAGCAATACATCTGTTCATAGTTCGATGAACCCTGTAAATAATCATGCTCTGTAAATTTTGCTGATAATACTAAATCTGACATCATATTATTTATACTTTCAAAGTCCCAATCATCAGAGAAAGTACTTGGTTTTACAAAGTCACTTAATGAAACCTTAAAATGGTGAGGATAGTTCAAGAGTTTGACCGGGCCATAGATTTCGTAATCTGTTTTGTCCCAAACTACCCCGCCGGGTATTGGAATGGCTGCGACATTCACTGATGATAGTTCTCTTTTCTCGATGTGAGATGACGTGTGTGGCTTCAGGACCAAGTTGATGTTCTGACTTGCTGTGTCCATTGTACTTTTATAAATTTTCCTAAAATTAGAATTAGGATTAGACAAAGAAGGAGTATAAGTATGCCTAGTACAATCCAAAATTCAATTAATGGGGCATCCAGATATGTTTCTTTGAGTTGATGACAGAGTTCTTTGGCTTTGCCTTTAACATTTTTTGTTGCTGACGTTTCTTCAGGTTCGCTTGGATCTTCAGAGAAGTTATCGAAATTGATGAAGTAGCCAGATGCAGTTCTGTCAATTGTTGGGATTGTTTTTCCAATTTTTCTTTCATCAGGACATTCTGAGGCTACATCGTTGTAGACTGGTGTTTCTTGACGAACTGTTTCAATTTGGGTTTCAAGAGGCACGAGTTCCATTGCATTGTTGCATAGTCCTTTTTTATTCACTGCAGGTTTATCAAATGTGATTAGTCTTTCAGTTTGCACCTCTTGTATTGTAGCAAATTTGGGTATTCTGCTATTTCTTGGGAGTCCACTGGGCCTACTACTTATTATTGGCCACATGATTGTGGTTTTACCAGGTCGATTGATACAACTCGGTTCTCCTTTTTACCAGCAAGCGGCGGTAGTAAAACTGATCTTGTTCCGTTGACAGCCAAGACAGGTACTGCTTTTCTGTAAGAAGGCCCGAATTCCTTCTTCACCGCGATCTTTTCTCTGACCAGATCCCCAATCTTTGGAATCCAGACAGGTCTTGCTGGGACAGGTGGTGTGTCTTCAGTGGTTGTTGGCTGCTGTTTTAATTTCACGTTGCTCAGGGCTTTTCTTGTTTCATTTAAGTCCTGTAAAACAGCCAAACGATCTTTGATGTCAAAGCATTTTTTCTTATCTTCTACCACTGATGCGTGACTATCTAAATCCTGAATGTGCATTCTAGTTCCGAACAATAGTTCGAACGGGCTGAAACCTTTTAGAGAATTTCTTGGCAGTTTATTAAGACCACGTTGGACACTTATTAAATGCTGGACCCACCCATCACCCGAGCCTAATACCTTTGCCGTTATAGATTGCTTTATGTCTCGGTTTTTTCTTTGCACAATCCCGTTTCCCTCAGGATGGAAGGGACAAGAGTACCGCAATTCAATACCCATGCTGGTCATGGCCTCCTTATAAGTTCGAGAGCTAAAAGCAGGACCCTGGTCAGAATGAAGCATGGCAATTGCGTATGTGCCGATAAAGACTCGCAAATCTTTTATAACAGTTCTGGCGTCAGCCGAGCGCTGGGGCCTTAATTTTTTTGTGTATCTAGTCTTAAAAAGGATTTTAATGGGACACTGGATTTGACATGTAGATAGCCTTATGCTAACTACTGGAATGGCCATGGCACTACTGCGGTCGGCTCACTGCTACGATCTCTGTCGCAGTTTGGACAGCTCTTTGCAAATTTGTAATGTTGCATGCGGATCACTGACATAATATCGAGCCCATTAATATTGAGTTACAAAAATATCGATGACAAAATATCGAGGGACAAAATATTGAGTTTCTATCTTCATACAGGTAAGTACAAAAATATCGACTCTAAAATATCGAGTGTAAATAATATAGACTGTCAAAATATTGTTTTTTTATATGTCTTAAAATTAAGTTAAAACTAATATAATAATAAATATATTTAATATAAACTTAGTTAAAATGATTAAATAAATGTAATATTAATAAATAATGAATGTAAATTACCAAAATATATAACAAAAATATTAAATATATATATATATAAATACATATTATTAACTAAACATATATATTATTTTTACCGTAGCATAGCAAAATAGTTAAAATTTATTGTAACAACTATAGTGATTTCAACAGTAGAAAAACGCTGAATAGCGTAGGGGTAAAAATTACTATTCCCACTCCTGTGGGTGCAACAGTAGGGAAAGCGATGGATAGCGTAGGGGTTAAAATTACTATTCCCACTCCAGTGGGTGCAACAGTAGGGAAAGCGTTGGATAGCGTAGGGGTAAAAATTACTATTCCCACTCCAGTGGGTGCAACAGTAAGGAAAGCGTTGGATAGCTTAGGGGTAAAAATTACTATTCCCACTCCAGTGAGTGTAACAGTAGGGAAAGCGCTGGATAGCGTAGAGGTAAAAATTACTATTCCCACTCCAAAGAGTGCAACAGTAGGGAAAACATTGGATAGCGGAGGGATTAAAATTACTATTCCCACTCCAGTGGGTGCAACGGTAGGGAAAGCGTTGGATAGCGTAGGGGTAAAAATTACTATTCCCACTCCAGTGGGTGCAACAGTAGGGAAAGCGTTGGATAGCGTAGGGGTTAAAATTACTATTCCCACTCCAGTGGGTGCAACAGTAGGGAAAGCGTTGGATAGCGTAGGGGTAAAAATTACTATTCCCACTCCAGTGGGTGCAACAATAGGGAAAGCGCTGGATAGCGTAGAGGTAAAAAATACTATTCCCACTCCAAAGAGTGTAACAGTAGGGAAAACTCTGGATAGCATAGGGGTAAAAATTACTATTCCCACTCCAAAGAGTGCAACAGTAGGGAAAACATTGGATAGCGTAAGGGTTAAAATTACTATTCCCACTCCAGTGGGTGCAACAGTAGGGAAAGCGTTGGATAGCGTAGGGGTAAAAATTACTATTCCAACTCCAGTGAGTGTAACAGTAGGGAAAGCGCTGGATAGCGTAGGGGTTAAAATGACTATTAATTAATTAACATTTAACAATTTTAATTAATTTACATAATTAATTAATTATTATTAAATTACTTCCCACCCTATCCCCTTATAAACTCACAACCCACTACAGAAAATAATTTACTAAATATTAATTATTTATCAAATAAGTATTTATAATTAATTACCAATATATTTTAATTCATTACCAATTAATAATTAATTAACAATTATTATTAATTTACATAATTAATTAATTATTATTAAATTACTTCCCACCCTATCCCCCTATAAACCCACAACCCGCTACAGAAAATAATTTACTAAATATGAATTATTTATCAATTAAATATTTATAATTTATTACCAAATATATTTTAATTATTACCAATTAATAATTAATTATCAATTAATATTAATTTGCATAATTAATTACTTATAATAAAATTACTTCCCACCCTATTCCCCTATAAACTCACAACCCACTACAGAAAATAATTTACTAAAAATGAATTATTAATCAATTATTATTTTTGACTAATTATATTTTAATTATTTACCAATTAATAATTAATTAACAATTATTATTAATTTACATAATTAATTAATTATAATTAAATTACTTCCCACCCTATTCCCCTATAAACCCACAACCCGCTACAGATTTATATAACACAATTATTAAAAAATATTAAAAACTACCTTATTTTCGATTTTTTTTTTTGTCTATATTCTATCTGGACACAGTTCCTGATTTTTAAACCTCATGCGCTGCTGATTGCGAGCAGCCGCAATTTTATTTGTAATCTTTTATTTTCTTCCTTAACCTACCTGTACTCAAAGTTAACAGGTCTGTTTAACTGCACTTACTTTTTAGGGGCTCTGGAGATCGCTGTGGGCTGTGTGGCGGGCTCCCGCGGTCGCGGGCGCCATCTTGGCTTGGGTTCCTAGCCAAGTTTACATCATAGCCACTCCCCCCATGCTACTCCCTACTTATACGGGCAGTATGTGTCAGCGCAGCGGGCGGGACGAAGGCACGCCGGAGTTGCGCCTGAGTTAAGCCCGTCTGCGCCCGTCCGCGGCTGGCCGGGGCCAGGGGCCCATCACTCTGCCCCTCTATCCATAAGGTACTCCCCGGCGGCCATGCACTCTCTCTGGCACTTGTGTCCCCCACCCCCCACATTGCTAGTGCGCATCGCTTCACTTGGATTATGTAACTTTCCCTCCGCACATTCACGTCCTGATGTGTTATTTAACCAGCTGTCTGATGCCCCACCACCCCTTGCTCACCTGTCACCTAGTCACGATTCCATCCCCCCTTGCACCTCCTGTAGCCCCCAGCCCACCACCACTGCGATCCTTCTTAACACCAGGTCTGCGGTCGGGCATCAGCTTGAGCTATTCCACCTGCTCGACTCCCGCCAACCCGACCTACTGTTTCTTACGTAAACATGGTTTAGGGAGGATTCCCTTCCGAGCCTCTTAGCCATGCTGCCTCCCACCTACTCGGCCATTAGAGTGGATCGCCCTGGGGGAAAGACAGGGGGAGGCGTCGCCCTGATTACCCGCACTGATTTTCACTTCCAGATACTACCATCCTCCCTTATTTCCGCTGTGGACTGTCTAGTAGTCCGTTCTACTTCATTCGGGGTTCCCCTGACTTGTGTACTCATTTATCGTCCCCCTCAGTCCACCCCCCAATTTCTTACCTCTATTGAGGACCTATTGGCCACCTTAGCAGTGAACAATTCGGCAGTCCTGGTTCTCGGGGACTTAAACTATTGGCCGAACGACCCTGCTGAGGATGCAAGATCTAAGGAGTTCACGGCCCTGCTTATTAGTCTCAACTTCCTTCCCCAGCTTGCTACGCCTACCCATATCCAAGGTCATCAACTTGACCAAATATGGACCCTTAATATCCCAACCAACTCCCCCACCATTTCGCCTTGTCCCTGGTCAGATCACTCCCTTATTTCTTTTGCACTGGACCTTGGACGGCCGCCCAAACCTCCCTTGCCCAAAAACACCTTGGTCAGAAAGTGGGACAAGGCCGACCTTCCCGGTGTCTGCTCTTCCCTTGCTGCATCTAGCCCTGAGCTTAGTGATCTATCCCCTCCTACTCAGCTCACAGCCATCAACAACTGGTTGCTAAAGGCGTGCAACAGCATTGTTCCCCTCAAGAGAGTGATCATTAAACGCGCCCACGCTGCCAACAGATGGTTCACTCCCTTCCTTAGGGACAAGAAGTTGGCGGCGCGCAGAGCAGAACGAGCGTGGCGGCGCACCTACTGCCCCCTCCTTAAAGCAAATTATTGCCTGGTACTCAATGAATACAAAAGGGACATATTAAAAGCAAAAACTGAGTATTTCTCTGGTAGAATCCTGGCAGCGGAAAATCAATCAAAGGAAATATTCGCTACAGTACACAAGCTCGCTGCTTCTGACAGGGTGATTTCTAAAATCCCCCCGTCTCAATCACTCTGTAACTCCCTTAACTCCTTCTTTATTGAGAAGGTAGCTCTCATTAAGGCCAACATCCCTCCTTCACTCCCGACATCGACCACTGTTCACCCGCTCCCCTCTGCTCCACTCCTCACTCAGCTTCCCCCCTTGACACGAGAAACCCTCCTCCCCTTACTGGCCCGGGTAAACTCGGGTTCACCTCAGGACATCGGCCCGGCATTTGCCCTGAAAGAGATCTTTTCTAGCTGCTACTCCCCTCCACTCACATTAATCAATCATTCCCTCAAAACTGGCATTGTCCCGAATGCCCACAAATCAGCAGTTATTATTCCGATCCTGAAAAAGGCAGGCGCCGATCCATCCCTGCCGGCTAACTACCGTCCCATTTCCCTTCTTCCTTACCTGGCGAAGGTCTCAGAGGCTCATGTTACCGGGACTCTGAGCTCCTTTGTGGAGTCCACTGGCCGCCTTTCCTCTCGTCAGGCGGGCTTTCGCGGCCCGCTGCACTCAACCGAGAAGGTGGTAGTTTCGGTGATAGACAAACTGAGGGAGGGCATTGACATCTGCCTCCCCCAGGCCCTGGTCCTGTTAGACCTGTCCGCCGTGTTCGACACGGTGGATCATGACATTCTGTTGACCCGTGTCGAGGCGGCGGGCATTGGGGGCACGGCCCATGCCTGGCTCCGGTCCTTTTTAACGGACAGGGAGCAGGCCGTCCATCTGGCCGACTTTGCTGCCCCTCCTCGGAGAGTGACTTGCGGCGTTCCCCAGGGCTCCTCCTTGTCTCTCCTGTTATTTAATTTATACATCTCACCCCTCATTTTTTCTTTACAGCAGATGGAGGTCTCGGTGTTCAATTACGCCGACGACCTCCAACTTATCTTCAACCTCTCCCACTCCCCCACTTCTGCCCAGAACTCCCAGAAGGTGATGCTTTTCATCCAAGATTGGATGAACTGCAACCACCTCAAACTGAACCCCGACAAATCCGAACTGGTTTTGACTGGGGGTGGTTGCAGTCCTTGGTCCCCTTCCTTCTGGCCCCACTCACTTGGTCCCCCTCCCCTCCCGGTTCCTAAGGTCAAAACCCTGGGCATCTTTATCAACTCCCAGCTTTCCCTTCACACGCAGGTTAACTCAGTGGTGTCTTCCTGTTTCTTTTCCCTCCGCACCATTCGTAAGGTTTCCCGTTTTTTTTCTGTTCCCGCCCTTAAGCTCATTCTCATGGCCATGGTGCTATCGCGCCTTGACTATGGGAATGTGGTCTATAATGGCGCCCCAGACTACCTGATCCGCCGGCTTCAACTGATACAAAATCAGGCTGCCCGCCTGATTTATGGTCTTCCCAAATTTCCCCATGCCACCCCTCTGTTGCAGTCTCTGCACTGGTTACCGGTGAAGGAGAGGGCTCTTTTGAAGTTGGGCTGCATCACTTATCAGGCTAGGTCGGGGACTGCCCCCGCTTTCCTTTGTGAAGCTATTTCATCTTATCTTCTGGCCAGAGAGCTCCACTCCTCTCACCAGGCTCTCTTGTCAGTCCCCCGCTTCAGGAAGCAGAAGTCCGGGGGGGCGAGATTTGCGGTTCTAGCTCCATCTTTTTGGAACTCGCTTCCTCTTGCCCTCAGAGCTTCAACCTCGTATTTGGAATTCCGTAAACACCTCAAGACCTTCCTGTTTTCCAGATCCCCAGCAGTCTAGCTTCCCTCTCTGCCTCTACTGGTTCACTGCCGTCTAGCGCCATGAAACCGTCCCGGTATAAGTGCGCTTAGTAAATATTTTAAAATTCAAAAATTCAAATTCAAATCTAGTCGATATTATGTCTAGTCTATATTTTTTACTCGATATTTTGTCCAAACGATATTTTGGAATCGATATTATGTCTGTTTACCATTGCATGCTCATCCCCGGCCACCAGTATTCTGATTGTAATTCTGTCAAAGATTCTTTGATCTGTTTGTGCCTTGGACCCAATCCCATGTGTGCATCCGCTATTAAGAAGACTCTCCTGTTCGTGTTTGGAATCACTCTATCCCCCACTCCAGGGATTCGAGCAAAAGGAACGGAGTTTGCGTCAATTATGTATGTATAATTGAGTGGCTAGTTCACGGGTAGTGCTGCACAGTTGCCTTTTGCAGACGTTTTTACCGCCAGCATCGTTTCCCCGTCTATGTATTTTTCTGAACGCTTTTTTGTGGCTACGGAAGCCTGTTTAGTTGCTTCCGCTGTGGCTGTATTAGCCAATGAATTCCCTGCAATGTGAACGCTATCACGTTGATGACTCAATGTGTGTATCACGTGAGTCTTCTGTAGTTCTTTTTGTAAAAGAACTACCTGTTCCCAAAGCATTTTATGCTTGATTGTGGCACCTGTGTCATCTTTGCGAATCGCACACTATTAGTGTCGGGAATTCACGATCCGCATTCTCAAGCACCATCTTTAAAGATCTGATTTCAGCTCGCTGAGCCAAACAGTTTCTCAATGATTCAGTTTTTGTTACTTTTGGTCTGAATTTACCACAAAGCCAGTGACCTTTAACAATCGCGCAGACTGCATTGTAGGTTTTATCATCTACATTGTAGTGTTGCACAAATTTGTCTGTATAGATTATACAAGAGTACTGTTGGAGAGGCAGAATTTCGAATGGCAGAGGAATTTCTTCTTCATATTTCAAATCATTCAGTTTTTTCATGTCCGGGACAAAATAGTATGTCACGTCTTCTGCTGCAAGAGAATTTTCCCACTGTATCCATTTAGGATCTAGTGCCACCGTTTTTAGATTAACTGGGCTGAATAGCGCCTCAAAGGCTGATTCTGCTGTAAAAACAGTTATCCTTTTGCCTTGGGCTAGGGCTCTTTCTTTTGCTATAGCAGTCTGTACCGCCTTCACAGTATTTTCTTTAAGACTGAATGTTTTTTCTGTTTGTGTGTATACATGTGATTTGTATGCTATTGGTACCGTTTCTCCCTCATTAGAGGTCAGGTACGTGAATCCGCATCTTCCTGTGATGACTCGGATTACAAGGTTGCGTGTATTGTCACGTGTTTCTAATTTTGTTTTAGCTAACATGTCTGTTTGCAATGATCTCAAAATTTCTGTGTGTTTCTGAGTCCAATTTATTGGTTTGAAATCAGGTTTTATTAATTCGTAGAGAGGTTTAACCCTCTCTGCATAGTTTAGAATGTAAGTTCTACCGAAATTCAGGAAGCCTAGTGTCGATTGTAAGTTCCTCAGCGTTTTTGGTGCTTGGAGTACAGCGCATTTCTCTAAGAAGTTGTCTGCTAGGCTTTTGCCTTCACTTGATAATTCGTATCCTAAAAACAGAACCGTTAGATGGGCAATTCGTGACTTTTTAAAGTTGAATTTGTAACCCTCTGCTGCGAACCCAAGTATTATGGTGTTCACTCTTTTCAAGTGAGTATCCAAGTCATCGTCTGTGAGATAGATGTCATCGACATAAGATAATGCCTCATCAGCATACATTTGTAGTAACTCTGTTACTCTGGCTGAGAATAATCCTGGGCTATACTTTAATCCCTGTGGGAGTCAACAGAAATTGTTCTGTGACCCCATTATTGAGAAAGCGGTCAAATACCTGCTTTCAGGTGCTATATTTTGACAAAAGAATCCATTAGAAATGTCTAATGTTGTTTTGTATTTTTTGCGAACTATGTTATTCATTAGTGCCGCACTGTGCAAATTTTGTACCACAAATGTTTTGTAACACGAGTTAAGATGTCTGTAGTCCAAGACTAGACAATATGAATCATCTGGTTTGGAGACAGGAAACAAAGGATTGTTCATTTGAGAGGTGCATGTTTCAATCACCCCTTGGTATTCAAGTTGATCTAAAATCTCCCTGACCGGTTGTTTAGCTTCTTGCTTAATTGGGTATTGCCTTTGTGCAGTTGGTTGGCATTTTAACTGGATTTTGTGAGGAGGAGAGTCCTCATCCCATCCTACATGATTCTTCTATAATGCAGGTGCTTGAGCTACTGCCCATTTTCTAGCATATATGTATTTTCTATGAATTGGAATATGATTTGAGAAGGCAGGCATAATCATTTCTTCGCCATGAGGGCACTCCCTGACAAACTCTGGTGGCCAATCCTTTTCTGCTAACAGGATGTCATTGCCTTTTGAGAGGTTATCCCAAAACAGACCCTTTATCTTCCTAGTCTTATCTCCCTCTATACGCAGTGTTATTTCGTATATTTTATGAGGTTCGCTAACTCTGGTATCTGCAGTTTCCACTTGAATGTATTCATTCGTGTCCACTGTCTCCAGATGATTCATCAGGATCTTGCGAGCTATGTTGATTTCTGCTGCACTGTCTAGCATTGTCTGTGCCCACTCTCCATTTTTCAGCTGTGTCCTCAGTATTCTCGGCATGTTCGATTACTTTAATACTGGCTACCTTCTTTTTTGGAAATTGTATTTTTTTACTTTGAGCAGGTTCCTTATCTTGGGACTTGGCGTGCTCTTCCCTGTGTTCTGACCGTCCTCTTCTTTCCGATTTCTGCGAAAAAGATCGAGAAGGACGTGTATCAGTACTTTGATATCCGTCAGGTTTTTTCAAATTATCCCTATTTCTAAGGTTGTATCTTTTCTCAGGGGACTCCCTTTGGGGAGATTCGTGTTCTCAGTCCAGAGTTCTTTCCCTCCGCCGAGGAGACCTTCCTCTGGATTGGAATCTTTTTTCTTTGGGAGTGGATTGTTTATTTCCATCCCAGCTCTTTTTTGGAGTATTTTGATTATTTTTAATAAATATCTTTTCAGGATTTTCAAGTAGTTGGGTTTTTACCGGTTTTCCTCCCAAACTATCTCTACCTAGTTCTTCATAGGATTTTTCTATGATTCTGGCAAGTTCAAATGGTTGTTCTGCTATATCTGTTTCCTTCAATTTCTGGCGGATCGCCACAGATGCTGCTTCTCATTTTATGTTGGCTAATAATATAGCCGAGACCTGCTTGAAGCCTTTTAGTAATTTCATACCAAGAGTTAAAGCAGGTTCTGGACCGAATTCATTTTGAATCTGTCTTAGTACGTCTGATATTACCGCTATAGACGGAACACCATGTGTTTTTGTGTAGATTGAAGCAAAGACTGTGCCCCAATTGTCACAGTCCTCCACATGTGGTGCGACCCCCATTGGAAGGCAGATAGTCAGAATTCTGTGTTTCTCACTAGGGGTAGTATTCAGGAATACTGCCTCTATTTGAGTAATCTTTTGTGCTAGCCAGAATGGAATTTGTTCCCGTTTTACGGGTGTTTTACCAAGACATGATTGTATGTTCTGTGGTGTAATTTTATTTGTGTTCCCCTGATGAGGGGCTAGCTGTGGGATGTTAATGGCTGGTTGGACTGTTGCAGTCCACATTACATATTGGACTAACTGTCTGTGAATTTTAATTAGTAATTTTAGCTGAGCTAAAAGTTCTTTGTCTGACATTTTTTCGATGTCTGGATGTGGTGTGTAGCTGGCTAGAACCGGCCACGTTGCTCCTGGTCTACCTAGTGGACCGAGCCTGGTGATGTGATCATTATGTTTTAGGGCGCCTTTAAACCAGAGCAGGTGCTCTTGGTAATTTAATGGGATTTCAATCTCCTCGAAAGGAGTGTATTCATCCGGAGGTTCCTCTATTTTGTAATAGTGGAACTCATGTGTTCTAGCGTTTGCCGCTGGAAAGTTTGTCCATGAATAGAATACCTCTGTCTGCCGATATTCGTGTGCCTCTATCACGAAAATGACTGTACCACCTCATGCTGTCAGTCCATTTTCTATAAGTTTTAAATTTATAGTTTTTCTTATGTTGACCGGAATGAGGATAGCATTTGGGTCATTCTGTAGGAGACTTGTGTCATCCTCTAGGAGTTGATTTGCTATTCTTAATGCCTCTCTATCATCATCACTGTCTGGCATTTTACTGTCAGAAAGGTTTCTTGTTGCAGATCAGGTTTCAAGGAAACCAAAGATTAGGTGCACAATATTTTTGAACACTGTATCCTTCAAGGTTGACTAAACCAGAAACTCTACATAGGAATCTCTTCCTACTAAGTTCCGGCGGTTTTTAACCTTTCACCCACTCCAGACGTCTATTGGAGTATTTACGGGACAAAGGGTCTGCGTGAAAAAGCACGACTGAGTTACTCTAACGTCTTGCGTTAGTTTTATCGGCTTACCAAACGTTGGGCGCCATGTAGTGTAGTTCCTATTTTTCCTATAGGCCCTGCGCATTGGAATAACATAAACAGCAGTGTAGACGTTGGACTGAGGTCATCTAGGTCTCTACTGACTATGTTAGACTTAATTTAGGTTTGCGCCAGCTAGCTCAGATGTCACTGGAAACTTTCTTGACTGAATAGGAAGTGATCAGCTTCCCTTGCTCAGACAAGAAGGGATTCAGCTTCCGACAACCGCATAAACATGACAACTTTGCTCCCTTAGAATAAGAGTAAATCTCTAGAGTCGCGTGAAAACAATAGACAGTTATTTCACTCAGTCAGACGTGCGTTCTTAGTTTCACCAGAGTGCAGAGAAGAGAGAGACGGTCGTTTTCAATAAAAGGTATTATTTATTGAGCAGTCTTCCTTCTCATGCAAGAGAAATGAATTGCCACGATTGCAATACTTAATATAAAGTAAAGTACGTACAGTAAAAGGAGTATTATAAAATAATACTGTAAAAGCATTGATATGGTTTCTTAGCCATAAGATACTTTAAAATGGATAAAATATATAAAATATATACATACATATATACATAGGCTAACGTGCTCAACTGGTGCTTTTAAAATACACCTACCCCGGTGTACCTGACCTAAACCTAATACTGGGAAGGAGTAAGTAAGTAGCAGTTTAAGTTAAGTAGGTTTTTGCCAAGAATCTGATTCAAGAATTCTCTCTAAGGGTTTAGTCAGCACTGTACCTGGGAACAGAATGTTGGAGGTCTGGTATCTCTCTTTCAGGACTCGATATCCCAGTCACCCGCAAGTGTAGGCTGTAAACGCCGGAGCTGGATTTTCTCGGCAGGAGAAAAGACAGCGTCTTTCTCAGCGCGTCAAAGAGGAGGGGCAGCGTCCGTGGGCTTCTCGCATCTGCTGGGCTCTCGGAAAGTGGACAGCTGCTCTGCTCCAGAATTCACCACCGTGTGTTTGCTTAAGGCAACGTTGGTATATTTATACCTGAAAGGTGCCGAGTTTGGACATAAGACGTCAATAAAGATGTCACTAAGAACTGGTCGTTCTTACAGTGCTTGCAGGAGTTTGTTTACAAATCAAAACAAAGCAAGTGGGGATTTCCCAGGTTGCTGGAGGTTTGGTGTGTCGAAAGAACTCGGTATGCTTTCTAGGGATCCAAGGAAGTGGCTTTTTTCGTGCTTGGACTGCACGAGCATTTTACAGAAATATGGATCTGATTCTTATGCCATTATAGGGATATTATTGATTATAGCCGTACAATGGCATAAAGTCGCAATAATGATTTGGGTTCCTAGATAAAACACGTCAACTGGAGCTCACTGTCTTGCACCGCTGTGGGCCACATCTCCTGCTGCAGTTCGTCTCTACCCCGTCTGCATGCTAGCTCTGCCTCCGCTACACCGAATCACTGTCCTCACTTTCCCCGCCCAAAGGGAGCTCCTCTCTGCTTTGGCTCACTGTTTTTTCTGCAAGCCTTGGCCTGCCGCGGCTCCCGCTTCCGTCTGCTGCAGCCTGCTCCTTCTATATACCAGCTGACACAAACGTTGGCTCTGAACTCATATCGCCTGGCCTCCATCTGCATCATGCACTGTGTCCGGAGCCCGGACCCTGCGTCGTGCGCCCTACCTGTGAGGCGCGGCTGTGGGCTTGCACGCCTCCTGCGAGGCTCTGTTCTGGGGCCTTCACTTCTGTACACACGGCCCAGTCTTTGTGCCTGTTGTAAATTGGCCTCTTGGGTTGGTGCTGTTCGCCCATCTTGCATCCCCGCTGCATTTGTCCTCTTGGGCCGCTCCTCACGCCCCGAGTGGAGTGAGGGACTTTGCTTCTGATCTCTTCTTCCAGCCCTTTCTCCTGTGGTGGCGATTACAGGACGGCTCCGCTTCTGCTCTCCTCGCGCTGGTCACTCCCTTGATGCTCCTTACTACCGGCTGGAGTCATGGGTAAGACTGACCCTAAACAGCTCGCCTCACTTTCGAACAATGGAGACAATCTCGCCAGGAGGGCGCTGCTGTTGATGGGGGCGACCATCCGCCACACACGATGATGACCTTAAAGCCATAATGTTAGAGGTTAAGTCGGCGGTGTCCGGGATTGCCACGCAGCTTGAACAGTTGACCTCCTGCCTGGATGTTGTTAAGACCAGGTTGGACTCACACGATAATCTCCTGCTCCACGTCGTGTCACGAGTGTCTGATGCAGAAGACTCTGCCACCCAAGAGCACCAAAAATTGCTCCAAATGGATAAAATCCTCAAGCTAATCCACTCCAAGAATGAAGATTTAGAGGCCCGCTCTCACAGGAGTAATCTCCGCATCACTGGGGTGCCTGAGTACACAAACATAGCGAAGATGGAGGACTACGTGGAGCAGCTGCTGAAAGAACTTTTCGGCGACGCGCTTTCCCATCTCTTCATCGTAGAGAGAGCACACTGCTCCCTCGGCCCTCGGCCTGCCCCTGGACTACCTGCTTGACCGATTATTGCAAAAATACTGAATTTCCGGGACCGTGACACAATCCTCAAGGCTGCCAGGGAGAGGGGCGAGATCTGCCATCAGGGTAACACTCTGTCTTTCTACCCCAACTATACCCTTGCTGTGCAGGCTGCCCACCTTGAATTTCTGCCCACAAAGCGCATCTTGCAAAAGCTTGAAGTGTCATACTCTTTGGCCTATCTGGCCAAGCTGAGGGTCAGGCAAGGTTCTAAAACTCTGGTTTTCCCGGACCCAAAAGGCGCCCTCACCTTTGCCAAGCAGCTGGATCGTTCCCATCGCACCACCCGGCTCATTCACAAGACCCTTTGCAGTTAACCTGAGCGATAATGATTGAAAATTTCTCGTTTCTTGCTCTTGGTTTTGGGACTTTCCTTGTATGACTGCATAACATGATGTTGAACTTGTACTTCTTGTTGCCTTTGCTCGATTGACTGATAACTACTCACAGCTGTATTTACGGATTGAGCTCTTTGACTATTCCTTTAATACATTGCGAAGTTCTCCTTTACTCTGCAGATAGTTTTGGCTTGGCCACCCTGCCTCCTCTGGCAGGAGTGTTTGCTGGGCGCTGCCATGCCTTGCGGGATGATTCCCACCTCTGCTATTGACTTTTCCCCTCCTAGTTGTGATTCCCTGGGGTGGGTGGTTGCTCGACCTGTTTGGGGGTTTGGCGTGGGTGGAGGGTGGGTTGGGTTTGGGTTGATGCGTCCTCCTCTTGAGGTGCTCTTGTGGTTGACTTTCATTCTTTCCTCTTACTTTACAACTGTCATGTTCCCACACTCCAGTTTTTTGGTTGTGGGGGTGAGGCGGATGGGATTTGGGGGTTTGTTTGGGAATTGCTGCCCACTTCTGGGGCTCGTGCACTGCATCTTGCATGGTGGGTTAGCGTGAGTTGGGGCGGGGGGTAGTTTAAGTATTTTTGTCCTTATGTTTTGTATCTCCTCAGTATGCATCACTATACTGATAAACTTGATCACTGTACTGTGTTTGTATAATGCACCTCACCCTTTCATAGGCTGGCATTCTTTGGATCGGTACCGACTGTCTCTCCCTTCTCTCCCCATTAGTGACTTTCCTCATAGCTTGGCCTTACACACTCGCAGGGACTGGTTGGCTCCATAGCATGTTTTTTGCTACTGTTCCGTCCATTGTTCCTCCAGGCATGCTCGCCCCGTTACACACACCAGTCTATAGCCGCGAACTGAACTCACTGCCCTGCAAACCATTTCACCCTGGTCTAGCGTAGTATGACTGACACCATATGCTGAACCTGGAACATCCGTGGTCTTAATGACCATCGCAGGGCCGGCTCGTTCATTCCTACTTACTCCTGCACAAAGTTGACATATGCCTATTACAGGAAACTCATCTGCCACCGGCGACTTCTATTAGACTTCAATCGCGTTACTGGGGGGAATCGCACTCCTCTTTTTATTCCTCCTATTCCCGGGGAGTGTCCATCTTGATAAGGAGGCTCCCATGGAATACGGCTTATGTTCTCACTGACCCTGAAGGACACTTCGTCATTTTGCATGGCTCCCTGTTGTCCCAACTTTTGATGATTGCTGCTGTGTACGGCCCTAACTCGGACGACCCTGACTTCTTTACTCACTTATGGCACCTAATTTCATCCTTGGGTCCCGCAGCACTTCTTTGGGGGGGGGGGGGTGACTTTAACGTCACACTTTCAGCAGTCTTGGACTGCTCTGGCCCCTACTTATCCCACCCTGGCTCCACCGCTCTCCTCCAGTCAATACTCACTGACAATTCGTTATATGATGCATGGCGTCACAAGTGGCCCGAGGCTAGAGAGGGCACTTGCGTCACCGGTGCCCGCGGCTGATGGTCTCGTATCGATCTTGGATCACCTTCCCTGATGTTCTCACTTGGCTAACCTTTGCTACACAATGTTGGGGTAGGTGTGGAGGAGGCAGCACCCGACTTAAGATCTTAGTAGATTGGGTGCGTCCATTGCCTGGTGTCAGCGGATGGTTTTCCTCAGTATAGCAAGGTACTGAACAGGAGCTGTTACAACATTCAGCTGTAGCCAGATGTTGGGTAAACAGGTTACTGCCCGCCCTGATCAATTATGAGGGTATTTTAAATTTGTCTTTCACGTGCACTTTACATTTTATAATTCTGGTCCTGACGAAGCGCCACCGACCCTTAAGGCGACGCAGGCGCGAAACAGGTTGACCTATGTCTTTCTGTACCCAGGCATAGTATGCCACTGGGGCTAGATTTTATTTAGCAGATAAGTCTGCTTAGGGTACACTATTAAAACGTTCGCTGCATGGTTACCCATTATGAATTTCACATTACACTTGCACGCACTATTTTACCCTTAATTGACCCACCACCCCGCACACCCGCATGCACCATCCGGCAGTCCTACAAAAGATCTCCGACAAAGAGACCCTTTGGGGGACCCGTAGGGAATTGCAGCGCCAGTCCTACGAGGAGCAACTGCCCGATGATGAAGCATGACACCTTTCGAGGTGTGTGAGGGCAACAGAGGACACAAAATGGTTTCCCTTTTTTCTGTGGGTCTCTTTACCTAGGGATTCTGTTTCTCTCTTTTTAATTCTTTTTTTCATATATGGGTGACTTTTTGCACCCTCATGCATTGGTGACATTTTCACCCTGCACTAGGAACAGTGTCCCTTCTTTGGAAAACAACATGGCACGTACTCTTTCTGATCTTGCGCCAGTCCAACTTTTTCTCCGCCTTCCCCACTTTCCTCAACGTGCCTTCAACTGGCGGCTTCCTCCGAACGCTCTTCGGGACTCCGTCTTCTGTGACAAGATCCAAACCGCAATCTCTAACTATTCTTACTTGAACCTAGATTCAGCATCCACTTTGTGGAAAGGCTTCAAGACTTTGATCCACGGCCAGTGTATCTCTAAACAATCTGGTGTCCTTCGCTCCATCCGCTCCACTTTCAATAAGCTTGAATCTGAGATTAAGGCTTTGGACGCCGCTCATGCAACCCACCCAAGCTGTGAGACTCTTGCTCGTCAGCGTGAAAAACATACGGAATTCACTGAGGAAGTTAACCGGGAACTCTCTTCCTTGGCAGGGAAGCCCGGGCTCTCCGTTTTGGTGAGGGAGATCAGCGTTGCAGGACCCTGGCCAACCTCCTTCATCCCCCCTGTGCCACGTCGTATATCATGGCCCTCCAGGATGGTGGCCCCACCAGAACCACCTCCCCTGAAGAAATTAAGACTCGATTTATGGAATGCTACTCGCAACTCTATTCTGCAGGCTCCACCCCCTCGCGTGAGGATTTTAATCAATATTTTGATACAATCGCAATGGTCTGGCTCGAGGACTACCATCGTAAATTCTTAGATGAGCCCTTCTTTACAGAAGAAATACTCACTGCTATAAATAGTTTACCCAGTGACAAGACCCCTTGTTCATATGGTCTTCCTGCCTCGTTCTATAAGACCTTTGCATCGCTTCTTGAGCCGCACCTGTCCGCCATGTATAATGACTCCATTCAATGGCCTCCTCCCGCAATCACTTAGTGAGGCAATGATAACGCTTTTACTTAAGCTGGACTAACCATCTGATTGCCGCGATTCACATCGTCCCCTCTCTTTCATTAATATTGACAACAAAATCTTCTCAAAGTTACTGGCCTCCCGACTCGTCCTCCTCATGTCCACCATCGCTCTTCCGGACCAGTCCGGTTTCATCCCGGGCCGCGCCACATCCCTCAATCTCCGGACAATTTTTTCGGTCCTTCATCAGATTAATCCTAGCCTTCCAGCAGTTGCTGCTTTACTCAATGCCACTAAGGCATTCCACACACTTGAGTGGCCTTTCTTATTCTTTCTTTTACCGCGCCTCGGCTTCAGCAACATCTTTATTCGCAAGATATCACTCCTCTACACCAGCCCTTCCGCCCGCCTTAGAATCAATGTTCAGATTTCCGATCCTATTTCGATTGGGGCCGCTACTCGGCAGGGGTGCCCGCTTTCCCCTATGCTCTTCACCATTGTGATGAGCCCCTTGCCGCCCAGCTCTGGCAACACCATACCCAGAGGGGTATTGGCTTCTCGGCCTGTGCCCTCCTGGTCTCTATGTATGCGGACGATATTACACTGTATGTCCTCCATTCCCAGGAAAACCTCAGCCCTCCAGTGCGCGAGTTAATACAGTTTGGTGGTCTCTCCGGCATACAGGTGAACTGGAGTAAGTCAGTTCTGTTCCCTCTCACGGATGCCACCAAGCCATTTTCTCCGGACTTTCCTTTCTTATGGGCTTCCGGACCCACTCGCTACCTGGGTATTTGGCTGAGCAGGGACTTGGATGACCTATGGCAGGCCAAATTCGGACGCACAGTGGATTGGCTTGAGTCTAAAACACCTCAATAGAATCGGTTCTCCCTGTCTCTGGCCGGTCGCATTGCAATCGCTAAGATGGTAGTCCTCCCAAAATTCCTTTAACTCTTTTTGAATATCCCAATACCACTAACTGCTCATTTTTTTCGTAAAATACGCTCTTTGATCATATCTCTCGTCTGGGCTGGCAAGCAACTCAGGTTTGCCTACGACATCCTTACTCTCCCCATGTCGGTTGGCGGCATGGGTGCTCCCGACTTCAAATGTTTTGCCTTATGCGCCCCGGCAAGCTTCTTGCACTTTTGGATTCACTCCACCCCTTATCAGCCGCATGTTGGGGTCAAGGCTGACTTCGCGGCCCCCTGGCCGTTGAATATCGCCCTGTTCGCCCCCGCTGTTCACCCGGGAGCTGAGGTGGACACAGTTGAGACACTGCACTGTGCCTGGCTGGGACTGCGTCACCTCTCCAATTTCCCCCTGCTATCAGCTAATACTATGCTGATTGTACGTCACCCTACCTTTCCTCCGCTCCAACCATCTGGCATGTCCAAGCATGCCGCTCGTCTGGGACTAGTGACACTGGCAGATCTATATCCTGGAAATACTTTCTATTCTCTTCCAGCCTCCTCTGGTCCTCTGGACACTTTGCTCTTTTATCAGTTGCGGGCGATCTGCAGGGAGTTACATCCCACGTTTCCCCAGCCTCCTCCGTCGATGCCCTCTCTCGACTTCATTTATTCCTCCCCCACCCCCAGAAGCTGGTGACCAAACTATATGCAATCACCCTGTCGACCACCTCCATTTCCACTGATCATGCCCGAGAGGCGTGGGGTGAGGATCTTGGTGAGGACATATCCCAAGCTGACTGGCTCTATTGCTGCAATCAGACTAAAAAATTGTCTCCCAATTTTCGCCTCCGCCTTATACACTTTAAATATTTACACAGGGTATATCGCACCCCCGGTCAGCTACATAAACTGGAACTCATCCCTGACGACAGGTGCCTATGCTGCTCTACCCTTGCAGCAGATTTTGCTCATTTGGCTTGGTTGTGCCCTAGGGTGTCTGATTTCTGGCAGGAGGTTTGTACAGCTATCTCTGAGATTACCCCTACGCCGGTTCGGCCTGACCCACCATTGTGCCTGCTGGGCTTTGCTAAATTCTGTCCGGATTCCTCTCGCCGACTGGTTGCAATGTTGGTCATTCTTGCGCGGCATGGGGTGGCCATGTGTTGGGGGCGCAGACCGGCACCTAAGTTTGCCCAATGGCTTGAAGATGTCTCTAGATGTCAGACCGTACTATCGGAATTCTGGGACCTTATGCCTGCTAGATCTCGGCCTCTTGACCTATGGGGTCCCCTGGTGACGTACCTTCATACCCGTTCACTGCCTCCCCCACGCTCCCTGCCGGTACTCCACCCGCGGCGGCCACCGGTGCTGGTCAGTAGCCACTTCCTTCCCTGTCCCCAATGCTCCTGAGCCGGACCTGCTCCCTCCTCTAAGATGCTGACACTATACTAAGCAGTTATGTATGGCATAATGTTGTGTTTGCCGTATTGTACTAGATAATGCCTTTGCCTGATCGGTCTACTTCTATTTGTGACGTGATTTGTAAATGATCTACCATGTATGATGCTCTGATTTGATGCAACATTTTTCCTGGTAATGCTGAATTTATCAATAAAGTTTTTGAAAAATCCCCCAAAAATATGCTCAAATCTGCTATGAGCACTTCACGGGTGAAGTCAGCAAAGGTCACGTGAATCTCTCTTCTACTATTCAGCATGAAGGAATGCAGACACTGCTATAGGACTCAAGATTAACAAGCATTTGCAATGCAATAGGTCTCGCGTTTATGCGAGTTTAAGCTATTGGCATTGTAAATGACAATGCCTTTTATTTATGTTTTAAAAACAGACACAAAAATAAAAGGCATTGTTATTTGCAATGTCAATAGCTCAAACTCGCATAAATGCAAGACCTATTGTATTGCAAATGCCTGTTTGATTAGTGAATAGAAACACTCCCTTTCGGCCAGTGCATGAAATTACATAAATAAATAAACACAGCCGCTAAAGTGAAAGCGGACCACACTGCAGAAAAAAAATATAGTGCTTACCAACTTATGAAGGAGACCGAGTAACGCCACAAGTAAACGATCCAGTCCTCAAGGGAGGTAACAAATGGCTACAGGGCGGTAACAAGAAGGGACTAACAAGCCTCATTATTAATCAGAAGCCAGCATTTACCAAGGACAGTGACAGAAGCCAATCAAAAATATGGGCTGAGAGAAGGTGAGCCTTCTACAGTATACGCGACTTCTGCATGCCTCGCAGAGCAAGCAGCGCATGCGCACTGCCGCTAGGCTGGTCCTAAAAATTGGCAAATGGCGTATCGCGTAAGAGTATACAGCATACACATAAGCAAAAAATGGCCTTTGATTTTATCTGTGCAAGTGGCATTTTGTGTAATTTTTATTTGAAATGTCTTTCATGCATCTCTTGAAATTTTAGCTTCATGCAGCCTTGTGAAAACCCTGCAGTTATTGAGCGACAACGGGAATCGGGAAATCGAACCTGGATTCCCAGTTCCAAAGAAAGCAACGCTCTCCGTTTGGCCACATCGCCTCCAGCTAGGTTGGTGCCTAATGGGAGGTCTAAGGCAGAGAATTAAGAAAAGATTCACTGAGAGCACTCCTGCTAAACCATGAGATGACAGGAAAGAATAGGGCAATGCATACATAGTGTGACTCTACGCAAGTAGGTTACTTTTCATTACATCACTTCCTCCCGTCAATGTATTCAGTGGGTTTCCTCATTCGCTACAGCATAAGAACACAAACAATGAACCCTTCTGCTGGATAGATCTGGAGAAGGCACATGAACCCAAACACATCAATACTCAAACTGCCCACTAAGAACCTATACCGCCTCTATTTCAAGCAGCAGCTCTCTGCCTAGTTGGGTCACTGTGAGTTGTCTTTCCCATGGATGTGTCTGGCAAGTTCAACTGAAAAGAAAAAAAAGTGAAGCTCTAAACTAATCCAGTGGTTTACTGCACAACCAGGGATTAATCAAACGTGTTATGCTTAGCCCACGTGCACCACATGTCGTATGCTCTGTGCTACTTTATGCCAGACAAACTCTGAACTTCCTGTTATAGAAGGTGGAAGAACTCAGTGAACTCCTAAAGCTGTGCCAAGTTCGAATCAGATGTTGGCATTTTATAATCCTGCTCTCCATTAACAGTGGTAACATTTAGTTACTCTGGAACTGTGGGGAAGAGGTACCGGTATGTGGTATGTTTCCATTTTAATCTCAACCTTCTTGTGCTCACCAGTCAGCAGAGAGGTATTCCTAGATAGTGGAAAAAATATTTTGGCATGGACACCGTCTTAATGTCAATTCTGGTATGTGGTCACAACATGACGAGTGATACTTCAGTTATTACGAGCTATCAGGCTGGCTGGGAAAGGGCAAGGGCTGGATGCCCCCAAACATGTCAAGCTCTGTTCTAATCTTCCAGGATGATGGAGGTGTCCCAGTCTGCACAAGGGCCATGGGTCTCGAGTAACCAGATGTCATTTTCAGACAGTAATCCTTGCTTATGCTGCATGCAGTGGCAGTTCCTCCACTAAGGTAGAGGAGCCAGCCCACTGCTTTTTAGCAGTGAAACAAACGGAAAAGAAAATGATTATCACTTGTGTTATTATCATTTTATTTTGTCCTACTTCGGCAGTCCTGCGTCAGGGGGCAGGGGAGGAGTGGTAGCACCATCCTAAGTGTCAATGACTGCTTGGCTGGCCCTCTCAGGCCTGCCAAACAGTCTTGAGCACTTCACAAGTTCCCTACGCATGCTGCATTACAGCCTGTGTGGAGAACATGCCCAGGCTCCCAGTCAGTGTCTGAGTGCCGAAACACGGCACTCAGACCAATCACAATTGCTGACTGGGAGCATGGGCGCACTGCCTGCTCAGGCCAGCGAGGGAGGACTCTGGAGGAGAGACAAGGCGAGGAAGGTACTCTTATTTTTATTTTATTTTACCCACTTCCCCTGTGTCCTCCTCCCCCACATCCACTACCTTTGATCTGTTTGGCCACATCGCCTCCAGCTATGTTGGTGCCTAATGGGAGGAATAAGGCAGAGAATTAAGACCAGACTAACTGAGAGCACTCCTGCTAAACCATGGGATGACAGGAAAGAATAGGGAATTGCATACATAGTGTGACTCTACGCAAGTAGGCTACTTTTCAGCACATCCCTTCCTTCCGCCAATGTATTCATTTGGTTTCCTTATCCGCTACAGCATAAGAACACAAACAACAAGCCCTTCTGCTGGACAGATCTGGAGAAGGCACATGAACCCAAACACATCAACACTCAAATTGCCCACTGGTAGACGCATATGAACCTATACCCGTCTCTATTTCAAGCAGCAGCTCTCTGCCTAGTTGGGTCACTGTGAGTTGTCTTTCCCATGGATGTGTCTGGCCAGTTCAATTGAAAAGAAAGAAAAGGGCAGCTCTAAACCAATCCATTGGTTTACTGCACAACCAGGGATTAATCAAACTTGTTATGCTTAGCCCACATGCACCACATGTAGTATGATCTGTGCTACTTTATGCCAGACAAACTCGAAATTTCCTGTTATAGAAGGTGGAAGAACACAGTGAACTCCTAAAGCTGAGCCCAAGTTCAAATCAGATGTTGGCATTTTGAAATCTTGCTCTCCATTAACAGTGGTAACATTTAGTTACTCTGGAGCTGTGGTGAAGAGGTTCAGGTATGTGGTATGTTTTCATTTTGATCTCAACCTTTCTGTGCTCACTAGTCAAGAGAGGTATTCCTAGAAAGTGGAAAAACTATTTTAGCATGGATACCTTCTTAATGTCAGTTCTGGTATATAGTCACAACATGACTAGTGATACTTCAGTTATTATGAGCTATCCGGCTGGCTGGGAAAGGGAAAGGGCAAGGCCTGGATGCCCCCTAATATGTCAAGCTCTGTTCTAATTCTTCAAGATGATGGAGAAGTCCCAGTCTGCACAAAGGCCTCGAGCAACCAGATGTCACTTTCAGATGGTTATCCCTGCTTATGCTGCATGCAGTGGCAGTTCCTCCACTAAGGCGGCGGAGCCACCCCACTGCATTTTAGCAGCAAAACAAAATGGAAAATAAAATAATTATTACTTGTGTTATTATCATTTTAGTTTGTCCTTCTTCGGCAGTCCTGCGTCAGGGGGCAGGGGAGGAGTGGTAGCACCATCCTAAGTGTCAATGACTGCTTGGCTGGCCCCCTCGGGCCGGCCAAACAGTCTTGCACACTTCACAAGTTCTCCATGCATGCTGCATTACAGCCTGTGTGGAGAACATGCCCAGGCTCCCAGTCAGTGTTTGAGTGCCGAAACACGGCACTCAGACCAATCACAATGGCTGACTGGGAGCATGGGCGCACTTCCTGCTCAGGCCAGCGAGGGAGGACTACGGAGGAGAGACCAGGCAAGGAAGGTACTCTTATTTATTTATTTATTTATACGCTTATATAGCGCTGGACTCGACCCGCGAAGGGGTATCTCTGCGCTTGGTTCGCCATTAATACCAGAATCTGAGCCTTTAAGAGGTGCAAACAAAACTATGCTTCTAAAAACAGGTGCGTCTTCAATGTTTTCCTGAAGGAAAGAAGGTTTGAGTTATGTCTCAAGCTAATAGGGAGTTTATTCCAGAGGGTGGGCCCTTTGTATGAAAGGGCTCTACCACCCTGCCTAGCCTTCCTAATTGGAGGAGTTTTTAATAGAAGTTGGCTGCTGGAACGCAGAAGGCGTTCCGGTTTATGAATCTGACATTTTTGGGCTAGATATTGCGGACCTGTGCCAAAGAGGCTTTTATGTATTATGCAACAGATCTTGAATTTTATACGCTGGCGTATGGGCAGCCAGTGAAGCTCTTCCAAAAGGGGCCTGGATGGAGTTCTCGATGGGACATTAAGGACTAGTCTGGCTGCTGTATTTTGGGCCACTTGCAGTCGGTTAAGCACGTCTTCAATAGCGGAAATGAGAAGACCATTGCAATAGTCTAAGCGACTTATTACAAGGGCCTGGACAAGGGTTTTTCTGTAGACGTCTGATAGAAAAGGAAATACTCGTCTTAGAATACCAATTGTCTGAAAACATGATCCATTCACCACGTTCACATGTTCTTTTAGAACTAGTCCCTGATCTAATCGCACTCCCAGATTCTTCACTGGTTGCTTTGGGCATGGGACAGGTACTAAGTCCAAAGGCCACCAGTCTGGTGACCATAGGAGATTAGCTTTCCCAAAAAGCAGGACCTCAGTCTTGCACACGTTGCACTGAAGGCAATTGGAGGCCATGCAATTGGACACTGCTCTCATGCCCTCGGCAAGAGCATTCTTAGTGGCAGGAGTGAGAGTCTGGAAGGGAAACAAAAGCTGGGTGCCGTCAGCGTACGACACTGGAATACATCTGTGTGCTCTCACAATGTCAGCAAGGGGGGCCACGTACACATTAAATAATGTGGGGCTTAGGCATGAGCCCTGTGGAACCCCCTTAGTGAACTCCCTAGAAGTGGAACGATAGGAGCCCAAGCTGACGCTTTGTGAGCGGCCAGAGAGAAAACTCTCCAGCCAGGACAGTGCCATACCTCCAATCCCCACTCTATGCAAACGACCGAGAAGAATCTCATGTGACACTGTGTCGAAGGCTGCAGACAGGTCTAATAAAGGCCTCAGACGAAATCAGAGCTATTATGGACCAGGGAGGTGCGGCTGTCCTGATCCTTCTGGACTTGTCCGCAGCCTTTGATACGGTCGACCATGCTATTCTGGTCGACCGTGTCACAGCCCTGGGGATAAACGGTACGGCTAGAGATCTTATTTCATCTTTTCTGGCCAACCGTACCCAGACAGTGAAGTTGGGTAACTTCTATTCTCCTGTCTCTGCACTCCCCTGTGGAGTTCCACAGGGTTCCTCGCTAAGTCCAAAGCTATTTAATATCTATGCAGCAGACTTAGCGAGGGTAATAAAGGCCCATGGGTTGCGACTTACATCCTACGCAGACGACACCCAACTGGTTCTGGCGATCCACAAGGACGGACCAGCGGTGGCAGCTAATTTTCAAAGGGCCATGCTTGCTGTCAGTACCTGGATGTCCTCCAATTGTGTGAGGCTTAACTCAGACAAAACCGAGGTCATGACCTTTGGTAAACTCTCCCCGGACTGGTCTTCCACTTGGTGGCCTAACCAGCTGGGCTCTCCACCTGTCCCAGTTGAAAAGGCTAGAAACCTGGGAGTCATTTTTGACAGCAAGTTGTCATTTAACCTTCATGTCAACAAGGTTGTGTCATCTGCGTTCTTTATTCTAAAGAAAATTAGGAAAATACTGCCTTACCTCCCCACCTCAGCTGGGAAGACCCTGGTCTCCACCCTAGTGTTTTCCAAAATTGACTACGGGAATGCCCTCTTCCTTAATACTCAGAAACTCGTTCTATCTAAGTTGCAGTCCATACAGAATGAGGCTGCAAGAATTCTTCCTGACATCCCCCGCCGTCAGCCAACCACCTCAGCCATTCGTCACCTGCATTGGCTAAGAGTAGAGGGCCGTATTAAATTCAAGGCCCTCTTCATCGCCTACAAGGCAGTGCATGGCGTCGGTCCAAAGTTTCTGATTGAAGCGTTCCAGTTGTATAGCCCTAAGAGACAGCTGAGATCCGCCAACACCTGCCTGCTTCCGGTACCTCGCACGAGAACGGCAATCTGGGGAGACAGGCACTTCTTGGTTGCCACACCCAAACTTTGGAACCTTCTGCCACTCACCATAAAAACTGCCCCCAATCTGATGAGCTTTCGTAGGCTCTTAAAAACATGGTTGTTCAACCAGTAAGCCAGCTGCTCGGTCTCTCTATCCGCCACATGCGCCGAGACACCTTCGGGTATTTGTTTGCGCAATAAAAATCTCGAAAATAAATAAATAAATAAAATAACAGCTCCAGAATCATCGAGCCTCCTCTATCCTGTGTCATCTTGATGTTATCTGCCACAGAGAGGAGCGCAGATTCAGTGCTGTAGTTGGGTCTGAGCCCAGATTGAGAATAGTCCAGACCCCATGTTGCCTCAATGAAGTTAGACACATGAGTGTTCACATGTTTCTCGGTCAATTTGCTCAAAAATGGCAGTAGGGAGATGGGGCGGAGGTTGGAAAGATCTGTCCATGGCATGGCCAAGTTTTTACTAATCGGATTTACTACCGCTTTTTTCCAGTCTTGGGGTATTTGTCCCTCTTTAAAAGAGAGATTCATGATGGTTTGGATCATTGGGCAGAGTAGATTACTTAATGAGGCAGTTACTTTAGGTGGAATGGGATCTAAAGGGGAGCCTGTTTTTATGTTGCTTATCAAAGACAGAATGTCATTTTGACTAGCTTCAGGGAAGGCAGTCAGAGTACCCTTATATATACTAGAATGTGCCAGAGTACAGATAGCAGTGTCTTTGGATTTGTTAGCATTGGCAATTTTTTCATAAATAGCCTCTATTTTGTTTTAAAAAAATAGGGAGATGTCATTACATAAGGTTTGAGAGAACTCATCAGGACCCTCGCAGGCCGAGGGTTTCACAAAGGTCTGCAAGATCCTGTATAGCTCTCTGGAGGAATTGCCTGCTTCTGTTAGCTGTGATGTCAGGCAGTTCTTCCTGGCTAGCCTGATGTTTTTGTAATAGGAAGACATGGCTTCTGAATGGTTTTTCTGGCTTTCTTCAGTGTGGATTTTCCTCCATATTTTTCCAATGTCCTGCAACCCTGCTTTTGTAGTCTAAGATGTTCGGTATACCATACCTCCTGCTTAGATGTAGGATGTTGTTTCATTAATTTCAGCGGGGCTAGGAGATTGACTGCTTCCATGAGAGCTGTGTTGTATTTGGAAAGAGCTGACTCTACGTTGTCTGTTACTGCAATGAGCGGCTCTCTCCATACTTTTTGGATCTCATCTAAAGTAACCCTATGCCATTGTCTGTGCCATATGGGAGGGGCGGGGGATGTTTGGTGGGTTTAACTAGACCAGGGAGGGAAAATTTAACCACACAGTGGTCTGACCAGTTTACTCGGGTCGGGGGATGGTAGTCCCCTAACAGGAGAAAATGTTCTTTAGCTCTAAGGTGTTGTGCAAGTAACTCAGTTAAAGACAGAGTAAATCCTGTACCTGGCCTAGGGGGGCGATAGTTCAGGGCTCCTTTCCAGTGTTCTTTAGGACCTGAATTAATCTTAAATATCATCACTTCCATCGAGGGGCGGCTAATCTGTTCAATTATTGAAACTTTTAAACCTTCTTTATATATAATAGCTATTCCGCCTCCGGTTTTGATCGGGCGGTCAAGCCTTAGAATTTTGTATCCTGCAGGAATTCCTAGTGTAATGGCAGGTGTCGTGTGTGGTTTTAGCCAGGTTTCTGTTAAAAAACAGATTTCCGGATTGGCTGTGTTAATGAGGTCCCATACCTCAAGGTGGTGTTTAGGTAGTGAGCGGGCATTGAGAAGAAAACTTTGCCAGCCCTTGGGCGCTGATGTTCTCCTTACAATGCCTCCAGTGAAATTAGCGATGTAAGATGCCTGGAATCTTCACTGAATGCATGAGAATGGGCCTTCAAGACATGGCCATTGATCACGAACACAGCCCACCGCCCCCTGAGGTTGCAGGTCAAATAAGTTTGGGTATCCGCCGTCCGATCCATGTCGATTCAAACAGAGTTTGTAGCCCCTAGCCCCGTCCTGTCGCGGACGGGTGCAGACGGGCTACTTTGTGGCTACTCTTCGGCGTAGCTTCGACTCCACTGCGCGCGACCGCTGCGCGCTCGGAAGAGGGCGAGGGCTAAATAGCCCAGAATAAAGCAGGCGCTAGAGCTGTAACCGCTGTAACCGCTCCAGCAATCACCCAACAGGAAGTGCCTGGCTCTCCCTGACCCGCCCTCCGCACAACGGTACTAGGTACCTCGTCGGACCGGGGCGGGCAGGAGTGGACATCAAGCCCAGGCTTCCTCCGCTGACCAGAAGTACCCTCCTCCCCCCCTATTAAATCTGAGGAAAGGTGGCGCGAGGTAGCGCAAGGTGTTAGGCTATCACAGAGAAATTAATGTTATTTAAAATGTGTGCAAACAATTCAGTTCAGTTATTAAAAGTCTGTTTGTAAATCAACAGCAATTAAAAGATAGTAATTCTCTGAGCACAGCAATATAGGCACAGCGCAAGGCACAGTTCTTATACCTCTGGCGAGCAAGCGGATCGGGATGACTCTGCCACAGTCACCCTACCGCAGCTCGCAGGTGAATGGGCTCCGCCTAAATAGCCCAGAAAAAAGCAGGCGCTAGAGCGCTAACCGCTCCAGCGATCACCTAACAGGAAGTGCCTGGCTCTCCCTGACCCGCCCTCCGCACAACGGCACTAGGTACCTCGTCGGACCGGGGCGGGCAGGAGTGGAAATCGAGCCCAGGCTTCCTCCACTGACCAGAAGTACCGTCCTCCCCCCTATCAAATCAGGACTGAGGAAAGGTGGCGCGAGGTAGCGCAAGGTGTTAGGCTATCACAGAGAAATTAAAGTTTTTAAAAATGAGTGCAAACAATTCAGTTCAGGTATTAAAAGTCTGTTTTTAAATCAACAGCAATTAAAAGATAGCAATTCTCTGAGCACAGCAATATAGGCACAGCGCAAGGCACAGTTCTTATACCTCTGGCGAGCAAGCGGATCGGGATGACTCTGCCACAGTCACCCTACCGTATTTCTATTTTATTTTATCCGCTTCCCCTGCGTCTTCCTCCCCCACGCCCCCTACCTTCAATCCATGCTGGCCAACACTGGCTGCATGGATATTTTTATACCAAGGGACCAGAGAGGCCCCAAAGAAGGCAATATCTATATTCACATTAACGAAATGGGAACATGTCCCCTTTCTAAACATCTAAAAGAAAACCAAACGCCCTGCAAAGCAACCATATCCATGAACCATTAGAATCTAGCACATTTTGTTAAGGCTAAAGGGGGAGGATCAATCTTACAGAGCACTATAGACCAAAGCCCCACAAAGCACCTATCCTATCCAACAGACCAGCCTCCACCCTCCCCCATCCAATTCCTTACGAACCCAGGATCGCTCATTTGTAGTGCAGAGTGATCAGGGGATTACAACTAAACTTCATGTGCTTTCAACCCCACCCAGCATACGCAGCATTTGGTACCTGGGGCAATTTGGATATTAAAAATGGATAATGGTTTGAACAATTAAAACAAATTCAAAACTATGAATGTTATTAGATATGGGTCAGTATTTACTGTCCTACCCAACTCACAAACATTCCAAGAGTCTCTTAGAGAAAGGCCTAGATTGTAATTGTATTTATATAGCACCTACTATCCCTGACTAGGTGTTGAAGCACTCTACGACAAGCAGCCCTGGCATGCGACAAGGTCCAGGAACCAAACATTAGTGATTAGTCCTGTGTGTATTGGTTATTGTTGGTGATTGGAATTAATCTTGTGCTCTCCAGGAAACCTTTACATGCATTTACTTAAGTTTCCTTGTGGGAGATGAAATGAATAGGACTTTGGCATGAACACTAGTGGGAAGTTCACGCAAAATGTTGTTGTGATTGATAAATGAGCTAGAGGTGATGTATGGGTACTAACTACAAAAGGACTTCGTTATGATCTTTAAAAGGAATAGTGGGCAATTTGCAGCAATCCTGTAATAGAAATGAAGGCAAACATGCAACAGATTAGGCTGTGTTAAAAGAAAGAAGGCATGCAAGGATGGAAAATGGGAAAGTGTCACTGAGAGAAAAAGAAGAGGTAACAATCAACGTTTTAGGTCAAGGTCAATTTTCATGCACGGTGTAGGAATATAGAGAAGGCTTTTTGAAATAGCATGCAATCTAAGGTTTCAACACTGTAGAGAGAATTTTTTTTCTCCATGTAATAGAGTGCTCTACTAGACACTTTTCTCAGGCACTAGATTCAGATGAACAGTATATCCCCTGCTCCAACACAACTAGATCACACATTCAGCAAGAACAGCTGATCATCTCAGGGGTTGAGAGTATGAAGAAATCAATGGATGCATATTGGGAAATATCTGGAGATTGTCTGCCTTATAAACTAAGACATTGCACAACTACAAACTGCACTGTCTGCAGTGGATTTTGATACGTATCTTCCCCTTAGATCATTCATTATCTCTCCTTAACACAAGGTACAAGTAGTTACTGTTACATCAAAGAACACCTTAAATTATTTGAGATTGTAGTATAAGGTACAAACAAAAATACCACCATGCAACAGCAGATAGTTTGTAGTAAATTAAATATAAAATGATCATGTTAACTGTAGTAAATTGAAACAAATATTAGAACTCAATTGCCTCAAACATCAGTAGCTGTCAGTACAAACGCACAAAGATGTAGGTAATTACTTACATCTCAACACAGAACGCAACAAGTGTTAACGTTCAACAGCAGCCCAAACATGAAATCCGAGGTACATTTTTCCATCGATATTTTCTTAAATACAGTGCTATAAAGAACACTTTAAATTAGAATTAGCAGGCTCTGAACAGCGCACCAAGAGAAAAAAGCTGTAACAAATATTTTGAGTCACATTATATTCCCATGTGTTCTCACAATATTTGTGTTATGCTATAATCACGTGTACCCTTAACACCCTGTAGTGTAACATCATATTACCGAGTCACAGATCACAATATTTGTGAAAGTGCAACACAATATGTACCTAACGAAGAAAATGCACATCATCAAGCCAGGTTTTAAAACAATTTCTTGTGCAAACAATATATCTTTCACTCTGCCAGAGAATAGGACAATCACTGCAAAACTGAATATAGCAACCCCGTACAACTCTAACCATTCATACCCAGACCAAGAGTTCAACTGTCCTCCTAGCAGAAACTTGCATTCAGAGAGATCACGAGAATCCAGTTGTTTCTTTCTGAAGTTGCGGCAATGCATAGGGGCAGGTAACTGCTTACCCTTCTCCAGCTTCCATTCTGTTCCCAGCAATCCAGGCCAGAGCAAGATCTTATGTCCGTATCTCCGGACTTTGATGTGCTCTTGTGCTACATTTGAATGTTTCAGTTCCCCGCACCACTGGCTGGAGATAGCTTTGTGATGGGTGGCTAAAACAGTACGAGGATCATAGCGAGGACGTTGTGACCATGGATCTGATCCAATACCAATTTCCTACCCTTTGTTTATTTTTATTGCCTGTCTTGAAAGTGCATATTTCTATTCATTACACATTACCTGCTCCCACGATCTGAGACTTTGGTGGTGTCAGTTTTCATGATCTCATGATGAGATTCCCTATCCACGTGATGGCATTATAGGCAAAGTGGCATATCAGCAAGAGACGGCGATAAATATCGCAAAGCGCGCTTAGCGCTTTTTTATTTATTGCCTCCTATCGCTGGAATTTATAGCCCGGTTATTGCGTTATTAACAACGCTTTTCTCCAGGGCGAAAACATTCCAGCGATAGCGGCTGTAGGAAGGGGGAGACTCTAGTTGGCGCAGTGAAACACTAGCGACAAGCAGGGACTCTCTCTTCCTCGTCAGGGCTGAGGGTTACCTTCCAGACAACCTCTGCTTACCCTCTAGGTAGTGTGGCTTAAGCAGTCGTAGGCTAATCTTTGGGGCACATAGGGTTAAACATTTGCAATATTACACCATCACAACCAACCCACCACACAATGAGACCAAACTGTATTCTGTAAAGAAATATATATCTTTATATAAATTTCAAGCAGGCTTAGGAATACAGTTATCAGGCTTTCAAATAGCGGTTTCAAGTTACTTAGTTCAAGTTGCCACAGTTCTTTCTAGCAATAAGCGTTCTTTAGGGCCTTCTGGCCGGTTCAACAAAGTTCTTGTAGAGCGGGCGGTTTCCAGGGGAGCTGTCCCACGTCGCGTTGCCTTCCCGGGGTCGCTGTTCGTTGCGTCTCTCAGCCGAGCAGGTCACGGGTCATCCGGGGCAGCGGTGCTCTGTGGCGGCAGGGTCCTTTCCTCGTCGTCCGCTCCGACCCTGGAGGCGGCGGCTGTTGTGGTGGCGGCCAGTGGCAGTACGGTCCCCAAGTGCAGGACGTACCCAGCCAAGGGCCGGTGCAGCTGTGCGCTCACAGCTGAGCTGTCGGGCAAGGTACCGACTCAGTGGATTCTCGCAGGGCAACGGTCCGTCTTTGCAGGTGGGTTGGCTGCTCCTGGCGCAGTCAACTCGAGAGCTCGGACCGGACGGGCCCTCCTTCGCTTTGCTCTCGGGCTCCCGGTGCAGTTGCGGTCACGGTGTTCGGGCCAGCAGCGGCTGGACCTCACTTTGCTTCCGCTGTTGCTCTGGGCCCCGGTCACGGTGGTCAGGGGGATGTCGTTGCCTTGGAGGAGACTCCTCCGTTGGTACTGCAGCGATAGGCAGCACACACAGTCGCTTTCTTCAGGAAGTAGCGCCCACTGGTCCTGGGGCGCTGGTCAGGGGGCAAGTTCACAGCAAGCCCTTGGAGATCTCTCAACAGAGTTTGGCACAAGTTAAAGCAAAAGTCTTCTCGTAGTCTTTCCTTTCTCCTCTCCTTCGGCAGCAAGGCACCGGACACAGGCAAGAGACAGCACCCTTCCTTGTCCTTTACGGTCCTTCTCGTCGGGCAGAGTTCCTTCTGTAGCCCAAACCGGATCTAATTTTCAAGGAGCAGGGCTCCTTCTTTTATACGGTATTTCTTTTGTTCTCACAGGCCAGGGGGGCCTTTGCATAGCCACTTTCAGTCCTTGAGTACCCTGATGGGTGTACTCCGGCTTCTGCTTTCAGTGTGAGGGGCAGGCGCATCAGATGCCCCACAGGAGGTGGAGCCAGCATTGTGCGGACAGGGGCCGCCAGAGTACCTTGTTGATGGGGGCTTCGCCCTTCCTGGGCCAGGTGTCGGCTGAGTCATCAGTCGCTCCCCAGGAGGGTGGAGCCAGCATTGTGGTGGCAGGGCACAGCAAGATCCAGAGTCAAGAGCCACTCCTACCTCCCACTAAGGTGTAATCTGCGCATTCACCACCTGTCATCCCCCCCAGCCCTGTCACTCACACATCCCAGACAGTCAGATACACATACCAGCAGAGGCGGGCTGAAATGGTTAGGCAAGCAAATGCTAACTTCTTAAAAGTAGCATTTGCAAACCCAGGACACTAAAATAAACTTGACTACAAGAAATATTTTATCATCCTGAGTTCAGGCATACTAAACACGACTCGCTACCATGCTCCTTGAGCCTGCTGGGATTATAGGGTCTAATAATTCCAGCAGCTCAGTCTGGCCTAATGGAACAGGTAGCCTTCAATAGTGAAATACGGTTTTGGTTGTAAGTCACTACTAGGACATGCCACACACATCAGGGCTTGTCCTACCTTACACCTACAACGCACCCTGCCCGCAGGCCTACCATAGGGGTGACTAATATGTAGTCAAGGGAAGGTTCGGGGGCTGGCAAGTGGGTGCACTTGCCCAGCTAGCGTGACAGTACGAGACCGCACGCGGGTTCTGCGGTCGCAGTTCCCAGACACATCTTTACGGCTGCTTCGGTGGGTGGCGCAACCAGCGCTGCAGGCCCACCAGCAGTATTGGTATCTACAAGCCCCGGCACTCCTAGTGCACTTTACTAGGGACTAACAGTAAATCCAATGAACCAATCATGGATACCAATCGCATGTACAATTTACAGTAGGGAGCACTTGCACTGCAGCACGGGTCAGCCGTGGCGCAGTGCCCTGAGTATCGGAAAACCAGCAAAACATCGGAGGCACATCAGCAAAAAGTGGAAGGGAAACTCACGCCAAGGTGCCAGGTCTAACAGCGGCGTTGTAGGAGGGGATAGTGCTGGATATCCAGCGAAAAGTCCACAGGAATTGCAAAAACTTTGTTGATAGGCCAAGGTGCACTCACCCTGACGATCCACCTGTCATTGGATAATGCAGGTAAGTCAGGTTTTCAGCATATTTTAGTTTTCGGCAAAAACCGTGGTTAGCGCGGATTTTAAAATTGCTAACCGTGTTGTGGGCCGCCTTGTAAATATTGCGATGTGCACATAGCGATAATTTACATGGTATTCCTTGAGGGGTACGCCCAGTGACGCCCACTTTGCATCTCATTAGAGATGCAGATCAAGGCGTCGGGAAAACAGTCGCTAACATGCGCAAATGCATGTTAGCACAGCCTTGTAAATCGGGCGATAATATTATATCCGCTTGGAGTTCTGGACTTTTTGGTTCCGTCCAGAGGTGTCAGGGAAAAACACCCAAAGACCCCGGAGTTCCACCTGCCTTGGTGCACAAATGAACAGAAACACGGGCTTCTCGAAGGTGGCGTCAAAGACCAAAGGTTTATTACTGCAGGGACACAGAAGTCACAGAAACTACGCATGGGCAGTAACTAGGAGCCTGTTCAAATTGTACAAAGAGGGTTGCTCCTTATATACTAAATTTTGGCCTTTAGGCGAATTCTTTACATGTTAGTACATTCCCAAACATTTGTGTCATGAACAATAAATATTTGGTGTACACAGGAATCGTCGACAATATCTGATGTCAAAACATTACGAACGAGGGGTTCCCACTTTTCCATCATAATCTCATGTCAACTTTTCATTCAAGACCCGGACCGCCTCATCGTAAATTTCGTTACCTCCCCCTAATAAAGGCCCAGAAGGAAAGGAGCAGAGCCAGGTGCAGAAGATAGAAAAGCAGGATAAGGCATGTTTGTGGGTTGTAAATGGGCAAGGCTACCGGCTTCGGCCGCCTAATCGTGATCAGGACAATGGACACGAAGACCAGTTTAGCAGGTCTGGCCTCTGGCAGAGAAGGCAGCCTTTGTCGAGTCATGCAGCTACAGCGTGATCTGGTTTGAGGTGTACGTGTCATGAAAGAGGTGAATCTCCGGCTAAGGCTATGTGTCCTTAATCGAAATGAAGTGATCAGAGGTTATTGCGTATGTGAGGGCAAGAAACACAAAATGGCGGCCATGATCTAAGATGGATGCCGTGGGTAGATCAGAAATATGTTTATAAAAGGAGTGCTCTTGCTCGTAGCGTAGCAGAAACACCAGGATATGCTAAATGGATCATTTGCGGTTCGCTGATACCAATATTATGTATTTCCGACAATATTGAAAACACGGGTTCAAATCGTCACGGAACCTCAGACCCTCCTTTTGCCCTTACATAGGCAATTACTCAGTCTATGTCAGAGTCTAATTCTATGTTCATCAGGTCAGTGACATGCTGTTGTATCATCATCCTTTCTCGTGCCTTTTCTCCAAACGCAGGTGGTTTTCTAAAACAGGTTGCAGCACAAAGACTACACAGAGCAGGACCACACTGGATAATCAGGCAACATGAGAACAGGAATACTAAGATGACACCAATGACCATTAGAACCTTCCATCCCCACGCTGAGATCAGAGTCCAAAACCACTCCATGAAGGACCAGTTTCCCTTGTCTACATGAATAGAGTCGGAAATCTTGTGTAGCTTAGAGATCGCCTCATAGACTGTTGGAGCATTATTAGGGATAAAGACACAGCAGCTCGATTGGATCATTCTGCATACCCCACCTCGATCTGCAAGTATAACATCTAGAACCATACGGTTCTGCAACGTCATGAGTCTATCCGCCTGAAGCTCAGCTGTCAAATTGCTAAGGGCACCAGCAGTTTCGGTAATAGTAGATTCAACTACCCGTGTTAGCTGACGTATGTTTCTACTATTGGCCATAGGCCCCCAGAACGAGCTTCCTGACCAGCAGTATCTTCCTTGCTGAAGACACCTCTCGCTACTCTGGTTCTGTGGTAATCAGATGAAGCAGTGTATGTCGGGGGCAACAATCGAGCAATATAGCATGATCCTGAAAAGTCGGCAGGCAACCATGTATAAGCTCTATCTCGACAGATGAAGTAGGTACCCCTAGCAGTAAGAAAGGCAGGGGAAGAGTTAGCCGGAAACACATAAGTCTCTACGCACTCACTCCTCCCTAGCTGAGCTCTCGGATTTCTCCCATTCCCTTGCAAACAGACCTGACCTCGGTGAGGTACGACCCAGATTGGAGTTGAGCTTTTACGCTTGCTTTCTCCTAAACTAAGGCGATACTCTGAAGTATTCCAACTTAAATACACTCGCAATTCGTCTCTAGGGTATGATGGAGTATTATTGACGTCCTTGATCATGTCAATAATTCCCTGGACTAAAGCTTTGTTGGCAGAGTTATATTTAGTGGAACGTGGTGGACGTGGAGGATAGGTCTCAAGGGCATAAGCAAAGATTGTTTGAAGGGCCTGAAATGATCCATTGTAGCTGAAAGGCAAAACCAGATAAGGAATACCTTTATCCATAGTGTGGGGTATCAAGCCACACACCCAGCAGTCTGTAGTGTTAACTACCAGTTGGTGTTGGTGCAAGAGCTGTACAAAAGTGTTGTTAATGAACTCTGAGCGTCGGGCTTGCTCATGTTCGGGAAACGAATGAAAAGAGTGTATAGAAGAAACAGTAGAAGTAGCAGGATCAAGGGGAGGTACTGTAGTTACTGGCACAAAAATCAAATTTATACTGAAGACGATTCCACCCACCAACGTTATCAAAATAATCAAGAATGTAATGGCACATTGCATCAAAAAGCATTTGCTATGAAGAATTCTATAAAGTCTGTTTCTGCGAACATAAATCACATTTTCTCGTTGCAGCGCAGGAAGCTCCATCTTCTACAATCCGCTCGCGACCACTGATGATGTGTACGTAGATGAAAATGCCTCTATCAGCCCTGGGAGTTCCCAGAACCAACAGAAAGATCGACCTTGTGTCAGACCCCTGCAGATTCAACTAGGCACACAGCCACGACCTTACGGCTACCCAGACGGCAAGGCAATTTTAAAAAAACAACAAAACAATAGCAAACTTCCTGGCTGAAGGCAAAAGTTCAAAAATTTTAAAATATCGCAATAGGCAGTTGCCTGCTTTATTTGTCCATTTTACGGTTTCGTAAGTTATATCTCTGCTTTGCAGGTACTGTCTGATCAGCAAATAACGTTTCACTGGTAGCTGTTGCAGTGTTCAAGTTCGCAGATGACAAAGTTTTTTCTGATGTAGGGGACAAATGTTCAGTGTTCAAAAGAGTCTTTTCTGGAGGAGAGTCAGAGCTTGGAGTGTCAGTGATCAATTCGGCATCGCTGAAAGGGATGAATTCTGGCGTGCTTTCAAATTCGGAGGAACCAATTCCCTTCTTCACCCAGTCGTCGTAAGGAAGTGGCAAAGGCACACGCTTTACATGGGATGCATGCACCCAGTGCTTGCGTCCAGCCACACGAACCGCTGTTCTCGTTGAAAGTAGGATTTGGAAGGGGCCGACAAATCTCGGCTGAAGGTTCTTCGTCCTCGCGAAATTTCTGATGACAACAAACTCGCCTGGTTTCAGCTGATGCCCTGGACTCTCCGGAGGCTTTGGCAAAGCATCGAAAACCTGTTGATGAATAAGACTCAATTTAGCAGTCAAGTCATAAAGGTAGTCTATCAACATAGGATATTCTAGGGAACAAAACTTTTTAGGCCTTGGCACGCCCCAAATATTTGCCGGGCGGCCAAAAACTATTTCGTAGGGGCCAAGCCCCACTCTAGAATGTACAGTTGCTCTCGTTGATAACAAAGCCAAAGGAAGTGCGTCTGGCCAGGCTAAACCTGTGGATGCTTGTTTTTTAGCTAGTTTCAGCTTGAGGGTGCCATTATAACCCTCCACTAAACCAGCAGACTGGGGATGGTTCGCACTGTGGAATTTTTGTTTCAGCCCTAGACCCACACACACACTCTGCATAACTTTCCCTATAAACTCACTTCCGTTATCTGACCATACAATCCGTGGCATTCCATATCTAGGGAAATATTCTTTGAGAAGAATCTTGGCAGTTGATAGGGCAGTATTGTCCTTTAGTGGATATGCTTCGATCCACCTGGAAAAAGCACAAACTACCACCAGGACATACTTCAAATTATTACAGCGATCCATGTGAATGAAGTCTAACTGAATCACTTCAAAGGGGCAGGAAGGAGGAGCGAAATGACCAGCTGGAGTTGGAGTTCCCTTGCCAGGATTATGCATCAAGCATACCATACAATTTTTCACCACTCTCTCTGCACACTTACTGATCCCATCATTCTTCCAGACTGGAGCCAACATCTTACAAATTCCTTTAGAACTTATGTGCGCTACTCCATGCGCCATTGTCACCACTGCAAGCACATACGCGTCAGGCAGCATCCAACGTTGCTGTTCTGTCAAATCAATCCAACATCCATTCGAATCCAACTTGCCCATACTTTCTCTCCATACACGTTTTTCTTCCTCAGTTGCTTCTTTCTGAATCTCTTTCACACTTTCCATAGTATCCTCACACATTCCAGAGTCAGCAATCCATCTTGCAGACGTAGCAACATACATTCTGCTCATCGTGTCTCTAGCTGTCTGTTTAGCAATTTCATCAGCAAAAGCATTCCCACGACCAACATCATCCGTGATTGCTTTATGAGCACTGCACTTTACAATCGCAACTTCAGTCGGCAAGGTTAGAGATTCCAACAAGTCGTTAACTAGCTGACCATGTTGGATCTTAGTCCCATGGGACGTAATGAAACCTCTTTCTCTCCACAAATGGCCAAAACTATGGGCCACGCCAAATGCGTACTGACTATCTGTAAAGACATTCACTCTCTTTCCCTTAGCTAAAACACACGCTCTTGTTAGAGCTATTAATTCTGCAGCTTGGGCAGAATTCTGACTCACTCTTGCAGTCTCCACAATCGTCTTCAAAGTCGTTACTGTGTAAGCAGCAGTCACATCACCATTCTCCAATTTAAAACATGACCCGTCCACATACAGCGTACCATCTGGATCGGATAGCGGAGTATCCTTTAAGTCGATGCGTCCTTTTGTCTCTTCCTCCGTTTTAAAACAACAATCATGTGGCTCGGAATCACTCGACTCTTGATCAGTCGGCAACAGCGTTGCTGGATTCAATACATTACATCTTTTGATCTGAATATGACTTGCTAGTAATGTCAGCTCGTAACCAGATAGTCTCGCACTGGTAAGGTGTTGTGTCTTCGTTCGATTCATGAGTGTATCCACTGCATGAGGAACCATGACTACTAGCATGTTGTTCATTACCAAACCAGCAGATTGTCGAATGGAAGCCGCAGCTGCCGCTGTAGCTCTCAAACAACTAGGCAACGCTCTAGCTACCGGATCTAATGTTGATGAAAAATACGCACAAGGGCGTTGTTTGTCACCAAACTTCTGTGTCAAAACACTCAACGCGCAACCTTCTCTCTCGTGAACATAGAGCGTGAATGGCTTGCTGTAATCGGGTGTACCCAATACAGGAGCTGAACACAAGGCTTTTCGTAATTCAGTAAAACTTTCTTGACATTCATCAGACCATGGCACCGGACTCGGAACATTTTTCCCAGTCAAAGCTACCAACGGTTTTGCTAAAAGAGAAAAATTTGGGATCCACTGCCTACAGTAAGAGGTAATACCTAGAAAAGCACGTACTTCTCTCTGTGTGCGTGGAACACTCATCTGCGTAATTGCTTTTATTCTCTCTGGGGTCAACTTCCTTCCCTCCTTTGACAAGAGATGACCTAGGTAGGTCACTTCTTGGCAGCAGTATTGCATTTTCGAAGGTGACACCTTGTGATTCAAATTAGACAAATGATGCAGTAACAAAATCGTAGCTGCTTTGCAAGTTTCCTTATCATCAGCAGCCACTAAAAGATCGTCTACATACTGTACTAGAGCGGAACCTGGAGGAAGGACAAAAGGAATCTAACTGGCTTTTTAATGCTTGACTGTAAATGGATGGGCTCTCACAATAGCCTTGTGGAGCGCGTTTAAATCTGAAACTGCGACCTCCTAGACAGAAGCCGAAAATATCTCTGCTTTCCTCGGCTATCGGAATGCTGAAAAAGGCATTCTTCAAGTCGATGACTGAGAACCAAGTAGCTGTAGCAGGAATTAGTGTTAACAAGGCAGTAATGTCTGGCACTACAGGAAACTGCGGGACCACAATTTTATTAACCTCTCTAAGGTCGATAACAAACCTATAAACTGGAGGCTTTGTAGGATCAGTTCGTTTCAAAATCGGTAGTACAGGACTGTTACAGACATTCCCTCTCGTTTCTTCAATCACACCTTTTTTAATCAAATCTTGCACAATCAATAAAAGTGCACGCTCACCTTCACTAGATATTTTATATTGAGGAATTCTTGGAAATTTTACATTCGCTTTTAAAGTTACTACATACGGTGGTATTTCTAAAAGGCCTACATCATTAGGACCAGTCGCCCAAAGAGAATCAGGGAGTGAGCGTAGCTCTGGCGGGAGTGCATCCATTGACAAGTACATCGGAGAAGTGATATTTTTACCCAACGTAAGCTGTACTCCCTCCGGAGAACAGTACAATGTCGCATATAGTCGTTTTAACAAATCTAGACCAAGCAGATTTTCATTACAACCTGTTGTCAAAATCAGAGGTGCTTTCAAGTGACATGGTCCAACAGAAATAGACAAAGGACCAGATATCGGGTTGTAAACAGGGGCGCCTGAAAAACCTACAGAAACGTTTGTTGAGCCGGACAAAGGTGCGCCAGGGAGTTTCGCATGAATGATAGAACTTTTTGCGGCACCAGTATCCAACAGAAACGGTTCGACTACACCTGATGTTGCTACTGCGACATAAGGCCCACTCTGATCCACTGGAACTGATACTACTCCCTCTCTCTGTCCATGGCTGTCCTAGTACACATTTTGCTGAAATCCCTCATCCACTTCACAATAATCTTCAACAAGATACTGTTGAGATCGATTTTGCTGAGTAGACTGTCCATTTCGTTGATCAAAGTGATTTGAAGGACGATCATTCGTTTGTGGAGGCATAGCACCTCGCCCTCGACCTCTAGAATTTTGCACAAAACCACCACGACCTCTCTGAGCTGCTGCTGCATTATTTTGCGCTAAGATCGGACATTCATTTTTGTAGTGACCCTCTTTCTTACAGTACGCACATTGGTTCCACTGATATTGAGGTCTTGATGTACTATAATCTGTTATTTGATATGAATTCTGTTGCATATTAGTCTGATTCGTGCGAGGCGGATACGCCTGCTGTAAAAGAACTTTAGTTTTTAAGTCTTTCGTTTTCTTTTCTGATTTCTCCTTTTCCTCTTTATCCCTGTTTTCATAGTACTGTGCAGTCGCAAGTATTTGCGCAGTCGTGGACACAGCCCACGCACTCTCTGAATCCTTTAATTTATTGCATAATTCAGGTAACAAATTATGCACAAATTTATCGACAAACAGTCTTTGCCCTCCTTCTGTGCTCATGTCCTGACCACTATGATCTACAAAAGTCTCTTCAAACCTCGTGAAGAAGTCGGAGACACTTTCGTCTTTCTTCTGCCTGCATGCTGATAACTTGTCCCAATTAACACGCAATGCGGGCATCAGAGTCTTCATTAAATCAATTATTCTACCTGGAAGATTAGCAATTAGGGGTTCGGGTTTTGCACCACCTACTTGCTGACCATCCGCTGCAGTGATAGCTGCCCAGTCACCGCCTAAGGCAACTTGATGATCCTCTCTACGAATTTTAGCCCATACTGGTTGCGGAACTACGTTGCCAAATAACATATCGATGTCTGCTAAGTTCATTATACAAGCCTCAACTGTCTGTGTTAATTCCTTATAGTATCCAGCAGGATTCTTACGCGGATCTGGCAAGGCCTGCTTCACTGCTAGCACTTCAGCTCGCTTCCACGGAATGTGTATCCACACCCTTTGGAATTGGGCTGGAGCGGCTACAATACCATTATTATGATCAGCTTGCACAGCTTCGCGCCAAATTGGAGGAACCTCCCTCATTGGATATTGGCGACTTAATTTCGTCTTGCTTTTCTCTAAATCTCTCGGTGAACGAAGTGATGGATCATTCCTATAACTTAAAATCAGTTCCATCGCTTCTTCTATATTATCACCCACTATCATTCCAGCAGCAAAGTCTTTCTGAACCTTGATTAAATATTCTAAATTAGATTCAACATCGTCTTCTTCTATTTCTTCACGTAACAACGAGCACATCTCGTCAAAGACATACCGTTGCGTTGGTTCTTTCCACTGCATAAACGTATCTAGCACATCTCTCGTACTATATCTCCTACTTTTCGAAATCCATCTGAGAGCCGTGGAATCTAAAATTCCCCGTTCCTCAGTACTTGGAAGCTGACTACGTCTCTGAACAGAGTCAGGAGTAGGAGTCTTGATTAAAGTTTTATAGAAAGGAGACAGCATATTAGATACAGAATCAGTGATTCTCCGACGAACAGAAAGTGGAGTCAACACACTCGCAGACGCAGAGAACACAGTAGAGGTAGGAACAGATAACGGAACAGTAGAAGTATCAAGGAAGATAGTTTGTGGAACAGTAGGTGTAAGCGAGACAGATACAGGTATAGAAGCTGGCAATCCAGGAGGAGGAGGAGGAGCCGTAGGAACATTTACATTGACCATAGGAGGTACAGGAGCTTGATTCTGAGGGACAGGAACAGGAACACCAGGTTGTCCAGCAACCGGCAATTGTACATTCGGTAAAGGTGGAGCCGTAGCACCTTGTGCATACGGTGGAGGTGACCGTAACAAATAAGATAGCAGAGGATCGTTTTCAGAGTCCTCTAGTATCTTAGCTGTTTTCGATGGCAAGGCTGGATAGCATTTGTCGATCGCTAAATTGTGTTCTCTAATGGCCACTTCTATGGCTTTCTCACACTCGTTAGCATGCAACTGCTTAGTTGCTTGTTCTAGGGTCAACTCTTCTTGCTCTTTTTGTTCTTTCTTTAACCTTTTCATTTCTCTCTGTTTGGATTCTTTTCGCCAGTAACGGAAAGAATCAAACATTGCCGGCCGGGCTTTCTTCCTAAACAATTTCGCTTCTAAATTGTCGAGAATTTCGGGTTCAAAACTACCATGCAGTGGCCAACTAAGGACACCATCCTTCTTAGTGTAACGGACCCACACCTCATTATAAGATATAGGACCCACACCAAATTTACAATACAAGTCATACAGGGGAGTCTCAATCGGAGGAACCAGACATGAGTCCTCCAATCGTGAGTCACTGTTGCAACTAAAACAGGACAACATGCAGTTTTTCCGACTCACCATTTTCAGTCTGGAACACAAAACAAACAAAACACAAAACAGATATGTGCACTCGAACCAAGAACTTAGGCCTACCAAAACGAACTGATGTATCGATACCCAAACTAAACCAAATAGATTATCGTAACTAGAACAACCAGTGATAATCTTACGAAACCAAACCAAACCAAGAACCGATCAAGGATTTTAGCAACCCTCACAAAGTAACTAGCTAGCTAACACTAAATACTTAACTGAGGCACTGAAGACGTCACCAAGGAGAAACCCGTCACGTTTCGCTGTACTAAGGACTGCACCTCGGGTCCAAGACAGGGCGACGGTCAAGGCAACGGCCCTCTGCAGCCGTCCTGAACGGGAAACCCTCGTGGAAGAGAACGTCGGGCCACTTTTGCGATATGCCGGGATCGATGAAGTGGGGCGCCTCCCTCAGGAATCTTCACACGAAGCTTCTCGAACTCTTCAGGCTTTTGGACCGGTACCGAATGACGTCGCCCCACGTTGGGCGCCAATTGGAGTTCTGGACTTTTTGGTTCCGTCCAGAGGTGTCAGGGAAAAACACCCAAAGACCCCGGAGTTCCACCTGCCTTGGTGCACAAATGAACAGAAACACGGGCTTCTCGAAGGTGGCGTCAAAGACCAAAGGTTTATTACTGCAGGGACACAGAAGTCACAGAAACTACGCATGGGCAGTAACTAGGAGCCTGTTCAAATTGTACAAAGAGGGTTGCTCCTTATATACTAAATTTTGGCCTTTAGGCGAATTCTTTACATGTTAGTACATTCCCAAACATTTGTGTCATGAACAATAAATATTTGGTGTACACAGGAATCGTCGACAATATCTGATGTCAAAACATTACGAACGAGGGGTTCCCACTTTTCCATCATAATCTCATGTCAACTTTTCATTCAAGACCCGGACCGCCTCATCGTAAATTTCGTTACCTCCCCCTAATAAAGGCCCAGAAGGAAAGGAGCAGAGCCAGGTGCAGAAGATAGAAAAGCAGGATAAGGGATGTTTGTGGGTTGTAAATGGGCAAGGCTACCGGCTTCGGCCGCCTAATCGTGATCAGGACAATGGACACGAAGACCAGTTTAGCAGGTCTGGCCTCTGGCAGAGAAGGCAGCCTTTGTCGAGTCATGCAGCTACAGCGTGATCTGGTTTGAGGTGTACGTGTCATGAAAGAGGTGAATCTCCGGCTAAGGCTATGTGTCCTTAATCGAAATGAAGTGATCAGAGGTTATTGCGTATGTGAGGGCAAGAAACACAAAATGGCGGCCATGATCTAAGATGGATGCCGTGGGTAGATCAGAAATATGTTTATAAAAGGAGTGCTCTTGCTCGTAGCGTAGCAGAAACACCAGGATATGCTAAATGGATCATTTGCGGTTCGCTGATACCAATATTATGTATTTCCGACAATATTGAAAACACGGGTTCAAATCGTCACGGAACCTCACGCTTTTTTGGCTTTTGAAGCCAAAAAACAGGGATAAGGCCGTTGATAATATGCCCCAAAGTATTCTGTGTAGGTGGAGATAAAGGTCTTGGCCTTTGTAGAAGTGGTTTTAGATTCCATATTCATGTTTTTACTGGTGTTATGTTGCTGGAGGCTATGTGACTCTTTTAGCCTTACTAGAGAGAGGCCCATTAATGGGTAATGTTATTTATAAGTGGTAAGAGAAGGAGCTATCTATTGTGAATTGGTCAGTGTAAATGAGAGGGTTCACTTTGGTCTTTCCTGACATGGACAGCCTTGTTACTGCTTGGTGAGGTGGGTGTGTATCTATGTCAGATGGTTTGATGCGGTTTGGGGTTTAGTGGCGTGGGATAATGGCAGCAGCGGCTGGTGCAGGTAAGCCCGGTAGGGCTGGAAGTCGACAGACGGCAGAAAAGGGAAAATCAAATAAATAAATATTTCCTATTTCGTTGTCTGTAAACTCTCACAGCCACCCCAGCTGTGCTTACCTGCACAGGGCACTGCTGGATAATGGTAAGTCGAGTGAGGGTTTTGTTGTGATATGGCATCAAGACAGAAAACCATGTGTCTGCAAGTAATTTATTTTTGAAAGTTGGTCTGGTGTTTCCAAGATACTCGGTCCACCTCAGTGAGAGTATTTGTACACCTTGAACTGAACAATTTCTGTGTTGGATATGTTGGAGTCAGGCATGCAAGAGCATGAGGGGAAAGTGTATTGGCTGTGCAAATACAGCAGATAGAGTAGCATGTAGCAATAAAGAGTAGAGGGTAAAGAAGCAGGTTTTAACTGTGCTGCTGGTGTGTGATTCAATGACAGGTTGGAGCCCACTCCTAACACTGCTTTTATTATTGTCTATGATGGATTAGGGCACGGGCTATTCCTGTTTGACACTGTACCTTAATAGGGGTATATATTATGTTACCACATGACCATATCAGTTTTTTCTGGATTTAGGCTGATATAGATCTATGCCATTACATGTTTCGCATTATGTAGGCCCATGCACCCCGCAAAAAAAATCAACTAATCATTCTAATATGCTAATATATATAACATTTTGGTACAGCCGGTTCAGGGCAGAAAGTAAAGGAGCTGTCATCCTGAAGTATGTGCACCTACTATGAATACTCACTGGCCCTCTGCACTCACACGGGGAGGCAAAAAGTTAAACTAGAGACAGGTCTACTCTTTCTCAACTGCTGAGGGTGAAATAGCCTGGTCCATTTTGAGGACGTTTCCCTTGGTTTCCTTTACAGAATTTTAGACCTGTAAAATTCAATTTTGTGAAGCTTTGCAAGAATCACGATGTATAGCTGCAAGTTTTCAGTAACTAACCCTAAAAGTTTCAACCGTGATAGATAGTGTTGCACAGAGATAGTGGTTAATGCATAAAAAACTGGATTTATGTAAAAGTAAAGTGAATAGGATCTTTATGCAAGTGGCTCCGCCGCACCACCACACCCAACCACGCGGCGGACGTAACCTATCCAGAGACTCCGCCGTACGGACTGACGTCTAGGACCGTCCTCCAAATCAAGATGGCGGAAAATACACATAAAAGCGCTGCGGAAAAACAACCTGCCTGAACACAGCGGATACCTCACAGCGACAATACCCACCAAGAGCCGCTCGCCGACATGGACCCTGCACTACACGCTTACCCGATACTCTTCGCGATCCACTACGTCCTAGTCTTGGCCCACCATCGAGGACGACGCAGGTAGGCTACAAACCATTCGCTGTCTGGAGAGGAGTACCTGCAAGGGCCGTGACGTAGGGAGGGGGGAGTGACATGTCCCGGAATCGACATATTCTTGTGTACGGCAACGCCTCCAAGGGTCGTGACCCAGGTAGGGGGGAGTGACATGTATCTGAACCCACTGCCCTCAAGTAAATACAAATCCACACCAGCATCACACACGCAAGAATGACTCCGACAACCCACGACACATGAATGACAATTTTATTTACGCATAATCGGAGTGACATCACAGTCTAGGATCGAGCATGGGCAGTGTGGACACCAGAGCAGTTACATCAGAGGCAGTACATCAGTATGAGAACAGCAAAAGGGCAGTGTGGACACCAGAGCAGGTACATCAGAGGCAGTACATCAGTATGAGAACAGCAACAGAGCAGTGTGGCACCAGAGCAGGTACATCAGAGGCAGCACATGAGAGGGCATACAGCAGTATCAGAACAGCAACAGGGCATAGTGGACACCAGAGCAGGTACATCCGAGGCAGTACATGAGAGGGGCTAAGTGCACCAACAGTCCATGGCAAGGCACAGGTCCATCAGAAGCAGCACATGAGAGGGGCTAAGTGCACCAACAGTCCATTGCACTGAAAAGGTCCATCAGAGGCAGCACATGAGAGGGCACAATGCAGTATCAGAACAGCAACAGGGCATAGTGGACACCAGAGCAGGTACATCAGAGGCAGTACATGAGAGGGGCTAAGTGCACCAACAGTCCATGGCAAGGCACATGCCCATCAGAGGCAGCACATGAGAGGGGCTAAGTGCACCAACAGTCCATTGCACTGAAAAGGTCCATCAGAGGCAGCACATGAGAGGGCACAATGCAGTATCAGAACAGCAACAGGGCATAGTGGACACCAGAGCAGGTACATCAGAGGCAGTACATGAGAGGGGCTAAGTGCACCAACAGTCCATGGCAAGGCACAGGTCCATCAGAGGCAGCACATGAGAGGGGCTAAGTGCACCCACAGTCCATTGCACTGAAAAGGTCCATTAGAGGCAGCACATGAGAGGGCACAATGCAGTATCAGAACAGCAACAGGGCATAGTGGACACCAGAGCAGGTACATCAGAGGCAGTACATGAGAGGGGCTAAGTGCACCAACAGTCCATGGCAAGGCACAGGTCCATCAGAGGCAGCACATGAGAGGGGCTAAGTGCACCAACAGTCCATTGCACTGAAAAGGTCCATCAGAGGCAGCACGAGAGGGCGCAATGCAGTATCAGAACAGCAACAGGGCATAGTGGACACCAGAGCAGGTACATCAGAGGCAGTACATCAGTATGAGAACAGCAACAGGGCAGTGTGAACACCAGAGCAGATACATCAGAGGCAGTACATCAGTATGAGAACAGCAACAGGGCAGTGTGGACACCAAAGCAGGTACATCAGAGGCAGTACATCAGTATGAGAATACCAACAGGGCAGTGTGGACACCAGAGCAGGTACATCAGAGGCAGTACATCAGTATGAGAACAGCAACAGGGCAGCAACAGGGCAGTGTGGACACCAGAGCAGGTACATCAGAGGCAGTACATCAGTATGAGAACAGCAACAGGGCAGTGTGGACACCAGAGCAGGTACATCAGAGGCAGTACATCAGTATGAGAATAGCAACAGGGCAGCAACAGGGCAGTGTGGACACCAGAGCAGGTACATCAGAGGCAGTACATCAGTAGGAGAACAGCAACAGGGCAGTGTGGACACCAGAGCAGGTACATCAGAGGCAGTACATCAGTATGAGAATAGCAACAGGGCAGTGTGGACACCAGAGCAGGTACATCAGAGGCAGTACATCAGTATGAGAACAGCAACAGGGCAGCAACAGGGCAGTGTGGACACCAGAGCAGGTACATCAGAGGCAGTACATCAGTATGAGAACAGCAACAGGGCAGTGTGGACACCAGAGCAGGTACATCAGAGGCAGTACATCAGTATGAGAATAGCAACAGGGCAGTGTGGACACCAGAGCAGGTACATCAGAGGCAGTACATCAGTATGAGAACAGCAACAGGGCAGCAACAGGGCAGTGTGGACACCAGAGCAGGTACATCAGAGGCAGTACATCAGTATGAGAACAGCAACAGGGCAGTGTGGACACCAGGGCAGGTACATCAGAGGCAGTACATCAGTATGAGAATAGCAACAGGGCAGTGTGGACACCAGAGCAGGTACATCAGAGGCAGTACATCAGTATGAGAACAGCAACAGGGCAGTGTGGACACCAGAGCAGGTACATCAGAGGCAGTACATCAGTATGAGAACAGCAACAGGGCAGCAACAGGGCAGTGTGGACACCAGAGCAGGTACATCAGAGGCAGTACATCAGTATGAGAACAGCAACAGGGCAGTGTGGACACCAGAGCAGGTACATCAGAGGCAGTACATCAGTATGAGAATAGCAACAGGGCAGTGTGGGCACCAGAGCAGGTACATCAGAGGCAGTACATCAGTATGAGAACAGCAACAGGGCAGCAACAGGGCAGTGTGGACACCAGAGCAGGTACATCAGAGGCAGTACATCAGTATGAGAACAGCAACAGGGCAGTGTGGACACCAGAGCAGGTACATCAGAGGCAGTACATCAGTATGAGAATAGCAACAGGGCAGTGTGGACACCAGAGCAGGTACATCAGAGGCAGTACATCAGTATGAGAACAGCAACAGGGCAGTGTGGACACCAGAGCAGGTACATAAGATGCAGTACATCAGTATGAGAATAGCAACAGGGCAGCAACAGGGCAGTGTGGACACCAGAGCAGGTACATCAGAGGCAGTACATCAGTATGAGAACAGCAACAGGGCAGTGTGGACACCAGAGCAGGTACATCAGAGGCAGTACATCAGTATGAGAATAGCAACAGGGCAGTGTGGACACCAGAGCAGGTACATCAGAGGCAGTACATCTGAGGGCACACTACAGCAACTTACATCACACTATCAGGTGGATTGCGTGAAGTACCCGCATCGGACAGACTGCCAGCACCAGAAACCGGAGTGTGACACACAGCCACAGATGTAGTGACTGACATGTGAGCCACAGACCCAGATACACTGCCAGCACCTGATACATGAGTGTGAGACAGAGCCACAGCCCGAGTGACTGACACATGGCCCATAGACCCAGATACACTGCCAGCACCTGATACAGGAGTGTGAGACACAGCTACAGCCCGAGTGACTGACACATGGCCCATACACCCAGATACACTGCCAGCACCTGATACAGGAGTGTGAGACACAGCCACAGACCGAGTGACTGACACATGGCCCATAGACCCAGATACACTGCCAGCACCTGATACAGGAGTGTGAGACACAGCCACAGACCGAGTGACTGACACATGGCCCATAGACCCAGATACACTGCCAGCACCTGATACAGGAGTGTGAGACACAGCCACAGACCGAGTGACTGACACATGGCCCATAGACCCAGATACACTGCCAGCACCTGATACAGGATAGGTCTCGACTGATACCCTGCCACTAACAGACACATGCGAGTCAACTGCACCAGCGCCACTGGGACCACTGAAATGATGAGCCACAGAGCTGTATGGTCCAGGAGCGAGGGTGGCTCTGGGAGCGGGGGATAGTTGCAATTGTCCGACATCGGATTGTGCATGTGTCAATGCTGTGTGTCTACATTTCTTTTGGACATGTGCCTGCACCCTGGACAGGACAGGACTGACAAGTGGGCCGGACTAAGAAGAAATTTCACCCACCATGGGAGGTGCATCTGCTGGGGGGGGAATGCTCTCTGGGGACGTGCTGGAGCCTGCTTGTCGTTTGCTGTGTGGCTGCCTTGTGGCCTCTGCAACATGTGTCATGTGGGATGCTACTACAGGGTCCACCTGCATCCGTCCCTGACGGGCCCTGATGGGAGTGGAGGTAAGTGGTGACTCCACTGCGGAGACATCTGTATTCCGTTTCCCAGAAAACAGCTGCCTCAGTGCAACAATGGGTGATGTATGCCTGTCCCTGACAGCGCCACTGTCCATGGGAGATGCCTTGGCCCTTGGATGTTCCATTTCCGTAGGAGTACTGTTGTTTGCGGACTTTCCCTGTTCCCTGGATGGTGCCCTGTTCCAGGCAGCAGACTTGTTGTGTGTGGTGTACATATCCCCAGGACACACCTTCTCCCCGTGTGTGTCCCTGCCCCTGGGAGTGTCCGTGCTCTTCTTAGGTGCGTTTGTCTTGTGACTGTCCTTGTCCCTGCCCTTGGGAGTGGCTCCTTCCTTCCTAGTTTCCCTGCCCTTGGGAGTGGCTCCTTCCTTCCTAGTTTCCCTGCCCTTCGGAGTGGCTCCTTCCTTACTAGTTTCCCTGCCCTTGGGATTGGCTCCTTCCTTCCTAGTGTCCCTGCCCTTGGGAGTGGCTCCTTCCTGCCTAGTGTCCCTGCCCTTGGGAGTGGCTCCTTCCTGCCTAGTGTCCCTGCCCTTGGGAGTGGCTCCTTCCTTCCTGGTTTCCCTGCCCTTGGGAGTGGCTCCTTCCATCCTAGTCTCCCTGCCCTTGGGAGTGGCTCCTTCCTTCCTAGTCTCCCTGCCCTTGGGAGTGGCTCCTTCCTTCCTAGTTTCCCTGCCCTTGGGAGTGGCTCCTTCCTTCCTAGTCTCCCTGGCACTGGGAGTATGCGAGCCCTCAAGAGATTTATTCGTCTTCTCAATGTCCTCGTACAAGGTAGTGTCAATGGAAGTGGGAGTGAGTCTTGGCTTGGTAGTACCTTGTGTGTGGGATGGCTGTGCAGCATGTGTAGCCATTACACCCAACCCCTCTTTTGCTTCACGTGTGTGTACTCCACTATATCTGACGTTGTCCTTGTGAACAGATTTACCTGACCTAGGGGATGGGTTCTGAGGCCTCCGTGCCTTGACGTGCTGGCTGACGCTGCTTCTAGTGCAATAACCTGTATTAGAGTCCTGGTCAGAAAATTCACTCCCCCCTGACACATCCAGAGTTGTAGATGGTGGAACAGAAGTACCAACCAGTCCATGCGACTGTACAATGGCAGACGACACACTGTTAGCCAATGACTGCAGTGTCCTGTGTACACCAGCCAGATCACCACGCATACCTTCCATGAATGCCACCACCTGCCCCAACTTTCTATCGTGGTCTTGGAAAGCATTTATCATATTGGTCTGCCCCACACACAGCTGTCGCAGCAGATCAACAGCCTCTGCACAAAGTGCATTTTGGCTCACCGAGGCTGGGGCAGCAGTGCCGACACCGAACGCCACTCTGCTCCCCCTACTCCTGCGTGCACGAACAGTACATGGTGCAGTTGGCGGCAGGGTGGGCCCTGTGTGCTGTGTCCCGACCGAAGGTGTTGATTGCCCACTCCCAGTCTGTGACAACAGTGCTGACTCACCAACACTGTCGGAAGATGATGACGATGTTGTCTCCACATGCGAGTCCTCCGGGACGGTCCTGTCCCCCTCTCCGGCGCTGGCCCCTTCGGTGTCAGTCTGCGTGTGCGCGACGTCTGATCCGGATGCATTGCCTTCTATCATCTCCGCCGTCTGTGGCTGAGTGCCCTCTGCCAAAGCTGAAATGCACAGGAAATTGGTGTAAGTCATGGGCACACTCACGTACAGTACTGCTACGGAATCCCTAAAGCCAATGATGACAATGTCCATCGATCCCCCAACCTGCACACGGCCCACCCCAACCAGTCATCCTCACAGGAATTAAGTGGCGTTGGCCTTAATACATGTACAGCATGCACACTGGGCATGAGGAACTACATCTGCACACAAGTGTTGCCAAGGGGTGACGGAGCACTACAGCATGTGCATGAAAACTGAACCGCTTAGCGGGTGGCGTCTCAACATGCCGCATCGGGAAGTGAAATTTTACTGCGCCAATGTCACCAACATGCCATTGGAACGAGCCTCACGATCGACGGAAGTCCCTAATGTGTGTGGGCAACTATACATGCATTGCACTCACAAGCAACATACACTGACAGTATGCTTACCGCCACGTTGCTGTTCATCCACAGGCAACCGCTCGGACAGGTCAGGATGCGTCACAGCTATGATACGGTGCATGAGAGGGGTCATTGAGCGTCGGGCCAGACGTGCCGTCCTTGGATTCATCTCTAGTGTCACTTCCGCTACATTCTTGCTCAGTCTGGAAATGTCGTCCCAGCGTTTGTGGCAGTGTGTATGTCGTCTATTGGACACCCCCGCTGCTCGTACTTCACGTGCAATGCTCCTCCACACGTCCTTGCGAAGGTGCAGCTTGACCTACCATGATGGGAGACAAAGGGGTGGAAGTCAGTGGACAGTTGGCCAGTCACACAGATAGGAGCAACACATTTCTCTCTGCAGCCATGCACATTTCGAATCTTTTGTTGGTCACACATTACAGCGCCAAGTTTCCAGAGCCCAGGTGTCATATGACACCTCATGCACAACAACTTATCCCCCACTGCACTTACCACCTGTCCGGGTGCGCCGTACAGGCGTCCGTAGTTGCGGAGCACAGCGTCCACGAGGACATCAAGCTCCGCGGCGGTGAAGGGACGAGACCGGATCTCTTTGAGTCTCGACATGCCAAGGTCACGGAGTATGGCACTAGAGCGGCAGTCGGTGGTCAGCTCCACAGCAGCAGGTGGAGGTGATGGTCACAGGCAGCAGTCGGTGGTCAGCTCCGCAGCAGCAGGTGGAGGTGATGGTCACAGGCAGCAGTCGGTGGTCAGCTCCGCAGCAGCAGGTGGAGGTGATGGTCACAGGCAGCAGTCGGTGGTCAGCTCTGCAGCAGCAGGTGGAGGTGATGGTCACAGGCAGCAGTCGGTGGTCATCGTAGAAGGTATGCTTTTGCACATCACACATATATAGGGCCCTGTGGCCATGTCAGTGGCATACGGCGCCAGCCATTGGTCAGCCGTGGAAGCGTGTTTGGAATTGGGCCAATGATTGGCCCTGGTGTTGCGGTGAACAGCATACAGTACTTACTATTGGCCAACCGTGGCCCATGTCCACACCTCCCATTGGCTGCACATGCACAGACCGTCACGCTCACACACCGGCAAGTGCATGTGCTAGACACCGGGACGGATGCATCATTTGCAACAAAGTTGCAACAGTGGCGCCACCATGGCGGGGCACGTATTCGGCGGGGGAGGTGCAGGCCAAAACATCCATAAGCTGATGTCAATGCACATGGCAGTTCATGACCCACCTTACAGTGACATTGCATCAGCCAGCCTACACCGGCCGGCCCAGCCCTGCCCATGACCGCCGTGCCGGCCATGCCAACTACCGCCGTTTCAGGCCCCCTCCACTACCGCCGTTTCAGGCCCTGCCCATGACCGCCGTGCCGGCCATGTCAACTACCGCCGTTTCAGGCCCCCTCCACTACCGCCGTTTCAGGCCCCCTCCACTACCGCCGTTTCAGGCCCCCTCCACTACCACCGTGCCGGCCATGCCAACTGCCGCCGTTTCAGGCCCCCTCCACTACCGCCGTGCCCTGCTGAGCCTGGCACGGCGGTCATGGGCAGGGCCTGGCACGGCGGTAGTGGAGGGGGCCTGAAATGGAGGTAGTGGAGGGGGCCTGAAACGGCGGTAGTTGGCATGGCCGGCACGGCGGTCATGGGCAGGGCTGGGCTGGCCGGTGTAGGCTGGCGGATGCAATGTCACTGTAAGGGGGGTCATGAACTGCCATGTGCATTGACATCAGCTTATGGATGTTTTGGCCTGCACCTCCCCCGCCGAATACTTGCCCCGCCATGGTGGCGCCACTGTTGGAACTTTGTTGCAAATGATGCATCCGTCCCGGTGTCTAGCACATGCACTTGCCGGTGTGTGAGCGTGACGGTCTGTGCACATGCAGACAATGGGAATGTTGAACGCGGGCCGCGTATGGCCAGATGTAAACAGCGGAAGCAGTGCACCGCCATGGCGGGGTCAATGATTGCATGTCAGCTGACGATGCACCTTGTTTCATTGTCTGCAGCTGCATGATGACGGTTGTGTGCGTGATTGCGTGACTCCACACTTCATGCTCTATCCCATGTTTGTCCATACCATGCCCATCGGTGTGCCACAAATGTCCATCACATGTGCATGTCGGCATCGGTTATTTCCATACACAAGTTTATCGTACCTCACATCTACACAGTAGATCCCGGATGTATTGCCACATTGTGATTCAGTTGTCTGTGACTGGTATATGTGTGATATTGACTATGGTGGGGGTTCACTTGTGTTCAGTGCATGCGTGTTGCCTATTGGGTCACCATGCATGTGATGTCCGTTTGGTCACCATTATTGGTGTTGCCATTGGTGCATCAAGAAATGGTGTGTGTATATTTTCGTTTGTGTGCATGCACTTGCATGTGTGTATGTCATGTTGCGCCTACACATTTGGGTCATGTCACATGTCTTGTTGGCAGTAATGTTGAGGTGAGACAAAGTGCATTGCACATGTTGCAACACATCATGTAGCTAGTGGGTGCACATTGTTGCTACGTCAATCCATGTTGTTGTGACAATCAGAGATGTCACACATATGCTAATTGAACACTGCCTATTACATGTTGGATAGAGTGCGATGACATGTGAGTGAGTTGCACAGACATGCGTTGTATGTGAATTTACTTCCATTCCATTTTCTCCCACACAGGAGGGCTCAAAATGTCCATCGCCCATACACTGTGCTTGAGGATATGGTGGACGAGGAGGTGATCAGGAAATTCAGGCTTGATCCACGTCGATTACTGGAGCTTGTGAACCAATTGTCTCCTCACCTGCAGCCGCGAAGAACCTATCCAGGCTCCATTTCACCCACCCAAAAGGTGATGGCGGCACTCCATTTTTTTGCAACAGGCACATTTCAGTACACTGTTGGACATGCCGGGGGAATGTCACAGGCCATGTTCAGCACGGTACTTCGGGATGTACTGACAGCCATGATGCTGTACAAGAATGACTACATACATTTTCCACAGGCGGCAGAGTTGGCAGCAGTCAAAGCAGACTTCTATGCACTGGGTCGCATACCACACGTTGTGGGTTCCATTGATGGCACGCATATTGCGATCATTCCACCACGGGCACGTGAGCAGGTGTTTAGGAATCAGAAGCACTTCCATTCCCTAAACGTGCAGGTGGTGTGCCAGGCTGACAACATAATCTCACATGTGTGTGCAGGATTTCCTGGCTCTGCACATGACGCCCACATCATGCGGAGCAGCATTGTCCCCCAACTGATGGCAAATCTGCGTCCGGCACAAGCGTGGCTTGTTGGTGAGTATGCTGTGGTGACAGGAGTGATATCTGTGTGGCTTGGTGTGCCCACATGTTCAGGTAGTGATGTTTCTCTCTCTCTCTAATTTCCACAAACACAGGCGACTCGACTACCCAAACAGGCCTTGGCTTCTGAGTCCAATACGCAATCCCACTACAGCGGGAGAAATGCGATACAATGATGCCCATGGTAGGACACGTCGAGTAGTGGAACGAACATTTGGCCTGCTTAAGTCTAGGTTTCGGTGCCTGGATAAGACTGGAGGGGCCCTGCCTTACTCACCAGGCAAAGTATGCAAGATTGTGATTGCCTGCTGCATGCTCCACAACCTGGCTGTGCGCAATAACATTGAACTGCTCTTGGACCCAGATAAACAGCAAGTTCCTCGCCCTCCCGAACCACCCATGTTGACTGATGAGGATAGTGGTGAGGAGGAAGGTGTGGACCAGAGGCGCCAGCTCATTGAAAGCTACTTCCCTTGATTGTGAGTGTGCCCCTCTTGTGCTGCTTGTGTATGCCCTGTGTAGGTTTGCTGCTCTTGTGTCATTGTGTTGGGCATCATCTATGTGTTTTGTTATGTGATGTATGCATGTGTGTGTGTCTCTTAATTTATGAGTACATGCACTTCTCCATGATGTGTGTAGTCTCATCCATTCCTGTAGTGATGTGTGTGGTTTGTTGAAAGTTGCACTGCAGTGCGTTGGGATGAGTGTGATGGTGTTTCCTAACGTGTGTTTGCGTTTTCTATGTTTCCCTAGGTAACTCCCTTGCGGCATGATTCTGTACCAGTTGGATCCCTGAACCTGGTTAGGTCTGTTTCTGATGCAATCATGTGAATAAACATGGAGGCAACACATCATTGAGTGAGTAAGTGCTATTTATTTACAGATTGTGCATAGGTGTAGGTGCATATTTACAAATGAGTGAAGGGGTGGGGGAGTGAGAGTCAAAGGTTATGGCAGATGTGATGTCCGTGCAGACACCACGTAGGGTGGTGTCTGCCTAGTGCAGCAGGCCTGTGCCAGGTGGGACCGGATAGTTGGCAGGGTGAATGGCAGGCTCAGGTACTCAAAAGAGTCATTGTCGGCTCCTCTTGGAGCGTGTGGCAGGAGCTTCGACACTGCTCTCGCCCACTTCCAGCCTCGGACGGCCCCTCCGTCTTTGTGTCGGGACGGAGTCAGCTGGCGGCGCTGGCTGATCAGGTGCCACATCCGCCGCCAGGGGCGCAGGTGGCAGTGACGGTGTTGGCGGTGGCGTTGTTTGAGGGGGTGGGGGGTGGGTGGTGTTGGCGGATATCCTCGTACTAAAAATGTCCACGAGTTGGCCAAGCCGCCTCTCGATGGCCCCCAACATCGGTGTGTTGTCAACAAAGTCCTGGTGGGCCCGGTCTGCCTGTGCCTGGCCACGGAGATAGGTTTCCTCCACCCTGACTAGTGCTTCTAGACACTGTTGCACGGCATTGGGTGTAGTTTCATCATGCCTTCTTTCTGCTGTGCTCCTGCTTGCAGGATCTGGCCTTGCATTTGTGGTTTGCCTCACTCTCTCCCTGCGTGGCTGGGATGGCGCTGGCCCAGCGTTGGGCGGTGGGTTGGGCAGGGTGGCAGGGGCAGAAGTGGTGGTAGTAGTGGTGGTGGAGGTGGTGCTGGAGGTAGCTGTGCAGGTCACAGTAGCCGGTGTTGTGGTAATGCCAGAGGCCGTAGTAGTTGTTGGTGCAGGTGTGAGCTGGGAGCCAGATGTCCCTGGCTGGCTGCTTGAGCCGGAACCATCCTCAGCCCCGGAGGTGGCTGGCCAATCGTCCCCTGAAACTTCTGACTGTGGGGAGGCTGGAGGCCTGGTGTTTATTGCAGCTGTCAGATTAGGATCCCCTGCAAAACAAAAATGTGAGGATGAGTCATGTGGCCATTACGTGTACATTAATTTATATTTGACATTCAGTCGGCAATGGCACACACCCCACCCACCACCACCACCACCCTCTCTATGGACATGGGGGCCTGTTGGGAGTTGTAGTTCCGTCCCCTCACACACCCCACCCACCACCACCACCCTCTCTATGGACATGGGGGCCTGTTGGGAGTTGTAGTTCCGTCCCCTCACACACCCCACCCACCACCACCACCACCACCCTCTCTATGGACATGGGGGCCTGTTGGGAGTTGTAGTTCCGTCCCCTCACACACCCCACCCACCACCACCACCCTCTCTATGGACATGGGGGACGGTTGGGAGTTGTAGTTCCGTCCCCTCACACACCCCACCCACCACCACCACCCTCTCTATGGACATGGGGGCCTGTTGGGAGTTGTCGTTCCGTCCCCTCACACACCCCACCCACCACCACCACCCTCTCCATGGACATGGGGGCCTGTTGGGAGTTGTAGTTCTGTCCCCTCACACACCCCACCCACCACCACCACCCTCTCTATGGACATGGGGGCCTGTTGGGAGTTGTAGTTCCGTCCCCTCACACACCCCACCCACCACCACCACCCTCTCTATGGACATGGGGGCCTGTTGGGAGTTGTAGTTCCGTCCCCTCACACACCCCACCCACCACCACCACCCTCTCTATGGACATGGGGGCCTGTTGGGAGTTGTAGTTCCGTTCCCTCACACACCCCACCCACCACCCTCTCTATGGACATGGGGGCCTGTTGGGAGTTGTAGTTCCGTCCCCTCACACATCCCACCCACCATTACCACCCTCTCTATGGACATGGGGGCGTGTTGGGAGTTGGTCTAGGGACCTGTAGCACACCCCACCCACCACCACCACCCTCTCTATGGACATGGGGGCCTGTTGGGAGTTGTAGTTCCATCCCCTCACACACCCCCCCCCCCCCACCCACCACCACCACCCTCTCTATGGACATGGGGGCCTGTTGGGAGTTGGTCTAGTGACCTGTAGCACACCCCACCCACCACCACCAACCTCTCTATGGACATGGGGGCCTGTTGGGAGTTGGTCTAGTGACCTGTAGCACACCCCACCCACCACCACCACCCTCTCTATGGACATGGGGGCCTGTTGGGAGTTGGTCTAGTGACCTGTAGCACACCCCACCCACCACCACCACCCTCTCTATGGACATGGGGGCCTGTTGGGAGTTGGTCTAGTGACCTGTAGCACACCCCACCCAACACCACCACCCCCTCTATGGACATGGGGGCCTGTTGGGAGTTGGTCTAGTGACATGTAGCACACCCCACCCACCACCACCACCCTCTCTATGGACATGGGGGCCTGTTGGGAGTTGTAGTTCTGTCCCCTCACACACCCCACCCACCACCACCACCCTCTCTATGGACATGGGGGCCTGTTGGGAGTTGGTATAGTGACCTGTAGCACACCCCACCCACCACCACCACCCTCTCTATGGACATGGGGGCCTGTTGGGAGTTGTAGTTCCGTCCCCTGACACACCCCACCCACCACCACCACCCTCTCTATGGACATGGGGGCCTGTTGGGAGTTGTAGTTCCATCCCCTCACACACCCCACCCACCACCACCACCCTCTCTATGGACATGGGGGCCTGTTGGGAGTTGGTCTAGTGACCTGTAGCACACCCCACCCACCACCACCACCCTCTCTATGGACATGGGGGCCTGTAGGAGTGGTTTAGACGTTGGTGAGTATGTGGACTGCATGCATGGCTTGGGGTCTGGGAGATGTGTCTTCAGAGTTGTGTGAGGCACACTGTGTTGTTGTGTTTGTGGTGCTTGGTTGGTACTTACCAGCCTCTTCTCCCTCATCAAGTCCGTCAAGGGTCTCAGGGTGCAGGATGGTCAGCACCTTCTCTTCCCACTCGGTGTACGTTAGGGGCTCCGGGGGGGTTCCACCGCCTGTGTGGTTGGCCCGGAGGAAGTTCTTGGCTCTGATGGATTTCACCCGGGTCTTGAGGTCGTGCCACCGCCTCTGATATTCCTGCTTCGTCCTCGGGACGGTCCCGGAGGCATTGACCCTGGTGACGATCCGGTCCCACAGGCTGTTCTTCCTAGCTATGCTGGTCTGCTGCACTAGGGCCCCAAATATGTGGGGTTCGACACGAATAATCTCATCGACCATAACCCTTAGCTCGGTGTCGGTGAATTTCGGGTTTTTCTTGGGTGCCATGGTGCTCGAGGTGTGTGTTTGTGTTAATTAGGAGGTGCTGGTGTGTGGTGTTTGGGGATGGTGTGGTGGGTCTTTGTGTACAGGGTGTGTTTGGGTGTGGGTTATGTGTATGATATCTGTTTTATGCTGTTGGCTAAGTGGTGTCTCCTGCTAGCAGCTATGCTGTGATGCAGAGGATTTCTGGAGTGGGTGGGAGTTAATTTATAGTCTGTGTGTTGGCCCTGTGTGAATGTCGATTGGCAGTCAGATGATAGGTGGGTGTGTTGGCAGGTGTGGTTTATGCGGTTCTTGGGGGTGGGTCATTGTGTCTTGTGTTTGGTTTAGATGTGTCAGGTGGGTGGTCGTTCATTTTCCTGTGTTTGGTGATGAATTCTGTCGCAATGTATGGCATTGGTTTGACTGTAGGGATGTTGGACTTCCGCTGTGGTGCACGGTTTCTCGTAGCATTGGTACCGCCGCGGACGTGGATCGCGGTGGCTACCGGGGTACTTGCGGAGTTATCCTAATTGCGGACACGGACACTACGCAGGTATTGCGGGGGAGGTTGTTGTTCTCCTGCTCATTGTTGTGGTGCTCCGTCCGCCGCGATCGGCGTTTCTATCAGATTTGATCCTAATCGCTATTTCGGTTTTTCCGCAGACAGGTCCGGAGTATCTTGCCACCTTCCTCGGCGGACGGAACACGTTTCCATCCGCGATCCTAATCGACCCCTAATTTCGGGCAATAGTGAATGGTGTTCCATTAGCAGGATGAGATTCTGCTTTCATAGACAGACAAACTGGGTCATGGATGGGGTGGGTATATGCCTACAAATGATGCACATTGGTATAGCCCACTTGGGCCTGGGCACAATAGAGTTGGAAGAGAGCAATTTTAGGAGAGCCTGGCTGAGATCCTGCATGGGATTAATGCTCTGAGACATGAAGTGGCTGAAAGAGATTGCCGAAGTAATTTAACATTCAACAGACTGAGGCATATAGGATAAAGATGGCATTGTGTTAGCAGTTAAAGTGTGAGGCTTTTTTAGATATTAACTTTAAATCTCAAATCTGTGATTGAGTTTATTTTGTGACTTATTTCATGAATGATTGGTCAGAGTACTTTATTTAAGTATTGGTATAGGGCAGGCAGCTGGGTTCTAGAGGACAGCACTACCAGACTGAGTCACAATCGTATTAGCCTATATTGCCCACCTCAAATGATCTGCTGCCAGTAGATCATAAAATAAATACAGCACTTTGTGGATGAGAGGCAACATAAAACGGACAAATCACATGTACATATTCAAATTGACAAAATTCTTCTTGTGTAGGTATCTTTCTTTTATTTTGATGTATTTGAAGTATGCACAGGAACAAAACCAGCCAACGCGTTTCGCCCAGAGAATGGGCTTCTTCAGGGCTGTAATGGCTTACAATTTATGGGTATGCATCAGTATGTTTCAAAAAAGAGAGAAAAGATGTCTAGAGATATTAGATTTTGACCATGAAGAGGGAGAGACAAGGAAGAGAAAATGTAAGAACGAAAATGCTAGTGCATTTCGGTTTGAAGTGTGTTCAGAATGTGAAAGAATAAGTGACCGAAGTTGTGGAGGGTGGAGGGGTACATGACTCAACGCGGTGGCCATTTTATGTTGCCTCTCATCCACAAAGTGCTCTACTTTATTTAAGTGTTGAAATAGGGTAAATCACTAGGGGCCAGTTGTAGGTAGCCCAATACCGGTCGGTAACGGACGAAATTACCGAATTTTGGCCGTTATCGACCGATATTGGCCATTTGAGATGTAGGGGCCAAATTTAAGGATTCGGTAATTTACAGAATCAGTAATTTAAGGAATCAGTAAATGAATGATTACTTAAAATACTGATTCGATAAATTACTGAATCCTTAAAATACTGATTCGGTAAATTACTGAATCCTTAATGTAGGGAGCACTGAAGTGAGTGCATTTCTGAGTTAAGGATTCGGTATTTACCACCAACTAAAAGTTGGTGGTAAATATCGAAAACCTTTAAAAAAGCACATTTGTGCTTTTCCCAAAGTGCCATGTGGCAGACATACATGCCCTTAGGGCATGTATGTGTGCCACATGTGCACCCATGCACTATTCAGGGGTGCAACAGGGTGTCAATGTGACACCCTGCCACCCTTGTAAGTCTTCCCCCTATTACCGATTTACTGAATCGCTAATTCCCATTCATCCCTATGGGCCTCCAGGCCCATAGGAATAAATGGGAATTACAGAATCGGTAAATACCGAATCTGTAATTACCGAATTTTACCGATTCGGTAAAATTTGCCAAATCAATACCTACACGCCATTTACCGATTCTGAAATACCCAATCGGTAAAATTCTGTATTTTAGAATTGGTAAATAGTATTTACCTACATATGGCCCTATATGTAGAGGACATGTGGGGAAACCAAAAGAAGGGCACACCACTCAATGAGTCCAAGACACCAGTGCCCATAGTGAGAACTTTACAATGTTATGTTATGTTATGTTATGTTATGTTATTTGTACACTTCTATAGCGCACGGCCACTCCACTGGAGTATCCCGGCGCTTTAACAAAGACTCCCAACCGAAGATGGGGAAAAACAATACACCAAAAGGGCATACAAACACAGAAACAGCATCAAGATTACAGGAAGAGCCAAGTCTTAAGGGCCTTGCGGAAAGACAGAAGACTTGAAGTCTGTCTTAGAGAGATTGGAAGATCATTCCAGGCATGAGGGGCTAAGTGACGAAAAGACCGTCCTCCTGCTCTTGCCCATTTGATAGTGGGAACACTCATCTTTGATAAGGACGAGGATCTAAGAGATCTGGGAGGGGTATACCAAGACAGTCGTTTGGAGATATATTTGGGGCCTATGCCATGCAAGGCCTTGAAAGTCGTGGTCAAAGTTTTAAATAGAATCCTTTTTGCAACTGGGAGCCAATGCAATGTGGCGAGAAGATCCGTGGCTCTGGCTTTCCTTCGAAGACCAAAAATGGCTCGGGCTGCAGAATTCTGGGCGATTTGCAGACGCCTGACCAGATATTTGGGAAGTCCCAGAAACAGAATGTTTGCATAATCCAGCCTGGAGCAGATCAGTGCCTGGACAATAATTTTTCTGTGCTGGATAGAGACTAGGGGGAGAAATTTGCGAAGCATCCGCAGGATGCCGAAACATTTCCCAGTGAGAGATGAAATATGTGGTCCGAAAGATAGCTTGTTGTCAATCACCACTCCCAAATTTTTGGCTTTCACAGACGAGCTAGTGGGAGGAGACATATCTTTCGGCCACCAGGTTTTCCAATCGGGTTCAGATGTACAGCCAAAGAAGAGCAGCTCCGACTTGTCGGCGTTGCACTTCAGCCCATGGCGTCCAAACCACTCAAAAACAGCACTCAAACATCCGTTGACCTGGACACCATCAAACTGACCATCCCTGTTACTTACAAAGAGGAGCTGGGTGTCGTCAGCATAGCTGACAATCCGGGCGCCAAAAGACTCCGCTGTCACCGCCAGGGGGGCCATAAAGATGTTGAACAGGAGGGGGCTCAAGATGGAACCTTGAGGGACCCCCACTTCAAGTGGTGACATTTCAGCAGAGAAGGGTGGCGCCCAGATTGTCTGCCGGCGGTCGGCTAAGAAGGATTTAAGCCAATTCCACACCGTTCCCCGCAGACCAAAGTCCCAGAGTCTGGAGAGAAGAAGTGCGTGGGGAACGGTGTCGAACGCCGCCGACAGATCCAGCATAATCAGTACCACTTTTTTACCAACATCCAACTCCTCCCTGATGGCATCTGTGACTTCAAGGAGCGCGGTCTCCGTGCTGAAATTTGCACGGAAGCCAGATTGAGTATTATGCAACAGACCCCTTTCCTCAATAAAATTACAAGAGTCTAAAGCACAGAATATGTTTTCTTGCTACATGCGGTTGTGTATCCATCTCTGTCTCAGGAAAGATGCATTGGAGGAAAGGCGACACATTGTACTACTTATGCATGAGGCATGAAAAGAAGCTACGTTGGAGACTGGAATGCAAGTGCCCCCCTAATTTTTTATGACCATGGGTGGGAGAGTACATCTCAAACAATGCCCTATACGTTGGGGCACCCGAGATGACCCTCCGGAAACTGCAGGCTGTACAAAACTGCGCAGCACGTACCCTGCTGCAGATCCCGCAAACCCAGTCAGCCAGACTTGCTCTGAAGAGTCTCCACTGGCTGCCAGTGAGGCAGAGGGTGGCATTTAAGGCGCTATGCATGGCGCATCACGCCTTCTGGAAAACGGGCCCAGCCATTAACAACGACCTTGTTATCCCCTACCACCCAAACAGGAACCTTCGGTCGATGGAGGCTTTCCTTGCTGTTGTTCCCAGAGTGAAGAGAGCTAGGTCTGGTGGCAGGTTGTTCTCTTTGAATACCGCCAAGCTCTGGAATGCCCTCCCCCTTTCACTCCGGTCCAACCCAAACCTGCTCTCATTCCGGAAAAACCTGAAGACACTACTGTTTGCTAAATCCTTTGTGCTCTAAACTCCTCTTCTCCGTCATTTCCGCCTCAACTCAGCGCTTGGACGCCCACGGGCAGCAATCGCGCTTAATAAATATATTTTCATTTCATTTCATTTCATTTCATTTCATTTCATCACGGCAGGAAGAAACTATAGCAGGTATGTACCTAAAATAGGGTTCTCAGTCTGGAAATCTGGGTCATTCAGCTGCATATGGGGTAAGGGACTCCACCCACCAAGAATGATTGATCAAATAAAGTGGTTCAATAATGCAGCTGCATAAGCACCAACCCTAAAGAACATCAGAAATTCAAGAAATTAGATGTATAGTGTAAACTGTTTCATAAAAGAGTAGGTATGCACCAAGTTCAGTGTGAACATTTAACCCAGTCATTTTTATTTGCCTAAAAGGGGCGAAGTAGAGGCACAGCTAAAAAAACGGAAATTAGGGAAATCACTGTTAGCTGCATGAATCTATGAATTCCTTACATGCACCTCTTTCTTTATGAGATCCCAAATATCACACACATTGACAGAAGCCAGACCAGCCTGGACAACTGGTGAGATTGCTCCCAGTAAGTTGAGCACTAAAATCGTTACTAGTTGGCTACAGGTTGACACATGGCTATGACTAAACACTGAGGAGGAAATTTACTAAGATTGTATGCCTTGTTTGCATCAAAACAGTGTTGCAAATCAACACAATTTTTTGAGTATGATTTACTTTCCAGCCCTAAACTTGAACGCTATAAATAACGTGAAAGTAATTCTGTTTGTATTACTTCGCACCAAGGGGGCGTACCATGGGTGGGGCATGGGCGTTCCCATGCAACCACCCAAGGTTTCTGACGCTAAACCCAATTTAAAAAAAAGCGACTGGGTTGAGCATCAGAAAACTGCTTTTTTGAAGTAGGTGCATGAATGAAAGCATTTCTCCTTCCTTTTCTGACTTTGTACGTGTGCTGCGCTGTACAGCACACCTAAAAAGACTAAACGTGGTTTAAGTCAGTTTATGCATAGTATTTTGTACTGGAATGTTACCCTTCCAGTACAAAACCTATGCTAAACTCACAGAGACACCCTTGCACCATGGTGCAAAGGTGTCTTCATGGCGCATGGAAGAGGATTTCAGCGCCAGCGGTAGGCAAAGGGGAAGGAGTGCCATATTTCAGTAAATTTGGCGCTCTTCTCCTCTCTTCTTTTCATGTAGTGCAGCATTTGTGGCTGTGCACTGCGCTGCGTGAAAAAAAATGGTAAATCTGCTCCTAAATGCAGAAATAATGGGGTATGAAGGTGGACAATCAACTATTCACAGACAGCAAATGCCATTTAAACCTCAATTATTCTCAATACATGGAGACTGCATCACCTTTCTCAATTGTTTTCATTCTGATCTAGTAACTAGCTAGTTATGGATGCAGACCTTCTGCCTGCTCCAATTACTTGATGATTCACAGAGCAGCAATGACAAGGAGAACTTGCCGGCTTGAAAACAATGATGTTATGGTAATTTGCAGAAGCTGGCTGAAAGTAGTATCGCTGGGAGTAAATTAGAGTGCAGAATGAATCTGAGAACTATCTTAAAATGATGCAAGTGGCTCTTTTCATATCTGGCAAAATGTTTAAAGCTAATGAGACAGCGTGAACAACACGATGACCAGTTTGGAAAGGATATTCACTAACGTAACCGGGGGACACAAATGGTACCTGCAACCACATGGTCGGGCTCAGCTCCGCCGCAGCACCACCAGCAAAGGGCCGGGCCTTGCTCCGCCTGTCTCCCGGCCGGGCTTGGCTCCGCTGGGGCCCCTCCCACCACCAGTGACGCCCTTACCAGCGCCAGGAGGTGCATAAAGGCAGCGCCAGGACTGAGAATCAACTGGGGGACACAAACGGTACCTGCAACCACACGGCCAGGCTCAGCTCCGCCGCAGCACCACCAGCAAAGGGCCGGGCCTTGCTCCGCCTGTCTCCCGGCCAGGCTTGGCTCTGCCGGGGCCCCTCCCACCACCAGTGACGCCCTTACCAGCGCCAGGAGGCGCATAAAGGCAGCGCCAGGACTGAGAATCAACTGGGGGACACAAACGGTACCTGCAACCACACGGCCGGGCTCAGCTCCGCCGCAGCACCACCAGCAAAGGGACGGGCCTTGCTCCGCCTGTCTCCCGGCTGGGCTTGGCTCCGCCGGGGCCCCTCCCACCACCAGTGACACCCTTACCAGCGCCAGGAGGCGCATAAAGGCAACGCCAGTCCTTCGTCCTGCGTGACGCATGCGGGCGCGCCCGGGAGAAGCCCGGGACAAGGGCGGGACCGTCTGTGGCCGTCCGGGGCCGAGGGAGGCCGGGCTGGGCCACCCTGCTAACTCCTATCTCATCAAATGGGTAAGAGGAAGAAAAACCTGACTATGGAGGAGGGGGGCAAAAACGCTAAGGTGCTAGGAATTCTAATTCTATCATGTCATACCTTTCCTCTGCTGTGGGGGCACTAACAAAGGAGATTGCCAATGCTGAGCAAGAACTGGGCATCGCTTTGACCTCCCCTCGAACAATAGTTCCACCTCAAACATTGGAGGCTGTAGTACCCATCCCTATTAATACACCCTGTGTTCCTCTGGAACCCCTCGTTACCATCGTTAATCTCCCCCCTCTGGCCCAACCAAGCAATGATACTGTGTCTACTCCATCTGTTACACCCGCAAGCGCTTCCCCCCAGCTGGCCCCACAAATAAACAAACGCAAGAAAGGGAAAAAAGTCAATACAACGCCGGCTATTGTTCATAAGTCGGACAGTTCGGAGGACAAACTAAAGGAACTTTTTGTGGCCTGGATTGAACTCCTCCTGGTGGGTATTGCCAAAGACATTGTGGACACTTTAAATACGTGCCTGGAAGGTCTTTTAAAGAAAAGTTCCCTCATTGATAGAATTGTACGCTCGCTACCTTCTAATATCGTGTTAACAAGCGAGGGTCAATCTGAGGAAGTGGGCAGGGGCGTGGAACCAGCAGGCAACTTGTTTAATATTCTCCTCACAAGTGGCACCATGCATAAAGACATTAGGCCCCAGGCTTTAATCACAGTTCCTCCCCAGATGTCGGTAAACGCTCCGATTTTGGGAGCCCAGCCTTTGGCCTTGTCCCAGAAGTACCTACCGCCTCAGAGGAGGGTCACCCCAAGTTCATACAAACGTAATCTTCCCCCAGAGGCATCTCCTCTGGTAGCGGTGTTTATTGGGGTAGACCCTCTTAGGGAAGGGGAACGGGAATCAACCAGGGACCTCATGGCCAAAGTGAAGTCTTGGTGTGCTGAGAAATGTTGTGGGGAGAACATTGCAGATATGATTATTCACGCAAGGAGGGTGGGATGGATTGGCAAACAACCGAAAACTACATATGGTGATTGCGTGGTTATAAATTTTTGCAGGGCAGATGTGGCTGATAGGCTTTTTTGGGATGGCTCAGCGATATCAACTGGGGACCATCTGAGACCAGTTCCCCTGGGCTTCTTCTATCAACCCCCAGCCTACCCTACACCAATAATTAATTATCAAGCCAGATGGCAGGGTTTAAGGGCAGCAGTGGCACGCAGAAATGCTAATGTTTGCACACAGACAAAATCAACAATAGGCCAAAATGCCCCTTTGATAAGGACCCAACAGGATTCCCAGGATAAAATCGAGGAGGGTGGGCTGACTTTGAGTAACCACTATGCCCCCCTGTCTGGCATGGGCGATATGGATTGACTACCAAATGCAGAGTTAATTTTGATTACTGATGAAAGCAGGGCAAATGGAGTAGTAGGTTGTAAAATTCTTAGTGGAACGTCGCTGGCATTAGTTAAAAAATGAGCGACATTGAATGGGTTAGTTTCATTTCAGATCATAATGTCATTGCTTTGCAGGAAACGTGGGACACGACGTCTCGCTTTTGGCTGGACGGTTTCGTAGTTTTTACCGTAGCGGCAAGCCCCAGTAATGCATGTAGAGCGAGGGGGGGCCTCCTGACTCTTTTTTCACATGATCTCAAGGGGCCACTGAAACAGATTAAATTTGACTCCCCAAATTGTTTAATTGTAGAAAGGGAAATTAGTCCCTCAAAGAGCACCCTGTTCATCAATTTCTATAATTCTGTTAATAAGGACTATGGTGGGGACAATATTGCCAGATTGGATTCGTTTTTAAACTCTGTCAGTCAAAATACCCATATTAGTTATGACTATGTGTTAATGGGCGATTTTAATATTCATCCCTTTTATTTTAGTTGTGGCCAAATCGATTGCAAGAAGACACTGGACCAAGAGGGCCCTCACTTAGAGCACACTAAGGTGGGTGAAGAATTGGAAGACCTCCTGGCCAACTTCAACCTCTTTGAATTTAAGATGAGGGAGGGGGAATCTAGAATACTAACTTTTAAGGGGACAATGCCTGGGACAGTCATTGATTATATTTTTGTGACCCCTGTTATCCTTAATCGAACTATTTCCTATTGTACAGTCCCTTCCCCCTTTAGTGATCACAATCCTGTCCTCTTGGTGGCAGCCTGGGGGGATTCTATGGGCCCCAAGCCGGGACAGGTCAGTCCTGGACCTGCTTTACGTTTAACTGATCAGGGTAGACGGCTGAAGTGGGCGAACGTGGTCCCTGGTGAATTTTATGCTGACATTGGTCCGCAGATAAAAGACCAGATCACGATCTGCCAAAATCCATCCTCACAAGGTCATGACATCATGGAAGCCTTCCAGTTAATATGCAGTAAAGTTTCTTCTAACATCACGGTTCAACGGAGGAAGGGAGATTTCAAACACTGTCGATGGTTTGATCCTTCCTGCTCTAAAGCCCTTAAATCCCTAAAATTGGCTCTTAAAGCAAACCCTAGGGACAGGGCTTTGGTTGCAACTTTGCAAAAAGATTATAGTAAAGCTATTAAGAGTAGACAGGATTGTATCAAACAGGAGGCTTGGGAAAATCTAATTTCTATCGACATCTTGCGGGATAGCAGGCAATTTTGGGCTGTAATTAACCACCCTTATTTCTCTGAGTCATCCAACCTAGATACGGACTGTGTCATCCCAGATGACAAGTGGTTTGCACACTTTAGCTCCGTTTATGGAGTTAGCGGTACCACCACCCACCCACTTAATATGTCTCCTTCGGAGGCCATGCCCTTGCACTTTAACAGTGCAGAGGTTGAGAAAACAAACAGTGCAACCAGTAGGAATAAAGCCCCTGGCCCGGATGGGGTACCGGCTGATTTTTATATACACTCGCCGAAATTATGGGCCGGTATCTTGGTGAACGTGTTTATAGCAGCAAACAGTACCTCACCCCCAACTACATGGGTGACCTCCACAATAGTTCCCATATATAAAAAGGGCCAAAGGGATGACCCGGGGTGCTATCGGCCTATATCCCTTTTGGACTCTGCTATAAATATCTTGGGCAGAGTCCTCTTGGCTAGGTTAAGGGACAGTTTGGAAGGTTGTGGTGGTTTGGCTGACATCCAGTACGGCTTCAGAGAGAAAAGAGGCACGATCGAACAGTGCTCAAACTTACACCTGTTGATCTCCAAGTATACGGTGGCCAAGGAGGGGTCACTGTACTTAGCCTTCATGGACCTCTCCTCGGCCTTAGATTTGGTCAACAGGTCTAAGTTATGGGAAACCCTCCTGAGGATGGGGATTGATGAGGCCCTGATTGGGTTTATAGCCTCACTCCACCAGGAACTTTTTGCTGTAGTGAGGGTTACAAAAGAAGGCAGATGTACATCCCGCTTTAATTCAAAGCGGGGTGTTAGGCAGGGCTGCATACTAGCAACTCTGCTATTCACAATTTACATCAACGGCCTAGGCAACTACTTAGAGGGGGCTGGGAGAGATGTTCCGCGTGTAGGAGAAGTTAGGATCCCTGCTCTTCTATACGCGGACGAGGCAGTACTCATAGCCCGTACTGGCGTCTGTCTCCAACAGCTTTTGGATGCATTTGGTTCCTTCATGGACCGGCTCGATTTGAAGGTTAATTCTACTAAATCCCACACTATGGTTGCAGGAAGGCAAAAGAAAAGGGCAATGGTGAAAACATTTTGGTGTAAAGGAGAGGTAGTCTCTAGAGTCCCCGCTTTCCCCTATCTTGGTTTGCTTTTTGACAGCAAGGGTACCTGGGGACCTCAGGTACAGGCCAAAAGCCTAGCGGTGATAAGGACATCAATGGCCATCCTGGGTTTTGCCAAAAGGTTGGTCCATAGACCGATGGAAGCCATCCTAAAGGTGTACAACAGCAAATCCTTTCCCGTGGCACTATATGGTGCTCCTTTATGGGGCTACGTATGCTTGGAGAAAATACAGAAGGCAGAAAATAGATTCTTACGTTCTCTTTTGTGCCTTCCTCAATCGACACCAACATTTTCCATTCATGCGGAGCTAGGATTGGACTATGTCCAGGATAGGTTGAGATTGGCGCCCTTAACATATTGGCTCAAGACATGGTTAAATACAGAATTAATCCTCAACCACCTGATCATGAAGGATGTCATGAGTCTGGAGCACAGTAGTACAAGCCCATGGCTGGCCTATCTAAAAAAATCTTTTATGGACCTGGGACGACCTGATTTATTTACTGACCCCTCTGGCATTATAAAACAGGATGTGGTTGATATTAAAAAACAATTTATGGTAAGGGAAAGATTGATTCGAGAAGAAACAGAATTGTTAAAGCCCACAGTTAGACGCCATTATTTGTTAGTTCATTCACCTGCACTTGAACCTTATTTATGTTTTGTCACCAACCCATTTCACAGGTTTCTTTTAACGAAATTTAGGTTTAACCTTATCCACTTTTATTTGGGCAGTTTTACCTCTTGGACAAAACCAGAGTTAGCAACACCCTGTACTTGCGACAATTTTTCAGTTCAAGACACCATGCACTTTATTATGTTTTGTGATTTCTTCTCTGATCAGAGAAAAAAACATTTGTTAACTGTTTTAAGGGAAGCTGGTTTTTCCCAGGTGAGACCAGCCATGCTTTATCTACAATCATTGGAAAATATACGCATTACATTCTCCATGGCAAATTTCCTAGTGGCGGCAGCTAGATCAAGAAGACACAAGAACTTTGTAATCCCCTTTGCATAAACTGCTTTTAGTGATTTTTAAACCCTGTTTTTATTGTAATACCATGTCATATGAATTCGATTGAAATGAAATTGTTTAATTGTATTTTACTTGTATATAATGTGTTTTTTATGTTCTTTGTATGATTTTTAACTAAATCGAATAAAGTTAATTTGACTACTAACTTAACCGAAATAAAGACAAAATAGTGAATCATTCAAACTCCTAATAGCAGGAACCATGTTTAGCTTCAATCATTTATTTCAACAGTATGTATATAAATGCCTGAAGAAAGGGCTTGCATTATTTCGACATGCAATCCAATTATCAAAAATACATGACGGTCTGAAGGAGATAGTATACTTATATAACTGTAAATTATACTTGCAACAGAGAAACGTTTTTATCTGAGTAAATGGAAATGTAAGACCATTTAGAATACCCAGTAATAAAAGCTCAGTAACCAAACAATGTTCTGCTATAATCTGTATCTGACCTGTAGGTCAAGGGTTCAACTGTCATAGCAGAGCTGTCTTGTACTTCCACTGCTGATAGGTGCAATCATATGTAATTAGGTTTTGAGATAAAGGGTTATACATACAATGCTGATTATTATCTGATAGACATTTCACTTTGTATGGTGCTCTATAATTGTCGTGCGTCCAATTGTACAGCTATCCTGGCTGATGACGGCTGAGAGCCAGAAACTGGTCCTAGGATGCTTGATTCCGTTCCGGGGAGAACATGGCTTCCAGTTCGGGCTGGACTGTTCCCATGAGGCACAGGGTCAAGACTGATTTGCATAAGGCCATGTCTGAATTGGGATGGTGCGGTGAGCAAAATAACGATGGATTAAACCCAGATCTGTGACTGGGGTGAATGTTTTGCCAATGTGCAACATTCCGTCCATCATCTTGTGTGTTTTGCTGTTCGCCCTATGTGGGAAGGGTATGCTAAGACGTGGGTCTCGTGCTCACTACACCACTGGAGTCAAGCTATCCTGGCTGATGACGGCTGATAGCCAGAAACCGGTCCTAGGATGCTTGATTCCGGTCCAGGGAGGACATGGCTTGGCAGTTTGGGCTGGACTGTTCCCATGAGGCACAGGGTCAAGACTGATTTGCATATGGCCATGTCTGAACTTGGGCTGCGTGATGAGCAAAATAACGATGGATTAAACCCAGATCTGTGACTGGGGTGAATGTTTAGCCAATGTGCAACATTCCGTCCATCATCTTGTGTGTTTTGCTGTTCGCCCTATGTGGGAAGGGTATGCCCAGACCTGGGTCCCGTGCTCACTACGCCACTGGAGTCAAGCTATCCTGGCTGGTAGCCAGAAACCGGTCCTAAGATGCTTCATTCCGGTCCAGGGAGGACATGGCTTCACAGTTTGGGCTGGACTGTTCCCCTGAGGCACAGGGTCAAGACTGATTTGCATATGGCCATGTCTGAACTGGGGTGGCGTGGTGAGCAAAATAACAAAGGATTAAACCCAGATCTGTGACTGGGCATGAATGTTTTGCCAATGTGCAACATTCCGTCCATCATCTTGTGTTTTACAACATATATTGCAGCACAAGAATATTAATGCTTAGCTGATGTTCTGCAATAATGTTACTTATTAATGACGTGTCTAGTGCAATATTATACACAAGTGTCATTTGGCTGCGTTACACGAGGTTCACAATCACTGTCACTCTTCTCGGCCACATACGCCCTCTGCCTTCATCAACAGCAGCCATGGCAGGCCACACAACTAATCCTACCCCACCCAGAAGCATGCACGCAAAGCACAAGCAGTTACATCGAGTCAGCATTGCAATTCCTCGCTTCCACTCTGGGTCTCAGACTGCACACCTCATGTACATTGTTCTCCACCTGCAACCTTTCTACTTACTGTAAAAGCTCACCTCCCTCTTCAAACCAGCTGTCTGTCCCCCCCTACCGTTAGCAAAGTATCCTAAAATAATGATGTTGGTGGAGACTAATTCGGTAGGTAACGGGGAGCAGTGCACATACTACACCCTTTCAGAGCATGCAGCATGCCCCACGCCACACAAAGACAACAGAGATGTGACCATTCAGGGCGCACAAGGGCGGCCGCATTCAGGCTACCTCCTTTCCCCACCGTCCATTGACAGGCTCAGCCCATTTCCCCTGGCATCATGGCAACACCTCCCAGCCCCGCTCCACCGAGGCTCTTTAGGGTATTCTCCTCTTCTGTCACCCACTGACTCCACTAATTAAAACGTTAGACCCGTACATTTGCATGTGGGCTGCGCACAAAGCCAGCAGAGGGCACTGTGTATCCCCTTCGGAAGCGAAGAAAAGTCTAAAATAAATGGAAGCTGTCCGCATTACAACCAAGCGAACATGCGCTCGAAAGATGGGACTTGTATACTAAACCTAGTGCGTAGCAAAACCCAAACAACAAGCATTTGCAATGCAAAAGGACTCGCATTTATGCAAGACCTATTGCATTGAAAACGGAAGTGCAGGCGGAGGGCAGTGAGCAAGAAGGCATGAACAATGAGAATGGGGAAGCGCGAACACATGGACCGCAGGAGGGGGGCAGTGGGGGAGAAGGCACAGGAAGAAAATAGTTACTGTGCATCATTCGAAGTAAAGGGCCAGTAGCCTTGGAAGGATACAAATGACAACATGATTGTCATGAGAAGGGACCAACAAGCCTTAAACCAATTGAAAGGCAGCATTTAGGACCTAAGTCAATGAAAAAGATGGGCGGAGAGTGGGCGGAACTTTCACAAAGCTTCCACACTGTACTGAATACTGCGTGTCTCGCAAAGCATGCAGCACATGCGCTGCAACGCTAGGCTCGACCTGAAAATAACAAGAACAATGAGCCAAAGTACTGACTGTGCATGCTTCTGCACAGACACTCTACCATCCTGTGCCACCTCTCTACTCCTCCTCAGTACGGCCGGACGATGTAATAAAAAACAAGCACAAACTACTTTAACAAGCATTTGCAATGCAATAGGACTCGCATTTACACGAGACCTATTGCATTGGAAACAGGAGTGCTGGCAGGTGAGAAGGCACAAACGAGAGTGCAGGGGTGGTGGGTGGGGGGACCGAGAAGTCACAGACTGCAGGAGGGGGGAGGGGCACGAGAAGAAAATAGTGTTTTAAGTAAAGGGGCCAGTAGCCATGATAGACTACAAATGACGACATGGCCTTCATGTGGAGGGACTAACAAGCCTAAAACCAATTGGAAGGCAGCATTTCTCCCATCAAACTTCCACGCTATACTGAATACTGCATGCCTCGCAATGCGAGCAGCGCATGTGCTGCAACACTAGGCTCGATCTAAAAATGTGCAGATTCCTCTTTTTGAAAAAATTGTTTCTCCCTTTTCTTCTCCTTTGCAAAAGCATAGAACGTGGGTGATTGTCTCTTCCTGATAAGTGCAACTTTCATGCAGGTAGTAAACCAATTACTTAAGTGTTTTTTATAGGGAAGAGCTGATATATCATCCACGTTATGTTATGTCAGTTTACTGTTTTCATTGTGGCTTGTAGGTACGCTTATTTGGTCATTTGTAGGTCTCGGCCTGATCCAGCGCATGATCTTTTGTGTTGTGTTGTGTTGTGTGCAAAGTACCACAAGTGAACATGACCATGCCTCCCTCATAGATCCTGAAAAAAATGAAATGTACGACCCTGGTCCCAACGACTTGCTTTCGCAAGGGTAAAGAAGGCAGGCGTTTCAGGTCACATGTCTACAGGAGGCAGTATAAATATATATCTCAGGCATATCAGGATGATGCTTTCCCCAAGTCCCACGTGTGAACAGTAACCGCATGTCACATCCGCTACATACTAATGAGGGCATGCCCTGTAACACTACTTCGTGGGCGCCCAGACCGACGCGCCCATGGGTTGAGCAGCACGTGCGCTGTGGGATAGTGTCTCAGCAGCCTTAGACGCTGCACAGATGGGTGACACGATAATATGTATTTTGAGATAAGTAAAGCAGCTCCTCTTCCTGGTTTGGAAGAAGGTAGGAATGCGTGGAAGAAGATTCACTAGCCCCGGCACAAGTGAAATTACAAATCTGAGTGCTCTGTTGATTGGGGCGTCCAGTTACCGCGTTTATTCTGAAGAATGGTCTGCAGTAGCTGCAGCATAGACCTCACGTGCACTTAACCGTATCCCTACCTGCTTCAGCCTCTTGCCTGTGCCGCCTTCTCAGCTACTGAGGCTGCAGCATGGCCGGGTCAGAGGCTGAGCGAGGCGATGGACGGCGGAGGGTAATCGCCCCTTCACAATAATGAGATGCCAAGGCTGCCAGTGATCTGGAGAGATGTGGCTCTCAGGCTTCTCCTCCTAACCAATTCACACTTTTTCTTCACACGCCGAGACCTCAATAAATTCTCCTTACAATATCCTGTATCCAGGCTTCCTTATCTGGCACTAAACATTAAGCAGCATTCAACCTCAGTCACTCAAGCAGAAATCTCTGTGCCTTAGACATGCTGGGCTGTGGCGTGTGGTGGCACACGCATTGCCTGCTATTTATTGCACACCAATAAGGCCCCTGTTGATATTTCTGACTTGTGGGTGTGATATCTCTTGCTGTCTCCCATAGCTCCTAAGCACCACCTCTCCTCTAACATGGCCTTGATGCTTTAGCCCCATCCTCACAGATGCCTCTGCTTCCTGACAGAATCACACTAGCGCACTTCTAACAGGGTCAGAGATGGTTAAGTCGAAATTTGTATCTTTTTCTATGCCTCCTTGTAATTCTTCTTGGCCCAATTAAGGTAAAAGTATTGACCTGCAGTAATAAAGTTGAAACTAAACACCAGGACTTGTGCAGGCAGACATTCTCTGAATTTTAATGAAAGAGGATCATGTAACCTATACATTTAGTATACTGAATTATGCTATAGAGTGTTTTTTTTGTAATCACGATTGTGCGATTGATTATGTTTTAAAAGTGGACAGGTTGACTTTAGAGGCACACAAAGCCTCAGCATCATTTATGCTTGAAAGTCAACTGATTCCCTTTTGTGTGTAATCTTTTTTGTGGTTATTCGCTTGTACCCAGCGATGGAGCGTGGGAACTCGAGAAATCAATTGAGGTTGACCGAGTGAACCGTTTAGAAGCACAGTACTTGAATGTAAAGTTAAGGCAATGTGTTATCGAGTGCCTTGACTGCTGCAGTCCTCGCCTTAAATTATTCATTTTGTGCACACATGAGCTGGAAGTTTAATAATGTGTCTATTGATGCTAGCGATGGGTTTTCAGTTGTGGTGTGAAGAGACCAGGGGGTAGTCTTCAGTGTTTTGAGTCCTGCTTTTTGCTGAGGTATTATATGTTCATACGTTCATTACTTTGCTCTTGAGCAGACCCTGCCTTGGAGAACCTCGTGATACCGTGTTTGGTGGATATAAAAGTAAAGAAAACACGTATTTCATGTATGGTTCATTCCCAATACAATAGGTTTAAGTTGACTTGTAGACAGCATTTCTAGTAACAGAAGTAAAAAAATGAAAACAATGAACTTCTCTTTTCTTGACAATCCGAATAATAAATTGTTAAATGGTTAGGTTGAAATCCTGAGTTTTTAACTTTAAACTCTTTGAAAGTCGTGAAACACAAATGTAATTGTTTATTTAAGTCTTTTCTGAATAGATGGCTTGTAGTTACAATGCTGCTGCTGTTGCGGAAACCTCTTGTGTCTCGCAGATCGGTGTGGCGGGCCTTGATTATGTGAACTCTGCAAGCTTGTTCATGGTTTAACTGTATAATGAAGTGTGAGCAGCGCTGCAGGAGGGGAGACTCTCTGCGAGGGGCACGAGGAATTTTCCTTGCTCTTCCCTTGTACCCGTGTGCCTCCTCCAACAACAGCCATGAGGGGTACGGCTCCCTGGAATTACCGCTGGTGCCCGCACTACACTTCCCAGCAGGCTTTCGTGGAGGCGCCTGCTGGGGACATTACGCCGAGTGCCAGGAGACGCTAGGCTCGGCGTTAAGAGGCCCAGAGGGAGATTGCTGCCCGGGACACGCTGCATGAGGGGAGACTCTCTGCGAGGGGCACAAGGCACTTCCCTTGTACCCTTCTGCCTCCTCCAACAACAGCCATGAGGGGAACGGCTCCCTGGAATTACCGCTGGTGCCAGCACTACACTAGAGTAAACAAAAGAGGTGCAAATACTGTGACTGATTTCACAGACAACGAACAACTCAATTGGGAACCAGACTAACAATGAATCAATTGCTAGTCGGCTGTTGAAACAAATCAAATATATTTATTTTGATATTTTGATATACCTTATTTTTTGTATAAACAAACAGACATTAGCAAAATACTTTTTGTATTTATATATATATATAAAAAGACAGACAAGAGATGAAGGAAATAAATTACAAAGTAGGACAGGCAGTCCGTGCTGTGAACAAAAATCTTTCACGCATCAGTCATTCCACATTCACACTCACATTCCTTCCATACCATAATGAACACTGTGCATGTGAAATAAGACAAACAAGGAGGTGAAAGAAGGTCAAACAAGCAGAGTCAAGAACAAATCAGAAAAACCACTCGAAACATGTTGAAAAATAGTTAATATCACAACAATTATATGACAAGCATAATATGTACAATTCCTTCTGACCAAAAACCTAACAACAAAAGGTACACAAGGTCGACGCGTTTCGAATCGGACCCTTTGTCCGATTCTCATCAGGACCAGAAAATCTGAAAAAAGGAAAAAATGTCCTTTAGTATATTGCGCTTAATATAAAGAGTGTGAACAGCGACCATCAAAGCCAAACAAAGCCTCCTACCTGTGTGTGTTCAGTGTTAAGTCACGGACAGGTTGCTGTGGACAGAGAGTTAGCCTATGGTTAGTAATTTACAACGAGCCTGCAGTCGTCTAATGAGGTGAAAACTGGGGGGCATACGGTCACAAGAAAGTACCTGCATAAAGTGTTATGAAACATCGGATGCTTAATCCAAGTGGAACTGCGTTGAGTCGGTGTCGTCAGGGAGCCATCATAAAAGGGCGCTTTCTGAGTGAAGGCTGTGAACGTGAAAACACAGGCACCATGAGCTGTTTACAGTGAGGGGAAGGTCTCACTGAGCGAACGCTCAAAGATCATAATGTGGCGCTAAGTACCTCTGGAGTGTGAAGAGTAGATCGAAATAAGAGTCGGATAAGTTTGATTAGGGTGGCCGATCAGCAAATTACAGCCGCTGGCTGAAAAAGAAACCGGAAGAACGCGTTAGGTTCTTGGGCTCGGAAAATGGGAACAAACGTAGAACGGAGCGGCATGGCAGTGTTACCTTTAGTAAACTCCTCTCGCAGTGTAGACCGGGGCGTCTCTCAGTGTTCATGCACGCCGGTCTTCATGTTCTGTGTTCGAGCAGGAACAGTTAATGAAGACACGCAAAACACGAGGTTTCAGACTCGGTCACATGGTCTAAGGGAGAGTTATGGGAGTTGTAGTTTCAGTATGAAAAAAGGGAAAGTGGGATTAACCGCGATGTGTTTTAGAGGACTCGAGAAACTTCAGAGAGTTCATTTAACCCATTTAGGACCGTATTAAATTTTAAGATGAGGGTAGCTTCCCGTTGACACAGTTTTTCTTCAATGTCGCCGCCCCGTATGTCTAGATCCAACTTTGACAACACAGTCCATTTGATATCCTGTACCGTATGTCCAGCAGCAGTCCAGTGATTGACAAGTGGTGCATTCGCAACAGCTTTTCTCACTCTTGATTTATGTTGGCAGATGCGCTGCCTAATTTCCTGAGATGTTTTGCCAACATACAATTTTTGGCAGGGGCATAAAATTCCGTATACAACATTTCTAGATTTACAATTGGTGAACGTGAGGTGCCTCCAAAATATACCATTGTAGGAAAAGACATCGCCCTCAATCGTTTTGTCGCAACACACACAGGTGCCACATTTATGGTGCCCCCGTATGGGCTGTAAGCCGAGTAAATTTCTTAGTGTGGGTGGTTCCTTTAAGGGGACTGCTGCACGGACTAGAAAGTTGGCAATGCTTTTTTCTTTTTTAAATGCAAACAGGGGTGGTTGGAGCAAGCTGTCTTCGAGGTGCCTCACTAAGTGCCAGTTCTGATTGATGGCTTTCTTAAGTTGATTTGCGTGTGGGCAAAATGTCGTTACACATACTGTTCTTTCGAGATTTCGCTTCTTCTTTTTCTCCAGCAGGGTCTCACGTGGGGTCCACCATGCTCTGCGCATGGCATTCTTGAGCAATTTTTTGGGGTACCCACGTTCCAGAAGACGTTCCAGCAGTTTTTGGGCGTGATCAAAATATTCGTCTTTTACTGAGCAATTACGCCTGATTCTTAAGAATTGGCCAAAAGGGAGATTTTGGCGAAGATTTCTCGGGTGATTACTGGTGTAATGTAGTGCCCGGTTTCGGTCAGTTGCTTTCCTGAATAGCGTTGTCGCCAATGTCCCTTCCAGTGCATAGACTTTGACATCAAGGAAGGTGATTTGGTGATTGTTGTAATTGATGGTAAATTTAATGTCCTGAGTGTGTCCGTTCAGCCATTCCAAGAAATGTTTAAGGTGTTCTTCTGTTCCATTCCAAATAAAGAATGCGTCATCAATATAACGCATGTAGTGACTGATACATTCTTTGAATGGATTATTGTCCATAATGAATTTAGCCTCAAACAGGCCCATAAACAGAACAGCCAATTCTGGAGCAAAGGGGCAGCCCATGGCCACCCCTTTGATATGGTAAAAGAAATCAGATCCAAACATGAAGAAGTTTTTTTGGAGTGCTAATTTGGCCAGAGAGATAATGAAGTCTGTAGGCACTCTCACTGGTTGTTCCCTTTTGTTTAAAAAATAACTCAAAGCCTCGACTGCTTCTTCTTGGGGAATCTGAGTATATAGGGCGACAACGTCCATTGTGACAAGCAGCTGGGTGGTTGGATCAAACGTAATGTTCGTAAGTCTGTTAATGAATGCCGTGGTGTCTTGTAGATGAGCTGGGATTAAGGCGGTGAATGGTTTTAAGAAAAAATCAATGTACTTAGACACTGGTTCCCACAGTGACTCGCAACCGGAAATGATGGGTCTACCGGGTGGGTTAGTTTCATTTTTATGAACTTTAGGGAGTGCATAAAAAAGTGGTATGCGTGGTATTTTATTCTGAAGAAAAGAGGCTTCCTTTGGTCCAAGAAATCCTTGTTCAAGTCCCAGTTGAATGATATTAGACAGTTGTCCTTGTAGTTCTGCAGTAGGATCACTTTTGATTTTTCTGTAGCACTCCAAGTTGTTTAGTTGGCTCATAACTTCTTCTTTATATTTATCCGTTTTCCACACCACTATTGCTCCTCCTTTATCCGCTTGCTTTATTGTTAAAGTCGGATCATTTTTTAAGGATAGCATGGCATCTTTTTGATCTTTTGGCAGATTGAATTTCACATATTGTTTTTTAGATTCCATTTCAGTGATGGCGGATAATAAAGTTTTTTCAAAGGTCAAGACCTCCTTTGGTACTTTGTTTCCTGGTGGACAGAAGTTTGATTTGCGGCGTAAGCCCGTGACTTCTTCATTAGGTTGTATTTCTTGATTCTTTTACCAAATCAAAGGGGTGGCCATGGGCTGCCCCTTTGCTCCAGAATTGGCTGTTCTGTTTATGGGCCTGTTTGAGGCTAAATTCATTATGGACAATAATCCATTCAAAGAATGTATCAGTCACTACATGCGTTATATTGATGACGCATTCTTTATTTGGAATGGAACAGAAGAACACCTTAAACATTTCTTGGAATGGCTGAACGGACGCACTCAGGACATTAAATTTACCATCAATTACAACAATCACCAAATCACCTTCCTTGATGTCAAAGTCTATGCACTGGAAGGGACATTGGCGACAACGCTATTCCGGAAAGCAACTGACCGAACCGGGCACTACATTACACCAGTAATCACCCGAGAAATCTTCGCCAAAATCTCCCTTTTGGCCAATTCTTAAGAATCAGGCGTAATTGCTCAGTAAAAGACGAATATTTTGATCACGCCCAAAAACTGCTGGAACGTCTTCTGGAACGTGGGTACCCCAAAAAATTGCTCAAGAATGCCATGCGCAGAGCATGGTGGACCCCACGTGAGACCCTGCTGGAGAAAAAGAAGAAGCAAAATCTCGAAAGAACAGTATGTGTAACGACATTTGCCCACACGCAAATCAACTTAAGAAAGCCATCAATCAGAACTGGCACTTAGTGAGGCACCTCGAAGACAGCTTGCTCCAACCACCCCTGTTTGCATTTAAAAAAGAAAAAAGCATTGCCAACTTTCTAGTCCGTGCAGCAGTCCCCTTAAAGGAACCACCCACACTAAGAAATTTACTCGGCTTACAGCCCATACGGGGGCACCATAAATGTGGCACCTGTGTGTGTTGCGACAAAACGATTGAGGGCGATGTCTTTTCCTACAATGGTATATTTTGGAGGCACCTCACGTTCACCAATTGTAAATCTAGAAATGTTGTATACGGAATTTTATGCCCCTGCCAAAAATTGTATGTTGGCAAAACATCTCAGGAAATTAGGCAGCGCATCTGCCAACATAAATAAAGAGTGAGAAAAGCTGTTGCGAATGCACCACTTGTCAATCACTGGACTGCTGCTGGACATACGGAACAGGATATCAAATGGACTGTGTTGTCAAAGTTGGATCTAGACATACGGGGCGGCGACATTGAAGAAAAACTGTGTCAACGGGAAGCTACCCTCATCTTAAAATTTAATACGGTCCTAAATGGGTTAAATGAGCTCTCTGAAGTTTCTCGAGTCCTCTAAAACACATCGCGGTTAATCCCACTTTCCCTTTTTTCATACTGAAACTACAACTCCCATAACTCTCCCTTAGACCATGTGACCGAGTCTGAAACCTCGCGTTTTGCGTGTCTTCATTAACTGTTCCTGCTCGAACACAGAACATGAAGACCGGCGTGCATGAACACTGAGAGACGCCCCGGTCTACACTGCGAGAGGAGTTTACTAAAGGTAACACTGCCATGCCGCTCCGTTCTACGTTTGTTCCCATTTTCCGAGCCCAAGAACCTAACGCGTTCTTCCGGTTTCTTTTTCAGCCAGCGGCTGTAATTTGCTGATCGGCCACCCTAATCAAACTTATCCGAATCGGATTTCGATCTACTCTTCACACTCCAGAGGTACTTAGCGCCACATTATGATCTTTGAGCGTTCGCTCAGTGAGACCTTCCCCTCACTGTAAACAGCTCATGGTGCCTGTGTTTTCACGTTCACAGCCTTCACTCAGAAAGCGCCCTTTTGTGATGGCTCCCTGACGACACCGACTCAACGCAGTTCCACTTGGATTAAGCATCCGATGTTTCATAACACTTTATGCAGGTACTTTCTTGTGACCGTATGCCCCCCAGTTTTCACCTCATTAGACGACTGCAGGCTCGTTGTAAATTACTAACCATAGGCTAACTCTCTGTCCACAGCAACCTGTCCGTGACTTAACACTGAACACACACAGGTAGGAGGCTTTGTTTGGCTTTGATGGTCGCTGTTCACACTCTTTATATTAAGCGCAATATACTAAAGGAAATTTTTTCCTTTTTTCAGATTTTCTGGTCCTGATGAGAATCGGACAAAGGGTCCGATTCGAAACGCGTCGACCTTGTGTACCTTTTGTTGTTAGGTTTTTGGTCAGAAGGAATTGTACATATTATGCTTGTCATATAATTGTTGTGATATTAAGTATTTTTCAAAATTTTTCGAGTGGTTTTTCTGATTTGTTCTTGACTCTGCTTGTTTGACCTTCTTTCACCTCCTTGTTTGTCTTATTTCACATGCACAGTGTTCATTATGGTATGGAAGGAATGTGAGTGTGAATGTGGAATGACTGATGCGTGAAAGATTTTTGTTCACAGCACGGACTGCCTGTCCTACTTTGTAATGTATTTCCTTCATCTCTTGTCTGTCTTTTTATATATATATATATAAATACAAAAAGTATTTTGCTAATGTCTGTTTGTTTATACAAAAAATAAGGTATATCAAAATATCAAAATAAATATATTTGATTTGTTTCAACAGCCGACTAGCAATTGATTCATTGTTAGTCTGGTTCCCAATTGAGTTGTTCGTTGTCTGTGAAATCAGTCACAGTATTTGCACCTCTTTTGTTTACTCTAGTATTGGACTCTGCTTTACTGTGGATGAGTCAAAGCCCTTGTTTGTTGTTCTAAGCACTACACTTCCCAGCAGGTTTTGGTGGAGGCGCCTGCTGGAGACGTCACGCCGAGTGCCAGGAGACGCAAGGCTCGGCATTAAGAGGCCCAGAGGGAGATTGCTGTCCGGGATGCGCTGCAAGAGGGGAGACTCTCTGTGAGGGGCATAAGGTACTTCCCTTGCTCTTCCCTTGTACCCTTGTGCCTCCTCCAACAACAGCCATGAGGGGAACGGTTCCCTGGAATTACCGCTGGTGTCCGCGCTACACTTCCCAGCAGGCTTTGGTGAAGGCGCCTGCTGGGGACGTCCCGCCGAGTTCCAGGAGACGCCAGGCTTGGCGTTAAGAGGCTCAGAGGCACACCACAGTTCGGGACGTGCGCAGGCAGTGCCCGGGCAAAGCCCGGGCCAAGGGCAGGCCCGTCCTTGCCTGTCATCCCCAGGAAGAGGCAGGGCAGGGCCACCCCCCTTTCATCCACCATCATGGTCTCTCCCATAGGTACTGTTTTGTGATATTTAACTTTTATTCCTGGGTAGACGCTGTGTGGACCCTTGCTAATTTGGAACATCATCTGCTACTCTGAACTAGTTGCGAACTGTCTATTTACATCACACTTGCTACTGCAAATTACACTGGTCTATAGACCTTGTTCCGTGCACCTGGATTTTGTACCGCACTTTGCACTTTAGCATTATTCCATCGATTAACTGTTTTCATCACATGCTGCTGACCATTTTCTAACGTATTTCGCACTTTTTTGAGGATTGTAATAACATCTTTGTGGAATTCTTGTTTTAGTTGTTTTAGTACTGTGTGTTTTAGCCTCGACTTGCCTTTTGCACATTGCATGTTTGTTATATCTTATGTTTATTTAATTATTTTGTTATTATATTTTCTTTTATGTACCTTTAACAATGTTATGTCATATTGCATCTTTTAATTGTATGTGCTTAGCAGTTTAGAATGTTGGGCTTGGAATGGTCAGTCTAAGCTGGAGCCGATAGAAGAAACACTCTGTTTGGATCTGAGTGCTGCACTTGTATAAGAATAAAGCTTATTCATATTTATCATACTTCTCATCTCTTCATTGGATGCAACAATGTTGTATTTATTCTTGAAGGTCTGTTGTACCATCTATAGGGTACCTACTGTACAATAATCATGAGTAAGCAGAAAGTGAGCACGGGGAATAGGGTGGTTGGTACACTAGATGCCTTCATTAAGAGGGCGGAATCTGCCCTCATGCATGAAATACAATTGACAGAACAAAGGCTATCTCTTGATCCGCAATCCCCGCTAGGCAGACTTTCCCTAACCCCTGCACTTCCCGACCCTCTTCTGGCAAATTGTTGTGTCTACAGCCAGCTCAAGTCCATCTTTATCTGTTCCCTTAGTTATAACGATAAATTCTGGTCTTTGTCCTTCAATGGAGCATGAACCCACTCCTGTGAAACCCAAGGCGACTACCAGAGGACAGATGGCTAAGCTTAAATCAGCCAGTAAAAAAGATTCTCCCACTACAAAAAACAAAGGTCCGACGGTGCACAAAACCAAATTCGGCTCAGGGAACTCATGGCAGGCCCTCACCATCTGTTCCGCCCCCAAGTGTTGATAGTGAGGGTACGTTACTTCTTATGAATCAGACTATGATAGGGCAATTATTTGAGGGCCCCGCTATTAGACCCTATGCTTAAAAAATATGCCCAATAGAAGGGAGGTTAGCCCAACTAGAGGGAATTACCAACTGTAATCCTCTACCCACCCTGGCAGTGAGCCCACCTATCAACATCATTGATACAGAGAGGAGGGGAAAAAGAGATACCCAGTAGGGGGTAGAGGGTGGGTCTACCGCAAGACGTATAGCTAATGGTGAGGCACATGAAAATAATGGGTGCAACACTAATGGGCCTAGAGGCCCGGACGTGGGGGCTATTTCTTGCCAGCCCCTCATTAGAGAAGGATCATTTAGGTTCTATAGAGAAAGGGGGCCGGAGAGAAGGGCTCATCATACCCCGAACCTCCCAACAATAGGCCTTCCACCTGAATCTACCCCATATGTAGTGGTATTGGGGAATGTACCTCCGCTCACAACCGGGGTTAAAGAAGATTTTGCGCAACTAAAGAACAAATTGGTTCTCATACAACACCACCTTGGGCCATCATGTATCTAAAAACATCTTAATGGCACGCAGGGTCAACTGGATAGGGAATTCACGTAAAACGGACAGTGGAGATTGTGTTATTGTAAATTTTGTTAACCCTTTCACGGCTGGGCGTATTTTATCCAGGGATTTTAGTCTCACACCATTAACTGGCTCCGTCATCAAGGCTCTCCCATTGGGTTACTTTTATAACCCAGTTCACCATAGGGAGATGACAGAGCAGGGCTATAGGGCATGTCAACTAGGAGGATGGTCAAATATACAAGTTCCTCGCCAACAGCTGCCCACCCCAGTTCATTTTGCATGCGAAGAAGAGGGACAGTTACATAATCCTCAAACATTGGAGCTAGAAAATAGATTTGTAGCTCTATCTGGGTTGGAGAATTGCAATTGACTGCGGGTTCCTGTAGCTTCTGGCCCCTCATCAGCTAGACTCCCCCAGACTTTAAAGGAACCAGCCCTGCAGCTTGTAGTTGTGAGTCCTAACAATTTCTTATCCTGGAATATTGCTGGTTTGGGCAATAAATTCAAAGATCCCCGATGGGTACGTTTTGTGAAACAATACACCATAATTAGCTTTCAAGAAACATGGTCAGTGGATTGTAATCTTTTTTTAGAAGGTTACAAGGCATTCTTTGTTCCGGCCACTCCTTCTGTGAGTGGCAGGCCAAGGGGTGGCTTGGTTACTTACATTTCCGTGGCTATGGATTGAAATTTGCAGGTGATTTCAACCCCATATCGGGGAATTCTGCCACTGTCAGCAACTAGGGGGGACACTCGATGGGGAATTTTTAACTTTTATATTTGGTGGCCTGTCCGCTAGAGGATTGTAATATTATCAACTTGGGAGGATTTATAAAAAAATCTATGTGCCCAGGCTCTTATAACCTCCTGGTTTCCCCTGATTTTAATATTCACCCCTGTGGTAACCCCTCAATTTCAGAGTTAGGCTGTCCCAGTATGTCGAGTTTCCATTTTGAACACCATCCTGAAGGGGAATTGCTGAACAACTTGCTGAACCATCTTGATATGGTGGTTACGATGTCCTTAACCGACCCATTTACCAAGTTCCCTATACCAACATTACAATCCTTTTTTAATGGTTTTAACATTTTGGATAGCGAATTCAGTGACCATAATCCTGTATCAGTTAATGTGTCGGGCCCATTGGCGGTAAAACCATGTAGGGCCACCTCCAGTGGCACGCTGAAATCAACAGATGGTAAAAGTAGATTAAAGCGGTCCCAAGTATCACCTGATATTTTTTTATAATAATGTGAAGTTATTGTGTGCCCATGAACTTGAACTATGTACATCTGAGAGGTCCACCCCAAACGAAATCCTTGGCACCTATGAAGTATTAGCAAAAAAAGTAGGGGAATTGTTATGTGTGCAGGGTGGTGGCATTGCCACACATGGCCCCAGATGGTTTGACTCCCACTGTTCCGAATCAGCTAAGCGGCTAAGGGAAGCTCTGGCGGCCAAACCAAGAATTCAGTCTGAGGTCCGAGCATGCAGAACATGCAGAACAGATTATAAGTTAGCCTTGGCTAAACGTAGGGGAACCTTGAAGGAAAAAGCATGATTGACTATCACATTGAGGAATAGCTCAAGGTTCTGGAGCATTGTGAATGACCCCCAGTTTCATAAGGATGGTGGGGATGGCATGGAGGCCCACATCACAGAGGAGGAGTGGGCACTTCATTTTAAATCTATGTTTGACTGCCCGTTCGAGCTCAACCGTAGTGAACCCAGGAACAGGAAAGACGCTGTGATCAGCTTCAGCAGGAGTGAGATTATGGAAGGGATTCTAGGTCTAACTATTAACAAAGCTCCGGGCCCAGACGGGATCCCACCTGACTTATTTAAGTCAGATCCCTCATTCTAGGCACCGATTCTAGAGTCCCTATTTAATGCTGCGGCAACGAACGGGTGGCCCCAGTCCTGGGCTTCCTCTACTATAGTTCCAGTTTTTAAAAAGGGAAACAGAAATAGCACTCATTGCTACAGACCTATCTCGCTTATCAACTCGGTGGTCAAAGTGGTGAGTCGGGTCCTCTTAAAAAGACCAACTGCATGGGCAGATGAGAATAGGATTTTGTCGGACGCCCAATATGGCTTTCGGCCATGGTGTTCCACCGTTGCACAATGTCTCAATTTATACATGGTATTGAGCAAATATACTGTTGCACATTGTTATGTTATATGTTATAGGCTGATTTGTATCGCGCACTGCTAGTCGAGACTGTCCTGGTGCGTAGAGGAAACAAAGACAGCATATATCCGAAATCTAAAAGGCTTGTTTAAACAGATGCGTTTTTAATAGTTTTTTAAAACTGGTCAGATCCGTAGTGTGTCGTAGTTGGTCTGGCAGAGCGTTCCACAAATTAGCTCTCATTCCACATTCTGGCTCCATCCACCTTGCTTTCATGGATCTGCCATCCGCTTTTGACTGTGTCAACAGGCTCAAGCTGTGGCAATCCATAAGGGCAATAGGGGTGGAAGACAGTATTGTCAACTTTCTCGAGGACCTGCGCTCATCAACCAAAGCTAACATTAGGTACTCTCAGGTATTAAAGGTCACCAAGGACATGGAGGTCAAGAAAGGAATCAGGCAGGGCTGCATTCTGGCGTCATTTGTATTTAATTTTTATATTAACGAATTAGAAAGCATGCTGCTGGCAACTGGGGCCGATTTCCCCTATGTAGGACGGCGGGGTATTCCTGTTCTGCTTTACGCAGATGATGCCGTTCTAATATCGAGAACTTAATTAGGTCTGCAAACCCTCTTAACTGCTTTCTTGGGATTTATGACAGATCGGGACTTAACCATTAACAACTCAAAGTCCTATGTCATGAAAGTAGGGAAGCAAACTAAGAGGAATTTTCAGTTTGGATCAGGTAACGAGAAAATTCCACGCACAAGTGTTTTCTCTTATCTAGGGGTCTTATTCGATGATCAATTAAAATGGGACCTCTTGATCCAGAGGAAAAAAGGGGATCTGGCCCGGGTTAATGCTGCAATTTTTAACTTCGCTTCTAAAGTGGGGAAGAAGCAGACAGGAGCCATGTTACATGTTTATCAAGCTAAAAGTGTAGCAATAGCAACCTACGGTAGTGAGATCTGGGGGCACTCGGTAACAAAATCACTCCATGTTGTGGAAAACGGGTTTCTAAAGAAATTATTGTGCATCCCACAAGGAACCTCGAACTTGGCAGTCCATGAGGAATTGGGAATTTCCTATCTAAGTGATACTCTAGCTCTGCGCCCCCTGATCTTCTGGTTAAAGTGTTGGTTAAACGATGATTTAATTCTTACCAAAGTGATTTTAAAAGAGTGCCTGTCCCTTTACAATATGGCTCTTATCCCCTGGCTTAATTATATTAAAAGAGGGTTTGAACAGATGGGGCAGGGCGCTCTATTCTTTAACCCAGATATAATTGCAAAAAGGGATGTGGACTTAATAAAGATAGCTTTCTTGAACCAAAGGCGACTGGATCGGGAGGCAGAAGAGGCACAGAAACCGAGTGTCCGGGCATACCTTACCCTAACTACAACGTCTTTTCCTGAACAATATCTCATGAGTTCCCTGTCCACACATGAGAAATTTTTATTAACAAGATTCCGGATGAATCTTTTTCACTTATTGTTGGCTAGACCCAAGGGGTGCTCAAGAGGTCAAGGGCTAGCTCCCCGTGGCTGTGACGGAAAGTCTAGACAGGATCTGCTGCACTTCATGTTTTTATGGAGCCTGTATGCAGTTCCCAGAAGGTATTATTTAGTTCCTGTTTAAAAGAAATTGAATTTTAACCAAGTCAGACCAGCACTCATGTATTTACAAATGTTGAAGGATGACTGCATCTTTTTTATAGTAGGTTTCTTAAAAGCATCATTGAGATCTAGGCACTTTATGGACGTTTAGCATACTTACCTAGACTCGCTTACAGATGATTCACTGTGCAGACACGGAGCAAGTTCCTTTCTTTTTATATTATGTCAAATACTTACTGTTTTATGTATGTATTTGTGTGACTTTTATGTTTTTTTTGAATGAAAACCGAATAAAGTTCATTGACCTGACCTGACCGGACCTGACAGCTTTTCTAGTAACAGAAGTAAAAAAATTAATACAATGAACTTCTCTTTTCTTGACAATCCGAATAATACATTGTTAAATGGTTAGGTTGAAATCCTGAGTTTTTTAAGTTGTGAAGCACAAATGTAATTGTTTATTTAAGTCTTTTCTGAATAGATGGCTTGAAGGTACAACGCTGCTGCTGTTGTGGAAACTTCTTGTGTCTCGCAGATGGGTGTGGCGGGCCTTGATTCTGTGAACTCTGCATGCTTGGTCATGGTTTAGCTGTGTAATGAAGTGTGATTTTATTAGACATGGAATAACAGGTGGCTGGCAGACTACACTGTGGCAGTTAAGAATAAATCATTTCCAGTTCTGATGACCCTTTTTTTGTTCGGACGTCGGGGCACGTTGCACTGACTATGACAATTCAGTACCTGTTGGACCTGGCTCTTTTTGGCAGGTTCACCCCAAAACCTTTTGCTTTTTCCTAGCCTGTTTCTGGAACCTGGTGTTGGTGATTTTAGGCCTCTGCGCACTTTTTCACTGTGGTTCAGTGTAAAGTGCGTGATCTCTTCGTGTATGTGTGGTGAGTGACCTGCCCTCCCATAGGAATGCATGGGGAATTTGTATGACCATGGTAGTTCCTGATGTTTGGAGAGTGCAGGGTCGAGTTTGGTATGTGCGAACTCGTGAGATTGAATGCTGCACAATGATATATGCGGCATGATTGTGTCTAGTGTAGAAGTGTCACTTTTAGAAGTTGGCATATTTGTGTAATTTGTGTCTGGCGTGTGATTGGCTGGTGAGCCTGGCTCCAAGAGTGCCTGGGCCTGCTTGTGGATTGTCTGTCTGGTTTGAGGGTTCCCATGGCTTGAACAATGAATTGCCATGGGAAAATGCGATTCTATGAGGTAACCTAAAATATCTGAATTAAAATGTAATAAGTTGCCAATAAATAATTAATAGGTTTGTTCTAATTAGAAATAAAATATAAAATAGGATCTACATGAAAGAATACGAATCCTAAATTCATTCCCTAAAAATAAGCAACAAAGCATCGATAGATTTGTAACACGGAAATAAGTAAATGGTTGTCCTTCTCTTAAACGCGTGTTACTTAATAAATAGGGTATTTCTCTTTAAGAAATTAGGTTGTAGCATGGAAATAAGTAAATGTTTGTCCTTCCTTTAAAAGCGTGTCACTTGAAATTAGGGGATTTATCTTTAAGAAATTAGGCTGCCCGTGAAACCAATAGAAATCGCTCTTATATATGGTTCACTGAACTGCAACGCGAGTTTGTTTGATCTGAAACCCGACCCGCCAGTAGTGTATCCTGAACCGTTAAACCCTCGTGTACTTCTGTCGGTAAGAGACCGCTTTTGTTTTATCCACTTAAATAAAGTAAGATGAGGACAACTAGTATACTAATACAAAGGGTCTGTACTTTTCATTAGATGTAGCATGCACACAGATGCAAAAGAAAAAATAATATATCGAAAAGAACGACACGCCGCTGCCGCATACATTTAACTCAAGCCACGAGGAAGTATTCAGACTATTTTTAAACAACGCCCTTTTGTCTTAGGTAAGCGCAAACTGTAGAATAACCGCACTTGACTAACATACCATACGGGTTTCAGTTTATAATACCCATTTGTTTTATTTTTTGTATGTTAGGGTCCTTTTTAATATCAGGATACCACTGTGATGTTTTTCACGTAGCAGGAACCCAGAGAAAAACAGTGTCCCAAACTCTTGGGGTAAGACGGTTTCTATCTATTGTGCGAATTCTACCAATTGTGTGAATTTTTCTAAAACAGCTAGCAGTAAAAGAGTCATTAATAGAAGGATGTTCTTCTGCCTATAGGTAATTGTCGTCTAACGGACCCAAATAAATCCGTGATTTGAATACTATAATTGAAATTTACATCAGATATAGAACTATCCTACGTAAGGTGAGAATCAATATGCCAACGATTTAGTGGTACAATAAACGCAAATGTTGAAACTAAACAGAGTATGGGTCAATTACCTGAATTCCTATAAAAATATATATATATCTCGTTTTTTAGAAAATTTAAAACAGAACATCCAGATAGCCGTGTTACATAAGAGCGGTACTGCTGTTGTACATGAGTACAGCTAGGTAAGAGTATGAAATGTTTGTAAATAAGATATAGATTTTTTCGCAATTAAAATATTGAATGATTTAAAAGCTCATACGTTGTTCTTAGGAGAAATTTAAAATTAAAAACGCGCTTTCAATTGGACTATAGAGGTACTATCATCCTTCTAAAAAATGGTCCTTAGCGAATGAATCTATAAAGTATTAGAGGGATAATTTCAATACTATTTCCTTTCTCTCCCTATTTTTCTATCTTTCTCATCTCAATTAATCTTGTGCAGGTTTTATGTTGGAACATGATAAACTAATGTTGTAATTGAAGTCATGATGATCTATGGTTAATGATGAAAGTATGTAATAAGAAAAATAAGAAATAAGGCCTGTACCGAATAATACAACTGTAAATACGATCATGAAAGTAACTTGTGTCTATGGCGATATATATTTTTAAAAAAAGGCTTTCTATGTAACTGACAAAAAGAAGATGAAGGAAATCCATGTTGTTTTCTGGTAACATAAATGTCAGGGATTGGCAGCAGCGCAGGCTCACACACGCCACTAACCTTTGCTCAAGGTGTCCGGCAGAAACGACTTCTGATGCTAAGCTCTCCTCCCCCCGCCAGCCACGGAACCCACAGTGGAAGCGAAACACACTGTGCGCCCCCGTACCTAGCCGGGAAAGGGGAAGTGGATAAAATAATAAATGGGTAGCGATGATTCCTTGGGATCCCTCAGGAGTCTGGTAACCAAGATGCGTAGGACAGCAGGAGAGGACCCACCTAATTAGGGAAGAGTAAGAAACACAATCAACTCTACTCTTCATGTGCCCCAAACAGTATCAGAATCCCCAGGTAGGCGCTACACTCACCAGAATCACACAAAACCCAGACCGTAAAGAAAAGGCACCACAGCAAGCCTGCAAAGTCTATGACGATTTCGTTCAGAGTTCAGGACTGTGGTATACAGGATTTAACAAAGGATAGATAAGGTAACGGTTGTTAGACGTCACAAACCGCTCTTAGTGTTCAGCCTCAAGTTAAGCACAGTGAACCAAACTCGGGACATCAAAGGACACAACGTCTCAGTTTCTTGTGGTAGCGATTGTCTGTTGCATCAAAAATAAAGCAAAACTGTTCCGGGACTACGTCTCCCAGAAACCCTCTCTGTAGAGAACGTACAAGGAAAAAATAGCGCAGCGTGTCTTCAGGAGGAATACTTCACAATACGAGGTAATGTACACGCGCTACGTTTCAAGAGCGCCCTAACTAACTATCTAGGGATGATCAAGAGCAGTCAAACAATAAACGAAAGCGAGCCCGCTTTCGTCTCTCAAGTACTTATCCGGAGAGCGCTGACAGATCCAACGCAGGTTTACATCACGGCTTCTCAAACTCAGGAAATCTTCTTGCTTCTCGCTGGAATCCGGCGGGGAACACATCCGCCACTCCGACTTCTCTCTAGGATCGAAATTGACAAGCACCGTCCGTGAGGATGGGAGGTGCTAATATGCCTTTGGGTCTCATGACTCTTCCTGCTTGCCCCTGGGAATGCTGGTCAATGTAGTTCACCCTCCTACACACATCTCCACACGCATACCATCTTCGGGATTTGGATAGTACAACCTTCCCTCGACCCCCGGGCACCACAATCGCTACAGAACCCCCTCTCGAGGACTGCCGACTCGGCGGTCGACCAGGCTTACCCGGATGTAGGGCATGGAAACGGTCAACAAGCTCTGGACAGTGCAGATTCCCCAGAGGTTCCCAGGATCGGTCCTCAGGGCCGTAACCTTTCCACTCCACCAAATACTGGATTCTGCCCCTCACCATACGGGAATCTAGAATGGACTGCACCTCAAATTCCTCCTGACCATCCACATCAATCGGGAGTGGAGCAACCGGAACTCTCATACCGGGAGGGCAAGGAACCAGAAGGGAGACATGGAACACCGGATGTATCTTCCAACCCACCGGGAGCTGGAGTTTCACAGCAACAGGGTTGATCACTTCAACTATACTGTAGGGGCCCACAAATTTGGGTGTCAATTTATTGTTCCCTTTAATGTGGAGATTTTTGGTGGAGAGCCACACCCTGTCCCCTACCCCATATGTCGGCTCAACCCTCCTCTTCCTGTCAGCGAAGCGTTTCTGCGCGGACTGGGCATCGGCCAGGTTGTTTCGTGCATCCAACAACACCGCTCTTAGGTGGGCGTGGTGTTCGTGGATGCTAGGAACAGGGGAACGGACAGGCCACTCAAAGGGAAGGATGTTAGGATGGTACCCATGGAGACAAAAAAAAGGCGAACTACCCAGTGTTGAGTGCACGGCATTGTTGTATGCGAATTCAGCCATCCAAAGCAGCACAGTCCAGTCCATATCATTCCGCAGAGAGAAACAACGAAGATATTGCTCCAGGGTCTGGTTCAGGCGCTCTGTCTTCCCATCCGTCTGAGGGTGGTAGCTGGAGGATAGACGGGCATCAATGTTCAAGGTGGTACACAACGCCTTCCAGAATCGAGAAGTGAACTGAGAACCCCGGTCGGTGATCAACACACAAGGAAGTCCGTGGGCCCTGACTATATGTTGAAGAAACACTTTTGCCAATTCCGTAGACGTGGGGACCTCCTCCAGATGTATGAAATGGCCCATCTTCGTCAAGTGATCGACGACTACTAATATCACAGTCATTCCATCACAAGGAGGCATCTCAACGATAAAATCCATAGAGAGAGTGTGCCAAGGTTGGGGAGGTATGGGCAAGGGTCTCAGTAGTCCCACTGGTCAAGCATGCACAGCCTTTCCTTGCGTACAGATGGCACAATTCCTCACATAAGACCGGACTTCCTCTCGTAGCTGGGGCCACCAGATGGAACGCTCCACAATAGCAATAGTCTTGTACATCCCCATGTGTCCCCCCAGAACCGAATCATGAGACCAGGCCAGTACCCGTTGTCTTAGGGCATCGGTGGGGATAAACAGTGCAGTATCCTGGTAGGCGAGATCATCTTTTTCCGTGCGATGCTCCGGATCCTTTTGTATCCAGTCAAGCACGTTCATGTCTGCAAGGGCTATTTTCACATCTTCAAGAAAGTTGTTTGACGACAAGAGAGCTACAGAACCCACGCTGGCAGTTGATTCCTGAAGGATCAAAGGTGATTCGACGTCTTCGGTCTTCCTCTGTTCGCCGTCCTCCAAACGTGACAGAGCATCCGCCTTCCCATTTTGGGGTCCGGGTTTGTATTTGATCACGAAGTTATAGTCAGAGAAAAACAGAGACCACCGTAACTGTCGGGGAGTGAGGGCCTTAGCTGTTTTCAAAAATAACAAATTCCGGTGATCAGTATAGATCTCAACTGTATGTACTGCGCCTTGTAGATAATGCCGCCATTCCTCACATGCCCTTTTTATAGCTAAAAGTTCTTTGTCTGTTATGGCATAGTTGACCTCACAGGGCGTGAGCTTTTTTGAGAAGAAGGCAACGGGGTGTACCTGGCCCGTACTAGGGTGTCTTTGGGAAAGCACTCCCCCCACAGCATTTTGAGATGCGTCGGTTTCCAGTATAAATGGTAGTTGCGAGTCAGGATGACGAAGAATAGGCGCCTGAGTAAACTGCTTCTTCAGGTATTGAAAAGACGCATCCGCATCTTTACTCCACACAAAAGGTGTATTCTTACGTAACAAACAGGAAATCGGATGTATGATCTTGGAGAAGTCCTTGATAAATCTACGATAGTAGTTGGCGAAACCGAGAAAGCTTTGTACAGCTTTCACGGTTTTGGGTGTAGTCCAATTGATGATCGCCTCTACTTTCCTCGAGTCCATCTGAAAGCCCTTCTCGTTGATGATATACCCAAGGAAGGACACTTCCTGGACGTGGAACAAACATTTCTCCAACTTGGCATAGAGAGAGTTACGTTGTAATCGGTCTAGTACAGACTTCACATGTGTGACATGTTCTGAAAGAGTGGAGGAATACACCAGGATGTCGTCGATGTAGACTATGCAATAGGTTTCTAGACAACCCCGCAGAACTTCGTCCATGAAAAACTGAAATGCGGCGGGGGCATTGCACAGCCCGAAGGGCATTACCCTGTATTCAAACAGGCCCAGCTTCGTTCGAAACGCTGTCTTCCACTCATCCCCTTTTTTGACACGCACCAGATGATAGGCTCCACGCAGATCGAGTTTGGTAAAGTATCTGGCTCCTTTGAGTTGGTCCATGAGCACTGGTATCAAGGGGAGAGGGTACCGGTTTTTGATGGTCACACGGTTAATGGCTCGGTAGTCGATACAGGGCCTCAATTCGGCGCAATCCTTCTTAGGAATAAAAAACATAGGCGATGAGGCAGGAGATGACGAATGCCTGATGAATCCCGATGCTAAATTTTCTTCAATGTATGTCTTCAGATATTCTGTCTCCTTCTCCGTCATGGCATAGACCCTACTACATGGAATATCTGCTCCTGGTATGAGGTTGATTCTGCAGTCGTATACCCTGTGTGGCGGTAAATGGGTAGCCTGTTGTTTGTCAAACACAGGGGAGAACGACCGATACTCCAAGGAAAGTATTGTGGCACAACAGTATTGTTCAAGAGGACATGCAGCCGCCAAACAAAGAGAAGACGAGAGCTCAGTAGTACAGGGAACCGAAGAGACATGGGTGCAATGTTCCTGACAGTAGTCGGATGACAAGGTGATAGTGCGTGCTGCCCAACAGACCTTTGGATCGTGTAGCGTTAACCAGGGCATTCCCAAGATGAGCCGAAACTGGGGGGCATCAATAAGATCAAACTGGATATATTCCTGATGATTGTCTCCTACTTGCATCAGCATGGGACAGGTGTGATAGGCCACTGGACCCGACGATAAAACAGTTCCGTCCACGGCTTTCACCAACTCTGGTTTATCTTTTTTCTCACAGGCGATTCCATTCTTCAGAGCGAATTCCTGGTCAATATAGTTTCCGGTGGCTCCGGAATCTACTAAGGCATCCAAATTCAATGATTTCTGTGGGGTGACCCAGAGGATGATTTGAAGGTTCATATGCGCCACTGCAGGATGCAATGTGTTTGCAAGACATGGGGAGATCATTTGCGGCAAACAACCCAAGACAGAGACCTCTTCCTGGTTTGGGTTCTTCAGTTTTCCGACGGTTGATCGGACTGTACTAAAGCTTGCATCCTTGGGACAGGGTTTCGGGCTGGAACGGTATTCCTGGCTCTACAGTCCTTAATGAAGTGACCCCCTTTTCCGCAATAGACACATTGCTTCAGGCGACGTCTTTTTTCTTTTTCTTCCTGTGTCAGCGGTCCACGGATACCACCGATTTGCATGGGTTCAGGACCTTCGGAAGGTTTGGAACGTTCTTCTATCGGACTCCGAAAGCGAGGGTAGAAAGGGCGATTGTCTCCTCGTGATCTGTCCCCTCTTCTCTCTAGGAGCCTGTGATCCAACTGGACAGTCAAATCTATGAATTCTTCACAGGTGTCGGGTAACTGCACCACTTGTGCAAGGACGTCTTTTAATTCACCACGAAGGCCCTGATAAAATAATGAGATGCGTTTTGCAGGGGGCCAATCGGTTTCCACCACCAACCTGTTGAATGAGGTGATATAAGTCAACAAGTCCTGAGAACCTTCACGTATGGTAAGTAGTTCCCTATCCAGGGTCAACATATGGGATTTGCGGTCAAAAAGTTTGCGCAACTCAACACAAAAAGCAGAAAAATCGTGCAGCACTGGGTCGTTCTTCTCCAGCAAGGGGATGTTCCAACTAGCAGCATTACCCCCCATGTAAGACATCATAAAAGCTGTCTTTGCCGAATCATCTTGAAATACCCCTGGCTTACATAAAAAATGTAACCTACATTGGTTCAGGAATGTTTCAAACTTACGGGGGTCTCCGTAAAAGCGTTCAGGGGCAGCTAAAGGAACACCTACAGTCTGCACCACATGAACGGTATGTGCGGCCTCAGCCGAGGAAGCACTGGAGGTAGCTAGTTGGGGGGGAACAGAAAACCCACCCCCTTCCACTTCCATAGGTTTTTTTGCACCAGGGGGAGGTAATGTAGCGGGTTTGATATAAGGACTCCCTCCTGTTCCTTTCTGTACTAGTCCTGCGACTTCCCTTCTTAAGGTACGCACTTCTTTATACAGGGTTTGATTTTCAGCTCTGGAAGTGGCTACTTCCTGTTGCAAGGCGGCCATGCCTTCCACCAGAGAGTTCAAGACTGCCTCAACATTCATCGTTCGGGCCGGTGTGTCAACTTGGGCTTGTCAATCTGTCAGGGATTGGCAGCAGCGCAGGCTCACACACACCACTAACCTTTGCTCAAGGTGTCCGGCAGAAACGACTTCTGATGCTAAGCTCTCCTCCCCCCGCCAGCCACGGAACCCACAGTGGAAGCGAAACACACTGTGCGCCCCCGTACCTAGCCGGGAAAGGGGAAGTGGATAAAATAATAAATGGGTAGCGATGATTCCTTGGGATCCCTCAGGAGTCTGGTAACCAAGATGCGTAGGACAGCAGGAGAGGACCCACCTAATTAGGGAAGAGTAAGAAACACAATCAACTCTACTCTTCATGTGCCCCAAACAGTATCAGAATCCCCAGGTAGGCGCTACACTCACCAGAATCACACAAAACCCAGACCGTAAAGAAAAGGCACCACAGCAAGCCTGCAAAGTCTATGACGATTTCGTTCAGAGTTCAGGACTGTGGTATACAGGATTTAACAAAGGATAGATAAGGTAACGGTTGTTAGACGTCACAAACCGCTCTTAGTGTTCAGCCTCAAGTTAAGCACAGTGAACCAAACTCGGGACATCAAAGGACACAACGTCTCAGTCTCTTGTGGTAGCGATTGTCTGTTGCATCAAAAATAAAGCAAAACTGTTCCGGGACTACGTCTCCCAGAAACCCTCTCTGTAGAGAACGTACAAGGAAAAAATAGCGCAGCGTGTCTTCAGGAGGAATACTTCACAATACGAGGTAATGTACACGCGCTACGTTTCAAGAGCGCCCTAACTAACTATCTAGGGATGATCAAGAGCAGTCAAACAATAAACGAAAGCGAGCCCGCTTTCGTCTCTCAAGTACTTATCCGGAGAGTGCTGACAGATCCAACGCAGGTTTACATCACGGCTTCTCAAACTCAGGAAATCTTCTTGCTTCTCGCTGGAATCCGGCGGGGAACACATCCGCCACTCCGACTTCTCTCTAGGATCGAAATTGACAAGCACCGTCCGTGAGGATGGGAGGTGCTAATATGCCTTTGGGTCTCATGACTCTTCCTGCTTGCCCCTGGGAATGCTGGTCAATGTAGTTCACCCTCCTACACACATCTCCACACGCATACCATCTTCGGGATTTGGATAGTACAACCTTCCCTCGACCCCCGGGCACCACAATCGCTACAATAAAGAAGTTTATTGCATCTTATTTTATCATCTGCAAACGCAAAAGAAGGACTAGTATGTACTTATCTGTATCTAGGCTTATGACTACAATATACATAGGTGTTTTTGACATAATGTTTTCAACATATAAAGCGGTATATCATGATTTTGAAAATTAAATGGCAATAGAATGTTGTGGCAAACATCAAACTAGTTCTGTTACATTGTTCCACGATGAAGAAATTAAATAAGTAAAATATTTTATGATCTTTTTTACAGAAACTCGATGGTAAAAGTCCTGATGAAGGCATAGTCTTTATGTCGAAACGCGTCGACAGGATACCATCTAATCTCTTTTGTGAATACACATGTATCAATATAATGTCATTTTATCAATTTTGATCAATGTACTGAGTTTTAGTATTCTTTTTTAATCAAATTAAAAATGTATATTTTCTAAACTGAACTAGTTTGTTTGCTGAGTCTATTGTGCCATTACTTTAGGTGTATGCCTGGGAGTGTTACCCTGCATATATTGTTTACCCTGTCCCAGGATATTGATCCATATCAGGGGGTCCTTGTTGTTTACACAGGGGCTGGGGAGCCCCCAGGAGGTTGTCTGAGTCAGCCCGTGGTTGAAAGGCTGCATCTGCTGCCAGGGAAGTGGGAGGAGATAGCACCTGGGAGTGAATAGGGCTGTGCCTGCCTGCCCACAATGCTGGCTCCACCTCCCGCTGGGCGACTGTCACCTCTGTCCCTCACACTGAAAGAAAGAAGGAAGCCAGGAAGCCCAGGGGCTCCAGCAACACCCAGAACTGGTTTAGACCGGGCTCAGGGCCCACTTGCACAAAGATTTCAAAGACTTTTTGGGGTATAAGAGAAGGACCCCTGACAACAGAAAATCAGATTTCTACAATCAAGAGGAACCTCTGCTGGAAGAAGGACTGCTGGAGAACTGAAGGAAGATTGCCTTGCTGTGTGCTCTAAGGGTTGACCTGTTCTGCTGACCAACTGAAGCTGAGGAGAAGAGGGACTTTGCTGTGTGCTGTGACCCTGCCTGCTTGACCTACAAAGACTTTGCTGTGTGCTGTGTCTTCTAACTGAATCTTCAAGGGCCTGAGAAGAGCTGGCTTCCTGTTTGGTAACTCAGGGACAGAAAGGTTACCAAAGACTGCAAAGCTCTGCTGTGTGCTGCATTGAACGTGAGCTGTTTGCCTAGACCATCGATCATCTGCCCGTGTGGAGCGCTGGCTGCCCTCTGTTTGGCTTGAGAGCGCCGCGCTGAGCATCGCCTGCCCACCAGCTGCTGTGCCGTGGTATCGACGTGCTCATCGGCACGTGGGAAGTAGTGGCAGTGAGCCCGAAGTCATCCCCAGGACGAAGGAATCCTTGTTGAGGATTTGCGATACTCAGATCGCCCTGCTGTCCTTGGGCGTGTTAAATTCATCTGCCTGCAATTCACCGCCGCGGCCCGGGGGCCTGAAACTGATCCGAGTGGTTCCCAAGAGCTGCGGGGAAGAACACGAAGAGGCCGCGACCTGATTGGCCGAGAAGAGCCGCGCTCTGATTGGCCTTTGCCGTAGGCCTTCCCCGAGAGCCACTCTCTGATTGGCCGAGTCGCCCTGCAAGTGCCACGCGTCACAGGGGCCTGGTCCAGGAGCCGCGCTGTGAGTGGCTGACTCCTGGAAGCTGTGCAGCGTCATCGAGGGGCTCGTCTACCGAGCCGCGCAACGATTGGTCCCCGTGCCCGGGACCTCTTAGGAAGCCGCCGAAGCCGGGGAAGACTGACCCGACCTCGCCGAGGGAGCGACGTGATTACTCTCTGCCCCTGGCCTGCTGTCCCTGCGCAGGAGCGCCGAGTTAGCTCCCCGCCGCTCCCCGAGGATCTGAGAGCGGGCGGAGGGCTGCTGGAACCGGCTGGGGCGGGGGGAGAGTCTGTTCTGTTCGGCACAGTGGTGCCTGATTAACCAACAGCGAGGCACGCGTTTGCCTTGCTCGGGCCCAGGGAATTGAAGGGCTCATCAGTTTAGTGAATTACACGCTGGCATTGATTTCACCACTCGTTTTAAGAGCTAATTGGAAATAAGTCAGTAGCATTATTTTTAACACTGATTTAAGAGACTTGAGACACATTTTTAGATAAGAACTTCCTAACTACAAGTGCAACCATCAAGATTAAGTGCAACCTTTCTTCATAGAACCAACCATTGTGTATTGTTGATTTCTAATTGCTGCAAATAGATAAAGTTATATTTTTATAAATATACTTACCTGTGTGGTCTCAGTTTGTGGTGGATGGGGGATCATTGTTTGTGTTAAGTGCATTTATTATACACATTGCCTAGGGGACAAGCCTGTCTGCTCGAGCCAAGCTACCTAGAGGGTGAGCAGGGGTTATCTACTTTGTGTACTTCTTCACCCTGACTAGAAGCAGGGTCCCTACTTGGTCTAAGGTACTTACCTCTGCCAATTAGAGACCCCCAGATCTAACAGTACCTGTATTCAAATACACGCCAGGACGTCGTGCTTGTGTGACAGGAATCCATCCATACGTACAAACTGCATGTGGGTTGAGAGCGAGACTCATCACTTTACTTCATTTTGCATTTGGTGCATCGTCTACTGCCAAATGGGTAGAGTTGTTAAAATGACCAGCTGGCACTTTGGCCCTCGCCCTGAAAGCTTAGGTTTAACAGCTTTGAGCAAGTCCTTGTATTTTGTGCAGCACAAAATACAGGCTTAGACTCGTCCTGGTGCAGATAAGAAATGTGAGGAACATCAGTCTTATGCAGCGGGGTGGACGGAGAGGGCTGGAAACTGCAGACCAGAAACATATTCGGTCCACACGGATGGCCATGGCCATTGAGCCTGAGGCTGCTGGATATGGTCCATGCTTCCTTTTTCTTCTGAGGGTTCTGGCAGTGGTGACACGGAACACATCCTATTGTAAGACACAACATTTTAGCACAATCCATGGCACACTGATGCTCCCCTTTCTGAGTAGTAAGCATTCTTACTATTGGATATTTAGCACCCAATATTGCATGTGAAGTTTTTGTATTTTTACAAAGAGTACCAAACAATTCCAACTGTGATAAGCTCAACTCAGACATGATCAAAGTAGTGATTTTCTTAAAGAAGACCTTGTAGTGGGACTCCACCTGTTGATCGGCAGATGTAGGGCCAAAACTCACACTCAGCACCCAAGCAAGAAACCTGGAATCATCTTAAACAACAAGCTCAACATGTCATCCCAGGTCAACTCATTCACCACAACCTGCTTTCACATCCCGTGTGTGTGTGTGTGTGTCTGTCTGTCTGTCCCGCCCCCCCCTCCATGTCCACACACGTAACCCAAGTAAAGCATTGTTAGATTTATGGGCAACCAGGATGGCCGTGGGAAGCCTTCAACGGAGAGTGGGTGAACAACCTACCCGTGCAGCCTGCCGGAGGGAAAATTGATTTACTGTTCCATGTTGCCTGAGTACTCCTAGAAAAAAAAAGTCTGTAATCTCCCTTTGGGAAATTGCCTTGAGTTGCGCATAACTGAACCGAATGCGTTTTAAACAAGCATTTGGGACCTTATAAGTATTTAGTTATGCAGATCATGGCTACACACTTATAAGGTCCCAAAGGCGAGACCTATTGGCCATGCCAATGCTTGATTTGTATGATTTACAAAGTATTGCACCTTTCCCCAAAAGTGCAAGAATGCAAGAATCCTTTGTACGTGAAAGTAGTGTTAAACTCTGCTGTAGCAATGACTTTAATGCTAGATGTGTAGTTAGCTCTGGATATTTTTCCATATAACCTACGTCTATCTTAGCTCACTTTAGAGCAGTCGCCTAAGGATTTTTAGGGAAGTTCTTATCATCCAGAAAGTAGTTCAAATGAAACCTTATCACTTTTGTATTTAATCTGATGGAAATATTTTAAGAAGGTAGCTTGATAGACAAGTTCTTGATTTTGTAAGCCAAATTCCAACCGTATTTGGCAGTATTTTGTTGTGTTTGGGGGGCAGAAAACATTTCTAAAGAGTTTACATTCCCGCCTGTCTAGCAGTGATCCACGTTTCACTGGAAGGGCCTGCTGCCCCAAGGGTAGTGCTGGTAGAAACTTTACTCTGATCACATTTAAAGTTGTTCAGATTTTTGTATTGATCGTGCAAATGGCAAAAGTGGTGGCAGGCACCATTTTTTTGTGCAGGATAGTTGATATTTCCAGGAGTCTGTATCTGATATTCAAGTTCCTAAGCAGTTGTAAAGAGACACTTTGTTTAACTCAATTTACTTAGGGACCAGATTTTTGTAATTTTTTGTTATATTTTCCAAAGATCATGATTTGAGTTTTTGATTCATTGGCTAAAAATGTGTTTTGTAGACTGGATATGTGCAGCTCATTGAGAGCATGCCACAGCCCTACCTTGTTTTGATCCAAGATGACTAAATCATTTGCATATTGCAGAATGTGTACCTTGTGAGTTCCTATGGTAGGCGAGAACCCTCTTCCGCTGGACAAAGCAATTGCCATCTCAGCTGTATTTAATGGGAATAATAAGGGAGCAAGAACGCATTCCTTTTTGAGTCCATTGCTAGTCATATTTGGTTCTGAAACATTGTCTCCATGCGTATTGTCGCCCAGATGGTTGCATAGAGTGATATAATTGCCATAAGCAGGGTGGTCGAAATGTCCCATTTGACCAGTTCGGGGTAAAGGATTTTTCAATCTACCTTGTCAAAGGCTGTTGACTAATTCACAAAGCAAGCAAATAATGGTAAATTGGATGAGTTGATGACTTTATGAGCCATGTAAGACAGAGAAATGATATTGTCCATGGTGCTGCTTTTTGGTTCGTAGCCAGTTGATAGAATGGCAGAATTTGCATCTCAGTGAATTTCCAGGTTTTCTAGCAGAATTCTCACAAATGCTTTGGCTTCTACGTTAAGGGTGACTATAAGATGATAACTACTGGGATTAGACCTATTTCCTTTTTTTGCGGATGGGAACGAGGAAAGGGCCTCTCCTAGATTGCAGAAAGAACAATTGAAGGACAGAATGCAGAACAATGTCATACATTCACCCCAGTTCAGAGATCTGGGCCTAAATCCATTGTTTGTTTGCTCACCATGCCATTCAGTTTGGATCTAGCCATATGCCAATCGGTCTTGACCCTGCGCCCAATGAGAACAGTCCATCCCCGAATTGCCAGGCCAGGTCCTTCCTGGACTGGAAACAAGCATCCTAGGAACGGTTTCGGGCTTTCAGCCATCATCACCCAGGAAAGCTTGCTCCAATGGCATGGAGAGCATGGGACCTACGTCTGATCATACCCGTCCCACTCGGGGTGACAAATGCAAAAAGAGCAATTGATGGACAGAATGCAGAACAATGTCATACATTCACTCCAGTTCAGAGGTCTGGGCCTAAATCCATCGTTTTTTTGCTCACCATGCCATTCCAGTTTGGAACCAGCCATATGCAAATCAGTCTTTACCCTCGATTGCAGGACTTGTGCCAACTTGGTTGACTCGTAGAATTGTGTATAAAATCGGTTTGACTAGCTTTATGGGTCTGTTTGTACACTGAGAAGGAGGATATACCATTCGGTCCTAGTGCTCTCTTTAATCTTTATAACTTGAAGGAATATATGTCTAATTTGTCCTATACTATGGTCTCTATTACTTATTTTTGTGTCATACTAAGCGTGATGTTAAGATTATAATTATTTCCATTGATGATGAACGGATTATTCTCTGATTTTTATCACACAACCAATATAAGACAATGATGTGTTCATACCAACTATGTAGGCATAAACCATCCCCTTTGTGATGTGACGTTGGTGTATTTATGGCATTGATTAGTTCCCGAAACTTGCTTTGATTTTTCGAAAAAATTAGTTTATAGATCATTTGCTACTTGTGTTCATTAGTTTCTCTTTTTGTTTACGAGATTACGTTTTGATAGCACTTCTTAAGCTTGAGATTGTCTGGGTCACAGGCTCCAGTGTGAACAGCTTTCCCCTTAAGAGCCCCATGTTTTTGCCTGATAGATAGCGGTGTGGTCATATACCAGTGGTTTACATGGTATATACGAGGCCATACAAAGTGGTGATATACCAGACTATAGTAATTATAAATATCTTTTATAAGCAAAGCCAGGTATCAAAACACTGTATGGGGCTTTCTATCTTCCTTAACAGTGCTTAGAGTTTTCCGGGACTTTAGGCTTTCGGGCCTAGAGTGCTCAATTTCATTATTTTAAATCCTTGATGGAGCAAGTTTTCGCCCGTAATGCGACTTGCTTGTAATCAGTCTTCTCGACATAACGTTAATATACTAATCAACATGTTTGTCTCATTAATATTGCATTTCACGACATGTTAGGTATCTAGAAGAAGCTTGCTTATGTGTTTCTACTAACCATAATCTGCTTGCATTAATATGGCCGCTGCTACGTGGGATTTCTTACTGCGCATGTGTCTGTCACACTCACGTGACATGACGTATCTTGCTTTTGGTGGGAATCTTTTGCTTCTGCGCACTAGATCTAAGACGACTGCTCCTTGTCCTAAGCTGTTCGTTCTGCATAACTCTAACGCAATAGTTAAATATAAAGTAATGGGAATAGAGTAGAGATAAGTGGTATACAGTGCATTCATTTATTTTGTGTTCTAAAACTGTTTCTTTCTATTTTTTCATGTAACGACAATCTTGGGCCTGGGAGGTGCTATTACTCCATCTTGAAAACCCGCACCGCGCATGTCAAATTCCAGAAGGAGATTAAGTCATTTGTCATTGAACCAAAGCCAAGCTTACAGTACACTAGAAGATGTGCCTGGGAGCATGAACTTTCAACCTCAGGGAGGAAGCTGGACTGTGCAATACTTTACCCTATTGTTACTGATTGATACATTCATTGCCGGGTGGTATAAAAGTGCATGGGAAAATAAAGTTCTGAGCGGGAACGTTAATTTTAATATCATCAAGAAAAGTTTCATTTTGGTATGGTGTGATGACCTCTCCTCATCCTTTTGTCCAATCAAAATTGGGGATCCTTACACTTGCAACATTGGGGGGTGGTACACTGACCTGGAAAATAGTATAACCAGGGTAGGCTTAGTTAGTTAACTTGTCCGAATAGCTGACCTGTCACTGGCCCAATGCACTCAAAAGGTGATCGGGAGCAGAGGTGCTGGCGGAGCCCTCTGTCAGAAGGTTCGAAACCCAGATCGTGGTTTGAGAGCTGAAGTGCTGGCGAAGCACTTTGTCAGAGAAATTGATAACTCTTTCCGGGCTCTGGCTGTTAGGTGCAGAGACTGAGTAACGCAGGCGTTGCAACTTTAACTGCGGGTGCTGGTCTTAGCCCTTGGTGGTCCTGTCCTGATCCAATTTGGCTTTACCTGCCTTGTTTCTGATCCGCGCCTGCTTGCCTTTATGGTGCCTGCACTTTCGGGGTTCTGTCCTTTAAACTGACCCGTGGCCAGGGTTAGTTCTTCACACCATTCTAGGTAAATATTCAATGTGGGTATGTCACTGTATTGTTTCCTTCTCTCTTCCCACCCCAATGACTGCTTTATAAAGACTCTGCATATTTTCATTCTAATCGTTATTTTCCTAATAGAGAATTTTCTATTGTTCAATGCCTGGATTATGAAATTTTACAGATTTTAGATAAAGAGTTTCAACCTTTCCCGAGTTGTCGTTATTTTATGAGTGCAAATGTTATTATTGTACCTATTATTCTAACTCCTTTGATCCCTTAGGACTTTAGGTACCGATGACAAGGATTGGTAAGTCAATGGTATAGGTCCTAATGCAATTTATAAATCAGTGATTAGAGTAAGTGCACAGGTTACTTGATTAAATCTTATCATATGATTGTTTACAGGCCCAGGTGAGTATGGTGACCTGTGCGCTCTATCAGTATTTTTTTTGGTAGCAGCAAGATGGTTAGGGTTTAGTTAAGATAGGTAGTAAGTTGTAGTTAGTTGGTTAACGAAAAATATTTTTGCATTTGTATTATTGATTGTATTGATTCATGTATTAACAAAAATTGTTCGTACCTGTTATATGTTTTGTCTGGAATCCCCGGGGGCAGAATAGCGGGTGGTAAATGGAAGCCACACTGCAGTGAGGTCACTTACCTGTAGGAAATAAGAGCATGGTTAGGTAAAACCGGAAGCACTATTTAGGTTTTTTTTCTGAATGAATGTGTGAATAAAAGATAGCAAAGAGTTTGCTAGCAAAACGTTTGGTGTGATATCACATGGAAAGGGCCACACGGAAGGAGTAGCAGGTTCTTCTGAGCCTGATTGATAGGAAAGCGGCTCGCTGGTGAAACTTTGGCCTAAGTATATGCCAGAAGGGATAAGTCTGAAGGAATAACAGGTTCTCCAATGCTTGAGCGAAGGGTAGACTGAAGGGCTCTACTCATAGTATATGAAGGGTAAGTGGAAGGGATTTACTCGTGGTAAGTGAAAATGTATCTTTCCTTTGATTTAGTCACTCAAGTACAGTGGTGAATGTTTTTACGTTGTTGAATAATAAAATATGCATTAAAAGTTAAAGAAATTAAGTTTTCGTATTACCTTTCAAAGGAGAGAGTCAGTTGCGGAGCTGCACTGACGTCACTCAGAGCTGGTATTGGTTGAGACAGCGGGTGTGTAGCTAAGGTAATAATTGTAAAGGAGGGGTGAGTACAGGAGCGTGAGAACTAGTCTCACGAGAAAATGTTGCGCAATTATTGGTTGGATTTATTTTGAAATCAAAATTTTGATTGGTCACTGAAAAATAAAAGACGCGCTGGTATTAGAAGTAATTTTGTAAACAAATTGAGAGTCATCCTAAAGATTTTTTGGGGTGTAAATTATATGTGGCATATAGGTCCGATTGTAGGAGGTAGACCCGATAGGAAATATCTAGGGTTTGCGCGAGAACAGTATATAAGAGGACGACCTTATATCATGTACAGAGAGAAAAAAAAATGTCATTCATTAAAAGAATGAAGAATTATTTCAAGAAAGATAAAGCATTTAAAACAAGAGAAGGGATTATTATTCCACCACCAAATAAGCCCGCATCATACATGATGGTCAAAAGGGGCTATCACACTTGTGTGTGGTTAGAAAATTGGATGGAGTACACAAACAATGATGGTGTTTTAGCCTTTCCAGAAAATGCTACCTTTAATGGTAGAGTTTTGTACAATTTAAGAACTCGCATGAATGAATTAGATCCCAGACCTAGATTAACGCGGTATGAGGCATTGGTGGAATGGGAAACTGAGGCTTTTGAGAGAGATAGACCCAGAAGTAACAGGAATTGGTGTAAGTTTTATCCCCGATTTCCAAAAGAGACAAGAGACAACCAAATGAAACAATGGAGACAGTCTATGTTAGTGGAAGGATTATACCCTGTATTAACTTTAGAAGAACCCACTGGAAGTAAAAGGACTGAGAAAACAAAACATTTAATGACTAGTGGTGAATCGGATGATGATTATTTGGAGGATTTATTAATGAAAAATCCACCACCTTATAATGAGGAGCCAGGCACAGTTAATTCAAATGCTCCGTTCCTGAAACCACCTCTGATTCCGCAAGTGGTACATGAGACTTCGTTAGAAAAAGTACTTCAAGACAGGGAAAGAGAAGCATTAAATATACAAAGAAGTAAGTTGATTCAGAAAATTTCCCAATTAAATACAAGTCCTGAAGCCCTAACAATTCCAGTAACTATTGGCCCAGCTGTTCCTTTGTACGGAGATAAGCAGGCTAGTCCTAAAACTACCATTATGACTACACCTGTAGTTCAGCCAAGAAAATAACCCTTATTAGTTGATGATCAAGCAAGTGAATGTGAGTCAGTGATTTCCCTGATGGATTTGCCAATTGGAGAACCAGTGAGTGACTCGGTCAGGAAAACCACTCCTATAAATTCTAGAGAAGTACAAATGGAGACATCCTCAGGTACAAGAAATGCCACAGTAGTAACTCCAGAAGAAATAGAGAGATGGACAAGAGAAATAGAGAAACCAAAGTCACAGCCAAAAGTATTGGATATATATAAATTTAGAGTCGAATTAGAAGAAATGATGGCTGGAAATGTGCGATTGGACAGATTAAATACATTCAGTGAAGATGAATTGTTGTTTATATGCAAAAGTATTACTAGAAATACAAGAGTGTTTCATGAAAAGTTAATGGATATGGCAGCTAATATGGTAATTGACATTGGCAAATCTAAAGTGTTACAGAAACCATATCGAGCTGAATTTTCTGACAAAGATTTCGAAAAAATGAACGTGTCAGGTAGAAAGGTACACTTCAGGGAGCTTATGACATTATTGCAAAAATGGGGTGACATAGAAAAATGGAAAACTAGGTGGGCAAAGAAAAAAGAAGAGGCCCGATCAAAACAAACTGCATCTGAATATGTGTTAAAAGAAGCAGACAAGGTGGAAAGGTTATGTCCCATGAGAGAAGTACCAGGTGGAGGTTATGTACATGTCCCATGACTTCCCCAAACTTCGCGAGAAACCTGTAGAATGGTACAGACAAGTCGAGAAATTTGTGAAGGTTTCGAAATGTTTTTTGAAAGATTTGGATGGATTATTTGACATTGTTGTTCCTTTAGATTTGTGGACAGAATGTAAAGTTGCTGTGGATTGGCCAAGTAATGAGTACCCTAGAGACCCAAAGACAGGAGCCCACTCAGAAGATGTAATGAATAAATATAATCAAGTAATACTGTATCTCAAAGGGAAAATATCTGCAAAGGAAACTGATCAGACTAGAATAGATAGAACCACCCAGAATAAAGATGAATCTGTACATGCATATTATGAGCGCTTGTTAGTATTCAAACAGTATAGTGGTTTAGATAATATCGATATGAAAGACATGACGCATTTCATCTATTGGTTTGTGTCAGATTAAGGCCAGAAATTTCATAATGGATTAAAGATCATAAAATGTGCTGGCAGGCCAAGCCGATTGATGCAATTCATAAATATATTGTGAAGATGAACTTGACAATAAAATAAAAGAATTAAAAGAAAAGGTAATGTGGGCACAAGTAAAATTAGCAGAACAACAGGAACTTCAATTGAGCCAAATAAACAATAACCAGACTCAGGGTGATGGTAATGGGGGTAAGCCAAGGGGAAAATTCAATATAGAGGAAGCCAAAAAGAAGTTTCCTTGTCACGGGTGCGGCAAGTTGGGACTCTGGAAGAACGAGTGTAAGGCTGTGCAAAACGGTAACATGCAAACTAATGATTTGAATCCACAGACGCAGCATGAGGTGCCACGGAAACAACAGCAGCAGGTAATACAAAACCAGTTACCTCTAGCACCTATGCCAAATTTTAGGAGCAAAGCACACCAGAGTGTGGATACCACAAATTGGGAGGGAAGTGAGAGGAGAGACACAGCAACATCACAATTTTTTTGAGTGATACATTTTTCAGTAAAGACACATACTGACGGTGCCTGAGAGGGGAGGACGAGGAGTGCATACTTGGCGCCTCCTTGCCAGTTGATCCGTCAGGTCTATACATTTCACCTTTCTATTGGACACTGGTGCTACCCGTTCTACTGTGAGAACAGCAGACGTCCCAAACCTACCCCTCTCGGGAGAAGCGATCCAAGTAGTGTGCGTTTCTAATAAACAAATTAGTTACCCAGTTACTGAACCAATGGAAGTTAGAATAGGCAATTTTAAAGAAATTCATAGATTTGTTGTGTGTGATTCAAGTACAGTGAACCTGTTAGGCAGAGACTTGTTGTGCAAAATGAATTGCACCATCTTATGCACCCCAAGTGGTGTTGAAATTCAGACCCCAGACGAAGACGGAATCTATAAACTACTGTTAGCAAAACAGGAAACAGAGAATAAAAAGTTAACTATAAAAGACTTACCAGAAGAATGACAACAGACTGTAAATCCTAATCTATAGGATTTTACTGGAAAAGATGTAGGATTAATGGCAAATGTCGATCCAATAAAAGTGACAGTAAAAAAAGGTGCAATTTACCCAAATACTCGTCAGTGCAAAACGAGCCCAGAAATAAAAGCAGGAGTTGCAGCAGAAATAAAGTGCCCGGTTGAAACAGGTATTTTACAAGAAATAATGAGCAGTCAATGTAATTCGCCCATAATTGGAATAAAGAAACCGAATGGCAAGTATAGGGTCGTACAAGACCGCCGCAAAATTAATAAGATTGTTGTCCCATGCAGTCCAGTTGTGCCAAATCCTGCAGTGATTCTGTATCAGATACCGTGGGAAGCTGGATGGTTCACCGTAATCGATTTGTGTCATGCATTTTTCTCGATTCCATTGCATCCAGATAGCAAATTTATTTTTTCTTTTGAATTCAACAGTCATGTGTACGTCTGGAACCGTGTTCCTCTGGGGTATACAGAAAGTCCATCGATTTTTAATCAGATTTTGAAAAAGTGCTATGAGTCTTTGGTGCTGCCTGGACAGTCAGTCCTGGTCCAGTATATAGACAACCTATTGGTGGCGTCTAAAACTCGAAATTACTGTGTTGTCGATACCATTGCTTTGCTGAATCATTTGGGTGAAGGAGGGCATAAAGTGTCACCTGAGAAATTACAATTTTTCCACCACGTCAGTGAAATATCTGGGGCACCAGATGAAAAGAGGGGTCCGAAGAGTCACCTCAGAAAGAATCAGAATAATCAAAAACGTGAATCTACCTCAAACTCAAAAAGAGATCAGAATGTTTCTTGGAGTTGTAGGTTACTGCAGGCAGTGGATTGTGGGATTTGCAGTTCTAGCAAAGTCATTGATACAAATGACAAACAAAAGAGCAAGAGATCCAGTAGAATGGGATGACGAAAGCATGACTGCTTTCTTGAAATTACGAGAATGTCTGTGTACAGCTCCAGCATTAGGGATGCCTGTTTATTCAAAAGATTTTGCACTATTCTGTGATACACAAGATAATTGTGCACTTTCAGTTCTGACCCACACTCACGGTTTGATGAGCAGTCCTGTGGCATATTTTTCTTCCACACTAGACCCAGTGGCATCTGCATTGCCTGGATGCCTGAAAGCAGTAGCTGCAACCTGCATGAGCCTTGAGCAAAGTGAGTCCATTATTATGGGACATCCAGTGACAGTGTATGTTCCACATGCAGTTGTGATTTTGTTAACTAGGACTAACACTCAGTACCTCACTCCTAGTCGGCTGACTAAGTATGAGCGAATACTTGTAGGTGCAGGAAATGAAACCATTGCTAGGTGTAATATTTTGAACCCAGCAACTCTGCTACCTGATTCACACTTTGCAGAAGTGAAGGGAGAAGTCGAACATGATTGTATCGATTTGACTGAATAAAGTACAAAACCACGTCCAGACATAAGAGAAGAGCCATTAATTGATTCTGAATATGAACTATTTGTAGATGGTTCATGCATGAGACATGAGGAAGGAGGTTTAAGTGCTGCCTTGCAGTGTGCACGTTGGGGGGTCCAATTGAAGCATCCTATTTACCTGGAGTCAAGTCTGCACAAGTAGCCGAATTAGTTACATTACCCACAGATTGCAAATTTGGGAAAAATTGGAAAGTAACCATTTACACTGATAGCCAGTATGGTTATGGGGTTGTGCACGACTTTGGCCAGCTTTGGATGCAAAGGGAGTTTCTGACTTCTTCAGGTACTCCTATTAAAAATTGTCACTATGTAAAAGATTTGCTTGAAGCAATCCAAATGCCAAAAGAAGTGGCTGTGGTCAAGTGTGCTGCTCACTAATCTGGAAATGACAAAGTGACAGCTGGTAACTGATATGCTGACCAGTTAGCCCAACATTGCGCCAAATTTAAAATGGCTATAAACAAGCAAATTGAAGTGGGTGGAAACAGCTGTCAACTTATGTTGCTTGAAGGTGTGAGAACGTGGGAAGAAGTGAGAGACTCGCAAAATGAAGCAGAACCAAAAGAAAAGGAAGAGTGCAGGAAGATAGGTTGTCAGAGAAGGGTTGAAGATGGTGACATTATTTACCTTGATGGTAGGCCTTTGTTACCAGACTGTTTGCTTGCTCCTATGGCTTGGATGTTCCACGGAGATTCCCATTTGGGAAGAGATGCCATGATACGTTTGTTCAGACAGTCATGGTACAATGCGAAATTCAGGAACATAGCAGAAGCACTTTGCCACAGATGTTTAATTTGTCAACAAATTAATCCTGGAAAGAAAACTGTAGTGTTACCAGGAAAGGTTGGGAAGGCAGAGGGTCCCTTCATACGATTACAGATTGATCTCATTCAGTTACCCCCTTGTCAAGGACTAAAATACATTCTTATATATTAAACAAAACAAGAGCCAACACTGGGGTGTCAAATTTAGATGACTGGTCAATTTGTGGCGACGGCTGCTTCGATTGAAACAAAAACAACCTATTTTCCTTTAACCACAGACAAATTTATTCTATTAATAAATCAAACTTTTTGTCTTTTTCTGTTTTTTGAGCACACTATTCGTCGTGCATGGAAAATACGAAATATACAAAACAATGAATTATATATACAAAATATACAAACAAATAAATATACAGTTTCAGACACACTTGGCCGTACATTCATACAACATGCATTCACAACAACAAAAAATATATAGAGAAACAATACGTCCGAGCATCGGTCATTCAGTTCAATGGAGAGAATTTCATTCTATGTTTTAACGATCTGTTCTAGTTGTAATTGTCACAGTCTGTCTTGTAGAACCAAATGAATCGAACAACTGTTCCAACAAAAATTGGTGACCAGATGCGGGACAAAGAAGCTGGTCGACGCGTTTCGAACCCCTTTTAATTAAATGGGGGTTCTCCTCAGGACCGGAATGGTTCTGAAAAAAAATAGAAAGGGGAGTGGCTTAGGCAAACAATTCAGGATTTAGATGAATAAAAGGGATCAACTCCCTGTGTTCAACAGGGGCTCCATACCTTAATCCAAAAGTATTAAGAACTCAAACAATGGCGGGCAGGTGAAAATCCAAAGTGGAATAGTACTTCCCAATAGGCGTGATCAAAGTCGCTGTGGGGGAAGACAATACAAAAGACTACATTTAGTGTCTACTCTTTCGCAATGGTTCATTCAGCTCTAGAACGTTACGGGGAAGCGGTCGGGTTCATGAAGACTTACCCGTTCGTAACTTGCTTCGTGCTCGCTGTTCTATCAGCCGGTGTCTGTACGCCCGCTCCTCTGCTGCAAGATGGAGCGATGAGAGTTGTTAGGAGGTTAGCGTGGGAGACGCGTGTGCATTGAATGGAAGGAATGCGTGAAAAACTACCGATGCGGGAGCTAGGCGTGGGACCTACTCCTTCGGCGGTGTCCGTGGTTCACACTGCTCGAGTCGTCGAGTGGGAGTGGTGCCTCGGTGCTTCCTGGTTTGGATATGGAGGCCTGGGGTTGCTGGGACTTGTAGTCCAAAACCGCGATTTTTGGCTGGAGAATAAAACAAAGGCTGGCGTGGACTGGCTCATGGACTGGGCTTGTAAATTTCAGAAATTTCGTTTAGTCCCCGTACGGCAGTGTTAAATTTCATTATGAGCATAGCTTCACATTGGGACAATCTAGCTTCAGTGTCACCACCCCTGGGGTCTTTTTCTATTTTTGGACAACACTGTCCATCGCAAATCCATGTTCTCGTGCTTACATTTGATCCAATGATTGACCAATGGGGCATTTTCCACCCCCCTGCGGACGCGAGATTTATGTTGCGTGATCCTGTTTCTGATTTCCTGTGTGGTTTTCCCAATGTAGACTAGAGGGCAAGGGCAAATGATGGCATAGACTACGTTTTTGGATTTACAATTAGTAAAGGTATCGTGTTTCCAATGAATATTGTCAAATGAAAAAACTGATTCTTCAATAGTCTCATCACAACAAGTGCATGTCCCGTACTTATGATGTCCTTTAGGTGGAGGTAATCCGAAAAGGCTATGTAATGTAGGTGCCCTCATGATGGGTAATGCTGCCCTAATGACATAGTTGGCCACACTTTTATCCTTTTTGTAAGCAAAAAGTGGTGGTGCTGTGAAATCCTCATGCAGGTTTTTCAATAGGTGCCAATTGGACATGATCAGCTTTTTATGTAAGTTTGCAGCTGGACCGAAGGTGGTAACACAGACCACCCTTTTGACATCAGGTTTGACTCTTTTCTCCAACAACGCCTCTCGAGGGGCTGATCATGTCCAATTGGCACCTATTGAAAAACCTGCATGAGGATTTCACAGCACCACCACTTTTTGCTTACAAAAAGGATAAAAGTGTGGCCAACTATGTCATTAGGGCAGCATTACCCATCACGAGGGCACCTACATTACATAGCCTTTTCGGATTACCTCCACCTAAAGGACATCATAAGTGTGGGACATGCACTTGTTGTGATGAGACTATTGAAGAATCAGTTTTTTCATTTGACAATATTTATTGGAAACACGATACCTTTACTAATTGTAAATCCAAAAACGTAGTCTATGCCATCATTTGCCCTTGCCCTCTAGTCTACATTGGGAAAACCACACAGGAAATCAGAAACAGGATCACGCAACATAAATCTCGCGTCCGCAGGGGGGTGGAAAATGCCCCATTGGTCAATCATTGGATCAAATGTAAGCACGAGAACATGGATTTGCGATGGACAGTGTTGTCCAAAATAGAAAAAGACCCCAGGGGTGGTGACACTGAAGCTAGATTGTCCCAACGTGAAGCTATGCTCATAATGAAATTTAACACTGCCGTACGGGGACTAAACGAAATTTCTGAAATTTACAAGCCCAGTCCATGAGCCAGTCCACGCCAGCCTTTGTTTTATTCTCCAGCCAAAAATCGCGGTTTTGGACTACAAGTCCCAGCAACCCCAGGCCTCCATATCCAAACCAGGAAGCACCGAGGCACCACTCCCACTCGACGACTCGAGCAGTGTGAACCACGGACACCGCCGAAGGAGTAGGTCCCACGCCTAGCTCCCGCATCGGTAGGTTTTCACGCATTCCTTCCATTCAATGCACACGCGTCTCCCACGCTAACCTCCTAACAACTCTCATCGCTCCATCTTGCAGCAGAGGAGCGGGCGTACAGACACCGGCTGATAGAACAGCGAGCACGAAGCAAGTTACGAACGGGTAAGTCTTCATGAACCCGACCGCTTCCCTGTAACGTTCTAGAGCTGAATGAACCATTGCGAAAGAGTAGACACTAAATGTAGTCTTTTGTATTGTCTTCCCCCACAGCGACTTTGATGACGCCTATTGGGAGATACTATTCCACTTTGGATTTTCACCTGCCCGCCATTGTTTGAGTTCTTAATACTTTTGGATTAAGGTATGGAGCCCCTGTTGAACACAGGGAGTTGATCCCTTTTATTCATCTAAATCCTGAATTGTTTGCCTAAGCCACTCCCCTTTCTATTTTTTTTCAGAACCATTCCGGTCCTGAGGAGAACCCCCATTTAATTAAAAGGGGTTCGAAACGCGTCGACCAGCTTCTTTGTCCCGCATCTGGTCACCAATTTTTGTTGGAACAGTTGTTCGATTCATTTGGTTCTACAAGACAGACTGTGACAATTACAACTAGAACAGATCGTTAAAACATAGAATGAAATTCTCTCCATTGAACTGAATGACCGATGCTCGGACGTATTGTTTCTCTATATATTTTTTGTTGTTGTGAATGCATGTTGTATGAATGTACGGCCAAGTGTGTCTGAAACTGTATATTTATTTGTTTGTATATTTTGTATATATAATTCATTGTTTTGTATATTTCGTATTTTCCATGCACGACGAATAGTGTGCTCAAAAAACAGAAAAAGACAAAAAGTTTGATTTATTGATAGAATAAATTTGTCTGTGGTTAAAGGAAAATAGGTTGTTTTTGTTTCAATCGAAGCAGCCGTCGCCACAAATTGACCAGTCATCTAAATTTGACACCCCAGTGTTGGCTCTTGTTTTGTTTAATATATTAGTTGGACTCAGCCATCCTGAGTAATGAGTCAAGGCCCTTCTTGATTCCCTAAAATACATTCTTGTCATTGTCTGCCTATTTTCAAAATTGGGGAAGCTTACCCCACACGTAGGAATGATAGCATCACTGTAGCGAAACTCCTACTCAGAGAACTCATACCTAGGTTCGGTTTTCCAGTAACAATTGAATCAGACCGAGGCTGTCATTTTAATAATGAAATAATTGGCCTAATCTGTGAAGCATTCAACGTTAAGCAAAAGCTGCACTGTGCATACCGCCCAGAAGCTTCTGGAGTGGTAGAACAACTGAATGGCACAATCAAGTCAAGATTGGGAAAAATGTATGAATCTACCCGATTAGAGTGGCCAGATGCTTTACCTCTTGTTCGGATGGAACTCTGAAGTATTCCGGACAGAAATACAGGCTTGAGTCCTCATGACATACTAATGGAAGAGCAATGAGGCAAGCATGGATTCCAGGACACAAGCTGATAAATATATCTGATGATTTAGTACTGGAGTACTGCAAAGAACTGGCTGACCAAGTGCATTCTATCCCTCACCAGGTTGGGGAAGATGCTGTTGCCAGACAAGCAACTCCAGCACATGACCTGAACCCAGGTGACTGGGTAGTGCTAAAGAAACATACTCGAAAATCTTGCTTTGCACCGAGGTGGGGAAAACTATGACAAATAATGTTGGTTACCACCACAGCTGTAAAGTGTGAAGGAGTTCCACACTGGATCCTTGCTAGTCACACAAAAAGAGTGTCTGAAACTGATGAAATTGAAGCTGAAGGTTGTGCAGCTGAGGCGTCTCAAGATATCGACCCTGAAGTAGCTGAAGAGGAACAACCGAGCACCAGTCAAGATGATTGGATTCTAGTAGTGGAGATACCTGCAGAATACGTGAGAACCAGAAGTCAGACTTATTTAGACAGTCAGAGTGATAGTGAGGATGAGACAGGAGTAGAAGAACATACTCAGATTACAGAAATCCAAGCCAGTAGTAATTCCGAGGAGGACCAGATAAGGAAATATCAGAATACTCAGACAAATGGCACTCTACCAAGAACTCTTGAGTCTGAGAAGGGACAGATAGGTAATAGGGTGAGAGCTCACGCAGAAGAAAATCAAGGGTTTGAAGAGCTTGAGCAGGAACAGATAGGTGTGGGAAAAAGTGTTCAGGGAGAAGAAGGTGAATCAAATCAAAGTCAAATTCAGCAGATAACTGAACAAGGCCAGATTAGTAACCAGGCAGAAGAGACAGAAATAAGACCTGGACCTAGTCAGCTATAGAGGAATACAGAAGACAGCATTGAAATAGATGTGCCACAGCTGAATGAAAATAGGAGAGCACTGGAAGAAGGCCAGAGCACAGTGCCAGCTAAAAGACTCAGAAAAGGAGACAAGTGGCCTAGGTTTGTCAAAAGACTGAGATTTGGTCTAAAGGCAATACATGAAGAACCAGAACAAGTAAATGAAATAACAAGTCAAAATGAAAATCTTCAGTACAACCAAGAAGGAGAAGTCCACGACTGAAAAGGTTGAATAACAAATTCAGAGGCCCTGAATGGACTTACATCGTCCTTGAGAATTTCGAAAACTTAAAAATAAGTGACGAAAGTGATGACGAATTGATTGTTGATCAGACTGACGGAGAAGTGAGACCCACTTGAAAAATGTCACAGGTTAAAAGACTGTGTAAAAGCTACAAAGAGGGGTTAAGTCTCCTTGGTCAGAAATGGCTGATCATACTGTTAATGGAAGACCGAAAAGAAACTGCTTAAAAACATGCTGTAGAATATGCACATGTAGTATAGCGATAGTACTTATAGTATGGTTAGGACTGACAATAGCCATTCCTTACATAATGAGTAGAGACATGAAGAATAATACCAATGCGCTACAAACGATAGATACAGCTAGAAAAATAGATACACAAGAAAAAGCACTTAGCATTAAACAACAGAAGGTAGACTTAGAAGCATCAGATGAGGAAGGACTACATTATACTGGAATTAAAAACAGAACTCACTTAAATGTATTTGCAAATCTATTAGTACACTTTGTAGAAGCTTTGGAAATAGAAGATTGCTATGTTTGTATGAAGTTACCTACTTCGGTAGCTAAAGGTGTGACTTATCATCATTTATCACTAACCTATGGTATTTCATGTAGCATTTTAGCTAGGTGATTCTATAAGAAAGGGCCTTTGCAGTATTACTATTCTAATTCAGATGTGATATTTTCTGAACTTCCTATACGTAGTAACCTGAATCCTGTACACACTAAGAGTGATGTAACACGTTATATGGGTGAATACTTCCTTACTATAGGTACAATAGATATAGCTGAAGCACACAAGAATAATTTAACATGCTTATTACGTGAAAAAGAGAAAATATTTTTGAATATGGTTGAGAAAAGGAGAGAGAATTTCCAAAGAAAGGCAAATGATAAGGATCATAAAATTCCTAAATGGGCTGAAAATATAGGGTTCACCCCAAATGGCAAGACTCATGCTGCTATGTTGCTAAATTTCGAAAAGAAGGGGAAACTCTGTCTCCACAGGGAAAGAACTAGTTATTATAACAATATATTCATTGGTTCCAGTGAGTGTGAACACAATTACAAGGTAATTGGGGGTTGGGGTTTCAAAGATGGAATTGAACCTGTGTTTCCTGGAATTTATTTTATATGCGGAAACAAGGCTTATTACAAACTGCCAGATCATTGGAATGGGAGCTGTTATTTTGGAATAGAATTCCCAAACATATATCATGTAAACAAAATCACTGGAAACAATGAAGAGACTAATGGATTAATACGTAGCAAAAGAGCTAGTTTTGGAGAAATAGTAGGTGATATATTTAGTGCATTAATACCTACAGAGGGAGTGGCTCTGAATAAGCAAAGAATTTGCAAATTGTCAACAGTAGTGGATCGGTTATCAACTGATTTTGATGGAGGGTTTATAATGGTCAATGCCGAATTGGTTGCGATCAGATCAATGGGTTTACAAAATCGACTTGCTCTTGATACATTATTAGCAAAAGAGGGTGGAGTCTGTAGAATGTTCAAAGCACAACATTGTTGCACTTACATACCTGACAAAAGTGTTGAAATTAAAAGGTATGTAAGAAATATTACTAATTTGGAAAAAAGAGCTTAATACACCGGAGGCTGATGGTGCATGGAAGAGACTTACCGATGGTCTCTCCTCTATAGGTAGTTGGCTTTCTAATGTAGGAAAAAGTTTTGTAGGTAGAATACTGATGCCAATGGTGGGAATAGGCCTACTGATTTTAGGGATAATAATTTGTTGCAAATGTCGGAAGCACAAAAAGACATATACAGTAAATAAGAATTGGAAAAAGAGAAATATTGATGAGCTTGAATTAGAAGAGTTGAATGGAAAAATATACAAGAAGTGAAAAACTTTCACACAAACAATAAAAAGAAACAAAATAGAAATTTTGAAGAAATTGAGTTGGGTGAAATGTGAAAGTTGGCATCTGTTTCAATAATTAGTGATGATATAAAATATCATCAAAGAGGGGATTGATGGAGCAAGTATTCGCCCGTAATGCGACTTGCTTGTAATCAGTCTTCTCGACATAACGTTAATATACTAATCAACATGTTTGTCTCATTAATATTGCATTTCACGACATGTTAGGTATCTAGAAGAAGCTTGCTTATGCGTTCCTACTAACCATAATCCACTTGCATTAATATGGCCGCTGCTACGTGGGATTTCTTACTGCGCATGCGTCTGTCACACTCAAGTGACATGACGTATCTTGCTTTTAGAGGGAATCTTTTGCTTCTGCGCACTAGAACTAAGATGGCTGCTCCATGTCCTCACATGCAAGAAGCTTCCACTGCTGCTTTTGCTAAGCTGTTCGTTCTGCATACCTCTAACGCAATAGTTAAATATAAAGTAATGGGAATAGAGTAGAGATAAGTGGTATGCAGTGCATTCATTTATTCTGTGTTCTAAAACTGTTTCTTTCTATTTTTTCATGTAACGTTAATCTTGGGCCTGGGAGGTGCTATTACTCCATCTTGAAAACCCACACCCCGCATGTCAAACTCCAGAAGGGGATTAAGTCATTCGTCATTGAACCACAGCCAAGCTTACAGTACTCTAGAAGATGTGCCTGGGAGCATGAACTTTCAACCTCAGGAGAGGAAGCTGGACTGTACAATACTGAACGCTATTGTTACTAATTAATACATTCATTGCTGGGTGGAATAAAAGTGCATGGGAAAATAAAGTTATGGGCGGGAACGTTAATTTTAATATCATCAAGAATAGTTTCATTTTGGTATGGTGTGATGACCTCGCCTCATCCTTTTGGCCAATCAAAATGGAGGATCTTTACACTTGCAACATTGGGGGGTGGTACACTGACCTGGAAAATAGCATAACTAGGGTAGGCTTAGTTAGTTAACTTGTCCGACTTGTCCAAATAGCTGACCTGTCACTGACCCAACGCACTCAATAGGTGATCGTGAGCAGAGGTGCTGGCGGAGCCCTCTGTCAGAAGGTTCGAAACCCAGATCGGGATTTGAGAGCTGAAGTGCTGGCGAAGCACTTTGTCGGAGAAATCGATAACTCTTTCCGGGTACTGGCTGTTAGCTGCAGAGGGGGTACTGGCTGTTAGCTGCAGAGGGGGAGTAACGCAGGGGTTGCAACTTTAACTGCGGGTGCTGGTCTTAGCCCTTGGTGGTCCTGTCCTGATCCAATTTGGCTTTACCTGTCCTGTTTCTGATCCGCTTGCTTGCCTTTATGGTGCCTGCACTTTCAGGGTTCTGTCCTTTAAACTGACCCGTGGCCAGGGTTAGTTCTTCACACCATTCTAGGTAAATATTCAATGTGGGTATGTCACTGTATTGTTTCCTTCTCTCTTCCCACCCCAATGTCAAATGTGTAAAAACTGCTTTATAAAGACTCTGTATATTTTCATTCTAATCGTTATTTTCCTAATTGAGAATTGTCTATTGTTCAATGCCTGGATTATGACATTTTAAAGATTTTAGATAAAGAGTTTAAACCTTTCCAGAGTTGTGGTTATTTTATGAGTGCAAATGTTATTATTCTACCTATTATTATAACTCCTTTGATCCCTTAGGACTTTAGGTACCGATGACAAGGATTGGTAAGTCAATTGTATAGGTCCTAATGTAATTTATAAATCACTGATTAGAGTAAGTGCACAGGTTACCTGATTAAATCTTATCATATGATTGTTTATGGGCCCAGGTGAGTATGGTAATCTGAGTCGGGTGACCTGCATGCTCTATCATCCTGTTGTAGGATTGAGATGTCCTAGTATTCATGGAGTTGAGAGGCCCATATAGTTGGTGGCACAAATCCAAAAGATATGGAGGTTAAGAAAATGGGTTATTAATTTGAGTGGAAGTTAATTTGTCAGAAGGAAAAGGCCAATTTAATTGTAGGAGTAGAACATGTTAGGGTAAAACACAGTTTCAATCATTTAAGCCTTGGCTACACCCCCTGGTAGCTATAGCATAGAGCATACAGGCTTTACGAAGGAAAGTTTGTAAAGTAGTCAGCAGTCACAAAAGAAAAAAATCAAAACACAAAAAAAACAAGAATCCCACAACCAATTCAATGACTAAATATAGAAAAACTTTTAATAAGGAAAATAACACCAAAACAACAGCAAATCAAATAGGGGAACTGGTTATATGGATAATTAAATATTTAAGGCAAAAAGAGCCAAGAAAAAATAAAGTGCCAATCAGACGATTGCTGCTCACGGGTGACCTGAAGCGAGGCATAAAGTCAGACTGAATGCAATGCAGTGCGGTTCGGATACACCAAGCAGGACATCCCAGTGAAAATTTCTACCTTCCGAGGATGTCTTGAAATGAACGTTGAAATCCTCTTGTGGGGAAGACTGTATCCGGAAAGGCCCTCTCAAAACCAAATAGCGGTTGCGCAAAGTCCTGCTGAAGCTGTTGGTTTTGGAAAAAAATCCGTACAGTTCATGTTAAGATTTCTACCTTCAGACTTGGTTGCTGATTTACATGTTGGTGGTGTGTATACTCTGTTGCAATGGTGAAAGAGTATATACACTGCCAACATGAAGGTCTGCTCCCCCTATCTGAATGCGAGCAGACCTCCTGTTGTGCTATGCAGTGATTACTCTGTCACCCCCCATAGCCAACCACTTTGACTGCGCAACAGAGTGTGGCCTTTAGAAGTAAATGTGACACATATGCCCCCCATCTAGATGGGTAGAAATGCAGCCATTTTTTGTGTTGCTGTCCGTCACCACCTGGCAAACCCTGGTGGTGAGAGACAGTGAAAACCATATAATGTTCCCTCCAGCATGGGAGATAACTCCCATGGTGAGGGTAGCATTACTTTTTTATTTTCTAAACAAAATATCCCATTTTATGATTTTCTTTTTAGAAAAAAAAGAAAGCTGTTTGGTGCAAGGCTCAATCATGATGACAGAGCCTTGTACCAAAATGTTAAAAGCATGAACAGGAATCGCCGTCACAGTGGTTCCTGGCAAAGCTTTAGAAATTAATACCAGCTTAACAGTTGTTTACACATCAGGCAGGCAGTCCCTACACCAGGGGGACATATTTACTCTGACACCATGGCAGAACCGCAGTCCATCTGCCAAAGTATAAGTCAGGCCATTAGTCTTCTTATGAAGCTCCAAGTCCTTCAGCTGGGCAAGCCTGAAGTTGTATCTGCCAAAGTCTACTCAAGATCGGACACCTTTGCTGGATTAGCTCTCTGGCGCTCTGGAAGTCTTGGAAGTCCAAACATTTTCAAAGACTCAACTTTTCATACGTTTTGGTGTAAATCCAATAGGCCACTTCTAAAGGTCCCAGGACCTCTTGGAAAAATCATATTAACTAGGAGAAGCCATCAGCAAGGTCCAATCCTAGTCAGGTGGGCTCCCCAGGAAAAAAAGTATTTTGCAGATTGTTGTGTCTCAGTAGCCACACAGAAAGTCAGCCAACTGACCATGGGAGTCAACTTCTTAGTTCTGAATGGATGTGTGAGTAGCTTCAGCCCTTCAGGTCTCCACAAGATCTCAAACAGCAAGTCCAGTCTTCTGTTGAGCCACAAGTTCAGAGAGTGCTCTGATGAGTTGTGGATGAAGTGCCTCTTCTCTAGGTTTCACTAGCCAGTGGGTGGAGGTGACTGGTGAACACAACCTAACCAATGAGAAAAAAGCTTTCTAAAAGTAAGCTTTCCTGCTTTTTTCAGCACATCCTGTTTGCATTACAGCAAACTATCATACAGTGCAGTGTTCTGAGGCAAATCTGAAGTGGCAGCAATTCCAGGCTGCTGCATTGCAAATCAGAGGTGCGTTTAGGAAATGAGAAGTCCACTCCTATTTAACTACATCAAATTAGTGTTTAGAGCTAGCTCTCCATTCCATTTGGCTGGTGCCAAACTAGCTCCATAGGTCCCAGGAAGCAAAAGATGTATCTTCCGCAGGTCTCCCTTTACAATAAACTATGAATGGGCAGGCTTCACCCTGGTCCTTTTGAAGTTAACATAGTTCCTGAACCCTAGCAACTTCCTTTCCTTTGCTGATAGGACAGTAGCGGCTCCTCGAGGGAGTGCTGTGGGGTGGTGGAGAGGGGCGGGGGAGGGGCAGGGTGGGGGGTAGTGAACTCCGGCATACGGCCGACCGTTTTATTAAGCGGGTCGGGCCGTGACGGAACCGTTCCGTCACAAGCACAGCTCACCTGAGGCTCGTGATGGAGCAGTTCCATCACGGGAGCGCCGCGCTGCCCCCCCCTTCCCCCTGACCAAGTCCCCCTTTTGGCAGCAAGGCCAGTGGGAAAATTAGCAGTCTGGAGAGTGTGTGCTCCTCTGTGCCAGGAACATCCCTAAGGTGCCCTGGACCAAGGTGACCCCCTCCTTAGGAAATCCTCTGCCTTGAATGTAGGAAGAGGTGTGGCGCAGCAGCCAGGGTGCCTGACTCTGGACCACAAGATTCACAGTTCGATCCCCGGCGGCAGGTTAGCCCAGCACCGTGTGACTCTGGGCAATAGCTCGCTTAATCTTCCCGATGGCCCCCAGCGCCAGGACACCTCTCCAGAGGTAGCTCTGCACTTTACAAATGCTGGTATTTCATTGAATGGAAGGGTTTTAGCCAATCAGGTTTAGTGGAAGCCCCTTCGCCAAAGAGAGGGGACATACTAAGGGTGCTGTCACCCTAAAAGGCAAGTAGCCCATTAGCTACCATCTGCAAGTACCTGTAAGACCCCTAAAAGAGGAAAGAAAGTGCCAGTGCAATAAATGCAGTAGTTTGTTATAAACTTTAATGGCTCGCTTATTAGCATGATCAGAGAAGGGGATCACAGGATAAGAAACACAATAACGTTGTCCCTACCTGTCTTCCAATACATCCCCGTCAACAGATAAGCAAATTGTCCATTTTATATATATTTGCCTAATCCTTCTTTACTGCAGCCATCAGGCAATAGGGGCCCAGATTTTCCACCTCAGCTCCCTTTTCCTTTGTTCTCTTAATTTATATACTGAGGATTCTATATTATATATGTCCAGTATCCTTCATCGCCAATTAAGAAAGGTAGGGGGATCAGAACTTATCAATTGGGAGGTAATACATAAACGGACGATAGCCATTGCAATGAACAAGAATACCATCTCGGGTCTCTGCCTCTCATTTCCCTCCATATTATATTCCATTCCCGAAATTACAAGATCTGTCGTGATTGCTACTGAAACCCCTAGGACAGTAACCAGAAAAGATTCAACATCCTGTAAAAATATACCCAACCTAGGGCAGGAATAAAACATATGCATAATATCAGCCCCCTGCAGCCCACATCTGTTGCATTTCCCACCCCTCGTTCCGCCCCATTTAACTATCTTGGCTGGAGTGTAATAGAGATCAAAACAGACATAAAGTGTTGACTCCTAGGACTTCCAGTTATTAAGATCTGATTTGATCATTCCCATGCATCCTCAATGTTTATTCCTTCCTTCCAAGCCTAACCTCCCATTTTGTATTCTGAACATATCATCAGGAAGAGCTTCCAGCAAGTTTTGATAAATTTCCCCTATACGGAATTTCATTCGTATTATTTCCACCAGACAAATCTTTTCCAAATTCAAAGCTGACCCCTGCACATTTCCACCCAAAAAACTCTGAATCTGTAAATATTTGAAAAAATCTCGTTTATACAGACCAAACTTTTCCTGTCAATTTGTAAATGAGGCAAGTTGACCCTCATTACAAAGTTCACCCAGAGAGTAAATTATATTGCTCCCCCACCTGAACGTAGTTTGGTCCTGAAAAATTGGTGGCAAAATGCCGGAAGCTGAGAATGGAGTATATACATTCAGATTTTGAATCTTCAGTTTGCGCTGTACTTGTCTCCAGACCTGCTTTGAGTATTTTAAATTTGATCTTTTAATAGTAACTGGGTTCTAGTATCCTAACCAAACAGCCCTTCGCTTCATTTCCCAGCCCTATTTCCTATATAGTCAGTCTGGCAGCCAACGAGATTTCAGCCTTAGTCCCAACTAAGAGAATCCCCATATGTTGCAGAATAGATGCCCAATAATATAAAAGGAAGTTGGGGACAGCCCCCCCTGCTGGTGTCTGGAAGAGTCATCCATTTAGCTGCTCTTCTTGGTCTGCGGTACCCCCAGAGATATCTACAGCAAATCCTTGCTAAACAAGATTAGGAAAATTCAAGAGGAACAGTCCTAAAAAGGTATAAAAATTTAGGGAGGACCGACATTTTGATGACATTACTCCGTCTCTGCAGAAAAAGGTGCAAATGATCTAGCCTCTCCAATTTTCTATTGACAGTATCTATCATTGGCACAATGTTCAGTTCGGTAATTTGGTCCACCACAGGTGTAACCTTAATCCCCAAATGCGTTACTTCAGAGACAATTGGGAGACCTTTAGGGAACATACTATCAGAATGAAGAATCTGTGTTTTATCGATGTTTAATTAATTCCCTGGGAAGACACCAAACCATTCTGCCAAAATCTTCACTTCTGACAGTACTAAGGTGACATCGCTAGTAACTATCACGATATCATCCGCATATGCCAATGTCCTATACTCAATATCATTGACTCTAACTGGCTTTATATTCATGCTCAGCTCTAATTTATTGAGAAAAGGGTCAATGTATAGGGCAAAGAGCAGGGGAGAACATGTACACCCCTGTCTAGTGCCTCTATAGATATTGAATACGTTTGACTCCTGTCCCGGGATACGGATCGCAGCCTCCGGTGAAGAATAAAGTGTCTTAACGGTTTGAATAAATTCAGAGCACATTCCCTTCCTTCGTAAGATGGACCACAAAAACGGCCAGGAGACCCTGTTGAACACTTTCTCGGCGCCCAGCAGGATTTCCCCTAGCGGTGATTCCGTGGCCTGACCCCAGCCAAGAGGGGCAATGACACGTCTAACATGATCTGTCGTATCCCTTCCCGGGATGAACCCATGCTGACGCGTTGAAACCAAATGAGTGAGGACCTTTCCTAACCTGGAACTATTATTTTAGAATAAATCTTACTGTCACAATTAATGAGTGAAATGGGCCTGTATGAAGATGGACCAAATTCAGGCTTCTCTTTTTTATAAATACAACTATAGTTGTCTTTTGCCAGGAATCAGGAATAAAGCCCATTTGAGCTGATTGAAATAAAGATACAATATCTTGCCGGAGTGATTGCCGGAATGTTATAAAAAGTTCCAGAGGGATGCCGTCTGGACCCACCACTTTGCCAGTGGCTAGAGAGGTTATAGCAACTTCCACTTCTTCCCAAGTAATCGGAGCTGCAAGGGCCACATTTTGATCAGGTGTAACCTCCGTTGTTACTAGGTCTATGAATATTTCTTCTAAAGATTCTTCCCCTGACATAGTCCCTCCCTCAGTGTACAGTTACTTATAATGATATTGAAATACATTCAGGATTTCTGTCGGGGAATCCTGTACCTGATCTATATGGTCTTTAATCCCACAAATTCGGTTGGACCTCCCGCTGCTGTAATTGCTGTGCCAGAACCCTCCCTGTATTTTATCCAAGTTCATATGTTTCAGCCCTATACTGCACATACTTGGAGGCCAACTCTTCACTGAAGTGCTGATGTATTTTACATTTGGGGATGGCAATTAGCTGGAGGCACTCTTCTATATTAACGCCCCCGCTATTTTCCTCATAAGCACAATCTTAGTCATCCTCAGCTGTTCAACCCAGTTCCTGATTTGCTCCTGTACTACCTTCTGATGGGAAATAGAAAATCTGAGAGTCTCACCACATACACCGTCTTTAAAAGCATCCCAAACAATGATTTCAGAAGCTGTATTTCTATAAATATCAAAAAATTCCATAATCCACTTGGCCATATAGTCAAGTTCAAGTTCAATCTTTATTTCGTTGCATTGCAACATAAAAGATAACAATAAAATATGCAGTACATAATAAAATTTACAACAGTATAAAAACCTTCAATTCATTCATTGTAATGAGCACCCTTATATATAGACTATATTACATCTACATTCCATCATGTTTGGGCATATTAAATTACATTTCATCATATTTGGACACATAAATTTACAATTTCGGGTTTTGCACAGAGTCAAATAAATATTTAAAAAACAGTAGAAAAGTTAAAAAGACATTAAATTAGTTTATAACAACCAGGGAATAAAAAGATACAATGCCATGGCATTATTCATGGTTAAGGAAAGACCAATGAACAGTTTTTCATAATTAAAATGAGAGAGATAATTTCCTTCTGATAAAATAAGCGGACAATAGAAATTTACTAATTCCGAACACAATTACTTGGCTGGTGTCCGTACTTAGGATCCTGCCAGCTTCCCTGTGAGAGGTAGAGCCGATGGTACGGCACAAGGGGACTATCCATTTTTTCCTTGCCTTGCCGTAACTAGGGCAAAAAAACAATATGTGAAAGATATCCTCCCTTTGATAATTGGTGCACAAGCTACAATGGTCTTTATCTGCCTTTCCCCATCTTTTCTCAGTTACTTTTATCCTCAGCGTTCCATACCTAAATTTCAGATATAGGGATTTGGCCAATGGAGGCTGGATTTCATCAAGGAATTGTTCGAAAGATGCCTCGTTTTTTGCCAAAAGAAATTTTTCTGTGAGAGGACCGTGTGCTCTTATATACACAGAATCATGGCTCACATATGACCAAAAAGATAATTTAACAATTTTCTTGGAAGCTGAGTTTAGAGATCCAGGCTCGTTCCAAAAGTGTGTTAATCCAAGCTTGATTAGCCAGTTTTTTACATGCTTGAACCAGAAAATCTTACTGTCTCTATCAAGCTCAAGTACTTCCTTCAACCCATTTTTATAGTCAGATAATTCCAAGGTTGTCCATAGTCTGACCCACAACAGCAATGGTCTCAGTATAGCATGCTGATCTGTGTGTTTAATATTTAGGTCAAGGAATAAAGGTATTAATGGGGTATTGGTGGGAACTTTTAGTAGTCCCCTAATGAATTTATTCTCCAGTACTTCAAAAGTTTTTTTACATACTGGCCCCCAGATTTCCACCCCGTACAAGGAGGCAGATTGTACCTTGTATCTAAAAAGCTCTATTGCTGGAGTGACTGCCTTATTCACACTTTTATTATACCTCTGTGTTATTGGAAAGCAGTTTTGTTTGAACACCAATTTTGATTTTTCCAATTGTGGACCCCATCCCATTACAGAGTCTATCAAGACCCCCAGGTAGGTAAAACTGTGCCCGTAATCTAATTTTTGCCCACTTAACATTAAATTCCTTTTAAAGGTTTTATGCGGGTTTAATGCCATGTATTTTGTTTTTGTTATATTAATTTCTAATCCTTTATGGATACAGTACTGTTGAAACCTGTCTAATAGGATCTGCAGACCGCGTGGCGTTTGCGAAATTAAAATTGTGTTGTCCGCGAAAAGGAGGGACGAGACACGTTCCCCTACCAGTCGGGGCGAGTCATTGTTACAATTTTCCATGTAGGTTGCAATATCATTTACGTAAAGGGAGAAAAGCGTGGGGGCCAGAACGCAGCCCTGTCGCACTCCCCTTTTTATGGGGATCGGGTCTGTGAGTTCCCCATTTGGGCCCCACCTGACCTTAGCGTAGTTCTCCTGATGCAAACCCATCACAAGTTTTAGTAATTCGCCTGGCAGTCCTTGCCTGTTCAGAGTTTCCCAGAGTAGATCACGTGGAATTAGGTCGAATGCTGCTCGTAGGTCTACAAAGGTCACATACAGGTGACCCTTGCGAATGATGACATATTTCCAGTACAAGCAGCATAGCCTAAATACTTGTTCGATAGTACTTGTTTTGTTCCTAAATCCCGCCTGATATTTAGATAAAATTGACTCCTCCTCCAACCATGAATTTATTCGATTTAAAATATGCCTGGCATATATCTTCTGCGTAATATCTAAAAGGCTAATGGGGCGGTAATTGGCTGGATCGCCACGATCCCCTTTTTTAAAAATGGTGATAATTTCAGCGCCATTCCATGTGTCCGGAATGTGGTCGCTAGCCGCAACTATATTAAATAGATGGTTTAAATAGGGTGCCCAAACATCAGTATTATACAGATAAAGGTCACCAGGAATTCTATCAAACCCTGGCGCCTTCCCTTTCTTTACTGTAGTAATTGCTGTCTCTGTTTCTTGTATGGAGAAGACTACCAGGTGGGTGTTAGGTGGCATTATGACCGAGGGTACATCTGTTGCAGCATCAGTTAGAATTTTTGCTGCATACAGTGACGTGAAGTGCTTAACCCAAGTATCCTCGTCTAGGTAAACCTCCCTGGAGCCTTTCTCCCGTTTATTTTCCTTGGCTGCTAGTTCCCAGAATTGTCTCTGGTCCTTATTTTTAGCGGCTGTTAGCATACTAAGCCATATTTCCTCATCCCATGAGGATTTCGCTTTTAGTATAATTTTGTTATAAGCCTTCCTTTTGTCTCTAATTTCTAACGGATCTTCCCCTTTAACAGCATTAATCAGTGCAGTTTTGGCAAGACGGCATTCCTTGTTGTACCAGGGTTTGCCTATGGATTTTGCATTGGTCCTGCCTGCACCTTTTTTAGGTTTTTTTGTAAGAATTTCTAATAATTTGCTGAAGAGGGACTTATGTAAATCAATGAATTCTTTAGGGTCGCAGATATAGGGACAATATGAGTCCAGGGTATCTGCAAAAATGCGGTAAATGTTGGCCAATAAATCCTCTTTTTCTAATACAAAGGCCCATTTGACCGCCCTACGATTGTTACTAAGGACAATATTGTCAATTGTAGATGAGGATGCTAGGCTATGGCCTCCCTTCGAGGTATCAGGCCCTGTTAACATGCTTAGTAAGAAGCTCATTTCCAAAGGGCAATAGACACTTTCATATCTCTCTTTGACCTTTAGGTCTACTGTAAAGGGCCAAAGGTCAAAGGAGACGATAACATAGTCCAAGTTACTTCCATAATCACGTCTCTTGAAAGTGGGGGCTTTCGGGCAATCAGATGGCATACGGCCGTTACATGCTCTTAGGCCGTGTGAAGTCAAGAACCTTGTAATCTGTAGGGCCAATGCAGTGCCAGCCACCGTACTGTTCCCGTTCAGGGCAGGTATTCCATTGGCAGAGTCCTCCTCTTCAAACAATTCGGCTATCCCTATGATTGGTTCAAAATTGCAATTCAAGTCCCCACATAGAATAACACTTGCCTCTGTTTTTAAAGAATCCATGAGTGACTCTAACTTCCCTATACTTAAAGAGTCCTTGTGGGAAGACTGGGGACTGTTATATACATTAAGAAGGTAAAACACCCTGTTATCCACTGTCGTTACTTCCAGACAAAGAATGTCTGGAGAGTCAGTGTCAATCATTTTAATACCTAATTTAATGGAAACATTGACCCATATTAGGCCTCCGGAAGCGCGACCTCTTAGGGAAGGCACAGCCTCTATTTGGTAGGATTTGTAACCAACCCTGTGCAACAGTACTGTAGCCCATGTTTCCTGCAGTACACAGAAGTCAAAGGTGTTCATGTATGCGTTCCAGTCAGGGTCACTTAATTTCGCTTGCACCCCTGCTATATTCCATGAGACAAGTGAAAACAAGGGAGATCCCTCATTCGAATCGTGAGGCACAACAGGTAAAACAACTGGCAAGCTCCTATTGACTTAATCGGCGCCTATATCAACGGGACGTAAGTCCACCTTAGGACAACTATTACCTTTTTTTCCATGATGATAACCCAAGGTACATGACACATTTTCATTCCCCCCAGCATCTCTACTTTTTTGACTTGAGGCAGGTGATAACACAAGAGAACCCTCATTTGTCCCAGGGGACGCTACAGGTAAAGCAACAAGCAAGCTACTATATGTTTTATCACATGTTACTACAGTGCGTGAACCTAGCTTCAGACAACTAAATCCTTCTTCCTCAGTACACCCCAAAATACGTGAGACATTTTCAATACCCCTATTATCTTCCATACTCTTTAAACATCAATCGCACTCCTCCAAACCACTGAATGCCTCAAACCTATTTGTTAATTCTAGGGGAGTGAATGGGATGAGATGGGACATTTTCCATTTCCTCCTATGTTGTGGCTAGATGGTATGGTGTTCCACCCATGCATCACAGGAGGTGGAACTAGTTGATGCAGGTAGGCGGGGTTCCTAGCTGTTTCCATATTTGTAAAGTGGGCGTTGAAGGGGATATTGTTGGTAAGATGTTGGGGGGGGAAATACAGTGGATCTTGGGTAGAAATAGGTCAATGGGCGTGACACTATACAATTATTTTCATTTCCATAGGGCCAGCTCAAGATATATTGGACCGCCTTTCTGTCCCTGAAGTTTACAACTACAATGTCGCCCCCTATGTCTTTTGTTCTTCCACCCAGCCATGACAGACGGCGAACGTGGACTATTTCGCCATTTACATAATTAGCTTTGGGTCTGTACAATGACAACCAGTGCATTATCTTATTTTTTAGTTGAAAGTAACCTTCCCGCTTACCACTTGTCAGCTCAGGGACCCCAGTGAGTACCACCACATACGGTAAAGCTTCCGGCGGAAGTTCCGTAGGTGGTGTCCTTCCCTGTCCCCCTCTTGCATGGCTGGTCTCATTCTCTTCAGGTCTTAAGGGTCTATTCGAGGGGATGCTTAGTTCCCTAGCCTGGGAATTAGCTAGCATATCAGTACAATTAGATGTTATAGTTGGTCTACTCATAGGTGCTTTTAGCTGTTGTGATTTAGAATTATTGGAAGGTTTACTAACAGATGAAACACCTGTAGTTGGGTGGTTAGGGGCAGCTGAAATGGGTACTGCTTGGTTATTATCAATAGTGGAGTTAGTAGATTTTACAGCTGCTCCATCAATTGGGGGGATGTGCATTGAGGTTAAAACTTTTTGGGGCTGTGGCGCGTTCTGAGACCTTAATGGCCTATCCAGTTGCCCAAGAGCTACCAGGTCCAGCTCTATCTTCCCCAACCTTAACTCCACTCCCTTAAGTCTTTCAGATAAGGCTAGCATGTAAGTTCGCACAATCATTTCTATATTATCCAAGAGCGATTTCGGAGAAGCTGGCTGCAAACCTTCTTCCATTGGAATGTGGATGATGTCAGGCACTGTAACTAATGGGGAGCATGGTATAACGAGTGTTGGAGGGGTTGAGGCAGTTGCTGTTGCTTGTTTACTAACAGGCTTTCCCGGAGTCATAGTAGTAACAGGGTTGGGCTTCTTCCCAAAATCAGTATGGCTTAATTTAGGCTTGTTTGAGTCCATGTTCTTCCGTCTCCTTTTGGAAGGTGGAGGCCCATGTATTTTGTGTGGCAATGGCCTCTGATTTTTTCCTCTTACTACCTTGCCGGGCCTGATTGTTGGGGAAATCATGGTTTTAACGGGGTTAGGTGTACTAGGAGGATCATGTGCCTCAATTTGTGACTCTGGCTGGGTTTGCGTGGGTGAAGTAGCGGGGGCTAGGCATTCCTTAAGTAGCAGGGGCACACTGGCTGTTGGAGATATATTGTCTGTCAGAATACTATTCAATTCATTGTCCAGGGTAACAGAAATAATGGGCTCAGACAATGTCCTATTTTTAATACGCTCAATTGAGCGGCGCCGATCCGCCCGCCGCTCAGCAAGCAGTAGTTCTTTGTTGCCCTCAGGCGCTACTTTAGAAAAGTAGTCATCCAGAGTTCGATTTAGTATACTCCCATTTTTATCCAAGCCAACAATAGCGGGGCTAACAGCAGCTGTAGCCATCGTACAGTTTTAACAATGGATGGGATAATAGATGGATCACTACTTACGCAGGAAAATGGCCAGGACTTCAGGCCCAGCCTAGCCTCTTCTGGCCTCTGAGGGCCTAAGAGGGCCCGCCCTTTGCCCGGGCTTAGCCCCGGGCGTCCCGCTCGCGTCCCGCGTTGCGGTCGGAGCCCCGCTTTGTAGCGCCGCCTGGCGCTGGCTGGTGACTCGCTCCAATGCGCGTTAGCAGTGCCCCCTGGGAAGGCGAGTTCCTTCTACCTGTGTCGCTGTTGGTCTTAGCGTCACAGCAGGGAGGAACCGGCGGGTGAAAGCGGCCAGGCACGGGGATCGTCTCTGATGGCAGGCAAGTCTCCGTTCACTCTAGATACCATCCACACACCCGTCTTTGCAGCAACAGCGTTACACCCCACTGGTTGGTCGGAGCCCCGCTTTGTAGCGCTGCCTGGCGCTGGCTGGTGACGCGCTCCAATGCGCGTTAGCAGTGCCCCCTGGGAAGGCGAGTTCCTTCTACCTGCGTCGCTGTTGGTCTTAGCGTCACAGCAGGGAGGAACCGGCGGGTGAAAGCGGCCAGGCACGGGGATCGTCTCTGATGGCAGGCAAGTCCCCGTTCACTCTAGATACCATCCACACACCCGTCTTTGCAGCAACAGCACAATATGACTGATCCAGCAATAGCTTTCTTTCAAAAGTCCACGGCCTCTGAGCTCTTAGAATGCTGCTTACTGGTCACCCTGTCTATGTCTATCCAAGCATCAGCCAACCCGTTTTCCCTGATTAGTCCTTAAAGAGCCTCAAAAATTCTACCTTTCCTTCCTAGGTATGGAAAATCCCCAATCAAATTAAAATCACTGTCTAATTGTATATTGAAATCTCCACAAAATATCACGGGGTATGGCAATAAGGCCAATTCTACACTTAGATGATTCAAAACAGCTGAATCATCTAAGTTAAATCCAAAAATGGAACAGATCGAGACAGGGGTGTTATTAGCTATAAATTCAATAATAACCACGCATCCCAAACTGTCTTCCTTGACTCGCTTACAGAACCCGATGCCTCGCTTTGCTAAAATAGCCACCCCTTTCATTGTTGTACCCTGTCAAGTGCAAGCTAACACATCAAGACCCAAATCCTTCAATCATCCACGCTTGCTCCAAGGTATATGAATCTCTTTAATGCATAGCACATAGATCTGCATAAATTAAAGAATCTTGGCCAGCATGCCTCTCTTTTTCCTGTCATTGAGACCACATATGTTAAATGAACAAATCCGCATTTTACTCGACATCCTTGTGGTTGACATGCTCCATATCAAGTCTTGCCAGACAATACCAATGAATATACATAGTTATAATGATCATTTTCTTTTCTTTTGCATAAATAGAATTGCCATGACAACACGTGAAAAACAGCAGCATCTCCACCCACCTAACCTCCCTAACCCCCTGCCCTTCCACCACCCCCTTAACCACCCTCAACCCCACGCCCACCCTTCCACCCTCCCCCTCCCCCTCTCTCCCACTAAATGAGGCATAAGGACCAAAGGTCCTCAGTGATGAAGAGCTAACAGCCAGCCACTCCCTGGGCTCCCCCCCAGCAGAGCAGAAAAAGTGAAAGAGAAAAAGAAAGACAATACGAAAGCATAAGAGACCCAATATTAGCGTTAAAGTAACCTCAAGTGAACATCAAACAATCTACAAAAACAAACAAAAAAAAGATTATGTTTGGATATCCACCTTAAATCGATTGCAAAAACTCTTTCGCTAATATTTCAGAAGAGAAAAATGTGTCTGATCCTTAAATATAACTTTCAATCTGGCTGGGTTGAGCAAAAAGACCTGTGCTCCCTTTGCTTGAAGCAGTGGGATCAGTTGCGGCAGCTGCCATCTTTTTTCTACTGTTGCCTGACAAAAAACGGGTCTCACAAAAAATTCACAGCCCTTTCCCACCCTTTTCCTATCCGGTCTGGCTAAATTATATATCGCTTCTCGGCCCAGAAAGTTATTAAGACAGATCAGAATAGCCCTGGGTTTATAAATAGATTGCCCCATTTTTTAAGCTGATTAAAAGGAAATCTATGGGCCCTTTGTAATTCAGCTTTCCTGCCCCATCGTGTAAGTTCGGGGAATGCCACAGAAAAAAGTTCAACCACAAAATTCCGGGCGTCTGCACCCTCCATCCCCTCAGGAACACCCAGAACCCCAAATTGTTCCTTCTTGAACAATTCTCCAAGTCAATCAGCTTACATGTTGCATCTTCCTTCTGAACTTTCAGGGAGTCAGTAAGAAATTTTTGTGCAGCAAGCTCGTCCTCAAGTATCGAAATTCGGACTTTAGCCTCCCCGATCCTGGCTGCAAACTCTGAGCAGGTCTTTGGAACCCTACGTATTGAATTCTGTAATTTGTGACATGCGCCTTGAGTACGTGAGCTCGCTACTCGAGTCTCCTGCCGATGGGCCATGATGCTCTGATAGATGATAGAGAGTGTAATTTCATCAGGATTTCCTAAACCTGAAGCTCCCGTGGGTGCTCCTCCAGCAGCTACTTCGCTTCCATCCAGCTTAGGGGAAAAGGAGTAGTCCCACACCAATGAGCTAGCCGGGTCTGAAGCCTTGTTTACCAGAGTTTCGCCTGGCTCCCTGTATTTATGAACAGTTGCTGCAACATATGAAGAATTATCTCCTGTCTCTCCCTCTTCAAAGAGCAAACTACTTGTATAAATTTCATCCCCATGACTCCATTCGTCTTCTGCCCAATCCCTTCCGGGGCTTTCATCCCCCGAGGAGTTGGAGGGATCTGAGATTGAGTAAAATGTATGTCCTGAATCCCCCTACTTTACGGGTTGTATATTTGACTGGCGTTCATTTTGAAGCACCTGCTGGGAGATCGCACCCTCTATTTTATCCCTCTCACCAGGGCTACTTCCATGCTTCTGACCAGTCTCCCTTTTTTCCAGACAGATATTTTGGGGGTTCCAGTCTCCATGGAACTCTCCCTTTGCTGATTGACTGATATTATATCCCCTATAACAGATGGCCCTGCAGCAATATTCAAAATATTGAGATTTCCCTCATGCCCAATGCTGCCTTCTGATTCACTTAAGCCTTCCTCTATCGCCCCCTTTCCGACACTCTCTTCATTCACTTCACTGCCATTAAGAAAAGGAGTAGATGCTGTACCTTGAATCAGTGCTTCCTGGGGCATCGTAAAGACCTTCCCCGCTGCATTACCGCCAGTTGCCATATCTGCAAAATGTTTACCTCTTCCCACCTGAGCCTTGAAGAGTGCGGGGAGCGTCTGATGACCACGAGCAGGGACACCTCCTTTCCCTGCTTGTTCACCAGATCCTGGAGACAAACTACTTGCCGGTCAGCGTACTCCTGCATCTCCGCCATTCTTGCCGACATCGTGGGACTCCCAGAGCCTGCAAGCGTCCCACGGGTCCTAGTGCCTGTAGCGGTTGTCTTCGGAGGCATTGGAAGGATCAAGCGGGTGAGAGAAGCTGTAAATGCTGCAGAGAAAAAAGCTCCCATGTGGACCAGTCTAGAGGGTGCCAGTAACTCCAATCACCATATCCAGGATCACCAGATCATGCCCAATGCAGGTTATTTCCCTGCCAGATCACATGAAGACCGGGTAGGAAGGGGGGAGAGGTTACCCAGGAGAGTGCTGGTGAGTTAGCTCACTTGGCCGATAGCACGGCCGCCATCTTGTCTCCACTATGACAGCATTACTTTGTGATGACGTCTCACCAATCTCCCTGGCTGACCAACCAATCAATAAATTACAAAAAATGTGAACAGAAAGTGATGAATGGAATACTTGATTTGATCTCAGCCACTGGTAATTGCTTGGGCTGCATCCCAGTCTATCATTATTTTGCACATCATGCCGCCTGAGTTTGCATCCGGCCATATGCAAATCACCCATGACCCTGCTCCTCATGCCTGAATTGCCAGATCAGGTCCTCCCTAAACTAGAATACAAACAATCCAGGACCAGCTTAGCCCTTATAACATATTCATCAGCCAGTGGCATAGTGAGCACAGGACCTATGTCTGGATGTACCTGTCACACTTTGGGCAGCAAAAAACAAAGTGATGGACAAAATGCTTGAATTAATCCCAGCAGCTCGTGATCACTCATGGCTTTTTCCTGATTCATTGTGTTTCGCCCACCATGCTACCTCAGTTTGGACTTAGCCATATGCAAACCAACCGTGCCCGTCCTCCGCATGGTAGCAGTCCAAACCGAACTGCCAGTCTAAGTCCTTTCTGAACCGGGATACAATTAACACAGTGTTAGAATAGACCTGTGAAGGTTTACGTGGAGCCCTATATAAGTTAGCATTCACAGCACCATTTTCTGTACAGACACCATTTTAATGACGATTGAAACTAATTCTTTGCTGTTTCCAAGAAAAGTCTCTGATAAGTTTTGTTTCTGAAATGTTTACATTTTGCCTCAGTAATGATTAGACTGCTTATATTAATGCATACCTTTCTCACTAGATAGAGGCCCTCTCCCACTTGTCTGGTGGTGGACGCAGGGTGAAACGACCTTGGATTGTGCTAGGTTGTGTGAGGTATGAAAACTGAAACTTATTTTTTGTATTTCACTTTCAAGTTTCATCTGCCTTGAAAATTCCACTATGAGTGTGTCTTGACCTGGCTACGAAATGTACATAAAGCTTTTTGATCTCAGTTCCCCTCTGTACCACTCTCCCAGACTGTGCAGACAGGGCTCCACTCTGTGTGTATCTGAATAAACAATTATTGGTATATTCTCCACTGTTCTTCTGACTCTTTATTTGGTATGGAAGGCTGAGAGGTGGTCCGGAGAGACCTAGGTGGCCCCAAGATGGTCACTTCCTTCAACAGGACTGGCCCTTATCATGGTATCCTAAGTTACGCCAAGCCCTAATTGTATCCCAATGTTTTCCTAGGCAACAGCTAATGCTGCAACAGTGAAAATAGCCCTTTGAACCTTTTCACAGTCTGTACATGTTTAATATTAAACCTTTAAATGTCCTACTCTTCAATACTCTGCCTAATGGGCATGTACGACCAATGTAGAAGTAACGTATTAATATTTAAACGTAGGGTTTGGGACTATTAAAAAGGGTAATTCTGACTGGTCAAAATTGCAGCCAACACCTTCACACCCAGGCTACTGATGGCAGGCTTGTAACTAGGGTTGGGCGGTGAACTCTGCTCAGCAGTTTTAGGCACTTCGCACTTGACCTGAAGCACGTTGTTTGCCAAAAATCTACGCCATTCACCGGTATCACCCAGCCACATGCACAGTAACACTGCAATTACGTGGAATAAGACTGGGACTAGAGGAAGTTGTAGCAATTCTACGAGTGTGAAGTCAAATTTCAGAATGTTTTTGGATTCAACTGGGACTGGATGTACCAGTTGAATCCACTTTCGTCCCTTTGATTCTAGGTGTCTCGGGCCGACATAAATGCCGAAGAAAGCCAGAAACATTCAATGTAGCTGTGAGATAGTGAATAATATTTGTGTGAGAAATCAAAGTTGCCTCGCAATTTCAGGGCAGGTCAAACAATGTTTATGTTTGTTTAATATATTCATATACTGACCAACTCCCAAAAAAGCTACCATTACACTAACAGCTCTAGCTCATATGTCTTTAAAAAGGGGATACAGTTACATTATTTAAGTATAGTGATTGTGTATTCTAGTCAATGCCCTAAAATACTTTCCTACTAAATCTGTGAAGTGAGTAATACCCTTCAAGATAGCCACTATTTACATTACGGTGCATTCAATTAGGCAGACCTGTCTGCCTTCTGTGTCAGCATGGGGTATGTTCATTCTCAACTGGTGGTCCCTCTTCCTACCTTCAATGAAGCTGAACTACTTGGCAGGGGGATTCATAGTCGGGACTTGGAGCCGGCTCTGAGGAGTGACTACACCACAGGGGGAGCCAGATGAAGATGTCGCTGTGTTGGCCGTAACCAGTAAGTCTGATCATTAATCATGAATGTTGTTTCAGTGGTGGAGCAAGGAAGGGGAGTTGTCTTATTATGGACTGCACAAACGGACTGCCAGTGAGGGCACCTGAGATAGATAGCTCACACTTGATCAGCAGTTCTTAGCGATAGGGTTGGCCCTTGTCAGATGCCAAGCTTGGAGAAGGTGGGGCGCGATGGCATGTAGCGTGCGCACAGCTGTGCAAACTTAATTACATCTATTGGCTTTAACAGTAGCTGTTATATTGTTGTTGGAAAAGGAAGCATTATCTTTTTGGCCTGCACAAACAATATGTCTACATTTGTCCTTCACTGGGAACCAAACACCCATTGTAGTACTTGACTCTCAGAGGGTAGCGTTGCAGAGCCGTCTAAGGCTCACTCAAGGGAGCTGGTGTGGGCTAGTAATCACCATTTACAGGTACTCAGAAATAACACTCAATAATTGATTGTCCAGTCTATACTTTTCTTTATAAAAAGGAAGGGTATATTTATTACAAACACACACTACTCAATATAATTCATTAATTTACAACTATACATAAGCTGTTGGAAATACTTCATGACATTGCACAACATTTCCACCCCTCCCGCGGGGGGGGGGGGGGTCTAGTACCGCCACTGCCATGTATGCACATCATCTTGCCCCCAACTGCAGTAAATTTTACCATTAACTGGAGTGTGGGCCCTTCCCTCTAGCACCATCCCAGTGGCGGCCCACCTCATTATCTCAAGAAGCATTTATAATGGGAACACCTGCCATAGTGACACATCCCTGACTCAGCATCACATATTGATCCTACAGCATACCCACTTAAATCACAGTGGCTGACAGTTGGGGTGTTCATCTAATGAAGTTGCAAGAATACATGTCTAGGCATCACTTAGAATGACAGTACTTATCATATCCGGTAACAAGTATAACACAGGTCAATCCCAGCCCCTAAAAGGTATCACAGATATAATCACATGATTAAGCATTTACAACCAGGCACCCTAGCAGGAATAGCACAAAACAGGGAGAGAGGGGTCATAGGGAAAAAAAAAGATTAAAGACCTACTACAAGTTCACTACCCCAGCTCCATAGTATGAATAACAAAAAAGAACCTGTGAGGTCTTTCAGCCAAATCTATTGCCCAGACTGGCATGTAGTACGCTATGTCAGTGGGTGCTACAGTCACCATGAGACAAACTTATATATAGAGAGAGAGAGGGCATAAGTCACATGTGTGAGAAATAAAAGCTCAATTAATTAAAGCTTACTCAAAAACTGGTCAACAAAATCCAGAACAGCTGCATGTGGATAACCATCAAACAAACCAAGTGATCAGTCATATCATTTGGCCGTCCACACTGTGACCAGGCCGGTCCTTAGATCATCTAGACCCCATGCCACAAAGTAAGTTGTTCATACTGGATCAGGTCCACAGTACGCTATGAACCACCAATTGTTGGCCAGTTGATGATGGTTGAAAAAAAGTGGTGAAAACACAGTGCAACCTAACAAGAAAGTGGTGAGTTTTAACATAGGGTGATATATCTAAACAACTCTTTAATAGAAACCAGGCACATCCCCTAATTAAGAGAACAGGAACAGTGCAAACGACAATATAAAACAAATGACTGTCGCAAAAAGGGCCAACATGTTTCTGCCTACCAGGCAAAATGTCCCTTGGCTTTCATCAGGGCCACTGCTCTTAAACATTGCTACTGTAATAAGTATGTGAAAGAAATTACACCAACCTAATCAGTGAAAACGAAAAAATGAATGAAAAAAGTAGGAACGATACAACCTGTACCTAAAATTATGTACTCATCCTCCTTGTCACATGGAAACTCAGCATGATCTGGAGAAGATATACATCTGTTACTCATATTGGTACAGAACTTTTCAAAGATTCACAACGACACGTGCTCACAACATCTCTTATGTGTATATTAAAACATTTAAGGTATATTCCTCACCCAAAATGACAGGGGACTGGACCTCACCTCACCTGGACCGTGCTCAGGTATACGAGGCCCGCACTGTGGAACAAAAAGGTGTGCAAACAGGGGAAGGCATCAAAACTCAACGCTTTATGTAGAATCTAACAGTGCCTATCTGTATTCCCTGCTGTATACATCCTATTCGTCCACAACTCAATTCAATGTCAGAGCGCGAACCCCCACACCCTGGCCGCTACCCCCTAGACTAGCATTACAAGAACGCCTTGACAGGTCCTCATAAGCATATACTATGTCTTAGACCAACCAAGTTGTCTCACTAATAGGTGGTGAACTGTGCTGTTGTATTCACCCCTTCACTTTTAAGTCAGTTTTAATCAAACCTGATCAAGCCTGGCAGTAAAAAGAGTAAGAAACCACCAGGCATGGCTTATTAGTAAGAATATTAAAAAGAATAGCTAAATAGCCTATTCTCTCACCTGTCCGTCGGTGCCACCAAACTCTCCCTAGGCTTGGGGGAGGAATCAATGCGGCGGAAATAGGCGTATAAATCCTCTTACAACGAAGGGGACTACTTTACCTTCGAGCTTCCCTAACCGATCACAACTAATCTGATCCCTTTATTTTATTCGTTATTTACTGACCACACGCTTACAGTATCCACAATGCAGGACCCCTGGTGTCAATGTTAAGTAAACTGCTTCTATAGGCATCGCCGAGACATCTGAAAGTATTCAGAAAAACGACCATGCAGATCCTTCCGCGGGACTACAAAATGACGTCATCGCGGCCATGCTTGTAGTCCCGGAGGCACGCGCGTGAATAGAAACACCGATGATGCAGAGGGGGCGTTTTAAATTTTACCGTAGGGAGCCGTACCTGTTAGAGAACTCTAAACTCCGGCTACAACAAATGGTACACATAAAATACAACAAGAAAATACACAAAGACAAACGGGACTAAAACTAATAGGTGACCAAGACTCGGTCATTTTAGTAGTTCCAATCATCAAAAATGCTTAATGTGTATTAAGTCTGTGGTTAATATGCTAACAGGCCCCCTAATGTCTTGAACGCTTGGCACATGCACTGGTACCAAGTGGGCATTAACAAGGAGTGATCAAATAACCTCATATATTGAACTTCTCATGTATGGAAGCCCTAGCCACAGCCCAGCTGACCTACTCTAGAGATGTTCAAAAAGGGTCTCTCATGATTAAGGGTAATGTTTCAACACCCTCTCGCGAACTTAATGGAGGCAGGAAAAAGGAAGCCTGTATGATGGTGGTAGCTTAAAAACTCAGGTAAGTGTCTACTTGGCTCATACACCCCGGTGAGGAATTTTTGGGGGATGTGAACTCAGATAGTAGTACCCTCAGGTCTAACCAATTGTTAATTTCAGTGATGCCAGAGGGAAACTAAACAGCATTCCATGGCATCTGGTCATTGAGTCCAACTGTGACAGAGGAAAGCTTAAAAATCAATGTTTGTTCCCTGGGGTTACCCACCACAACAACCACATGGATATCCACCACCACCGGGACATTTCCAAGGGTTTCCCAATGCTTTTAACACACAGCCTTTTTTAGGGTTTGGTACACGCAGGACCAGGGGCAGGCGTTGGACTTCACAACAACCAGGGGTCCAGTGGGAAGACCAAACCGGCCCCCATGCAGGAACCCAAAGCCAAACAGCCAAAAATCAGCAGAAAGCCGGGACATCAACAAATCTACCCTCGTAGTGAATCTTTCTACCAAGATTTTAACCCCACTTGAAGAATCAGTACTTAATAAAGGTTTGGGCTTTGTATTGATTAACACGGGAGACCCGTTCACGCTTCAATGTGAATTGAACCAATTTTATAGGTGTCTTCATGTAACCAGTTGTGTGCCCCTTACCCTGGCTGTAGTGCAGCCGCCTTCACTCACATGGCGTACACCAGTGAAATCCACATGCAGTCTATTTCATCATGAGTTCACTGTGGGTGAGTCCCAGCTTATGACGCTCTCGCAGAGTAAAAGCTCAAAAATTAGGTGCTCAAAAAGTAAAAAATCTGGACAGCTCAGATGGTGAGGACCAGCTTCTAACAATTATTAACCACACTGAACGTGTTTGGGTGAGGTTGGAGAAGTGGAGCTCCACAATAAACCACCTCACCATCTCCACATGAACAGGAGATTGGTAGCTGTTGAGTTCCCACCACCCGGCTAATTGGCGCGGTAAACTGCAAGTTTAAAGTGATAACTCCGCTTGCTTGTGGATCTTTGTGGAATTTGGCAGAGTTTCTATTAACTTTGCGGAATTCCGTGGAGTGTAACTCCATGTGGTCTGCCTAGGCCTACTTGTAATCATGTTTACATTGCCACTATAGTGGATGGCACAATGAGTCCACTTGTGCCATTTAATTTACAGGCCCTCTGTACACTGTGGTACCATATTCTAGGGACTTATATGTAAGTTAAGTATGCCAATAATCATTGTTGACAAGGGGCGCACAGGCACTTTATGAAAAAAAGAGGTCTGCAGTTAAACACCTTGAATGTACCAATGAATGACATCTGGACGCAGGCTTTTAAGCCTCGCGCCCAGGTACCACTTCCGGGGCGTCAATAAGCCCTGGTCCTATTGGTCTACACGCAATTCCACTTCCGGGTCGGCTGACCCGGAAGTGAAACCTCCGACGGCACTTTGTTTACCACTAACGGCGCCACTCCCCGAAGGGGGGTGGCGCCTTGCATTTTCAGATCAGAGGACAGTTTGATTGTCAAGTTCAAAACATTTGGTAAAGTTGGAGACCCGAGAATGTAATGCAGTACTGCTTGTTCCAAAGTCTATTACATTACCAAAAAATTATGTTTTTGTGAATAGACCATGCAGAGGACACCCCGCCAATCTCTTGAAGTAATATCCATTACAGTTTTGTTTGTCTGTTTGTTTTTTACCACAGGCTTGCTATCAGATTTGAGACTGACTTTAAACTTTTCTATTAATAATAATAATCCACATTTGTAAAGCGCACAATCACCCGTAAGGGTCTCTAGGCGCTAGGGGCCGTCGGGAAGATTAAGCAAGCTATTGCCCAGAGTCACATGGTGCTGGGCTAATCTGCCGCCGGTGATCGAACCGTGATCCCCAGATTCCGGAGCCAGTCGCCCTAGCCGAGGCGCCACACCTCTTCCTCTTCCAATTTTCACAAAATGAGGAAAAAAGAGTAAGTTCTAAAGCTGGTTGCACAAGAGCTCACTATTTAGCCAAATGGAGAGGCCCAGATTAAACGCCAGGTTAGTGGTTCTACAGTTTCCAACTCGCCTACTAGATCCCAACACAGATTACAGTGATTACGATGGAAGGGTGAAGAAAAATATCTCCTTGGGAAATATCATGTTATTGTGGGCCCGTCAAGATTTATAATTTCTTTTTTATTTCAAACCTATTTAGGTAAAGTCAGGATTATATGTTAAGCTCGTGTTGTCTTCCTACCGACCTCAGTGAGTTAGTCACCTTGTTAGGAACCCTGTCAATGTGTTATTTTAATAGCACTTGCTGCCTGTATATTGCTTATTTCTAACCTCCCAACATTCCCTAAAATGTCAATATCTGCATATAATGGGAAAAATGCAGAAGTAAAATGTGAGACCTTTTCTTTGAGTCCAGGGGCAGTCCAGTGCTGAATTTGATCTTTTGGTTGCACGTATGGCCCACTCACACTCATATTTAGGGCCAGGGCTTATTATTCATCATTTAATTTTGACCCAGAACAAGATAGAAAAAGGCAGTAAAAGAGGAAAGAGGGTGGAAGAGAAAGATGGAAAAACATTGGCAAATGGAGAAAGCAGAAATGATAAAGTACCTGCAAGAGTGGGATAAATAAGCATGGGGTATATCACTGTAGATAAAAAGGAATGAGGTGGAATCAAGAGTAGGCAGCCATGCTATTTGGCAACCCTAAAATTCAGTAGCACCAGTGGAGGGCGTTTGAGAAAACCTTTGGGCCCCCACTCTAATCCTTATATAAATTAAACTATATGAGGCTGTGGATGGTCACCCAACTGTAGCTTTGGTGGATACATTCATTACCTTTGGAGTTTGGGGTATTAAGACTATTTAATTGTATTTAGTAGCTCTATAGGTGCTAATAACAGCTGTTAACGGTTACTATGTGAGGTAGTTAAGGGGTTAAAAATGACATACTGGATGAAACAGCAATCCAACTACATATGTTCAATTTCCAGCGGAGTGACATTATTTAAAAGGCCATGATTTAGAGGAAAGTTTATGAAATAAAACCCCGAAAAATGTGCCCTGTGACTCATAATTAAGGCTCCCTGTTTTCCATTTTTACTGATTTTTACAGATAAATACAGATAGAGAACCCTTTATTGTCTTGTCTGTATTTATTTTCAAATGTGGATAAAAACCGTAATTGGGTGCTTTTTGAGTGATTCTAAATACACTTTGCCATGACTGCCAGGCCGATAACTATGTGGATTGATAGGTAAGGGGGTTAAAAAAAAGGGATTTTAGGAAAGGGGCTTAAACAGCAGTAGATATGCACAAGGCTGATACTGAAATGTGCATATTTTCATATAAGTGATGATTTGATTGATCTTCTGCGGGTGTTCATATCACTGAACCCTGGCAGGCATTCTAGAATGAATGCATATTTATTGATGAAATAAATGTGGAAATATACCTGTTTCAGCCTTATTTTATTTACAAAACCCATAATAAATATGGATAAATACAGATAAAGTTGACAAAAAATAAATATGGATAAATACAGACGGAAATGTCAAAAAAAATACCATAAAACCGAGAGCCCTACTCATAATCCACCTGGATATAAACAAATGTCTGATTTTCTCCTTTTTTCTTAACAAACAGGGCATCGGAATAGTTGCTATGTGTAATTAGCATTTGACGATCTAATGTATGTATGTTCTTCTCTTTTCTTTTGTAAACTGAATAAAATCCTAAATGCCATATTGCAAATTGTAATCATGCACTAATAAAAAATAAAAAAAATATTAAAAAAGACGGTGTGTTAAGTAGTTTTAGGACTGGAGCAGTACTACTGTATCACCTTAGACAGGAGTCACTGGTTGCTTGTCAGAGAACTTTCAAGGCATGTGCTGCTTTTGGCTGGAAATGCAGCAGCGTTTGTTAACATAGCTAAAGAGGATAATAGAACACATCCCAACAACATACACAAAGCAACATAACAACACAATTAAAATGTACCCAGGAGCATCACAACAAAGACTTCAAATAAAACACAACTACAGCTTTACACAACAAAACCTCATTGCAGCACAAGGACACAGCAATACAAAAAAGAACGAGTCAGTGGCACAACAAATACCATAGAACAGATGTGCACAATTGTTCAGCCTATATTACCATCTCCGGAATACTGTTTTCATACTTCAGTGCTGAAGGGTGTTTGGAACAAGTGCTGCTTTAAAAATACCACAAAGGACAAGAAATGGCCCCAGTCAGAAATGTTTTGTGATCGGGTTCACAGTGTTTGTTTATTTCTTCAAACACAGACACTGCTGACTAGATTTGGTGGACGAGGGGTCTTTATTGATTGACTAATCAATTAGCCTTGAATAGGCCGAGGGGCGGCACACCGCAGGAATGCGGGATCCAACTGCTCTCACCGCCCACTAAGTAAAGTTTGCATGACCTCTGCTGCGGTGCTCAAGGTAAGATGCTGCCGGACTGGGCAGAGTATGGGCGGGAGTACTGCACACAGGGCCGGGCATCTTCGAGCATAAGCCGAGGCACATCTGTGAGGAGGTGGTGAAGACATAGCTGGGGATAGGGCAGAGTCTACTGTAGAAGGCAGGGAGATGGAAGAAGGTGGACCTGAGGGTCTCGTTTCTCGTGGTCCTCGTTCTTTAACTACAAAAAGTCAGACTTCACCCTGTCCAAACAGGGAGGCGCCCTCTGATCCTCGCCAGCGCTGTCGGAATGCCGTCCAAGGATCCAGGGTCTAATGTATGAAGTGGATTTCATTAATTAATGAAGATATATTTATCATTATTTATAAGAAACATTGGCAGAGATTTTAGCTTCAAATAAAGAAAGTGATTTTGCTATCGGTGCCAAACACTAGGAAGCAAGATAAAAAAAAAACAAGAGTGCATGAACGGAACTAATCCTATCCAGATGGCATTAAAGATTCGTTGTCCACTCCCTCTATCAGTGACTGATAATTCTTTGCTCTACGTGCAAGCTGTCCATACTTCCCTGCCCAAGGTTTGATGAGATAAAACCAGTGTTTCCATCATACTGTCTGTTATCAAAGCCATTCTGAATCCGTTGGTATTTAGAGAACGGATTAGCTTCCTGATTTTATTACAGCTCTCCAACTCCTTCCCACACAAGCCAAATTGTTTAATACTTAGATGGGAGAGTCACCATTCCAGTGTTTCCCTCCTTGCGGCAATGTAGAGCATTTAATCACGTGGCAGTTTCAAAGGCCCTGGATCTTGCAACAATTAATAGACAAATCATTATTTCACATTTTGCCTGCTTTTCAATGTTTTGCATTTCAAAACGCCATCTCCAGAGGATACCAGCTCAGCCCACTACATAAGCGCAAGCACTTGCAGGAGAGGGTATAGAAAGTGCATAAAATAATCTATAAACACTAAAATAATGTGTGCTCACTCTAAGTTGGGTATCGCTAAAGGGGCTCCGCTTTCCCCTCACAGAGTATACATAGCCTTTTCTGTTATCATGTTTTTTCTCTTCTTTTTAATAAACTGTGAATCATTCAGTTCAGTTCAGTTCATCTTTACTTTGGTTTGATTAACCATAAAAGATACACATTAACAAATTACATATCACAATAAAAACATTTCAGAACGTAATCTTTCAAAAAGGTACTGCTAGACCTGTGCATACATTTTAGAATCATGTTTCTAATCAAAGACCTTTGTTAATCCTAAAAAAATAAATAATATAAAAACTCTTTTTAAAAGTTTTAAAATGATCATAAAGATATTAAGCATTTAGCACTGAGGAAGTACAACAAATTCCATTTAAAAAATACCATCGACCAAGCTTACTTCCTGATCTTAAAATTGCTATTAGTGCAAAACAATATATGTATGCCCTATAACATGTTGGAAATGCTTTTCCTTTTTAATACCATATGGCAAATATAATAATGATAATTATATTTCTCATTTACTGACTAAAGTGCAAGTGCAGAGAACCAGTGTGGTTCTGAAATAGGAAGTTAACATTTCAAGCCTTCTTTTTTTCTTAATAAACTCACTCCAAACAGGTACCTACTAACACTAAAAACCACAGTTTGAGATGTGTCTGTTTTGAATATTCTTTCTGCCTTATAACAGGAACTCATACCCAACAATCAGCAAATGGGTTTGATCCACTTATTTCTTTATTTTTTATAGGCTGGGCAGAAGAACAATATATGTACATCGTTTTCTTTAGCACCCGTATGACATAATACACAGCACTCCAAACCTTCATCCCCTTGTTTCTGGACCCATTTTGATGTATTCGACTTTATCTGTAATACACCGTATCGGAATTTCAAACATAAAGATTTTGCTAACTGGTGCTGCACCTCGTCCAAGAGGGGTTCAAAACCCCAGGTTGGCCTCATCGAGAGGAACTGTATTGTTAGAGTACCAGTGGCTGAATTATGATAACTGTCTCGAATGTAGGCCCAAAAAGTTATCTTAAGTACTTTCTTTGATGCCATAGAAAGTTCAGCAGGTTCCCCCAAAAATACTTAAGGCCTAATTTATGAAACCAGTCATGGACATGCTTCAGCCATGGCAACCGTGCCCCATTTTTTAACCTTAGAATCTCCTCCAGCCCTTCTTTATAGTGGACGAGCTCTACAGTTGACCACAGTCGCACCCAGAACAATAGCGGTCGTAAAATTGCCTGGTAATCTATGCGGCGCATATTTAGGTCCAGTACAAGAGGTATGAGCGGTGTACGCACTGGAAGGCATAACAGTTTTCTAAAAAACATATTTTCTCCCACCACAAAAGTATTACTGCTTGTAGGTCCCCATAATTCTGCCCCATATAGGGATGCCAATTGTGCCTTATACTTGTATACCCCAAGGGCAGGGGATACCGCTTTAGATAAATTGCTCTCATGTTTCTTTACTATAGGTAGAGCATTTTGGAGTAAGATAGATTTACTTTTTTCCAAATGCAGTTTCCAAGTCATTTTGGTATCCAAAGTAATACCTAAATAATTAAAACCCTGCACATACTCTATTTTCTGATTCTTAGCAGCTAAACTCCTTTTAAAAGTCTTGTGTGGATTAATTTCAATGTATCTTGTTTTGTAAGATCTTATTTCCAGACCCTTAGATTCACAGTATGCCCCAAAGGTGTTTATTAAACATTGTAGACCTTTGGGCATTTGGGAAATTAAACTAGTATTGTCCGCAAATAAGAGCGCAGGGACTAGCACCCCCCTAGTTTGGGAGAATCATGTTCGCAGCCCAATAAGTATTCAGGAATGTCATTTACATATAATGAACAAGCATTTACAATGCAATGGTTTTGCCTTTGTTAAAGTTAGAGCTATTGGCATTGCTCTTGACATTATTTTTATTTATGTTTTTTTTAACATAAATAAATGGCATTGTCATTTACAATAGCGGGGCAGGGCACAGGGAAGGGGGGGCGAGGAGAGACGAAGGAGAGCTGCGGGCTCAGGGAAGGGGGGTGGAGAGACGAAGGAGAGCTGCGGGCTCTTGTTGTAATGCTTGCAGGGATGAGTTGGTGGATGCATGGATGGGTGCATGCATGGATGGGTGTATGGATGGGTGTATGGATAGATGCATGGATGGGTGGATGGATAGATGCATATATACAGCCAATCCCTCAACAATTTATGCAATCCACCAACCCATCCAACCAACAACCCATCCATGCATCCACCCATACATCCATGCATCATGCATACATCCATCCATCATGCATCCATCCACCCACTGCGTCCCACTCCGACCCCTCTAAATATAACTCATTTTTTCTATATATAGAGATGACTGTATTCACTAGTATATGCAGTAGACCTTCCTACTCTAACATTCCTATGTGACTCTTGCAGTACATCTATTCATATCCTTTCCATATGTATATAGAAATATAACGAGAATCAACAGTCTCTTCTTTGTGTGACTACATCTAGTACATTTCAATTGTTTTCCTGTTTGTATCTTTTACTTAACACATGTAAATCAAAGTCCTTAGGTTTGGCAACTGGTTCTTATGTAAAGAGCTCCGACACCTTCGGGTAAAGTTTGCGCTACATAAAATCACATTGAATAAAACTTTACCCTACAAATCCAACCATCCATTTGTGCCTAGGCTTACATTTTACGGCCTTGAAGCACACAGAGAAGGGACAGTTTACTAAGTCGAGGCTTTGTAGGGTGCATAGCAGGGGACAGTTTTAGGCGCCAAGGGAGGGTAGGGAGCAGAGTCAGAGTACTTCACGGAGGTAGGGGGCAGTTTTTTATGGTTCAGGGCAGGGGGCTGCGGTACTTTTTGGAGCATGGCCTTATTTTAAGGGGTACGCAGATCAAAGAGAGAGAGAGGACTAGATAGGCTAGCCCGGATCCCCCGGGTTTATATGTTTAAATCAATAAGGACTAGCTACTTTAGGGAAAGAGAGAGACTCAGGTACGTCAGTCAATGGTGATAAGGAAAAAACATTGTTTTCCTTATAAAGCCCTCACCCACCGACCTAGTCGGTGGCATGCTTCATCATCGGGCCCACCACTGTGGCACCGAATGTGCCTCGGGTGTGCTACAACGCCAGGTGACTGCGGAGCTGGTATGTTGCTGAGTGTGCAGTGAAGGGGTGAGATAAGTGAAGTTTAAAAAGCTACACAAGAGGTCCCAGCACCCGAGGGTTAACACATTTTTAATGAACTGGGCCTCTGTTAGCAGGTTAAAAAGGCAAAGGGACGTGAATAGGAGTGTTATGATGACCTCCAACGTCCAGTGTGGTCTACATGTTTCAGCCAGTGCCTTTTGTATTCTAAGCTGGCTTTCCTCAGGACCGATAGGATAAGTGAAAAGTGCAAGTTAAATAATAAAAAACTATATTAAGTGTTTGTGTTTATTTTTTGTTTATGTGTTGCGCACGCTAAGGCGCTGTAACTGGTAGAGGGGGATTCCCTCTGGCTTAGTCTGTTAATTTCTGTAAAAAGCCTCATGGGTCGCCTGACAGAGAAAGAGACCGAGTAGTGCGGTCTGGTTCCTCCTTGGACCTATTCGTCCTTCTGCGGCACCCGGAAACATGTAGACCACATGGAGAGGGAAAAAATCTCGGGAACGCCCCCGAATCTGGTCCGGCCTTGACGGACAGATCTCTGTTCCAATGGCTAGCCTCCATTTATGGAGCTAGCCAATGGAACAGAGGGCGTATTCAAGGCACCCATACTGAAAACTAAAGATTTCTCCTGGGGGCTAAAGCTCCATGCCCCAGGCAAAACCTAAAAAAGGGTGGGTGCCAGCACACATCCCTTCCTCACGCTCCTGTTCACCTGAATTGGTTCAGTAATTTCTCCCCTTGGACCCCATCTAACCCTTGCAAAATTATGTTCATGGAGTAGTATTATTTGCAAGAGTATTTCTTCCGGTACCCCTTGATTTTTTAGAGATTTCCAAAGGAGATTTCTTGGGATGAGGTCAAAGGCAGGCTTCAGGTCCACGAATGCGACATACAGATGTCCCTTCTTAAATACTGTGTATTTCCAACTCATGCAGAGGAATTTAAAGACCTGGTCAATTGTGCTGGTTTTGGCTCTAAAGCCCACCTGAAACTTTGATAAAATGTTGTTCTGCTCAATCCGATTATTTAATTTAATTAAAATTTGGTGAGCATATATCTTCTGTAAAACATCTATTAAGCTAATCAATCGATAATGCGTAGGGTCTTGGCGATTACCTTTTTTAAAAATAGTTGTAATTTCAGCCCCTTTCCATGATTCTGGAATAGATGCATCTGCGGTGCCTGAATTACATAAAAGATTGATATATAGGTCCCAAACTTCTTTGTCATGTTTCCATAGATCTCCTGGTATTTTATTTGGTCCCGCTGCCTTCCCCTGTTTTACTGCATCTATTGCAGCCAATGTTTCATCCAAGCTAAAGTGTAGAAATGCTATGGTCGAGCCTGTTACATAATCTTGTGGGTTGAATTCTGCCTCGCTCGTGGATGCTGCATTTAGGCTAGAAAAGTGGCTTACCCATGTTTTAGCATCTAGAAAGATGTCCTTGCTACATCTCCCTGTTTTGTTACGTTTAGATATCAGTCGCCAAAAGCCAGACTGATCTTTGGCCATGGCTGCCCTAATTAGGTCAGTCCAGATATTGTCCTCCCAGTATTTTTTAGTTTGGGCTAGTAGCTTCTTGTACTTACTCCTTTTCTCCCTTAAAACCTCTACATTTTTTTCATTTGTAGCCAGGATAAGTTATTTTTTTGCCTCTATACAGTGTTTATTATACCAGGGGTTATCCGGATTAGTCTCATCTGTTGTTCTCTTGTTACGGTCTTTGGGAATCCTACTATATATATGGGTATCAGAGCTCATACCAGTATGTGATGCATTTTCATAATTGGGATCTCTGAGGCCGACAGATTAGCATAGGGGGCGGTAATCTCCACAAGAATATTGTAAATCTGCTTCATAGCCACCTCATTTCCCCCTATAGAGGGCCATTTTAGCACTCTGCGGTTATTACTAATTAGAGGCTCAATGATACTACCATTGATACCTCTACTTTTCAAAGATACTGGATGGAAGAAATGTGCCGCAAGTGTCAGACATAGGGGAAAATGGTCGCTCTCAGATCTATCGTCGATTGTCAAATCATATACAACTGGCCACAGGCCAATAGATACCAATATGTAGTCTATATAACTCTTAGAGTTAGTCCTACTAAACGTGGCAGCATACGTGGTATCAGAGGGCAGTCGACCATTACAAGCCCGAAGTACATATCACGAAACAAGTCTTTGCAACTGTGCAACAGCACATGTGCAAGGTACTGTCGGTCTACTTTCCAACATGGGAATATTGTTGGCCATGTCTTCTTCCTTGAAAATATTCTCAAGTCCCGCCATTGGTTCAAATGTGGTCTAACTGTTCAATAACCACAGATTCATTACTCACTGGGCTGGGTCTGTTATAGATATTTTTAATGTACAATTCATTTTTATCTGGTGTTATGATCTTTACCCCTGCTATATCCTGAGTTAGAAAATCTACCTGGCTTATATCAATGCCTAAAGTAACTTTTGCTCAAATAACGAGACCACCTGAGGGCCTCTCTCTACACTATATGTTTTAAATCTCACTTTATGAGGTGACTCCAAAGCCCATGTTTCTTGTAATAAAGTAATCTTGCTTTGTCTGATGTATTCCTGCCACACTGCACCCCCTTGGTTTCTTTTCAGCCCTGCAATGTTCCAGTAATTGAGTCTTATCTCCGTTTGATTTTCCTCCATACTTTGCTCATTAGATACTCCTTCATTTTTATTTGTAGCTCCTTTGGCTTCCTGAGAGTCACCAACAGGATTAAAATTATAGCTAAAGTTGAAAATATCTCTTCCATTGTACTGGAGTGGATAAGTAGTCTAGGGTAAGCGTGGGCGTAAAATCCGTTTCGTTCGCGAAATTTGCGAATTTTTGGCAAATTCGCGGTCCGTGAATCGTGCGAATTTGCCCAAAAATCCGCAAATTCGCAAGCTGCGGATTATTTTGCTTGGTCGCGCTTGAAAAATACAATATTGCGCGTGCGACGTTGACTTACCGTGATTCTGAGTCCACCGAGTTGTTTTTCTCCCGGTTTGCGTGTGCTGCACCATTTTTGATCTTGCTGCGTGATCGCGCGAGAGTTTTTCGAACGCAATTACGTCATCGTGGCTCGCCATTTTGCACGGCGAGAGTTTGACAACGCGAGTACGTCATAAGGACCCGCGATTACGCATTGCGGGAGTAAACAATGCCGAACACGTAGATGCAGCGCGCAGCTGACTTCCGGCGGGAGATTTGAACAGCTCGCTTTCCCGAAATTGCAAAAATTGCAATTTTGCACACGAAATCCACAGCAAGAAGCATAAACCTTCTAAAAATGATGAATTTGATCACAATAACTCCTCAGATTGACATATGGCTGCACTTTTTGATGCAAGTAGTCCATTTTTTGTGTGGGGGGTGGGAAGAAGGAAGTGACCCAGAGTCTCCAACTTCCTGTTCCTGTCCAGAAGGCTCCTCCCAGTGCTTTGTCCATGTCCCAGTCACTTTTGATTTGGATCTGGAGCTGGAAGGATTACTTTTTGTGACTGCTCCTGGATATTTGTATTTGAGGACTTTTTGGACTTTGGAGTTTGGATCAATTTTGGACTTGAGATTTTACAAGTAAATTGGTGTTGTTTGTTTGGGGCATTGCAGTTGCTGCAACTACAGTTTTAAAACTTTTTTCACAACTTTAAAAAAATATATATTGTGGGTAGCCACAGTATCCAGTAGGCCCAGGGTTAGTCATATGTGCATGATACAACTGTTTCTTTGATTTTTTTTTACTTAATTCTCATTTATGTCATGGAATTTTAGCACACTATTATATGTTAATTTTGTTTTTTTTAATTTTGGTGTGCCTGTAAAGACTCACTAGCCAGTAGGCCCAGGGGTAGTGAGTGGTGCATGGGCCAAGTCTTTCTGTGGGGTGTCTTGAATTTAAACATCATTGAGGGCATGGATGGCATTGGATTGTGGTGATTTGTATGTGTTTTTTTACTTTTGGGGTGTTGTTGGGGCCTGGCCATGTGGGTGGGGGCCATTTTGAGGCCTGGTACAGGCAGGGCCTGGCCATGTGGTGGGGGTCAAGGAGGCCATTTTGAAGGCAGGCAGTGTGCTCAGGCCTGCACCCATTTTGCCTTGATTTCATCCATCATGCCCAGGGGTACTAAGTGGTGCATGGACCAAGTGTTTCTATGGGGTGTCTTGAATTTAAACATCATTGAGGGCATGGATGGCATTGGATTGTGGTGATTTTTATGTGTTTTTTCGACTTTTTGGGGTGTTGTTGGGGCCTGGCCATGTGGGTGGGGCCATTTTGAGGCCTGGTACAGGCAGGGCCTGGCCATGTGGTAGGGGTCAAAGGGCCATTTTGAAGCCAGGCAGTGTGCTCAGGCCTGCACCCAGTTTGCCTTGCTTTCATCCATTATGCCCAGGGGTACTCAGTGGTACATGGACCAAATCTTTCTGCGGGGTGTCTTGAATTTAAACATCATTAAGGGCATGGATGGTATTGGATTGAGGTGATTTGTGTGTGTTTTTTGATTTTTTGGGGTGTTGTTGGGGCCTGGCCATGTGGGTGGGGGCAATTTTGAGGCCTGGTACAGGCAGGGCCTGGCCATATGGTGGGGGTCAAGGGGCCATTTTGAAGGCAGGCAGTGTGCTCAGGCCTGCACCCATTTTGCCTTGCTTTCATCCATTATGCCCAGGGGTACTCAGTGGTGCATGGACCAAGTCTTTCTGTGGGGTGTCTTGAATTTAAACATCATTGAGGGCATGGGTGGCATTGGGTTGCGGTGATTTTTGTGTGTTTTTCGACTTTGTGGGGGTGTTTAACTGATGTTCCTCTGGCTTCCATTGCTTTTAGGTGCACAAGAGAACCACCGGTGCCAGGAAGAAGTCCTGCAGCGGTGTGTGAAGCACAACGTCACGTGTGGCCACAGACAAGACAACTCTGGAACTCGTGCAACTTTTGCCTACTGTTCTGACATCTGAAGAAGAAGGGCCCAAAGAAAGGTGGCTGTAGCGCCTCAGCGAAAAAAGTTGCCAGTGCCACTGCCAGTAAGATGGAGCAGAAGAAGCAAGTGGCACCACCTACCAAGGAGACTGGTGTGCCCACTGACACCTTTTTTGGGAGAAAAAAAACTACGCCTGCAGCAGCAGCGGTGTCCGACGGGGACCAAGCTGGAAGCAGCACCTCCGTTTCATTGGGCTCAGTGCCACCACGCCAAGTTAGGTCCAAGACCATGAGTGCTGCTGAGGCAGCCACTTTACTTTCTCAATCACCATCGACCAGTGATGTTGGCTCATCACAAGAAAGTACCATTCAATCAATGCTGGGTGTAACTCAGCTGACGAGTGTTCAACAACCACAGCCGCAACGACAACCACAGGTGCAACTAGTACAAGCGCAAGCACATGGGCAAGGAGAGGCACAAGTAGAGGCGCAAGGAGAGGCGCAAGTAGAGGCACAAGGATAGGCGCAAGTAGAACCGCAAAGAGAGGCGCAAGTAGAGGAGCAAGGAGAGGCGCATGGACAGGTGCATGGAGAGGAGCAACTAGAGGTTCATGGAGCGGCACAACTGCCTACAATGCTTGTTCCTCCAGAAGTAGGGGCACATCAGGAAATTGATATTAAAGCGGAGGTATCATCCAAGGAAGCCACTCCTCCTGATGATTATCCATTGTCTTCCAGATCCCCAGCAAGAAAACGGTCAAGAAGGACTACTACTACTACTACAAGTTCTTCTTCAAGCCCCCTTCATTCTGATGACCTTCATCTTGATTGGAATCCACAAATGCAGTCTGAGAGTGAGGCACGCCATGAGCCGACAAAGGTAGCTAAGCCTAAAAGGAAGGTTCCCGCAAGGCTTCAACTTATGAGTGATGACGACGAACAAGAAGTGGTGTCTTCTGCTGCTGATGAACAGTCTGACGATGACCCAATCATAACAGTCATCACTCCAGCCCCAGCGGGCATGCAGCAGACAGACATTTTCACCCTATCCCGAATGGCTGCTGAGCGGGATGTGGGCAGTGTGGCACTGGTACCACCACCAACGCAGTTAACTACAACACCAACACGACCTACAGCTTCCATATTTTTTAGTCAGAAGGGCCATCAGGGACCTCCATCCAGCTCAACCTCAAGCAGTGGTGCTGTAAGTGAACAACAGAAACAAATTCAGCCACGCCCATCCTTCCCTTCATCTGGCATTGAAACTCAAAGTAGCACCTCCACCACCAGCAGACATTTCCAGTCCCCAGTTTGGGACTTCTTTACTGTTAGCCAAAGGGCGAAAAACATGGTCGTTTGTTCGATTTGTAAAACATTAGTTAGTCGGGTAAGCTTGGTACCAACTATGGTACCGGAGGCCAGAGAGGTCATCTCAAAAAACACCACACTATCGAGTGGGAGGCGCACATAAGTAAGATCCAAGAAGCCAAAAGAAAAACAAATCCAAATGTATCCATTGATATTGCATCTGATGATGACGAGGGGCTGATAATGCAGGGGGGACGTGAAGAAGCGACAGACATTTTTTCTGGTACACCCTGTACCCCTGGCAGCAGCACTGCAGTGGTATCGCCCACACCCTCTACCCCTGCAACATGTATGAGGCACACTAAGAGTCTGCGAGAGACACCAATGTGAAAAAGTACATCACTGGGCCTAACTGGTTTGAAGAAGTCATCATCATCATCATCATCACGTAAAATGATCCAGCCCACCATTAGCAGAATGTTTTGGTCAGAGGGGCCATTTGAACGCAACCACCCAACGGTACGTCTGTATAACGCAAAGCTGGCTAAAATGCTAGCGCTGGACCTTCTCCCTTTTTCTTTCGTGGAAGGGGTGGGTTTTCTAGAATTTGTGGCAACAGTCTGCCCTAAATGGAAGGTTCCTAGCCGGTCCTATTTTGCCAGAGTTGTGGTTCCAGCTCTACATCAAGATGTGCTGAAGGTGATTGGGGCAGCTTTGCAGAAGAGTGCTGTTCACACTATCCACTTGACAACAGTCATGTGGACCAGTTGCCAAGCCCTTCATTACATGTGCATCACTGCACACTGGGTCTCTTTTGCAGGGGTTAGAGACAAGACAAATGCAGGTGTTGACCCGGACACACTTTTTCAAGCTACTCGGAAACATGCAACATTAGCCATGTTTGCCATGGAGAAAACTCATACTGCACCTAACCTTTTGGAGGAGTTTGATAGGAAGGTCTCTGAATGGCTGCATCCAAGAAATCACATAGTTGGTTATGTTTCCACGGATAATGGCAGTAATATAGTTAAGGCCATGCAGCAAGGCGGCTATTTCAGAGCGCAGTGTTTGGCGCACAGTATTAACATTGTGGTGCAAGATTTACTGAAAAATGAAAACACAGTCAGCAAGTTACCGACCACCTGCCGAAGAATCTGCACACATTTCAGCCATTCTTTTAGTGCCTGGAAGCAGCTGAGGAGCATTCAACATGAACGTAGACTGCCAGTCAAAGGACTCATCCAGGAGGTGGCAACACGTTGGAACTCAACCTTTTACATGCTTGAGTGTATGTCTGAGCAGTGCATGGTAATCAATGAGTATGTCTTTCAACTGGGTTCTACTATGAAAGACACGAGGCTAGAGTTGGAGGAATGGAAGCTAGTTGCAAGCCTGACAGACTTGCTTCGTCCTTTTGAGGTCTTCATGCGTGAAGACAGCAGGGAGGACTGTTCTTTGGGCAAAGCTATCCCATTGTTGGTCATGCTAGAGCACCAACTCAAGGCGTTGTCTTCAACGTTCAGAGATGATGCTGAAAAGCAAGACACATATCAGTTGGCGGAGAGGTTATTAAGACGCCTAGTTGACAATGAAAGGCTTAAAAACATACATTCAGAACAACATTACATTTGTGCCACTATTCTGGATCCACGGTACAAAAAGGCAGTGGCCAGCAAAGCATTCATTCCTTTAATGAAGCAGATGTTTCAAAGTACAAACATTGGCTAGCTGTGTCAGCCACTCGGTTCGAAAAAGATCGGCAGAAATTTCAAGGAGCCAGCAGAAGTCCAACTGAATCAGCAGGCCATCCGGCGTCAAGTTCCACTTCTGAATCTGTGGCCGAAGGGAGTCACTTTCCCAAACAGCTGTTAACGACACCAGCAGCAACCGTATCATCATCCTCACCTGCACCAGGCCCAGCCATAATATTGTCAGAAGCGGATTGGCTAACTCATCAAGGGTTTGCTCGTTCCAGTGCTGCAAAGGCCACAGATGGATCGCAAAGTGGAGCAACCTTGGAGAACCTTGAGTCGATGGTGCAGGCCTATCTGGATGACCCAACAGAGGTCTTTGTAAATCAGAACCCATTGCTGTATTGGTATAGGAAAAGGCCTCTATGGCCACTGATCACCAACCTGGCTCTAAATTATTTGTCTTGCCCACTCGCAAGCGTGTCTTCTGAACATGTTTTCAGTGCTGCTGGTGCCATTGTAACTTCAAAAAGGACCCGCCTCTCGCCCAATAATGTGGGGAGGTAAACACTGATCAAGATGAATCAGCACTTCATACCACCAGATTACAAAATACGTGAATGCACGCAGGAAGAAGAGGACACCGACTTAGGTGACGGAAGTTCTTCTCTGTTAGCTGACCTACTCCTGTCTCAATTCATAGAGTTTGAGGACGAGCTCTACTTCCCTGACACCGAGGCCTGTAAATGACTTCCTTTTTTCACCTTATTCACTTTTATTCCTGTGTGTCTTTCTTTGTTTTGCAACTTTTACCTCAACAAAACTCTCACAACAAGTCTATCAGCAGCACTGTCTTCATCTTATTTTCCTTATTGATTTGAAGGTGCCGCAGTCTGCATTCCTGAGGTTCACAAGTTCACAATTCAATCATGCTCCTCTATCCTCCTCCTCCAGACTCCACCTATCCATTTCCCTCAAGGCAGATGGATGGATTACGAATAATAAAGAAACTTTGTTTTCATAAACGAGTCCCCTCAAGTGGGACTGAAATTACTGACTGACTAAATGCTTGCTGATTGCTGACAGAGTTACTTCTGAAATTGACAGGAGAGGCTGCCCTGTGGGCCCTCACTTTCCGAAGAAGATGCGGACAAAAAGTAGAACAGGTAATGAATAATTGAGAAGATGGCATGCAGTGGACAGCAATGGCTGTCTGGCTCTGATGAAACCAATTGATGTTTGTTTTTTTGCGCATGAAATGAATCATATGTCTTGTCTTAGTTATTATTTAATCTTTTACACAGTATCATGTCTACTACTCTTTTTTTTTACCTTGTTTAATTCAAATTGTACTTCAAATTCAGGGGCCACGATGTTGAATTTTACAATATGCAAAATGTCCTTGGAGTGGACTCACTTGCCAATATACCATGATCATTGATTAAATAATATATCTTTTTTCTTTACAGTCACTCACTGGGATGGTTGGATCATCAGCGTCGGTTTACGGAAGAACTATGGCCAATTCGGAAGTGGCAAACAGGTAAACCAGTCTACAGCAACTATTACAGCAGAACTACATGTCTGTCTATTCGTGGTATGTAGTGGTCGAGGGCGAGGCAGTGTACTGTTGTTGTTATGCCAGGCAGAGTCCACTCCAGACAGCAGTTCATGTAAAATTGGGGCTATGTGGCTTGCTGCATACAATTAGATATGCTTTGTCTGTCTGACAAAGAGCCTAGGAATGCTACATCAGGTTGCTTCACTCAGTGGTGCCTGCCTTGACCGTCTGCATGGCACTGCCTCAAGCTTGGGCCAAACATCCGTTATGTGTGCGAAATTTGCTGTTTTTTGGTTTTTCGCGAATCTTGCAAAATTACAGAAAAATCGCAAATTCTGGAGCGGAACGGATTTTTGGCCCATGCTTGCGGCAGGGCCATGCAGACGGTCAAGGCAGGCACCACTGAGTGAAGCATCCTGATCTAGCATACCTAGGCTCTTTGATACAGACAGACAAAGCATATCTAGGGTTTAGGGTTCAGTGCGAGTTACTAGGGTTTTTGGGTTTAAGTTGGTAGGGTTCCCGCTGAGTCTAGGGCTCAGGGCCCCATGCAGGCTCGTTCATAATGATGTTGGCAAGGTTTTAAGGGGGTTTTAGGGGGGTTTGGCGTTCTTTGGTCCAGAATTGGCAGAATTTTGGCCTTTTCTGTTGTTTTGCGGGCGTGTGTGTTTGGGTGAAAACTAAGTGAAAACTAGTCGTAGACCTTCTTCTTCTTCTTCTTCTTCTTCTTCTTCTTCTTCTTCTTCTTCTTCTTCTTCAAAGAGCACAGTAGTTCGATTTTGTTCTACCTTGCTGAGATTCTTGGGAATCGCTGGAACAAGTGTCCAGGTAAGTTTCAAGAGGATCGAAGTAGTGAAAAAAGCAATTTTTTGTGAACAGCGCAATTTGCCATGTTTTGAATATACCAGTATTGCATGTTTTTGGGGGGCTCTTTGGGGGTGTTCTAGATTTGTGGGGGTGGGTCGGTGGGTCTTGGAGCACTGCTGGGAAGGTCTAATTTTGATTGCAAGTGGTTTGAAGAAAATCCATGGTGGAAAAGGGGGGTTTGGGCCTAGTTGCAGACAGCCTTTTGGCACAATTTAAACTGAGTCCTAGCAGTATTGCGTGTTTTTGGGGGGCTGTTTGGGGGGTTCTAGGTTTTTTGGGGGGGTCTGAGAGTCTGGGAGCACTGCTGGGATAGTATAATTTTGACTGCAAGTGGTTTGAAGAAAATCCATGGTGGGAAAGGGGAGTTAGGGCCTAGCTGCAGAGTGGGTTTTTATTTGGTAGGCCGAAAACTTTCTATGTGTCACATTTTCCATATTTGCTTTTGGCCTGTTTGGGGGTGTTCTACCTTTTTGCAGGTGGGTTGATGGGTCTGGGGCCATTGCTGGGAAGGTCTAATATCGGATGCAAGTGTTTTGGATAAAATCCATGGTGAAAAAGTTTTTCCGTTTTTGCTCACTTGCTTGTTTTTGGGGGGCTGTTTGGGGAGGTTCTAGGTTTTTAGGGGGGTCTAGGAGGACTGCTGGGATAGTCTAATTTCGATTGCAAGTGGTTTGAAGAAAATCCATGGTGGAAAACGGGGGTTTCGGCATAGTTGCAGAGTGGGTTTTGGCACAATTTGAAGTTAGGGTTCAACCTGGTAGCAGTATCGCATGTTTTTAGGGTTCTACTTGGGGGTGTTCTAGTATTTCTGCGAATGGGTTCAGGGGTCTGGGAGCACTACTGGTAATGTCTAATTTTGAATGCAAGTGTTTTGAAGAAAATCCATGGTGGAAAAGGGGGGTTTGGGCCTAGTTACAGAGTGCGTTTTGGCACGGTTTGGAGTTAGGGTTAGCACTTTCGCATTTTTTCTGGGGCTACTTGGGGGTGTTCTATATTTTTGTGACTGGGTTCAGTGGTCTAGGAGCACTCCTGGGAATGTGTAATTGTGATTGCAAGTGGTTTGAAGAAAATCCAAGGTGAATTTTTATTTTATTTTTCCAAAATTGCATTTCTGCGGAGGGCTACTTGGGGGGGTTCTAGATTTTTGCGACTGGGTTTAGGGGTCTGGGAGCACTCCTGGGAATGTCTAATTTTGTTTGCAATTGTATAATAATCATTGCAAGTGTTTTGAAGAAAATCCATTGTGGGAAAGGGGTCTTTTGGGTCTAATTTCAAAGTCCGCTTTCTGCTTGATTTTCAACTAGGCCTCATCCCCGTCGCAGTATTGCATGTTTTTGGGGGGCTAGTTGGGGGGGGGGGTTCTACAGTTTTGTGCCTGGGTTACGGGGTCTAGGGGCACTCCTGGGAATGTCTCATTTTGATTGCAAGTATTTTGAAGAAAATCCACGGTGGAAAAGGGGGTTATGGGCCTATTTGCAGAGTGCGTTTTGGCACGTTTTGAACTTAGGCCTGCAGCACTATCGCATGATTTTAGGGGGCTAATTGGGGGGGTTCTACATGTTTGCAACTGGGTTCAGGGGTCTGGGATCACTCCTGGGAATGTCTTATATTGAATGCAAGTGTTTTGAAGAAAATCCATGGTGGAAAAGGGGGGTTTGGGCCTAGTTGCAGAGTGCTTTTTGGCACGATTTGAAGTTAGGGTTCAACCTGGTAGCAGTATTGCATGTTTTAGGTGGCTACTTGGGGGTGTTCTACATTTTGCCGACTGGGTTCAGGGGTCTCGGAGCACTCCTGGGAATGTCTAATTTTGTTTGCAATTTTTTTTAGGAAAATCCATGGTGGATCCGCAGAATTCAACCATAGTTACTATTACTATCCTTGTAAAGGAGAACCAGGTTACGCACTTTTGAAGTGATGATTGTATATGATAATAATGTCAGTTCTGAAAACAGAAAGTGTTATTTTTGCACTACAGAGCATACCTTAGATTTTTTTAACTGGTTCACTTCCTGTTTTTTTCCATCAAAAATTACAGGACGGCTTTTAACATGTGCCATGGAACAAACGACGAACTCAGACGCAATCCGCAATTAGTAATCAGGCAGCCAGTAGACAGTGTGTCTGGTCACCAATATTGCTCGACGAAGCATAAGATTGAATGGAGGAGTATATCGCGAATAAGAGGAATGGCTGGGTGCATAAAACTTCACCAATTCAACAGGACAACTACAACATAAAGTTACAGTATTCTCTCTTAACTTCTCCTTATCTTTTAAATGTTATTGTTGTAAACTTTAACTTCTACGAATGTGACTAGGTGCGTTTCTTTGTTCTCTGCTTCAAAGTCATCTCTCCAGCTATTTCATACATTTCTTTCCTATTTTTATAACTAACTTAATTTACTAATAATAAGTGTTTATTCTCTGTTGGTCAGAAAGGCAAGTGAAATTGCATAATTAATGCAGCCCTGTATTAGTGTCAATGTCAAATTGTTTCCTCATACTTACCAATAAGATGTAGTAAGTACAACTTTTCGGTAACCTAACCATCCGTTTAGCAAACAACTTCATGCATGCAGTAGTGCACTACCTTTATGTCCCTTAACCACCTCGCTGCTTGAGAAATCCCTCTGCTGTGCTGGACAGCAATGAAAACGGGTGTGGTCATGACGAGCTCAGCTCGTCATGAGCACAGGAGCACTGTACTGCATCATGATGAGCATGGAAGGGGTTAAAAGATTTATGGATATCTTTGAATCCAAACATGTGTTTCTCTTCATTTGTTGTTGTTACATGCAGTGTTTTTTTTCTTCTCTCCACAAAACTTTTCCCAAAAAAAACCATTCCCATCTAATCTTCAAAAACCCTAACCCTCTTTCCCCGGGCTGTGTGGTTTTTCATTGACGTATGACTAAATGACAACAAGAAATTCCACACACTTGCAGGGGAGGATAAGGTCTAAGCAACAGAAAAATGTTGAAAAATGGAATTTCATGTGCGACATCGTGAATTGAGCATCAAACATCATGCTCGTACACATGACAAATCAAATGGTTAATTCTTATGTTTAAGTATCCTTTGCCTTCATAATATTTCTTATAGTAGCCATAGTCCACGAAACTAGTACTTATATTTAGAATCCTTTAGCACTGCTTAGGCTACAATTTATGATTTACAAAAAGGGGGTGGTGATGAACAGAGTGTCTGAGTTAAACAGACCACTCTTACCCAGTCCAAAGATCAGGGCTTGATCCATCACCGTTATTTATCTCACTGCCCCATCCCAGCTCAGAGCCTGGCTATATGCAAATCAGTCTGTCCCTGGCCCAGTGCATCATGGGAACAGGGCAGACTAAACTACCAAGCCAATTCTTCACCAGAAAGGAGACAAGCTACCTGGGACCGGTTTCTGGCATTTCAGCCTTCTTCGGCCCGGCTTGCTTGAATCCTGATGGAGCAGTGAGAAAGGGACTCATGTCTGAGTATACCCTGCCACACCTATAGTGGCCAAAAACGATTTACAAAAAGGGGGTGGTGATGAACAGAGTGTCTGAGTTAAACAGACCACTCTTACCCAGTCCAAAGATCAGGGCTTGATCCATCACCGTTATTTATCTCACTGCCCCATCCCAGCTCAGAACCTGGCTATATGCAAATCAGTCTGTCCCTGGCCCAGTGCATCATGGGAACAGGGCAGACTAAACTACCAAGCCAATTCTTCACCAGAAAGGAGACAAGCTACCGGGGCTACAATTTATGGCACTGTTCTGTAGCGTACTATCTATTGTACTGTTTCTAATGCTACGCTCAGGCCAATCAATGTTTCATTTCCTTTTTTTTCATATTTTTTCAGTGTGTACCACTGCTACTACCAGCACAACAATGATATTTCATCCGTCGAGGATTCAAGTCAACAACCAAGCTTAATCACCATTTGCCATGCAGGCAGCCCTGTGGCTACCCCTATTCTCAAACATGAATCACAGGTAAGATAAGCATTTTGGAGTGGTAGAATAATGGGCTAGGACTGGGAGGAGAGCAGAGACTGCCGGTACTACTAGTAAAGTACTAGTAGGGCTACTGAATTCACTAACTCGGTTACTGGCACTTTGGTACATTTCATGACTAGATGTTTCATTCATGCTGGTAAGTTGGAAGAAACCAAAACACCCAGTAACCACCGCCCACCCCCACACAAAATAATATGAACACGTATACTATGTTTTGGTATGAAAAATAATTATTAAGAAATATATTGAGGTAGTCAAAAAATAAAATAAATTAACCCAACTCACCTCCCTGCCTAACCCCAACCAATGTCCTAAAGTCCAAAAGTCTCTTTCCCAAACACCCAATTCCCACCCCCCCCCCAATAGTCTTTAAAAAAGGGGCCAGGGACAGTCACTTCCTCTGGTGGCGTAGTGTGGACAGCTGATCCTGCACGTCCCGCAGCTCTTTGCGGAGGTCCCGGAGCTGGTGCTGATGTTTTCGACCAACCGCTCCAGGTAGTCTACTCTTTTACGGAGGCGGCGCTGACGTACCATCAAAGCTCTGGGGGGGGCAGCTGATTGTGTTGCTGCTGTGCGGCGGCAGCGGGAGGCTGTCGGGCCACGGCTCCATTTGGCTGGAGGCTTCTGACTGGTGGACCCGGGGGCACTGGAGGAGGATGCAGTGGTTGCTGTCTCCTCCTCCTGCTCCCGAGCCCACAGCCGCCGATACTCGGCACAAATAGCCTCCAGCTTACAGGCCCTGGGCCAGACAGCCATCTCCTTTCTGGTGAGCTTTTTCGGAATAGCATCTATATGAAGAAAGAAAGAAAAATACTGTAGCCAATAGTCTTTAACATAAAGTCAAAATAATTCAACGTAAAGTTGACTCTCAGTAACACCAGCAAGTAGCAAACACAGTGTAACATTTTGGCATGTATCTTTCCGCCGTCTTTGTAGGCCTGTGACATTACTGGGAGTTTCAGGAATTCCACTAGCAGGACTATGGATGGACTCACTACTACATACATAGTCAGAGAGTACTAAAAAAAAGTCTTCTGTTATTTTCTCTTGTTTTGCAAAAAAATTACTGGTACGTGAACTTGTGGTAGCCGTCATGGCAGCTCACTCAGCTTGCACCCAAGAAAAACGGACACAGGCCATGATGATGCAGACTCGCAGAACTTTAAGCAGTACATGCAGGTGGGGATAGGAAGCTCTTACTTTTCAAAATGGGTGCCACTTGCCATACTCGGTTACATCAAGGGCTACTGCTCAATGTAATGATATCTTTTACACTGCCCCCCCGGGCCTTGACTACTACAAAAGAAGAATGAAGATTATTCAATTCTGATCATATATCATTATCCTGCCAATCACATGATCTTTGGTTATATGATGGATGACTTTAGGTGCTTTGTTTTGATAGATTGAGTGAACTACAGCGATAGTCCACCCATTACACATCTGAAATAAAATTATTAACATAGGGAGTGAGTGTGGTACCCATAATTGCCAGAGGAAGGGACTTGACTTGATATAATGTTGTCAACTATACAATACATACACAATAGATGCTGTACTTGCAAAGTAAAGTACTGTACTGTTAGTCAAGGCAGGGAGTATTTGTGAACAATCACAAATTCTAGTATTTGGATTTCCTCAGCTTTGCTACTCTGGCATGGACATGCTGTTCAAAGTAATAATCTTCATCCACTCAGCGTCTGCTCTACTACATCATACACCTCTGCTATCGATGAGGAAAAAGAAGATAACATCCAGGCTTCCAAAGTACGTCTATCATTCTTCTTAATGTCTCAAATGTACCAAGTTTTCTTTTTCTCAACAACCAACTAACACCCTTTTCATTATATTTTGGAAACCACCGTCTTCTTCTCTTAACTTGCGTTCAAAAACACCATTCTTTACAGTCATAAATGTTAAGACTCGCTCGTCCTTCGTTTCACCCTTCTTTCACTTTTCGCTCTTCACATCCCTAAAGAACATCTGATATGACTTGGCTTCGCGATAAAAGTTTGCCAGCTGAGTTGAAGTCAAATAGAGGGGGCCATTGCTTACCCGAGAAGTACCGCCGCTAATGGTATTACAAGTCAAGGTTGACTGTCTTCTCCGTGATAGCCAAAAAAAGTAGTTCTAAATTAGTAACTGTTCTTAACAGTACAGTGTACTTGTACTAGTGTGTACAGTACATCATACACTCCTTTGCGAGCCTACTCAAAAATTTCAATAAGTAAGGAGTATAATAACTTACCACCGTCCGCCGCCGCTGAGCCTTCCCCCCCAGCTCCTCCTGGTGGCGCCGCCGCCGCATCCGCCCCTAGAGTGGACCCCTCCGCACTGCTGGCCCCGGCGGTCATCTGTGCCGCATCAGATGTTGTGACGTCTAGAAAAAACATGTAATATTTTAAGATGCCATACACAACCCCCTATTTCCTCTCCTAATGAAATGAAATTAAATTAAATGAAATGAAATGAAAAAGAAACTTAATAAAGCGCACTGCGGCCAAGCGGCTTCCTGGCGCTAAGACCAAACTAGACTCTAAGGAGGAGACCAAGGGAGTTTAACAGGGGAATGCCTGGGAGAACAGAAATGTTTTCAAAGCTTTACGGAAGTGAGCATAGTTGGGAATAGAACGAATAAAGAGAGGAAGGGTATTCCAGAACCGGGGGCCAGAACCGAGAAGCGAGTGCCCCCCGTTCTAGATTTACGAAAACGGGGGACATGCAGGAGGGAAAGAGAAGAGGAACGAAGAGTACGGGTGGGAGTGTAAGTAGTAATCAAAGAACTAATGAAGAGGGGGGCTGAGTGTGTATAGGCCCGAAAGGCCAAACAGGCCAATTTGAAAAATGATCTGAGGTGCACGGGGAGCCAATGGAGGGACTTAAGCGCAGGCGTGATATGGGATGATTTGGGGAGGCGGAGGATGAGACGGGCAGCCTGGTTTTGGATGGCCTGTAGGCGACGGATTTCATAAGCAGGAATGCCTACGTACAGGCCATTCCCATAGTCAGGGCGAGAGGTGATAAGGGCCAGGACTATGGTTTTAAGGGCGTCCGCTGAGAAATACCGGGAGATCTTCTGGATGAGACGAAGGGACAAAAAACAGGAGGATACCAGGGAGCTGACTTGGGCATGCATGGTAAGGTCATGGCTGAACTTAATGCCCAAGGTCCGAACAGAGGGGACCGGAGAAGGGGGGGAGCCAAAAGAGGGGGGCCAGTGAATCGAGGACCAGCGGTTGGAGGGACCACCCGTGAGGACAAGCTCCGTTTTGTCAGGATTGAGCTTTAAATGATTGGTGCTCATCCAATCAGAAATAAAAACTAAAGTGGAGCAGAATTTAGGAAGAGAAATCGAGGGAGAAGAAAGATCAAAGACGAGCTGGAGGTCATCCGCGTAATTGTACACAGAGACCCCCAGCTCGCGAAGGGAAATAATACGAGGGTGGATATATAGGTTAAAAAGAAGAGGGGAGAGGGAAGAGCCTTGAGGGACCCCACAGGTGACTGGACGAGGGGGAGCGGAGAAACTCGAGAGGTGAACCGCTTGGGACCTGCCCGAAAGAAAGGACGTCAGCCAAGAAAAGGATACGCCACAGATGCCCGCTGCGCTGACACGGTCAAGAAGGATGGCATGGTCGACCGTGTCAAACGCAGCGGACAGGTCGAGGAGAACCAAGGCTTGGGGAAGATTGGTGCCCACTTTCCCCTTGAGTTCGTCCAGGACGGCGATGATAACTGTCTCCGTAGAGTGTCCTGGTCGAAAGCCTGCCTGATGGGAGGCCAAGAGGTGGTTCTCCTCGACATAAGAGGACAGGCAAGAGGTGACATGGCTTTCAAGGATCTTCCCCAAGTAGGGGAGAAGAGAAATAGGCCGGAAGTTAGAGGGGAGAGAAGGACCTAGGCTGGGTTTCTTAAGAATGGGAAGAACCCTTGCGTTTTTAAAAGAGGAAGGAACAGAACCCAAAGTCAAGGAGGCATTAAGAAGAGCAAGAGGGGGGCGGGACAGTTGGTGAAAAGAGCTTTAAGGATCCGTGCCGGGGCACAGTCCGCTGGCGAGCCGGATTTGACTTTAGAAAGCAGATTGAGAAAGCAATCTATAGAAATAGGAGAAAAATGATCCATTGACGAGGAAGGCAGAGGAAGGGAACAGGGAACACCAGTATGTTGTGCCAAGGGAATATTGGCCTTTATATTGGCGATCTTGTCAATAAAATAATCATTAAGTGAGAGGCAGAGGGACTGGGTAGGGACAAGACTGCTGCTGATGCGATCAGAGGTGGCGAGATGATGAACCAGGGAAAACATTTCTCGAGGTTTATTAACAGAGAGAGCAACTCTCTCAGTGAAGTAGTTAGTTTTGGCCACCAAGATCGCTTTTTTGTAATCAGAGAAGGAGTTTATACTTGGCACGGAGGATGGGGCAGTAATTACGTCTCCAGTGACGTTCCGAACGCCTGAGATCGAGTTTAAGATCTTTAAGCTCCTTGGTGAACCATTTGTGTGCGTCATAGGGGCGGACAGATTTAACCTTTTTGGAGGGGCAACCTGATCACAGGAGGAGGAAAGCCAGGTGCTAATGGCTTCTGTCTGCGAGTCTAAGGAGAGGCCAGTAAGGTCGGGCATTGAAGAGGCCAAAGAAGATGAGAGTATGTTAAGATCCATTTGGTTCCAGCTACGAGCTAGTAAATTTTTGGATAAGGGTAATTTGACAGCAAGTGCAGAAAAAATAGAAAAAGAGATAGTGAAAGGATCAGACCAAATACAGGGAAGTAAAAGAGGGGGTGAGATGTCGCGGCGCAGTGACCAGATCTGGTCAAGGGTATGACCCTTGACATGGGTGGGAGCCAGAATGTGAGGTAAAAAATTCAGACACTGGAGGGTAGCAGAAAAGTCTTTGGAAAAAGAATCTTCTCTGGGGTCACCTGGCCAGTAGTTGAAATCGCCAAGTAAGATGACCGATGAATGGTTGACCGCCAGAGTGGCCAGGAGGTCCTGCAAGGTGGAAATAAATAGGGGCATGGATTGGGGAGGACGGTACATGAGGACGACAGTGAGGGGATCAGGGAGATTAAGGGAACGGGCCACCAAGTAATCTACATTGGGTATTGGTGGATGGTCAAGGAGCTGAAATTTCAGGGTGGAGCGAATGATCATCGCCACGCCACCCCCAGCCTTCCCAGCCGGGCGATCCGCCCGAAGGGCATAGTAGGTGTCAGGAAGAATAGCCAGGAGATCCGGAAGGGAATCAGTAGAAAACCAGGTTTCAGTGAGAAATAGATAGTCAGGGGATTCAGTGCTCAGGAGGTTAAAGAGTTTGGTCTGATGTCTGACTGCCGAACGAGTGTTGAGCAGGCAAGCATTAGCAGCAGGAAGAGTGGATGGGGGACAAGAAACAGGCGGGAGGGTGGAGGAGGAAGAAGAGGAAGAAGTTGGGCAGAGAGTGAGAGGAGGAGTGAGAAGAGGCGGACAAGGTGGGTGGGGGACAAGAATACCGAAAGAGTCGAGACGATGTAACAGAGGGGAGGGGAGAGGGAAGGGAGCCAGGTGTGCAGTGAGTTGGGCTGAAGAGTAGACCAGGGGACAGGTAGGGTCTGTGGCCCCTAGTCCCGGTCGGTCGCGGACGGGCGCAGACGGGCTTGCCTTAGGCGCGCCTTCGGGGCGCAAACGGCGCGCCCGCCCGCTGCACGTACGTGGGAAGCACATGTTTTATAGCAATGTTTGGGGCGTGGCCTCGGGCAGGTGGGCGTGGCCTGCGGGGAGGCTCGCAGATGGCGGCGAGTAAGGAAAGCCTGTCCCGCAGCAGCGTTCACCTCGGCTGCGCGGGTAACAGGGAGGCGAACAGGAGACCCAAAGGAAGGTGAGGGATCAAGGGTTAAAACAATGAAGTGGGCCAGGTAATTTTAAAAGCAGACAGGGATTCCAAAGTGGCTGTGTTCCCGGCAGTGGCGGTTTTACCATGGGGGCGTTTGGGCGCCGCCCCCCCTGCTTTCTCGCCGTGCGAGAAGAAGGCAGAAACAAATAGTAGTTATTTTATCTATAACTACCATTTGTTTATGCCTGCCCTTCTTGCACGGCGAGAACGCAGTCAGCAAACTTACTTCCTGTTTATGAGTCGAGCCTCAGGGCAGGGGGGAGTGGCTTGGGGGAGTGGCTGTTGTGAATACGGACTGTTTGGACAGCCTGAGAGGGTGTCCAAACAGACAGTATTAGCAACAGTGGGCAAGCCGCTCCCCCCTGCCTCCTCTCACTCTCCGTTCTAAAGCATGGAGACAAGAAGGAATGACGTATTTAGGGCAGCCGGCCAAACCAATCAGCGCCGGCTGCCATGAAGGGGAGGGAGGCTGCCTGCAGCCTTTAGTGACGACTCTGACGACGAGGCATTTGAAATCCAGGATGGCGGGAGTCTGCAGTCTCGGGACAGGACTCGAGTCCGGAGTCAGAGATGGAAGCCAAGGTACGTTTTTTTACATTTATTTTATTATTCGGGGCTGTTGTGATAGTTTTATTTTATTATTCTGAGTCAGTCTGTTAAAAACGGGGCTGTTGTGATGGTTTTATTTTATTATTCCGAGTCAGTCTGTTATTAACGGGGCCGTTGTGATGGTTGGCGCCTAGTTAATGTTGCTGCTGAAGCACGAGATCACCACATTGTGCATTAAAATTCAGTGATTGCTGTTTTAAGAGTTCTGGCTGCGTATTTATTTAAAAAGTTACGATTGGACTAGCGCGATGCAGCGCGATTTATAGCTGCGTAGGTGGGCATTTACAATAATAAGTAAACAGAATCCATCTTTTAAGTGTGTAGTGCGCCCGTGCAAAGCTTTAGCAAATGTGGTTAACGGTGCTTTTTGTTCATTCAGATAATGTGGTGGGTTACTATTATTCGAAGCTGAAATTTCAATGTTGTTTAATGAACCGTGCATACAATAAAAAAATGCGTAATAGATTGCAAAGAATATTTCAATTGGTTTGGTGCTGAAACAATGCGTGAAGTAAATTGGACGCCTGTACGTGTGCAGCTTTGTGGATGCACCTGTAGTTTGTCGCTGGCTGGCAGAGGCGCAGAGCCGTCTGAGCTGCTAATGAGCGCCAGTAGAAGAGGCTCAATTAGTTGTAGCTGTCTGAGCAGCCTGTTTGCATTGCTTGTCTGTCGTCTGCAGTACGATTTTCATTTTACGCCCTACCACTTTCAAATGTCACCAGCCGCCACTGGTTCCCGGAGAAGCCTCGGGAGAGTCTGGAGAGGGACTGAGCTCGTATTCAGCTCCTAATGAAGATAAAGTGGGCGTGGCCTCGGGCAGGTGGGCGTTGCCTGCGGGGAGGCTCGCAGATGGCTGCGAGTAAGGAAAGCCTGTCCCGCAGCAGCGTTCACCTCGGCTGCGCGGGGAACAGGGAGGCGAGCAGGAGACCCAAAGGAAGGTGAGGGATCAAGGGTTAAAACAATGAAGTGGGCCAGGTAATTTTAAAAGCAGACAGGGATTCCAAAGTGGCTGTGTTCCCGGAGAAGCCTCGGGAGAGTCTGGAGAGGGACTGAGCTCGTATTCAGCTCCTAATGAAGGTAAAGTGGGCGTGGCCTCGGGCAGGTAGGCGTGGCCTGCGGGGAGGCTCGCAGATGGCGGCCTAATGGCGGCCTAATGGAAGAAAATGTTACATAACACATTTTTTATTACAGGGATTGAAAAAAGAGTAACGGTTTTGGGGAGGGTGTTAACTTTTTATATGCTTATTCCATTAAATGCTATACTTCTTAGGACAACTGATGAATGCTTGCTTAACGTGCACCATTTTTCTAATTACAGAAAGAAGATTACATTTCCCTTCTGCCAACAGGACGATTCACCAACTACAAGTAAGTCATCACCAGCAGTACTTTAAGTACTTTAAAGAAGGTGGGGGCTCCCGCACAGTTATTCTAATAATTTCATGTGTCTGTTAACTATTACGTTAAAGTAATTTGATTCATGGGAATGTTGTTTAAACTTTAACGTCATCTATCAGAGGTGCTCGCTCTGAATACTACGCTATTAAAAATAAAGAAATAATTTTTTCATTTCTTAATTCAAAATAAAACTTTAAAACTAACAAACACTGTGTGGTTTTTGTTCACGAGTGAGTGAGCGGAAGGGTTTGACCTACTGCACTTGGCAGTCATGTTTCAGTGATTCAGATAGGCCGGTACTCGGCGGTAGTCTTCTGTTCTTCTGGGTCGTAAAATTATTGGTCAGACACACTAGATAGTCGGTCAGGGGATTGGGGGTTCAACTTCTGTTCGGACTGAGGTATGTGGAAAGTCGAACTGCACCTACCATCAATAATGTCCTATTTCTCTTGTCCATACTTCTTTATGTGCAGAATAGTCCCTGAAACACTAGCGGTATGGTATGTGCTCCTAGCAAATCAAATAGGCAACTGCTACCTTTTTCTTGGTGTAAAAATTGACATTTTGTTGTTAGAAATTGTCAAAGAACGTACATTAGGAAGACTGGAATAGACAGCAAGGGCAACCCAGATGACTGCACTCAGTGCCTAGAGCTGTTGCTGGATCAGAGTTTTGTTTAACACCGTTTGCCGACTAGGCAAGCTTAGCTACCTACACAGACCGACTAATAATCGTAAATAGTAGTCGCACAGAGAGTGATGGTAGAGGCAGGATAAGAATGTAGAAAGTTGTCTCGAATAAAAGACGATCAAAGACTATTTTGTAAAAAATAGAATTAGGAAACAGTTTATAATGAATAGGAGCTGTAAAAGTTAGGGAAGTATAAGTATTAATATAACAATAGAACAACTTACTGGGGCCAGCAGAAGAGCCTGCAAGGGACCGATCCTGTGACTGTCCAGCTTCTTTCACCGGAGTCTCAATGGTGCTAGTCGCCTTGCCATTGGGAGGTGCTGATGATCATGAAATAAAGAAACACAACATGGATGATTGTTTTTTTGAAATATTTGATTTCTTTGAACACAATCTAAAATTATCTCGGGGAAACAAATTAACAACAATTGCACTACAGGTATTGACCTATCTGATCTGGTCAACTAGGAGGATAGTACAGTATTGCAGGATTCGCAGACCGTCTAATAGGAAAGTTATGTAATTCACTAACTACACCAACAACAAAAAGGTTCTACTACGACTGCCATCACTCTGCAGCAGGAGCCGTCAAGTGACAGACACAGTCCGTCATCATGATTGCAGACCACTAACAAATAAATAATATACTCAACATATCAATCCACCACTATCTCTTCTTAGTGGCAGCAGGAGTACAAAGAAGGACTAGACTTGAGTCTCTACTGTCTCTAGCATTACGCAGTTATGCTCTCAATGAGCAAAAAGTTGCAAACAAGTAAGCATAGTAGCAACGCAAATTACCAGGCGAGCAACTGCAATGACAAAAGCTATTTAAACATTAATTTACCTGCAATGTAATCGAATCAGCAGCATTCGTACTCTTCCGGAAAAAAATAGATTAGCAATATAACACAGAGCAGAAGAAAACAAAGTAGTTATTAAATAGCTACTCACCAAGGCCAGGGATCTCCACACCTAGCAGGTCGAGCAAGTCCTGCTCCCGGTCGAGGACGTTGGCCCACCGGTGCGTCGCTTGGTTGTAGGTCAGCCGGACCCCCGACTCCCTCCGCATGGCCCGGCACACCTTATCCCACCGCTGGCGACGCTCCCGGAGGCCATACCCTTGACCGGGCCTGCCCCCTGCTGCCACAGTCTTTGGGAGGTGGCGCAGAACAAAAAATATAAGGGTGGCCACCTCCACCGCGTTGAAAATCTCCCTGGCCACCACTTGCACCCCCCTCAAACGCCCGCATGGGAGCCGGGTGCGGGGTGAGGGACCCTTCCTCTTACTCTTCCCAGCTCCCTTTGCCATGGTCCTGGGCGAAAGAAGAAAAGAATAGGAGGAAAAAAATAAAAGAGAGAGCTAAACGAAAAAAGTAGCTATTAAAGTAACAAAAAGTTGTAAAAAACACAAAATATAGATCTTGACAAATAGGGAGATAGATAATGAGCAAAAAAGAGCAAAATAAAAGTTCAAAGAAACAAAGGATTGCAAAGATTAAAAGAGGATAGAAAATCCAGGCCCAGAACCATAGCAATGAATGAAAAACAAGATGGCCGCGCCCATTGAGGATCGCGTGGGTAAGTTTGCGCGATATTTCCCCCGCGAGCACGCAAAAACACACGCAAACTCGTAATAGCGCGCCGCACACAAAGCAAGCTTGCCAATAGCGCCCGGAAACAGAAATTATGCAATGCGCAAAAGATGGCCGCACCCATGTATGACCGCATGGGTAACTTCGCGGTCGGTGCGCTGCAAGCGGCCCGCAAATACGCAAAAAACCCTGCGAAAACGCAAAAAAACCTGCAAATTTGCACAAATTTGCAAATTGTTAGGATCGCGAATTCGCTTTCGCACGAATTCGCGGACCCCGAATTTGCAAATTTCGCCCATACTTAGTCTCAGGTATTACCTCAATCTCATCAGAAATGAGTGCTAGTGGCACATCTAAAAAAATCACTTACTGTAGCTTTCTCCCATTTATTTGCTAATCAAGTTATTTCCTGATGGCTGGCCCTCCTATAAATTCTTCCTGCATCCTCATTTAAGGTACCTCAGTCAATGCCTACGTTGGCATCCTCTACAGCAGAATTAACAGTTTCGCCATCGTCAAGAACAATAGGTACCAGAACTTGTACACTATCCACAGGAACCATTTTGTGTTGCAGTGTGGGTAGTTGTCAGCCCTGGGCATCTAGATCTGATAGCCACTGCAACCTATTGAACATGGAAATTGGGGTTAGTTTGCTCACAAAAGGCCTAGTTGGAGGTTTATAGAAGTATCCCAAGGGGAGTGCACTGATGCTAGTATATAAGCTACAAGATGACTCACAGTGATTTAGTAGAGAGCAAACCATCTGTGGCCTATGAAAGTTTATTACAATGCAGTCGCCATTTATATCCTTAAATGATTGTCCCACCCATCCCACTCTACGAACCATTAAAATCTCTTTTATATTCGAAGGGTGAAACCTTTTGTGTTTTATTAGCCAGTCTGTAACTTTATTATGCAAATCAACCCACGTCTCTCTTTGCTCCTCCCTAAGGGCAGGAACACCAGCCAAGATTAAGACATAAGGGCTTGAGGCAGGGGGTAAGCTCAACACATCTACATTAGGTCTCAAGCAGTTGCTAGTTAGATCAACTCTTGTATCATTATTTGCGGTACTTGAGGTACTTGGTACAGTTCCTAAAGCTAGAGGTTCAGTATTATTTTGTGTACCCACACATTTCAGGCCCGTGAGTACATTTTGCATTATTCCTCCCGTACCAGTATGAGTGGAATTTGACATATGGTTTTCTTTGGTTTTTCCATCTGGACAGGTGGAGTCCTATCCACAGTTACTCTAAGATCTTTCCTTTCTATTTCATTGAGCTGGTTGCCTAATATTTCACTACTTAGGTTTTTTTATAGCAATATCCACTTGATCCAATTTTTTTCCATATAATGGCCAAGTGACACCAGGAAGCAAGATAAAAAAACAAGAGTGCATGAACGGAGCTAATCCTATCCAGATGGCATTAAAGATTCGTTGTCCACTCCCTCTAACAGTGACTGATAGTTCTTTGCTCTACGTGCAAGCTGTCCATACTTCCCTGCCTACGTTTTGATGAGATAAAACCATTGTTTGCATCATACTGTTTGTTATCAAAGCCATTCTGAATCCGTTGGTATTTAGAGAACGGATTAGCTTCCTGATTTTATTACAGCTCTCCAACTCCTTCCCACACAAGCCCTATTGTTTAATACTTAGATGGGAGAGTCACCATTCCAGTGTTTCCCTCCTTGTGGCAATGCAGATCATATAATCAGGTGGCAGTTTCAAAGGCCCTGGATCTTGTAGCATTTACTGGACAAATCATTATTTCACATTTTGCCTGCTTTTCAATGTTTTGCATTTCAAAACGCCATCTCCAGAGTATACCAGCTCAGCCCACTACACAAGCGCAAGCACTTGCAGGAAAGGGCATAAGTAAGTGCATAAAATAAAGGGCAGTAATCTATAAACACTAAAATAATGTGTGCTCACTCTAAGTTGGGTATCGCTAAAGGGGCTCCTGCTTTCCCCTCACAGAGTATACATAGCCTTTTCTGTTGACATGTTTTCTTTTCTTCTTTTTAATAAACTGTGAATCATTCAGTTCTATTTGCCATCCTGTGTGCTCCTTAATTTACTGGGCCTATTTCATTTCATTGATCAGTCAGTCTCTAATTTTGAATTAAATGTATCTTCTGATGTGCCTGATAACTGATTTACACATTTATAACCTGTGAATATAATATCATTCAAAACAATCCCAAGGATAATATTGTATGTAACCGCCACATGAATGCTATGTCAGGACCCAGAGGCAAGGACTAGGCTCCTCCCCATCTCTCTCTAGCAACCCCACAACAATGAGCCCACCAAACACAAACCACACCTTCTGTAAGACCCCGGGAAAAAAAGACAAAAATGGACTCTCCAATCACAACTCCCCAAATCAACACAAAAACCGGCGCAGGCACTTCACCCCCCTCCCTCTTCGCCTCAAGCAAGGTTGTGTACTGGCACCAACGCTGTTTAACATCTTCACAGCGGACCTGGACAAGAGCATCGCGGAGACAGAAAGCGACCCACCAAAGCTAGCCCAGCATAAAATCAGGAGCATACAGTACGCAGATGACATCGTACTGTGTAGTCAGACCCAGATGGGCCTCCAAAGCTCCATCACAAAGCTACACGATTACATCTGCGCACAGGGCCTGCAAATCAATTTTAAGAAAACAAAGATCATCTGTTTTGCCTCGCGATCAGGGAAGAAACGCTTCAAATGGCACATTGCGGGCAACACCATAGAGCAATCTGCCTCGTACAAATATCTGGGCATAGTGGTCGACTCCAGATGGACTCTGAATGACCACCAATTGTACAGAAAGGCTCAGGCAAACAAATTACGTTTTGCACTAAACCTACTGAAAACAAAATTGAATTGCACCTCCAACTCGCACTTGTTGAAGGTAATAGCCGCCAAGTTTCTACCATCCCTAACCTACGGCTCGGAATTGTACAGGTGTAAGGATGCAAACTTCTTGAACACGCAACAGTCAGAGCTGTTCAAACATATTTTCCATATCCCGAGGATCGTATCCCAATCGCAGATCCGCCTGGAATTCGGCCTAACAAATCAGCATCAAGTCAGACAAGCGGCTATTTTAAAAATATGTTGGAAATTAAGAGCAGCGCAAGAAGACACGCTCATGGGTTTGTGTTGGACGGAGATGAAGCACCAGAGAAATTCAAAAAATGACTGGAACACAGTATGCGCGAACGCCCTATCAGAACTCAATCTGGAAAAGGCATGGAATACAAACCAAACCTTCGTGGCTTTTAAAAAAGTGACCAACGGAGCCGCAAAGCAAAGATCATGGCTATTAGATAAAGCAGCAATAGCGAACAAAAATCACGGGTGGACGGTATTGGCCACGTATGGGAAAATGGAGCCTCAACCTTATTTAGTCAACCATATATCCATGGCCGCCCAAAAGACTCTTCTAAATCTACGGCTGGGCACCTCCACCTTAAAAGAACATACACCAGCATGGAAGCAAACATGGTCGACCACTGACTGCAGACTATATGGACAAAAGGATGAATCATTGTTGCACATACTTTGCATCTGCCCCTCTCTGAAAAACCTGAGACGCTACTTTCTCCTTCACTCATTCCGTTTTTTTAAAATCAGATCATGCCGCTCGGCTGTCATGCTAGCACTGAACAGCCAACAATTGCAGACAGCTTGTAGAGCCGCAAGATTCTGTCAAAAGTCATTGCAGATAATACAAAATACTGAGAAACACAATACTAAAGCTCTGAAGCCGGATGCGTGAATGTATAATGAACTAATTCACTGAACCCCCTCTCTCCTCTCACAAACATTCCAATTCATTGGATTATTAGAAAGCTTCCTTTTAACCATTTGAGACTTTGTACTCTTTTTAATTCATCTGTTTTATGTTGCAACATTGTAAAGGTTTCAATTAACTAAATACAATAAAATTTTCTTCCTGGTCATTTTTTCTTCCCTCCCTCTTCGCTGCTCCACAAGCATGGAGGTGAGTGCCTTTCATTCTTCATTCTTTAAAATCGTTGACCATATTTTTCTTGTGTGAGTGGGAACGATCAAACCCGCTGAATAGCATCGATAAACGTGTCCTTTACTGTCTTGATTTATCCTGAGTGTGTTTGTCACGACGTTTTTCGTTCCCATGCAGTCATAGCGAGCAGCCCGGTTTCTCATATGCGTTGGGGTCAGCTGACCGCAAAGGGGCCACATATTTCATGTTTAGCACGCAGCACACCTCTACCCCCTGGAGGCCAGCGCTTGTCACTTTCTCTCTTTGAGTGAGTTGAAGTGCTTCCGTCCACAGTGTCAATTACGGACAAAGACTCTAGAATAAAAAATATGGCAGCATTTAGTTTTAGTTTTTTCAACTAAGAGATCCACCACCTGGCGAGTGACACCTGCCAAGCAGGTAAGAACAGCGTCCTTGATGCATAATATATTGGGTAAAGTCCCAGGCTGCTTTTTGGGCCCAAATAAACATGGGAGCCTGTCCCACAAGACTCTAATTAATATACTTTCTGAAAGTGAGTCGTTTATTGGGTTTTACCCGGCCAATATTGCGTCCTTATACCACACTGTCCTTATGGAAGAGCGTGAGGACACAGAGGAGGATATGGAGGAAGAGGGTGATCAATTGATGATCAATTTTGCCAGGTAATGGATGAGTCAATATTCCAGGTGGTCTTGCAGGGGGTAGCCCCTTGGAGAAGAAGATTATGCAGCTGCAGGTGCAGTGCTGAAGACCCCTCGAACAGAGGGAAGATATTTTGGGTCCCCAAGCCCCCGTACTTCCAGGTTAGTTGGTTGCGCCCACAGCAGATAAATGCAAGTGGGCAGACGATCAGGGAGTAGATTTACACACCTTAAAAAGGGGTTCATGGACTCCCAACCCTTCTAACCTGACCCTCAGGCCCCTGGTATGTGATCTGGTCGGGTGACCTCTTCTCGCCCCCACCCACAGATCCGGGAAATTGAAACGATTTCCCCAATACTTCTGATGGGGTTGGGGACCTTAGCAGACCCTGGCAGCCGTCCTCCAACCCTGGTCTGGGCAGTGACTCATTGTGAGATAATAAAGGCCTCCCTGACTCGAACCTGCTCGATCCTGATGACCTCTTACATCCGCCCTCAGCAGAATGATTTCTAAGGTGACATCTAAGGTAGCTGCCTCCATGGCGGGCAGGCTGAGAAAGCCCATAGACAAGGAGGTGAGGAGCTGCTTGCAGGCGGAGTGCCCCAGACCATCCGTGGAAGGCAAGGTAGCCCTCACACTCGAGATTGACCCAAACAACTTACACAAAGCAACATAACAACACAATTAAAATATAACCAGGTGCATCGCAACAAATAGTCTAAATAAAGCACAACAACTGCAGCTGCACAAAAAACACTTTGCACTAATGCAGCACAAGAACACAGCAACACAAAAAATGATGCGTCACTGCCACAACGAAATACCACACTGCAAATGTGCAGAATTGTTTGTCATGCATCTCCAGAATACTGTTTTAATACTACAGTGTTAAAGGGTGTTTGGAGCAAGTGCTGCTTTAAAAATACCACAAATACCACAAAGAACATGAAATGGCGCCAGGCAGAAATGGTTTGTGCTCCAGCTCACAGTATTTGTTTAATCCTTCAAGCACGGACAGCTGACTAGATTCGGTGGAGCAGGCATCTTTAATGATTGAATAATCAATTGGCCTTGAATAGGCGGAGGGGCGGCACATAGCGGGTATGCGGGGTCCAGCTGTTCGAGCCGCCTACTCAGTAAAGTTTGCATGACCTCTGCCCGCGGATGTTGCAACTGAGTTCCCCTGAACTGCAGCACCTGGCACCGCGGATTAAAACCAATGCCAGGCGGTATTTAATACCACTTTCGTCAAAGCACCGAGGAAGCTGGAAGGACCGGGCGAGTCTGATCGGCTGCAGCATGAAGGCGCTGGGGTGCTCCGTCCTGCTGGTACTGTGGGCCTGCTGCGGGGCTGAAGGTAAGATGCTGTCGGACTGGGCAGAGTATGGGCGGGAGTGCTGCACACAGGGCCGGGCATCTTCGAACATAAGCCGAGGCACATCTGTAAAACAGAGTGTAAAGACAGAGCTGGGGATTGGGCAGATACTGTAGAATGCAGGGAGACGGGAGAAGATGAACCTGCGGTTCTCGTTTCTCGTGGTCTTCGGTCTTTAGCTAAAAAAAAAGCTGACTTCACCCTGTCAAAACAGAGAGGCGCCCTCTGATCCTCGCCAGCGCTGTCGGAATGCCGTCCAAGGATCCAGGGTCTAAAGTATGAAGCAGATTTTTCATCGGTGAAAACATATAATCATGTACAAGAAATGTCGGCTGAGAATTAAGCTTCAAATAAAAGAAGTTATTTTGCTATGGGTGCCAAATAAGCAGGGCTTAAGTCCTAAACAAGCATTTACAATGCAATAGGTCTCGCATTAGGAAAGTTTGAGCTATTTGTATTGTAAATGACATTTTTTTTATTTATGTGTTGGTTTTGAAAATAGCGAAATTAATAGCTTTGTCATTTAGAATGCCAATAGTTTTAACTTTCTCAAATGTGACACCGATAGCATTTGTAATGCAATATGTGTTGTATTTACGTGATTTAGATGTATTGATATTACAATTAACAAGGACTTTACAATGTTTAAATAATTAATATTTAAATAGAAGTTATTGTAATTTATAATGGCAATAGCTTAAACTTTTGTAAATAACTTTTGTGAAGATTATGTTCAGTGTATTTTATTGTGACAAAAATCCAAGAACAGAAGTGAAATATTAACTTATTTTTGTGACATTTGTGATGAAGCTTGAAACAATTAGAGCACATATTTGAACCAGTTGTTGTTGAATGGTTGCACCGATTGATGCTGTGGTGGCGCTGAGTGATGTTGTGGTGGCGCTGAGTGATGTTGTGGTGGCGACGAGTGATGCTGTGGTAGCACATAGTGATGTTGTGGTGCCCCTGAGTGATGCTGTGGTGGTGCGGAGTGATGCTGTGGTGATGCGATAGAGTGACTGCGATAGATGGATAGAGGGAGGGTGATAGATGTAGATAGAGGGAGGGCGATAGATAGAGGGAGGGCGATAGATAGATAGAGGGAGGGAGATAGATAGAGGGAGGGTGATAGATAGATAGAGGGAGGGCGATAGACAGATAGATAGAGTGAGGGCGATAGACAGAGTGAGTGCGATAGATAGACAGATAGAGTGAGGGCGATAGATAGATAGACTGAGGGCGATAGATAGATAGATAGATAGATAGATAGATAGATAGATAGATAGATAGATAGATAGATAGATAGATAGAGTGAGGGCGATAGATAGAGTGAGGGAGATAGATAGAGTGAGGGTGACAGATAGATAGAGTGAGCGCGATAGATAGATAGAGTGAGGGCGATAGATAGATAGAGTGAGGGCGATAGATAGATAGAGTGAGGGCGATAGATAGAGTGAGGAGAGATCAGATAGTAAAAAAGCAAGACTTCTGGTGACCAAACAGGAGCTTGAATGTCATATTTCTGGTTGTAGCACTTAAATTAAAATGCAGTTAATTCAACTAAGATTACCCCTTACTAGAAGGTTAGTGCCCTACTGTGGCGTTTTACTGGGTTCCAAATATAATGTAAGCATGTAAAAACATTGAAGAGGCCTTCAGTGTGGCAAATACTAATTGCAAAGCATGTGGTACTCCTTCAAAAACCATATGATTAATGTGGTTTTAGGTGGCCAAACTTCATCTTGTAAATTACTCTATATTTTAGAATAGAGCAGTCTATTTGGCACCAGAAGCCTTGCAGACACCCCTTTAGGGAACTGAACTATAATGTAAGAGAAACTTAAACTATTTCATGCATCACTCAGTGCGATCTCCTGTGTCCCTTCCACAACGTCTTGGGGTGTGCTGGAAGCGAACTCTGTGAATCCAACATGACAATCAACGGCCGTAATGGCTTTACAATAACCACTCACTGTGACTTACGCTGTGGTTACTAAAGAGGTTTGGTAACTCTCTGCACCCGTGTGTGTCCACCTCATAAAACAAGCAGTGGAAAACTATGAAAAACACATGAAAGCTTACGGCTGAGAGGAAGTGACAGACCCAAAGCCTCCACTTGCATGTGTGAGCAGCTTTCTCAGGTGCAGCTTTAAATCACAGCTGGGCGGAACAGCCTTGCACCTTTTCAAGATTATCATTACCGTTCTGGGCTTCTTCAGAATGTCCCGGTTAGCAATCCCGTGAACGGTGCCACAAAAAGTTAACAATATCAGTGGTACTAGTAACTGTGGTAGTAGTGTAGTAACTGGTAGATTACAAGTGGGTCCCTGAGTGTCTCCCTAGAGCTGAGGAGTTGTGCATCTATAATTGCATTCCAGATTTGTTCCCTCGTTATAGATTATTCCCTTATCAGCACATGATATTATGTTATGCAACACTACAGCAGAAGTCTCGGGTTAAAAGTTAGCGGGTATGCATATTTATAGAAAGTTTTGCAGTTCTGATGGAGCAGATCACATATATTTCCTACACCACTAAGCAACCAGAAGCAGATGGTAGATAAAAGTCAATGTTTGTCGGATGGGTCTACTTAGCTGTAATCGCCTCTGTTACTTCATAGCTAACACATCAGTGCATTGTAAGATATGCGCTTATAAGGGCGGGGCACCCACGCCATCGGAAGTCTTGCAATGTGTTGAACTCTAACATGTAGGAGAGGGAAAGCAATAAGGGTTGACCGTGGAGCACAGCAATGAATTAATTATATGGCGTGAACTGCAGTTGTGAGCACTGGTTTGAAGTGGGAAGGGGGAGGTTAGTGTGTGTGTTATTGGAAGGTGTAGTGATTGGTCCCGGGACTCCTGTGTAGCTCTGAGACATATGGGTCTGTGGTCTGGTTTCTCAAATCCGCGCATGCTCGTGGTACACATTGTTGTCATTTGAGTTGTGCACCATGTGCGTGCTTCGTGGAGTTAACGCCGTCTGTGAGGCTCTTGACAGTGTTATTCAGTAGCAGGGGAGGCTCGTAGGTAGTGGACGCCAAGCTGCACCCCACCTCTTCATTATAGAAGAGAGGGCACACCAGTTTGCCCCCAGTTGAGGAAGTGACACATAACATACGGGCAGCCAGAACAAAGATTATTTCTCCGGCAAGCACAGTCCCGCGTAGTTTAACAGCGCATGTTTAAAAGTCTATTTAAAAACCCTTTCACTCGGAGATCTTGTTTGTGAAAATGATCCCCTGCCTGCGAGTGAAACCGTGCGTGCCATGCTGCTTGCCTGGGGCTTTATTTCCAGATAAATCTGCGCTCCTGTGTGCACAACATTTCGCGTCATGAGGGCCGACGATCATGTTGTGGATATACGTGTTCTTCACGTTGCCTCAAGCGATGTGATGCTAACGTGTTTTTAACAAGGGACTTTCCATCAATTGACGTCATGACTCTTTCGACCAAACGCCGCTAAGACCCCAGCAGAACTGTGACAGGTCGGATTGGGTTCGAAAACGAGGTTTGAACCGTAAGCGTCCTTTCATTGGCTCACAGAAAACGTGACGTTCAGTCTGGGGAGAGAAACAGAGGGGGCTCGAGGCACATTTCCGGTGCCTGCCCCCGCCGCCTACCAAGCCTGTGCAGCCGCCACCACCGCAGGACGAGAGGAACCCGAGAGACCCAGGAGTAAGATGGGGGGTGTAGGTGCGTGTGTGCGCGCGCGTGTGTGTGTGTGTGCACGCGAGTGCGTGTGAGCCCGTGAGTGGTGTGGGGTGGTGCGTGCGTGTGTGTGTCTGTGCGTGTGCGTGTGTGACCCGGTGAGTGGGGTGGGGGGACTGTGTGTGCGCGCGTGAGCCCGTGAGTGGGGTGGGGGGGTGCATGCACGTGTGTGTGTGTTATCTGCTTCCTGGCAATGTGGGACAGGAGACGTGCGCGCTCACATGGGTGAATCTCCTGCGCGTGCACATCCCCTGTCTCAGATTTCCAGGAAGTGGCCGACAATAGATACTTCGCTGGACGCAAAGCTTCGCATTGCTACACCAGCTTAACTTAAAAAAGAAGTGGGGGGACTCTCTAATTTAGGAGGTGTCACAGGAAGGGACATCACGGCAGGAAGTGACATCACAACAGGAAGTGACATCACAGCAGAAAGTGACATCACGGCAGGAAGTAACATCACAACAGGAAGTGATATCACTGCAAGAAGTGACATCACAGAACATGGCGGGCGGGAGAACATGGCGGCCGCCGGCTAGAGCGAGCCGCACGTACCGCGCAGTGCTCTAATCCTCCTATGCAGTGACACAAAGACACGCTTTTACGGAGCTGACAACTACGTGTGCAGAGCTGTGTTTACACGGCAGAGTCATCGGACTTCACCCTATAGGTGTAAGAACGCCTGCTCCGCTTTCCCCCGTACCTGGGTTTTCGGCGGATGTGCCTGTCCGAAGTTGATCTCTCCTCGGCACCCGCTCCTCATCCGAGTTGGAGGCGGGCAGCCGTGGAGCTTCGGCGCGGCCGGGCGGCCGCAGCTCGGGGTTTCCTGCTCGGAGTTGCTGATAACCGCGGTAAAGGCAGAGGGGAGGAAAGGGAACCTCGGCGATCTCACTCAGCTGGAGATTCACCCTCGCAGCTGCTAAACAAGGAGGTAATTTACACGGATAAGGTAAGAGAAATCCGTTCTGCCCTGAGTAAACTTACAGACTTAACAACAGTAGTGGCTAAACCAGGGGAGGCAGTTAGGGGAGACCTCCAGCCTAGAATAACAAGGAGTAAAACCAGGGGTGAACACAAAGGGGTCAACTGGATAAAGAAACTACGTGTCCCAGAATGCAGTACTGGAAAAGCTTTGTTAAAAGATTTGGACTGCCTTGCTGAGGGAATAGAGTCAAGGAGAGGTATCTCCGTTAAAGGGGCCAATAGCCTTAAACAGAAAAAGCAAATTAAAAAGAAAGTTTTAAAAAACCCCAAGGGTGTCACTCCATCATTGCGAGCATACTTTAAGCCTATACCCCAGGTTCTGGAAATCCCCCAAGACATGGCAACATCTAACAGCCAGAATGGTAGCGAAGACTTACTAGAAGCTACTACGGGGGAAGGGGGCGCTTCCACCCAAAATTCACCCGTGATACTTCCCGTGAAACAAGCATCTGCTACGTTAGGAGATGCCGCGCAGGTTGTGGATCCCAAATCACGCTCAGAGGCTATCCCAGCGCCTCCTCTAACATTCCCAGGAGCTAGTTCTGTCAGTGAGATACCTAGTACGCAGGGCAGACAGGAGGGCGTTAATCAGCAACAGAGAGATCTTGGTGAATCTGGTGTGGGGAGCACCCTCGAGGCTCTTGTAGGATCGATTACTGCGATGAGAGATGAAATAAGACACGATTTTGCAGTTTCGAAAGCTAACCAGATCGAGATAAGGGCGTCCTGCGACATACTGGAGAAGAAAGTCGACAGTCTTTGTGAAAGAACCGAAACATTAGAGAGTTCAGTGGGAGTCCTGACGTCAAACTTGGAGGCTGCAAGATCCAAAATTTATACTCTCCAAAAAGATGGAGAGAGCATGCGGGAGCGAATTGAAGGGTTGGAAAACTTTTCCAGACGTAATAACATCCGGCTTTTGAAAATTCCGGGGGGAAAAGAGGGGGGCGACGTTAAGACCTTCGTAGTAAAGCTATTAAAGGAATCCCTCAACCTGGATGAGCCTGCAGAAATCCTGGAGAACGACATACAGCGAATTCACCGTGACCCATTTCGACTGAACCCAGCAAGAAATAAGCCCAGAAAAATCTTAGTTAATTTTCTGACTTATGCCTTAAAGGAAAAGGTTCTGAATCTTGCACTGAAGGCAAAAACATTACAGGGCCCTGATTTTCCCTTTGAGATTCGGTCAGACCTATCAAAAACCACACTTGACAGGCAATGGGAACTAGGACAGCGTATGGAGAAATTCAGATCATTAGGAGCTAGTGTTCAGATGAGATTTCCTGCATTCCTTCGGGTTATGTATAATATTAAGATGTATAATATCCGCTCTACACAAGATGCAGATGAACTACTAGAAAGTATAAGTGACCATGCTCAGGCCCAGGCCCAGAAAGCTACGTAAGCTAGCTTTAGGAAATAAGGTGAATAATATATTGGGAAAAAAAAAAAGTATATAAGTGTGCTTTAAAAGGAAAAAATACTTAAAGGGTGAGCGGGAAGGGAAAAAAAAAAAAACCTAACTACAAAAAAAACAAAAAAAAAAACATACAAAAAAAAAAAAAATAAATAACCGGAAAAAGGTGGGTAGGAAAAAGAGAAACAAAACAATAAAACAATTAAACAAAGGGAAGAGGGAAAAAATCAAAAAAAAAAAGGGGGAGGAAAAACGGGAAAAAAGAAAGAAAGAAAAAGACCTAAACAGGAAGGGAAAAAATTTACACACACATAGGAAAAAAAAAAAAAAAAAGGGTATAAAAGGTTTACCAGAGACAATGAGCTAAAGGTCCTTTGCACACCTATATCTTTTTATTGGGCTGATAATAGCTCCAAATCTAAAATTAACTGCAGTGAGGATAAATGAGCATAGCTGCAGCGGGCGTGAAGATGGCCAGACATCAGGCCACAGTAAGTAGGGGGGGTTTTCCCAGGGGGGTGGGAGGGTGGGGGGGAAGTGGAGATAAAATAAAAAGTCCTCAAATGCCTAACAAAAACGTTAGTATAATGTGCCTTAGGTGTAACAAATTAAAAAATAGATGTTACCAGTGGATGAAAAGTAACATGAAGGAGGGGGAGGGAGAGGAAGATAATATAAAATGACATCAATCCAATATATATCTTGGAATGTCAATGGACTCCGGGTGAGGGATAGAAGAGAGCGTATCTTACAATACTTGAGAGACTCTCAGGCACAGATTATTGTCCTCCAAGAGTCACATCTACTTAAATCAGAGGCTGACCTGATACTTAAGAAACACAAATGGATAGATAAATTTTGTTCTACAGACCATAATGCAAACATTAGGGGGATAATCTTTATCTTTAAGAAATCAGTAAAAGCTCAAATCCTAGATTATAAAGAGGATCACACAGGGAGATGGCTAATATTGAGAGTATCACTGGACGGGCATATTTGCACCCTGGTGGGCTATTACGCCCCCAGGTGGGCTATTACGGCCCCAATTCGGACGATCCTTCACATTTAGAGGCTGTCAGGAGTCATTTGATATCAGTTCAGGACCCAGTGATCTGGATGGGTGATTTTAACATCGTTCTTGATCCCAAGCTGGATAAATCTACAAAATCTAAAACCTGTAGCTCCTTTAAATCTAGGCAAACCCTCTTGACAATAATGAATCATCTAGGTCTTGCCGACTTGTGGAGAGAGAAAGTTGGTAACAAAATGGGGGTGTCTTTTCGAAATAGCCGGTTTAAGCACAAGTCAAGAATTGACTATGCTTTCTTCAGCTACTCGTTGAAAGAATTTCTGATAACAATAGATTACCTCCCATCACATCTTTCAGACCACTCCGCATTAATATTCACAATGAAATTAGATAGCAAGACTACATTTTCAACGTGGTCATTTGACCGGACACTACTGCTTGAAGACAAAGAGGTTAAGTTTCTGGCAGTAGAGTCCTCAACATTTTTTGACTTAAATTTAGGCTCCTCAAGATTGGAGGTTGTCTGGGAAACTTTTAAAGCCTTTTTGAGAGGCCAGATTACTAACAGGGCCTCTTACAGGCATAAAATATATAGAGAAAGAGTAGCCAACCTGGAGCAGGAAATGAGATTATTAGAACAACAAATTGACACACTCCAGGTAAACTCACTAGAGCAGACAAAGCTAGTAGAAAAAAAGGCAGAATTGGAAAATATCCTACAAGAAAGAGTCAACAAAAGATGGGAAGCAAGTAAGATCTCCCAATTTGAATTTGGAGAAGCTGCTGGGAAAGTTCTGGCCTGGAAAATTAAGTCAGATCAAGCTCTCAAATATATTAGAGAGATCCAGGTAGAGGGGGAGGCTACAGTAAGATCATCAAACTTAGAGATAGGCAAGGCCTTCCATGATTTCTTTGAGGAAATATATAGAGAAGAACTTCCCAACAACCAACAGACTAGGGATAACTGGCTCAAAGACATTCTGCTCCCTGCTCTTTCAACAGCACAGAATAAAACTCTGGAGAGTGAGATAACAGAGGATGAAGTGAGGAAAGCTCTACACCAATCCAAAAAAGGGAAGGCGGCCAGCCCAGATGGCCTCCCAGGAGCGATATATAGAGCCCTGGAAGATGTTATCGCTCCGGTGTTGAAGGTTGTATTTAATAGCATTTTAATAGAAGGGAATCCAACACCTAAATCATGGGGGGAAGCTACAATTGTGCTTATTCCGAAACCAGGCAAATCGCCTCGGGAATGTGGGTCATATCGACCCATATCCCTGCTCAACAACGATTATAAAATCTTTACATCCATAATGTCAACAAGATTGAGTAGTGTAATAAGTAATATAACACATAAAGATCAAAAGGGCGTTATTAAAGGCCGTCAATTATCGGAATTAACTCACGACCTGATAGGAGCCATAGATATTGCATCAGCCTTTTCTTTACCTTTGGCCACTCTCACGTTAGATGCAACAAAGGCGTTTGATAGAGTTAACTGGCCCTACCTCGAAGATGTTCTTAAAAAATTTAACTTTGGAAGTAGATTCTGTAGAGCGATATTCCAACTATACAGTGCTCCTTCGGCCAGGATAATGATCAACGGTGTCTTGACGGAGGCATTTCATATCTCCAGAGGTACAAGACAGGGCTGTCCGCTCTCCCCACTCCTCTTTAACTTATATATCGAGCCATTCGCTCAGGTTTTGCGGACAGAGGCGAACATTCCATCATTCAGGTTTGGAGAGTGGGAGAGGCGGGTAGCACTTTACGCTGATGATATTCTGATTTTTACAGCTGATCCAAAAATAGCACTTCCTGTCGTTATACAGAGAGCAGAAGAATTTGGGCTTATTTCGGGGTACAACATAAACTCAAGTAAGACTGAAATGATGACTTGGAATATACCAGAACAACATTTGGGTATAAATGTGGCGTCTTCCATGCGGTATCTTGGAATACGAATCACCCAGGACGTGGGTAATATTGGTCAAAGCAACCTGGACAGAATAGATAGAGAATGTAAAAAGTTATTGAGATCATGGTCACATCTGCCACTATCCATAACAGGTCGAGTAAACCTAGTCAAAATGTGCATTCTCCCCAAATACACGTTTATATTTAACGCTATTCCTTCAGCATTTGATCTCAAAGCAATTGAAAAAAGTCAACAAGAAATCAACTCCTTTATTTGGAACTATAAATCTTCGAGAATCAATTGGAAAAAGCTAAGGAGAAAAAGAGAGAAGGGAGGCCTTGCTTTACCTGACTTATTATATTATGCTTGGGCTTTTCAGATGACACATTCCAGGATGCTTCTAAAAACACCAACGAACCTTTCGATTGGATCAATGTACAGAGCTATGTTAATCGGGGAAAACTTATCAGTGGATGGGTTTTTGTTTAAATTTGCCAGCCAGAAATTTTTCAAAAAAATTAAACTTAAAATACTACAATCTTGGTCTAAAACGTGGCTTATCATTAGAAAAAGACTGGGGTTGTCCTACTATTCAAACTACGCCCCAATTTGGGAATCTCCTGGGCTTCCACCATGTATGAAGGATAGTTTATCAGTCACACTAGAGCATGCAGGGATTATAAGATGGGGTCAACTAGTGAAGGAAGGATCAATATTTACATGGGAAGAGTTAAACAAACACATTGGTCCCGGAATGTCCAGATTTAAGTATATTCAGCTGGACAGTTGGATAAGAGCCCAGGGTAGAAAAGATAAACACCTTGGGAAAGTTAGCCGCTTGGAACAACAACTTGTGGAAAAACCAGTGGCTAGAAAGGAGGTAGCTTTGTGGTATTGGCAGATTCTTGAAGAAATAGATGGAGACTTTACTCTCCCAGACCAACTGTGGGGGTCAGTAACTGGTCTTCGCTGTGAAGAGATATGGCTAAATTCTTTCGCTCTTTTACACAAGATTGTAAAACCTTCATGGTTAAGAAGAAACCATCTTTTCTCAGTACACCGCGCATATATCACACCACTTAAACTTTCCAAATTTCTCCCTGATAAAAAATGTAACAAATGTAATCTCACGGGCGCATCTGATGTCCACATGTTCATGAAATGCCCGGCCTTAAGTCGGTTTTGGGAAGAAGTGAAGGCTACGTTAAACTCAATTATGAACACATCAATTTCAATAACATTACCACTCATTATTTTTGGGCTGGAAGATAACATTACTGGCAAGGCAAGATCATTTCTTTTTTATGCCATTTTGCTTGCAAGAAGGCAAATTTGCATGCACTGGATAGAGGTAACAGCCCCCTCACACTCGGCATGGCTCACATCATTATACAAAACATCTAAAGTAGACCTCAACAGATCATGTAGCAAACGAAACCTGGCTTTTTGGGATGTGTTGTCCCAGTGGAAATAGAATCCGGGGTTTTTTTTTTTTTTTTTTTTCTCCCCGGGTCCTATGATTATGCCGATAATACTCCTTGGACCGGGTCTAGCCTCGATATGATAATGGTCCAATAGGTTGAAAAATACCTAGATGGAGTCAGCTCAAATCCCTCACGGTTTTGGCTATTATCTCCCACCCATAGAATATTTCGAGTTCTGGTAAAGGAAGGTCGCAATGGAAAACCACTACGGAGTGGACCCTTATGGGAAGGACTCGCTAGGTGGTTGGTATAGGTCACATTGAGGACATGGCAAATGAGGACACAAAAAAAAAAAAAAAAAAAAAAAAAAAAAAGAAGTGACATCACGGCAGGAAGTGACATTACATGTGAGGCAGATCTATCATTTGCACATATTGCAAGATTTAACAATTGAAGCTGCTCAGTACTTAAGCCTGTGACTTAAGGTCCCTGTGTGAGGGAATTAAACAGCCCAAATATGGATGAAGTTTGGCATACAACTACATTAGTCAAGCCATTAAGTGCTGTAAGTGAGGCATACTAAAACATGGCACCATGTACAAAAGCAGAGTTTGTGCGTTGAAAATAACCCAAATAAAACCACATGCTAGAAACCACAATAGTGATTATCAAAACTATAAAATGTATTACGCTACCTAGAACACCACATTTAAATAGGCTTCCGACACAACTCCAGCAATGCGCCACTTTTTGCACTGACAGATACGTCAGTTATACTGACGTATCTGTCCTTCCTTGCAACATGATGCGTCATATTGTAAATATGACGCATCATTGGTGTCGCAAGGAGGGTGCACTGAAAAGTGGTGCATCGCTGCTTTCACGCAGCGATGCGCCACTTCTCGTAAAGGAGGCCCAAAGTGATTTGCCCAGAATCACAGGATGTTGAACTAATGCCGGGACTCCAACATAGTTTCCGAGTTCCAAAGTTGGAATCTCTGGTCAAGGTAGCCTCACAGCCAGGCCTGTGCCAACACACCAGTGCCCCCCCTCCTCCCACACACCTTACAGAAAGACACAGCCTAAGATGAAAACACCAGACCCCTAGCAAAGCCCTTGAATACTCTCGCCCTCCCTGCCCACCAACGCCTGAGTATGATGTGATGGCCTAGTTGGTGAGAGGCCAGGGGAAAGACAGTGCTTTTGGGCTGGATCGAACTCAAGGTGGTGATGTGAAAATGACCCTACAGCCAGAGCAGCAACTGGCCCCCAGGCAGGCCGCTTCCCACTCACCCCCTCCCCAGCCCACTATAGCCTCAGGGATATGGCCTGGCAGAAGTGGAAGGAAGCAAAGAACAAAGCTTCTGGGCCGGCCTCTGAGGTGGGGGGTGGAGGTGGCAATGGCGGCTGAGGTGAAGATGGGCCATCGGCCATTATCACCTGACACTGAACCCCCCAGTGAGGCTGCTTTTTTCTTCAAGTCCCGTCTCTGTTTGACAGCCTAGCAGTGGAGAAGGAACACTACTTTGTCTGTGCAGCCCCCCCCCGAAGTGCTAAGCTGAGGTTGCTACGGCAAGCCTTGTGACACAAGTCCCTGCCCTGACAGTTAGCCTGTCTTACAATTCCGCAGCCTGGCTGGGGCGCTGCCGAAGATAGCAAGGTTCTGTGAGCCAGGTGACACAGGGCTTAAAAAACTGGTCCACGGGTGTGGAGCCGCGTGTAAAGTGAACGCGGGATCGCCAACGCAGCTGCGGCGAGTGATCTCATAGCTCCCGGAGGAACTCGGACCCCGGGAGCTATTCTCATACTCCAGACGACCTTGGTCTTGTGTGGCCCATGCATCAGACTGGGAGCATGTTGGGGGGGGTCAAACCTGGGGAATCCTTGTTGCCGGTAATCCCCCCCGCAGCTCGCATTACGAGGTGATTATATGGCCTTTGACATTGAACCAGATCACTGTTTTTCCCTCACGTTTGTTCAGCTGCAGAATGCTTGTTCACTGAGCGTGAGATCAATCCCCTTAAGCTGAAAGCGGCGCGACCTCTGTGCTTTCTGCTTCAGCAATCTGTAGTGGGGGCTCAAGCGCCGCGGACTCTCGAGCAGATCATTGTCTCTGCCCGTCAGGGGCATGGTGATCAGCAAGCAATACGAGGCTGGTTTGGTCGGTGTGCGCTGTGCTCTCTTTATCGCATTTTGAAGGACCAAATCCAGCGGAGGGTGGACGGCGTTTTGAAAAGTAGGGGGGACTGCGTCCCCCCTGAAAAATAAGTCGGGGGACGCCGTCCACCCACGTTGTACCCCGACTCGAGCCCTGCAAATAAGTAATTCGTTTGCTACCTGCGAAAGTAGCGTTGGCCTGAATGTTGTGAATGCCATCAAATGTTACGTTTTCAACAAGTAACTGGCACACAGGAATCAGACTCGCCTCGTGACAGTCTGGCTTAAAAGCCTCTGGCTGCGGTGAACTGAGGGAACTCGGTGCCTGGTCTCACCCGCGCTGAGCTTGCAATAAATAAATAAATATTAAGGCTGAGGCCCTCAAAAATTTCTGAGGAGCTCGCCAATCGCCACAAGACCTGCCGAGTACCAAGACTGCATAGTTTTGACTCCACCTCATGGGTCTGACTGCCTATAATCAGGGCACAAGTCCTAAAAAAAGAACTAGGGGGACTGACTGACCTAGTTTGACAGTATGCAAGTGACATCAGGGCGCACAACATCACAGCGCACAACATCACGGCGCACAACATCACGGCACACAACATCGCACATGACATCACAGGAATTGACATCATAGAAAGTGGCATCACAAGCCACAACTTTACAGGAAGTGGCATCACAAGAAGTGACATCAGATCTAAAGCCCTCACATATATGTTTAACAGGTCTATCATGTGTACGTGTGAGCGCATTGTGAGGATAATAGCACAGAGAGGTATGGAAGATGATATGTGACTTCTACACCTTGCAATCCCCCAGTTTTATGTAACACATCCTTTACATTAATTATGAAACGTATATAATGTATTGTATATGTGATATCCATGTGTTGATGTAAAGCGCTCTGACACCCTGTATTGGTATGAGTAGGGTGTAATGTTGGCGGTACGGCCTACCTCGTGTGCTTAAATTATCACACAGAGTCGTTATTGAAGTGGTTGTCAGCCAACTGAGACCATGGCCGGAGCCCCGGGCTTTTATTATCCCTTGCACATTCTTCTGGCGTATGCCTGTCCATACCACTTGCACTACGCCCATGGGGGTCCCGGCTGCTTCCCCCAATGCAATATGAGGTGGTGGTCTCACCCAAAGCTTTGGCAATACTATATAGAACTATACAAGAAAAAATAGTGGCACTTAAATTATTTCAACGCCTCCTCAGGCGTAGTAAGCTCTATATAAATGCAATTTGCTGTGTCTAAAAACTGAGAAAGACCAACACAACAGGCTTACAGTGCATGCATATCCCTTAAACAGGGACTGGATAAAGTCAAAACAAAGTGGAAAGCTGCCTCTCTTTCTTTTTTTAAATCTTTTTATTTTCAAAAAAGAAAGGAAGAACAGTAAGTGCGGTCACACACAAGACTTATCATTGTTGCACTTTTTATACATAAGGAATACACAGGAATCAAAAAGCTGGCGAACCACTGTAAATCATGGGCCTAAGTCCATTTCCCATTTTACCAAAATCATCAATCAATTAGTTCGTCAACAGGGGGAATCATGGGGGGTTCGCATATGTTTCCCCTGTATTCATTCCATTTGGACCACACCGCCACCCACTTCCTCGGACAGCCCCTGGCCACATACACCGTCTTTTCCTGAACCACGCTCCAATCCATGTCTTTCTGCCATGTGTTGAGTGTTGGTGGTGTGGCAGCCCCCCACATCCTTGCTATGTTCCTCTTTGCTATCACTAGGCCCAATGTTGCCCATAGTTTGCCTTTAAGCTGCCTCTCTTAAGTAGGTGTGGAGTGGTAACCTTTGTTTCCCCTCCGCTTCATTTGCATCAGGTTTGAGGCTCCTGACTGCTCCCAGCCAAGAGACTCATTAAAGGAGGCCTGGTGACCCCTCAGATCCAGCCTTTGTTATGGGCTCACCAGGAGTCTAAAATAAGAAAGCCCCGTTCCAGCCTGCACGTTGTTGCTTGTTGCAGATAGAAAGCAGACGTGCAGGCGCTGCTAAAAGTGTCCAGGTGTTTGGAAATTACACCAGGACGAATTCAGCACATTATTCAGAGGGGCACAACTTCTTGGCAGGGTGGACGGCGTTCACTCTGTGAAAATAGTGGGTGGACGTCGTCCACCCACGTGTATCCCCGACTCGTGGCCTGCCTATAATGTATCTTTGTCCCTGCTTTTCAGGTTCTTTTTTTCAGCCAAGTTTTTCCGAATGTCATCGTTTTCTTATCTTATTCTTCCTCAGTTTCTCTCTATTCTGCCTTTCTCTCTTTGCAGCTTTGGATCAAAGTCTGATGTTAAAAAAAAACTGGCTCTCAATATAAGTGATGGTGCCCACGCCTGTAACCACCAGTATAAATTATGGACCAGTTATAATGAAATGCAGAATGTCTTTCCAATACATCTCCACTGTGGCGGATCACCATTGTTTTTAGGTCGAGCCTATAGAGGCGGACAAAAATATTTACAACAAGGGGTGGTGAGGGACAGAGTCTCTGAATTAAACAGAATACTCTCACCCAGTCAAGAGATCAGGGCTAGATCCAACACCGTTTTTTAGCTCACTGCACCATCCCAGTTTCAGAACCTGGCTGTATGCAAATTAGTCTGTTCCTGTCCCAGTGCATGATGGGAACAGGGCAAACCAAACTACAAAAGCCAATTCTTACACTGGGAAGGAAACAAGCTACCGGGGACCGGTTTCTGGCATTTCAGCCTCTTCGGCCCGGCTTGCTTGAATCCTGATGGTGCAATGAGCAAGGGACTCACATCTGAGTATACCCTTCCACGCTTAGGGTGGACAAAAATATTTACAACAAGGGGTGGTGAGGGACAGAGTCTCTGAATTAAACAGAATACTCTCACCCAGTCAAGAGATCAGGGCTAGATCCAACACCGTTTTTTAGCTCACTGCACCATCCCAGTTTCAGAACCTGGCTGTATGCAAATTAGTCTGTTCCTGTCCCAGTGCATGATGGGAACAGGGCAAACCAAACTACAAAAGCCAATTCTTACACTGGGAAGGAAACAAGCTACCGGGGACCGGTTTCTGGCATTTCAGCCTCTTCGGCCCGGCTTGCTTGACAGACACTCTGTTCATCACCACCCCCTTTTTGTAACTCGTTTTTGGCCACTATAGGTGTGGCAGGGTATACTCAGACATGAGTCCCTTTCTCACTGCTCCATCAGGATTCAAGCAAGCCGGGCCGAAGAAGGCTGAAATGCCAGAAACCGGTCCCCGGTAGCTTGTCTCCTTTCTGGTGAAGAATTGGCTTGGTAGTTTAGTCTGCCCTGTTCCCATGATGCACTGGGCCAGGGACAGACTGATTTGCATATAGCCAGGTTCTGAGCTGGGATGGGGCAGTGAGATAAATAACGGTGATGGATCAAGCCCTGATCTTTGGACTGGGTAAGAGTGGTCTGTTTAACTCAGACACTCTGTTCATCACCACCCCCTTTTTGTAACTCGAGCCTATAGAGGCAGCACGCATGCTCTGCTAGCTTTGCGAGGCATGCTGTATTCAGTATGAAGTGGAAGCTCCGGCCACTCTCCCATCTTTTTCATTGGCTTGTGCCTTTGTCCTTCCTAAATTCTGTCTTTTGATACATTATGAGGCTTGTTAGTCCCTCCTTAGTGCGGCCAATTCTTCCCATGGCTTCTGGTTGTTACACCTGACCTGTTCTATGTTATTTATTAAGTTTCTTCTATCTCAAGCACAATGACGGGCTTTGTTTACATTGAGCGGCCATTCCCGCTTTGACTTTCGAGGCAGCAGGGACAATGGTGGCCGCTCGTTTGCAATGCCTATAGCATTGCAAATATTTTTGTCTGTGTTTTCTTTTTCCGCTAATGAAAGCTGAGAAGTTTGGTCAGATACAGCGGCCAGATACAGTGGAGTGAGCGAGGGGGGGGGAGCTTGCCCTGGTGCGTGTGGCAAAACATGGATCCCCAATAAATGCAGGCTGCAGCAGCAGGCTCTGATGGTAACACTGCCAGGTTGAGAAGCTTTGTGAGGCTCAGGCCTTTGATTGGTGCAAGGGCTGATCGCACCGGTTGTGCTGCAGAGGTACGTGCTTTCACCGGGTTTCCTGCCTATACCCAAACCCCTAGACACGCATGGCTACAGGGCACAGCAGGGAATCCTCACATGAAAGATAATTTCTTTTTTTTTCTACTGCCGAATTAGCACGTAGGTTTAGCAATCCCGCGTGCTAATATCAGGCAGAAAATCACAACATTGCGAAGAGCTAGAGGGTGTGTGCTCTGTCAATACACTCATTAAAGTGAAGGAGTTAGGTCCTTAGGGTGTGTGGATGGCTGGACCTTATTATGTACTTATAGACAAGAAGAAATGCCAACCCACTTTCTTTAGTTTGCTCTGAATTATAAGCAACTGATCAATATTATTTTTGATGTGTTAGGTATATTTATTTTTACCTTTTTTTTAAATTTCGTTTTTTGAAAAAATCATTAGTTTATGTCAGAAAAACAACACAACACATATATCACATATATAAATCAACTTATACAAAACATTTACCAAAACACATTGTTACATACATATTTTATTTTTTATTTTATTTTATTTTAGCTGTTTTATATCGCGCTCAAATACTACCAGAGTGTCCTGGCGCGTGAAAAGAAACAAGTATGTGGCCGGAGGGAAAGAAGAGATCAGAAATTTTCTTTTACTATGAAAAAATTAATAAGCCATTCTGAAAAGATAAGTTTTAAGTGCCTTCTTAAATGTCACAAAATTTTCAGTTAATCTCAGGGAGAGGGGGAGGGTATTCCAAGTCCTGGCCGCGGTGACAGCAAGTGATTGGCCTCCCAAGCGAACTCGCTGAAATCGGGGTACTCTTAAAAAATTGCAATCTGCTGAACGCAGAGCCCGAGTAGGGACATAGCGGGAAAATCTGTCTCTCAAATAAGAGGGGCCAAGGTCATGAACTGCTTTAAAAGCTATAGTAAGAATTTTAAAGGTTATCCTCTGCGCTACTGGCAGCCAATGTAGTTCCTTCATGTGAGTCCGAGTACTTTCTCTATATGGCACATTGCACAGTAGGCGAACAGTCGCATTTTGGATGATCTGGAGCTTTGAGACCAAAAAAGCCGGAGAACCACACAACAGAGAGTTGGCATAATCGAGTCGTGATAGAATAAGGGCTCTTGCGACCGACTCTCTTGCTGAAGAAGGCAGATAAGGAAAAATCTTCCTCATGGCTTTTAGGGACCCGAAGCACACCCCAGTGAGTTTTTTTATGTGTGCCTCGAATCGCAAATCCTCCCCAAACCAGACTCCCAAGTTTTTAGCAGGGATATTGACGGCGCCTGGCTGGGGAAAATCAGAAGGCCATAGAGTTTCTCTGAAATTGGACGGAAACTGGCCATATAGCAAGATTTCTGTTTTATCTTCATTGCACTTCAGCTGTGCTGCTGCTAACCAGTTGAACACAGCGGAGAGGCATGAACGCACTACCTCAGTGTCAGTTTTCGCATCTGGCCACGTAAACAGGAGTTGCGTGTCATCCGCATATGCTATTATTTTTGCTCCCATTTGTTCAGCTAAAAAAATAAGAGGAGTGAGATATACATTAAAAAGGAGGGGGCTCAAAGTAGAGCCCTGGGGTACTCCTGTAGTAAGGGATTTAATCGAGGATGAGTAAGGAGGAATCCAGACCTGCTGAGATCTTTCTGTAAGAAAGGATTTCACCCATTCCAGAGCGGAACTCACTATGCCGATATCGGCCAGTCGTGCCAAGAGAAGTGTGTGTGGAACAGTGTCAAACGCAGCAGAGAGGTCCAATAAAATTAGGACCGCTCTGCCGCCACTGTCCAAGCACCCTCTAATCGCCTCTGTAACCTCCACCAGCGCTGTCTCTGTGCTGTAGGCTGCACGAAAGCCAGATTGGGCAGGATGTAACGCCCCTGAAGTTTCCACAAAGGCATTAAGCTGGGAGAATGCCAGCTTCTCACCAATTTTAGCCATAGCTGGTAGAAGAGAAATAGGTCTATAGTTATTCGGCACAGCTGGATCCGCGCCTGTTTTCTTTAGCAATGGCAAAAGCTTAGCCTGTTTCCATATTTTCGGGACAGTTGCAGTGGAAAATGATAGTCCTATTATTTGGGAGACTTCAGAAGCCACAACTTCGGCTGCTTCGGCCAGCACCCGGGCCGGACAGACATCCCCGGGAGCACCAGATTTTAAAGATTTAATTGCTGCCAGGGTATCCTCGACCGAAGGAGGGATAAGTCTCTCCATGATGATGGTGGGAGGAACCTTAGTTTCGTTGTTATCTATCATCTTATTGCCTCCTCCAACTGTTCTCAAACTGTGTTGAATATTAGCAATTTTCGTTAGGAAGAAGGAGGAGAGCTTTTCACACCATTCAGTAGAAGGACTCATAGATACCTGCTCAGCACAGGGAGAGAGAAAGCTCTTCACTATCGAGAAAATTTCCCGACTGTTGTTACTAGCTCTCTCAATTCTTTTAGAAAAAAACTCCGTTTTTGCATGTTTAATGCTAGTATAGTAATCTCGCTGGGCTGCGCGAAACACTGTTTTAGCCTGTGGACAGTAAGCTAATCTCCATGCTCGCTCCAGTTTCTTGCAAGCAAGTTTCAGAGTACGGAGGTGGGGCGAATACCAAGGTTGAGAAGGAGTCATCCTATTTCTGCCTGGATCAGCCTTCTTCGAAGAAGAAGTCACCGCTGCATTCATCCATCTGTCGTAAACCTGTAGCGCAGAATCCATATCTGCCCCTAGGATGGGTCTGTTCAAATCAAGGTAGGTCATCAAATTACCCACGTTGATTTTTGGGGGGCCCATTGTTTTAACAGACTTAGGAGGATCTCTCAAGGCGGACCAAGAGAATCTAATCAACTGATGGTCGGACCAAGTAACTGCTTGTGGGGCCTCAACCATCAGTGGGAAGTTAGTGCATACAATGTCTAAGATATGACCACCAGAGTGGGTAGGGGAGGAAACCCATTGGGTAAGGGAGGCCAAATCAAAGTAGTCATATAGCAGCTTTCTTTCTCGGCAGTCCTGGACATCAACGTGGATATTAAAATCACCCAGCATTAAAAAGCGAGAGAACCTTAATGCACGGGGAACAAGAGTCTCAGAGAGAGCTTTAAGAAAGGGGCCAGAAGGACCTGGAGGCCTGTAAATAAGGGAACCGCCCAGTGTGAAATGAGGGGATAGACCTAAGGCAAAATTTAAAAGCTCACCTTCAGCTAAAATATCTGAGTCTTCCACCTTAAGAACCCAGCATTCTCTAAAAATAATTGCTAGCCCCCCACCCCTGCCATCCTTCCTGTCTTTCCGTTGGATTTTGAACCCTCTAGGAATGGCCAATTCAATATCAGGAGCACAAGACTCATTCAGCCACGTTTCTGTAATAAACAACAGGTCTAAAGTACCGTCTTCTAGTAGAGCGTAAATGTCAAGAGCATGTTTGCTCATAGAGCGGGCATTTATTAAAGCTGCCGAGATAGAACCCAGCTCAGAGGCGGGTTCGAGACTGGCAGTATCATGTATGCAGCAGGAATAACCACAGATAGTGCATGGGTAAAGATTAACAGGGTCAAGTATAGTACAGTTAGCTCTTTTGTCTAAGGAGGGGCGAAGCGCCATCAGAGACGCACGAGTATATGAGATGCTAGGGCTGGGCAGGAGCGATGATAGTCCGGCAGCCCGTCCTGCGTCCGCCACGTCCGAGGCGCGGACGGGCGCAGACGGGCTGACCTTTGGCTTACCTTCGGCGCGCCTAAGGCGCGCCCGCCATGCGCGACTGCTGCGCGTTGAAGCAGGCATGCTAATTTTATGGCGCGTCCTCTCTCCACCAGCTAGAACGCTGCCACCAGTTCTGCTGGGGAGAAGGACTACCCTCAAGATGGCCGCCCCACCCTTGCCACAATCGAGATAGCAGCTACGGTGAAGAAGGGGCCAGGAGAGGCTTACCGAAGATGAACGGGTGAGTAAAAGCTCATCCGCGATGTACCTGCACAATTAAAGGGGGTTAGGCAGAGTAAAATACAATTTTTAAAAAAGTTCGATCTATGCACTAAAAAATACAGAACACACAGTAAAAATCACCGCTGTTCGAAATATGGCCACAAACAAAGCGGGAGTAGCAGGGAGCTGCCACCACCCTTAAACACACCGCAAAGACTGTTGCCCTCAGCTGAATTTATGGCGCGTCGTCTCTCCACCAGCTAGAACGCTGCCACCAGTTCTGCTGGGGAGAAGGACTACCCTCAAGATGGCCGCCCCACCCTCGCCACAATCGAGATAGCAGCTACGGTGAAGAAGGGGCCAGGAGAGGCTTACCGAAGATGAACGGGTGAGTAAAAGCTCATCCGCGATGTACCTGCACAATTAAAGGGGGTTAGGCAGAGTAAAATACAATTTTTAAAAAAGTTCGATCTATGCACTAAAAAATACAGAACACACAGTAAAAATCACCGCTGTTATAAATATTGCCACAAACAAAGCGGGAGTAGCAGGGAGCTGCCACCACCCTTAAACACACCGCAAAGACTGTTGCCCTCAGCTGAATTTATGGCGCGTCGTCTCTCCACCAGCTAGAACGCTGCCACCAGTTCTGCTGGGGAGAAGGACTACCCTCAAGATGGCCGCCCCACCCTCGCCACAATCGAGATAGCAGCCTCGGTGAAGAAGGGGCCAGGAGAGGCTTACCGAAGATGAACGGGTGAGTAAAAGCTTATCCGCGATGTACCTGCACAATTAAAGGGGGTTAGGCAGAGTAAAATACAATTTTTAAAAAAGTTCGATCTATGCACTAAAAAATACAGAACACACAGTAAAAATCACCGCTGTTCGAAATATGGCCACAAACAAAGCGGGAGTAGCAGGGAGCTGCCACCACCCTTAAACACACCGCACTTATACATTCACTGTACACAGCATGGCTTACGCATTTCTTTTTTTGACTGTTCCAAGGGCAAATATCAACTGTTCGCCTTATTAACCATCAGTGATTAAAATGAAAAGAACAGTGGTGAACAAAGTCACTATTAACCAGAGATATTAAACAATAGTTCTATGAATCAATAATTATAAGTAGTTCTAGTTTTTATCTCGGTTCTGCCGACGCGTTTCGAACACCATACAACAGTTATGGGTTCTCCTCAGGGCCTTGTCACTTCTATCTGCATGTGTGTAGAGAAGACACAAAAAGACACCAAAATTGTTTTAGTGTCATTTCTCATAGCCTCCTGTTTTTACTATACTTCCGTTATACTGTGTGCAAAATCCATGTTACCTTTCCTGTAGCCCTTGTTCTCCTATGTCTGAATCTGGGTCTTTGAGCTGCAATCTACAGGATATCATTTTCTCAACTCCTGTCAGAGCAATACAGGGACAAATTTGTGGAATCATACAAACTGGATTAGATAATGGGTTTGTGGGCCACAAAGAAAGTGAATTCTTGATAAAGAAAGTTCCTAGAACGTCCATCTTATATTTCTTACCCAAGATTCACAAGAACCCGGAGGAACCCCCAGGACGACCAATCGTCTCAGGGTGTGAGTCTTGTCTAGAGTCACTCTCGAAGTACATAGACTTTTTTCTTAAACAGTTTGTTGGCACTGTAAAATAATACTTGAAGGATACAACCGATTTCTTGTTGAAAATTGAAGGAATGGAATTTGACCCGTCCACAGAACTGATGGTGACAATGGACGTAACGTCCTTGTACACCCAAATCCCCCAGGATGAGGCGTTAGAGGTATTAGAACTATACCTCGAAAGTAGGGAAAGACCACACCGAGTCCCAACCTCGTTCATTCTGCAACTAGCAGAAGTAACATTAAAGAAAAACTATTTCAGGTTTAATGACCGATTTTACATGCAGATCAAGGGTACGGCCATGGGCTGACCCTATGCGCCAGAAATGGCCATATTGTATATGGCTGAGTATGAAAACAGATTCGTTTATACTAACAACCCTTTCAGTAAACACATCAAACAATGGTTGAGGTACATCAACGACGTGTGGCTCCTGTGGCAGGGGAGCCTCACGGAGTTGATGGACTTTCACCTGTGGATCAATAGAAGGCACCAGGACATTACATTTTCTATGGAGTCCAGTAATGAAAAAATGACATTTCTTGATATTGAAATAACTTGCACATATGGATATTTGAAGTCATCTCTTTTTAAAAAGAAGACGGACAAGAATACGATCCTTCACCATCAAAGTGTACATCCCAGAAGTTTAAAAGACAATTTGCCGTATGGGCAGCTACTTCGGATCCGAAAGAACTGCTCTGAGGTGACAGAGTACGAAAAACATGCAATAAGGTTTTGTGAGGAGATGAAGAATCGAGGGTACCCAAAAAAACTGTTAAGTCATTCAAGAAAAAAGGCACATTACACCCCACAGGAGTGCCTACTTGAACAAAAAGTAAAACGTGACCTGGACAGGCTGGTGTGCGTAACCACCTTTGGACCGGACACCCACAGAGTACGACAAATGGTCCTTAAAAATTGGCATTTGTTGGAAGAGCTTGAATGTGCTTTCCCACGGCCCATATTTGCCTACAAGAAAAACAGGAGCATTGGCCAATGTGTCATCAGAGCGGATGTATTAACATCCAAACCAAAAAGTGACTTACTCTCGAAATAGGGTCTTAAACCCATCGAGGGTCACCACAAGTGTGGCAATTGCATATCGTGCGATTCTACAATAGAGGGAGTTGAATTCAAACACAAGGGCATTAAGTGGAAAAATAATGGCTTTTTAAACTGTAGGACACGTAATGTGGTGTATGCAGTCGTGTGTGCCTGTGGAAAGATTTACATAGGCAAAACCACACAGCAGGTTAACAGTAGGATCACCCAACATAGGTCCAGAATTAAAAAGAAAGTGTTGAGTGCACCGATGGTCCAACATTTTTTGGACTCAAACCACAGTGAAACTGATTTCCGATGGACTATATTGAGTACCATAGTACCATCAGGAAATAAAGGTCCCATTGACATTGAAGAAACTTTGCTTAGAAAAGAAGCATATCTGATCCTCAAATTTAATAGCACGCAAAACGGATTGAATACTCTTTCTGAAGTATCGAGACTGTAATGTAAAATGTAAGAAACTTTATAGAGCTCCATGTAAAACTGGTGATCCTCCCTTCAGGAACGGTTAACTATTAGTGAGGCAAAGTGTAATACAAGTCTCTTCAGGAATGGTAAACTAATAGTATGGCAAAGTATAATACAAGTCTCCGTTGAATCGGGTAACATAATACACATAAATATTCGTAACTCTGATCTGAATAATATTGCACACAGGTCCTGCATAATTGCCGCTATTGCGAACAGAAATACAAAACTACATTTCCCAGAAATACAAATGTCACATGACCGCTTTAAGTAACTCGGTTACATGGCCGCCGCCATCCACAGTGAAGCGAGTAAGACGCTGTAACAAGCCGCATAGAGGTAAGGATTATCTGAATGGGATATGGACTGTTCCCGACGGGAGTTGAGAAACTAATGGGAACTAAAACCATGCACCGTCTTTTAATCTTAACAGTGCATGAACACGAGCGCAACCCGAGGGGAACAACGTGGTTTGCATAGCGGGAGTTCGGCAGACCGACTTAAACAAGGTCAGTACGGACGTGCTGTGAACCTTATACAGCCGCCTTGAGCCAAACATTTAAAGTAAGAATCAGTATAACGTTATATTTTGACAGATTGCCCGCATGTAAAAACATCATGAATATGAAGTGAGACGCCCCTAAGCTATCGGTGGACCCAGAAAGGTATGAAGACACTTAAGAACTGTTTAATACATCTGAATTGCCATATAAGCCCACAAATAGTAAACCAGCCTTATATTACCCGTAGGTCACAAGTGACTCTGAGCCATAGGGGGACGCCCAGATACAGATAAAAAAAAGGTATGTCGTGCAGTGTTTTTGTGAAGTAACCGCAATGCGAAAACCGAGTGTGGCTCTAACAGGATTCATTGATATCCTGTAGATTGCAGCTCAAAGACCCAGATTCAGACATAGGAGAACAACCGCTACAGGAAAGGTAACATGGATTTTGCACACAGTATAACGGAAGTATAGTAAAAACAGGAGGCTATGAGAAATGACACTAAAACAATTTTGGTGTCTTTTTTTGTCTTCTCTACACACATGCAGATAGAAGTGACAAGGCCCTGAGGAGAACCCATAACTGTTGTATGGTGTTCGAAACGCGTCGGCAGAACGGAGATAAAAACTAGAACTACTTATAATTATTGATTCATAGAACTATTGTTTAATATCTCTGGTTAATAGTGACTTTGTTCACCACTGTTCTTTTCATTTTAATCACTGATGGTTAATAAGGCGAACAGTTGATATTTGCCCTTGGAACAGTCAAAAAAAGAAATGCGTAAGCCATGCTGTGTACAGTGAATGTATAAGTGCATATGTATGTAACAATGTGTTGTGGTAAATGTTTTATATAAGTTTATTTATATATGTGATATATGTGTTGTGTTGTTTTTCTGACATAAACTAATGATTTTTTCAATAAACGAAATTTAAAAAAAAGGTAAAAATAAATATAACTAACACATCAAAAATAATATTGATCTGTTGCTTATAATTCAGAGCAAACTAAAGAAAGTGGGTTGGCATTTCTTCTTGTCTGTCACTACACTCAGCAGATGTATGCTTGGCTGACTTTTTACATTTACGCATTTCACCTTATGTTTACGGAAGTAGGTCCATTAAAGGTACAGATGAAGGGGGCGTGGCTTGATAGCCAACGATGGTGGGCGCGTGAGCTGAGAGCTCCACGCCAGCCGTGCCGTTTCTTCTGTTTATTGTGGGGTCTGCCAGCCTGGGGCGAGCTGCTGTGGGCCTGACTGGCTGAAGTTAACTGGACCCTGGTTGCACTGCCAGGAGAGCCGAGAGTGGAGGAGGACAGACCCGGGGCTGTGTGCGCAGCTGATGTGGCCGCGGCAAAATGTTGGCCTGGCGGCCTGAGGCAGTTCAATCTGGACTGTTCCCATGGGGCACAGGGTCAAGACTGATTTGCATATGGCTGGGTCAAAACTGGGGTGGCATAGTGGGCAAAAGAACGATGGATTTAACCCAGATCTTTTGACTGCGGGAGAATGTTTGCATTGTCAGCATTACGTCCATCATTTGTTTGCTGTAACACTTTTAGCCCTAAGTGGGATGGGTATGCCCAGACGTGGGTTCCTTGCTCACTGTGCCACTGGATTCAAGCTAGCCTGGCTGAAGAAGAGTAACATACCCTGAAACCGGTTCCAGAATGCTTGTTTCCGGTCCAGGGAGGACCTGGCCAGGCAGTTCGGTCTGGACTGTTCCCATGGGGCACAGGGTCAAGACTGATTTGCATATGGCTGGGTCCAAATTGGGGTGGCATAGTGGGCAAAAGAACAATGGATTTAACCCAGATCTTTTGACTGAGGGAGATAGTTGTATTTTCAGCATCCCGTCCATCATTTGTTTGCTGTAATGCCTGAAACACCCTTGCAGTCGCAACAAAGGAGTGGACCTGCGGTTGGAGCCTAGAGCCGGGGAAGTGCATGACAGGAGGTCTCCGGGGAACGGAGTGGCACCAGAGTCTTGTGGCCCTGCTGGGGGTTGGCACTGAGCGGCAGCGCAGACGTAGGAATGCCCCGACCGGGTTCTCAGAGTGGTGCGCTGCAGCGTTAACATCTGGTAGAAGCGAGGCCCTGCATTGCGCTGGGAGGTGCCGGGCTGCTGTTGTAGCCAAGCGGAGCGGTGGAGAGTGCTCACTTGAAGTGCAAGGCTGTGGCTAGACTCCTTCCTCCCCCAGGTATTGCACAACTGGGGGGGTGGAGCGGGGCATTGTTTGAGAGGCAGGTCCCGTAGCAGTGCCCTGGAGGTGAGCAGCGACCAGGATGGGGTGCAACTGTGGGTGCGCCCTGCAGGTGATGGACTGAGGCCTGTGGCGGCCTGAAACTCGGGGTGCAGCCACAAAGCGCATTGGCGCTGTGCTTGCTGGGCTGTAGAGTGCTGCGCCACCGCCGGGCCTGGGACTGAACCCGAGAGTGCTTGGCTGTAACCAGGGGCCCCTGCAGTGGTTGGCTCCTCGTAGTGCAGTGAGGCTGCAACAGCATTGGCCCGGTTTGGGAATCGGGTGAGGGCTGAGTGATTATTGGTGGCCCTGGAATCTGAGGGGCCCACAGCCGATTGGCGCACACGTTGTTTGAGTTGCAGGAAGAGTGCTCTCTGCCCGGTGGGGAACTGTGTCAGAGCTGGGGAATGCATCCGAGTTTTTAGAACTGGGTGTGGTGCCTGGCTATTTCTCTGGATTGTGACCCTGGTGGGGTGTCGTGGCAGGGGTGCAGTAGCACTGTTGGGCCTTGTTGTCTCTGCCACTGTATAGAAACAAACCGGGTCCTGTGGGCTTGATCTGGATAATATGAGGGCAAGACAAAGGAATAAGTCATGAGAGCAGTGAGCTAGTAGCTTTGGGGGCGCTCTCCCTGGGGTGAGGTGCTTCAGCGCGGTGCGGGGTGCAGGGGCAAGGCAGCCACGCTGTAGGAACATTTTGTGTCTTTGCACTGGAGTGGTGGGTGGCTGGCATTCTGGCAGCTGTCCCCAACCGCCTACAGAGGGGCGCACCAGATCATTCTTTGGATATTCCACCTTGCTGCCGATGGGGAAGCCTAGAGGAAAACAGACCGTGCCTTCCCCAGACTAGGAGGATACGACACCGGACCAGGTGCACAAGGAGTCGGAAGGTGAGCCCTTGGACGTCCCCATCCAACAGCAACTGGACAAAATACTTGCAGCCATTGCTGATACTAAGGCAACGCTGTACCAAGACTTCAGTACTGTGTCAGTGAGTTTTGGTCTATTGAGGGCGGAGCATGCAAAGCTGGCGGACTGGGTCAAGCAGACCGAATCCTCCCTGGCGGTCAGTACCCAGGCACACCTGTCTAATCAGATGGGGGAATTGTCTAACTGGGTTGCTGTTCTGGAGCTACAACCTGAGGATGCAGAAGGGTAGAACCAAAGGAATAATGTGAGAATCATGGGTTTGCCAGAAGGGGTGGAAGGTATCAACATAATCCAGTAACCTGGAAGGATGGCTCCGCGAGGTGGTTGCGCCGGAGGGCCTGTCACAGTTCTACACCTTGCACAGTGTTCCGGCCAGGCCGCCGGCCCCTGGGAGGTCCCCACCCCCTGTGGTGGCTAGACTGCTCCATTTCACTGACAGGGATGCACTGTTGCAAAAAGTGTATATGGAGGGACCATAAGTGGTAGACAAGAGCAGGGTGTCCTTATTCCCCGACTACACATTGGATATTCAGAGATGCCGCACCTCCTTCCTTGAGGTCAAAAGAGCACTGCGCGACAAAGAGATCCAGTACTCCTTGATGTTCCCGGTCCAACTGTGAATAGTGCTGGGTGGGAAGAAGCACTTTTATGATGACCCTAAGGCCGCTTGGGAGTGGCTGGAAGCCTATAAGAAAGAAGGTCGTCCCGGGACACTCTCTAAGGTGGCTCAGTCTGTGGCCAGGGAGCCCGGGAAGAGGTTGCGGAAACGTAAGTGGTGAGGGACCTCAAAGAAACCAAGCCCATCACAGACTGAAAAAGTAAAAGCAGAGGCATTACAGCCCATGGCAGTTATGATGCAAGGTTGGTGCTCGTTGTCGTACGGCGGCACGGGTTCGAAGAAAGAGACTGATGAATCAGACTCTGATGCATCACGCAGTGACAGTGTTAAGTTACCGGTTGTGACTCCGAACACAGCTGATGATATTATCTAAACAGTGTGAAGCTATTTCAGACCACCATTTGGCTTCTCTTGCACCTTTCTCCTTACTTGTATTGCTTCTTCCCCCCTCTCCCTCTGTTTTATGCTCCTGTACCTGCTTCCTTTGCTTGGGGCTTTGAAGTGGATGGTGAAAGAGGGCGGGTGCGCTCCAAGGTGTGGACTGGATCGACCTATCACTGCTGGCACATCATGGGTAGGTATTGGTGTGCTTGTTGGGTGCCCGTGATGACTGCCACGCTCCCCTTAGGTTCTAGCTTAGCATTTTTCAGCTTTGGGCCTTCTCTTGTTCATGTTGTTTTGTCTTGGGTTTGGGCCGATGGCTGTTGCGAGACTGTCCTGAGGTCCGGGAGTTGTCTTGGTCAAGACATTTGTTTTTGTTCTCTGCATGCACGGGGGTAGTGCGAAGACTGGAGTGCTGATAATTAGGGGTGCGATGGGGGTGGGTGTGGGGATGCGAGACCATTCTAACCAATGCATTCCAATTCATTACCTGGAACATGGCCAAACACTATAAAATGTATGCACATCTTAAAACGAGGGATGTGCATGTGGCTCTTCTGCAGGAAACTCATTTGACAGGGGGTGAGGTGGCTAACCTGCACAGGAGATAGAGGGGTCGAATTTTTGCCACCACTTACTCTGCCTTTGTTAGGGGAGTATTGATATGGGTGAGGCCTGGGGTCCCCTTAGAACACATTCGCACTAAGGTAGACAGTGAAGGCAGGTATGTTCTGGTGACAGGGAGGTTGGCTGGGAAGGAGGTGACGATTGGGAGTTTATATGCACCAAATGTAGAACAGGTGGTGTTCCACACCTCGCTTTCCCCTCAGTTGGCTGATTATGTAGGGGGACTCACTGTCATTGGTGGTGATTTTAACTGTGTGGCGGATACTGGGGTGGACAGATCCCACCCACCACTACTGGGGTCTCCAACACACAGGGTTGCAGTGGGGTGCCTGAACTGTATTAGTCACTGGGGCCTGGAGGATGTTTGAAGGCTACAACATGCAGCGGACCAGGAATACTCATACTTCTCCCCAATGCATCAAGTCCACACTCGATTGGACACCTTCTTGTGCACACCAAGCTTCAGTGTCTCGGTCACACACACAGAGTACCAGGGAAGAACCTTATCAGATCATAGTCCCCTGCTGCTGATGTATCAGCCTCTTGGGAGGTGGCCTCTGATTCCGTTATGGAGACTGAACCCGCTGGTGTTGGAGGACGCGCCCTTTCAGGACTCTTTGAAGTCCCTTGTTGAGACATAATACTCGTTTAATGCTGGGTCGGCATCCTCCATCTTGGTGGAATAGGAGGCATTTAAGGTGGTGGTGCATGGCCACTGCCTGGGGCAATAAATCAGTGCGCAGCGGGAAATTAAGCAAGAATTGTTACATATGGAATGGAAAAATGTGATGACTGGACAATGTTCAGGGATTGGAGGCCACTGCTACTGAGCACCTGCGGGAGGCTCACACCAGCTACAACGAGGGGTTAGGAAGATTGCGGTGCCATAGCTACCCTGAGTATCTTGACAGGGTGCAGAGGGGGGAGGGGAAGGCAAGATGACTCTTAGCGTGGTTAATTAGATCACGCAGGTTCAGAAAGATGCTAGTGTGTTGCTTCACGACCCAGATGCTGTCAACACCCAGTTTAGCACCTTTTACGAGAAGTTATATTCCAGTCCCTGGCCTGTCCCTCGCCCAGACATTCAGGATTTTCTGGAGGCACTGCCATTGAAGTCCCTGGACGAGCAGGTGCAGGAGGACCTGGGAAGCCCAGTGACTTTACATGAGGTTAGTACAGCTATTGCGGCCATTGTAAAGGGGAAGACACTGGGTCCGGATGGACTTCTGGTAGAGTTTCATGTGGCCTACATTGATCAATTGGCCCCCAGATTGGTGACCCTATATGCGGAGACCCAAAGTACGTTGGTGATACCTCTCTCCAAGTCTAAGGAGGCTAACACTTCAGTGACAGAGTACAGATCACTCTCAGGGCTTAATCTCGATTTCAGGGTCCTCAGCAAAATACTGACGGTCCGGTTGCTCCTGCATATGCATTCCATTATCCATACAGATCAGAACAGCTTTATCCCCTCCCGTAACACCTTCTATAATTTGCGCAGGCTGCATTATGTTCTGTTTCATGAACGGTTAAGATCCCTGCCCTCGGTGGCGATGCTGTCAGTGGACCTGGAGAAGGCCTTTGACACAGTTAGATGGGAGTATCTCTTTGAGACTATGATGTGCCTGGGCCTTGGAGAGAGGTGGGTGAAATGGGTTCAACTGTTATATGCTTCACCAACTGCAAGGGTCAAGATCGGGAAAATTGTATCCTCTCAGTATCGCATATAGCGGGGGACTGGAGAGGGGTGCCCTCTTCACCCCTGTTGTTTGCACTGGCGATCGAGCCCCTTGCAGAGTCGATTCGTCAGGTGGTACAGGGCTAGACAGAACATTAGATGGGCGGATACATACGATTTTGTTGTATGCTGATGATTTGTTGGTATACATGCAGGCGGCAGGGCCGGGTACAGCAACGGTGCTTACACTTCTGGAGCGCTTTGAGGCGCTGTCAAGCTTTAAGGTTAAAAAGAAAAAGAATTACTTGTTTCCTTTGGGAGGCCCGACACCACAGCCAGCGTGTCTCCCGGCTGACATCAATGTGGCATCCCGCACATTCAAATATCTGGGGATTCCTATCTTTCATTCTCTTGAATACCTGAGAAGTGGGAACTTGGACAGGGCACTGCGGTCTCTTAGGGCTTACGTGCAATTCTGGTGCTCCTTGCAGTTACCTGTCATGGCAAGAGTCTCTTTACTAAAGATGGTCATGCTGCTGAGGTTGCTGTACTTTTCTGTAAATTTGCCGACCCTGATGCCTTGGGATGGTTCATTCCTCTGAATGCTCTGGTGAGGGACCTGATCTGGGGAGATGATAGACGCCAGGTTTCACTGCAGACATTACAACGTCCGATGGAGCAAGGAGGCTTGGGGTGCCAGATTTCGGACTGTATATGCTGGCTGCCCAGCTGGAATGGCTAGCGCAGTGGATGGAGGGTGTAAATGTGGATGGGACCTGGCTAATGGAACCAGATGGTGATCCTGCTCTTTTGTTGGCCAAATTGTTGTGGCCGGCAACTAGTGTCCCTTACAAGTCAGTGTTGCAGCTCACAGCCGTACACACATGGAAACGCTGCATGAGTAACCTGGGTGGGGCCCAATGGTATACTCCCCACTTCCCTTGGTCGGGATACCCCATGAGGACCCGCTGACGGTGTTCACAGCGGACAGCTGCTGGTGTGGACCGAGGCAGGTTTAGACTCAGTGGGGGATTGTTACCAGGATGGCTCTCTGCTCCCTTTTGCAGACCTCATGGATGCTTATGGCCTCTCCCTCTCCCTCAGCCGAATCTTGCAATATGAAGTGTTGATTCATACTTTTGGACAGTTATAGGATGGAGAGCGGGATGAACCTGCGACTCACCCAGTGCTCCACGTATTGAATACATTGTGCATGACAGGGCACCAAGTGCCATGGCACCATGAAGCATTGGTTACTGCAGCCACAGGCCCAAAGACGGGTCTTAGGAGTAAATCGGAAAGAGCGATAGAAAGGGACTTTACGAATGGTGAATAGGGTAAGGTATTGAGAACACTTGACTCAATTATATGCGATTAACTATATACACATGGTATATATGACGCCTCATAGATTAAATGTCACTTATGGTGGTGAGTTGCGGAAATGCCCGAGGTGTGGTTGTGGATGCTGGCTTCATCCTTATGACATGGAGTTGTGATGTAGTGTGTCTTTACTCGGAGGGAGTCCTGGCCAAGATTAGGGATGCATTGGGGAGGGACCTGGCGGTGTCCATAGAGGCCTGTCTGTTGGGGCTCTTCCCACATCCTCCAAAGAGGAAATTAGAGAATTGGTTTATAGACCTGGTCTTGGGCCTGGCTAAGAGGAGGATTGCACTGGTGTGGAAATCTGCTATGGGACCGCAGGTGACTAGCTGGAACAGTGAGGTTATTAGCCAGGCAGGAGCAGAGGCTAGAGCCTTGGGCTGGGAGGAGGCGAGGGGCATCCGGAGACAGCCGATTGCAGATTCATGGAAAGAAGTGTTGGAGTACTGGGAGTACCCGGGACAGGTACGCAGTACCGCGGGTGAGGCAGTGAGTGATAGCGAATGATTCAGGCATTTGCACAGGTGGGCTAAGCTGGAGTGGCTTTGATGGCGCATGGCCCCACCTTCCTGTGAGAATGGATGGATGACACTGGAGTTGAGTGGCCGTGGGTTTGGGGCCGGAGTCGGTGGGGTGGAGGTTACCCCCTCCCTCCTTTCCGTTCCCTTTCCCCCCGAGCAACACAAGTGAAGAACGGCATACATTACATAACTATTAACATTATGACTACCCCAACAAACACAATTGCACTCTTGTCCCCTCTTAGCATGCAGTTCCTTTGGTTCCTTATTATATCTTTGTTCTTTTTGAATCATTTTTCATTTTATTGGATTATGTGTTTAGGCCTCATTGGTTGTGTGTACAACGCTGGAGACACTGCCTGATCCAGATACGGAACTGGAGTTGCCCCCTGAGGCAGAGCGAGGAAATAGAGTTAAGCAGCGGCCCAGCTAGTCACTTACTGGGGCGGCGAGGTAGTGGCGTTCGAGGATGAGTAGTCACCAGGCTCCAATATGGGTTCAATGCTGATGCGCCCTACCCCAGGATTATAATTGAAGTGTATATTACCCTGTCTGGTGTAATGATTGAGTCATATACTGAAACTTTGATGGTGCAAATGTTTTACAGAAATATTGTGGAAACAAAAAACCTAAAATGTTAATAAAGATATGTTTAAAAAAAAAAGGTATAGCTGAAGATTCTTGAACAGGCAGTGGTGAACTGTTTTTGTACTGTTATTAACTATTTACTGCCAGATTGTGTTGATTGTTTTGTGTTGCCAGTGAAAGAGATGACAGTAGAAAGAATCTACGCTAGGTTACCGCTCATTCAATCACCGCTAATGTTTCTAACCACCACGTGACCCTCACCACTCCAATCCGGCACGTCGATATATAGGAACCCGCATACCGGCCCAACTCTCAACCTTCTACACAGATCGTATTTTGGAGAAACGCCGACTTTTTATGACATTCACGGTAAGCTTTGAGACAGTACCAGATACCGCGTAGACAGCATATTAACCCGTATTGAAACAATTTTATTAAAAATCGCTTTTCCCCGAACAGCATCACACCTCGTACGGAGACCTTGCAGGTCACAGGTCAGAACGCTTTACTTCACCCGTAATATGTACATGTCTCACAATCTGTGTCGCTTAACGCATGCCACACGGCCCCTAACAGGCACCTAGCGTTATTACACCTGGGTCACCATTATCACGCCCCGCCATAGAGACAACTCACTATCACCATCTTGGTACAGTAAATGGTAAAACATAGAAAAATCACGAACACTGATGACACTGTCCTTCCGAATCCTCCGCATGCACGTCATTTAAAGAGAATCACATGTATGACAACAATACATGTTTAGATTCTTAATGCAACGTTTGCCAAATGAACCCAAAGTTCTCTTGTATTACTCCATAGAATCCCAAGTTCCCTGACGAAGGGCACATGCCCGAAATGCATTGGGCACAATTGTAATGGAATTTTCTGAAGATTTTTATGAACGAATAAAACACGTATCAAAAGAAATAAACACGATTGAAACCGCGATCACAACCTTTGAATGAACTTTATTGAACACAAGATGAACATTTGTATATGAGTGCTTTGAAGGGACGTTACTCCTGAGGGAAGTACCGCTATTTGAGAGTAGAAAGAATCCCCCACACCCTACATTTATCAACTTTCAGGAAGGCTTCAAAGTGAAGCATGGAGTCTTTGGTACACGTGTTTGCATTTACATCCATAGCATAAAGAAATGCCTTGTTTTTTAACACTTTTAATCCGATGTATAAAAAGATGAAAATCATGTTTATAATATTTCTGTTCTGTATATATGGACTTGTGTACCTATATTGGTAATTGTGTTATACTGCCAATTCCCTGACAGACTATTCATTTTTCGATGCATTCTGTGTGGTGCCACGCATCTCGTTTGGGAGCTCACGTTGTAGCTGTCACAAAGCTTCACTGACTGTTTGACATCAACATGTATTTGTAAAATAAAATGTATATTGCCTGCTCACAACAAATGTTGTATGCTCTTCGCCTCTGCTAGTTTATGGCTATTGCTCTGTCTGTGATTACTGCTCTTTGTGACAACCAGTTGCCCACTGAAATGACAGCCTGCCGCCAGCATATGAAATGAGAATGGCCTGCTGTTAAGAATAGAAAAGGGAGACAATCTTGACCAGAGGCCTTCTGAGACTGGAGGCCATCGTCCAGGGACTTTTCGAGCAGGCTTCGTGCTGATTGCCTCTTAAAACATGACTGTGTTGGGGCTTTTGAACAATATCTGCAAGGTCTAATATACCATCTTTTTTTAGCAGCCACAGCAGTGTTAGGGTGGTCTTAAATATACTGCATAATGATGGATGAAGATGCTTCAGTTAATCTTACAGACTAGAACATCATCTGGCTAGCACTCCCTCCCATTGTATTTGGCAGCTGTGTCATTACAGAAGATAGCCAACCATATGCAAAATCTTTGTCCCACCCTGAGGTTACTGGTTCTCCCTTTCAGTTGGGTCACGGGCTGCAGTTGAAACTGGACAGTGTCTTTTGGCTAGGGCCCACAACTCACTTGCATGTATTTGATCTATTTCTGAAATGGTGTATCCAAGCTAAAATGATTGAATAGGATACTATTCAAAACTGTTCCCCAAGTTGATGAGTGAATTTTCATAATTGTGAAATTAACCCCTTCGGTGCTCATGACGGAATAGTTCCATGTTGAGCACCAGTGCTTCTGTGCTCATGACGGAACCATTCCATCATGAGGACATGGGGACGAAATCCCTCAGCTGTAAACAGCAGAGGGATTTCCATTTTTTGGGGGGCCGTAGGAGGTGGAGAAGAGCTTCCCCAACCTCCTGAAACCCTTCCCTGGTTTTCAATGTAATGACGATCTCACGCTGTCTTCATTACATTGAAAACTAAACTGAAACTTAGTTTCAGTTTTAGTGTTTCAGTGCTCGTGGGGTAATCTCAGCCCCCGAGCACCGAAGCACTTGGGAGAGGTATTGTTGGAAAGGGGAGAATCTCCCCTTCCCTAGTGGATCCCTGCTTGGGTATCACCCCAGGAGGCGATCCCCAATCAATGATCCATCCTCTAGCACCAGGGATGGGAGAGCGGCCCCTTGGGCAAGAGCCTTTGCTCTCCATATTTTGTTTTGGGCACCACAGTCTTTCTACCCCTGGTGGGAAGATGGAGGCAGTAGCCCCCAAACTGCCCCCAGAGGGCAGAAAGCCCACTAGACACCAGGGATTTTTTTTTATTGATGATGGAGTGGGGGCTGCCCAAAAAGGGCATGGCAATGCCCCCCCCCGAGAAATGTCAGACTTTCTGCCCCTCGGGGTGGCAAAAAGCCCACTAGAAACCAGGATTTTTTTATTGATGTTGGGGAGCGGGCTACCCAAAAAATGCATGACAATGCCCCCACCCTCCTCAGAGAAATGTCACATCTTTCTGCCCCACCAGGGGACAGAAAGCCCACTAGAAACCAGGGATTTTTTTTATTGATGTTGGGGTGGGGGCTGCATAAAATAGGCATGACAATGCCCCAACCGCCAGTGAAATTCCAGTCTTTCTGCACCGCGGGGGGGGCGGGGGCTGAAAGCCCATTAGAAACCAGGGATTTTTTTTTATTGATGTTGGGGTGGGGGCTGCCCAAGATGGGCAGGCCAATGTCCCCACCCCCCCCCCCCCAAAAAAAGCAACAGTCTTTCTGCTCCCCCTGGGCCAGATGGGGGAATAGCCCCTGATCTGCCTCCGGGGACAGGGCAGAATGCCCACTAGGCACCAGGGATTTATTTCTTAATAATGTAGGGGTGGTGTCTGCCCAGAATGGGCATGATAATGCCCCCATCCGAAAAACAATTACCACAGTCTTTCTGCCCCTCCCCAGAGGCATATTGGGGCAAAGGCCCCTTATATACCCCCGGGGGACAGAAACCCCACTAGGCTTCAGGATTTTTTTTTTAATTCAAGGGTGAGGTCAGCCCAGAATGTGCATGCCAATGCCCACATCTCCTTAAAAAAAATCCCGTTTTTCTGCCCCCTCCCCGATTTCCCCCAAGGGCAAGCTCACTAGGCACAGACTTGTTTTTAGCAATGTGCCTGCCTGTGGATTTTGGGCCCTAGCGCAGCCGGCACATAGGAAAACCTAGCAAACCTGTACATTTTTTAAATTAGACACCAAGGGGAATCCTGGATGGGGTTACTTGTGTACCTGTCACTTGGTTCTGTTACCCAGAATCCCTTGCAAACCTCAAACGTTAAAAAAAAAACATTTTCCTCACATTTCTGTGATGGAAAGTTTTGGGATCTGTGTTGATCCACAAAATTCCACCAACCCCGCATTGGCCAAAGTCTACTGAGAAAAATGGTACCTCACTGGTGTGGGTAGGCCTTGTGCCCACGACAGGAAACGGTCCAAAATGCAACATGGACACACCACATTTCCTCTGTAAAAACGGGCCCTTTTTTTGCAAAGTGCCTAGCTGCAGATTTTTAACCCTAGCTCTGCCAGCACCTACGGAAAACTCGCAAACCTATACATTTTTAAAACTAGACACCCAGGGGAATCCAGAATGGGTTGACTTGTCTGTCTCTAACCAGGTTCTGTTACCCAGAATCCCTTTCAAACCTCAAACTTTATAAAACAAAATAAAAAAAATTCCTCAGATTTTTGTAGTGGAAAGTTCTGGAATCTGCGTGGGTCCACAAAACTTCACGCACCCTGCATTCCCCAAAATCTTCAGAGAAAAATGGTACCTCACTTGTGTGCGTAGGCTTAGTGCCCACAACAGGAAACTTCACAAACGCAACATGGACACACCACATTTTCATAGTGTATACTGACCCTTTTTTTGCAAAGTCCTAGCTGCTGATTTTAAACCCTAGCTCTGCCGGCACATAGGGAAACCAAGCCAACCTATACATTTTTGAAAACTAGACACCCAGGGAAATCCAGGATGGTCTGAATTGACTGGCTCTCACCAGGTTATGTTACCCAGAATCCCTTGCAAACCTCAAAATGTTTAAAAAAAACATTTTCCTCACATTTCTGTGGTGGAAAGTTCTGGAATCTGTGTGGATTCACAAAATTCCACCCATGCCACATTCCCCAACCTCTTCCAAGAAAAATGGTACCTCACATGTGTGGGTAGGCCTAGTACTCATGACAGGAAACAGCCAAAAACGCAACGTGGGCACACCACATTTTACAGCGAAAAATGACACTATTCTAGCTGTAGATTTTGAACCATAGCTCTGCAGACACCTAGGGAATCATAGTAAACCTATACTTTTTTGAAAACTAGACACCCAGGAGAATCTAGGATGGGGTGACTTGTCTGGCTCTCACCAGGTTCTGTTACCCAAAATCCCTGGCAAACCTCAAACTTAGTAAAAAAAAACATTGTCCTCACATTTCTGTGGTGGAAAGTTCGGCAATCTGCGTTGATCTACAAAATCCCCCGCACATCGCATTCCACAAAATCTTCTGAGAAAAATGGTACCTCACTTGTGTGGGTAGGCCAAGTGCCCGCGACCAAAAACGGCCAAAAACGCAATGTGGACACAACACATTTTACAGTGAAAAATGACACTATTCTTGTTGCAGATTTTGAACCCTAGCTCTGCCGGCACCTAGGGAAACCCAGCAAACCAATACATTTTTGAAAACTAAACACCCAGGGGAATCGAGGATGGAGTGAATTGTCTGGCTCTCACCAGGTTCTGTTACCCAGAATCCCTGGCAAACCTCAAAATTTGTAAAAAAAAAAACACATTTTCCTCACATTTCTGTGGTGGAAAGTTCTGGAATCTGCGTGGATCCACAAATTTCCTTCTACACAGCATTTCCCCAAGTCTCCCGATAAAAATGGTACCTCACTCACGTGGGTGGGCCAAGTACCTGCAACAGGCAAGGGCACACAACCTATTGAGGCGACATCAAAATTACCTATTACAAAACAACCTGGTTTTGCAAGGGGGTCCCATGAGTTTTTGGCCCCGGGCTCGGCGGCAACCTAGAGAAACCTAGGGCCACCTAGGGAAACCTATCAAACTCACACATTTCTGAAAACTAGATACTAGATACCAGGGGGAGTCCAGCAAGGTATGGCTTGCGTGGATCCCCCAACATTTCCCTACCCAGACTCCCCTGAAAACCTCAAATTTTGTTGAAAAAATAAATTTTTTCTCAAATTTCTGTGGGAAAGTTGTAGGATCACTGGACTGACACAAATCATAGCCGATATCTCTTGCTAGTATAGTACTTTTGGTTTGCTGATCTATGTGTAACTTCTTTGAATCCTGAATGACCAACTCATTAAGAGCATCTATTGCATCCTTGGGGACCACGGGCAGAAATACAGAGCGGGTGGACTTGTTGTATACATTAACACCCTGTTCTCTCAATAAAACATCATCCAACCCCTCATACTCACCACCCCTTTCCAAACTGTCCATGTCCCTTAGAATTTCCAAATCGGAAATCTGTAATGTTGTTGGAACATTCAAGTTTCTCACATCTCGCTGTTCACCAGGCCTGTCTGTTACATAATATTTGGCCAATCTTAGTTTACGTGCACATTTAAAACAATCTATACAGTTTTGTACATAGTCCATGTCCTCAGGGGCACAGTAAGAAAGACCTCGGGACAAAATGTTTAATTGTTCTGCATTTAATGTTAGATCAGAAAAATTGATGATACTGATATTGCTGTCCATTATCTCTTCTTCTTGTTGGCGACTTTCTTTGCCGTCTGGTCTACATGTTCTCTGTGACCTGCAGGCTTTCCTCTTTCTCTTCCTCCCCCTTGGAATGGATTTTTTTGTCCACATAAGGGCCTCAAATTTGTACTTCTGTCCCAACGCAAAAAACACAACTCGTCTGCTACAGTGGGAATGCTACTGGGCTGCCATGTCTCATAGTTTTCAATTTCTTACTCTGAACTAAGATCTGATTCCGACTCCACAATCCGCGGATTCACATTACTTTTGGGGCCTGTGGCCATCTTCTGTTGCCTGATATTTTCAAATTGTATGGAGAAAGTAAAAGTATTGCCCCTCTGGTAGTCCAGCTTGTCCCTTCTGAACTTTCTTGCTTCACAAACTTTAATAATCTATTCAAATTTTGTAATCCTCTCTTGCATTTCGCCCTGTAATTTCTTGATGTTGTCTTGATCTGGCAATCTGCTTAGCTGTTCAGAAAGTGTGACAATTTCTTTGAGAATGGCCTCCCTGTCTATGTCTGCATTTTTATTTAAAATAGCCTACATGCGCTTAGAGGAATCAGCATTATTCAGGGCCCAATCTCGCAGCATATCTGGGTTGGGATGCTAATACGTAGGTGCAATTAATACGCGAAGGCTACTCAGGTCCCTTCCCACTATATATATATATATATATGTATAAGTTCAAAGGAGTCCGCCTGTTACACCGTCAACCTGCCAATGACTCGTTGGTGCCAGCCGTGGCGGCAGAAGCCACGAATATCAATGAAAATCCAAATCCCAATCAGGAAGGAGGCAGCACGCCACTTCAACCAATGGTATGTTTAATGGAACAGTAACAACGCGTTTTGGCAGGAATTGCCTTTGTCGAGTTACCAAGCACTTGTATTGGACGCCATTAAATGCCGCTTACGTGTACATGGAAATGAAAAAAATCCTGCATTGCATTGGAGGCTTATAGTCATAAAACATGAAATAATATATCCATATAAACCTTAAAATAAGTGTGCAACTCTATATAGAATTAAGATCAAACTAGTAGCACAAACAACATGTTGGCTAAATGAAAATTAACAGCGTAGCATTGGCACTTACAGGAGCTGTTCATAAATATAAAGAAAAGACCATACCCAATAGTTTTCAGTCGCAGTAAGATACAGTTGCATAGAAATATACAGCAGAAATTTGTCAAAAACATGAGACACCCTGTAACTGCAAATACTGTGTGCATTCATGGAAAATCAATTAATCGTTGATCAACATCTTGAACTTAATGCATTTCAGTGTATATGCTGCGATATACAACTGCTGAAATCATTGGCTGGTATGTACAAATATTACAATACGGCTGTCAGACCACCCAACCGAAAACACTTTATGATAAGCATACATCTGATTTTTACACATAAATAGAGACGGAAAACTATTTTTCTGTTGTCTGTATTTATATTCAGAAACGGCAAAATACTAGTAAAGTTTGCTGCGCTGCCGTGCTTCAGCCCAGAGTTGCCATGCCCCTTTTCCTTTTCTTGCTGCCCCAGCCCTTCTTTTGAATTTGTAATCTCTAGGGCTCCGCCGCTCGAGTGAGCTCAGCACCAGCCCGTCGCCTTTTCGCAAGGTAAGTGTACTTCTGTGACCTCAGGGGACAGATTAATGGCGGCCTCACATCGACCCAGGACACTACCCCTCAAATGCCACTCTTGACACTGTCTGTTCCGCTGCTGCCTTGGACTCCGGCTCTGGCCCCCGACCCCGTATGTACCGGCAGCACCATGGGGGTTTATATCGTTTATTTGTTTGTTTAGAACAGCATTCATTGATGTGACAGATTAGGATAATGGCAACTCAGGGATTGGGCATTGTATTCTGCAAGCTGTGCTTTCTAATAGTCAAGATGATACATTTAATAGTTGTGTTCGTCTGGCCCATAAAATAATGCTCAGTCCACATCCTGCCTGATTTGTTCACCATTATTACCTGATCATTAACGCGCATGGCTATTAATGCTTCCTCAGACACTGGGCGTCCATAGTTCAGGAAAATGCACAGGGCTGTGTTGCCATGGCAATACCAGATAGCAGGATTAAGAAAAGACAATTCCATAACCTTTAATTCACCAGGGTGAACAAATGATCAGATGTTTCCGAGGGGAGATGCTGGTTGACATTTTTAGAGCTTTTGTTCTGTTCGTTAAAAGTCCAAAGACCTTGTTTGTTGGTATATTGGTTGTGCAACACACCTGTGAACCGACAATTCGTGTGGGATATCATCTCACCAAAAAGGGGCTTAAAAGCTCGAAATTACATCAGTAAATAGTAAGCCCATTGAACGCTGGTTGCTACCGGCAGTACTTTTGTCTTTTTTAATGTCAGACAATTTGCCCACAGAAGAAAGGAATGCATGGTCACAACCAGTACAAGGTTTTCGAAAGGCAAAGGGTAGCCATAGCTAGATGGTTGCAGTCCAAGCTTCAGTAACACAGACAAAACAAATGCAGCAGCGCTTTTACCCTCACCCCCCCCAAAACTTCCCTTTCGTTTAATCACAAGGCAAATTATATTCACTGTTTGAAGCCATGTCTGAAGTGTTGAATAAATGAATGAATAGTTGGATGGACATTCGATCCATGGTGAATACACAGTTGACAAACCCTCAACTCTTGTGTCCGTGTACAAACAGTTGTACATATGTTTTTTGGGACTGAAATAAATGAGGAAAAACACTAGCTGTAGCGTCGGTCTTTTGTTTGTGGCAAAAATAAATGCGGATGAGTACAGAAAAAATGCCCAAAAAATAAATATGGATAAATACAGACGGAAATGGCAAAAAAATATATACCATAAAACCGGGAGCCCTGATAATAAATCATGATTCGTGGACAGCAGATTCTGCGATAATTAATTGCATACCACAGTATATCCCCACCGAGGATGAATTTATCGCATATTGCCACAATATAAGATGAACATATTGCACCATAATAACACATGATACTACATGCTGTTATGTACCAATTCATGAAATATGAACAGTGGAATTTAGATAAAACGTTACATGCCATTGGTTTTCTACAGCAGAGTGCTGCAATCGATATTCATCATGTGCATCAAGTAAGCATATGTAAGGCGTTCAAACACCGTGTGTTTGGGATGATCGTATAAGTGTGACCTAAGTGACACCGTAAATAAAGTGAAAGTGAGTGTAAATCTAGAAAAAAGATTCTTCTGTGTATGTGCGCAACTGCTCATCACAATTCCTAATGTGGGCGGACATGCCCAATATTCTGAGGATCATCACAATAAGATGTCCCTCAGTACAATCTTGCTCTAACTGATATTTGAAATACATATTATCAGTATACATGGTACTAGTAGGACAAGTGCCCATAACCCTCCTATATGGGATTGGAATCTGTAATAGTCCACCCAACATTAGGCAGAAAAATGCACACTCCACAATGGTCCAAAATAATACTAAAAAGTGCACCCTAATAATTACTAATGAAATATTGATCAAAATACAGAATCATCTATACAATTCAAATTTAAAAAGTAATAGTTGAAAGCAAGGGAGAGCTAGGGGAAACTATACCCCTGTGTGAGTTGCTAGCTCCTCTTCCTAATTGAGACCAAAAGGCATTCTGGTATTGAGGTCGATGATATAACGTGATTCATAAATCCGCAATTGTTTTTCTCTGTCACTGCCTCTGATATGTTTGTATACCCTGTCAAACCCTACATATGTGAGTAATTTGTTATTACTTTGATGAACATTATAAAAGTGTCTCTTTACAGGGTAATTGAAATCCAGGTTCGTAATCATCCTTAGGTGTTCAAGTATAAGTTTTTTCACTGGTGGTATGGTGCTCCCTATATAGCAAAGACCCATAGAAACTCAAATGCGTAAACCACATGGTTAGTTGTACATTTGATGAACTTAGAGATGACTTTTTCCTTGCCACTAAAGGTCCTATAGGTTTTACAATTGTCACTGTTCTTGCAGGCCTTGCAAGCATGGCATTTGTGGAACCCTTTATTGGCATGTAGCCACGTAGTGGTTGGTTCAGTTTGATAGTAAATTCTCACTAGCTTGTCTCGGAGTGAAATGGGTCTCGTATATGTCACAGTAGGGCAATTGCCCATGCTTTTACCAATGATGGGATCAGCCTGTATGAGACCCCACTGCTTTCTCAGCACAGATTTTAGTTTTCCTGATCGATCATTGTGGGTCGTGATAATTCTTGGTATACTGGATAAACTTTTTAGTGAGGGTAATCTACTCCTGTTGAACAATACCTCTTCTTGTTTGATATCTTTCTATATCATAGTGGCCTGTGACAGAACTTTGCCAGAGTATCCCCTCTCTTTGAATCTTTTTAGCATAACATCACATTCCTCCCTGTACCCATGATCAGTGCTGCAGTTCCTGCAAGCCCACAGGAGCTCGCCATACGGGATAGCATTGAGGAAAGAGCTGGGTGGTGCCTGCGTGCATGTACTGTGGTGTTACTGGCAGTCTCTTTCCTGAATCGACATGTTACAAGTTTATTTTCCTGCACTGTAACACATATGTCTAGGAAATCACATGTAGTTTGACTTATTTTATGTCTGAAGCTGAGATTAAGATTATTGCATAACAAAGACTCAATGAACCTCAAGGCTTGTTCTTTTTCGCCATCCCAGATGATAAAAAGGTTGTCAATATATCTTAACCATAACAGTATATGACTAGTGAAGTCAGCATTGGCATCTGTCTAGACCACTTGCTCCTCCCACCAGCCTAGGAACAAGTTCACCAGGCTGGGGGCGACACAGGTGCCCATCGCAGTACCAGATTTCTGGTGATATAACACCTTGTCAAACAAAAAAATATTTTCGATTAGGAGAATATTTCATCATCAGTTTCAACATTTCGGTATGGTCATAAAAGTCAATTGGCCTTCTCCCCAAATAGTATAAGCAGACTTTTACTCCTCGATCCTGGTTGATACACATATACAATGAACAAACGCCCAATGTTATTAGTGGGTAATCCTTCTCCCGTTCAATATCATGGATACTCTTGAGGAAATCGGTGCTGTCTTGACAGCATGACCTGAGATCCTTGACATATGGTGCCAAGAAGTAATCCAAGAAAATAGAAGCATTTTCAAGAAGGGTCCCATTCAAGGAGAAAATTGGTCGCCCGGTGGTTTAGTTGCATGTTTGTGCACCTTGGGTAGAAGGTATAGACAAGGATTGTTATTCTTGAGAAATCTGAGTTCGTCATCATCCAAAAGATCTGCATTCCACTAGTTATTGAGCATCTCATGGCATCTAGTGATGGTATTTTCATATCCTTGCCATCTAATACTTTCATAGCATCCTTATCAGAGGGTTTTAGAACTATGGAGGAATCCATAAGCAATTCATGTAAAGCAGTTTGTTGATTCCTGGTTAAATTGTCTCTTATATTGTAATTCTGATGTCCTCTTAGACCTACCATTCCTGGATCATAACTGAGTGGAATGCCTCAATGTTGTCATGTGTTATCAAAATGGGGGGTTACGTCCAACTAGAGGGCCTGTTAGGATGTGGTAAACTTACAAAAGGACAGAATTCCCAGGCCACCAATTTCTGAGCTGCTATTTATTTCAGCAGACTAGAAGTCAACACAACTTGTCACTGTCCCCTGCTATACACTTTAGCATTATTCACTGACATTTCTATATAATACTTTTACACTTTTAGATATGCCATACAAAAAGATACACAGCTCATAAAACAGTGCAATTTTACCAAAAATCAAAATCGTGATCATTAGATTTGAAAAAACAAAATATGAAATTCCATTATTCATCAATGAAAGCAATTCTTGCAGTATATAAAAATGTTTGCATTACACCAGTCTATAACATTTTTCTAAAACTGTCTCACTATGCACTAAATTTGGCTTCTGAAAGACCAGCTGCCCTTGGGGAAAAGAAAATCCTATACATCTCTGTGGGGATATATCTGTATGTGCACTACCTCTACAGAGTTAAACTGTAATGAATGTCCCTCATGGGCGTTAAAAGGAAGGGTCGACGCATTTCCAATCCACTGTCTGCTCTGGGGATTTTCGTCGGGGCTTTGAACCACAGTGTAATCTGTGAAAATTAGGAAAGTAAAAGTGTTTTATATATTTGAGTCCTTATTCCTCTCGCTCTAAATTTGTATCCGCGTGATATGTTTCTAATGTACCTGTATGTCCGAGTAGTTAGAATCTGTGGACTGCTTGGCGTGGGCTGGGTCATCTTGGCGTTATGACCTAAGTGGTAACATTTGATTGTTAAGTATCTGTGTGAATGACTGCAAAACATAAGATTCCTAATTTGTCGCTTTATCTTACTTGAGTTTAGGAGAGTGTTCCATTTTTATGTTTGGATGGTCTTGCGTGGGTCCGCTTGTATTCAGATGATTATTTTGTCAGCGCGGGCTGCTAGACGATCAATGTTGTCATGTGGCATATTTGGATTATACTGTGATTTTATTTTAAGGCCACTTCTACATGTTGAATTCACCACAAATCCTAGGTCAGTAAGTGTATTACCCACATCATTGATCACCTCTAGATTGTTCTCCAATTCATGGATACTTATGATAGAATGTGCATCTTCCACTGAGAACATTACCATGGGATTTGTAGCTTGTTGAGCTACAGATGGGTATGCAGTTCCTAAAAAGGGGACAAGGGAAAGGGCAGGTCTTTCTTCGTGATGCCCTCACACACCCGGAATATTGTCATGCTTCATCATTGGGCTCGGCTCCTCGTCGGGCCAGCGCTTCAATGCCCGACGGGCTCCCATAAACGAGGCACTTTGGTGGAGATCTTTTGAAGAAGCCGTGGGGTGCGTGCGGGTAAGAGGGCAAGGGCAGTGAGGGGAGCCCAGTGACGACTACAGTGACGGCGGGAACCGGGGGTATTATATAGCTGAACACCCTCGGCGTTTATTTCCGCTACAATGGTGGTGTGAGACCTGCAACGGCGCCCGCGGCGGGAGAGTGGCCTCCACGTCGGGACCCCCACCGGATGGAGGGGTCCTGCGGGAGCACTGCAGCCCTCAGCCCTTAAAATGGGGCGGTCAGGTGCCATTTCACAGCCACTTGAAGAGCACTGGCCTGTGGCACTGTAGCCCGCATGCTGCCTCTGCCTCAGAATCCCTCTTAATGTGAACAAGGGGTTCTTGGGCCCACCGCCATCCAACAAGCAAGCTCTCCTAAGGCGAGGCTCTGGTGGCAGGGAGCTCTTTACACCGGAGCGAAAGGAGTGTGGATCCCGGAGTGGGAGAACACCCTGGGGCCCTGGGTTGCATTGAGGCCCAGGCGAAAACAGCCCCTCAGGCATTACTTGACAACAGAGTTGAAAGAAGAAGCAGACAGAAAGGAGCTGCTTTCATTCGATGAGCAATGAGGGGCTTCCACACTGATCGGATGGGATCCCTGGTCCCGTGAGGCGGGTTTTTGGTGTAGAGCAACTGTAGTGGCAACTGGCGACCCCCAGGCAGTGATGCCCCAGCTGACGGACCCGAGCAATTCTCTGCCCCTCCAACAAGGTGTTCTCTGGATCCGTTGGAGGCCCGCGCTGTCTACGTTGTTCACACATCTTCCTCCCCAAGAAGGTCTCCCAGCCTAAGAAGGGGCGAGGGGCTGGGGTGATGGGGAGAGTCCAGGTTCCCCACTGGAGTGGGGTGTTTTCTCTTTCCTGCTAAGGAGATACCCCGACCAAGTTGGTCCCTATGCCACCCAAAAAAACTCAACCCACAAAGATCTCCAGCTTCTTCACCCACACTACTAAAGGATCGAGCAGTGAAGGGCATCCCGCCGGAGCTATGGCACTCACACTGGAGAATTTGATGGCCTCCGTATGTGAATTTAAGCAAGAACTCAGAGACGACATTAAGGCTGACATGGTGGCCTCTTTTGATGCATTCAAGGCTAAAATGGGGGGCCGACTGGTGTCTCTGCAGGCGGATGTTGGCTCGATAGGCGCCCTTGCTCTTGACTTGGAAGCGAAGTATCAGGAGCTGGAGGACAGTGTGCGTCCCTTAGTGGCCCACTCTCAAGACTTGTGATCCCAGCTGAAAGCCTGGGATTGCTATAGAGGGACTACATTCAGCAATCATGGTGATACATTATGTACAATTCAGACCCAATAAGACAATGCCCAGACTGTAAATTTCCAGTTGGAGGCAACTAGACAAAGGAGGTACAGAAGGATGGGTTTTGATTCTGAGACCGGGCACACACTGTCTTACTGTCAAGGTCGTTCTGCCTATGGTGGGGACATGCCTCTATCTAGTGGGAAAGGTACGCGCTAGTTAAAAACCGTGTATTCGTTAGTACAGCAAGGCCCAACCTTAAAGAAACGAACAATTGTTACTTACCTGTAAACAGGTGGTTCTCCAGTATTGGTGTCTTTCATAGATTCACATGCTTGAATATTCCCCGTCGTCGAAGTGGGAGTCCCACGGTAAATAAAATAGCAATAATGCTAATAATATATATATATATATAATATATAAGAATATATAAAGTATTATATAGGTAGCAAACTGAAAAAATATGCACTTAAAACCTTTACAAAGGTTACTACATAGGAATGCATTAGAGAGAAAAAACTCATTTGTAACATATCAGTGTCATTATGTTAGTCCAAACTGCAGCCAATCAGGCTCAAGCACCCTCTAGAACCTTCTCCTCAGAAGCTCAAGCCCTCAGATTTTCGTAGCACTAGTACTAATAGCGCATGAGGAGAAAAGAGCCTCTGAGGGGAGGATGGGTGGGTCGCATGTGAATCTATGAAAGACACCAATACTGGAGAACCACCTGTTTACAGGTAAGTAACAATTGTTCTTCTCCAGTATTAGGGGTGTCTTTCATAGATTCACATGCTTGAATAGAATAGATAGCAGTAACCTCCTGAAGATGAGATTGCAATATGTCCCAACAATAGAAGAACAATACATATAGCATAAAAGCAAGGCAATCTCAAGAATGGAGGAGGGAAAGAGGCTCACCTTATTTGAAAAGATGACGAAGCACTGCTTGCCCCACTGCGGTGTCCGCCTCGTTGACAGCATCCAAACAATAATGTCTGGTAAAGGTGTGCCTGCTGGACCATGTCGCCGCCCGACAAATCTGGTGTAGAGGCACTCCGGCAAACAATGCGATGGACGACGCCATCGCTCTCGTAGAATGTGCTCTCACTGGAGTAGGTAAAGGCCTGCCAGCCTGCTGATGGCAAAAAGAAATGGCTGATGATAGCCATCGAGTTATAGTCTGTTTAGTCACTGCGTGCCCTTTGCGCAGTAGCCCATATGCTAAGAATAGCTGGTTGGATTTACGAAAAGGGGCTGTCCTAGAAATGTAGAATTTCAGACACCGTTTGATGTCTAAGGAATGAAGTCTCTGTTCCGCAGGAGATTTAGGATCCGGGAAAAAAGTCTTTAAGAAAACTGGCTCGTTCAAATGGAAGTCAGAAGGCACTTTTGGGAGAAAAGAAGGATTTGTACGAAGGGACACTCCATCAGGTTTGAACTGCAAATATGGAGGCTTGATGGTAAAAGCGTGTAAGTCACTGACTCGACGAGACGAAGTTAAGGCTAAAAGCAAAGCCACTTTCCAGGTCAGAAATTTGAGATTTGAACGATGAATTGGCTCAAATGGAGGTTTCATAAGTTGTGATAATACCACGTTGAGGTGCCAAGCTGGAGGAGGGCGCCTTAACGGAGGGAACTTCCTGAAAAGTCCTTTAAAGAACTGTCGGATGATTCTGGATGAACAGAGAGACGTAGAGCCATCATGGCGGTAGCGCGAAATGGCCGCCAAAAAGACTCTCAATGTGGCATGTGAAAGACCAGACTGAGCAAGACTTAAGAAGAACGGTAACAATTGCTCTGGAGTGGAACTTAAAGGATGTACGTTGGATGCTGCGCACCAATGACAAAAGCGCTTCCACTTTAGTCTATATGTTTTGATTGTTGATGGAGCTCTAGCCGACGCTAGGATGTCTCTACAGTCCTGTGGTATACTTAAAGAGGCAAACTCCATGAATTCAGGTTCCAAGCCCATAACTGAAGCGTTGACGGATCCGGATGACACACTTGTCCGCCGTCCATGGTTAGAAGATCCGGACGTGGATGGAGGCGAATTGGTTTGCATTGGGACATCAGAAGGAGTTCTGAAAACCACGCCTGCCTGGGCCAACGTGGGGCGATTAAGATCAAACGGCAGGGTTGCCTGCGCATCTTCCATAACGTCCTTGGTACCAGTGGGAGTGGTGGAAACGCATATGCAAATAGGCCGGTCCAATCCATGAGTAGGGCATTGCCGCTGGACTCCGGATGCGGATGCCAACTGGCAAAAGCCTGGCATTTTCGATTCACTGGCGTTGCAAATAGGTCGAGCTTGGGATGACCCCATTGGTGGAACACGAGGTCCAGAGTCGGCTGGTGTAACTCCCATTCGTGAGTGGATGACGCAGACCTGCTTAGGGAATCTGCTAGTATGTTTGACGCTCCCGGCAAATGGACCGCTGTCAAGGAGATGTGGTGACGAATTGCCCATTCCCAAATCTTCTGGGCCAGACAAGACAGGGGCTGAGATTTCGTGCCTCCCTGCTTGTTCATGTAGTGCATGCTGGTGGTGTTGTCCGTCTGAACCAGCACTGATTCTCCGTGCACCACCGGTAAGAAGGCCTTCAGCGCCAGGAAGATCGCCAGCAATTCCAGCCTGTTGATATGCCAGGTTTTCTGCGTCGCCGTCCACTTTCCTTTGATGGAGAGATCGAGGAGGTGGGCCCCCCATCCGTCCATGGACGCATCCGTTGTCAATGTCAGATCTGGAGTTTGGAGCAGGAAAGAGACCCCTTGGTTCAGATTGGACCATCGCTCCCACCAGAGTAGACTGTCCCTCATGCCAGTAGTGACTGTCACCTGGTCGTTGAACGACCCCGAAACCTGTCGCCATTGTAGGTCCAATTCTTCCTGAATAGGACGGGTACGTAATCTGCAATTTGGGATCAGTGCGATACACGATGATGCCATCCCCAGAAATGACTTCCACATTCGCACAGAAACTGACTTTCTTGATCTGATGGTGGAGACCAGATGAACTATCTTCAGTCTCCGCTCGGGAGAGATGAACGCCTTTGACACGTCCGTGTCTAGAACAGCTCAGAGGAATGTCCTGCTTCGGAGAGGAGTGAAATGTGACTTCTTTACATTGATGGTCAACCCTAGGGAATTGAAGAGGGTGAGACACAAGCGTGTGTCGTGATGCAGCTGACTTGCGGATTGGGATTTCAACAGGCAATCGTCCAAGTAAGGAAAAATCTGTACCCCTTGAAGACGCAGGTAAGCCATAACCGGAGCCAGAACCTTCGTGAACACACGGGGAGCTGATCTGAGGCCAAACGGCAGGACCTTGAATTGATAGTGGTTGCGTCCCACTTTGAATCTCAAGTACTTTCGATGTTGAGGAATGATTGGTACATGAAAATAGGCGTCTTGTAGGTCTATTGTGGTCAAAAAATCGCCGCTGCAGAGAAACCGCAAGACTTCCGACAATGTTAGCATGCGGAAGGACTGTTGTTTCAGGAAGAGGTTGAGGTACCTCAAATCCATAATGGGACGCCACTCCCCCGTCTTTTTTAGAATGAGGAAGAACCTCGAATAGAAGCCTTTCTCCCGCTGTGATAGAGGAACCACTTCGACCGCTCCCTTTGTTAGTAATAGTTGAACTTGATGTTGTAGTTCTTCGAGATGGGGAGGTGGCGGACCCGAAGGCGGAGACGGAGGAGGAAACTCTGTGAATTCCAAGGCGTGACCCTTGCGCACAATGTCCAACACCCATTGGTCTGATGTTATTTGAGACCACTGGGAGTAGAACTGCGAGATTCGACCTCCAACATCCTGTTGAACTGGCAAGTCATTGTCGCTTGCTGGTGTTGTTGGCCCCTCTATAACTGGACTTCCCTCTATAAGGCCTGGATTGTTGCTGGCGAGCAGATTGAGGGTTCGAGTACCGTTGGTTTCCTTGACTGTACTGGCGGTACTGAGATTGTCCTCCTCTGTTAAAATTGGACGAGGTGCCCCGCCCCCGTGCAACACGAAAGGGCTGTTTCTTAAATTGTAATGACCCAAGCGACTTCGCTGTGTCGGTATCCTTTTTTATGGTTTCCAACGAAGCATCAATTTGGGAACCGAACAAAGATTCGCCATCATACGGCATGTCTATGATCATTGACTGGACCTCTTGCCTGAAAGAAGTAGACTTTAACCATCCTTGGCGTCGGAGCGCCGCCGCACTGGCCAGGATACGGAATGCAGTATTCGCCACATCCACAGCACAATCTATGATCTCCTCCGAAGCCCTTTGACCATCCTGAAGGACCTGGAGCGCTTCCACTTTCGATGACTCGGGAAGTTGCGTAAGAAAAGCGGACATGTCTGACCACATTTGTCGGTCGAAACGACCCAAAATTGCAAGAGCATTCGCAGCACGGGCCGAAGTTGAAGCCATGGATGAAAATTTCTTTCCGATTGCATCCAATCGGCGTCCCTCTCTATCGGGAGGGGAAGTGACAGGCGCCGTAGGATTACGTGCACGACGTTGTGCTGCTTGAGTCACAACTGAATCTGGTTTTGGGTGAGACAGCAGACAAGCAGGTGAGCCAGTTGGAGCCTTGTATTTCTTCTCCAATCTAGGTATCTGGGCCGGCAAGGAGTTAGGAGCCTTCATAATCTTCTGACCTTCCTTCCAAATAAATTCAATTATTGGAATTGTATGTACCTGTTTATACGGTTGATTTTTGAAATCATACAGAAAACAGTCTTCATCACGTTGAACCCTAGTCAACTTGAAGCGGTCCGCCGCCTTGTCCATAAGTTTATGAAAACTAGCAATGTCCACAGGAGGTGAATCACTTGAAGGGACCTGTTGAGGAGAAGGTGTTTGCACCCGATAATCATCAAACTCCGCCATATAGGGATCCTGATCACCTTCTGAGTCCTGACACACCTCTCCCTCCTCTCTCTCTGGCTCTGAGTCAGTGTCAGTAAGTGGATTGGTAGACAGAGGAGCACTCAAATGTACTGACGGAGTCGTCTGCCTTGGAGGAGTATGTCGTGGTTGATGTGAAAGTGTTACATCAGTAGACTCATGAATCGGAGTACCTTGAGGAGTAGGTGGAAAACGTCTATTATAATCGTCCAACATATGTTGGAGGTTAGAAAAAAGTGTCATTGGAATTGACGTCATAGGGATTTGCACGCATTGATCTTCGTGCTCATCTACCTGTTCAGCTTCTTCCTCCTCGTCTTCTTCCGAAGAAGTGTCCTGGCATTTAATGATTAACTCAGATGGGCTCTGTGCATCCCCATATACAGTGTCATCTGGAACTGATTCAGTCTCATGGTCAGAGACGAACAACTGAAGTGGTGGCTGTAGAGCAGGGGATTGAAGGTGGAATGCGGAACCTTCCTCTTTACTGAATGAGGACTGTACAGTCGAAACTGAAGTGTCCATGGCCACCAAAGGCATGTTGGCAAAGGAAGAAGAACCGGAAGTTGCTGTCTCCATGGACGATAATTCTTTAGGAGCTTCCGTGGACGTTGAAGGCTTAGGTCCTACTGTCGCTGGCTTGCTCATTGACGAGGCCGTTGATGACGCTATCGTCGACGATGCGGAAAACGTCGTCTGGACCTCCGACGGTGACTGCATTGCAGGCGGCATCCTAGACATCGAAAGTGCTTTCGTCGACGGTGCCTTCGTCGACGGTGCCTTCGTCGACGGTGTCTTCGTCGACGGTGTCTTCGTCGACGGTGTCTTCGTCGACGGTGTCTTCGTCGACGGTGTCTTCGTCGACGATACCTTCGTCGACGGTACCTCCGTCGACGGTACCTTCGTCGACGGGAGCTTCGTCATTGCCGTCGACGGGAACCTCGTCGACGAGGCCTTCGTCGACGCTGGGACTGACGACGATGGCTTTTTCGTCGACGATATGATAGGGATCGTCGACGAGATGGAAGAGACAGAGGCTCTCGTCGACGAGAGAGCTGTCGTCGAAGTTCTCGTCAACGATGACGACGCCGATGTCGTCGTGACTGTAGTCGTAGACGAGGCCACAGCAGCTAATCTCGTTGTTGGAGTGGTCGTCGACGGGCCCGTCGACGACCGCGCTGTGAGAAGTGTAACCACTTTAATGGAAGCTGGAAACGACGCCTGAGAGTCAGATCTCGTGGGCGTGGTAAACACAGGCACAGAAGCAGCAGGTGGAACTGTAGCCACAGTCAAAGCCAGCTTTCTTTTCTTCAGGAAAGGAGATGGCAACTCCTGAACACTGCCACGCTTAGAAGCCACAGAAGAAGTTGCTGACTGAAGGCTTTCTGCATCAGAAATAACAGCGTCCTTATCTTGAAGGCGCTTAAGCCATAAAAGGAGGCGAGCCTCCCTGTCCTTAAGGGTTTTAGGATTGAAAGTTCTACATAACCTACAATCAACCACTTTGTGCTCAGGATACAAGCAATAAATGCACTTGTCATGTGGGTCTTTCTCAAATAAACGTAATTTCCCACATGAGGAACAAGGTCTAAATAAAGACTTCTTACTTGACATCTTTGAAAAAACTGAGAAGAGTAGATAAGTTGAAAAGAACTGAGCAGAGCTCAGGGAGACTCCCTTCACACGACGTGCGGTAGAAAATCTGAGGGCTTGAGCTTCTGAGGAGAAGGTTCTAGAGGGTGCTTGAGCCTGATTGGCTGCAGTTTGGACTAACATAATGACACTGATATGTTACAAATGAGTTTTTTCTCTCTAATGCATTCCTATGTAGTAACCTTTGTAAAGGTTTTAAGTGCATATTTTTTCAGTTTGCTACCTATATAATACTTTATATATTCTTATATATTATATATATATATATATTATTAGCATTATTGCTATTTTATTTACCGTGGGACTCCCACTTCGACGACGGGGAATATTCAAGCATGTGAATCTATGAAAGACACCCCTAATACTGGAGAAATAAAGTTACCACAGCTGAATTCAGCAGAGACAGAGAGAATTAGTTTTGATCATGGCTCAAAATGGCTGTTAAACATAAAATGTTGTAGCAAATGCTAACTTAAGACTTACAATGCATAAACAACACAGCTAAAACATTTTTATTCCAACACTGCCCCCCTCCAATGTCTTTTTGGGATGAACTCTGGCCAAATGATATAGCACCCTGATCACTGCTGTTTTATCTCCAAAAGGTCCTTTTTCACTTGTTTCAGAAGCGCCAAGACCTTGCACACCCCTAAGTCGTTGTCCCCCAGGTGTATAATCAAAACATCTAGACAAATGATGACCTTGATTAACTTGTTTAAAACCGGAAACAATTAATGCTATCGCATACCTCTTTCCCTGCCAATAAATATTAAACAATGAGGTGTCCAGTTCAAGGCTCAAACCTTTCCATTTGCTAAATTCATGGCACTCTGCCTATTTAACGAAAGAATGACCAACAATCCAGATGGACAGATCCGCCGCTGCTGACCCCGCCACAGCACCTGAAAACACACATAGGTAAGAACATATACAAACTAGGCTTTCCCCAACCCTGACTCCCCGCAACTTTATGCATCTTCTAGGACCACCCCAAGCAAAGTTATGGGCAAAAATACAATGCCAACCAAAGGCTCAGCAAAGCATTATGGGGCGAGATTCTAGAGTGCATTGAATACTATAGTATTAGCTCTCATCTGAGCCTGTAGAGCCTGCCCCTTGAGGAATGTTTTGATATTGGATACTATAATGATCACTGCACTTTAGAATCTCACCCCATATTGCTTTGCAGGGCCTTTGGTTGGGATTGTACTTTTTGCATATAACTGTGCTTGGGGTGGTCCTAGGAGGATGGGACCACTACCAATCGTTCAGCATGAAGTGCTCTTTGTGTTCAAGGCATCTGCTTGGTACTCTCCCTAGGTTAGTGAGGACACCAAAATCATCACCTCTCTCACTATATGCATTTTTGCGTGTAATGATAGAGGTACTTGTTGTGAGGTTTCTGTTTTATTAATTGGTGTGAGACGGAGTGGAGTTCATTGATCAACTCTGCAGAATTCCGCGAATTGGCACTCTGCCAACTATGCCCACCATTAGTTTCAACCACTTGCACTACTGCCATGTTGCTCACCCTGAAAATGATCTTCCTGTGTGCTAAGGCCTGAGCCCATACTGTAATGCAACTACTATAGGAAATAGCTCCAAAAAGGCAATGCTCCTTCTCCCGATCTTCCAGGGACGTGGCCACTGCTCCGGGCACCATCTACCCTTCCAGTATAATCTGAAACCCCCTGCTCCTGTTGCATCTGAGTATATGTTTACATCCCACTCTTTGGGCGTCACCATTGGGATGCCATTGAAATCCTCCATAAACTTGCACCACATGCGCAAACCTCCCTTTGTCTCTACCAGTTCCGTGGCCACGTCTTCTGACAAATAGGAAACTGATTTCAAGCCTTCAGCAATAAAGTTGTCGACAGATGACCCTTCGGGCCATGAGAGGTGCTGTATTAATCTAAATTGTCCCAGGTCCTTATTGGCTACTACCCTGATTGGTATAATTATCAAGTCTTTCATAGGTCAAACTGTGAAGGGGCCTCCCATGCGCCCTTCTTCAACTTCTTTAAACAATTTTCTCCCACTATTGTTTTGTGGGAATTTACTGATTTCCAATTGTCTACCCACCTCTTGGACCAAGGAGCCTCATATCCTAGCTTAAAACCTTCTTTAAAGCCGGCTCTCAAAAGTGTTGCATCCTCCCTATAGGGATAGTATGCCAACCACTGCTCTAAGCATGGCTAGTTAATGAGTGTATGAGCCTTTTCCCATACTGCCTTGTGCGCATCTACCTCCCCTGTTCCCTGGATTTTGCTGTGTACCTTGGCTAAACTGCTGCCCCTGACCATTATACCCTGCACCATAACATTACACCAATGGGTGTCTACCCGCACACTTCGAGCACTCGTGTCTGACTTTGCAATATTCCTGTGCACATGCTCCTTTGTTAAAATCCCAGCATGCTCCCTGTATATTCCCTGAGCTTTTGGCTGCGTATCCCAACCCCCTTGGGTGGGGCGATTCTGAAAGGGGTGCTACACTAGGGGAAGGCCACTGGCTTATAAGTAGTTTCTCAAACGTAACTGCCACCATTGTCTGGTGATATAAGGCTGCATCTATTTCTCCCCACTTTGCTTCTGGGTCCCATGCAAGTCTCACCCTGAACTGCTCGTGATAATGTGACCAGGCGTAGCCCCCATACGTCACCTGCACTCTCCTGATTACATCCATGTATTTAAAGATAGACACACACCTCTCAGGGTATTTCTCGCAATATGCACTTGCGAATATTAGGAAAGCTGCTGGCCAATTCTCAATGGTCATGGCTATTTTAGGTCTTTTGGCCAACTCTAATTCCTATTCCTTCGAGCCCTTCTTTGCCCTTAACTCCCACTGTAGCAACTTCAGCATGTCTACGTACTACCCTTTCCAAATGTTTTCCTTTGTCGACAACATAAGATGGGCTCCTAATGGCTTTGTCACTCCCATGTATGGCAGTCTCTTGAGTTTTATCTTGTGGCTCTCTTTTTTCTCATCTGTTTGTGCCCCAGTGTCTTCCTTGTCTCCCCCTGTCGTCTCCTCCTTGACCGATGCTGTACCCTGCCCTTCGCCCTGCCTACTCACCACTGCCCCCTTTTTTCTTCTCCCCATCCAAATCCTACATTTCTGGACCCACCCCTGTATCCTTCACGTATAAACCCTTCAGCAAGCGCACCCCCTCTGTATTGTCGCCTCTCTGTGCATTAGTCCCCGCTGACACCTTTACCTTGGAATCATTCCAATCAGTTCTCTCTTTATTACCCTTATCTGGCGTCAAGGTCGTCATCCTCACTGGATTCCACCACCTAACCAGTCTTGAAGGGGTATGCACCACTCTGTCATGGGCCGGGTGCTGTCGCTTCCTCTCCATTTGTAACACACTAGGCACACTGTTACTATGACTTCCAATCTTTCCTGTTCCCCTCCTTCGTCCTCGACAATTTCCCCTTCCTCCACACTATCCTCGTCATAATCCAACTGCATAGGGTCCTCCTCCACTATTGTATGCACTTGTGCCTCGGCCCTGCTACTGCAAATTAACTCCTCCAGGTCTAAGCCTGGATACCGCTGTGCTGCCAAAAGCCCTTCTGACCTACTCCTGGGGTCTTGCCCTGTCATTCGCGCCACTGCCCCTGAGGCTGCACCAACCCCACGGGGTTGCTGTCCACCTGATTGAATCTCCATTTGCAGATGGCATGTGTCCTGACCGTCCCTCTAGGTGGCCCGGCTGTCCACCTTTGACAGTGCCATTCCTTCTCCTCCGTGATGCGGAGCCGCATGCGACTCACCCTCGCCTGTTACCTCCTTTGCCCTCCTACTCTTCAATTGAAAAGTAAGGTCCAGCAACTTGGGGTTAGAGCCCTCGTCTGTTACTGGACACCACTACCAATACCCCCCCTCTCCTGCCCACCTTCTGAGCGCACCCCGCCTACCCCTTCACTGTCCCACAACCCTGTCTGTCTCACCTATTTCCACCCTCGCCCTGCCGAATGCCTCCGCCACTTTGGAGCCCCCCTGGAACCTCTCCCTGGCATGTATTTACTGCGGCTGGAGGCTTACACCATAACCCCTGCCCCTCAAAACTCCGTCCCTGCTCCTCCTCATCATTCCATTCAAGCATTGCTGCTACAATAGCAGATGCTGGGCCCTTTACATGCCCTTCCTCCCCACCCATCATTCCTCCCTCCCTTCCTTTCTCTTTCTTCCCTTCTCAAGGGCTGTGGCTGAGTAATTTGGATCAAACCCCCTCCTCCAACTGGCATGTACTAAGCCCTGCGGGGTCCCGCTCCAACCAACCCTTCATCCACAATGAAGGTGTCTTCCCCCATCTAGTCCCCCCTGCACCCCCTTGTTGCATGGCCTCCCCTCCCCACCCCTCTTTCTATGTCCTCCTCCCTTTCCATGACATCTATCAGCTTTGTGCTGCCTGTCCCTCCTTTCTGTGCCCCTTCCCCTGCACATCCAAATTCCCCAAAATCTCTCCCTCAGCATGTCTCTTTCCTGGCTCCCTCCCCTTCAAGCTCCTGCTCTGTGCCTTCCCATTGTTTCCATGATGGCCCTCCCTGCTGGGATTCTTCCACCCCACCACCACAGGCATGCCCTTGTCCCTTCCCCTCAGCTTCTTCGTGCCACTCGCGGCCTCATTGGCAGCCGCAACCTCATGCTTGTGTCCTTATGTGGCCCTGCCCGCTTCCTTCATAAATGTCAGTGCGGGATGCCTCGTGGTGTCCCGCCCCCTCCCTCATTGCGCTTGGCCACATGCTGCCGCACTGCCATCATGCCCACCTGCACTTACCACATTGTTGTTCTTTCCCCTCAGGGCCCGCGTCGGGTAGCATGCCCACAACACCACGACTACCCCATCAGCTGTCTTTTATAGAATGCTCTTCTTGCCTTGTATATGTATAGGCATTTATATAGCGCACTACTTACCCGTAGGGTCCCAAGGCGCTTCGACCGCTGCGAAACCCTTCCTGGCTTCCCTGAGAGATGGTCCCTTAATGAGTATCTCCAGGGTGAGACCAGGCATCCCCGGCGGTCTGGTGGGGCCGTTAGTGAAGATGAGGCAAGCTAATGCCCAGAGTTGCTGAGTGTGATCGCTGATCAGAGTGGGCACAGAGGCGAGAGAATTATCGAGTCCGCTGACCCTGATCCAGACACCTGCCGCGCCGGGAATCGAACCCTGGTCCCGGGCCGTCCTCTGCTCTCGGGTCTGCCGCCTCTAACCAGTGAGCCATACTACTTCGCCTGCCACACCTCTGCCTCCACCGCAACAGGTCCATGCGTCCTGCCTCGGTGAGCAGGCTCATCGTTTAGGCCAACCTGGGATCCACAGGTAGAGACGACATTTCTTCCTGCCTCCCTACCTCCCACAGCTACCAGCAAATTCTTTTAAGACCGCCAAAACAACTACCCTGCTCAGCTACCTACAAACCTAACAGGCTGCCATGTCACCTTACTTAAGATGGTGACACAGCGACACAATGTCCAGTTTTGTAACCCACCCAGCCCAAATGAAGCCCAAAGAGCACTGTTGGGCTCTAGACTGCACACACGCCCAAAAATACTGGGGTGGGGCAAGCCTGCCGTTGGTCGGCCGCCCGCCCTCAAGCCCTATTATCACCAGGGGTCGGCCGAGTGGGAGGGGTTCCCATCTGCCATGTCCCCCCCACAAATACTTTCACTCCTTGGCTGCGGCAACAGCAGATAGCAGGAAGTGGGGCTCCCTACCTGTTGTAGGGCTGCACGCAATTTTCTTCAGTAACTATCCTCACATCGCTCTCCGGGAACGGCGGCAGGTGATTGCCATAGGCCCCGCACTGCAGTGTCATCTCCAGTCACCATTTGTGGGTTTCCAGCTATACTTTCAGTAGTCCTGCTCCATGCCAGCACCCAGATAAGACAGCACAGGCAAGTGGAAAAGTCGGCAGGTCGGTTGCCACGATCAGTCAAAAGACAGTACAGGCTCGGCATTGAGCGCACCTAAAGAGCATCCAATGCCGCCGCCATCTTAGTCACACCCCTGCATAAATGCAACTTAACTCACTTTCTTGGAAATTATCTCTTCTGGTAACTGTTATTACCATGGGATAGGTAGCACACAGAGCTTTTTAGCAGCTAAATCATTAGCTTTATTTCATACAAAGGAAGAAGTGCTTTGAATTCTTTGAATTTCTTAATGTCAATTCTAACTTTCATGTAAAACAGACAGTCAGCTTACTAAAGTTAAGAATACATTTTTATTCAGCTGGCTATCATATAACTTGTTACACAAAAGGAAAAGTAACCATACCCCTGTTGGAGAACATTCCCCTGCCACAAATTTGCAGTGCTGCTCTTTAGTAATCTAGTCATACTTTAGGCAAATATTATTGCACTGAACTGGACTGGTAAGTCTTGCTTAATGTTAAGATTGATGGACACCTTCTTCTTATGACCCTGCCCTGTTTCATTTTCCCCTCTAAGAATATTAGTTTGAAGAGGACACCCTCCTCGAGAAGAAATGTTTTTTACCTGTAATACTAGTTGTTGTCTTGCATGGATATTCTCACCCAATTAACGTTCAAATCTTCCATTCAAAACCTTGTTCAAAAGTAAGAAAAAGATGTGTTAGACATGGCAGCATTGGCGTGGGTCTCTCCTGCATTTTTTGCCTTTGCCTCCTGTGTTTTTGCTGTGTGTTGGACTCCGTTTTGCTGGTCTAAATGCTTTGGGCACTTTTCCACTGATGTCCAGTGCCAAAGTGCAAGTGCTCCCTTTGTAAATTGTTGTTATGGATTAGTGATTCCATGATTGGCATATACGATTTACTTGCCAGACCCTAGTACAGTGCACTGTGTGTGCCCAGGGCCTGTCAATCAAATGCTGCTAGTGGGCTGCAGCACTGATTCTGCCACCCACAGGAACAGCCTGTAAAATGTAACTCTGGCCTGCCATCGCAGATCCTGTGTGCCATTTGGGACTGCCATGTCGACTTGGCAAGTGCACACACTTGCTAGTCCCTAAACCTTCCCTTTTGGATATATGACCTTACAACGCATACTTTTACCACGCATACCATTACAACGCGGTATTTACAACGCATACCGTTACAACGCATAGCGCTTAGAGGTGCTGGATAGTGGTAAGTATAATTTTATATTCCAACTCCAGTCCCCGTGGACACTAGGGAAGGTGTTGGATATAAAATTATACTTATTCCCTATCCTAGAGCGCCCCCCAGCGCAATGCGTTGTAATGGTATGCGTGGTAATGCCTGCGTTGTAGTGGTAGTGCGTGGTAAAAACTTTGTTGTAAACGTTGTATACCTTCCCTTTTCCACATATTGATTACCTCTAAGGTAGGCCCAAGGTACCCCTGTGGCCAGGGTGCATTGCATGTGAAAGGTTGGACATGCCCTGATGTGTGGGCATGTCCTGATAGTAAAATACTGCCATTTTCGTTTTTTCACTATTGCAAGGCTACCTGTTCCCATAGGACAGAATGGGTAGTTTGTTCATAACATCTTATAAACATAACTGGCCCTGGGAACAAGGTAGAGAAATAAAGTTTAATATGCCTGAACTCAAAATGTTAAAATGCATCTTTGAGCGAGGGTGATTTTTACATTCTGGGTTTAAAAAAAACACTTTTAGAAAGTAGGTATTTTCTTGCCTAAAATATCCAGTGTGCCTCTGCTAGGTTTTTGTATTGCATGTCTGGCTTTTGGATGACAGGGGCTGGAGAGGGGCAGTGACTCTAGAGAGCCTGATGAGTCAGCGTTGGGCTGAATGAGCCTGGTCCGCATTTGGAGTGGTGGGGGAGAAAGCACCTGCACCTGAATAGGTCTGTGTCTGCCTTCCACAATGATGTCTCCGCCCCCCTGTGGTGTGACTGGAGCCAGGGCTCACACTGACAATGGAGGTTGTTGTGCACTTGCAAAGTGCCCCACATAACTGGTTTTGGCTGGGTACAGACACTCTCTGCTTTCAGAGAACAAAGGATTTTTGTGTATACAAAGAGGAGCCCAGACCCCAGACTTTAAGATAATTTCTGGGAAATCAAGAGGAACCTTTGTCAAGGAGAAGAGCCGGATAAGCTGAGGAAGAATATTGACCATGTGCTCTTTGGTGTCTGGGGTTAGCCTGCAGTGGATACTTGCTGCCAAGGAAAAGAGAAAGACTTTACTGCTTGCTTTGTCCCCCCTGCTTGAAGAGAAGATCTCCAAGGGCATGAGCTGAGCTTGCCCCCTGTTCTAGAGGTCTCAGGAACAGCAAAGACCTCAATGTGTCTGTGGTCACCATCTCTGATCGTCGCTGCAGAAGAAAAGGGTAACCTACTCTGTCATCTAGTCCCTCACAGGATTCCGTGTCCTGAAAGCACCGCCGAGAGCCATGCCTCGCAACTCAACCCTGGTCTTACCAACTCCGTCAACGAGCTGCTGCTTGCACGGTGTCCGGTGGGCACCGCACTCCTCAACGCTTTGCTTTACTCTGCAAGGACGCCACCTACTCCGTCACTGCCTGACCCGAACATCATCCGGCTCCGTTGCAGCACCGTGACCTGCCAGCACTGCAGCGCGCACCGTCTCACCCTTCAACCTAAGCCCTGGTCTCACCAACTCGGTCAACTATTCTCTGCCTGCACCGCATCTTGAGGACACTACCCACCACAACGCTCCGCTTCACAACGCGACCACAACGTTTGCCCCGGCCGACTCACACTGACTTGTTGGTTGCAACAAGAAATGTACGTTGTCCAAGTCTGTTGCCGCTTTAGCTGGCCCGTATCGACTCGCTCGGCTGGAATTGCTAGAGTCTATCGTATTCGGTATCGCGGTAGCCCCAGGAAGAGCTACTGAGTCAGAAGAATTGTGTTGTATTGATTTTCCTGCAAATTAAAGGTTATTTTGCACAAGTATTATTTTTCAAGAGCATTATATGTTGGATTTTATTGGATTTGGTCTTGTTGGTTTAGATAAAGATTTCCATTTTGGTGTCCATTTGTAGAGTTTTCACTGTGTTACTGTATGTGTTCACAAATCCTTCACACTCTGGGTCTGAGATAAGCCTGTCTTCTCATACCAAGCTTCCAAGGGTGTGAGCAGGGGCTATTTTAGAAGTGTATCCCACTTACCCTGACTAGAAGCCAGGGTCCCTATTTGGACAAAGGTACTTACCTATGCCAACTAGAGACCCCCATTTCTAACAAGATGCTTTTTGGGTCCTTGTCTTTTCACATGATGTAATCTAGTTAGTCTGTCAATCTTGTGAGACTACAGCAGTTTGGCAATGCTCTTTGCATTACATTTAGAGCTACGCATGTTTATAAACCTCAGTACAACATTCCTTTATATAAGATAAACTAGGAAGATACTTTCCTAGAATCATTTAGAGGTCACCATTTTGACCACCCTCAGAAACTCTTTTGCTATGCTTCAAATATGAGCACAGGTTCTCTCACACTTTCAGTCATGCAAATGTTTGGGAGTATCCAAGAAGAAAACCCAATGCGAACAATCCATGATACCTATAATCCTCTACTCTGTCTTCTCCCGTCTACACCACATGTTTGGGCACGAAAAATAGCGTGGTTGGCCATTTGATTCATGACTGCTTTTCATCAGGGTCTATGTGTAGACAAGGTTTATCGAGGTTCAAGACAAGAAACATTATCGCTGAAAATTGAAGTGAAGTTCTGCTCTATTCTTTTCATTACTTATAGAGATTGATTTAAGGGTTCCTCCAAACTGTGATGTTCCTCCGACCCCAATCCTCTCTGTTTGCAGTCAGGGCTGTTACTCATCATTTCACTGGGGTATTGTTCCTTTAAGAATTTGCATCTTCTGAATTATTTTTGCACTGTCTATTTCAGGTTAGAACAAACATGTTCATGATTTAGTTAAAATAGATATCCAGTGTAATCGTTCCATGCATTTATTCACTCATATTTTTAGACTTTTCTTGCCATCTGCAAACATCTTCCAGGGGCAGCTATTACCTAAAATAAAGAGTACTTGGGATAATCAAGGAACCTTTTAAACAATGCACTGGAAAATACTCAAAATGTTTGTGGATACCTATAAAGGTACTACTTTGGGAGAGTTCACTGTTTGTGCATGGACTACTCTATTCACATTAGCCCAGGGTCTCATTTGCACCAGCAAAACATCTTAATACTTAGTAAAACACCCAAACTCATGTGTAATGATGTCTCACCTAAAAACCCACTAGTCCATCAAATGTGGCATAAGATTTTATTTTAATGGTGGGGAGTTCCACTGTTCCCAGCACTTGATAAAGGCTCATGTGTGTTGGGGAGAGGAGTTTGCCAAAAGTCTAGGGCAGTCGACCTCAAATCTGGGAAACCGGGTTCTAATCTCGGCAATGACGCTGAACATCCTGTGATCCTGGTCAAATCACGTAGGGCCATATGTATCAAGGCCAAATGGGTTCGCAAACACCGAAATTCGCAGAATTTCGGCGTTTGCGAACTCATTTTCGCAAAATGTTATGTATGAAAGAATTTGGGTGCAAAATAAGGAATTGCAAAATTTGCTATTCCTTATTTTGCGATTGCATTTAAGGAATCGTAAATTTTGCGATTCCTTAAATGCAATGTATTAAGCAAAAAAAAAATCCAAAATGCCCTTAAGGAATCGCAAATTACCACCAACTTCTAGTTGGTGGTAAGATGCGATTTCCTTGAAAAATGCACATTTCAGCATTTTTCAAAGTGCCATGTGATGCACATACATGCCCTTAGGGCATGTATGTGCACCACATGTGCACCCATACTTATTTCAGGGGTGCAAAAGGGTGTCCTTTGGACACCCCTGCACCCTTGAAATTATTCTCAATTTGCGATTAGCAAATTGCGAATCGCAAATTGTGAATAAATTTCCATTCCTTCCTATGGGCCAGGAGGCCCATAGAAATGAATGGGAAAGTATTCCTTAATTGCGAATTCGCAATTTGCGAATTCACAATTAAGGAATATCAAGAAATAGCTAATAAATTGTGATTTTCTTGATACATACCAATTAGCGATTCTGAAATAGCGATTTCTTAAAAATCGCTATTACAGAATCGCTAATTGGTATCTTGATACATATGGCCCTTAATCTCCCCATGCCTAACAAAAATGAATGTGTCCTCATGTAACGCAACTGGTGGGTGTAAAGCGCCATGATACCCAATACCTTCGGGTCAAGTTCGCGCTATATAAAACTCCATTAAAAAAAAAAACCTTTGAGAATAGAACAAAGTTTCGCTAGCTTTCTTTCCCTATGGATTTTACAGCTCCCACATATATCGATCAAGGCTTCAGACAGTGCTGGTTGTAGTTACTCACTAGCTTTATGCCATTTTTGAGCTGCAACAAGTCATGAAAATAAAAAACGACGATTACACGTATTCACTGTGCTTGGTTTCCATTGTTTTCAGAAATAAATTGCCCAGGGCCTGCAATTCCACATGGAACAATTACAAACGCCAAGCCAGTTTTTAGGAAGGATGAGAGATTGGAATTCTACTGTGAGATGGGATATAAATCTGAGGGCAGAACTCCAGAATGCACAGAGGAAGGTTGGAATCCAAAGCCTTTGTGTAAAGGTAAGTGTCCACTGGTTTTATCGGTTTGAAGGACTGGGTTCTTTAAGACCCAGCGGTGCCAGGGCACAACACCTGAAACCTTCGTGGGTAACCTGCTCCGGCGTACGAATCACAGAGACACGGGACACTTCCTTCGACGTCAAAGATTCAAGGTTTATTTACTGCAGGGAACACAGAAGTCACGACAAGTACACCACGTGCAACTTGGGGAGACTGCTTCAAATTGGTTCTGTGGATCGCTCCTTTTATACAGTTTTTACCCATAAGACAACATGGCACACAAAAGTTTACAACCCGGTTCCCATCATTATCCCCCAGAGGGGTCGCTTTGGTCACTTTGATACACATGAGGTCCGGAACATAAGTGCGGAAACATTTGGCGGTTCCCAACTGTAAAAACCCATCTTCCCACCATTAGCAAATTCCAATCAGCAGTAAAATAGATCGAAATAGGAACAAGGACAGGTGCAGAGGAAGACGGAGACAGTGGGGAGATCGGAAAGGGTGTAAAAGGGGAGGTATCGGGAAACACTAGATACAGGCATCAAAGGGACGTGCCTAATGAGATGCACGGCTGCGACAATAAGTCCGTGCGGCAAGATGAGCCTCAAGCGGCGCCATCTGCCTTACAGTAGCATCCCCCTCGTCATAAAGACACTCACAAAGAACATGTGTCTTCCGCATATATCTTGGGAGTCCCAGGGTCGCGAAGCGGACAGCGTCCGTTCGCTGACTACTTGAGGGCAAGAGACAAAATGGATGCCGTATCTAAGATGGAACCCGTGGGTACAGATGAAAAACCCACATAACAAACGAACGGTTTAAGTTAGCACAGCGAAACTGCGCACACTTACTAAACTCGTCATTTGCGGTTCATAGATACTAAACTCGACCATATTCGTATGAGTCGAAAACACCACTTACAATTGTCACGGAACCTCAGACGCTCCTTTTGCCCTCATGTAGGCAAGCACTAGTCGGAATCATATTCGATATTCATCAAATCATCGAGATGTTGCTGTAGCATAGCTCTGTCCAACCGAGCCCCCTTGGTAACAGGTGGTTGTCTTATACACGTTGTAGCACAGAGGCCACATAAGGCAGGACCACACTGCACACAAAGGCAACACGTGAACAGGAACACTACAACGACTCCGATGATCATCAGAATCTTCCAACCCCAAGTCGACATCAGGCCCCAAAACCACCCAAGTAGCGTCCAATCCCCTACATCCACGTGTATGGATTCGGAGATCTTATGCAACCTCGAGATGGCTTGATAGACAGTAGGAGCATTATCTGGAATGAAAATGCAGCAGCTCGAATGGATCACCTTACATACCCCACCTCGATCTGCTAAGATGACATCTAAAACCATACGGTTTTGCAACGTCATAAGTCTCTCCGCCTGAAGTTCAGTGGTGATATTACCAAGGGCACTGGCAGTAATATTAGCTGTCGATTCTACCACTCGAGTCAACTGTCTCAGGTTCCTACTATTAACCATAGGTCCCCAAAACGGGAGGAAACCCTTGAAAAAGTCTCCTGCCTCTTGACCGGCAGTATCCTCTTCGCTAATTACGCCTCGCACAACTCTAGTCTTATGATAATCGGCATCTACGGTAAACGTCGGAGGCAACAGATTTGCAATGAAACATGAGCCCATGAAGTCAGCGGGCAACCATGTGTATGCACGATCATAACAGATAAAGTATGTACCCTTGGCAGCCAGAAACACAGGGGACGAGAACATCGGCAGAATGTAATTTTCAGTGCAAGCACTTGCTCCGAGCCTGGCTTGCGATCTTCGGCCACGACCCATGAGACAAAAATTACCAGTGTGGGGTATGACCCATATCGGAGGCGAGCTTTTAAGCTGCTTTTCACTAGTGAACGCACTATATTCACCTCTACTTAGGACCCTATAGGCCTGTATCTCTTCTTCAGGAATAAGTGAAGGATCATAGATATCACTATCTAAATCCTCTATTGCTATCGACAAAGGTTTTTGATACGAGGTAGGACCAGAGTAGGGGGAACGTGGTTCTCGAATGGGGTGGAAACCCAGTGCGCTTCAAAACATTGTTTGAAATGCTCGAGCTGACCCTTGGGAACTATACGGTAACACCAGATATGGAATTCCCTTATCCGTAGTATGTGGCATCAACCCACACACCCAACAATTAGTAGTGTTAACCACTAACTGATGCTGATGAAGGAGCTGAATAAAGGAATTGTTGCGGAATTCTACACGTCTAGCCTGCTCGTGTTCCGGTAACATGTGAAAGGAATGGGGAGAAACAGTAGAGGTAAGTTTAGGGTCAGGAGTAGGAGTAGGTGTAGCAGAAGGTAAGAAGTAAGACATAGTGTAATACACCCCACCCGCCAATAATGCTGAAGCAGTCAAAAACAATACAAACAGTTGGAATATAAAACATTTGGTACGACTGAGTTGCTGCAGCTTGAATCTGTGAACCTGAGCTCCTTCCAAATCATTCAGCTTCGAGAATGCCATTCCCTATGACCGTCCGCAACGTTTCTTGACGCACTTCGTTCTGTGTAGCAATAGTCAATCCCTAGGAATTCCCAGGAACCGACGGCCTTTAACCTAGCGTCAAGACCTACTATCCAGAAGGAAGTACGCGCGCGGCCCTACGGCCTTCAATGCACAATATATATGTATGCAAAAACAAAGTCTCTCAGCTGTGGAAGCAAAAAGTACAAGGAATGAAGCTCAATATATATATACAAAAATAATTACAGTAATACGAAAGTTCAAAACTGATCACGGGAAACGGGATAATGCAGTTGTCAATACAGTAAAGCAGGATCTGTTTATTAGTCCTTAGTGCGAGATCGCAAAAAGTATCGGGTTTTCCCAGGACGTGTCTGCTCGTCAAACAAAGAATCCGTTGAAGAGACAGCGTCCCGCTGATCAGTTGAGTGTTCTGGTCTTGAGTCTTTTGATGCTAATTGTTCAACAGTGTCTTTCTGCTGTGCTGGGGATTCTCCAACAGGCTGTGCGTCGCTAAAGGGTACAAACGCCGGCAATGTTTCTGTTTCAGTTGATGCAATGCCTCTCCTTACCCACGGGTCTGCCGGCAAAGGAATAGGGACTCTTTTGGTGTGCGTGGCATGCACCCAATTCTTACGTCCCTCGAGACGAACGGCAGTCCTCGTGGCCAGGAGCACTTGATAGGGTCCGGTAAACCTCGGGTCCAGGTTATTCTTGCGTGAAAAATTTCTCGTCACCACCCAGTCTCCGGGCTGGAGCTGGTGGCCTGGACCCTCCGTCTGTGTCGGCAATGCGTCGTAAACCTGTTGGTGAATTAACCTCAGTTTAGCAGTCAAGTCATGTAGATAATCGATCAACATTGGGTACTCAAGATCAGAGAACATTCCTGGCCTAGGAACCCCCCACACATTCGCAGGACGGCCGAACACTATTTCGTAGGGACTAAGCCCTACTCGGGAGTGTACAGTCGCCCTAGTTGACAGTAATGCTAAAGGTAAAGCGTCAGGCCACGAAAGACCAGTCGTAGCCTGAATCTTCGCTAACTTTAGTTTAAGGGTGCCGTTGTACCCTTCAACCAATCCAGCTGACTGGGGATGATTGGCGCTGTGGAATTTCTGATTAATTCCAAGGCCCTTACACACACTCTTCATCACACTTCCAACAAACTCACTTCCGTTATCTGACCACACGACTCTAGGCATTCCATACCGAGGAAAATATTCCTTCAGTAGGATTTTCGCAGTAGACAAAGCAGTATTGTCCTTGAGAGGATAGGCCTCGATCCATCGGGAGAATGCGCAAACCACAACTAAAACGTATTTCAGGTTATTGCATCACTCCATATGGATGAAGTCCAATTGAATCACCTCAAAGGGATACGAAGGGGGAGCAAAACTGCCAGGAGGAGTTGGGGTTCCTTTGCCAGGATTGTACATCATACACACCATACAATTCTTCACCAGACGTTCAGCACATTTCGTAATACCATCATTCTTCCACACAGGGGCCAACAACTTGCAAATACCTTTCGCGCTAATATGTGCTAACCCATGCGCCATTGTCACAACGGCCAGCACATACGCATCAGGCAACATCCATCTTTTCTGATCGGTCAAATCAATCCAACAACCATTCACATCCAACTTTCCCGTGCTTTCTTTCCACTTCGTCTTTTCAGTGTCGGTGGCCTCATTCTGAATTGCTTTCACACTCTCGATAGTGTCCTCACACATACTCGATTCTGTAGGCCACCTAACTGAACTCGTCACATACATCCGAGTGCTAAGGTTCCGGGCAGTCTCCTTAGCAATCTCATCCGCAAACGCATTACCACGACCAACATCATCCGTCACCTTACGATGCGCACTACATTTAACAATCGCAACTTGCGTAGGCAACGTCAATGCATCCAAAAGATCATTCACAAGCTGGCCATGCTGAATCTTCGTACCATGCGACGTCAAGAAACCTCTCTCTCTCCACAATCGTCCAAAACTATGTGCAACACCGAACGCATATTGGCTATCGGTAAACACATTCACACGTTTCCCTTTCGCTAACACACATGCTCTAGTAAGAGCAATCAGCTCCGCAGCTTGGGCAGAATTCTGATTCAACCTTGCAGTCTCAACAACAGTATTCAATGTTACAACAGCATAAGCAGTAGTCACATCGCCATTCGGCAGCTTAAAACATGACCCATCCACATACAAAGTACCATCCGGATCTTCCAATGGGGTGTTTTTAAGGTCCACTCGACCTTTTGTTTCCTCTTCAGTCCTCAAGTAGCAATCATGTTCTGCTACTTCATCTGACTCTGTGCTAATTGGTAACAAAGTTGCCGGGTTCAGAACATTACAACGTTTTATCTGAATGTGGCTTGCCAACAGCGTCAACTCGTACCCAGACAACCTCGCACTCGTCAAGTGCTGGGTTTTCGTTCGATTCAAAAGAGTGTCGACTGCATGCGGAACCATCACCGTAAGCATATTATCCATGACCAATCCTGCTGATTGTCGGATGGAGACCGCAGCTGCCGCTGTTGCTCGTAAACAACTCGGCAATGCTCTAGCTACTGGGTCCAAGGTCGAGGAAAACATATGCACATGGACGTTGCTTACCACCAAAAGGTTGCGTTAAGACACTCAAAGCACAACCTTCCCTCTCGTGAACATATAACGTAAACGGCTTACTGTAGTCAGGGGTACCTAACACAGGAGCCGAACACAATGAATCACGCAGTTCAGAAAAACTTTTCTGACATTCTTCCGTCCATGGTAAAGGAGTTGAAACATCCTTGCACGTAAGAGCCACCAATGGTTTCGCTAGCAATGAAAAATTAGGAATCCATTGCCTGCAGTACGACGTGATACCTAGAAAGGCACGCACATCTCTTTGGGTTGTTGGCACAGCCATTCGCGCAATTGCTGCAATTCTCCCTGGGGTCAACCTCCTTCCCTCCTTTGACAATAAGTGACCTAGATAGGTTACTTCTTGACAACAATATTGGAGTTTAGAAGGGGACACCTTATGATTCAACTCACAGAGATGTTGCAGCAACGACACCGTAGCAATTTTGCAAATGTCCTGAGTATCTGCAGCCACCAATAAGTCGTCGACATATTGGATTAAAGCCGCACCAACCGGCAACCTAAACGCATCCAGTTGACCCTTCAAGGCTTGGCTGTAAATAGATGGACTTTCACAGTAGCCCTGAGGAGCGCGTTTGAACCGGAAGCTACGTCCACCGAGAGAGAAACCGAAAAGGTCCCTGCTCTCCTCGGCAATCGGGATGCTGAAAAACGCATTTTTCAAGTCAATCACCGAAAACCATGATGCAGAAGCTGGAATCAGAGTCAGTAGCGCCGTGATGTCAGGCACAACGGGAAATTGAGGAACCACAATTTTATTCACCTCCCGTAAATCGATAACAAAGCGATAAACAGGCGGTTTTGAAGGATAAGTACGTTTAAGAATGGGCAGCACAGGGCTGTTGCACACGTTTCCCCGAGTCTCCTCAATAACATCTTTCTCAATCAGATCATAGATGATCGATAACAGTGCTCGTTCACCATCAAGGGAGATACGATATTGGGGAATACGTGGCAATCGCACATTCGATTTCAACTGAACAACATAAGGGGAGATATCAAGTAGGCCCACGTCATTTGGACCCGTTGCCCACAAAGATGCAGGAAGAGAACTCAATTCCGGTGGGAGCTTATCGAGGGACAGGTACATGGGAGAGACAACCCTCTCTCCTAACGTAAGCTTTACACCCGCAGGAGAACAATACAAAGTCGCATACAAACGTTTAAGCAAATCCAGGCCCAAAAGATTTTCACCACAACCCGTAGTCAAAATCAACGGAGCTTCTAGCTCACGTGGCCCAATTTTAAGGGGCAAAGGGCGCGAAACTGGATTGCTAACAGGGGCGCCAGAGAATCCAACGGAAACATTTGTTAAGCCAGACAAAGGTGCGCCAGGGAGTTTCGAATGCATGATAGAACTTTTCGCTGCACCAGTGTCCAACAGAAAAGGCTCAACGACGCCCGATGTAGCAACTGCGACGTAAGGCCGTCTCTGATCAACCGGAACTGATACCACTCCCTCTCCTTGTCTTTGGCTGTCCTAGTAATTACTGTCGTCAGTTCCCTGATCGACGTAATAATCGTCTACATTGTACTGCGCAGATCGTCCTTGCGATGATCCACGTTGATCGAAACAATTATTAGAATTGGATGAGTTATCTGAGCGATCGTTCTGAGCACCACGACCTCTACCACGTGATGCCTGCTGCGAACCACCACGACCTCCTCTAGATGAGTTACCATTGTTACGTTCATTTAGAACGGGACAATTGAATTTAATGTGACCCTCTTGTCTACAATAAGCACATTGATTGTACCCTAACGAAGATCTCTGGGAAGAGGAGTCATTACGATTTTGAGATCTATTCGATTGTGGCTGCGATCTATTCTGTTGCGAATTATTCTGATTCGACCGTGGAGGATACGCTTGTTGCAACAACACTTTAGTTTTGAGCTCTTTCGTCTTTTTATCAGCACGGTCGTTCTCTTCTTTCTCCCTATTCTCATAGTATTGTGCCGTAGCCAATATCTGAGCCGAAGTGGAAACGGCCCATGCACTTTCCGAATTCTTTAATTTATTGCTCAAATCGGGCAATAAATTTGAAACAAATTTATCCACGAACAACCTTTGACCACCCTCAGTGCTCATATCCTGCCCACTATGGTCGATGAATGCCTCCTCGAACCTCGTAAAGAAGTCGGAAACACTCTCGTCCTTCTTTTGCTTACAAGCTGACAATTTGTCCCAATTTACCCTCATAGCTGGCATAAGAGTTTTCATTAGCGTTATAATTCTTTGAGGAAGGGCATTGATCAACTGCTCGGGTTTAGCACCACCAACTTGTCGCGCATCTGCCGCCACAATGGCAGCCCAAGCACCACCTAATTCGTTTGCGTGATTTTCCTGACGAATCTTAGCCCATACCGGTTGCGGTACGACATTGCCGAACAACATATCGATATAAGCTAGATTCATTATCGTAGCATCTACGAGCTGCGATAATTCTTTATAATACCCTGCAGGGTTTTTGCGAGGGTCAGGCAAAGATTGCTTCACCTGTAACACTTCCGATCTCTTCCATGGGAGATGTATCCATACTCTCTGGAAAAACGGCGGGATCGGAGGGGCAGCTGCGGGGTTACCTGGCATCCAAACCGGCGGAACTTCACGCATGGGATATTGGCCAGACTCATCTGTCTGTCTTTCGACATCCTCGACAAACAAGGCTTGAGGTATAGGAGCGGGACGAAAAGATAGCAACCGTTCGACAGCACGTTGAACATTAGTATCCACTATCAGTCCAGTTGAAAACTGAAGCTGTAGATCAGACAAAGCGGTCAGCACCTCGTCAGGCGCGTCGGCCGATATCTGATCACGAAGAACCTTACACATTTCCTCAAACACAAATCTCTGGGTTGGTATATTGAACTGACAAAACGTGTCGAGTACAACACGTGGTGGATTTCTAAGGGGGTGCGTCATCCAACCCATCGCCATATTATATAGCGAAGCACGTTCCCTATTACCAGGAAGCTGACTACGTCTCTGAGGACCATCGGAACCAGCGGACCCTAGAACAGGTCCAAGCGAATGAAAGAAGCTAGCCGCAAGAGGAGAATTACGACTACGAGTAGAGGGAGGAGTATAGGACACAGGACTGACAAGTGAAGGAGTAGAAACAGTAGCAACAGTAGGGGTTAACAAAGCAGGAGCAGTAGCGTGAGCAGGAGTATGTGGAAGCGGAGGAGCAGTAGGAATGGAAACAGACGAAGGAGCAGGAACAGTCGGAAGAACGGGTGCAGGTTGAGGAACAGGCAAAGGAAGAATAGGTGTAGGAACAGGTACAGGGGGAATCACAGGGGCTGTGGTACCCTGTACGTATGGAGGTGGCGACTTCATAAGATAAGACATTAAAGGATCCTCAACTGACTCATCCTTCGTTTCCGACTCCGTAGGCAAAGCGGGATAACATTTATCTATGGTCATACGCTGTAATCTGTCAAACACTTCCTTTTCCCTAACCTCCTTATCATGCTGGAACTGCTCTGCTTTCTTTACAATGGTACCAGCAGTATCTCGCTGATTTCGTTTAGTCTGTCTGATTTCTTTCTGTCGGGCTTCTTTACGCCACAACCGAAAGGCATCAAACATGGCCGGCCTCGACTTTTTCGCGAACAACTTAACCTCTAGATTATCTAAGATCGGGGCCTCAAAGCTACCGTGAGGTGGCCAGCGAAGGTCACCATCCTTTTTTGTATATTTGATCCAGTATTCATTAAAAGTAATCGGGCCTAGCCCATGTTTACTGTAGAGCTCATAAGTGGGAGTTCCAACCGGAGGTATCGGACACGAGTCCTCCAGTCGGGAATCCATACCACAAGGCCTGAAACAACTAAACAAAGTACTACGACCAGGCATCTTGCACACTAGCCGAGTTTCACAAACTTCAAGGGTTACGGGATTTACCAAGTCCCAGCAAAGAACAAAACCCTCGGTTTTTGGCGGCTGCAGTCGTCAAACAACACAACAAAGTACGCTAGCAAAGTGTCACCGACAAAAACACTCACACAGCGTTAACAACAACAAAAACACTCGCTAAAGTGTCAACAACCAAGAACTCTGGGAGCGACCCACAAATACTTAACTCAAAGATCGATGGCGTCACCAGGAAGGCCCGTCAATCGTCTCGCTATACCAAGGTCTACGCCAGGCGCCAAAACAGGTCTACAGTCAGGGCAGCAGTCCGTCGCAGCCGTCCGGAGGCGGGAATCTTCGCGGGAAAAGTCTTCGGGCCACTTATTTCGACAACAGGATCGATGAAGCGGAGTGCACCTTCCCTCGGAGATTTCACACGAAGTTCCTCACGATCGTCGGGCTTGGACCGGTACCACTGATGCAGCCCCACGTTGGGCGCCAACTGAAGGACTGGGTTCTTTAAGACCCAGCGGTGCCAGGGCACAACACCTGAAACCTTCGTGGGTAACCTGCTCCGGCGTACGAATCACAGAGACACGGGACACTTCCTTCGACGTCAAAGATTCAAGGTTTATTTACTGCAGGGAACACAGAAGTCACAACAAGTACACCACGTGCAACTTGGGGAGACTGCTTCAAATTGGTTCTGTGGATCGCTCCTTTTATACAGTTTTTACCCATAAGACAACATGGCACACAAAAGTTTACAACCCGGTTCCCATCATTATCCCCCAGAGGGGTCGCTTTGGTCACTTTGATACACATGAGGTCCGGAACATAAGTGCGGAAACATTTGGCGGTTCCCAACTGTAAAAACCCATCTTCCCACCATTAGCAAATTCCAATCAGCAGTAAAATAGATCGAAATAGGAACAAGGACAGGTGCAGAGGAAGACGGAGACAGTGGGGAGATCGGAAAGGGTGTAAAAGGGGAGGTATCGGGAAACACGAGATACAGGCATCAAAGGGACGTGCCTAATGAGATGCACGGCTGCGACAATAAGTCCGTGCGGCAAGATGAGCCTCAAGCGGCGCCATCTGCCTTACAGTAGCATCCCCCTCGTCATAAAGACACTCACAAAGAACATGTGTCTTCCGCAAATATCTTGGGAGTCCCAGGGTCGCGAAGCGGACAGCGTCCGTTCGCTGACTACTTGAGGGCAAGAGACAAAATGGATGCCGTATCTAAGATGGAACCCGTGGGTACAGATGAAAAACCCACATAACAAACGAACGGTTTAAGTTAGCACAGCGAAACTGCGCACACTTACTAAACTCGTCATTTGCGGTTCATAGATACTAAACTCGACCATATTCGTATGGGTCGAAAACACCACTTACAATTGTCACGGAACCTCAGGTTGATTGCGCTTTCTTTTGGACACATTATAATGATGACATGAGAAGTACTACTACAATATTTCCACTAACAATCAAACTATAAGAAAAGACAAAGGGAATTGAATTAAATATTACTTGCTCTCCTCGTTCAGCAGAGTTCATTATGCACTCAGTATTATGTCTCATCGTGTGTAATGTTTGTCTGAAGAGGCCAACAATAAAGCCTGCAGACCAATATGACCGAAAAGAACATCCATGACTGCAGTGCATTCAAAAGAATAGACCTCCAACTGAGCCAGACTGTATTATGCATTTTGGGAACTGGTAACGTGCACTCACAGACGCAAAAACACCCATCCATTCATTCCCACAATATTACACACCACTGTAGGGCTCAGATATTGCAGGACAGATCAGAATTGGCCTCGATGTGTCTGCTTTGCGGTGAAATTCAGGGTAACAAATTTTGACAAATGTTCCACATTTTCGGGCATCACCAACAGCAGCCACATACAAAGATTTTCTGTTTTATTTCACACATTCCTCCATGAAGCTTCGTCCACTTACCTTACGTGATACACTTTAGGGAAGGGGAGGTTAGCACAGTGGCAGCAAATCCATTATGCCAAGCCTTAATGGTGAAATAATCATCAATTATGTGTTTCCTGGAGATAGAGCCCCAAACTGTAGGTCCATTCTCTGGAAGCGCTAAAAACATATAACCACCAAGGCCTGGAAGTGTTATGCTTGCACCTGGGAGGCTGTCATGATTTCTGTTGTGTTCCTGGACTGAAGGATCAGTGTTGGCAGAACTGTCAAAGGAGTTTTCCAGCTAGAACTGGCAGTGGCTCTGCCACCTTGAATACAGCAAGCTGCCATCCTTTAACAAGGCATAAAATGTAAAAGCGGGGGAAGAGTGGAACAGCCACTATCATTGGAAGCACCTTTTTTTATACTGGGGTGGGTTTGAATGCTGGAATTAGGAAGGGAAATGTTGGAAAGGAATATCTGGACCTTACTAGGATAGCTGGGATGTGCCCCCATGACTTTAACAGAACCAGTCCTGGGAAAGTTTAAGTTGTTTTCATTGATGAGTTAATACACCTTGCGATCATTTAAAGTCAACTAATGGCACTACAGTGGTGGCTGGCATGTATGGAGGGTGGTGAGGCGGGTGGGACAGAAATAAAAGTAAATAAATAGGTAAAAATATAATTACACTTTCATTCCTGGTGCGACATCCTCCTCACTGGGGTCTTCTCCAGACAGGCAGGCTCAAACGTGGGACCCAGACAGAAAACTGCAGTAACCAATCCTGGCGCTTTTTTAATGCAGCATGAACGAAGCACCAGGATTGGAGGGAGCAGCATTCGTTGGCACTCCAGAGGACACTGGAGCACTATTCTGCCTCTAACCCAGGTGTCTAAAATGCACATGCCTGGCTGGGACAGGGTTTTGAAAGATTAAATGGTAATAAATGAACTTTCATAATATTTTGTTTTTCCATCTCTGAGGCCAATTTAGTTGGTTGGGTAATGCCTTAATTGAGGAGCTGCCCCATGGCTAGTAACTCTAGAGTTTATACAACCAATGCAGTAGTAGCCAAATACCATGAAACTGATGACATTCACAGTCAAAGCATCCAGGAGGGTGAGCTTGGGTTTAAACTGTGTAGATGCATGAGTGGGTGGCAATATGAAAACCCAGAAGTGTAAAAGGGTCTCCACTGGTTACTGCTACTATCCATAGATCTTCAAGGGGCAAACTGAATGTCATTCTACCTCTCAATTCCAATCCCATTTGATCATATTAATGCCTGTGCGAGGCTGATGATGCTTGGTGCACTCATTTTTAGGTCGAGCCTAGGCAGCGCGCATGTGCTGTCTTCAAGACCTGAAGTAATCCATATATGGAGAGTAATCCCACCTGCTGCTTGCGATTAGGTCTGTCCGGCGTTCCTATGTTTTTCTGGCTCCTAATTGGCTGGCGGTCTGGGACGTCACTTCCTTTTCATCGCAGGCAGCACCGACCAACTACAGTTTATTTGCGCTGTAGGGCTGGATCTGCTTTGTGTAGGGACTACTTAGTTTTTTTTATCGCCATGGCGCCCGCTTCATGAGCCGGCATGCGCATATATGTTTGATAATCCTCTGCACCGGACTGCGCCCCTGCACCTCACCGGGGAGCGGGCAGGATGATACATGCGTCTGCGTGGGGTTCCCCCTCTGAGGGGCAAGCCCAGAGGTGCTGCAGGGGAAGCCCCTGGTCTAGTGCAAGGACGCGCTGCCTGCTTCCAGTTCCCTGAACAGCTGCGTTGTCCTCTCCAAGCCCCCTGCACAGGCGGCGCCATCTAGGGAGGATTAGAACTAAGGGAAACACCCAGGATCGTCGCCTTGGAGTGTTTATTTTCCACCTACCACCTTTGCCTGTTTTTGGAGAGCATGGCCAGAAAACAGATTGCCCTGTCTGACAACTCTGTAAACATGACAAATCCAGCCAGGTTTAAGAAGGACAAGGAAATCCTGACAGAGTATGATGCCCAAGTCAAAGGTAGGCGCTCGGGCTTTAGTCTTCCTTGCTTTTGCATCCTTTCTGGGGTCTGAACAGCCCCAACTCTGGTCATCGTAAGACGTCCTGTGTAGGATACCACTGTATTGCCCCTATTTAGAAGCTTGTGGGAGGGAGGGGGTTGCCCCTTACATTTGTTTTTCTTTCATGTACACAGTTTGCTCTGCAGATATTGCTGCATCTAGTCAGTGGTGTAACAAAACTTGAGGGGGCCCCCCTGCAAAACACATGAAGGGGACCCCCTCCTCCCCCAGTGGCGCAGCCCACCATTTACTACTTTGCCCTACCACCCAGAAATCTAGCATATTTTGATTTGAAACGTCCAACATTTAAATGAAATGCCTCTATAATGTCTTTCTGTAAGTTTTAATGAGAAGTTGGAAACACTCTTAACATACAAGCTATGCCATTTGTGACAATACTGTCAAAAGCAGATTATTTAACTGAGGCAGCAATCAGAACAATGCCAAGGAGTGATCCTATTGTCTCAGGAATTGCCTATGGCCAAGGAACAAAGAGCAACTATGAAGGGTCTGAAATAGAATTGACAGTACCTTGAAACTTTGAAAGACCAACCCAAACCTGCAATTCCATAAAAACTCGACTGACAATATACATGAGAAGTACACAAGCTATAACTCAGTATCCTGCGAAAGTCAAGAGAAATAGACTGGTGCATTATCTGCATGCCACACACTAGCGACTGTCAAGGGTTGTGCATGATAATAATGTGAACTGAGGAAGCAATTTCAATCATAATGTCTTATTAGTAAGCACTGCAAAAAAGGCAGGCAAACAAGGCTGAGGAAGAAAACTGTTTGGATGCTTCAGGACATTGAGGCAGATGTTTGTCGGTTTTAAGTTCAAAATGATGTTATTGAATTATTTTGTAAACAGAAGAAATAGACAAATACAATACAAAAAGAATAAATCTTACAGGCGTATATAGTGAAATATGAGCATAAAATGCGATAAGCCAAAAATGAATAGGAAGGAGGGAATAGGGAGGGGAAGGGCGGGGATGTACATATCCTAGAATCATAAAATAAAACATTATAGAGTCACAATCCGATTGAAAAGAAAAAGGATGGTAAGTGAAGGGAAATCAATGTTTGTCGGTTTTAATTGATCATTGCTGTAGTGTAAACAATGCTAAATACAAGATTTAAGCTACACGTATTACAGACAAGTGCAAGCAACACCATAAATACCACTGCATTTAGAATAAAAACAAACCATATCAGCAAGTACCTAATGACAATTTATACAAACTGTAGTTGGTAAAGCAAAAGAAAAAGTGCAAATACTTTCAAAGTGCAAAATAAAGCAATCACCAGTCCAGCAATATACAACAATCAAGCATGTTTTGTAAAACAATCCAACCTTCTTCTTGCATCAAGGTGAAAATACTTTCAAAGTGCATGGTAAAAACAAGTCCAGCAGCTTCCCTCACAAGGACTGATCTGAACCACCAGACTGAGCCTTACTTGATAACAAACAGAGGCCTCAGATTTCAGTGTGTCAACACTGGCGGTATTTACAATTTACTAAGAGTATAGACACTCCTGCTAATTTACAGATTCACCATTGCCTTCAAATGGCTCTATTGTGACGTGTGACACCCCCAGCCAGGCCTGGATTTTAAGCAAACAGCGCCTTGCATTCTGGGAGTTGTGCTGTGAGCATCTAAGTAAGGGGTTAAACATTCCAGCATGCAAAGTGTTGTTGGATAAAAGCTATGAATGGATACGACATGGTGCAAATGCCACATGGCAGCTATATTTTATTCAAGCACAAGGGGATGTTTAATCTCCTCATCACAAGCTGCAGAAGTTTGGCATCAAATAGCAAACATGTTGTGTGGAGAACCCAGAAATGTGCTGTGTTTAACCCCTATGTATGGACCTGAGGTGTCATTCTCTAAGAGACCCAGTGGTAAAAGCCCACAGTTGTCTCTAATGCATGTTAGTGCCAGGCAGTGGTCGAAGTGGGGGGAAAAAGTAGGGGAACTGTGAGAGAAGAATAAGTGGGCAGGAATAACCAATGGATTGGGTAAGTGGGCAGAGAGAGAGGTGTGGCAGAAAGAGCAAAATATCGCAATTTTTATATCCGTTTCCCATTTCACTAACCGGTTACAGCTTATTACATTATTTAATTTAACCAATAGATACACATGTTTATTTAGGATGTATGTCACTACCACGCACACTTTTACAACGCGTACCATTACAACGCGGTTGTAACAACGCAAGTCGTTACAACGACTTGCGTTGGGGGGGGCGCAAAAGTAAAAAATATAATTTACTATTCCAACACCAGTCCCCGTGGATAGTAGGGAAGGTGTTGGGATAGTAAATTAAATGATTTATTATCCTTGAGCGCCACCCAGCGCAATTCGTTGTAACAACTTTCGTTGTTATAACCGCGTGGTAATGGTACTTCATTGTAACGCGCGCGTTGTAAACGTTGTATACCGTTTATTTAAGGTTAAATGTGTGTTACTGACATTAAAATACATTCACAAAGTGGGATACGTTTCCAATCACAGAATGTCTCAAACATCCTTAAAAGTGGATTTGCACGCCATTTGTCTCCCAGCCATGGAGTTTCTGTCATCAGCACTTCTCCTCCATTTTTCCGCAAAAGCAGTTCAAACATGAAGGGCAAAATATCATAGTTTGCAAATGTTTTCCACATATCTATTGCTTTGGCATATTTGCCACATAATACATCATCTGCTGCATAATCCGACGATTTTAACTAATACATTGTTTATAGCTCAAACACATCAAAAGTTACTAAAAAATGTGACATGTGCTGCTGTGAAGTGGAGGGCCCTTTGCAAAGATTGACTGGTCACCTTTCTCACTGCTGTAGTTGTATGTTCCACTAGTATTAATTAGGAAAAAGCTTTGCAGAGACTGTTAGCATGTGTAAACATTTTAAAATAATAAAGTATCAGAAAATTTACAGCACCACTAATACCAGTGTAGGGTGTCAGAGCACTTTACATCACACATATTACACAGAGACAAACATTCATATGTGTGTAAATCAATGTGTAGGAAATGTTATATAAGACAAAAGACTACAAGGTGTAGGAGTCACATGACAACCATACTAGTGGGCAGCATAGTTTAATAGTGATTGGTCTGCAGAAACACAAACTCGGAATTAAAAACATAATACCATGGTTGGGGGTTCTCTTTAATAATCAGAATGGATTTCTACCCAAATGAACCCTTTTTTGCAACATTAGGATAATCGATAATCATGGGGAAAAACATATCACTCTAATTTATACCTTGGAGTTTGCATGCAGCTCTTACATGACAGTTAATAGCTCACTGTTCTATGTTTAGGATTATAACTTATTAACTGCAAGTAACAATAGGGTCTCTCTGACAAAGCAGTAACCCACTGACCTATTCACATTATGTGCACTTTGTGATATCGTCATAATTTCTTTATTTAGATATATAAAAGCATATCTTTAAAAGATTCTTCCAGCACATTAAGTACAATTTTACAGATTAAAAAGAGTTAAAAGAAAACAAATAAAATTTGTCCTTCTAATCAGTGCTTACTGCAACGTGTCAGATTTAAAAATTAGCACTCCCGGACAATGCAGATGAGGTTAAAATACGTATCATTCTACACAGTTATCAGCAAGGTATTAGCCGTTTCCAATTTTTCTAAAAGACTGTACGCTTGCTGAACTTTGTGATATGCATGGCACATGTTCTTAGCAGCATGCACATTACACCTCTGCCATTCCTTTTCATGAGTCAAACCTTCCACTAGACAAAACATCATCTCTCTCTACTAAGAACATTAATTACTGGAGTTATCAAGACATTTTTATTTTTGCCCAAAAATGTTGGAGGCCAGGAAGGAGGCAGCAAGTGCTTTTAAAACCATATTAAACTTACAAACACGATGCCCCCACCTAAAGTTAGCACCCGGTGAGGTCGCACTGCCCTAGAGCCACTCTGCTCAAGCGTCCTGTGACCTCAGTGACAGAGTCACTGCCACTCTATGGTGTGATGCTTCATAGGTCTGTCCCCAAGACTGGATGTGAACTTCATGGATAGTGGTGGACAGGCCTTCAAGGTTAATCCACACTTGCCACCGCTAGGGTCCACCTCCTGGTGCTAAGACACCAGGGCTTTTAAGATCTTGCGGCGCCTTCTAAGGCGAAGCACAGGAATGTGCTCCCTCAGGAGAGTGGCCTGGGAGCCTGGTCGTTAAGGTCTAACCTGGTTCACCAGTTCCACTTCAGCAGCTCTGACCATAGCGCTACATCCTCTCCCCCACTGAACACCATACTGCCCCACTTAGAGAAACTTGCACTGCACTGACCCGCTATAAACACCTGGATGTGACTCAATTCTATTTACGCACTGGATAAGAGCAATATGCTGTCTAAAAAAATTAACATTGTCCTAGAAAAAGCAAACACTCATAGGGAATTCAGGATTAAGTAAAGCATGTTAAATGTAAGCAGGAACAACATGGTTACCTTTTCCCTTTTACACTCATTATTCTGAAATTAGTGAGTGCTTTTGCATGAAAAGGTAAGGCCATGACTACAGTGCCCGGAAGGGACCCGTTTCAGTGCCCATTGCTTATATCCTTTCAAAACATAGGCAGTATGGTTTAAAAAGACCACAATCGTAAACACACAGTTGCTCTACACATTTTGTTTTGCAATTCACCCATCAAGCAGGTATTTCAGTACCTCCAGGCAAGGTGCACTTTGCCACACAGGGAAAACAATGTTGTTCAAAGAGAGAGGAGAAAAAAGTATCACTTCACTGGCAAACACTGTAAAGTGTCGCTAATGTGTTTAGGTGTAAATAAATCAATCTGGCCACTTTGCAACCGCTCTGTCTTGCTTTAATTCGTTATTTATTTTTCACATTCGGAATGTTTTATTTCTCTCCACCCCGAGGCTGTACTTGTGTCAGAAAAAGATAACGTTGATCTAGTCATGTGTTTGTTGTTGGCTGCAACTAGTGTTCGCTGTTTTAAGAAGCTGTTGAATAGACTAAAAAACAAAACTACAAGTCCCAGATTGCAATGACGTCCGAACCTGCGGGAGAGAATACAATTTGCAAACAAAATATAACACAACAATAACGACTTCAACGTAGTCTCTTTCGCTGCTGGTCAACCGCTGACGGTGGTGTCCTTGCCGCAAGGACCACTAGTTCTCCTTGGCACAATGTCAGGGTGCCCTGTGGATGTAGTCTTTTCTTGGACTCACAACCTGGAAGGGTGCTCTACAGTCACTCTCTTCCTGTTCCATATACAGTGAAGATGCAGATGGAATGATGGAGGATCCGGTATGTGTTGTTTCCACTGTACAGTCCTGGTTGAAGTATTTTCTTCATCTTGTGATTCACTATCTCCAACAGGATTTGCAGTTGGAGGACATCCCTCTCACAGATGCCCCTCTCTCGTGGGTCTCTCCTCTCACCGGACGACCCAGAGGCCCTTTGCTGCCAGGCTTCCACTGGACCGGTGGACTTCCGCCTTGTCACACCAACCACGTTGGTGGAATCGCTATGGGTCCTTTGTCCGTGTCGCAAGCTCCACCTGAAAAGGGTGTTGTCGGCACTTGGCTCCATTGCATGCTATCTTTGTCCTCCCTGGATTTCCAGAGCGAGCTTTAACAGTCCATCTCTCGTGTCGGGACCCGCTGCCACCAGTGTCCCAGAGGCCTCTGCCCTTTGGATATCCACGGTCCTGTGTCCGTTCCATCCCAGAGGTAGTTGTTACCAATGGACCGGCCTGCTCGCCTCTATCGTACCTAGGTAATCTAAGGATTCGCACGTGGATGTGTACTCCCAGTGATGCAGATGTTCTCCAGGTACTGTGTTTGGATGATCATGCACCTTTTCACTTTCCTCTTCGCGTTTTCCCCTTCTGGTGTGTGAGTTGACTTGTCACACACCTCTTCACTCTTCTCCTCTGCCTTTCTTCCTTCGCCATGGCTTATTGCCACTCGAGGTCTGTCTTCTCTTTTCTTCGTGATGCGGTCTGGTCTTCTCTGATGCCTGTTCGCCCTAACCAGGCATCTCTGTGTAGTGTGCACTCCACACATTTCCTCCTGGTCTTGTCCAAACACTAGGACACTGCCTTCACCACGATCTGTGACTGGACCTGTAGTCGCGACCTTCTCTTGCTTGATTTACTTCTGACTTCTAGTTTATGTCGTTAGACTTCTCTTCTGTCTCTTCCTGGTCCTCTTCATGGACATCTCCTTGGTCGTTCTCTTCACGGATGTCTTCCCCGTCCCTCTTGTTGGACCTTATGTCAGATCTCTTCTCTCTCTCTCTCTCTGGCCTCTTGTAGGTCAGCGTCATTCTTTCGACTATCTGGCAGGTTGGCTTCTTCCTCCTTGCGACCAAACTGGCAGGTCGGCTTCTTCCTCCTTGTGACCAACTGGCAGGTGGGCTTCTTCCTCCTTGCAACCAACTGGTAGGTTAGCTTCTTCCTCCTTGCGACCAACTGACAGGTCTGCTTTTCCTTCCCTTTTTTTGGGGGGGGTCTTGATGCTTCTGGTGGTCTGAGCAATCACCTCTTCTTCTCTCTGCAGTCGCATTGCTTTGGCGCGCTCCTGATTGCGCTCTTCTGTCCCTTCAGTGCCTTGCTGCTTTGGGCTACTATCTTGGCTTCTGCCCAGTGTCTGTGTGTTTTGTTTCAATGTCCTCCGTACTGCTGCAGTGACCATCTCTCGCTTGTGGGCATCACAGCATACCTTCATGCCCGTCTAGGCAGCTTGTCATTTGAAAAAAACTCTTACGGGGACCCTTGTAGGTGTCTGCCATCTCGGCGTAGGCAGTTGTGTGTGTATCTACTCTGCTTTGCTGTGTCATAATTTGCCCAGAGCTGCTAGGCTTTGCATTTGGTACCTTTGCCTTCTTTCTTTTCCTGCACTTAAGCAGCCTGAACCTACCTTTCACTGCTGATAGTATGCCTCAGTGCCCTTCCTTGTGTCGCGGTGCTGTTGCTCTCACTGTGCTCTCTGTGCTTCATTTATGCACTCCTGGCACTTTCCAACGTATTATCTTTTCCTTCCTAAGGCAGTACCTGGACTCAGCCACTAGATGGCAGTGTTGCTTTACATGATGCGTGGGCCCGGGCAGTTTGCTTGGAACTACGGCCTTGTGCTTTTCCGCTCTTTTCTGGGTGCGCCTGTACAAGGCTTCTCGTGACCTTGGCTAACCTTGTGACTTCCCCCACCGGGCACACAAGCACTCTTAACCCAGGCATGCTCCTTTTCACACTTTGTCCATTTACTGTTTGCTGTGTGAAAATACTATTTTTGTGTCCACACGATCGGGGCACTTCTCTGCTGCCACACCTTAATGGCACCTCGCTGCTGCTGGGACAGCCTGATCTCGCTCCCTGCGGGGGGTGGGGCACAGATGCCGGAGGCTGCTCCTCGACCATGCACCTCCGGAGGTTCTCTCCACTGTTAACCGGCGCCTCTCATCACTGCCTACGGCCGCCTCCCGCCTCTTTTCTCACCCGCCGGCAGCCTCTCTGCACACATGCTGCACGTGAACGGGGGCGGGGTGGGGCTGACTTCAGTACTCGCTGGGCGCTCTGCTTTCAATCTCTGCCTTCAGTGGTGGCTGGTGACATTTTAAAGTGGTGAGCCGTAGCATTTTGGCTGAGTGTTATGTGGTGCGAGTGAAGCGAACAAGCCTGACCAACATTGTGGAGGGGTTTGTGGGGGTTCTCCAACAGATAATTTATTTCAAATAAAGAGTTGGCAAATGCTGTATTGTAAGCAAATTCGAGAAAGCATGAAGGTAACTATCAAGCATGGAATCCCAGGTTAGTCACTTAGGTTCTTTGGGGCAGATTTATGATGCCCTTACGCCGCAATTGCCTCACTTTATTTGACGCAACTGCGGCGCAAACAATGCACCCTATTTACAACGTGACGCATCTAGGAGATGGTCACGTTGTAAAGCCCTGCGCCATAAGGAGGCGTTCCTGCGCAGGGGGGGGCGTTACTGCGCAGGAACGCCTCCTGAAAGTGGCTGAGTGAAATCTATGAGATTTCACTCAGTCACTTTCAGGCCAATGCTGCGTCAAAACCCTGCACCTGCTTGAAGCAGGCGTAGGTCTTGATGCAGCATTGTGTAGATGGGGCACCCCCGAGCCTTGCTGGAGCTGCATCGAGCTTGCGACGCAACTCCAGCAATGCGCCACATTTCCGGCACAGATGCGTCATACATCTGTGCCGTTTTTGCACCATGGTGCGCCGCATTATAAATGCGGCGCACCATGGGTGGCGGAGCTGTGGCGCACTGTGGCGCATGTTAACTGGCGCATCCCTGGGGTTGCGCCATTTAACATAAATCTGCCCCTCCGTGTGCTCCTGTACGTCAGTTACCTTATCTGCAGACATTGAAAGCACTTAAGCAACCGAACAATCACTTTCACTCACTTTTCTATATGTATCTTAATGGCCACTTACCACATGTGCTTATTCTTACAACTGAGCCAATTAATTGCACTAGGTGTGGAGCAGGATCCGCACTCTTATGTATTGTGTGAATATAATAGGTGCTGTTCCAGCCAGATCTAAAAACGTTATATCATCCTCAAGCTGTGGCTACAAAGCAGAAGCCCCCAAATGTCGTCACACCCCAAAAAAAATACTTAAAACATACACACTACTTCTGTGTAGCAACTTGCTTACATTTTAGGGCCATTTTTACAATTCCTCAAAGCATTCCTCTTTATTTTCAACTGAATGTAAACCTCTGAAGCCAGTTATTCCACCTGCACCTCTATTAGGCCTGGAGGCATCAGGTGTGTACACGAGGCACAAGAAGAAGTGGGCTTTGACAGGGAAATCATTTCTTGAAGGTATGTGCTAGCAATTAGTTGTTACCCGTCTTGTCAGTAGCTGCAGTATTTATTAGCCTGTTCACTACTTGAAGTCCCAGAGGAATGGAGTCGGCCTTTCAAGAAGAAAAGGAGATCGCCAGTGACATTGCACAAGACTAAGTTTATTTTTTTAGGCACTGGATGGATACATTTAGACAATCGGTGAATTAAGTAATTTGCCCAGGATCACAGGATGCTAAACTAACGGCAGGATTCAAACCGATCCCCAGATTCTAAGTTGGCAGTTCTGGTTACAAACACACACAATCATGCACACTGTCAGTCACAGTCATGCACACTGCCACTCACAGACAGACATGCACTGCACACATGCTTTCACAGTGATGCGATACACAGATATACAGCCATGAACACACACAAAGCCATACAATCAGGCACACGAACACACACGCTATTAATTAGATTTTACCTTTGGACATTTGACCTCTGCATGATCCTTCCTCTGAGATTCTGTCTCCAGAATTAGAACTACGACCCTTTGACCGACACAGCCTAGGCTGTCACCAACAGTCACTGCTCCTGCTACAATACTCGCGGTGGGGGAGTGGCGGGGGGGGGGGGGTGGTCATGCGGAGAGATTTAAAAAACACCATCATTAACAAAAATAAACTGCGAGTCCTCCTGGGCCGGGGTCCGAATCCCGCAATGGCGCCCTGGCAAATACCGCCTGCTCTCAGCCAATCCAGGGGCTGCTCCTGCAGCAGCGCCAGGATTGGCTTGAGCAGTAATGTGCATGTTGTGTTTAGGGCTTCACAATTTTTGCTACCAGCCCGCACATGCGCTCTAGGCTGCTCATTAGAAGAGCGACATGGAACAACCCTGGCACTTCTAATGAGGAGCCTAGTGTGCGCATGTTCAGGGCTTGTGCAAAATGTTTAAGCCCTCAGCAGACCATGCGCACTCTTGCTGTGCGCTCCCCCGACCACCTATGTGTTATTATGGTGGATGTCAATCAGACACTTGCAGCTGAACTGCTGTAGTGCTGCCCCGCCCCCTTCTAAGCTGACTGTCTCCGGCGGCCTGGGAATGCCTGGATTGCATTGTGGTGAGTCATCATAGAGAGAGAGTCAGAGAGTGACGTGTGACGGCAACGCTTGCTGGGGCACCGCCCAATCGCCCTAATGGACGCACCATGTCTGTTTGCCTTGCTGGCAGCACTGGGTCATCCCAGCCCGAGGGCACGGCCTGGTATCTTTGACCCATCTACCTTCAGGCCATGCGGGAGGGCACAACAGACATTAGCGGACGCTTGGGGCGCTCGCTACTCCCCGCATCTTCTCACTTGTTAATCACGGCAGCCGTTCACCTTTGCACCTTCTCGCCCCTCGCAGCATAACTTATCTCTTCTCTGGCTGTGCAGGGGGGGTGCTGGTGACACTCTGATCGTCCGCGTGCCGCATGCTTTCTTCATTCGGCTTCCCTCCCACCCACAGCAGCTTCTCTCAGTCTTCACGCTGACCAGGGGTCGGAGCTACAGCCTGGGCCCTACGGAGCCTTACAAAGAGTTCACCTTTGCCGCAGAAACGGGGTGGGCTCCAACTGGCCTCATATCTTCCAGGGTCACTTCTCTTTTCACCACTGTAAAGCATACACAGGAGAAAAGTAGAAGTGTGAAGTAATGTATTGCGTTAGACGCCAACACAGCATGAGGAGAGGTAGAGATAACAGAAGGAGCATCTGGGTGGCAGGTCAGCAGCTGGCGTCTGTCAACATTCCAGAACCCTCAGCTGATGACGGAGGAAGGGGAGTGGTACGGGTGGTGGAAGGGGATAATAGTGAGATGCAATCACAACACATCTTCCTCCTTGATGAGCAACAAAATAAGGTTGAGCAGTTAGTCACAGATAAAGTAATTGAGTCTGTTCGGAGGCACAACTCTGCAACCACATCTTGATCTAGATGGTTCTACTCTCGCACCCTCCGGTGCATGCTCATTGCAACCAGTGGAGTCTGGACACTGGGCGTCCTCTGGATCAGCTTCTACAATATTCCTGTCAGGGAAACACTCACTGTGTCTAGAGGAGGCTGAACCCTGTGTGTCCAGTGCCATATCCATTTTGTCTTCGTCATCATCACACAAATCCATTTTTCCACCTCCAACGGTTCTGCGTGCATCAACATTATCTCCACACGTGCTGGTGTATTTGCCTGGGGTTAACCTCAAGAAATGCCGCACTCTACCATGGCTGAGTAAAGCAGAGTTGCAGAACACCTTCTCGACCTTGAGTGGTTGTGAATATCTATCCTGCCCCTTGGCTACAAATCCACTAAACTTCAGATGAACCATATCGCCCGCGAAAACTTGCACAGGTTTGCAGCTGTGTTTCCTGTTGTAGCCGTTCTTACTATCTTCCTGTGTCTTTTGCAAACGTTGTTTGACTGTGTCAGGTGACCAGTCTGCCCTCTTGGCGGCTGTTTGCCAACCGACATTGTCCTTAGACATAGGTGTCCTCCCTCTCATCAACTCAAAAGGGCTATGTCCTGTACTGCTGCATGGAGTTATGCGATACGCCCACAAAGTCTTGACTATCTCATTTCTCCACGCTAGGTTGTTGGTGGTGGCAAGCTGAAAATTCCCTTGATGACCCTGTTAAACCTTTCTACGGTGCCATTACCAGCCGGATGGTATAAGGAGGTAGTCTTGTGTGCTATATTATTTCTCTTCAAGTAGCTGCTAAACAATTGGTAGGTAAACTGGGGGCCGTTGTCAATGACAATACACTGGCGTAGCCCTTCCCTAATGAACACTTCACAAAGTAATTGCAGTACACTCTGTGTATCAGTTTTGTTCACAAACCCTACATCAGGCCACTTGGAAAAGTGATCAATAATCACTATGGCATGGACTTGTTCCCCTTGATCATAAATGGGTCCCATGATATCTATACCAATCCTTTCCCAAGGCATGTTGAGAGATGGTAAGGGGTGAAGCGGGGGCCTGTACGGGACCTTGGACTTGTCAGAATTGTTGCACTGTACGCAGTCTCTTACCATTCTCTCTGTTTCTAGATCCACGCCTGGCCACCAGTACAGATTTCTTATTCTGTTTTTTTGTTTTACCAATGCCCAGGTGTCCCTCATGGCATAGTTCTAGTATGGTACATCTCAGGGCGGTTGGAGGAATAACCTTGCCACTTCTTAGGAGTAATCACTTTTCATTGAGAGCTCATCCCTCACTCACCGGGCTCGTCGCCTGCCTGGCGGGTCATCGCGGCCGATGCGGGTGGGCTCCGATCGCTCGCTTTTCATTTGGGCCCTTGCAGGTCGATGGCAGGGTTACTCCACCAGTTCCTCACTCGCCTCGCAGGCGATCAGCGGCCAGCGTCTCGGCAGTCCTGCCACACCTGTCCTTTCTTCTGCCTTTCCCGGGCCTTACATTGCCATTTCCATGGGCAGCCGACTCATCCGATGCGGGGTGGGCTCCCGCTCAGCTTCTTACACTCCCAGGGCTTTTCTCACACCCGCTGCGAGCTAGGCGCGTCTAGCGCTCGGTCGCAGTGTGGGGACGCAGCCAAGTGCAGGCACATCGGCCTTGGGGTAGGCTCCCTGTCACCTCCTCTTCACCCCGGAGCTCTTCACACGCCCCACGGGTCTTCGGCGAATTCTGATGCCTGCACATGGCAAATACGCTTTCCCCCTCACCACCTTCCAAAAGGCAGCTGCACGCTCGGGATTAGCCCGCTCGTCGCCGTTGTAGTATTTGGGACTCACACCTGCATCTGAATAAATGAGAGACACGACACATTGAATACTGGTGCAGTAACTGGCCCAGAGCACCTGCGCTCGGCCCCTTTTATTGTCAGGGTCACCTGACTGGTGACGCCTGTGGTGGGTGGGTGTACAGGTATGTACATCATCAGGGATACACTAGAATGTATCCAGCCGGATACTACACTTATTATGTTTATTTGCGTTACTAGCATACAGCATGTAAGCAGCTTGTCCTTTTCACTTCTACAGTGAGAATGACCAAGAATGTGCCAGTGTTATAAATGTTGAAGCTACCCGTGTGTTCATGCCTCCCAAAAGCAACCATCCTTCTGTGCTACACCTGGCAATCAGAGGAGAGGCCTAGAAATGCACGTTTTATTGAAAGACAAGATAATGTACTCTTCCCACTGAATGCTTTGAATATTTGAAGAAAATGTATTTTCATTAGGCTTGGAAGAAATTAAAATTACGCCAGATTAATGTGCTTAATTTCGGAAGATTTTTTTTAGGCTTATTGCGTGAAATGTCTTAAATGTCACCATTACTCCATGTTAAGTAATAACGCACTATTTGTGGTAAACATTTTTTACCGCAAATGGAAGACAACAAATTAACACAATCAGCTGTTGTTTGCAGTTCCTTCGTTTCCTTGGACAATATTTTTAGCACAAAGTGCATGCCAGTGTATGATTTCATGTAATTTTACCAAAATGTACCATAATCATGCAAAATCAAGTTCTGTGGAAATTGCACAACCCTGATTTTCATAACCCTTATTTTTTCTTAGCAAATGGTGAGACGGGAAATATTGCAATGCCATTGCTCACACACGTAATATTTTCACATAAAAAACAGATGCTGAGTCATGACTGATAAGGAAGTTGAACAAATACAATGTCAGCAGACGCCTGCTAAGTTATTTCTAGGACAGAGTCGATATGCAGATCCGCCCTTCTTGTAGTGTCCTGCTGGACACGTTCTAGTGTCTAAGCAGACACTGAGTTGGTTAGCCCCTCCCTTGGTGGAGTAGACATACATACACCCCACACCCATCCCTCACAGGCTTCACAAGTGACGTGGGCCTGTTAATAAAAGGGCCCGGGTGCACATGCTCGAGGCCAGCTCCAGTACCCAACGGCTGTGTGTCTGTGTCATCATTAGTAGCATGTGGGTCTAGGGCCCACAACACAACATTGGCGATGAGGGGGTCTGACCCCACGTGTTTCATACAAGCCGCAATGCAGCTTCTTGTGGGGGGAGGGGAAGAGTAAATGCAGTGTGGGCGACCCCTGCACCTACCACCATCACGACAGCACATGGAGAGAGGGGACACCATGTTATCGCCGCGACAGAGGGAGAAGAGACTGTTCATCTACAACAGTCCGATGCCTCAGCTGTCATCCGCCTGCAGAAAGACTGCAGGAATTGGCGGGCAGTGTCACGAGGAGGAGTCAGTACCAACCAGAGAAGGTTCCACAGAGCTCCTCAAGGTATGGAACGGCCTGTGACTGATTATTATTATTATGCTGCTTTATTACGCGCTCAATTACTGCCGGAGTATCCTGGCGCGAATTAGGCCCCCCTACCTGCGCCTGTGTCTGTAAGCTGCCCCGCCTGCCACCGTCAGCCCCAGTGAAGAAGTGCTGCGAACCGGGCGAGAAATGTCCCATCGTGTGAACAGAGCCTGAGGCCGCATCAACATTTCACCCACACCGGCATTTCCAGCATCCTTGGAAAACTGCAGCGGAAGGAGGAAACATGCGGAAATCACGCCGTATTTACACTACCCTGCTCCTGAGGAAACAGGAGAGAAGCATGGGCTGGTCAGTGGGGCACCCAGCGTGAGCGATACCCCCACCATGCAAATAACAGCCCACCAAGAGAAGCGCAGTCCACAGCCTAGAAAGCGCTGTGGCCCATACTTGAGATGCCAGCATCACAGACATAACTAAGCGACTCAACCCAGCCAAGATGGAAAGTGTGAGGAGACAGCCGCCTTGCCGCACCCGCTCGATTTTCCCTGCCCGGTCTGCTGCCATCTGTCACAAAGAGGGAGGCTGCACCTGGAAGAAACTACCACCCCTGGATATGCAATGACCCGCAGCATCGGGGGAGCTGCCGCAGCAAGCAGCGTGGTGCCAACTCTGCACGGTAGCAGTGCCCTGCTTACCTCATTAAAAATGTCGGGCGAGCAGTGATGCTGGTTTCCTTTTCAGCCAGTCAGGAGTTGCAGCATCCCACCAGCAGCCCAGGCAACCCAGACCGCACCAACCCCAAACAGGGCCCAACGCAACATCAGCACAAAAGGTGGAACGGTGCTCTACGCGCACCTAAACAGCCGTGAGGGTCGCAGGATAAGCGAAGCCTGCCGTGGCCTCCCGAAGGTCTGCAGTGTTACGGTACCCAGTGCCTGACCCTGACACTGCATCCTGGCCATAAGAACTGGAATGAAATGGCCCCTGTGCAGCCAGAGAGCAAGCAGCTGCACCCACCACTGATTACCGCATTGACTGGGGGCAGAGGCCCGACCGGGGTCAACATGGAAAAGTGATCACACCAGTGTAGAGTTGCAGGCTAGTGTTCACGCTACGAGATGACGTAGCGTGAATGGCGGCCATTTTGAGTGGCGCGCGAAGAGCGCGAAATTGGGTGCCGGAGCTGCATGTAGACAGCAGCAAGCTCGGCGCTCTCCGTGGAGAGAGATATAAATAAATAAATAGTGATTCCACTTAATACAGTGTCCTGTCATTTGTAAGGAATAATACAACCTCCACAGTGGCGACGAGGCTGGGACCCGAGAAAAAAAAATATACGAGGGTGAACCCACAGAAGCAACAGGAGAGGACAGCCACACAGCAGCACACAGACAGGCCCCACAGGAGGAAGGCCAGACGACCACAGAGAGCGCGGCAGAAGCGTCAGAACTCACCAGCACCAAGGGCAAACCGATGACTCCAGGTACAGGGGCACTATTCACCCAGGACAAAGGGGGAAGAATCAGCATAACCAAGAAGTGTGAGGGGGCAGGAAGACAGTTGCCCACGGCCCACCAGACACCCAGAAAAGCACGCAGGGGTGCAACACTGTAGAGAGGGAGCCCAACAGAGCAGGAGCACTGGCGGAATTAAGGAGCAGTGATAAAGGAGACGCAGAGAGTCCCCAACTCCAACCAGAACTGGGAGAGGAGAGCAGCGTGCCAGGCAGCCCCAACACAGCGCCGGAAAAGCGCGATACCATGTGCGCGCAGGCGTCTTCAGCAACACCTCCAATACCATTCCTGCCCAAACCGGAAGAACCCCTAATGAAGTGGGACGATTGGAGAGAGTACATTCTCAATTACATTGAGGTCCTGGAAGATGAAAATGAGGAGGCGTTCACGAGCAAAAGGAAAAGAAGGATGTTACTGCACAATCTAGGCTCGGAAGGGATCTGGGTATTTAAGAACTTAGTACCCAAGCCTCGGCAAGATGCAGATGATGATGTATTTGCGCATGCCATAGAAGAACTCAATGAGTATTACAGACCGGCGTTGTGTGTGTCAATAGATCGTTACAACTTTCAGCAGCGGAAACAAGAAAGTGGAGAGTCAATCGATGAGTATGTGGCAGCGTTAAAAAGGTTAGCGACGACGTGCAAATATGGCGCACTCCATGTAGAGTCCATCAAGGACCAAATTGTTATGCACACGACAAATAAAACGGTGCAGGACAAATTATGGGTGAGTGGCAAAGCCACATTGAAGGAAGTGATCGCGATAGTAAAAAAGGCGGAACTAGCGAAGAGATGCGCAGACGCAAGAGAGAACCAGGGGTGAGACCAATGGTGAATAAGGTTGACGAGGAAGAACCTAGAGGATGGAACAAGAACACGGGGTCAACCTACAGAGGACCCAACAAGTGACCGGGAAAGCCGGGACCACAAGGGAAGCAGAGGAAAGGAGTCAGGAACCCATGCTACCGTTGTGGCAGTTCGGCTCATGAAGCACAAGACAAGAGATGTCATGCGTTCCGTGCTAAGTGCATGTTTTGCGGCATAATGGGGCATTACGAGAAGGTATGTCGGCGGAAAGCAGGCCGCAACACAGTGAAGTATGTGGATCAAGACCAGGAGGACACAGAGGGAAGATGTCAGGAAGATGAGGACACAGTGCAATGTATAGAGGATCAGTTACTAGGAGTGGACATCCGGAGGTCGAATAAACCGCTGCTCGAAATGCTAATAGGCGGAGTGCTGATAAGCATTGTGGTGGACTCGGGATCACCATACACAATTGTCCAGAGAGCAGTCTGGAATGAGAAGTTCAAACCTCATTTGGGTCCAAAGTTGGAACCGCTGGACATAAGACCTGTCTCGTACACAGGAGATTGTATCCCAATGGTGGGGTATCGACCGTTAAAATTCGAGTTCAGCGGACGAAGTGCGGATTGCAAACTGTATGTAGCAGAAAAGGGCTTGTCAGTCCTAGGTTGGATGGATCAAGGAGACCTGGGCATCAAGCTGGACCCAGGCGGAGCAGTACAAGTGCTGATGTAGGCGCCAGAACAATGGCCGGACCTAGAAAAATTGAAAAGAGATTTCCCAAAGGTGTTTGGCGGGAAGGTCGGGAAGCTGGAGAAGTTCTCGCACAAGATCGTCCTCAAGATGGATGCCACACCGGTGTCACACAAAGTACGGAATGTGCCCATTGCAGTGAGGGAAGCAGTGCAACATGAACTGCGAGAGCTGGAAAGGAATGAAATAATCGAACCCATAACGTGTGCAGAGTTGCTAGCGCCCCTGGTGGTAGTAATGAAGCCCAACTGCAAGGTCCGGTTGTGCGTGGACCTACGTGAACTGAACAAAAGCATTGTGGTGGAAAAATTTCCGCTGCCCCGCATGGAGGAAATGTTAGCCAAAACCAAGGGTATAAAGTGGTACTCCACCATTGACTTAACGTCGGCGTATCACCAGATAGCGCTACACCCGGAGAGCAGGAAGTTGACATCATTCATAACTCCCTTTGGGTGTTACCAATTCTGCAGAATGCCTTTTGGACTTGCCTCGGCAGTGGCCTTCTTCCAGAAACTCATCCACCGCCTCTTCAAAGACATGGAAAGGATCCAATACTTCCAGGATGATATCCTGGTGATGGGTAGAGACCGGAGGGACCATGACACCAAGGTACTGAACGTGCTAGAAGAAAAAGGCCTAACCCTAGAGTGGGAAAAGTGCTGTCTAGGGATGGCTTCAGTTACCTATCTGAGACATGAAATTGGAGAACAAGGCATCACACCAAACAAATAAAATGTGAAAGAAATATGCGATGCTCCACCTCCTTCCAGCAAGGAAGAAGTCAGGTCCTTTCTAGGGATCGATGAGTACTACAGCAAGTTCGTACAACACTTTGCCACCAAGACTCATCACATGAGGCACCTCACGAGAGAGAAGACGGCGTTCGCATGGACGGAAGAGATGCAAAAGGAGTTTGAATGCATCAAAAAGGATGTCGTTCAGGCCATACCCCTCCAGGGGTACGATCCACAAGGACAAACGGTGCTGACGACGGACGCCAGCGACAAAGGGCTGGGAGCAGTCCTAATGCAAGACAGGGGTAGTGGAATAATGGAGACATTAAGCTTTGCGTCCAGAGCCCTGACAGACACAGAAAAAAAGTTTAGCTTCATTGAAAAAGAAATGCTTGCAATAGTGTGGGCCATGGGCAGGTTTCGCCAGTTCTTATGGGGCACGAGGTTCCAACTGAAAACGGACAACAAACCATTGGTGAGAGTACTCATGTCCAGTGGGCATGCGAGTGCCACACCCAGAATTGCCAAGATGACCCTGTAATATTGGAGTATCGATATGATGTGGAGTACATCCCGGGAAGCAGGAACAAGGTGGCAGACTACATGAGCAGAGCTGCAGCGATGGAGGAAGTCTACGAAGAGACGGAAGTGAGTGAAGAGATGGTGGCTTTGATGGAAGACCCGGAGAAAGTAATAAGCAATCAAGAATGGAAGGAAGTGTACAAAGAGGATCGGAACATCCAAGAGGTGATGGAACACATAGTGGGTGGATGGCCCGAGAAAAAGCATTTGCGAGGAAACTTAAGGAAATACTATTAAGTAAGAGAGGAATTGTCCCTGGATGACAAGGGAGTGTTCGTGTACAGAGGAGATAAAGTGGTACCCCCAGAGGGGCTAATTCCTAGGCTACTAGCAATACTGCATGAGGGTCATCTAGGTATTGGGAAAACTAAGCTGAGAGCCAAACAAGGATACTGGTGGTCAAGCATGGACATACAAACAGAACGACATGTAAGATAGTGTGACCAATGCCAGCGAGCCGACAAGACGATGAAACCATTGAGGCCAGCCTTGGGAAAATTCGCCGCTCCGAAGAACCCATGGGAGGAACTCTCAATTGATATATTGGGACCAATATTAGATGACCAAGGGACTCCGAAATATCTATGCGTCATAGTGGACAGGTACTCCAAATGTCCTGAAGTTTATATTCAAGAAGAGATGGATACGGAGACGATACTCAAGTTCCTCACAGCGACCTTTCTCAGGGAAGGCATCCCCAAGTCCATATTGAGTGACAACTGTCCTCAATTCACTTCTGAAAAATGGCTCAACTATATGGGGAGGAATGGGATCATATCCAAACACACGTCCATATATCATGCAGCTGGAAATGGGCAAGAGGAACGATTTAATAGAGTGCTAATGGGATCCATCCAGGCAGCCATCATGATAGGAAAGGACTGGGAAAAAGAGATTTTACACATGATTTGGGCCTACCGCATCACACCCACAAGTACGGGGTATAGCCCCTTCCAGATCCTCAGAAGTAGAGATCCCTTCACTAAAGGCAATTTGGCATGGAAGGAAAAGATGGTTACAAGTAAATGGTCTCCTGTGGTAGTACAGAAAAACTTGGAAAAAGCTCAAAACATATATACAGAACATTACAACAAAAGGAAGAATATAAAGGACACATCCTTGGAAGAAGGAGAATGGGTGAGGGTCAAGCTGGCGGTGTTACAGAAAAAAGGTGACAGCAAAAACAGCCGGCCCCTACAAGTAAAAGAGGTATATGACCGAGCAGCGATGCTCAGTGATGGGAATGTAAGGTCCCAGGATCGCATGGCTCGGTGTAACAAGATCATACAATGGTTCCCACACCACACAGGAAGGAGATACGTAATGTGTAGAAACAGAGTTGGAGCAAGGAGGCAGCGAAAGTCCCAGAGCAGAGACACAGAGTCGAGAGGAGAGACAGCCGTCCTGCAGAGCGAGTCCGTGTACCCAAGAAGGTAGAGAGATGGGGTCCACAATGGTCAGCGGGAGAGAAGTGGCTTCCACCCCGGTAAGATGCACCAGAGGGAGCCAATTGATTATGAGACCTTCCAGGTTCCGAGACTATGAGATGGGTGAAAGAAAGTAAACCCCCAAGACTGCTTTTATCTATGTGATACAAAAAGGGGGAGATATGTAGAGTTGCAGTGTAGTGTTCACGTTACGTGATGACGTAGCGTGAACGGCGGCCATTTTGAGAGGAGCGCGAAATCGGGTGCCAGAGCTGCATGTAGACAGCAGCAAGCTCGGCGCTCTCCGTGGAGAGAGATATAAATAAATAAATAGCGATTCCACTTAATACAGTGTCCTTTCATTTGTAAGGAGAAATACAACCTCCACAACCAGCATTTGCATGCCCCCACTCGCACGGGCATCCCCAGTGTCCAGGCAGCACTCGAGACAGCCCAACGTACTCACAGCATTAGGGAAGCTGCCAGGGCCTAAGACCCACACTGCAGTGCCACCTGGTGGCCATTTGCGGGTACTGCACCAGCACAAACATACATACAGACACTGAACGTCCTCCAGCACAGAATCACTGGGTGACGAATGAACACACACCCCTGTGGTCCTTTGGAGGAGAAAGAGCCGGTAACTGGGACCCTACTGAAGGAAACGCACACAGCCACCAATGGCAGAATCAGAGGAAAGACCCGGCGAGCCATCCAGAGTCTCTGTCCCTAGTTAGCAAGCACCAGGACAGCATCTCAATGATGCCTATACAAGGGAAGAGAAACTAGCTGAGGAGCACCACAAACACCATCAGGTGCTGCCAAGAAGGGGAGACCATTACCCCGCAAGAAGCCACAGAATGCTCCCAGCTGCCCCAACACATTGAGTGCTCTGCATGGAGCACCCAAGGACGATGTCAAGAAGCCCCGTGCTGCCCTGGTCAAGAGAAGGTCCAGAGAAGGCCATAAAACCGGAGGCAGCCAAGCTCCATGAAGACAGCAAGGCCCACAGGAAGTTCGTGAGAACAGTGCACATAGCGTGCGAACCCCAGTGGCTAACTGATGCCATAGCAAGTGAAGAAACTGCACCCTGCTAAACTCCCCTGGTGGTGAACTGCCACCACCACAAGAAAGAGAAGCAAGCACGCAAAAAACCAGAAGAGGCCGCTGCGAAAGACCAAAAGTGCAGGGTCCGAGGTGCGCCCACGCAGGCACCCGAGAAGCTCACAACTCAGAGAGTTGCCCAGGAGGGAGAGACCTGTCTACAGAGGAGAATCAATGCTGAGGGCAGCAATGAGATCCTCTACATCTCCAACGCACCAGCGAAGCTACACAGTGGGCCAAAGACAGCACAGAGTGACCTCCTTCAAACTGCCTCAAGATGAAGTAGCCAGAGGCCCAAAACAGGCAAGAGGAGAGTCGCACACTCCACATGGCAAGCTGCCACCACAACAAGTGCCCCGAGGACATGTAACATGTAGCCGGATGCCACATTTGTACCACAAGCACGGAGAACCTTTCACAAAGTGACCGACCCACTGAGCATGCCTTCATGGAGGTAGGAGCAGGTGCCACAACGACGGAAGCTCGAGGCGCAAGCACAACGGCCTTGAGAAAAAAAGTAACCTTTCATCCTTGCAGTGGACCACCGCGGAAATCCCTGAAGAGGAAATTTAGAAGTCAAGTGGCTGTATGCCACCCAGCACTCAGGAAGAAGAGCGACTGGAGGTCTTGCCCACATGGCCTAGAGACCATTAAAGTTGATAGGCCTGTTTGGAAGAAGGTGCATGCTACTGCACTGAGAGGTAGAACTGAAAAGAAGAGTGACAACCCTGTCATCATGAAGAACCGGACAAACACAGGTGTGCTGGAGAGAACACGAAGAGAAGTACAAGGACTCATACCACCGCAAGCTAGGAATGCACCCAGATACGCCAGACAGCCACCAAGGCGGAATGACATACCTGGAGACAGCCCCCTGGGAGAACCAAAACGTAAGCCACAGCAAGTGCAAACCGCGTCTCTCCCCAATGCTTCCCAGTGCAACCGTTCATCCCGAGCGTCGGCAGCCTAAGTCGGCTGGCATTCCTGCTCCTGACTGCAGATGCCACGGGTGAAGCAACAGCCTCAGCAAGACAGAGGCATGTAGCTGCGAAGTTCCTCCAGACATCACCGCTCCTAGAAGATCATCACCACCTGTCATCCATGTTCACTGGAAACCACATCAGCATTGCCATGTGCATGACACCGCACCCAGCAGGAAGTGTGCATGAAAGTGTGGAAGTGTGACCGTAGGGTCTACACTAAGAATCTGACAACCAACCAAGTTCAGGGGGGTTGTCATGAGTCGCAGGGCCGGATGTTGAAGAGAACCTGAGCTGCTAAAGGAGCCCATCCCGCCACACCAACAGCAAGCGAAGTGGGTGACAACAAGAGAATGAACTGGTGACCGCCCAGCGGGAGACAGAGAGTAAGCCACAAGCTTTAACAGAGGCTCATGCCTCACGTTTCCTCAGCGTGACCATCACGCCACTGTCACTGATGTCCTCCAAGAAGTTCAAGTGCAAGGATGCAGATGTGTCCCCAAAGGAAATGGATACACCTGGCCACCCCCACTCTTGGTGATAGACTCAAGAACTAAGGTCTGCAACCATCACAGGAAGTCATCACCAACTGTTGTCCAGATTCACCACACAGCTTGCAATGCCATCATTCCAGTCCTTGTCAAATGAGTCAAACACTAACATCTCAAGATTACCAATGGACTGGAGTCCTACACCATTGCTAAACCAGCTGACAAGCAGAACCAGAGGCTACCTGCTAACCTAGCTTACACCTCAAGTGCGGCAGCGAGAGCATGTCTTGACCAAGACTCATCCACCCCGAGGGTTGTGCGAGCGACTAGGTATTGGCTCCTCGGTGATCCTGCAGCTGCCCCCCATATGCACACATGCAGCCTCAGTGCAGCTCACAAACAGTCCCGTGGCAACCTCGACCAAGAGCCTCCCCAGGCGGGAGAGTTGAACCTGATATTGTCCCACCGACGGCTTGCAGGATACAGCAGAGTAGTCTAATGGAGACCTAAGTCTATCAAGCAACACCTTCATGAACCTTCACCCTGGACTCCAACCATACTCTTGATGCACCCTGTTTTATGAACTGTTAGAGCCCACCACAGACCATCCTCAACGTCAGCGACGTGGAGCCACTTCCGACCAAAAAACAGGTTTCCACTGGCATGTTACGAGAGTGCAGATGACGACCAAAAGCCAGCATTCGTCTCCTGAACCACGCAGGTTAAATTATGAGTGGCAGCAAAGATTGTACTGCTGCAGTGAGTTACCAGCCCCATGTCTGCCATCTTCCTGCTTCCCGACTCGTGAGGCTGATGGACCCTGTGGTGCCTAGTTAATTGTTGTTAACCCCTACGGGTTGGACTGGTGTTTTTTGTTTTCCACTAAAATTTGGGAGGAATGTAGTGTCCTGCTGGACACGTTCTAGTGTCTCAGCAGACAATGTGTATGTGTGTCCACTCCCTTGGTGGAGTGGACACACATACACGCCACACCCATCCTACACCGGCATCACGAGAGACGCAGGCCTGTTAATAAAAGGGCCCTGGTGCACGTGCTCGAGGCCCGCTCCAGTACCCAACTGCTGTGTGTCTGTGTCATCATTAGTAGCATGTGGGCCTAGGGCCCACAACACTACACTTCTCTAAGAGGGCATACTTAGCAAAGTGGCAAGGCTTATGTTAACCTTGTAATTAGGGCTGAACTCCTACCCCTGGAGTATGAGACGGATGAACTGACAAAATCTGGACACACTTTGGCGCATGCATTTTGCGTAGCTCGTGATGTAATTTATATTCCTTTCAAGATGATAGTAGTTTGCTATATATTTTATACATCGTAATAATTTCCTGTGATGTGTGAGTCGTATGAAAATACAAACTACTGTGGGAGGGAAAGCTACTCCAGATCTGGTTTGGAGTGAGCACAAGGGAAGTTTTGCCTATTATTATAGCCACACCTTTGGGTGGGCACTGTGAGCTCTGCGCAGGGGAAGAAAGATTCTGCCATATTGTTTTCAGTGAAAGAGGGGTACTGTGAAATAGTTTGCAGTAAACTCACAGGGAGTGAAACAAAAGTGGGTAGGGTCACCCCGGGAACTTTTACCTCATTAGGTAAGTAGTGGCCAGGAGATACCTCACCCACAGTCTGGCAATGGGCATAAATGCAGCACCGACCAGTACCATCTTCAGAGCACTGCTGGGCCTGTGGAAGACAGAAGGATGGGTTCCTGCTGGTGTGACCTGTGAGGAAACCCCTAAGTGCTATACTTGCTCCCATTTGTATCCAGGACAAAGAATTGGCTGACATTCAATGAAGCTACAGGGACAAAGAAGCTGCAAAATGCTCACTTTCCTGACAAGCCCACCTGACAAGTTATAACTGGACCTGCCCTAGTCACTGCTGGTGGCTTTTTCTTGGAGAGAGTGCTGACCCCTTAAATGCTGTTCATGAGGTCCTGGAATGCTTGGCTGGTGTTACAGTGTACTCTTTTTGCCCAAACTGCAACATCTGAGACTCCGAAACCTTTTGCTAACATTTTCCCTGAAGAACCGGTGGGAGACCGAGACAGTCCTGGCGCTGAAGCAGTCAACTTTGAATTGCTTGTTGGAACCACCAAGAGCGATGCCAAGCCAAAGCCGAACAACACTAAAGGCTTCCTGGGCATGGACTGTGGACTCTGCCCTCTTAGAAATTTCCCACGTTCATCGATGACTGCACCAGGGACCCACTCTTCAACAACCTTCCATTTTCAAGCCATACTTTAGATCCAGCCTGCACCTTTGCCCGCCCATGACTGGTCGACACCCGCATTCCATTCTTGAGAGTTTTCTAAGTCCAAATGTACTTTTAAACCAGGACCTGCCTGAGTCTTTTATCTGACCCCCAGGATATCAAGGTAAGCCTTAAACCGCTCAACCAGGTGCATTCCATAAGTATTTGTAATGTGCATCTTCACCCAAGGGTATCTTGGTTGTGGATAACAGTTGAATATTGTTAACCATCTCAATAATACTCATTTTATCAACCTCAGAAGGAAGACAGGCTGAGTGGACCCACTGGGTTTTGAAATTGTGACCATGAGGTTGAACACAGGCCCCTTGAGTGGACGAATTAGTCCACTAATACACTAGACCCATCTTACCAGTTACCCAGTTACCTGCGGCTGGTGCTCTTTGGTGATATCTATGGTTCAACGTATTGGAGTTTTGTAGTTTGGGTCTCTTTTTGTTCAATAAAGTATTCCTATTTAATTATTTAGAATTGGTTTTTTGTGTTAACGTTTTTTACTTTTTCACAGTTTTGGTACTACGAAAAGCATTTACTCGTTTTATTAAGTTAAGACTGCTCTGTGCCATAGCTACTATGGGATGAGCTCAGGTTTAAATACCTGAAACCTTTAGTGGACCTAACAAGAATAGTTACAGTTATGGTGGACTAGCACCCACCCCAACTAATAATCCAGTTTTTCACAATATGCAATTGTTCTTCCACTTTACTTGCCTTTGTCCCAAAGAGGCTGCCTCCATCTTTAGTACCTTATTCAGCAATACAGTATTGGATGGAAACATTCTGGATGACTTTAAAGACTGACAGATTAGGCCTCATGTTAGTAGATCTGCTAAGGTGCCACAACCCACTGTGCTTGTATGTAGATTAACGTTATTATCAGAAAATTAAAAGGGGAAATCCTTAAGGGTCTCTTTAAATCGTTCAAGTAGGATTGAACACCTATTAAATATGGTATCAGCATTTGTTTTGTTTGAGGAAGACATAGGAACTTCACCAAGAGTCATTATTAGATCTCACTTAGATTATTTTAACGTATTGGACTTGGGCATCATGAAAATAGGGCAATGTGATGGCTAAGGATTGACAACTCAGCAGTGAACATGGCGACAAAAGCATCTCAAGAGGATACTTCATTCATCCTTTGCTAAAATTGCACTGGATTAACATGTCAGCCCTGATTCACAAAGGTAAACTCAGACATTTGGTCTAAACTTAGACCAAACATTTAATTATACAAATTGGGGAATTCACAATGGGTGTTTCCGAGTACTATCTTTATGTCTGCACTTAAAACGATGATCCTTGGCACACAAGGTACTGTACTCAGAATCACCAGTATATCGGAACAATACATTTCTGTGGCATATCCAAAGTATATACTTGAGGCCAACCATCAAATAGCACATATGTACCCCTAAATTTAGAATCAACCCCCTTTAAGTGGTACGTCATTGCCAAACTTGAGAGAAAATATATGTGGTGCACTCTTACTTTCAGAGTGAACAAAACAGTTTTTGGAAAAATCATGTTTTATTTTATGAGAACTGAAAATCTAGTCCTGCTGTAATTCCCTAGTTTATGTTGTGGCAAGCACTTCAATACCCTCTTTTGATGGTTGTTATACTATGCCGATGGACAAATATGAGTACATGAACTTACTTCTTTAATTTGATAAATTGTATTATAGCAAAAGCACAAACAGATTTCATATTTAATAATGCAGTAATACACACCATAACAAATTAACAGATGCAGTATATTAATGTCGTTTTTTAGGTTTGATAGTAACATTTTACTTTTAATCCATCTCATGCTGATAGTCTGCTTAAGAACCTTTCCATCAGCCAGTAAGATGTTTTATTTATTAAATTGTTTTATTTATATCACATCTATAAACAGGTCAATGAGCCAAACAAACAACAACAATGTGGGACCTAAAGAAAAAGAGAGATTAAAAGGAAAGCTTGAGGGGGGAGCATGGCATCCACCAGCTAAGCGGCCACGGTCTACCATCGGTTGTTTACCGAGCTGAGAGGGCCTTCCCTCTCACTCTCTCCCTGCTTCCGTGACTGCTCACTGGCCATTGGATTCTCCATTCTCTGTTCTCTGGGCTAGCGATTTCCTGAAGCTGGTGAGGAGTTTGCTGTAGATGATGCCGGAGTCAGGCGGCATCTCTACCTGGCTGCGAGCCCGACGGTGGGAGGGCGTGGCTAGTTGCGTCACTGGTGCAAAGCTGTCCTTCAGTTCCGGGTTGGCAGAGGAAGAGCCAGCACTAGGCGGGACACACTGGAGGTGTCCTGCTGCACAGAGCCACATGCAAGGCCTCCCAATGCTGTATATAGTGGGGTAGAGGCAAGCCCTCTCCCCCAGGTGGTAGAGTGGGGTAAGACCTTACCTACAGTTGATGTAGGGGCCAGTGGGGCTATCTCAGGTTGGGACACGGTTGTGAACCCCGACCTGATCAAGATAACAGCAACTTTTGTAGCAGTCCCCTACTGTGATACAGAAGATGGGGGACCTGTGGGACCCTAGGCAGCAGGAGGGGGGCAAGCTTTCCAGTCTAAGGAGAAGGGCAAAAATTCCCAGCTCAGATGCTCTTTATCTACAGGGGAAATTTGAGATATACACTTCGCACTAGGGAGGTGCTAATCACTCCTCTACCAGGACTAGCAACATTGACACTGACCCGTGCCACCCAGTGGACTGCTACCTGTGAATGTTACAGGCAATACAACCAAGGCCCAGAATAAACCACCTGAACGATTCAGGATGGAAAAGGGACTAGGTGGAAAAGTGGAGAAAGCAGTAGTGACTGTAGCTGGTAAGAGCCCCAGGAGTAGGGGCATGGGGAAGAAGATCACTCATCCGAAAGTGAGGGTCACTCCATCCTTAAATTCATATGACAAGGTTCTCACATATCCGGCCCCTGCCTTGGAAGGTGTTGCCACGGATAGGAACTCTATCAGAATGGAGCAAAGCGCTTGCCCTACTCCAGAGGCCAATACAACGACCCTCCCTCATTCTCCCCCTTCAGTGGCTCAGATTCCAATATTAACCAATGGAAGGAGCCCCCGAGCTATCATCTCAATGCCTATTTCAACATCAAACAGATTTAAAGCTTTGGAAGCGTGCAAAGAGGATAAACGGGTATGAGCAGGAGAAGGCTTCGCAATCAGATCCGGATGTCAGTCACCTTCCTCAGGCAGCTTCAGATTCTCTAGCTGACATCCTTTAGGCCCTTAAGGAGGAGATAAAGATCAGGTTCACGATATCCGAGAAGACTCAGGTAGCGATACATGCCTCTTGTGCAGTCTTAGCTCAGAAACTTGAAGAAGTCTTTGCAAGAACTGAAATTTTAGAGCAGGAGATCCCTAAAATGAAGCAGGCCATAGATATGACTTCTGTAGATGTGAGTCGGATACTCAGGGAAAACAAGGATATGAAAGACGATCCAGAACACCTTGAAAATCACTTGTGAAGGAACAATCTCAGACTTAACAATGTTCCAGAGTCTGCAGAAGGCTCAGACATCAAGGCCTTTGTGATCTCGTTGCTGCAGGACACTGCTCTAAAGATTTGGCCAGATATTGATCTAACCTCTGAGATCCAACGAGTACATCAGAACCCCTTTAAGAGGAACCCTGCAAAGCAGAAGCCACGGAGAATCTTAATCAACTTCCTCATGTATACAAGTAAGGAGGCAATTCTGACCATGGAGTTAAGCATGACAACCTACTGACCCTACTGGAACGAAGCATGGGCCTAACTGCCCAAGTGCTACAATGGTTCACCTCCTTCCTAAATAACAGAAAACAAAGAATTAAGATGAAGCACTGACTCTCTCAACCCTCCATGGTCACTATAGGGGTTCCACAGGGCTCAGCTATCACTCCCATTCTTTTCAATCTACTCATGGAACCCCTGGCAAACGCATTGAGCTCTGCAAACATTCTATATCACCTGTATATGGACGACACCCAACTGTATATGAAAATATCCCAACCAGAAGACTTTATCTCCCTCAACGCTATTCTACAGAATACTCAAAGTTGGCTCACTGGCAACCACCATCTCATGCTTAACACCAAAAAAACTGAATTCCTTCTCATCTCCCCTCCCAATCACACACCCAAGATAGGCTTATGGTTGAAGCATCTAACTTCCTTTGATTGTGCTCCCCACATCATTGACTCCGCAAAATCCTTGGGAGTCACCATAGACAAACACTCGAACATGCTGGTGTAAATCAATATTGCCACCAAGGGCGCAAATCATCTGATGAGCATACTAAGGAAACTTGAACCCTTCCTCCCACAGAAGGACTTAGAAATGGCGGTACAAGCCCTAGTGCTATCAGAGTGGACTATGGAAGCACCACTCTATGAGGTCTCCCCAAATACAAGCTGGCCCCACTGAGGGCGTCGCTTAACGCTGCGGCCAGAATGGTCTCAGGAACCAAAAGAAATAACTACATCTCTCTGACCTTGAAAGCTCTAAACTAGCTACCCTACGAGGCAAGAATACACCTAAAGATCGCCTGCATGATCCACAAAGCCCTGCAGAGCAATATCCCCAGTTACTCAGCACGTAAGCTAGAACGATCAAGAGGATGCAGACAATTGCGAAGTGCAAGTTCACTACTAATGAAACCAAAATCCTTCCACAAAAAGAGAACCGGTTGCAGAGCATCCTCAGGGATCACTCTGAAGATCTGGAACTCCCTACCTCCAGCGGTACGCGGAATCTCTTCCTTTACCTCCTTTAAAAAAAGAAGTAAAACTGCTTCTAATGAACAAATTCAAATCCTAAGACTATAACTATATAATGACTAACAGTCACCTATGCTACTCTTAAACTACTGTCTACCTCTTTTTGTATTGAATGATGAATAACAAATGTATGTATACTACCTCAACCACCTAATATGTTCCAGTTAAATTTCCAAAAACCTTTATTTCAGTCACTGAGACCATAAAAGTATGTATACAATACAATCAAAATCTTGACAATATAAAATTAAAAACACATCCAACTATCATATAAAAGTCAATGTGCAACATCAATGCGGGGCAAGGAAATGTGGCTGCACTGGCCTATAGGCATGGCCAGTAGGCTCAGAAAAGTGCAAGTGCATTACTGACAAGAAAAGAAAAGCACAACGTAGGTCCAATAGCGAATAGATCGATTATGGAGACCAAAAAGTACACAGCGAATCCGTTAAAATCAGTACAGATAAAAGTGTACATACAGAGGATTACACATATAGAGCCAGATGTAGGAAAGCTATTGCCGGTCGGTAACGGCCGAAATCAACCGTTACCGACCGGTAATAGGCTTTTCCTATGTAGTTGGCAAATTTACCAATTCGGTAAATAATGAATCGGTATTTACTGAATCATCATTTACCGATTCTGTATTTACCAAATCGATAAATGACATGTAGGAAGCACTTCGAAGAGTGCTTCTGTGCTTTAAGGATTTGTTATTTACCACCAAGTATCTGGTGGTAAATAAGGTATACCTCTGTAAATGCACATCTGTGCATTTACACCAGTGCCATGTGACAGACATACATGCCCTTAGGGCATGTATGTGTGCCACATGTGCACACAAGCACTATTCAGGGGTGCAACAGGGTGTCAAAGTGACACCCTGCCACCTTTGACTCTTTCCCTATTTTACCGGTATTGACATTCATTCCTATGGGCCTCCAGACCCATAGGAATGAATGGCAAATACCGAATCGGTAATTACCGATTCGGTTAATACCGAATCTTAACGATTCATTATTTTTTACCGAATTATTATCTACATAGCATTTACCAATTTGAAAATACAGAATTGGTAAAATTCTGTATTTTCGAATCGGTAAATGTCAATTACCTACATCTAGCCCATAGTGTCCAAGTTAAAAATAATCATCTTCATGAATAAAAGTCTAGAACAATAAAAAGATTAGAACAAGTTTTTTTCTCTTCTTGGTTTAAGGAGTAAGAACAGTCTATGCATTAGCAACTGGTGTGGTTATTATTATATATATTTTTTTTATCTAGGAAAGCCCCGCGCCTGCGCCACATTGAATTAAAAAATCGTGAGACAGCAAAGACAATGGGCTTGGAGGTATCAAACTTCAGAATTCTAACTGCCTCCTGGCAGTCCACAAACCCCAAGTTCCTGCACAACTGTATAAGCCAACACTGCCTTCCAGATTTGTAGCCTGGACAGAAAAATAAAACATGCAGCTCTGACTCCTCCTGATGGTTACAGGCTGGGCACCTAGGTTGGGCAGTTCCAGACCATTTGCAAGTGAAGGCCCGCAGTGGAAGGGTACTAAATCTAAAATGAAGATATAGTTTTCTTGCTGGGAAAGGTAGAATATCATCCACAAAGGGTTCTAATTTATACTCATCTTTTACAGTAAGGAATTCAGCTGTCAGATGGCCTGGATCCATATTCCCATGAATGACTGCCAATTTATATGTTTGATAAATTCTCACAAGTTCAGCACGTGAGACTGCAGAACACGTTTCTTCAGGGTTACTACAGAGCTTTGGTTTGCCTATCCTACTGCACTCTTCCCTTATGTGTGCAAACCAAGCAATTGTTTCTACCACTGGAAGACCCAATAACTCTTTTGTTTCTGTCTGATATTCTGCCAGATCCTATGTCACCCACAATGTACGCCAGAAAGTTAGGGGTCTTAGGCCAATCTCATCGCCAATCGGCCTTATACCTAAATTTAGCCGCAGGGGGTTAACGGGGTGCTGGAAGGGAGACCCAAAATCTGTCTTAAGAAGTTGTTCTCGACTTTGCTTACATAACTGCAAGAACAATGTCCCCAGAGTTCAGCCCCATACATTGTGGCACCCCTAGCTTGTGCCTTGTAAATTTCAATGACAGGCCCAGTAGGTTTATAGGAGGAATTCCTCAGTAATTTAGCAATCCCACCGGTAGTCTGTGCTACCTTGAGATTAACTTTGGAAATTTGTGGCCCCCCCTCTATATTTTCAGTAAGGGTGACACCCAAGTAGTCAAATACAGGAACCCTTTCCAGGACAGTGTCATCTAAATGGGGATTAGGACGTTTTTTTCTTGGCTGGGTTGAAGACCATAAACTTGGTCTTCAAGGTATTTATCTCCAGTCCCCTATTATTACAAAAGATGACAAAGCTGTCCAGTATCCTCTGTATTCCCATCGGGGACTTAGACATCAAGAGGGTGTTATCCGCAAACATCAATGCTGGAACCTTTGAGTTTGCTAACTTTGGGGCATCATTATCCTTTACCTCAGTGAGTTGGGCAATCAGTGCATTGACAAAGAGGCAAAACAGGGTTGGTGCAAGCACACAGCCCTGCCTCACTCCTCTGTCAACTGGGAGTTATGGGGCTAGTTCTCCCCCTTTCCCACATCTTCCTTGGGCGTAGTTGGTATCATGCAGCTTGATAAGCATGTTTAGGAGGTAGGAAGGAATCCCCATATCTCTTAGTACCCCCCATAGTTTGTCTCTGGGCACCAGGTAAAAAGCCGTTTTCAGTTCCATGAAGATTAGGTAGAGGCTGCCACCCTCCATTGTCACCGTTTTCCAAAGTATGGAGTCTGTATATTGGGTCAATGGTGGAGGTGTTCTTCCTAAATCCGGCTTGGTAGGGGCTTAAAATGTCATTATATTCCATCCCCCCTGAATACGGTGCAAACAGTTTTTGTGTGACATCGATCAAACTGATTGTTCAATAGTTTTCAGGGAGAAGTGACGAAACCTTTTTGAAAATTGAGACAATTTCTGCCCTGGCCCAGGTATGCCATTCATTTTAGCATTAAATAGAACCTATAAATAGGGGCCCCATATTGTTGGTTCTTCTCGAAATAGATCCCCTGGGAGCCAATCTAATCCTGGTGCTTTGCCTGCGTGAAGTTTCTTGATTGCATTTGAACCTTCGAGAAGGGTGATCCCAACAATCGCTCCATCACTACACATTGGTGAGGAAGTAATTACCTCAGCTGCCAGCCCGGTTTCTGTGCACAAGAACCTTTGGGTGGCAGTGTGGCAGTCATTGTGAGGGCCAGAATCTAGCTTCATTGTGTATATAGCGCCTAAAAATGGTCTGCCCACTTTTCTGCTGGTATATTCGGCTCTATGGCTGGATTTCCATCCTTGGTACCTGCTCTAACTATGGCCCAGAAGTCCTTCATATCCCGATTTGATAGGGTAGTTTTTATATCTTTCCATTTGTTCAGTTCCCAGGACTGCTTTGCATGGCAAATAGCCTCTTTATATAAAGCCCGCTTACATCTTGTAAATAGCTTGTATTTTGCTTTAATGGCAGCTATCAGGGCCTGTTTTGCCTTTCGGCAGTTATCATTAAACCACGACTGAGTAGCCGATTTTCATTTTTTAGGGCGCATTTTCGGGTAGAATATATCGGCCAGTTAAGATGCCAAGCTTACATGGAGTTCTCTAACTTGGTTGATAGGGGCCAGGTTGTCCCCTTCAACAGGAACACTGCTAAGTTCTTGCAGGACTGGGACTACAACTGCATAGAGTGCACTCAACTTCTCAGGTGATTGCTTTATTACCCCCACTTTATTCTTCTTCTGTTATTAGTAAGTGTTGACTTGTTCTCGGAGGGGGGACTACTAGCCAGGGCAATACCTGAGTCCGGCACCTTGAGTACCAGTGCCAAGGCATTATGGTTGCTATCATGCTGTGGTAAAACGGCAAAATCAAAAACCCTAGGCCATGATCTAGTGTACACTAGGATATAGTCCAAGAGAGAATCGTGACCGATTCTGTTAAATGTTAAATTCCCTGGCATATCAGAGATTGTGCAGCCATTACACGCTCTCAGGGAGTGGGTTAACAGAATGGCATTAATTTAGAGTGCCAGGGGGGACCAGGCCTTTACCTGCTGGAATTGTGGGTCAGGAATAGACCACTGGGAGTCCTCTTCATTGGAAATTGGACAAAGGCAAGATTGCGGCTGCACAAGTGTTGGGGGCAGTCGCTCTCTATCAATGCTCCTAGCGGGAAGTGAAGAGGAATGACGCTGTGAAACTTTCTTACCACTGATATTTGCTGGGTCTCGAAAACCCGATGAGGCTGCTGGGAGAGGCTGGATTCCTGGCAGTGCCGGCTCTGAGATTCTTCTCAGCAGCAGTGTCCGCTGCTAAATATATGGTGCTGCGGGAGGCGAGGGGGCTACGCCGCTACACTGTATCTTCCAGAGGAGAGCCGGGCTTCTGTCAACAAAGAGAAATATTGTTTCTGGCACCACCGAGATTACTGCTATGCCGCCGAAAGGGAAAGTGTGCCTTAAGGAGCCCAGTGCAACCGGGGAGGCTAAAGGAGCATCGCTGAATCAGCGGGTGGAAATGGAGGGGAAAAGTTTGAGTTCGAGTCAGCCAGCAAACAGCGCTCTGTTGGTCAGCCTGAGTAAGAGTGTGACCTCCAAGAAGGAGGTGAATGAGACAGAACCGGAGGGGAGGAGGTCCGAGAGAGCTGTCAGACCTAAACAACAGATGGTGCCCGGGATGTTTGTAGGGCGAGGTCTCTCTTCTGCTCCCGGAGAGAAGAACTCACCTAAAGGTAATTTTTTTTTTTATTTAAGGCACAATAATGGCAGCAGTAAGGTATAGGCTATAATTCAAAAGCAAGCAAGGTCTGTACCCCTTGAATTAAACGCAGTCTCCTGTGGGGGAGAGGAACTGTTTGCCAGCGATGCTGGGTCTGAACTCATTAATGCTACCAGTAATCTGGATTCCGGTTCACTGGGCCCTACAGAGGAGGCACCTCAAGTAGTGAGTAAACCCCTACAGGTGGAGGATAGTAAAAGCATGTTGCAGGCTTTGGCTCCTTCGGTTTATACAGAGATACCAGTCTCCAAAGGGCTGCATGAGGGTCTCACTCAAGATGATGGCATATCTGTAGGGACACCCAAAGGAGACACATTTTATTCACTGACTGACGACTCAGACCTGTCTACTAACAGCGGGAGGGATAAAACTGATGATGATGATTTTACAGAAGAAGATAGTGGCATCCCCTTCGTTAAACCAGACACACAGAAACGCATACCGTTTCGTACGAAGAAGATGCGTGTAAAGGAGTCTGATAAGGATAAGGGATTCACTTCAGACAATAGTCACTCTAGCCAGCTGAAATGGGATTATTATGCTTCCCAATTTGATAGAAGAATGGAAGAGGAGCATAAAACTAAGTCTATGAATGTGGAAACCAATCCTTGTGCTGGCAACAACCCAGGGGACCAGGTATCCCCTCCATCGATGGAATTAAAATATGCTACATTAAAGTAGATGCAGTCAGAGGCACGCCAGGAACATAAGAGGGTTCATCTGACTACTAAAAGGTTACAGGGTGCGGTGCATAAAGTGAATAAAACCTGCTCAGAGATTGCAGAGTGCACCACTGCACTGGAAGAACGTATTGTACAATTAGAAGCCAGCGCGGAAACCGCGGAGAAAGTATCTGCTTCCAACGAGGGCAGGATGACCGACATCCTCTGGAAACTGGAGGACTTTGAAAATAGGCAGCATCCGAATAATCTGCGACTTCTTGGCATAGCAGAAAAGGCCGAAGAGGATGATATCCGGGGGTTCACTCTGAGACGTCTTAGGGAGGCTTTCCCTGTGCTGGCGCATTGGAACTGGGACGTGGAGGTCCAAAGGGTGCATCAATTTCCCCTGATACTGAAGAAAAGACCAGGTCAAGATGAGAAACCAAGGGCCATTCTTATTTTTTTGGGAAATTCTCTCCTTTGACAATCTATATTTGAAAAGGCCAGACCTGATGCAAGGAGGTCGGTTGCGGCCTGACTTTTGCCATCCTACTATGGAGAGAAGATGGCATCTCCGGCAGTTACCCTCCCCCTTTCAGAAATTAGGTTGTGAGGCCTTCTTAATGAACCCGGCCAGATTGAAGATTGTACATAAGGGCTCATTTAGAGTATTTGTATCAGCGATTAAGACACAGGAATACTTACAGGAACTGACCTAAAATCATATCATCAAGAACTGAAGTCGGGTTGAAACCGGGTTGAGAATCTTGAATGGGGATATTAGCTAAAATGGGATTGACGCTTCTACTGCTTCTTTTTTTCAGATGTTGCTTGGTTTTCTTTCGTATTTGCATTTTGTTTTTCTGTTTTCTTTTTGTGGTTTCCTTCCTCTTTAAATATTGTTTTTTCTTTGGTAGAGGGAGACTAGGGGCACAACAACATGCAGGAGGCATCACAAGGGTCCTTGTACCTTTCTAGCCTTTTTGAGAGGGTTGGGGTGGGGGTGGGTGTTTTTTTTAGGGTGGTCAGGGTGAGACAGAGAAGTGTGTGTATTGTATGGGGTTACACTTGTTTTTTTGGTATTTTCTGGTATTTGTGGGTCTGGTCTGGGAGAGGTTGGGAACTGTTGCTTATGGCTAAATGAAGAAAATTAGAATTGCATCTGTCAATATTTGTGGGTTAAATGACACCCGAAAAAGAAGGCGAATCAGCCTTGATGTCCACTTTTTGAAGGCAGATATCCTATGCCTTCAAGAAACGCATATTGAGGGTAGCAGGAAGGGTGTTCTGGAGATGGAGGGATATCAACTTATCACTCATATGACACAAAAATGGATGGCGCTTTTGGTCCGAACAGGATTGGGAAGTTGTACACGTATTCTTGCTGACAAAATGGGAAGATGGGTGATTGTGCAAATGTGTTTGGATAATAGGATGTACACTCTTTGTGTTGTATATGGGTCTGTGTTGGACGACCCTACTCTGTTTGATTGGCTAAAAGGGGAGCTAGTGGGTTGGCCCCTTCCCCTGATACTTTGTGGGGATCTGAATATTAACATGGGTTGCCAGGTTACTACACAAAAGGCTCTGTATCACGGGTGGAAACCCAGAGTTTTTAAAGTGCTATGTCAGCTTAGATCACTGCACAGGCTTGTAGATGTTTGGGCAGAAAAAAAGGGGGTCTGACCCTGGTTTTAAATATTTCTCTGCACCGCATCAAATGCATGCTAGACTGGATTACTTTTTTGTCTCACAAGAACTGTTAGCTGGTTGTTCGATAAGTAAATTTAAGAAAGTTATGTCAGACCATAACTCTCTGATTATGGAGTTAGGAATTTGCGGGCAATGCTCACCGACACGCTGGACTTTCTGTAGGGCTTTATTATGTGAAGAGGGCTACATACAGCAATTGAGGGATTGGATTCTGAGGTTTATCGAGGAGAATATAGAGATTACTAATATTAGCATAGTATGGGACACACTGAAGGCAGGGGTTAGAGGAGAACCCTCTCGGTATGGCTGGGAGGCGCAAAAGAGGGAAAAGATTTTATTACGCTCGTTATATGAGAATCTGGAGAATGCAGAAGATGAGCTAATTGAGGTAATGCTAGGGGCAACTCTGCAGCCGTACAATTAAAGATCACCATTGTGAGATCCGCCTTTACAGAGAGATCGTTTAATAAAGCGGCTGGTACATATCTGGCCTGGAGAAGTAGATTCTACGAGAATAGTGAGAGAGCGGGTCATATGCTGGCTATGCACACAAGGGAAAAAACAGTGCAAACCCAGGTCAGGGAAATTAGAGATCCGGGGGCTGGTTTGTTAAAGGAGAAGGATGCTATTCTCGCTGCATTCAAAAATTATTATCAAATAATATATGTGGAGGATGTCCAGGTTGGGCACCAGGAAATGGAAGATTATTTAAGGGGGCAAATATATGACCAGTTATCTGCTGAGGAAAAAGGTAGCCTAGACACACCAATTACAATGGACGAAGTAAGTGAGGCTATCGACTCCCTGCCACCAGGCTAAGGCACTGGTATTGATTTAATTCCAGGGGAATTTTATAAAAAGTTCAAGACCCAGTTTCTCGCACTTATGGTGGAGGTATTTCACAGAGCACAATTAGATATGGCTGCCCCAGACTCTTGGAAAAGTGCTAACATTATAGTTTTTCCAAAAAAGGGCAAACCTACTACAGAATTGGGGTCGTACAGACCTATTACATTGGTAAACAGTGATGTGAAAATTTACTCTAAAATTTTAGCAAAAAGGTTAGCTATGGTTATTCAAAAATGAGTCTCTCCTTTTCAACACGGGTTTGTACCCAGTAGGGGGACAACCGAGCATATTCGGCACAAAATTACCCTTTTTAACTATGTGAAGGTGGCAGGAGACCCTATGGCTGCAACACTACTTGACGCTGAAAAAGCGTTCGATAGGGTCTCCTGGCCCATTCTATGGTTGATCATGGAGAGGAAAGGCCTTGGTAAGGGCTTCATTGATGCAGTTAAATGTATGTATGAAGAACCTGTGGCCAGGATAGCTATGATGAATTCCTTATCGAATGTAATTAAAATCACCTGTGGCACCCGGCAGGGGTGCCTCAGTTCCCCGCTCCTATTTGCTCTGTACATAGATACTCTAATTTATAAAATAGCAGAGAACAACAGGATATTAGCTGTCCGGTGTGTTGGTGGGGATACGAAGATACTGGCATATGCAGATGACCTTGCTGTAATAACAGCAAATCCACAGGAGGCTATTGAGGAGGTTGAAAGGGAGACCGAAGAATTTGGCAAAATCTCGGGGTACTTTCTTAACAAAAATAAGACAATGATTGCTAAAAATGCGAAAGCATGCCTGAATGATATACGACTTGTTGACAACGCTATGTATTTAGGGGTTGAGATTCCCGCCAATATGGATGAGATAGTTCAAATTAATTTGGAGGCTTTGTTGCAAAGGACTAGAGCTGAGTTTAATAGAATGAATTGTCTGCACCTTACACTTCTGGGAAGATGTAATGTCATTAAGAATTTTATACTTCTTCAGGGCCATCCGTGTGGAAATACATAAAATTTGCTTTTCTGTGTTTAATCAATTAATTTCAAAATTTTTGTGGGCTTGTAAACGCCCTCGTAGAGCACTTAGATACATGACTTTGCCGAAAGACAGGGGGGGTGGTCCGTTCCCAACTTTCAGTTATACTATTGGTCGGTCGCATAACAACATATGCCGGAACTGCTGGGGAAGGTGAGAGGGACATTAAAAGAAACACCTTATATTTCTATATACAGCCTAATAATGGGGGCAGAGTCTTGTGTGTGCCTTATGCAACATATTGTTTATGCCTACTTCAAAAGAGTGAAGTTTAAAACAATGTTAGGTGCTTTTAAGATTTGGATGGCAGTGAGGAAGAAACTTAAACTTAACAGGATACATAGATATACACACCCCTAGCGGATAATGATTTATTGCCTGATATCTTCCGGGATGGTTAAATGAAGGAATGGATGGCTAGAGGGATCAGACATAAAGGTGATCTTATGAAGGATAATAATGTGCATCCGTTTGATGTAATCAAGGAGAAATTTGGGATTGACAACAACTCTTTCTTTACATTTTTACAACTGAGAGATTTCCTAACGAGGAAAGCTATTACAGGCTTTAAAGTCCCTTTACTGGAGCTTGCTTTAGGGGCCTACTCGCTGATTTCGAAATTTTATATAGCACTTAATAATGAAATGGAGAATGACCTCATAAAGCACACAGATCACTGGCAGGAATTGCTGCAGGCAGGGTCAGGGGAGTGCGAGAACTCCTTATCAATGGGCCAGACTGTGGTTTGCTCAGCCAATCTCCAAGTACAATGTTTTAAAACATGGCTGAATTTATATATAATAAAGTAAGTAATATAGTAAGATCACTGAAACATTAGTGAACAAACAACTGTCACTTTTCCTGGAGAGTAACAGCCTACTAGGGGTCTCCCAGACAGGGTTCCGTCCAGGCCAGGGCACTGACATCGCCCTCCTGGCAGCAGTGGAGAAGGCCAGAAGCACTCTGGACACGGGAGGATCAGTGGCAGTGGTCCTCCTGGACCTCAGTGCGGCCTTCAACACTGTGGACCCTCTCACCTTAATCCAACGACTGGGAGAAATCGGAGTAAGGGGTACGGCTCTGAAGTGGCTAAAATCCTTTCTAGCAGGCCGTTCCTTCCAAGTCTGGGAGAACGACAGCCACTCACCCGCTATCCCCCTCCGCTGTGGAGTGCCGCAGGGCTCATCCTTGAGCCCTACGTTATTCAATGTATACATGGCCCCTCTGGAGAAACTGGTCAGTCCGTTCGGCGTTTCAATTGTCAACTACGCCGACGACACCCAGCTGGTGGTAACCCTTTCACACCCCCATCACTCTCCCTCTGACCTTCACAGTTGTCTCTCTGAAGTTCACCGCTGGATGAACCTCTCCTCACTAAAGCTAAATGGCTCAAAGACTGAGATACTGATGCTTGGCCACAAAGAGACCTCCCTGCCGCCTCACCTCTGGCCCAGCTGCTTGGGTGATCCTCCCACCCCCAAGGAAGAGGTCAAAAGCCTTGGCGTCTGGATCGATAAAGACCTGAGCTTCAGAATACAGGCAAAAAAGACGGCAGGAACATGCTTCGGACTACTCAGAGCCTGTATAAAGATCTTCCCCCTGCTTCCTGTGAATGCCAAGAAACTCCTGATTCAGGGCCTTATCTTGGCGAGATTGGACTACTGCAATGCAATCTACCTGGGAGCTCCTGAAGCCACCCTCAACACCTTGCAGAAAGTCCAAAAGGCCGCAGCTCGCCTGCTCACGGGCACACCCGCAAGATCTTCGGCTAAGCCAGCTCTCCAGGCTCTCCACTGGCTCCCTATCAGAGAAAGGGTTGCCTTTAAGGCACTCTGTCTTGCTCACAAAACCCTAAATAACAACGGTCCCCCTCTCCTTAAGGAATTTATCATCCCCTACAAAACGGAAAGGGCCCTCCGGTCCAGCGGAGAAAACCTCATTACAGTCCCCAGAGCTAGAAAAGCCAGAGCCGGTGGCCGCCGCTTTGCGGTCGACACGGCCAAACACTGAAACAACCTTCCACGAAGACTGAGGACAGAACCAAATCTCTTCCAATTCAGGAAATCACTAAAGACTCTCCTCTTTCCTCACCCATAATTTCCTCCTCTGCTGAAACTACAGGAGACTCAGGTTTAGCGCCGGGATGCTCCAGGGTTACTGCGCGCTCTATAAAACCTTTAAATAAATAAATAAATAAATATATGACTCCATCAAGAATTTAAAAATGGGGAGGATCTGTAGGAATACACTGTTCTCGCTGTGATTGCTTTACTGCAGATAGTGTGCATATGTTTAATACTTGTCCTAGATTGTGTGCCCTGCAGGCAGAAGTGGGAAAATATATCAAGAATATGTTTGGGTTTGAGGTTGTTCTCACGCCGCAAGTCATTGTTTTGGGAGTAAGCAATCAAGAAATGCCTGCTCCAAGACGGGCTTTGCTTTTCGCTGCGATGGCTGTGTTTAGGATTTGGATAGTTACTGTATGGCTTGACAAAGAACCCCCCTCAGTACACTGCTGGCTTGGGAAATTTTTAGCCACTTATGGCTGGGAGAAAGCAGTTTTTTACGCTTGAGTGCTAAAAAAAGAAAAGGGGGTTGGAAATGTGGGTACCAGTCACTAATTGGATTAATGAGGCTTCAGTTTGATATAATTTAAAGTATGTTAGGTAGATCACCTGGGAAAGTATAAACATTGGTTATTAATTATTGGTGTGCTGTATCAAATCTAAAAGTTTAGATTAGATCATATTTAGAGTTAAATTGAACTCTCTGTCTGCCTCTGGGTCTGGGGGAGGCTAGGGATGGGTGGGAGGGTAGCGGTGTAGGGGGGGGGTGTTTTAATTTTAAAAAAACTGACTCTTTATGCATACGTATTGTGTACTATAAGAATTGTAATAGTATTTCTTTTTCTTGCCTGTGTATGTGTTGGAGTCTGAATAAAGATTTAAAAACAAAAAAGGAAATTGGATCAAGAATGCCAGGGAGGGGCCCAAATTGGCAGTTAAATCACCCCCAACAATCAACCTCATGTTGGGACGGTAGGAATGACGGTAGGAATAAAAGAGTTTAGTACATCTGGGGTTGGCGATACCTTACTCAAACTTACAGGTAGGGAATAGACATTAATAAGAGCAAGCTTCAGCTCAGTTGGAAAGCTAAGCATTACACTTTGTATGTCACTGGAGGAAGTGTTTAAGGGACTAGCTATGCAGCCCACGTGTGAGCCAACCCAAATGGATAAGCCCCCAGATGGTCTGCCCCTCTCTCTTATAGTAGCTGGTATATTAAATAATGCAAATCTCACCCTTGAGCAGTCGTCCCTTGCCCACATTTCTTGGAACATGCAGATGTCATACTGGTCCACAAAAAGCCCCCATTCAGGGCAAGAAAGTTTACTTTTGAGGCCAGCAACATTCCAAGACAGGATCTTCAACTTACTACCTGTATATAGCATTTCTCTGGGGGCATCAGGCCGGTGAGCGGTAGCGGTGGGTGGGTTTGCCCTAAGAGTAGTAGTATTAGGAGAGGCAGAAGGATTAAAAAGTATGGGTCCGGGGAGATCTCGTGGACCCTCAGGATCCTTGGTCGCCTGCAATGTGGCTACGGCCGAACCTGCATTTCTGGCCTTGCCCCTGGGTAGGAGGGCTGGCTTAGGTCCCCATGTCCATGCTCCACTCGTCCTCTCGGGGGCGTCGGAATCCTCTTTCTTTTTTTATTTATTTATTTATTTTAAGTTTTATTGGGATACCAAAAACACATGCCAGAGAAAAGCACAGTAGCTGAAATCACACAAAGAAAAGCTTTGGCTGATACCCCATAATTCTTTTTCAAATGTTCGCCCCCAACCCCCTACCCCGGTGGATCCATCCTTCCTGAAAGAACAAAAAATACTTATACTAAAGCTTATTCATGCTTCCTTGATAAGCCAATTAGTTAAAGACACCCACAATTGTTCCCCTTTCTCCCTAGCCCGCCGACCCTTCCTTTTATACAGAGCAATATCCCAATTATATATAGATAGTAATTTGCTAAACCAAACATGTTCTGTCGGGGGGGGTCTTCTTCAAACCATGCCGTGGCCATACACAGACGAAATACCGCCATTGCAATAAAAAAACATTTTCCTGTCAGTTTCTTCCATAACTTGATTAGAGATTCCCAACATTATAACCTGCGGGGTCAGTGATACAGTTTAGCCCAATACAGACTCCAGTTGTTGCTCAATTTTGGATAATACTTGGGAAAGACCTAGGCATGTGGCAAACATATGTGTGCTGTCCGCAGCCAACAGCCCACAACGCGGGCAATGTATCCCTGATGTGCCCCCCCATCGGTATATGCGTGCCTGGGTTACATAAAGATCACACCAAGTTTTAAAATAATTGCACTTGCAAATTGCCTGAGATACACGATGTTTGGCTGAGCAGTAAGAAATCCTCACACTCCCCCTGTCCAGCGTACAGTGTTGTTTGCCATCTATCAAAATGCCAAGCAAGATCATCTCCTATTTTTCCATTAATCAATTTATAGACAACAGAAGTCACCAGGTGATGACAATTGAGCAAATCTAATAGCGGAATTCGATTCCGATTCGGACATCTTTTAGCCAAAAAATCCTGAATTTGTAAGTATTTAAAAAAATCCTTATTCTCAATGCAAAATCTTTCCTTGATGGTGTCGAAAGAGAGTAAGTCAATACCACAAACAAGGTCCCCTATATAGTGTATCCCTATATCACCTCATCTTCTAAAGTATACATCATGGAAAATTTCCGGAAGTAAGGGATTGTTAGCTAAAGGGGAGTACCGATGAAGTCGCCCAATCTCAAATTTTTTCCTGACTGCAGTCCAAACTTGATACGCCCCTAACAAGATCTTAAACGAAACCCTCTTGTAATATGCAAAATCAATCTACCTCAATAAGACGCCCCTTGCTTCTGCCCCATATATTAGTTGAAAAATAGAGATTTCTGAACCTCCCACGTTACCCCCATTCACCAGCTCCCCCAGGTACTTCAATGTGATAGCCCAATAATACATTTGGAAGTTAGACACAGACAATCCTCCCCGATCTCTGGGTAAAGTCATAAACCAAAGTGCCCGTCTTAGGCGCTGCCCCGCCCCAAAAAAACATGATTCTACCTGATTAATTTTCTGGAACCATATCTTGCTAAATTCCAAATGAATAGGTCTAAATAATATAATATTTTGGGTAGGAAAATCATTTTAATGATGTTACATCTCCCGTTAAGCGTCAAGTTGAGATTACTCATCCTCCTAGTATCTGATTTCATACTACATAGTAATGGTGCAAGATTTAAGTCTACGATGACCGCGGGATTAGAGCTTATCTCGACACCTAGATACCTGGCCTTTGCTACAGTACGTTGGTCCATGAGATCTACCTTATCATTAATGACTATTTGCGTTTTGCTTTCATTCAGATGATAGCCTGAGATCCTGCCGAATTGTGAAGTTAACAAAACTATTTCTTCCAACGCCTGCTGCGGTCCAGACGTGGTGATAGCTAGGTCATTCGTGTACCCTAAAATTTCAACACCTCCACCTCGAGCAGAAACGGGAAGTATTAACTGGTTCTCCTGTATCAATCTTATTAACGGATCAATATAGATCGCAAATAACAAGGGAGAGCAAGGGCACCCTTGCCTAGTGCCTCGCCTTATATTAATCTCTCCCGACTGTGTTCTCATCAGTACCATCTAAGCGATTAGATCCTTATACATGCTTTGAACAGCTTGTATAAAACCCTCCCCAATCCCGTAATATTTCATAGCTGCCTATAAAGAGGGCCAGGAGACCCTATCAAATGCCTTTTCAGCATCCAATAAAATTAAAGCCATAGGGTCTAATTTCACCTTAGTATAGTCGAATAAGGTTATTGCCCTGCGTATATGGTCTATTGTTTCCCGGCCTGGGACAAAGCCATGCTGCTGAGGAGACACAATTTTTTTTATCACAGACGCCAGTCTGTTGGCCAAAATCTTCGAATAGATTTTAACATCGTTATTAATCAGTGTAATTGGCCGGTAAGCCCATAACTCTGTGGCCGATCTCCCTTTCTTTAAAAATATAGCATTTTTGCGTACCTCCAAGAGGCTTGGGGAGGTTCCCCCCTCTGGATCTGACCAAACATCTCCAGCATAGTTGGAGCCAACTGCGTTTGGAATTTTTAAAAAAATTCCCCTGGAAGAAAATCCGGCCCGACCGCTTTGCCAGATGGCACTAAGTCTAATGCATTAACTACCTCACCAAGATTAAATGGAGCATCCAACATTTCCCTGTCTACAGATGTCATAAGTTCTATTTTTACCACTGATAACATTTCTCAAAGGCAGCAAGAATTGCATCTGAATCGGTCACAAACCAAATATCAGGATCATTAACTCACACGATCCGGGTTTGTACTTCCTTTTCCATCGTCCGCACAGCTAGAGTGTGCCCCACTTTTTCATTGCTCTCGTAGAGTTTGGTACGCCAAGCAAAATATCTGGCTGGAGCTTTAGCTGAAGAGATCTCCATTATAGCAGCCTTGACCAGATTTAGCTCAGCCTTAGTCAGCACCTCATACAGATCTTTCAGTTTGCTTCTCTCTTTCTTCTGAACCCCCCACCCAAACTGTGTAGTCTTTCCCCTAACATCTGCCTTCAAGGTATCCCAAACATTCTGCAGACTAGTGCTGCCCCGATTCTCCTTCAAAAATCTGGTTATCCACACAGCCATGTGCTCCGTATACAAGTTGTCACTCAACAGGGTCCTGTTAAAAGTTCAGGTAGATTGTTTTTTTGACACTTAATGTTCACCGCCAAACCCAGAGGATTGTGGTCAGACATTACCCTAGGGAATTTTTCGATTTTGCAGCCCTGCACAAAGCTTTGGGAAAAAACAAAATAATCCAAACTTGAATGTGATTGATGTGGGGCAGGGTAGTAAGTAAACCCAGGATACTTGCCATGAATTAATGCCCGAACATCCACTAGCCCGTGCAGCTCCTTTTAATTGACAGAGAGATCTAAAAACGTTTGGCTTACGCCCTTGATATGTCAATTCCGGATGATTCGATATTGCACAATCCATGTTTATATTAAAGTCAACACACAATATAACCAGCAGCGGCCACCCCACCAATTCGGCTCTCAACCATTCATATAACTCTGGATCATTTAACACTGGCCCATATACTGAACACTGGGCCAAATGGTGAACATAGCATAAGCAAGTTGTTATCTATTAAACACTTAGTTATTGCCCATCTGCCATATTTATCTGAAATGGAACGTGAAAAATTTGCCATACCTCGGCGAGCAAATATAGCCACGCCCCTGGTCTTAACTTCCTGCTTGGACCATGAAATCAATTGGAACCTATCCAGCTCCATGATCTTGCTTCTACTGGCTTCGATGTGGGTCTCCTGGAGGCAAATTATATCTGCCTTCAGGATTCGAACATCTTCTTTTATCCTTCAATGCTTCGCTGGGTCATTTAATCCGCAAATATTAATAGTGGCTATCCTAACACACCCCATGCCTTATGTAAAACATACACCAAACAGTACAGCCATAACTTAGGGAGGAGAAGAAAAGAGGAAAAAACTCTTTTCAAAACTTCCCCAGCAGCTTCCGCTTGCCCTTAAAGTGGATCCACCCTACCCCCCCATACACCCATCACTAAGGCAAAAAAGGTCTTAAGACCCTTGTGATGCCTCCCACGTTAGTGAGCCCCGTTGCTCCCTGACCTATCTGACAAAAACACCTATTGAGCCAAGCCCTATCATCCCCCCCTTACCAACTGTCAAAGCCTCCAGCTGATACATCAAATAGCAAAGCAGGGATGACCCCAAAAATGGAAAAGAAGGGCCCGACCTCAGGACCCTGGCCTATGTTTTTTCAAACACCGTACAAACTCATCTAATCACCAGATATCTCCTTTAGATAATACCCCGCCTGAATCTCAGAGATAAATACCCTGATCCGTCCCTGATGTATAACTTTTAGCTGAGCAGGGTTCATCAAATAGACTTCACAACCCAATTTCTGAAAAGGAGAGATCATCGGCCTCAAACGCCATCGTCTCTCAACAGTTGTATGGCAGAAGTCGGGTCGCAAGAAAAAAGTCTGCCCTTCAGCTACTTTCTTAGCATCTGGCCGGGCTTTCTCGAATATTGCTTGCCGCAATAAGAAGTTCCCCAAAAATATCATGATTGCTCGTGGCTTTTTTTTTCTGGCCTGGAGTTGCTCTTTGCCATTAAAGGGAGTAGGTGGACATGCTGGATCTCGGTTTCCCAGTTCCAGAGTGAAAGTTCTGGGAAAGCGGTCTTAAGGAGCCGGATCACAAAACCACGTATGTCCCCTTTTTCAACTTTCTCTTCTATACCCAGAAAGCGCAGATTGTTTCGACGCTGTTGATTCTCCGACTCCTCAAGTTTCTATAGAACGTCCATCATTCTGGCATCATTGGTAGATGTCTTTTGTTCCGTGCTCTCCAACCCAGCCTCCAGACCTACTACACTCTCCTCAAGCGCCGCTGTTCGAGCCATAACTTCAGTACAGGCTTTCGTAGTCTTCCTGATAGCGCCCTGGATTTTCTTTGTTGCCAATTGTGCTCCTTTATGCTACTGGCGGACCTCAATCTGCATAGCCTTAAGAGTTGCATAAATTAGAGACATTGAGGGAGCTGGCTCGTCCTTGGACCCTGAAGCATGGAGGTTCTCCTGGAATCCAATCCTCTTCCTATGGCCCAATCCCACTATCCCTAGTTGTCAGTCCAGTTCTTCCAGAGTCCCAGATCTGTTGGTTACAGGCAAATTTTAGAATAAAGGTTTGGTGAGAAAGTGCCTAATGATCAATAGACTGCCTGTCATAATCTGAGATTACATCTTCCCTACCGGAGTTATAGCAGTGGGAATAGAAATGGTCAAGCGGGAGGGCTCTCACCTCTGTGTGGGGCTCTATAGAGCTATGTTTCTGGGTTAGTATCCTGCGTGCAGTCTGGGGATTTTTAAAATTAATGACCACACAATCCCCTTGGATTGTTTTTTTGCTGGATCTCACCCAAGCGACTCTCCAGACCATTAGAATTTCCCCAGCCCTTTTGTAGGGAAGCTGCCTATGCTTTGCTAGCCAAAACAAACTTTTATTCCTCAAGTCTAGTTGTGACTCCCTCAGGTTATTATTGAGTAGTGGTACCCCTGCCAAGATGATCACATAGGGAGATGAGGCTGGTGGAAGGTTTATAGTTGGCTTGGTGACTGCTTCCAACCTACCCCCTGAGCACTCTTCCCTACCGTACTCTTCTCTACTTGTGCTAGGCCCTGGTACATTGTTAGTACTTTGATGGGTACTCTGCATGTTATGGGTTATAGCATTAATCCCAGAGTTACAATGTGATTTCCTTGTCGTTAAATTCACTGCCAGATCTTGCCCCCGTTGTACGCCAGAGCACTGAGGGGTGCGTCTGGTGTCTTGGCTAGTGATTGTGTAGATTATGGGGTCTTGAGTCCTAGGTGCCACTTGATTGTCTAGGGAAGCCCGACTAGCAGGATCTATCTGGCAACTAGAATCACCCCCTCTCAGTGCAGTTTGTATTGTATTGGCACTGGAGCTCTTTTGCCTTGGATCCCCCATATTTGCCAGGTTATTTATTCGATCAACTAAAGGAGCAACTTCTTCCTTTACAATTGCTCTGATTTGGGTCAGCAGGTCTGCCGGTAGGGTCAGAGCCCAGGATGGATAATTTAAGTCTGTACCAGTATTAACAGTGGATTATGTTATTGGATTTGACTTGAGGGTATGTTCTGCACTTGTCTCAGGCCTCCCTTTTGCTTTCTTGCTTTTAGGTGCCCCCCCCCACTTGCTTGCTTATGATTCCCATTCTTGTGAATACCTGCACCAGCATCCCCCTTTCTGGTTACAATTGTCAATGCATTTACTTGTTGTTGGGGGGCCTGGGGAACATTTACAGGAGATGAGGGGACTGCGGAGGTAATGTTAGGAGTATGCAAAACTATTAGTGGAAAGGAAAGATCTGGAGTTATTGACAGACGCCTTTCAGTACGTTGTATTTCTGTTGTGACAGCGCCTATAGCCCTTTGCAGCATTCTGTCAATTGAGGTTGGGAGGGGCGGGGAGGGAGGGTTTACTTGGGCCCGGGACTGTTTAGTGACACAAGTACGTTTCCCCATTGTTAAAGTTAGGAAGAATCAACAATATGATTTCCCGTTATGCAAGTCAGACAGTCCAATGGGCAATAGACAATAGACAAGCACACAAGCCAATAAGCAATATAATTAGTGAATGGCCCGGGAAAATTTGTTAGGCCTGCAAGTAAAGGTAACCATTAGAAAATAATACCGCACTTGCAGATATCTAAAAAAATCAAAATGAGATAGAGAGAATTGCTCTTTTAACATTTGAAAAGACATTAAATCCCCGTTGATAAATGAATCTCCAATATAATGAACCCCTTTCACCCGCCAGTTATTGACCACACGATCCCAGAATATCGATGGAAGAAGAGTGGTAGCAGTTAATGGAGTATACCACGATATCTTTTCTATCTTATACTTCTTTTCAATAACCTTCCATACTTTATAGGCCATATTAAGCACCTTGAATCTAGTTCTCTTCTAATAGCTCATATCAAGGTTAATAAACAATCTATTTTTAGCATCACTGCCCAATAGCATTTGATAGATACAGGGAGCTTCAGCTATTCCAGTCGGTTCTGCCCCAGTCAGTAATATATTCATACGCTGTAATACACACACATAGTAGTATAAATTAAAGTCCGGAACAGCCCAGCCCAGCCCCCTTGCAGCCCATCCCCCTTGAGAGCCCGATGGAAAATTGCAGTCAACCCCCTCATTGAGGCTGTGAGGAAAAGTGCACGGATAGGTACACTTTATACTCTATTATTGGATACCATGGAAAATGATTTAGAGGCTCAAAATTTAAAATGGAATAATAGGTTAGGGTGCCTCGGCACTCAAGTTGAAACCTCTATTGAATTTTCTGAGAGATTGCTTGTGTCAGCTAATCTTCATGCACAGCATTATAAAATGGTTTTTAATCTATATTACACTCCAGCAAAAATTTCTAAATGGGGGGGGTCTAATGATGGAAAGTGCTTTCGTTGTGGGGTCGGTGATGCTGACCTGGTGCATATTTTCTATTCTTGCGGGCATTTAAGAATTTATTTTGATCACAAAGAGAAATTTTTAGGGGAGGTTCTGGGCGGGCCAATTCAACTATCAGCGGCACATGTATTGTTGGGGGTGATGAGATATCTGCTGATGATCAATTACTCCATAAATTCAGGTATTTTATATTCTTAGCTACAGCAGAGGCTAGGCTGTGTATTTGCCTCAATGTGGTTGCAGAAGGATGTTCCTTCTTTTGAAATATGGAGAGCTAGATTCCTCTCAATATTTAATATAGGATACAGTCTATATGCCTTGAAAGGTAGATGAACAAGAAATTGGGTTGTGAGATTTGGGGCCCAGTGGCTGCCTATTTGGATGAATAAATGCCCTGTGTAGATTCCTTTTTATCTCCAACTTACGGTTGTTAGTGAATTATGTATGTATTTGACTTTATGAAAATATGATGTAATGTAATGTATTATGGATGCTTTTCTGTGCTTTTTTCTGTCTATTTTGCTAAATGTGCCTTTCTGTGTCATCATGTATTATGAATAAATAAATAAATAATAAAGGTAACCATTAGTCTACACCCCTTGAAATCACAGTGAGTGGGGTCGAGCAACCACAGTCATGCAACAATTGATGTTTATGAGGGTAAAGGGGGTGCCAAGGTGGACCCAGTCTACTTTCCACGGGAAAGTGCTTGTCGAACTTTTCCTGCGCTAAAATATGGGTACGGCACTGCCATATACTCCGGAGCTTTTGTTCTTCCTCAAGCACAGTTCTTTAAACTCCACTGCATGATTGATAAACAGTTAACAGCAACTGCAGGATATTTAGAGGTAGGGAAGCTGGAAGGCCTCAGTGCAACAAAGGAAATATTACCCTTTGTCTATGTCGAAGTTTGAAATCAAGGGGAGTGGCCCTGCCCTGCCCCTTCCTGGCAAGGATGGGTCCGCCCTTGGCCTGAGCTTCGCCCAGGCGCGGCACGTGGGCCTCCTGCGCCGCTGGAAAGACAGCAGCGCTTTTGAGCGTGTGGAGAGCTCCCTCCCCACACCTGTGGCAGCTGAATTAGATTGCAGGGCACCCTGGGACTTGAAGACCCACCAGTGTCTAGTGCAGCTCTGCGGGGATGGCAATTTCAGCTCTGCAGGGAGATCGAAATCAGGATGTTGCACCCTGGAAAGAGATTCCCACTAGGGTGTTGCTAGTGCCATGGACTGTCCCCAACAGGCAGGAAAGCAGCTTCCTGAACAACTGTGTATTGTAAAGTGCTCTGATTCCCTTGTGGATCATTCCTTGATGGTTGCTAGTCCCCTATGCTATTCATATATTCCCACCTACCTCTTTTGCATTGAATGCCAAACACCAAAGGTATATGTATACTATCTCAACCATCTAATTTGCTCAACTACAGTGTGTTGTAAAGTGCTCTGATACCCTCGTGGGTCATGTTCACACTACATAAAACTTTACAAATAAATAAAATAAATAAATGAAAGAAGGCTCCTTTTCCGCTGGGTCTTATTCGTTCTCAATAAGATCTGATGTTTGCCATGCCACCGTCCAGTGGGAACTGGGGAAGAGGATGGAGGAGCTAGACAAAATCAGTGCTAAAGCCTAGTTTACATTTCCAGCTTCACTCCGAACAAAGTGGAATAATCGCATTTATATGCATCGTTCTGTTAAGGAAGTGGATGCTTTGATTGAGGAAATCGGGAAAGGAGCAGGCCTGTAGGGAGGAGGGGGGATAGGGAAGAGTGTAGTCCCATTACATTTTGTTCTACAGTTTTACCGATGAGAGAAGAGCACTAGGCTTTATGTCTGTAAGTTCAGGGCACAGGCTTGGGGTGGGTGGATGGGCACGAAATGGGGAGCAAAGGGGAAAAAAATCCCCCAAAATGTCCAGAATGTTTCAAATGTATGGAATTTGTGTTACCACTACGTCGGCCCATGATAGTACTGATTTCAAATTTTTAAGATGAGAGGAGTCAATGAGCTATTGTTTCTATCGTGGAACGTTAATGGGCTTAAGTGCAAGCGTAGACGGAAATTGGTGATGAAATACCTGGAGGAGAGTAAAACGCATGTATGTCTGATCCAGTAAACCCACCTAGACATCCTTGAATGTCGAGCCACATTCTCAAAATACCCCTGGATAGAGCATTTTTTTGTCTCAGAACAGGTGGCCCACTGTAAGGATGTTGCCATTTTAATAAAACGGGGGGCGGGCTTTGTAATGAAATCCTCCAATCCTGATAAATCTGGGAGGTGGATAATTGCTACTTTGGCTTGGCCCAATATGGATGATCCCTCCCATCTATCCAATCTTGAATGGAATTTAATGGGAGTAACAGCTCCTATTATAGTCAGAGGAGACTGTAATGTTTTACTGAATCCTGTACATGACAGTTCTAACATGAGGTGGTAGGATAATGCCCGTGGGTTTGCCAAAAACTAAAGAATATGCGGCATGAGCTGGCCCTGCTAGATGTGTGGAGGTATAAGATGGCAGCCAGCCATTTAATAGTAAAAAGTATGGCCATTTTTCAAGGTTAGACTACCTCTGCACAGCTAGGGCTATAATCGAGGCAATAACCACTATTAGCATTTTTCCTGGTCACATCTCAGATCACTCTGCCATTAGTATGTCCCTAGTTGGTTATAGCAAGGTCCCCTTTCGAAGATAGACACTAAAGAGGGCTATCCTCACAGATACTGAGTTGGAGGAGGCATTAAAGTGGGTATGTGTGGCTTACTTCCAGGACAACATTGGGTCCACCTCCCTTGATGCCCTGAAAGCGTACATTAGAGGGGTTTTACAAAATCTGTCCTATGTTAAAAATAATGCTGAACGCTCAAGCTTAAAAGGTATGGAGGACATAGTGGGTTCACTGGAGGCTGACCTTCTAAGGGCTCCTTCAGAAGTTACGAGGCAAGACAACAGAATTAAAATAGATGAAACATGTAGAGTGCAGTGGCATGCCAGGTGTATGCAGAACTTTGAGTATGGGGAAAATATTGGTGCATTTATGGCCTGGGAAGCTAGGATAGATAGATCTAGGAATGTCATCAGACAACTGGTTGTGAACGCCAGAGGGGATGTCTCAGATAAAATGGAGGACATGCAAGCCTGCCTAGTTTCCCTATTCTCCACACCATACAAGGAGGAGACATGCCCTAGTTCAGAGTTTCTTCAGGCCTGGCTGAGTAAGATACAATTGTCTAATCTAACAATGAAGAGTCTGGAGATACTTGAGGCTCCCATAACTAAGGAGGAGATTCCTTAAGTCTCTCTAAAGGTAGGAACAGTAAGGCTGCATGCACTGACGCCCTCCCTGATAAACCGTATAATCTCTTAATAGAAGACCTGGTACCAATTTTGGAAACCCTGTTCAATTCAATATATAGACAGGGCGGACACGTTCCTAGATCTTGGAAAGAAGCTACAATAGTTCTTATTCTGAAACCCTCCAAAGACCCCATTAGGGCTGATTCCCATAGACCAATCTCCCCGCTAAATGCAGATTATAAAATCTCTGAGTATTATAGCGGGGAGACTGGCTAAGCTTACTCCACAGTTAATACATCCAGATCAGAAGGGCTTTATACCCAAGAGGCACATACAGGAGCCGACTTAACAACTTATTGTCACAATAGATCTTGCCATTGAACGCTAAGCCTGTAGTTGCCATGGATGCTGCTAAAGCATTCGATCAAGTGTGTTGGGCTTTTCTTTGGGAGGTCATGAGAACAATGGGATTTGGCCCTAGCTTTTTATATACACTTAAATCGGTCCATGAGGGTCTGACTTCCAGCTTCAGTATATCAAGAAGGACCTGACCGGGTTGACCTGTTTCACCTTTACTATTTGATATATCTGTTTCTCTGTTCGCAGGCTGCATTTGAATTAAACGTCTGATGCACATCAAGGTGGTCTCTTCGGGGTCTCTCTCAATTTTGGGGACTGCTAGTTTTGGAATGTTTGGCGACCTGCCCGGGTCGCGAGAGAGAGCCGACTGCTTCACAAGAGCGGGTCCGTGGCGGAATCAGATGATTCTGCCAGCAACGGATGAGATTGAACACGCATCAATGCAGTGAGATGCGTTGTCACATTGGAAATGCCAGCCATAAAACGGTACATAGAACTTGAGGTGATGTACCAGTACTTTGGAGGACAATGAGTTCAGGGAAACACGTACCCACTGAGGTTGCTACATGGTGTGGACTACATCTCCCAGGAGGCCACACAGCCATGCCCAACCGGGCGGGAGACGTTTTGAGCAGAAGCACCCGCAAATCGTCTTTCCCTGCATTTCCCTCGCAGCCACTGATGAAGAGGACACTCGAAACGCGTTTGGCTGCATATTGGTGGAATTTGCTCACCCCCTGTTTCTCTGTTCGCAGGCTGCATTTGAATTAAACGTCTGATGCACATCAAGGTGGTCTCTTCGGGCTCTCTCTCTATTTTGGGGACTGCTAGTTTTGGAATGTTTGGCGGCCTGCCCAGGTCACGAGAGAGAGCTGACTGCTTCACAAGAGCGGGTCCGTGGCGGCATCAGATGATTCTGCCAGCAACGGATGAGATTGAACACGCATCAATGCAGTGAGATGCGTTATCACATTGGAAATGCCAGCCATAAAACGGTACATAGAACTTGAGGTGATGTACCAGTACTTTGGAGGACAATGAGTTCAGGGAAACACGTACCCACTGAGGTTGCTACATGGTGTGGACTCAATATCCCAGGAGGCCACACGGCCACGCCCAACCGGGCGGAAGACGTTTTGAGCAGAAGCACCCGCAAATCGGCTTTCCCTGCATTTCCCTCGCAGCCACTGATGAAGAGGACACTCGAAACGCGTTTGGCTGCATATTGGTGGAATTTGCTCACCCCCTGTTTCTCTGTTTGCAGGCTGCATTTGAATTAAACGTCTGATGCACATCAAAGTGGTCTCTTCGGGCTCTCTCTCAATTTTGGGGACTGCTAGTTTTGGAATGTTTGGCGGCCTTCCCGGGTCGCGAGAGAGAGCCGACTGCTTCACAAGAGCGGGTCCGTGGCGGCATCAGATGATTCTGCCAGCAACGGATGCGATTGAACACGCATCAATGCAGTGAGATGCGTTGTCACATTGGAAATGCCAGCCATAAAACGGTACATAGAACTTGAGGTGATGTACCAGTACTTTGGAGGACAATGAGTTCAGGGAAACACGTACCCACTGAGGTTGCTACATGGTGTGGACTACATCTCCCAGGAGGCCACACAGCCATGCCCAACCGGGCGGGAGACGTTTTGAGCAGAAGCACCCGCAAATCGGCTTTCCCTGCATTTCCCTCGCAGCCACTGATGAAGAGGACACTCGAAACGCGTTTGGCTGCATATTGGTGGAATTTGCTCACCCCCTGTTTCTCTGTTCGCAGGCTGCATTTGAATTAAACGTCTGATGCACATCAAGGTGGTCTCTTCGGGCTCTCTCTCTATTTTGGGGACTGCTAGTTTTGGAATGTTTGGCGGCCTGCCCGGGTCACGAGAGAGAGCCAACTGGTTCACAAGAGCGGGTCCGTGGCGGCATCAGATGATTCTGCCAGCAACGGATGAGATTGAACACGCATCAATGCAGTGAGATGCGTTGTCACATTGGAAATGCCAGCCATAAAACGGTACATAGAACTTGAGGTGATGTACCAGTACTTTGGAGGACAATGAGTTCAGGGAAACACGTACCCACTGAGGTTGCTACATGGTGTGGACTCAATATCCCAGGAGGCCACACGGCCACGCCCAACCGGGCGGAAGACGTTTTGAGCAGAAGCACCCGCAAATCGGCTTTCCCTGCATTTCCCTCGCAGCCACTGATGAAGAGGACACTCGAAACGCATTTGTCTGCATATTGGTGGAATTTGCTCACCCCCTGTTTCTCTGTTCGCAGGCTGAATTTGAATTAAACGTCTAATGCACATCAAGGTGGTCTCTTCGGGCTCTCTCTCAATTTTGGGGACTGCTAGTTTTGGAATGTTTGGCGGCCTTCCCGGGTCGCGAGAGAGAGCCGACTGCTTCACAAGAGCGGGTCCGTGGCGGCATCAGATGATTCTGCGAGCAACGGATGAGATTGAACACGCATCAATGCAGTGAGATGCGTTGTCACATTGGAAAAGCCAGCCATAAAATGGTACATAGAACTTGAGGTGATGTACCAGTACTTTGGAGGACAATGAGTTCAGGGAAACACGTACCCACTGAGGTTGCTACATGGTGTGGACTGCATCTCCCAGGAGGCCACACGGCCACGCCCAACCGGGCGGGAGACGTTTTGAGCAAAAGCACCCGCAAATCGGCTTTCCCTGCTTTTCCCTCGCAGCCACTGATGAAGAGGACACTCGAAACGCGTTTGGCTGCATATTGGTGGAATTTGCTCACCCCCTGTTTCTCTGTTCGCAGGATGCATTTGAATTAAACGTCTGATGCACATCAAGGTGCTCTCTACGGGCTCTCTCTCAATTTTGGGGACTGCTAGTTTTGGAATGTTTGGGGGCCTGCCCGGGTCGCGCGAGAGAGCCGACTGCTTCACAAGAGCGGGTTCGTGGCGACATTAGATGATTCTGCCAGCAACGGATGAGATTGAACACGCATCAATGCAGTGAGATGCGTTGTCACATTGGAAATGCCAGCCATAAAACGGTACATAGAACTTGAGGTGATGTACCAGTACTTTGGAGGACAATGAGTTCAGGGAAACACGTATCCACTGAGGTTGCTACATGGTGTGGACTACATCTCCCAGGAGGCCACACGGCCACGCCCAACCGGGCGGGAGACGTTTTGAGCAGCAGCACCCGCAAATCGGCTTTCCCTGCATTTTGCCTCGCAGCTACCGATGAAGAGGACACTCGAAACGCGTTTGGCTGCATATTGGTGGAATTTGCTCACCCCCTGTTTCTCTGTTCGCAGGCTGCATTTGAATTAAACGTCTGATGCACATCAAGGTGGTCTCTTCGGGCTCTCTCTCAATTTTGGGGACTGCTAGTTTTGGAATATATATATATATATATATATATATATATATATATATATATATATATATATATATATTACCTACTGGCGGTCGCCAGTAGGTATATATATTTAGGATTTTTTCTCTATGGGATTTTTGAAAATTCTATGTCTAATAACTTTGGCGTTTGTGGACGGAATAGACTGAAATTTTCAGGAAAATGGAACATTTTGTTTCTGAGCAGCCCCTGACAATTTGGGGGGGTTTCATCTAGGGGGGGCCGAGAAAAAAGGCGGGTCCCAAAACGCGTTTTTCCCATGTTAATTTCCATAGGGCGGTTGGCCTCACTTTTAGCTCGAACGGCTGAATGGATTTGCACGAAACTTGGCAAAATTGTAGGGACTGTTAGCCCGATGTGCCTTTGCTAGGTCTCAATATATGTGCTCCAGTGGATTTTGAGTAATTTAGGTTCAAAAAAAGATATATATCTGGGCGGAGCCTAACCACACATCTGATCTGATTGGCTGTCAGCACTTCATCCAAGAAGTGTTGGCAGCCATCTTGGGACCAATATACTTGATAGCACCTCATTAAAAAGCATTGTAGTTAATAGAGGGTTTTAGGACTTTAGTTACATTATAAATCATTTATTGATGGTACCATACTCGTTTTAGGAATTGTGGTGGGTTCTAAGGTGATTTTACCATGTGAAAAAACCTTCTGCTGTGATATCATGAATATTGTTTGAAAGAAAACTAATATCTCATGATTTTCCCACAGTGGTTTGGAAGGGGATCTATAAGCTAAACTGAAAGCATATTTTCTGTAAATTCACATTATCTTTCTCAGTCATGTGAAAATGAAGTCTGACATTCTCAGTAAAACATGTACATCCAACAAGGACAGAGACTGTCAGTTGATTCCTTTGTGTTCTACTGCAGCCTCGTAGAGTGTTCTAAAGAACAACTAGAGCGCTAACAGTCCTACTTATTACAAAGGTATGGCACACCTGAAGCCATCTTGATTGGAATAAATTGGTAACTCTTAAAACATTTAATTTAAAAAGAACCAACATGAGGGGGTATATTTTACCATAGAAAGTATGATTAGTGCTGCAGAATGAAAAATTAGGGCACATTTTGAGTGACTTCTCAAATCCTTTTCTATTTCATTAAAACATTCTGACATGCAGTCTCCAAAAATGGCCACCAGAGACAAAAGAGCCCAAATGTAGCCCAAATATCACCCAGATGTAGCCCAAGTATAGCCCAATGACAGAATGTCCCAGAGTGTTCTAAAGAACAACTAGAGCGCTAACAGTCCTACTTATTACAAAGGTATGGCACACCTGAAGCCATCTTGATTGGAATAAAGTGGCAACTCTTAAAACATTTAATTTAAAAAGGAACAAAATGAGGGGGTATATTTTGCCATATGAATTATGATTAGTGCTACAGAAAGAAAAATTAGGGCACATTTTGAGTGACTTCTCAAACCCTCTTCAATTTCATTAAAAATTCTGACATACAGTCTCCCAAGATGGCCACCAGAGACAAAAGAGCCTAAATGTAGCCCAAATATCACCCAGATGTACCCCAAGTATAGCCCAATGACAGAATGTCCCAGAGTGTTCTAAAGAACAACTAGAGCGCTAACAGTCTTACTTATGACAAAAGTATGGCACACCAGAAGCCATCTTGATTAGAATGAAGTGGTAAGTCTGAAAACACTCAATTTAAAAAGGAACAACATGAGGGGGTTAATTTTGCCATAGAAAGTATGATTAGTGCTTCAGAAAGAAAAATTAGGGATCATTTTGAGTGACTTCTCAAATCCTCTTCTATTTCATTAAAAAAATTCTGACATGCAGACTGAAACATGCACTTTGAATACCAGCAGCAGACGTCCCTGGTGAGCAGTAGCTTTACTACAGTGATCTAATGTGCAACTAGAGTGCTAACATTCAGAATTTATGGCAAATGTGTGACACATCTGAATGCCTTCTTGATGGAACCAAAGTAAACAAGCATTGAAAATGCAACAGATCTCGCCCTCGTTTAAGTTAAAGCCATTCTGTTTGTAATGAGGTGGCTTTTTAGCTTTGCTTTTATTAGTGTTTTTCAACTTTCATGTAAATAACATGCATCTGTATGCATATAAGTATATGTATGCATGCATTTATGTTTGTATTTATATAGATATATAGATGATATATGTTTATATATGTATCTCCAAAATCAATTCCACACGATACAAAACAGGAATGTCCAGGCCAGCTTTGCAGTTATCCAAGAGCTTTTATTTTAGCTCCTACTCAACGCGTTTCGAGGTACAACCTCTTGATCATATATGTATGTATATATATATATATTCACTGAAAAAAACATAGGTTATAGACCATATATAGTTAGGAATTAGCATTTACAAAACCTTGAAAATTCACTGAAAAAACCATAGGGTATAGACCATATATAGTTAGGAATTAGCATTTACAAAACCTTGAAAATTCACTGAAAAAACCATAGGTTATAGACCATATAAAGTTAGGAATTCGCATTTACAAAACCTTATTTTACTCACACAAAACCATTGAAATTCCATATATAGTTAGTTGCACTAACTATATATCGCGCACCCGCAATCCACTGCTGATGATGTCACATATTACATCAATATTTACAACAAGGGGTGGTGAGGGACAGAGTCTCTGAATTAAACAGAATACTCTCACCCAGTCAAGAGATCAGGGCTAGATCCAACACCGTTTTTTAGCTCACTGCACCATCCCAGTTTCAGAACCTGGCTGTATGCAAATTAGTCTGTTCCTGTCCCAGTGCATGATGGGAACAGGGCAAACCAAACTACAAAAGCCAATTCTTACACTGGGAAGGAAACAAGCTACCGGGGACCGGTTTCTGGCATTTCAGCCTCTTCGGCCCGGCTTGCTTGAATCCTGATGGTGCAATGAGCAAGGGACTCACATCTGAGTATACCCTTCCACGCTTAGGGTGGACAAAATATTTACAACAAGGGGTGGTGAGGGACAGAGTCTCTGAATTAAACAGAATACTCTCACCCAGTCAAGAGATCAGGGCTAGATCAAACACCGTTTTTTAGCTCACTGCACCATCCCAGTTTCAGAACCTGGCTGTATGCAAATTAGTCTGTTCCTGTCCCAGTGCATGATGGGAAAAGGGCAAACCAAACTACAAAAGCCAATTCTTACACTGGGAAGGAAACAAGCTACCGGGGACCGGTTTCTGGCATTTCAGCCTCTTCGGCCCGGCTTGCTTGAATCCTGATGGTGCAATGAGCAAGGGACTCACATCTGAGTATACCCTTCCACGCTTAGGGTGGACAAAAATATTTACAACAAGGGGTGGTGAGGGACAGAGTCTCTGAATTAAACAGAATACTCTCACCCAGTCAAGAGATCAGGGCTAGATCCAACACCGTTTTTTAGCTCACTGCACCATCCCAGTTTCAGAACCTGGCTGTATGCAAATTAGTCTGTTCCTGTCCCAGTGCATGATGGGAACAGGGCAAACCAAACTACAAAAGCCAATTCTTACACTGGGAAGGAAACAAGCTACCGGGGACCGGTTTCTGGCATTTCAGCCTCTTCGGCCCGGCTTGCTTGAATCCTGATGGTGCAATGAGCAAGGGATTCACATCTGAGTATACCCTTCCACGCTTAGGGTGGACAAAAATATTTACAACAAGGGGTGGTGAGGGACAGAGTCTCTGAATTAAACAGAATACTCTCACCCAGTCAAGAGATCAGGGCTAGATCCAACACCGTTTTTTAGCTCACTGCACCATCCCAGTTTCAGAACCTGGCTGTATGCAAATTAGTCTGTTCCTGTCCCAGTGCATGATGGGAACAGGGCAAACCAAACTACAAAAGCCAATTCTTACACTGGGAAGGAAACAAGCTACCGGGGACCGGTTTCTGGCATTTCAGCCTCTTCGGCCTGGCTTGCTTGAATCCTGATGGTGCAATGAGCAAGGGACTCACATCTGAGTATACCCTTCCACGCTTAGGGTGGACAAAAATATTTACAACAAGGGGTGGTGAGGGACAGAGTCTCTGAATTAAACAGAATACTCTCGCCCAGTCAAGAGATCAGGGCTAGATCCAACACCGTTTTTTAGCTCACTGCACCATCCCAGTTTCAGAACCTGGCTGTATGCAAATTAGTCTGTTCCTGTCCCAGTGCATGATGGGAACAGGGCAAACCAAACTACAAAAGCCAATTCTTACACTGGGAAGGAAACAAGCTACCGGGGACCGGTTTCTGGCATTTCAGCCTCTTCGGCCCGGCTTGCTTGAATCCTGATGGTGCAATGAGCAAGGGACTCACATCTGAGTATACCCTTCCACGCTTAGGGTGGACAAAAATATTTACAACAAGGGGTGGTGAGGGACAGAGTCTCTGAATTAAACAGAATACTCTCACCCAGTCAAGAGATCAGGGCTAGATCCAACACCGTTTTTTAGCTCACTGCACCATCCCAGTTTCAGAACCTGGCTGTATGCAAATTAGTCTGTTCCTGTCCCAGTGCATGATGGGAACAGGGCAAACCAAACTACAAAAGCCAATTCTTACACTGGGAAGGAAACAAGCTACCGGGGACCGGTTTCTGGCATTTCAGCCTCTTCGTCCCGGCTTGCTTGAATCCTGATGGTGCAATGAGCAAGGGACTCACATCTGAGTATACCCTTCCACGCTTAGGGTGGACAAAAATATTTACAACAAGGGGTGGTGAGGGACAGAGTCTCTGAATTAAACAGAATACTCTCACCCAGTCAAGAGATCAGGGCTAGATCCAACACCGTTTTTTAGCTCACTGCACCATCCCAGTTTCAGAACCTGGCTGTATGCAAATTAGTCTGTTCCTGTCCCAGTGCATGATGGGAACAGGGCAAACCAAACTACAAAAGCCAATTCTTACACTGGGAAGGAAACAAGCTACCGGGGACCGGTTTCTGGCATTTCAGCCTCTTCGGCCCGGCTTGCTTGAATCCTGATGGTGCAATGAGCAAGGGACTCACATCTGAGTATACCCTTCCACGCTTAGGGTGGACAAAAATATTTACAACAAGGGGTGGTGAGGGACAGAGTCTCTGAATTAAACAGAATACTCTCACCCAGTCAAGAGATCAGGGCTAGATCCAACACCGTTTTTTAGCTCACTGCACCATCCCAGTTTCAGAACCTGGCTGTATGCAAATTAGTCTGTTCCTGTCCCAGTGCATGATGGGAACAGGGCAAACCAAACTACAAAAGCCAATTCTTACACTGGGAAGGAAACAAGCTACCGGGGACCGGTTTCTGGCATTTCAGCCTCTTCGGCCCGGCTTGCTTGAATCCTGATGGTGCAATGAGCAAGGGACTCACATCTGAGTATACCCTTCCACGCTTAGGGTGGACAAAAATATTTACAACAAGGGGTGGTGAGGGACAGAGTCTCTGAATTAAACAGAATACTCTCACCCAGTCAAGAGATCAGGGCTAGATCCAACACCGTTTTTTAGCTCACTGCACCATCCCAGTTTCAGAACCTGGCTGTATGCAAATTAGTCTGTTCCTGTCCCAGTGCATGATGGGAACAGGGCAAACCAAACTACAAAAGCCAATTCTTACACTGGGAAGGAAACAAGCTACCGGGGACCGGTTTCTGGCATTTCAGCCTCTTCGGCCCGGCTTGCTTGAATCCTGATGGTGCAATGAGCAAGGGACTCACATCTGAGTATACCCTTCCACGCTTAGGGTGGACAAAAATATTTACAACAAGGGGTGGTGAGGGACAGAGTCTCTGAATTAAACAGAATACTCTCACCCAGTCAAGAGATCAGGGCTAGATCCAACACCGTTTTTTAGCTCACTGCACCATCCCAGTTTCAGAACCTGGCTGTATGCAAATTAGTCTGTTCCTGTCCCAGTGCATGATGGGAACAGGGCAAACCAAACTACAAAAGCCAATTCTTACACTGGGAAGGAAACAAGCTACCGGGGACCGGTTTCTGGCATTTCAGCCTCTTCGTCCCGGCTTGCTTGAATCCTGATGGTGCAATGAGCAAGGGACTCACATCTGAGTATACCCTTCCACGCTTAGGGTGGACAAAAATATTTACAACAAGGGGTGGTGAGGGACAGAGTCTCTGAATTAAACAGAATACTCTCACCCAGTCAAGAGATCAGGGCTAGATCCAACACCGTTTTTTAGCTCACTGCACCATCCCAGTTTCAGAACCTGGCTGTATGCAAATTAGTCTGTTCCTGTCCCAGTGCATGATGGGAACAGGGCAAACCAAACTACAAAAGCCAATTCTTACACTGGGAAGGAAACAAGCTACCGGGGACCGGTTTCTGGCATTTCAGCCTCTTCGGCCCGGCTTGCTTGAATCCTGATGGTGCAATGAGCAAGGGACTCACATCTGAGTATACCCTTCCACGCTTAGGGTGGACAAAAATATTTACAACAAGGGGTGGTGAGGGACAGAGTCTCTGAATTAAACAGAATACTCTCACCCAGTCAAGAGATCAGGGCTAGATCCAACACCGTTTTTTAGCTCACTGCACCATCCCAGTTTCAGAACCTGGCTGTATGCAAATTAGTCTGTTCCTGTCCCAGTGCATGATGGGAACAGGGCAAACCAAACTACAAAAGCCAATTCTTACACTGGGAAGGAAACAAGCTACCGGGGACCGGTTTCTGGCATTTCAGCCTCTTCGGCCCGGCTTGCTTGAATCCTGATGGTGCAATGAGCAAGGGACTCACATCTGAGTATACCCTTCCACGCTTAGGGTGGACAAAAATATTTACAACAAGGGGTGGTGAGGGACAGAGTCTCTGAATTAAACAGAATACTCTCACCCAGTCAAGAGATCAGGGCTAGATCCAACACCGTTTTTTAGCTCACTGCACCATCCCAGTTTCAGAACCTGGCTGTATGCAAATTAGTCTGTTCCTGTCCCAGTGCATGATGGGAACAGGGCAAACCAAACTACAAAAGCCAATTCTTACACTGGGAAGGAAACAAGCTACCGGGGACCGGTTTCTGGCATTTCAGCCTCTTCGGCCCGGCTTGCTTGAATCCTGATGGTGCAATGAGCAAGGGACTCACATCTGAGTATACCCTTCCACGCTTAGGGTGGACAAAAATATTTACAACAAGGGGTGGTGAGGGACAGAGTCTCTGAATTAAACAGAATACTCTCACCCAGTCAAGAGATCAGGGCTAGATCCAACACCGTTTTTTAGCTCACTGCACCATCCCAGTTTCAGAACCTGGCTGTATGCAAATTAGTCTGTTCCTGTCCCAGTGCATGATGGGAACAGGGCAAACCAAACTACAAAAGCCAATTCTTACACTGGGAAGGAAACAAGCTACCGGGGACCGGTTTCTGGCATTTCAGCCTCTTCGGCCCGGCTTGCTTGAATCCTGATGGTGCAATGAGCAAGGGACTCACATCTGAGTATACCCTTCCACGCTTAGGGTGGACAAAAATATTTACAACAAGGGGTGGTGAGGGACAGAGTCTCTGAATTAAACAGAATACTCTCACCCAGTCAAGAGATCAGGGCTAGATCCAACACCGTTTTTTAGCTCACTGCACCATCCCAGTTTCAGAACCTGGCTGTATGCAAATTAGTCTGTTCCTGTCCCAGTGCATGATGGGAACAGGGCAAACCAAACTACAAAAGCCAATTCTTACACTGGGAAGGAAACAAGCTACCGGGGACCGGTTTCTGGCATTTCAGCCTCTTCGGCCCGGCTTGCTTGAATCCTGATGGTGCAATGAGCAAGGGACTCACATCTGAGTATACCCTTCCACGCTTAGGGTGGACAAAAATATTTACAACATATATATATATATATGTATATATATATATATATATATATATATATATTACCTACTGGCGATAGTTAGGATTGGCTACCATAGGAAATTCCGAACATTCTATTGGGAATAACTTTGGCGCCGATTGAGGGATCTGCCTGTAATTTTCCTTAAAATGGTCTTGCTGCGCTCCGCCCCTTCCCTGAAAGTTTCGGGGGGATTCGTTAAGTGGGGGCTGTGAAAAAAGGGGGGTCCCAAAACGTGTTTTCCCCATGTTAATTTCCATAGGACGGTCTGACAAGTTTACAGCCCGAACCGCTGTACGGAATTACGCCAAACTTGGCAAAATTGTAGGGACTGGTACGCAGATGTGCCTTTGCTATGTTTGGTGAAAATTGCTCCAGTGGTTTTTATGAAAATTAACTTCAAAAACACATATATATCTATATGAGCTTACGGGTCCGCACACCGTACGCGTACCGTACGCGTACGTGCGCGTACCCTTACGTGCACGAGCGCGATCCTGATTGGCTGGCAGTTGACTGTCAACATTCCAAACTGTCCAAACAAGGAAGAGTTGGCCACCATCTTGTTTCTCAGGAGAACTGAGGCACAACAGAGCCCAAAACAAGAGTGAAAAACACGAAAAGGGGGCAGGGTAGAGACCCCCCAACCCTCTAGCCCTTCTCAGGGGGTCCCAGAAGGACCCCCAAGGGCAAAAAAAAACCCGAAAAAATCACGGGGTGTGGGCACAGTACGCGTACAGGTCCGCGTACGCACGCGTACCGTGCGCGCACCTTGCGATTTTATAAAAAAATCTTTTTTTGCCTTTGGGGTTCCTTCTGGGACAACCTGAGAAGGGCTAGGGGGTCAGGGGGTCTCTACCCTGCCCCCTTTTTCCGTTTTCCACTCTTGTTTTGTGCTCTCTTGTGCCTCAGTTCTACTGAGAAATGAGATGGCTGCTCAGGTGGTACCAGAAGGATATTAACATGTAAAAACGTTATTCCCTAATAGAATTTGCATTTACAAAACCTTTGAAGTTTTTTGAAAATAAAATAGGTTTCACGCCAGATATAGTTAGGAATTAGCACATTAAAAAACCTTGCAAATTTACTGAAAAAACCATAGGTTTCAGGCCATATATAGTTAGGTTTTAGCATTTAAAAAACCTTGCAAATTCACCGAAAAAACCATAGGTTTTAGGCCATATATAGTTTGGAATTAGCATTTAAAAAACCTTGCAAATTCACAAAAAAAAACATAGCTTTCAGGCCTTATATAGTTAGGAATTAGCATTCTAAAAACCTTGCAAATTCATTTAAAAAACCATAGGTTTCAGGCCAAAACGAAAAAATCACGGGGTGCGCGCACAGTACGTGCACAGGTCCGCGTATGTACCTGTACCGTGCATGCACCCCGCGATTTTCATAAAAAAAAAAAGTTTTGCCCTTGGAGGTCCTTCTGGGACAACCTGATAAGGGCTAGGGAGTCAGGGGTTCTCTACACTGCCCCCTTTTTGTGTTTTCCACTCTTGCTTTGTGCTCTCTTGTGCCTCAGTTCTACTGAGAAATGAGATGGCTGCTCAGGTGGTACCAGAAGGATATTAACATGTAAAAACATTATTCGCTAATAGAATTTGCATTTACAAAACCTTTGAAGTTTTTAAAAATAGGTTTCACACCAGATGTAGTTAGGAATTAGCACATCGAAAAACTTTGCAAATTTACTGAAAAAACTATAGGTTTCAGGCCATATATAGTTAGGTATTAGCATTTAAAAAACTTTGCAAATTCACTGAAAAAACCATAGGTTTCAGGCCTTATATAGTTAGGAATTAGCATTTAAAAAACCTTGCAAATTCACTTAAAAAACCATAGGTTTCAAGCCAAAACGAAAAAATCACGGGGTGCGCGCACTGTAAGCGTACAGGTCCACATACGTACACGTACCCCGCGATTTTATTAAAAAAATATATATATTATTTTCTCCTTGGGGGTCCTTCTGGGACAACCTGAAAGGAGCTAGGGGGTCAGGGGGTCTCTACCCTGCCCCCTTTTTCCGTTTTCCTTTGTGCTCTCTTGTGCCTCAGTTCTACTGAGAAATGAGATGGCTGCTCAGGTGGTACCAGAAGGATATTAACATGTAAAAACGTTATTCGCTAATAGAATTTACATTTACAAAACCTTTAAAGTTTTTTTAAAAAAAAATAGGTTTCACGCCAGATATAGTTAGGAATTAGCACATTAAAAAACCTTGCAAATTTACTGAAAAAACCATAGGTTTCAGGCCTTATATAGTTAGGAATTAGCATTTAAAAAACCTTGTAAATTCACTGAAAAAAACATAGGTTTCAGGCCATATATAGTTAGGAATTAGCATTTAAAAAACCTTGCAAATTCACTTAAAAAACCATAGGTTTCAGGCCTTATATAGTTAGGAATTAGCATTTAAAAAACCTTGCAAATTCACTTCAAAAACCATAGGTTTCAGGCCAGAACGAAAAAATCACGGGGTGCGGGCACGGTACGCGTACAGGTCCACGTACGTACGTGTACCGTGCGCACACCCCGCGATTGTATTAAAAAAAAATTTTTTTTTTTTTTTTTTTTGCCCTTGGGGGTCCTTCTGGGACAACCTGAGAAGGGCTAGGGGGTCAGGGGGTCTCTACCCTGCCCCCTTTTTGTGTTTTCCACTCTTGTTTTGTGCTCTCTTGTGCCTCAGTTCTACTGAGAAATCAGATGGCTGCTCAGGTGGTACCAGAAGGATATTAACCTGTAAAAACATTATTCGCTAATAGAATTTGCATTTACAAAACCTTTGAAGTTTTTTGAAAAAAAAAATAGTTTTCACGCCAGATATAGTTAGGAATTAGCACATTAAAAAACCTTGCAAATTTACTAAAAAAACCATAGGTTTCAGGACATATATATTTAGGTATTAGCATTTAAAAAACCTTGCAAATTCACTGAAAAAACCATAGGTTTCAGGCCATATATAGTTAGGAATTAGCATTTAAAAAACCTTGCAAATTCACTTAAAAACCATAGATTTCAGGCCTTATATAGTTAGGAATTAGCATTTTAAAAACCTTGCAAATTCATTAAAAAAACCATAGGTTTCAGGCTAAAACGAAAAAATCACGGGGTGCGCGCACGGTACGTGCACAGGTCCGCGTACGTACGTGTACCGTGCACGCACACCACGATTTTATATTAAAAAAAATGTTTTGCCCTTGGAGGTCCTTCTGGGACAACCTTATAAGGGCTAGGGAGTCAGGGGTTCTCTACACTGCCCCCTTTTTGCGTTTTCCACTCTTGTTTTGTGCTCTCTTGTGCCTCAGTTCTACTGAGAAATGAGATGGCTGCTCAGGTGGTACCAGAAGGATATTAACATGTAAAAATGTTATTCGCTAATAGAATTTGCATTTACAAAACCTTTGAAGTTTTTTTTTTTTTAAAATAGGTTTCATGCCAGATATAGTTAGGAATTAGCACATTAAAAAACCTTGCAAATGTACTGAAAAAACCGTAGGTTTCAGCACATATATAAATAGGACTTAGCATTTAAAAAACCTTGCAAATTCACTGAAAAAACCGTAGGTTTCAGGCCATATATAGTTAGGAATTAGCATTTAAAAAACCTTGCAAATTCACTTAAAAAAACATAGGTTTCAGGCCTTATATAGTTACAAATTAGCATTTAAAAAAACTTGCAAATTCACTTAAAAAACCATAGGTTTCAGGCCAAAACGAAAAAATCACAGAGTGCGCGCACGGTACGCGTACAGGTCCGCGTACGTATGCGTACCGTGCGCGCACCCCGCGATTTTATTAAAAAAACAAAATTATTATTATTTTTTTGTTTTGCCCTTAGGGGTCCTTCTGGGACAACCTGAGAAGGGCTAGGGGGTCAGGGGGTCTCTAGCCTGCCCCCTTTTTGTGTTTTCCACTCTTGTTTTGTGCTCTCTTGTGCCTCAGTTCTACTGAGAAATGAGATGGCTGCTCGGTGGTACCAGAAGGATATTAACATGTAAAAACATTATTCGCTAATAGAATTTGCATTTACAAAACCTTTGAAGTTTTTAAAAAAAAAAATAGGTTTCACACCAGATATAGTTAGGAATTAGCACATTAAAAAACTTAGCAAATTTACTGAAAAAACCATAGGTTTCAGGCCATATATAGTTAGGTATTAGCATTTAAAAAACCTTGCAAATTCACTGAAAAAACCATAGGTTTCAGGCCTTATATACTTAGTAATTAGCATTTAAAAAACCTTGCAAATTCACTTAAAAAACAATAGGTTTCAGGCCTTACATAGTTAGGAATTAGCATTTAAAAAACCTTGCAAATTCATTAAAAAAACCATAGGTTTCAGGCCAAAACGAAAAAATCACGGGGTGCGCGTACGGTACGCGTACAGGTCCACGTTCGTACGCGTACCGTGCGCGCACCCCGCGATTTTATAAAAAAAAAAAATATTATTTTCCCCTTGGGGGTCCTTCTGGGACAACCTGAAAAGAGCTAGGGGGTCAGGGGGTCTCTACCCTGCCCCCTTTTTCCGTTTTCCACTCTTGTTTTGTGCTCTCTTGTGCCTCAGTTCTATTGAGAAATGAGATGGCTGCTCAGGTGGTACCAGAAGGATATTAACATGTAAAAACGTTATTCGCTAATAGAATTTGCATTTACAAAACCTTTGAAGTTTTTTAAAAAAAAAATAGGTTTCACACCAGATATAGTTAGGAATTAGCACATTAAAAAACTTTGCAAATTTACTGAAAAAACCATAGGTTTCAGGCCATATATAGTTAGGTATTAGCATTTAAAAAACCTTGCAAATTCACTGAAAAAACCATAGGTTTCAGGCCTTATATACTTAGGAATTAGCATTTAAAAAACCTTGCAAATTCACTTAAAAAACAATAGGTTTCAGGCCTTACATAGTTAGGAATTAGCATTTAAAAAACCTTGCAAATTCATTAAAAAAACCATAGGTTTCAGGCCAAAACGAAAAAATCACGGGGTGCGCGCACGGTACGCGTACAGGTCCACGTTCGTACACGTACCGTGCGCGCACCCCGCGATTTTATAAAAAAAAAAAATATATTATTTTCCCCTTGGGGGTCCTTCTGGGACAACCTGAAAAGAGCTAGGGGGTCAGGGGGTCTCTACCCTGCCCCCTTTTTCCGTTTTCCACTCTTGTTTTGTGCTCTCTTGTGCCTCAGTTCTATTGAGAAATGAGATGGCTGCTCAGGTGGTACCAGAAGGATATTAACATGTAAAAACGTTATTCGCTGATAGAATTTGCATTTACAAAACCTTTGAAGTTTTTTTAAAAAAAAATAGGTTTCACACCAGATATAGTTAGGAATTAGCACATTAAAAAACTTTGCAAATTTACTGAAAAAAACATAGGTTTCAGGCCATATATAGTTAGGTATTAGCATTTAAAAAACCTTGCAAATTCACTGAAAAAACCATAGGTTTCAGGCCTTATATACTTAGGAATTAGCATTTAAAAAACCTTGCAAATTCACTTAAAAAACAATAGGTTTCAGGCCTTACATAGTTAGGAATTAGCATTTAAAAAACCTTGCAAATTCATTAAAAAAACCATAGGTTTCAGGCCAAAACGAAAAAATCACGGGGTGCGCGCACGGTACGCGTACAGGTCCACGTTCGTACACGTACCGTGCGCGCACCCCGCGATTTTATAAAAAAAAAAATATTATTTTCCCCTTGGGGGTCCTTCTGGGACAACCTGAAAAGAGCTAGGGGGTCAGGGGGTCTCTACCCTGCCCCCTTTTTCCGTTTTCCACTCTTGTTTTGTGCTCTCTTGTGCCTCAGTTCTATTGAGAAATGAGATGGCTGCTCAGGTTGTACCAGAAGGATATTAACATGTAAAAACGTTATTCGCTAATAGAATTTACATTTACAAAACCTTTAAAGTTTTTTAAAAAAAAAATAGGTTTCACGCCAGATATAGTTAGGAATTAGCACATTAAAAAACCTTGCAAATTTACTGAAAAAGCCATAGGTTTCAGGCCATATATAGTAAGGAATTAGCATTTAAAAAACCTTGCAAATTCACTGAAAAAAACATAGGTTTCAGGCCATATATAGTTAGGAATTAGCATTCAAAAAACCTTGCGAATTCACTTGAAAAACCATAGGTTTCAGGCCTTATATAGTTAGGAATTAGCATTTAAAAAACCTTGCAAATTCACTTCAAAAACCATAGGTTTCAGGTCAAAACGAAAAAATCATGGGGTGCGGGCACGGTACGCATACAGGTCCACGTACGTACGTGTACCGTGCGCGCACCCCGCGATTTTATTAAAAAAAAAATTATTATTTGTTTTTTTTTTGCAATTGGGGGTCCTTCTGGGACAACCTGAGAAGGGCTAGGGGGTCAGGGGTTCTATACCCTGCCCCCTTGTTGTGTTTTCCACTCTTGTTTTGTGCTCTCTTTTGCCTCAGTTCTACTGAGAAATCAGATGGCTGCTCAGGTGGTACCAGAAGGATATTAACATGTAAAAACGTTATTCGCTAATAGAATTTGCATTTACAAAACCTTTGAAGTTTTTTGAAAAAAAAAATAGTTTTCACACCAGATATAGTTAGGAATTAGCACATTAAAAAACCTTGCAAATTTATTGAAAAAACTATAGGTTTCAGGCCATATATAGTTAGGAATAAGCATTTAAAAAACCTTGCAAATTCACTGAAAAAAACATAGGTTTCAGGCCATATATAGTTAGGAATTAGCATTTAAAAAACCTTGCAAATTCACTTAAAAAACCATAGGTTTCAGGCCTTATATAGTTAGGAATTAGCATTTAAAAAACCTTGCAAATTCATTTAAAAAACCATAGGTTTCAGGCCAAAACGAAAAAATCACAGGGTGCGCGCACGGTACGCATACAGGTCCGCGTACGTATGCGTACCATGCGCGCACCCCGCGATTTTATTAAAAAAATAAAATTATTATTATTTTTTTTTTTTTGCCCTTAGGGGTCCTTCTGGGACAACCTGAGAAGGGCTAGGGGATCAGGGAGTCTCTACCCTGCCGCCTTTTTGCGTTTTCCACTCTTGTTTTGTGCTCTCTTGTGCCTCAGTTCTACTGAGAAATGAGATGGCTGCTCAGGTGGTACCAGAAGGATATTAACATGTAAAAACGTTATTCGCTAATGGAATTTGCATTTACAAAACCTTTGAAGTTTTTTGAAAAAAAAAAAAGGTTTCACGCCAGATATAGTTAGGAATTAGCACATTAAAAAACCTTGCAAATTTACTGAAAAAAACATAGGTTTCAGCCCATATATAAATAGGAATTAGCATTTAAAAAACCGTGCAAATTCACTGAAAAAACCATAGGTTTCAGGCCATATATAGTTAGGAATTAGCATTTAAAAAACCTTGCAAATTCACTTAAAAAACCATAGGTTTCAGGCCTTATATAGTTACAAATTAGCATTTAAAAAAACTTGCAAATTCACTTAAAAAACCATAGGTTTCAGGCCAAAACGAAAAAATCACAGAGTGTGCGCACGGTACGCGTACAGGTCCGCGTACGTATGCGTACCGTGCGCGCACCCCGCGATTTTATTAAAAAAATAAAATTATTATTATTTTTTTTTTTTTGCCCTTAGGGGTCCTTCTGGGACAACCTGAGAAGGGCTAGGGGATCAGGGAGTCTCTACCCTGCCCCCTTTTTGTGTTTTCCACTCTTGTTTTGTGCTCTCTTGTGCCTCAGTTCTACTGAGAAATGAGATGGCTGCTCGGTGGTACCAGAAGGATATTAACATGTAAAAACGTTATTCGCTAATAGAATTTGCATTTACAAAACCTTTGAAGTTTTTTTAACAAAAAATAGGTTTCACGCAGATATAGTTAGGAATTAGCACATTAAAAAACCTTGCAAATTTACTGAAAAAACCATAGGTTTCAGGCCATATATAGTTAGGTATTAGCATTTAAAAAACCTTGCAAATTCACTGAAAAATCCATAGGTTTCAGGCCATATATAGTTGGGAATTAGCATTTAAAAAACCTTGCAAATTCACTTAAAAAACCATAGGTTTCAGGCCTTATATAGTTAGGAATTAGCATTTAAAAAACCTTGCAAATTCACTTCAAAAACCATAGGTTTCAGGCCTTACATAGTTAGGAATTAGCATTTAAAAAACCTTGCAAATTCATTAAAAAAACCATAGGTTTCAGGCCAAAACGAAAAAATCACGGGGTGCGCGCACGGTACGCGTACAGGTCCACGTTCGTACACGTACCGTGCGCGCACCCCGCGATTTTATAAAAAAAAAATATATTATTTTCCCCTTGGGGGTCCTTCTGGGACAACCTGAAAAGAGCTAGGGGGTCAGGGGGTCTCTACCCTGCCCCCTTTTTCCGTTTTCCACTCTTGTTTTGTGCTCTCTTGTGCCTCAGTTCTATTGAGAAATGAGATGGCTGCTCAGGTGGTACCAGAAGGATATTAACATGTAAAAATGTTATTCGCTAATAGAATTTACATTTACAAAACCTTTAAAGTTTTTTTTAAAAAAAATAGGTTTCACGCCAGATATAGTTAGGAATTAGCACATTAAAAAACCTTGCAAATTTACTGAAAAAGCCATAGGTTTCAGGCCATATATAGTAAGGAATTAGCATTTAAAAAACCTTGCAAATTCACTGAAAAAAACATAGGTTTCAGGCCATATATAGTTAGGAATTAGCATTCAAAAAACCTTGCGAATTCACTTGAAAAACCATAGGTTTCAGGCCTTATATAGTTAGGAATTAGCATTTAAAAAACCTTGCAAATTCACTTCAAAAACCATAGGTTTCAGGTCAAAACGAAAAAATCACGGGGTGCGGGCACGGTACGCGTACAGGTCCACGTACGTACGTGTACCGTGCGCGCACCCCGCGATTTTATTAAAAAAAAAATTATTATTTGGTTTTTTTTTGCAATTGGGGGTCCTTCTGGGACAACCTGAGAAGGGCTAGGGGGTCAGGGGTTCTATACCCTGCCCCCTTGTTGTGTTTTCCACTCTTGTTTTGTGCTCTCTTTTGCCTCAGTTCTACTGAGAAATCAGATGGCTGCTCAGGTGGTACCAGAAGGATATTAACATGTAAAAACGTTATTCGCTAATAGAATTTTCATTTACAAAACCTTTGAAGTTTTTTGAAAAAAAAATAGTTTTCACACCAGATATAGTTAGGAATTAGCACATTAAAAAACCTTTCAAATTTACTGAAAAAACTATAGGTTTCAGGCCATATATAGTTAGGAATAAGCATTTAAAAAACCTTGCAAATTCACTGAAAAAAACATAGGTTTCAGGCCATATATAGTTAGGAATTAGCATTTAAAAAACCTTGCAAATTCACTTAAAAAACCATAGGTTTCAGGCCTTATATAGTTAGGAATTAGCATTTAAAAAACCTTGCAAATTCATTTAAAAAACCATAGGTTTCAGGCCAAAACGAAAAAATCACAGGGTGCGCGCACGGTACGCATACAGGTCCGCGTACGTATGCGTACCGTGCGCGCACCCCGCGATTTTATTAAAAAAATAAAATTATTATTATTTTTTTTTTTGCCCTTAGGGGTCCTTCTCGGACAACCTGAGAAGGGCTAGGGGGTCAGGGGGTCTCTACCCTGCCCCCTTTTTGTGTTTTCCACTCTTGTTTTGTGCTCTCTTGTGCCTCAGTTCTACTGAGAAATGAGATGGCTGCTCAGGTGGTACCAGAAGGATATTAACATGTAAAAACGTTATTCGCTAATGGAATTTGCATTTACAAAACCTTTGAAGTTTTTTGAAAAAAAAAAAAGGTTTCACGCCAGATATAGTTAGGAATTAGCACATTAAAAAACCTTGCAAATTTACTGAAAAAACCATAGGTTTCAGCCCATAAATAAATAGGAATTAGCATTTAAAAAACCGTGCAAATTCACTGAAAAAACCATAGGTTTCAGGCCATATATAGTTAGGAATTAGCATTTAAAAAACCTTGCAAATTCACTTAAAAAACCATAGGTTTCAGGCCTTATATAGTTACAAATTAGCATTTAAAAAAACTTGCAAATTCACTTAAAAAACCATAGGTTTCAGGCCAAAACGAAAAAATCACAGAGTGCGCGCACGGTACGCGTACAGGTCCGCGTACGTATGCGTACCGTGCGCGCACCCCGCGATTTTATTAAAAAAATAAAATTATTATTATTTTTTTTTTTTGCCCTTAGGGGTCCTTCTGGGACAACCTGAGAAGGGCTAGGGGATCAGGGAGTCTCTACCCTGCCCCCTATTTGTGTTTTCCACTCTTGTTTTGTGCTCTCTTGTGCCTCAGTTCTACTGAGAAATGAGATGGCTGCTCGGTGGTACCAGAAGGATATTAACATGTAAAAACGTTATTCGCTAATAGAATTTGCATTTACAAAACCTTTGAAGTTTTTTTAACAAAAAATAGGTTTCACGCAGATATAGTTAGGAATTAGCACATTAAAAAACCTTGCAAATTTACTGAAAAAACCATAGGTTTCAGGCCATATATAGTTAGGTATTAGCATTTAAAAAACCTTGCAAATTCACTGAAAAATCCATAGGTTTCAGGCCATATATAGTTGGGAATTAGCATTTAAAAAACCTTGCAAATTCACTTAAAAAACCATAGGTTTCAGGCCTTATATAGTTAGGAATTAGCATTTAAAAAACCTTGCAAATTCACTTCAAAAACCATAGGTTTCAGGCCAAAACCAAAAAATCATGGGGTGCGGGCACGGTACGCGTATAGGTCCACGTACGTAAGCGTACCGTGCGCGCACCCCGCGATTTTATAAAAAAAATATATATATTATTTTCCCCTTGGGGGTCCTTCTGGGACAACCTGAAAAGAGCTAGGGGATCAGGGGGTCTCTACCCTGCCCCCTTTTTCCGTTTTCCACTCTTGTTTTGTGCTCTCTTGTGCCTCAGTTCTACTGAGAAATGAGATGGCTGCTCAGGTGGTACCAGAAGGATATTAACATGTAAAAACGTTATTCGCCAATAGAATTTGCATTTACAAAACCTTTGAAGTTTTTTGAAAAAAATAGATTTCACGCCAGATATAGTTAGGAATTAGCACATTAAAAAACCTTGCAAATTTACTGAAAAAGCCATAGGTTTCAGGCCATATATAGTAAGGAATTAGCATTTAAAAAACCTTGCAAATTCACTGAAAAAAACATAGGTTTCAGGCCATATATAGTTAGGAATTAGCATTCAAAAAACCTTGCGAATTCACTTGAAAAACCATAGGTTTCAGGCCTTATATAGTTAGGAATTAGCATTTAAAAAACCTTGCAAATTCACTTCAAAAACCATAGGTTTCAGGTCAAAACGAAAAAATCACGGGGTGCGGGCACGGTACGCGTACAGGTCCACGTACGTACGTGTACCGTGCGCGCACCCCGCGATTTTATTAAAAAAAAAATTATTATTTGTTTTTTTTTTGCAATTGGGGGTCCTTCTGGGACAACCTGAGAAGGGCTAGGGGGTCAGGGGTTCTATACCCTGCCCCCTTGTTGTGTTTTCCACTCTTGTTTTGTGCTCTCTTTTGCCTCAGTTCTACTGAGAAATCAGATGGCTGCTCAGGTGGTACCAGAAGGATATTAACATGTAAAAACGTTATTCGCTAATAGAATTTTCATTTACAAAACCTTTGAAGTTTTTTGAAAAAAAAATAGTTTTCACACCAGATATAGTTAGGAATTAGCACATTAAAAAACCTTTCAAATTTACTGAAAAAACTATAGGTTTCAGGCCATATATAGTTAGGAATAAGCATTTAAAAAACCTTGCAAATTCACTGAAAAAAACATAGGTTTCAGGCCATATATAGTTAGGAATTAGCATTTAAAAAACCTTGCAAATTCACTTAAAAAACCATAGGTTTCAGGCCTTATATAGTTAGGAATTAGCATTTAAAAAACCTTGCAAATTCATTTAAAAAACCATAGGTTTCAGGCCAAAACGAAAAAATCACAGGGTGCGCGCACGGTACGCATACAGGTCCGCGTACGTATGCGTACCGTGCGCGCACCCCGCGATTTTATTAAAAAAATAAAATTATTATTATTTATTTTTTTTGCCCTTAGGGGTCCTTCTCGGACAACCTGAGAAGGGCTAGGGGGTCAGGGGGTCTCTACCCTGCCCCCTTTTTGTGTTTTCCACTCTTGTTTTGTGCTCTCTTGTGCCTCAGTTCTACTGAGAAATGAGATGGCTGCTCAGGTGGTACCAGAAGGATATTAACATGTAAAAACGTTATTCGCTAATGGAATTTGCATTTACAAAACCTTTGAAGTTTTTTGAAAAAAAAAAAAGGTTTCACGCCAGATATAGTTAGGAATTAGCACATTAAAAAACCTTGCAAATTTACTGAAAAAACCATAGGTTTCAGCCCATAAATAAATAGGAATTAGCATTTAAAAAACCGTGCAAATTCACTGAAAAAACCATAGGTTTCAGGCCATATATAGTTAGGAATTAGCATTTAAAAAACCTTGCAAATTCACTTAAAAAACCATAGGTTTCAGGCATTATATAGTTACAAATTAGCATTTAAAAAAACTTGCAAATTCACTTAAAAAACCATAGGTTTCAGGCCAAAACGAAAAAATCACAGAGTGCGCGCACGGTACGCGTACAGGTCCGCGTACGTATGCGTACCGTGCGCGCACCCCGCGATTTTATTAAAAAAATAAAATTATTATTATTTTTTTTTTTTGCCCTTAGGGGTCCTTCTGGGACAACCTGAGAAGGGCTAGGGGATCAGGGAGTCTCTACCCTGCCCCCTATTTGTGTTTTCCACTCTTGTTTTGTGCTCTCTTGTGCCTCAGTTCTACTGAGAAATGAGATGGCTGCTCGGTGGTACCAGAAGGATATTAACATGTAAAAACGTTATTCGCTAATAGAATTTGCATTTACAAAACCTTTGAAGTTTTTTTAACAAAAAATAGGTTTCACGCAGATATAGTTAGGAATTAGCACATTAAAAAACCTTGCAAATTTACTGAAAAAACCATAGGTTTCAGGCCATATATAGTTAGGTATTAGCATTTAAAAAACCTTGCAAATTCACTGAAAAATCCATAGGTTTCAGGCCATATATAGTTGGGAATTAGCATTTAAAAAACCTTGCAAATTCACTTAAAAAACCATAGGTTTCAGGCCTTATATAGTTAGGAATTAGCATTTAAAAAACCTTGCAAATTCACTTCAAAAACCATAGGTTTCAGGCCAAAACCAAAAAATCATGGGGTGCGGGCACGGTACGCGTATAGGTCCACGTACGTAAGCGTACCGTGCGCGCACCCCGCGATTTTATAAAAAAAATATATATATTATTTTCCCCTTGGGGGTCCTTCTGGGACAACCTGAAAAGAGCTAGGGGATCAGGGGGTCTCTACCCTGCCCCCTTTTTCCGTTTTCCACTCTTGTTTTGTGCTCTCTTGTGCCTCAGTTCTACTGAGAAATGAGATGGCTGCTCAGGTGGTACCAGAAGGATATTAACATGTAAAAACGTTATTCGCCAATAGAATTTGCATTTACAAAACCTTTGAAGTTTTTTGAAAAAAATAGATTTCACGCCAGATATAGTTAGGAATTAGCACATTAAAAAACCTTGCAAATTTTCTGAAATAACCATAGGTTTCAGGCCATATATAGTTAGGAATTAGCATTTAAAAAACCTTGCAAATTAACTTAAAAAACCATAGGTTCCAGGTCATATATAGTTAGGAATTAGCATTTAAAAAACCTTGCAAATTCACTTAAAAAACCATAGGTTTCAGGCCTTATATAGTTAGGAATTAGCATTTAAAAAACCTTGCAAATTCACTTCAAAAACTGTAGGTTTCAAGCCAAAACGAAAAAATCATGGGGTGCGCGCACGGTACGCATACACGTACGCGAACCGTGCGCCCCCCCCCCCCCCCCGCGATTTTATGAAAAAAAAATGTTGTTTTTTTTTTTTGCCCTTGCGGGTCCTTCTGGGACAACCTGAGAAGGGTTAGGGGGTCAGGGTGTCTCTACCCTGACCCCTTTTTGTGTTTTCCACTCTTGTTTTGTGCTCTCTTGTGCCTCAGTTCTACTGAGAAATGAGATGGCTGCTCAGGTGGTACCAGAAGGATATTAACATGTAAAAACGTTATTCGCTAATAGAATTTGCATTTACAAAACCTTTGAAGTTTTTTGAAAAAAAAATAGGTTTCACGCCTGATATAGTTAGGAATTAGCACATTAAAAAACCTTGCAAATTTACTGAAAAAACCATCGGTTTCAGGCCACATATAGTTAGGAATTAGCATTTAAAAAACCTTGCAAATTCACTGAAAAAACCATAGGTTTCAGGCCATATATAGTTAGGAATTAGCATTTAAAAAACCTTGCAAATTCACTTCAAAAACCATAGGTTTCAGGCCAAAACGAAAAAATCAGAGGGGTGCGCGCATGGTACGCGTACAGGTCCGTGTACGTACGCGTACCGTGCGCGCACCCCGCGATTTTATTAAAAATATATATATAATATTTTAATTTTTTTGCCCTTGGGGGTCCTTCTGGAACAACCTGAGAAGCGCTAGGGGGTCAGGGGGTCTCTATCCTGCTCCCTTTTTGCGTTTTCCACTCTTGGTTTGTGCTCTCTTGTGCCTCAGTTCTACTGAGAAATGAGATGGCTGCTCAGGTGGTACCAGAAGGATATTAACATGTAAAAACATTATTCGCTAATAGAATTTGCATTTACAAAACCTTTGAAGTTTTTTGAAAAAAAATGGTTTCAAGCCAGATATAGTTAGGAATTAGCACATTAAAAGAACTTGCAAATTTACTGAAAAAACCATAGGTGTTAGGCCATATATAGTTAGGAATTAGCATTTAAAAAACCTTGCAAATTCACTGAAAAAACTATAGGTTTCAGGCCATATATAGTTAGGAATTAGCACTTAAAAAACCTTGCAAATTCACTTCAAAAACCATAGGTTTCAGGCCTTATATAGTTAGGAATTAGTATTTAAAAAACCTTGCAATTCACTTCAAAAACCATAGGTTTCAGGCCTTAAGCGATTTTATGAAAAAAATAATAATAATTTTGCCCTTGGGGGTCCTTCTGGGACAACCTGAGAAGGGCTAGGGGGTCAGGGGGTCTCTACCTTGCCCCCCTTTCCCCGTTTTCCACTCTTGTGTTGTGCTCTCTTGTGCCTCACTTCCCCTGAGAAACAAGATGGCTGCTCAGGTGGTCCAAGAAGGATAATAACATATAGAAACGTTATCCGCTAATAGAATTTGCATTTACAAAACCTTTGAAATTTATTGAAAAAAAATATAGGTTTCACGCCTGATATAGTTAGGAATTAGCATTTAAAAAACCTTGCAAAGTTACTGAAAAAACCATAGGTTTCAGGCCTTATATAGTTAGGAATTAGCCTTTAAAAAATCTTGCAAATTCACTTAAAAAACCATAAGTTTCAGGCCTTATATAGTTAGGAATTAGCATTTAAAAAACGTTTGAAATTCACTGAAAAAACCATAGGTTTCAGGCCTTATATAGTTAGGAATTAGCTTTAAAAAAAACTTTGAAATTCACTCCAAAAAAGTTTTAGGGGTGTTATAATTTGCTGGACATTTCACTCATACAAAACGATTGAAATTGCTCCTACATAGTTAGTTGGACTAACTATATTTCGCGCACCCGCAATGCACTGCTGATGATGTCACATTTTGGATCATTCATGACATGGTCAGTGACATCACTGATGACATCTCAAATGACATCACTGATGACATCACTGATGACATCATCCAGCGCGAATGCCTGCTGGGCCAATTCAGCCTTTCATCCTTCTGAGATCTACTTCATCACATAAGTCCTTCGAAAAATAGTGGGGAGGGACTAAGTAGCATATGAAACTGGTGGGAAGTGACATATCAATATGTAATGTCGTAATATTATATTCCTCACTTGAAATTGGATTGGCCTCTTTTACAACAAAGTTAACATAACGCAGAATTGTGAAAATATATTTTGATTTCTTTTACTTTTTATTGAGCACATATAGTTTTTCCATATATCGATGTTGAATTGAACTGAAAAGTAACTGAAAGGGAGAGGTTTTGAACACACTTGTGAAACTTGATAGAAACTTCTTTAACTGTGTTTAGAGCTTAAACACAATGTGTTGGGTTTATTTTTTGTATTGTATATAAAGGGGGTAACACAAATATACTACCTGACCTGGGTCAATAAGTACAATATCAAAAAAGTGTGGTCACGGTAGCAAGCAAAGCTTATGAATTCTTATATACTAGCATAAACACAACACAAATCAAATAGAGGGTGGCTTGTTGTATTTTTTGTATTTTTTGGGGACACCACATGTCTGATGCAATTATTTTCAAAACATTTACAGACAAGAGCCATGGAGTTGCTCGTAAAAACAAATATGCAATATTTTAGAATGCTCTGGATGTGATAGGTAAGGAAGGGAGGAATCGGGGTAAAGTGATCACGTGCAGGTAGGGGACAGGGAAAAGTGATAGTGACATATATACATCAACACTATTTGTTGTATACGTTTCCGTGAATGATCAAATGTTCCCAATATCATACATAATTCAAGAGCGCCCAAACTTAATCCTATATGGTGTTGCAGGAGCTTGTATTGCGGTGTTTATTTTTTGAACAGTAAAACGTGGTGCTATATGTGTTTGTTTTCTGCGGGTGCCCTTTATCCAGCTTCAAAGCACATTTGCAGTTCTTTAGGCGATAGATGCTTTTTTGCGGTATTTCAATTTCTCTAACATACAAAGCGTGTCCATGGGCCCACCGGGGCAAAACTGCATATTAGAGTGGATTCCTCAGCCCGGCTAGTATGCCAACAACACCTAAATTCTCCCTTAAGGAAGTGTGCTTATCTGATTGGTATTTTAGTTGATGTTGTTGCACCAAGGATATTGTGCTGCATAACTAAATACCTATAAGGTCCCAAAATGCTTGTTGTTCTTTTGTTAATGTCTTCTTTGACGCTCTTGCCTCTTTTCAATTTTAAATTGGGTCATCATAGACCTAGAAAAAGGACTGCTGCAGTCTTTGTTTTGTTTCTTCCATCGTTCACCTTTTTCAAATTTGAAAATGCTTTCTTCATACACGTCCTATCTTTTTAGGACCGGTAAGACTGTGCTTTTTGCTAGAGAATGCTTCAGTTTTCTTTGAAAATGGGTATTCCCAGCTTTGACAATTCACCAAAAAGGAGTTTTGTAAGACTGGTTTTTAATACCTTGAAGTTCTCCAATTTTAGAATTGATCAAACAGACATATTATTAGACTCCACACCTAGAAACACTGAAAGACACGGTCAGAATCTTGAAATCAGGTGAGGGTTATTAATTTAATGCATTCCTAAAGCATCTCTTTCTGACATAATAAGTCTAAATTCTGATAGAGCACATGCTACATGCACATGCTACATGCTTCTTTCGAAGACTGATGAAATGAGCACTACTGAACTGGTGTAGTAGAACTATGTGACATATTTATATTGTGGTATAGTTTCATATGAGCCTCTTTGGCATATCTTAAATTTTTCAGCATTCCTATTCCAGCTAGATTGATTTAGGAAAAATATGAGAAATGTCCTCTTTACTTTATCTTTCCGCTTTGTAAATCTCTATCGTGGTCTGATGTGTCCTGGTCAGTCCTCAACTCTATCTGCCTGTTTTGAATTTGTAAAATGCATTTAGCGTGAGATTTATTTGTATGCTATTCAGTAAAATCACTTATACTTTTTCTTAGAAATCGAGTGCTATTATCAAAATGTGGCCAACGGGGAAATGCTGCCAAAACAGGACAAATACAGACAAGATGACACAGTTGACTTAAAGTGTCATTCTGGATTCGTGGCTCTGTACAGCAAAGACAGAAAACCAACATGCACGATAGATGGCTGGGTGCCCCCATTAAAATGTGAAAGTAAGTAATGTAATTCTCATTTCATAAATGCTTCTTTATTATTAATATATTTGTGTGTTACATACATGAAGAAAAATGTTGTTGGTGGTCCAAATGTAATCCTGTTTAACCGTGGAATGATTCCTTTGAAAACTTTAATTTTATATAGGTTAACTATTAGTTCCAACTTTGCAGTATAGAAAATGTGTTTTAAAGGGAGCAGCAATTCACTACTTGCGAGTTATCCATGCACCAAGTACACCAGCACTTCTAGATTTTCTCTCCATATCAGCCCGACTACCTTCAGTAGCTGGCGCACCACTGTAAGACCATCTGAAATCCAGTGTCAATCAATACCAGAGCAATCTGTAGATGGAATTAATACATATTAGAACATTGGGATGTTGGGGGCTCCATTGCAGACAATGGAGTGCTCCCTGCTTCTACGGGCCGGTAAGGCCCGCAGAGCAACATTCCAATGTTCTGCAAAGGCTTCTCGAAGCTCGAGGGGATTTATATCCCCTCAGCTTCGAGAACCCTTTGTTTAATTTGTTAGAACATTCTGCCCTCTAGTGGCAGAATGTTCTAATAGCCTTATAGCCCTTCGTAGCAGGGCTATACCTGCAATTAAAGTCCCGCTGTCTCGTTAAAGTCCCTCACCTTCGGCTCGGGCCTTTAACGATTCAGCGGGCCTTTAATACGGCGGGCTATAAGGCTATATTCATAGAAATAGGAGTATAGCATCACTGTCTATCAACTCCAGGAGCCTTGACAAGCTCCCTACCTTCAATAAGGATCTGAAAAAATACTGTTTTAGGGACTTCATTGCCATAATTCAAAACCAACCCCACCTCCCTTCAAATGAGGAGTCGGGACACCACATGCAACACATCGCCACGCTAAGCTCTGGTTCAGGCCTGGACACCAACAATTATGCATTAACCAATGAACTTAAAACTGTGAAGAAGCAGCAAGAGGGCATATGGGTGCTTCTGATATTGGTCAATCCCAATATTTAGCCTGTTTTACGTCAAGCAATGTGATATATGTATTTATCTGATTTTTTTCCAGCGTCCAGATCCAAACTAGTAGTCAGCATTACATCACTTAGATACCAAAAATAAACAATACGGTCATCTTTAAAACGTCAGGTATGGCTGCCAACAGATGTTGTTGTACACACATTTTAAAAACGAAAAATAAAAAAATTAAACCTATTGCATTGGATAAGTCTTCCTAGAGCTTAGGTTGCACAAAGATGATAGATCAGTCTGGGCCTCGCCAGATTCCGCCGTGATGCCGCCTCTGGGAGTCGGGGTCCCACAGGGCTCTATTTTGAGCCTGACCCTTTTTAACATCTTCATGACCCCTTTGGCGGTGTTGGCGGAGTCGTTTGGGGCCCAGATCGTATCCTACGCTGACGACACCCAGCTCCTCTTCTCGTGTAAGAGAGGAGGAGATTTTGACCGGGAGAGTATCCGGGATTGCCTTGGGGCTGTTTTTCAATGGTTCCAACTGAACAGCCTCAAGTGCAATTCCGATAAGTCTGAGGTACTCTTCTTTGGGTGTGACACGGAGCCAGATTGGCAGGCTTGGTGGCCCATCAATATGTTCCCTCCGTCTTGTTCTTCCCAAATTGCTAAGAACTTGGGGGTCAAGATGGACAAGGGGCTAACACTGAAATCCCAGATCCTTGGGGTGTCGGGCACCTGCTTCGGCATCATGAGGATGCTGCGCAGGTTTCTTCCCCTTTTGTCGGAGGAGCACTGGAAGCTGACTGTGCAGGCCCTGATCGGTTCCAGGTTAGATTATTCGAACGTTCTTTACCTGGGCCTGCCAGAGTATCTGCTTCAGCGGCTCCAAGTGGTGCAGAATGCTGCCGCGAGAGCTATCTTTGGCTTGAATAGACGTGCCAATGCTGCGGGCCTGCTTCAGACTTTGCATTGGCTTCCAATCCGCAAACGGATCGCCTTTAAGGCTTTCACGTTGGCCTATAAGGCCCTCCATGCGGTGGGAGCAAAGTACCTCCAAAAGAGACTTTCCTTTTATCATCCGGCTCGCTCTCTGAGGTCGGAATCCCTGTTCCTGGCGGTGGTCCCGCGAGTGAAGAGAGCTCGCCTGGGAGGTCGCTGCTTTGGACTACTGGTGCCACAGTTGTGGAACTCTCTGCCGCTCACCCTTCGGGGAGCCACCAGCTTACTTGCCTTTAGAAAAGGTCTTAAAACCTGGTTGTTTACCCAGTAGGCCGCTTTTTTGTGCGCCCTCTCTGCCTTCTGTCCTTTTCTTTTTTAACCGTGTTATGTTATTGTGTTGCAGCCCTCCTTACTCAAAGCGCCGGGACACTCTTTTTGAGTAGCCGTGCGCTATATAAAAGTTAATATAACATAACATAACATAACATAGAGCTGAAGAGATACAGTTCACAAATAGGACAAGGGTCAGAGAGGCAACATAGATGAGCGAACAAAGAGGTTAGGAAGGGGAAAAAAGAGAAATGTGGGGATACAGCTATGAAGATTGCGAATGATTAGACTTAAGTACCGAACAGAGGAACTGAAATTGAAACAGGAATTATTGAAGATAATAATAATGCAAAACCTTGCAGGTAAAACTTCCACTAACTCCTAGTTTAGATATTAATAGAACAGCTATGACCAAGACATAAAGTGAGACGCTGCAGCCCGGATGCTTCTAAGATTACCGAAATGTTCTGTTATTAGCCATGGTCTGACTGAACTCCCGGTTAAACACAGAATCTTGTTTAAAGCCCTGTGTTTTATGCATATGATAATGTATCAGAGGGGTCCTAGCTACCTCTTCCCCCTGATCGAGGCCCACACTCCCTCCAGAGCACTTAGATCTGGAGAAGCAGCGCTGGCAGTAATCCCCAGAGTACGCCATGCAAGAGTTGGCGGCTGCTCTTTTGGGCTGCGCGCACGCAGTCAAGCAATGGAATTCAATGCCAATTAACCTAAGACTTGTACAGTCGGAGGCAAGTTTCTGTAAAAATCTGAAGCCCTGGCTCTTTAGGCAGTGTTAGAAGTCCACTTGCACCTGACTTGCCATGCCCTGATTCTGCTTAGCACTGGGACACTTCCTTGGAGTAACCAGGCGCTTTATAACATCTAAAATTCATTCATTCATTCTAACTAACTTTGACTGTGTGAGATCTTTGTTCAAACTGCAATTCCTAAATAGAACGTTCACAGGGCAATCTTTATTATATGGAGGTGGTTTCATTGGGAGAACTACAGAGGCTAGTGTGAAATTTCTGTAAAGCAGTTGTGTTGTTGGTTCATCAGAAGGCTGACAATATTGCTTCGTTATGATTTATTTCATTAATCTAAGTTAGCTTCCGATCATGTATTGATGATTGGCCATTACATATATTAAATGGCATCCATTTATTTGTTTGTAATACAATAATGAAAGTAAAATATGGATTTATTGGTGTTTTAGAACTTTAGAATCCATGTTAACAATAAAAACGTTTTAATATCAAACTTAGGCTAGCTTTTTTATAGCATCATATTTTTGTTTCTGCACCCAACACAGTAAGATGACAAGTGGAGTATGCATGTGGCCAAAAACACCCTCAAGTGGGAGCCCACCCCTATCTGTGGCAAAACATGTCGCCTTGTGTGGGTGAGGGCCCAGCATTCTTAAACAATAGGTATCCCAGAACAAAATGCAATTTGAAGAAAGGTGTTTTAGGTGGACCAGTGCTGTCTGACACCCCTTGTCAATCTCGCTCTATGTAGTGTGAACTATTCAACAGGGAGGGTGAAAAAAAGACCATTAAATTACCCATCGCTCCTTCATTGAAAGTTTATCCAAAAGATTGTTGACCAAATATTTCTTCAGTTCTGTTATTGTCCTTTATGTTCATTGTATAATATTTTTTTCTTGGCTGTTTGTTTGTATTATGCAGTTACATATGTTTATTTTTTTACCTAAATAAATTGAACTCTTGATGTAAAAGTAATTCTCACTGGAGTAGAGTTTTAGTGGTTTGGATGCTAATTATTTGGATCCAATTTGAACTGAATTCGGTGCCAAATTAATATGCTTTGTTTATCAATCGTTTTTTTTATTAGTGGAAGAGAAATGTTGAATCACAAGATACAAATAATAAAAATACAAAACAATCATGATAATAAACAATTCTCATGAATAAGACACAATGCCAAATTATTTTTCAATGAATGTGGGTAAATATCCTGTCCAGCACTTCAGATAATTGCTGAAAGATTTATGTCTCACATTAGTTCAATAAAGTACATTTATAAAACGTGTGAGATCTACCGCAGGAATATAAGCTCCTTCTCAGAGAACAAGCAGTCCCAATCCTAGCCCAGCAGAATAGTTTTTAAGTTCTAGGAAAAACTTCTCCTCAGTCTCTCCAGCTCTTCTCCTTGGTAAAGGTTCCTCTTGAATTCGGGTTTTAGGTCTAATACTTATACCCCAAAATGTCTTTGTTCTCTTTGTCCAAGGGTCTCCTAGCCCATTTCAAACCAGTTCTGGGGGGCACTCTGCAAGTGCATAACAACATCCTTTGTCAGTGTGAGCCAAGGCTCCAGACAGACCACAGGGGGGTGGAGCCAGCATTGAGGAAGGCAGTCACAGCCCTATTCAGGTACAGGTGCTACTCCTCCCACCACTCCAAATGGAAACCAGGCCTATTCAGCCCAGTGCTGACTCATACAGACTCCTGGAGCCACTGCACATCCCCAGCCCCTGTCACTCCAAAGACAGACAGTCAATTCACAAACAGGCAGAGGCACACAGAATGGTTGAATAAGAAAATAGCCACTTTCTAAAAGTGGTATTTTCAGACACACAATTTAAAAACCATCTTCACTAAAGTATGTGTTATCAAATTCTGAGTTCAGGGATACCACATTTTTCTATTGTATCCCTTTCAGAAGATAGGCTTGTAAAATGTTACAAAGCATGCCCCATTCTGTCCTATGGGGTAAGATAGCCTTTCAATAGTGAAAAACGAAAATGGCAGTATTTCACTATCAGAACATGGTACACACACCAGTACATGTCCTACCTTTCACATACACTGCACCTTGCCCAGGGGGGTACCTTGGGCCTACAATAGGGGTGTCTTATGTGTAATAAAAGGGAAAGGTAGGACCGGGCAAATGGGTGCACTTGCCAAGTTAACATGGCAGTTAACAAACTGCGTACAGGCACTGCGGTGTCAGGCCTGGGACCTCTTTTCAGGGCTACTTATGAGGGTGGCACAATCAGTGCTACAAGCCCACTAGGAGCATTTGATTCACCAGTCCTGGCACACCCAGTGCACTTTACTAGGGACCTACTGGTAAATCAAAATGGCAATCAGGGAGAACAAATCACAATATCAATTTCCACAGGGAGCACTTGCACTTTGACACTGATCAGCTGCGGCAATGTGCCCAAAGCTTCAAAGCCAGCAAAAATGAAATCCAGCACAGCATCAAAAACACAGGAGGTAGGGGCAAAAAGTCAAGGAAAACCACGCCAAGGATGCCAGGTTTCTGACCTGGACAATGCATGAACGCACCTGCATGGGTATGTATTAAAGGATATCACAGCATTATGTGATTGCCACCAAACAAGATGCACATGTTGTATTCAGATCCTACAAGCCCACAACTTAATTCAATTTCATTTGGTGGTAGAGACTGTAGAGCTGCTTTGTGATGCTTCATGGAGCATGTACTTTCATTCCACAAGGCTAGAAAGTCAGTGAGCATCATCTGCAGCTGAGGGCTAGGTCTGTATGCACTTCCAGGGTCCACAATCACAAAAGAAGAGAGGGTGGCCTCCTCTTGGGTCTGACACATCCTGCGCTCCGAAAGCCATCAGACCTCACTACACGCATGCCTTCACCAGCTTTGCATTTCCTAACCTCCTGCCTCTGTTAGACACACAGCAACCATGAAGCATGCATGACCAACCAAAAAAAAAACCACCACAAGTCTCACCATTATCATCCTCCAAAGTGTAAGCCATGCTGCAGATGGATAACAGACACTGGAGCCCAGAAACCGGAATGCGGGCAACTGCAAGGAGCTGGAGAGAAAGTACTGGTTCCTCTCCCTTTGGCCTAGTGATGCTCCGAGCTCAGATTCCTAAACAAGCAATCACACAGGCTGTCACTGGGACAATGTGGACTAAAGAATGCCACTGACCTACTTTGAGACAACCTGTCCAATCTGTCCTGCCTTGCATGTTAGTCGTTAAAAGCACAATGTGGTCGACAGAAAGATTCATACACAGTAGATTCAAATCTCTCTAAGCTGAGCAACACACTTTTTTACACATTGAGGCCACAAACATGCAACTTCACAACTCCTCCTAGACAGAAGTCAAAGGCATCATTAACGTCCAAAAATGTATTTTGAATAAAAAGTCAGAGATATCAGTGTAGAGAGAGATAACAAGAAGTGCAGTTTACTGCTTCAGTCCCCAGGACCATCACTCTCAAAGTTACAGGAAGGATAGCTCGAGTTTGGATTGAATTGGTTATAGAGGCAGCTTTGTACACCTGAACCTAATAAAGACTTGCTTCACCAATGGGTGTTGTGCCTGAGAAATATATCTTAGCAGCCAAATACATTCCTGTTTCGTTTCAGTTTCCTTAAAACACCCACAGTGGTTGCAAGGATTTTCCCCTTATTTTAATCTGTAAAATAGAATATAACTATGCCCTAGCAATCACCACACCAGCCTAAATGGCAGTTGTATTCTGCAGCTCTGTGAGGTAAGGTCTTCGATGCATACTACCTCTGCTATCCGTTCCTGGGGGAATTTATTCATCGTAATGTCAACGTAGTACCCAGTTTTTAGGGTGTCGTTTTTCACTACAGTTGTCATGTTGTTCCAGGAAGCATGTTGAGTAAATTTACAGTTCAGAAGTACTATGGAAACAAGACAACATTCTTCAAATAGTTGTTGGAGGCTAAAATCCCCAACTCCAGACTCTGTGATAACTTCTTAAACTGAGAGGAGAAGTTTGTAACCAGAGGCCCCTTACACCTAGAAATGTCATCCTGAGCTGGCAAGCTTTGGTTACAGGTAGAGAGATTTGGAAACTGTGAGTCTGAGATTTCCCACAACAACCAATGGGGTGGGCCCAACTAGAAACAAATGATGTGACAGGGAAGGCAAGTCAAGCAGGATAGAAGGTTAAGGTGTCTTAGGTGTGACTGACGCGCGAATGTGTTAGAGGGTGGTATTTTAATGAGCCATACCCTTCAAATCTCTGTAAATAATGAGGTGTTTGTGTGTCTAGATATGCAGGCAACACATTGAATTATACATTAGTACATCTCAATGATGGGGTGAAATCTAACAAGGGTTTCCAAGTGACATCACTGGTTAGAGGCGGCAGACCCGAGAGCAGAGAACGGCCCGGGACCAGGGTTCGATTCCCGACGCGGCAGGGTCTTGGACCAGGATCAGCGGACTGATAATTCTCGCATCGGTGCCTACTCCGACCAGAGATCACACTCGGCAACTCTGGGCATTAGCTTGCCTCATCTCCACAACGGCCCCACACAAACGCCGGGGATGCCTGGTTTCACCTTGGAGACCCCCAGGAGGGACTATCTCACAGGGAAAGCCAGGACGGGTTCCCCAGCGGTCTATAGCGCTACGAGGCCTGCGGTGCGGGTAGCAGTGCGCTTTACTAGACACAATTTATTTACATCACAGAGAAAAAAAAACCAAAGTTGGAGTTGTCCTTTATCTCAATCCTAGCCCCAAAAAGGAAAAAAGGGGACACCTACTTACTTACTTTTGAAGCGGAAGGCATCACTCACGCTGTAGCCTATCAGCCCAGCAGCGCACCGGCCTCCCAGCCCACCTCTCGCCGCACCCGCTTCGCGGGTGCCGCTTCGCTGGTGGGCGCTGGTAGAGGCAACATCTTCAAGGACCAACGCAGGACGCCGGCGGCAAGGCGGTAAGGGGCGCGAGGAACCAGCGGGGCTGCGAGTGTGCGGGGACTTCATTTCCCAGAAGTCCCTGCAAGACCAAGGAAGAGCTTCCGGTCCGCTCTCCCTGCTGGCCCGCCCCCCGCCCATCAAAGCCAGTTAAAAGCCCTCCTCTTCCTCTACCCTGTGGGACACCTACTTACTTACTTTTGAAGCGGAAGGCATCACTCACGCTGTAGCCTATCAGCCCAGCAGCGCACCGGCCTCCCAGCCCACCTCTCGCCGCACCCGCTTCGCGGGTGCCGCTTCGCGGGTGCCGCTTCGCGGGTGCCGCTTCGCTGGTGGGCGCTGGTAGAGGCAACATCTTCAAGGACCAACGCAGGACGCCGGCGGCAAGGCGGTAAGGGGCGCGAGGAACCAGCGGGGCTGCGAGTGTGCGGGGACTTCATTTCCCAGAAGTCCCTGCAAGACCAAGGAAGAGCTTCCGGTCCGCTCTCCCTGCTGGCCCGCCCCCTGCCCTTTACGCCCCCTACTTAATAACATCTTACTCCCGCAGCGCGGGACGCAGCACGGGCGAAGACTGGGCAAAGACAGTGCCGTTTGAGGCCGTTCGAGGACGGCAGAGGACGGCCCCGGCCCTGTCACCCTGTACTTTACTTCGTTCCCGCAGGCCCCCACGACTTCTGACGTACATCACTGAGAATCACGATGCGTCCCAAAACTAGAAGCACGTCTAAGAAAGCTACACTGGTGACACAAGTGACCGGTCCTATAGACCTTTTCATATCCAGGGTAAACGACACCATTGATAAGAGTATTATCCTACTGGAGAAAAGAGTCTCCTTGGACCTCATGCAGGCCAAACGATCCTCGCTCGGCTCACTTGCCACCGCAAATTCCCCTGCTCATCAGGTTGCTAATAATTGCTCTTTACCACTGCCACTAACTATCGTTCCTACGATGACTGTTCCAAATTTTGTAGATTTATCCGTAACCCAAACAGACTCTGATCAATCATATGTCGACCTTGAAGCAACCCCAGACTTAGAAGCCTGCCAATCACCGACTGAAAAATTAGACCAGAGTGCCATTAGTAATCCCTTACTACCTGATCCAGTAACGACCTTAGAACCAACAAAAACAAGGAAAAACACCTCCACCCTCCCTAAGGCTATGCCAATTATCAAGGAAAAACCTAAAACAAAAACAAAGAATCATAATCTGATCACGCCCACCCCAAACTCCTCGGCAGGTATCCCCTGTTGGGTGGAAAACATGGTCATGGACCTAAAATCAGACCTCGAAGCTAATATTACAGCACAGATCAAACCCCTAATATCAAAGTTGGACAGACTTACGTCACTAATCAATACGAAATGCAGTTGTAAGGCAAGCGGGAATGGTCCCGCTCCAACGCATGGGGCAAAGGAAATACTCCCAAAAAAAACATCTAGTCTCAAACAAATAACAGGTATAACAAACAAGCCTCACACTTCACCAACCAGAAAAGCGGCAGTAACACAACCCCTAGCTAAAAAAGGGAGTAATCTAGATGCCCCCCAAGACATTCCGGTCGCGGTAGATCTCCCCCCTGCTACACAAATAGGTCCAGCAGGTCAAACTAAAACAAACAACCGACAAACAAAAGGAAATACCACCATTCCAGCAGAGACCCCCTCCCTAGAAAAACCACCAGAACTGAAGACCAAGCAGTCTCGGCCCAAAATAATCAATTTACCCCCGGAAGCTTCTCCCTTCGTGGTGGTGTTAACAGCTGTTCCCCCACTGAAGGAGGGTGTAAGAGAAACTTTCGCGGAGCTGAGGAACAAATGCGCCCAGTGGCTCCAACTCCACAAACCCTTACCCGCTCACATCAGGGGTGATATCTTCTCCGCACGCAGAGGAGATTGGGTTGGCAGAAGCACGAAGGCAATAGCGGGAGATGTCATCAGCATCAAATTTAGGGAGATAGGGGCATCAAATTATATCTGCAATTCACCCAACAGAGAACCAGCCACCCAAATAAATCCCCTTCCCTTGTCCTATTTCCTACCCCCATCTTCAAGGCAAAATTTTCCCTCTCCCGCACTCCCATTAAACACTGGGCCTATAAATTCCTCTGAATACAATATGTATCAATACCAGCAGCACCCACACTTGCCACGATTCCCACAAATTCCACAACAATCAGTTTTCCAGTGGCAACCACCCGCCCAACTTCCTCAACCTATACACCTTGCTACCCAACCACCTGCTCATCCTCCTCAATACCCATATCATACCACCCAACAGTGGTGGCAACCCCAGCAATCCACGCAACACAACACTCACCTATGGCAGCAGCCGCGGCAAGGACGGTTTCCCCCATTCAACCCACTAGGCCTTAATCACCAAGGCAGAGATAGGGACGAATGGAGTGGACAGGAACACTGGAGAAAGTACAGTGACCCCACACGTTGGGATAGCTGGAATGGCATACAATTAGCAAACAGGTATAGCGCCTTGGAGTGCGTCGATTGACTACCACAACCACAAGAACACTCCCAAATCCACACAGACCTATCGGAACCCACGGTCTCCCCATTAGTCCCTCCAGACCCAGAGATTCCTCCAGCCCCAGAGATCTTTAACGAATCAAAAAGAGTAAAAAGCTCAAGGGACAGTCCAACAATCCTGAGCCTGATCTCGTGGAACATCGCTGGACTAAGGACAAAAATAGAGGATGGGACAATCATGCACCACATGCATAATCACCAAATAATATGCATACAGGAGACATGGTCATTACAAGAACATCACCTGCAGGGGTACAAAACGTACTCCTCTCTCGCGCAGTCGGGACACACAGGTAGACCAAAGGGAGGTCTGTGCATCTATGTAGCCAACACTATACAAAATGCTAAAATAAAGGTTATAGAACTGGCATCTAATTTGCAGATCCTTGGTCTTTTCCTCCAGAAAAAAGAGTCAATGGTTATCATTAATTTTTATAACAACCTGGATGAACTGGACTTTGAGGGAGTCCTGGCCCACCTCCACGAAAAATTAACTACTCTCAGAATGAAACAAGGAGAAAGAGGCCCGGCCGCAATAATATGGGCAGGCGACTTCAATCTTCACGCCTGTACCCAACCAAAAAGAAAATGTCCTGGCATGGTGACAGAAGATGGCCTCTCACTCACCCATTTCTTGCATAACAAAATGGGTAGACAAATGAATGATCTCCTATCCGACCTGGATCTCCAGATAGTAAACACTCTGGACTATGGGGATAACTCACTTGCACCTACTTATATAGGAAGAGGCTACAAAACCACGGTAGACTTCATAATTATATCAACATCCTTACAACTAAGAATAAAAAACTTTGATGTCAAACCGAATCCTCAAAGTGACCATGCAATATTAACCTTGGAAGTCTCACTAAACTATCAACAATGTTCTCCAGTAATAATAGCCAATGCATTGACCCAGGAAAATATCAATATGGATAAAGTAAACGGGTACTCAATAAAATGGGGAAGGATAAACCCAGAGGAACTCACCAAAGAGTTAATAAGATCAGTCTATCCCCAAATCAAAATTTGTTTGGACATAGCAACTAAGGACGTGGAGCTTCTAAATAACTTTGCCCAAATTACGGACAAACTAAAGGTTCTACTCACAAAAACACAAAAATCCGGTCCATCCCGGCCCAAAGGCTGGTTCAACCAAGAGTGCACTAAGGCTCATACAAAATTGAAGCTAGCCTTAAACAAAAACGAAAGGGATCCCCGCACAATAGCCACCCTCAGAAGTGAATATCACAAAATTAGGAAAAAGAGGAAAGAGGAACTGAAGCAAGCGCTGTGGCATGAACTCCACACCAGTGCCCAAGAAAAAAACTCTCAAGCCTTCTGGAGAATTATAAGAACTCCTTTCTTGGCAGACGACACTTGCCCAAAAATCGAAGCTGCTATAGACGCTGCAACTTGGGTATCACACTTTACCAGCATCTTCCAAAAACCAACCTCTGATCAAGAGACGGAAGAGGAGGAAAAAACATTCCTACCATACCCTATAGACATAAATTTTGAAATCTCTGAGATTCTTGTGGCATTGAACTCAACCAAAAAAGGAAAAGCTCCAGGGCCGGACGGAGTCCCGGCAGACTTTTTTAAACACCAAACAGAACTTTGGGCACCGATTTTAACAAGGGTCTGCACCGCTACGGCAAAATTAGGAATTCTGGAGTCATGGACAAGGTCCATCATGGTGCCGATATTTAAAAAAGGTAACCGTATGGACCCTGCCTGCTATCGCCCAATTTCTTTGCTGGACTCACTGGGAAAAATAGCAGGAAGAGTGATTTTAGAAAGACTTCAGGACTGGGCGGAAGAGAGAGGCATCCTATCCGACCTTCAATTTGGATTTAGAAAAGGACTAGGTACTGTGGAACAAGCCCTAAATTTATCGATAATCTTTGGAAAATATGTGCATGCAAAGAAAGCAAAACTTTACATGACCTACGTAGATTTGTCCGCGGCTTTCGACTGCGTCTCCCATACAAAATTGTGGTCCCTTTTAGCACAGATGGGGGTAGATCCATCACTCCTGAACTTTTTAAGGGAACTCTATTCCAATCCATCCGCAAGAGTCCGCTACGGGACAAAGGGGGAACTGACGGCGTCTTTTAGAGTAGAGCGTGGGGTCAGACAAGGATGTGTCCTGGCACCCTTCCTTTTCTCCCTCTATACCAACAACTTGGAGGTCGAGCTCCTGAAGGGTGCCCGTGATCTTCCACTGGCCAAACATCGCCCGATCCCCGCTCTACTCTACGCGGACGACGCCGTCCTCCTTGCACAAACCCCCCGTGAACTCCAAAGGTCCCTTAATAGATATTCGCAGTTCATGAGAACCCTTGACCTTCATATAAACGTAAAAAAGACTTTCGTAATGAAGGCTGGGGTTGGGAGGAAACAGCAAAACTCCATCTACCTTGGCAGCCAAAAAATAGACTCTACAAATGAATACTGCTATCTAGGAGTCATGATAGATAATAAACTCTCCTGGAAACCAGCAGTAGAAGCCAGAAAACATTGTTTTAAAAGAGCATTAGCCGCATTGGTGTCGTTTACACAAAAACTAGGAAAACGTCCGCCCAGGGAATTGATAACCATATACAAAGCTAAATGTCAATCTACAGCTTTATATGGAGCAGGACTATGGGGCCATACGGATGTCACCTCTCTGCAAATTGCAGAAAACAAGTTTTTCAGATTCCTCTTATCCGCCCCCAAAAGTTCCTCGACTTACGCCTGCCACTTAGAATTGGGGGCACCATATATCGAAGATCTTGCCAAAATTCAACCACTCCTCCTTTGGCGACGTATCTGGGCGTCAGATAAAAACGACATTACAAAAACAATACTGGCGGATGCAATGTCTCTGGACTACGTTTTAAAAATTAAATGGCTGGCCTATATCCGGACCTTTCTCTTTGACCTTGGAATAGAAAAATATTATTCAAACCCCGAAAAAATTGGAGAACTCTCAAAAAATAATTTTAAAAAACGAGCCTTGGACCATCTGGGTAATCTAAGACTACAAATAGAAGCTGGGAAACAGTCGGTGCAGCACGCAATAATGGTTCAATCTACACTTTTAATGCAGCCCTATTTAAACCTTGACATTGGTACCTTCGAACGATTTCTCCTGATAAGATTCAGACTGAACATATTTCACAAACTGGTAGCTTTCCCAACGCCAAACGTTTGGGACCCAAATCCACTTCCATGTCCATGCGATGGGATATCAGGTCAAACCACCCTTCATACTGTTCTGTTCTGCAAATTTTATCAGGAACACCGCAAACTTTGGTTACTAACTCTTTTAAAATCTTGGGGTCTTAGACAATGCCGAGTAGCCATGTTGAGCTTGCAGCTTTTGGATACCGAAGCCACATGTTACCATGTTCTTAACTTTCTGAAATGTATATATGGACACAGGAAAAACCTTTAATTATAATAGTACTGTATAAATTACCGAAACTCCTTTTTGCTGTTTTTAAGTAATATGTAATTATATTTCACTGAAGATTTTTTATCTGTACTGCTTTTATGGATCTTTAAAATCCGAATAAAGTTTATTATTATTACTAAAAAGGAAAATGACACTTTATTGAGAGCTATCCACATACTTGGACAAGTTGTGTCTGACCGCAAACCCTCTTTGTCTTCTCAGCAGATCAAGTGTATCAGAAGTAGCAGAGTCATGCATAGTTGTCAATATTTGAAAAGAAATTCTTGGGACACTTTGCAGAACAGCTATCAATTACTTACTTCAAAATTTACCACACCCACTTCTCCAAAGCTCCACCCAACCCACAAAAGTAGCATAATTTCTATCCATCTACTTTTACTACTGTCACAGCTTGTCACTTGTATTATAAAATAAGCAATGTGTGATTAAAGTTCATACATACACACAGCCAAGACCGATAACAACAACTACCCAACTGGAAAAAACTATCAATCTCAAACAGCACAGTGCTAGACTTCACTTACTCTCTCAGGACCAGTAGTTGGCGCCCCGTTCAACAATTCTTTTGGGTGCCCCATGGCCTCGTTCTGCACGGCTTCCCTCACAACCACTGGCCAACAGTGCCTCTTGTCTCTCCACAGTCCCTCTGTCACAAACATTTAATTTGTTTTATGGCGCTGCTCATACCAGTATATGTACGTGCAGTTTATATCATTCTCAGGAACAGTACAACCTCCTCTACTCGAACTCTACTTCTTGCACATGTTGCAGTTTTAGGAATGTTCTCTAAAAGTATTTCCAAAGTTTCTGCAGTGTCTTCCATAAACTGAAAGGGGACCTGCTGCATAACTAAATACTTATAAGGTCCCAAAGGCGAGACCTATTGGCTATGCCAATGCTTGTTACTTGTTCTTCTGCCCCTCTTAGAGGCCCCTGAGCTCGTCCCGGTACAAAGAGATCTGCCCATTCTTTCCTTGGACACGCCACCTTCACGTCACGGAACCCCACGGGCTGCCAACGGCGGTTGCTGGCCAACTCACCTGCTGCACAGTGTCAAAAAACCACCTGGGTACCTTCGAGGCACTGGCCCTGAGGAGAACAGCTCAGTGTCTGCAGCTGGGACTGTGAGAAACCAGGGAGCCTCTTGATAAAAGCAGGAGCCACCAGAGCTCGACGGAAACTAGAAGACCTCTTTAGAACACAGTGATCTCTTGTTAAGATCAGGAGCCACCCTGGCCATGTCAGTGAACATGAAACTTTTCATAGCATAACGGCACTGATAGCAATAAAAAGAGCCAATGAGGCAATGTCAGAACCAATCCATTCTTCACGACATACCTGGGCAATGATAACATCTGGAGCCAAGGAGGCCATGTCAGAACCAATACATACTTCACAGCATACCTGGGCAATGATAACATCTGGAGCCAATGAGGCCATGTCAGAACCAACCCATCCTTCACAACATACCTAGGCAATGATAACATCAGGAGCCAAGGAGGTCATGTCAGAACCAATCAATCCTTCACAACATACCTGGGCAATGATAACATCAGGAGCCAACCAAGCCTTGTTTGAAACTAAGGAGCTGCTTAAGAACGCACACAGTCTAATGATAAAATCAGGAGCCAACCAGGCAGAGCCAGGAAAGAGCAGTGCTCTGCAGTGAAGGGTCCCTGTGAATGTAAAGTAGGTGCCAATCAGGCCGTGCCACGCACATGGACTCCTAGTCAGGGAGTCCTGGGGTTGTGCCTATGCCAAGCCGGAAGTCGTGAGCTCACGTGGGTAGGTCCGTACTTAAATTTTGGCTCCATGACCTGTGGCCCACGGTGGCCCCCTGGGAGCCCCTTACTACCCTGGCCATCCTCACTCAACAGAGCTGGCTGCATGATAAGGCGGAATGACCTACTGAAAAACTTCAGGTCTAAACCTTTTGAAGGCTGGAAGAGCTGGAAAGAGTCAGTCACATGGCAGGAGTGAGCGCCTGACAGGTCAGGAGAGCTGGGATGAGCCAGTCACAAGGCAGGAGTGAGCTCCTGTGAAAGGTCAGGAGAGCTGGGCCGTGTCAGTCACATGGCAGGAGTGAGCGCCTCACTGGACAAGAGAGCTGGGCAGAGTCAGTCACAAGGCAGGAGTGAGCGCCTGACAGGACAAGAGAGCTGGGCACAGTCAGTCACAAGGCAGGAGTGAACGCCTGACAGATCAGGAGAGCTGGGACGTGCCAGTCATAAGGCAGGAGTGAAGGCCTGCCATGTCAGGAGAGGTGGGCAGAGTCAGTCACAAGGCAGGAGTGAGCTCTGACAGGACTGGAGAGCTGGACCGTGTCATTCATAAGGCAGGAGTGAGCGCCTGACAGGACAGGAGAGCTGGGCCTTGGCAGTCACATGGCAGCATGTTGGACAGGCCACGTGAAGGGCTTGCTTCCTCCCCGCATGACAGGGCCCGAGCCCGGCCCTCCAGGTGTACCCACAGAACCAACCCGCACCCCGTCTCATACGGGACTCCTGCCCCCGGACATCTCTCCATCTTGGACACTGCACCACGAGGCCGCGTGGCCTCAGATCGACCCTAACCCTGGGCCTGGCCAGGCCCCGACATCCCGGCACCACCATCCACCCGGGAGGTGAGCGGCCCACTTGGCAGGTCAATGGGAGAAAGAAGTGTCGATGGCTCTCCCCCGCCAGGTGCCGATCGCCCCAGCTCCCCCGGGCGCTGGCTCCACCCCCCTGCTGGGTGTCTGGACTCCCTCATCCCGGACCTCCCGACCTCCAAGTGCGAGGGTCCGGACATCAAAGGACGCCAGACCTATAACTGAAGCAGCTCCAGAGCAGGAAGGCAGTTGTATCCTGGAGTCGAGAGACACCGTGAAGAACTCATCCTTGACGGACTACTGGCGCTGCCGTAGCCCCGCCTTGTGAACTACTGTCCTGCCTGCTGGCGCTGCCGCAAACCTTCTGAACCCTTCATCTTCACCGGGACCTGCTGGCGCCGCCGCGGACCGTCGCTACCTACGATCATCTCGGGACCTGCTGGCTCCGCCGCGGCCCGTCCATCTAAGAGCGCCGAGCTCGAGGATTGTGAGCTATCCATCTTATCATCGCATCTACCAGATTGGTAACAAGACTGTCCCGCTACCCCCTTTCCGCCCAAAAGACTAGAATCGAGGGGACCCCTGAGTCCAGACCTCCTTGTACCATTCTACCGTACTTAAAGATTGCTTATAAAGAACGTTAAACCTTACCCTGGTGTGGTGTACGTCTGTGGGGGGGAAGTTATTTGTCTGTACGATCGCTGGAGACGGCTCTCCCCGGAGACCTCTCCTCTTGTCCTCGGCCGACCCTCCCGGTCCGTCTAACATTGGTGGCCAGCGGCGCGATCCGAATCAACGCGTAATCGTACAGAGAGTAGCTCACCCCACGACAAAACCACAATGACAACCAAAGAGAGCGGATCCACCGAGAAATTCCAGATGGAGAAATTGGAAGAATACAGCCATCGTGAGTTGAAACAATTCTGCATTGAACTAGGCATTGCTACCACCGATCTGAGTACGAAAGACGATTTCAAGCACGCCATTGAGTCATGGGCAGAAACCGGGGCCGCCAGACCCCCGGACCAAAATGTTGCAGCATCGGAGAGGAGCACCATGGCTCCTGAGGAGCGAAGAACGGGTCTCTCGCAGGAAGAGATCCAAGAGAGAGAAAAAAACAGACTACATGAGTTAGAAATGGCCTGGCTCAAAATGGACGGTGAACTCAAATTAGCCGAACAAAAACTGAACCTAGAACATCTGCGGCTCCGAGAAGAACGAGAAGAAAAACAGAGGCAAAGAGAACTCGAAGAAAAGAGACTAGCGTATGAACACGAGCGCAAGCTAGCGGAAATAGACTTACGAAAGCAGAACAAAGAACTGGGGGTGCCCGAGCAACCGCGCATTCCCGGAGCAACAGAAAAGAAAGTACACATCCCCAAGGATGTCGTTCGGGAGTATTTCCGAGATGACGACATACAACAGTTGTTCAAGGTCTACGAGATCGCCAGGACCTCCCACAGGATCGATCGAAGTGACTGGGGAGCCGGTCTATGGGGGAGGTTCGTCAATGAGGGCCGCGATGCCCTGTTACAGCTCCCAGACCATCTGATGACCTCCTATGGCCACATGAAGGCTGCCCTCCTCACCCGATATGGGCTCACACCCGAAATGTACCGCCAGAGGTTCCGAGACTGCACCCGGATCCCGGGTACAACTTGGGTGGAGTATGTAAACTATTTCAGCCGAGCCTTCGAGGGGTGGATCAAGGGGAGCCAGGTAACAACCTACGAGCAACTTTTTAATCTCATGGTGTGGGAGCACCTCTCTAACAACTGCTTCGTCGAGCTCAGGCAGCACCTCCTCGACAGCAAATTGACAGATCCGCGGCAGCTCGCCGCCGAGGCTGACCGGTGGGAGATTACCCGAGTAAGCCGGAATGGGCCGCACGAACAGAACCGGAACCACCAAGGTCAGCACCGTCCCCGAGGAGGAGGAGGAGGCCAGGGACGAGGAAAAGACACCGCCCCGGCCGCTTCCGCGGCCAGCACCCCGCCCCCGGCCAACCGGGGCAACCCCCCGGTGCGCCCATGGTACAGAGCCAATGTCACGTGTCACCGATGCCAGCGAGTCGGCCACTACGCAAATGACCCGAACTGTCCTCAGAATCAGACTCCGAGACCCCGCCAGATGGCTGCCGCCGCCCTGGGGGAAGAACACATCTCCGAAGAGCAAGAGGAATGCGAGCAAGAACAACAGGAGTGGGAGCCGGCCGCCATGGTTCTAGCGTGCCTAGGGGGAAGAGACATGGTCCCGCGGGCTCCCCTACCCGCCAACACCAGAAAATATAGTCAGTGGGTGAACATTAATGGGCGCAGGGCCGAAGCCCTACGTGACACAGGGGCCAGTGTGACAGCCGTCCGCTGTCACCTGGTGACTCCAGAACAGATCCTGCCGAACATTCTCTGCCCTGTCCGTTCAGCCGACAATTCCGAGAGTCTGTGTCGGATGGCCTGCGTCCCCTTCGAATGGGGAGGAGTCTCCGGCATGTTGAAGGTGACGGTCCGAGATGATGCCCCCGTGGACTGTCTCCTGGGGAATGATCTTGAGAGTTCCCCGTGGGCCGCCGTAGAGAGAAGAGAGCACCTGGGGATGTTGGGCCTCCCGGACTGGGCGTGCGTAACCACCCGGTCTATGGCTGCCCGTACCATCCCCCGACCCGAAGAACCTGAATGGCCAGCACCTCCTCCCCCGGTCGCTCCAGTAGAAGACACTGACCGTGCCGACCCCCCAGGGCAAACCCCCGAAGGGCTCGCTCAGCTCCAGGACCTTCCCAACCTGGCTCAGTGGCGTCAAGAAGGGGGGCCCACCCAGGAACAGTTCCGTCAAGAGCAGAAGACCTGTCCCTCCCTCGAGGGACTCCGCCAGCAAGCCCTCGCCCAGAGCGCAGGGGACACCACCGGAGGCCATTGGATCTATTGGGACAACGACCTGTTGTACAGTGAACAGAGAATCGCGGAGTTAGGGGCCAGTCGAGTGCTAGTGGTGCCCCTCCGCTTTAAAGCCTTCTTGCTAAACTTGGCCCACGATGTCCCCCTGGCTGGTCACCTGGGTCAAGACAAAACCTACAGTCGCCTGGTGACCCACTTTTTCTGGCCCAAGATGAGAAACGACGTCCTCAACCACTGCCGGTCCTGCCCCACGTGCCAGGCCAGCGGGAAGAGCGGCCGCAAACTTAAAGCACCTCTGCAACCCTTCCCAGTTGTCACCACCCCGTTCGAGAGGGTGGGAATAGACATTGTGGGGCCCCTGGACCCCCGTACAGCCCAAGGACATCGGTTCATCCTGGTACTGGTGGACCACGCCACCCGCTACCCCGAGGCTGTTCCCCTGCTAACTGTGACAGCCCCGGTGGTCGGCCGGGCCTTGATGGGGATCTTCTCCCAGGTGGGCTTTCCCCGAGAAGTCGTCAGCGACCGAGGCACAAACTTTATTTCAAAATATATGAAATCCCTCTGGCAACAGTGCGGGGTCACCTACCGATTCACGACCCCCTATCACCCTCAAGGAAACGGACTAGTCGAGCGGTTTAACCGCACGCTCAAAGGGATGATTGGGGGGTTGGAAGAGCCCCTCCGTCGCCAGTGGGATGTGCTACTGCCGTGCCTCCTCTTTGCATATCGAGAAGTCCCCCAGAAGTCCCTTGGCTTCAGCCCGTTCGAACTCTTATACGGACACCCTGTGCGAGGGCCCCTCAGCCTAGTCAAAGAAGGTTGGGAGATGCCCCCTCTGAAGACCCCTCCAGATGTCTTCAAGTACCTCCTGACCCTACGCAATCAGACCAGGCGATTCAGATAAATGGCGAAAGCGAATCTTGAGGCCAGTCAGGAGGACATGAAGAAGTGGTACGATCAAAATGCCTCCTCCATCGAATTCGAACCTGGCCAACAAGTGTGGGTGAGGTCCCCCACCGAACCGTGCGCCTTGCAGGACAAGTGGACGGGGCCCTTCAAAGTGGTCGAGCGCAAGAGCCCCGTCACCTATCTCATCGATATGGAATCTTCACGGAACCCCCTTCGGGTCCTCCACGCCAATAGACTCAAACCCCACTTTGTGCGCTCGGAGCTCAGCCTCCTGATGGCTACCGACAGCGGAGCCGAAGAAGACTCCGAGCCCCTCCCTAATCTCCTAAGGACCCGGGAGAAAGATGGTTCCGTGGACGGGGTCCGACTCTCAGAGGCCCTCACCCCGGAACAGCGCCAAGGCTGCCGGGACCTCCTGCTGCAGTTTGCAACTCTGTTTTCCCTCACTCCAGGGGTCACCCCCTGGTGCTTGCATGACGTGGACACTGGGGACAGTCCCCCTATCCGACATCGGGCATACCGCGTACCAGATCGGGTACGGGCCTGCATCCAGGAGGAGGTGTCCAAGATGCTCACGCTCGGGGTCCTCGAGCCCTCAGACAGCCCCTGGGCCAGCCCAGTGGTACTGGTCCCCAAGGCTGCCGCCCCCGGCACCACTCCAGAGCTCCGATTCTGCGTCGACTACCGGGGCTTGAACGCTGTCACCAGAACCGACGCTCATCCCATCCCCCGAGCAGATGAACTAATCGACCGCATGGGAGCTGCCCGCTACCTCAGCATCTTCGACCTACCAGCGGGCTACTGGCAGATCGGTCTCACACCCAGGGCCCAAGAACGATCCGCCTTTTCCACCCCTGATGGCCACTACCACTTCAAGGTCATGCCATTCGGCATGAAGAATGCCCCAGCTACTTTTCAGCGACTAGTGAACCAGGTCTTGGCGGGACTCGAGGAATTCAGCGCCGCCTACCTGGACGATATCGCTGTGTACAGCCGCCACTGGTCCGACCACCTCCACCACCTCCGAGAGGTCCTGCAGGCCCTCCAACGGGCCGGCCTCACGATCAAGGCCAGCAAATGCCAAATAGGTCAGGGGTCCGTGACCTATCTCGGACACCAAGTGGGAAGCGGTCTGGTGGCCCCTCTTCAACTCAAGATCGCTGCCATCCAGTCCTGGCAGCCCCCCATCACACAGACCGAGGTCCGCGCCTTCTTGGGGCTCACCGGCTACTACCGGCGGTTCGTGAGGGACTATGGCAGCATTGAGGGGCCCCTCACGGAACTCACATCCAAAAATCACCCAAAGAAGGTCAACTGGACCCCAGACTGCCAAGCGGCCTTCGAGAAGCTGAAGGCCGCAATGTGCTCTGCCCCTGTGCTCCAGGCCCCCGACTACAGTCGGGAATTCATCGTCCAAACGGATGCCTCCGACCATGGCATTGGGGCAGTCCTTTCCCAGTTAAACCCCGAAGGACTTGACCAACCAGTGGCCTTCATCAGCAGACGCCTCCTGGCCCGAGAACAACGCTGGAGCACCATCGAGAGAGAGGCCTTCGCAGTGGCGTGGGCCCTCAAAAAGCTCCGGCCTTATCTCTTTGGTACCCACTTCCGGGTGCAGACAGATCATCGGCCCCTGCAGTGGCTAATGCAGATGCGGGGGGAAAACCCAAAACTATTGCGTTGGTCCATCTCCCTGCAGGGAATGGACTTCACTATGGAACATCGACCTGGGCAAGACCACGCCAACGCAGATGGCCTGTCACGCTTTTTCCGCCTCGACGAGGAGAGTCCCCAAGAGGATGGGTGACTCTCCCCGCCTTCAGCTGGGGGGGACGCATGTTGGACAGGCCACGTGAAGGGCTTGCTTCCTCCCCGCATGACAGGGCCCGAGCCCGGCCCTCCAGGTGTACCCACAGAACCAACCCGCACCCCGTCTCATACGGGACTCCTGCCCCCGGACATCTCTGCATCATGGGGCTGAATCACTACCGGCCCCCTCGCCCGGCCCGGCCGCCATCTTGGACACTGCACCACGAGGCCGCGTGGCCTCAGATCGACCCTAACCCTGGGCCTGGCCAGGCCCCGACATCCCGGCACCACCATCCACCCAGGAGGTGAGCGGCCCACTTGGCAGGTCAATGGGAGAAAGAAGTGTCGATGGCTCTCCCCCGCCAGGTGCCGATCGCCCCAGCTCCCCCGGGCGCTGGCTCCACCCCCCTGCTGGGTGTCTGGACTCCCTCATCCCGGACCTCCCGACCTCCAAGTGCGAGGGTCCGGACATCAAAGGACGCCAGACCTATAACTGGGGCAGCTCCAGAGCAGGAAGGCAGTTGTATCCTGGAGTCGAGAGACACCGTGAAGAACTCATCCTTGACGGACTACTGGCGCTGCCGTAGCCCCACCTTGTGAACTACTGTCCTGCCTGCTGGCGCTGCCGCAAACCTTCTGAACCCTTCATCTTCACCGGGACCTGCTGGCGCCGCCGCGGACCGTCGCTACCTACGATCATCTCGGGACCTGCTGGCTCCGCCGCGGCCCGTCCATCTAAGAACGCCGAGCTCGAGGATTGTGAGCTATCCATCTTATCATCGCATCTACCAGATTGGTAACAAGACTGTCCCGCTACCCCCTTTCCGCCCAAGAGACTAGAATCGAGGGGACCCCTGAGTCCAGACCTCCTTGTACCATTCTACCGTACTTAAAGATTGCTTATAAAGAACGTTAAACCTTACCCTGGTGTGGTGTACGTCTGTGGGGGGGAAGTTATTCGTCTGTACGATCGCTGGAGACGGCTCTCCCCGGAGACCTCTCCTCTTGTCCTCGGCCGACCCTCCCGGTCCGTCTAACACAGCAGTGTACACCTGACAGGCCAGGAGGGCTGGACAGAGTCAGTCACACAGCAGTAGTGTGCACCTGACAGGAGAGGAGAGCTGTGCTGAGTGATTCACATGCCATGAGTGAGCGCCTGTGAAAGGTCAGAAGAGCTTGGCCATGTCAGTCACAGGGCAGGCGTCTGCCCCTGACCTTTCAGAAAGGTGGGGCAGAACCTTTGGGGGGTAGAGGGATGGGAGGAGGGGGAAGCTCTAAGGGGGAGATGTGGGGCAGAGCTTTAGGGGGGGAGGGCAAAGAGAAAGGAGGAGGAGGAAGTTCCCCAACTTTTTTTCCCCACTTAGACCACTGGTGTGGCTAGATTATTGACATCCACGAGTACAGCCAGTGATTGATTATATTTTGATTGCACCTTCTCTCAGAATAATGCTGCATTGCCATCTATGTGTTAAGAATCGCGTTACGTCAAATTTCTGAGGTACAAAATGCACAGCGTCACTGAAAAAGATCACGGGTATCACTCTTTTTACAGGTCTTCCAACATACAAATTAGTACCAAATTAAGCTTGTCGACCCCCGGACTGAAGCCACGGCCGGCCTGCTACTGATATGTGTTATCATAGTCACTCTACGCGGAGCCTGGTTCTTCCTGAGGTACTTACTGTTACCTTCAGGACGCATTGGTCTGTTGTGGGTCCCAGAGAAACGTAAGCTAAAATTTCTTGTATATGTTTTAGTGACATGTAAGTGCAATTGCCGGGACTGTCCTGGGATAGGGAATTACCCGGGACAGTCTCCAACTTGTCTGGACTGTCCTGGCAGAAACGGAACAGTTGGCAGCTATTAGTCATGCCACAGCTAATCAGAAGCTGGCCTTAAACTCCTCAGACCAGCGCTCAGCTGTACCTGAAATCTAATACATTCAGAGTGGCTTATTACACATCCCCACCATCCTCTGCTAATCTTTACAACTCCTCCTTTCCAAATGTTCAAAAATATAACAAGCAGTGAATAAAAAGAAGCCATGAGTATGAAATAAAGTGGCAGACAATGTAGGGCGGTGGAAGAAAGAGACACAAGGTGAGATGACTGGTTTTCGGAAGCACCAAGGGTTGGCCCTTGGATGTCACTGCACTTATTTGTTTCAAAATGGAGCACTGTGAGATGGTTGCTGGCGGCGCGAAAAGACCATCTGGATTCCCTACATCCATTACTTTATCACCTTTCACCAAAGATCCCGGAGAGGCACGAGATAATGGTAAAAACTGGAGGACCATCAGCCACCAATTTACTGCCACTCGTGTGTCTCTTGAGACTTGGCGAAAGTGGTCGAACAGTGTTCGCAAGAGCACTAGCTTTCAGGGGCGGCTCCTCCTCAATGATGGAGCATTGCCCCCCTGCTTTTCAGAACGCAAAAAAAGGAAAACTAAAATGATAATAACTCGATGTTATTATAATTTTATTTTTCCATGCTGAGGTAGTTTTGCGGGGCTGGGTAGAGCAGGGGTTTGTGAGTAGTGGCACTCTCTAAGTGCGGATGACTGTTTGGCTGGCCGCCTTGGGCAGGGAAAACAGTCATGCACACATTGCATGTTTTCCACTGGCTGTATTGTACAGCCTGGGTGGAGAACATCCTAGGGTCCCAGTCCATGTCTGAGTGCCAAACCATGGCGCTCCGACCAATCACAACGCTGCAAATGTGAAATATAGCAACCTGTACTGAGGGGGGTCAGACCTTGAAAAACATGGCTAGGTGTTTAAAGTGAAAGAAGTAGCAGTATGTTGTGATTGGGCCTTTGACCATAATCCACAAGGTCAAGCCCTTTTCAATTTTAGCATCCTTTCCTCTTGAGACTTTAGCATGCCCAACAACACAGGCAACAGCAGCAGAACCCTGCACTGACGCCAGTGTGGGTACTGGGTATTTGAATACTACTCCAACTTAAAGCAGAATTTGCAATTCATGCTGCTGTAGAGTGAGCTGAGTCATTTATTAGTCTGACAGGTGTGTTTAGGGTTTGTAGGAGAGTTCACTCCACCCTGTTACTAAAGATAACCTTGGGGCATTATTCACAAGTGAGGTTGTAGCTTCCCCCTAGTTGTCAGCCTGTTCTAAGTCTCCATCGTGCCTATTCACGCCTCTTTCACTCATCTGTAGATTTTAGAACATGATGGTTTTAGAGGCAGGTAAGCCGCCCTTGCAATGCTTCAATAAATTGATGGCAAACATTCAAGTGGCTTTGTTTTTCACTGTGGCCTGTCGTGCTTTTGCATTGTACATGCCTGGAGATGAACATGTGTGACTCTACACATGCCCCTGAACACGCTTTAGTAGACCCGAATAACTAAAACAAGCTGTAAGTGTTGGGCTACTTTAAGTCTTCTACTCACGAGTTCAGATGTGACAACCATAACGTATGACAAGTCTTTAAAAGTGATAGAAAGGGTAAATCAAGTGCTGTGTTTGAGGTGCATGGAGAGAACAGTTGTCTGTCTCGAGGCCGTAATATCAATTGGTGCCTCTAGTCAAGATTGAGGTACATTGAGGTACATCACCCGAGCTCGCATTTCAACAATTGGAGGTGGAGCTGTAGATCGGAATTTATGCTTACGCAGAATTGTTTCGCTCTAAACGGTGAAGAGAAGGGTGTTCTGCAATGTGAGCTTGAGGTGCATTGGCTGAAATGTGCATGGCTCATCAATAGTTAGGACATATACAAGTCAAGACTATCATTGGGACAGTTATTTCTACTGGAATAATAGCAAGTTGATAGAGGAGAGGGCAGTATGGCAGTTTATAGAATGAATTATATCAATTAAAATGAACGCTGCTGAGGATTCTGGACTAGGTGCATCGTTGAGTGTATTTGGGTACCAGTCCAAGTAAATTTGGTGCTATCAACAGTATTAAAATACATTGACATAACGATGCCTTCCAAACTATGTTTTACATGAGCACTTCTGAAAATGCAATGTACAGTCTATGGTCCTATTACTGGAGTAGCGTGTGATGCTGCAGAATGAGTATGAGGAATGGCTAAAACTTTATTTATAACAAACTAGTGTTAGACTTTCTTGGTTAATTTTTTCAGATGTCTGTCATTTGGTTGGTTGTGTTTTATTTAAAACATATGTGGTGGAAATGAACCACTGGAATCCACCAACAGGAGCTCACCCTTATACCCAGTTGAGACCTGGGTGATAATAGTTCATAACAAAAACAATGTCTCAACAGGTAATTGTTAGACCTTGGATCCCTGGTTGACTGAGGTAGGTACCTTAGGCAAAATAGGGACCCGCGGTTCCACGTCAGGGAAAGGATGGTCACCTTCTGAGATATCCCGCTCACCCCCTTGGTAGCTTGGCATGAATAGCCAGGCTTATCTTCAAGGAAAATGTGTAAAGTATTTGCAACCACGCTCACAGGAACCCAATGATGACACCACAAATAGACTCCACACGAGTTTTATAAAAACAAGTATAAACTTTATAGAAAAAGAAATACAATAAGACCACACAATATAAATCCAACACATGCGTATTTGTAATATTCCCTCTGGCAGATTGTTAGGCCAGCCAGCACTTGTAAGTTCTGGCGATATTAATGGGCGCTTCTAAACATTCTACCGTAATCCTAACATAATGTTATGCAGATCGTAATGCTAGAATCAGGCACTTTTGCAATGTAAAAATAATGCAATGCATAACACAACAATCAGGTACTTTGCAATGTAAAAATAATGCAAAATACAACCACCACGTAAGTCGTTATGCAGAAATAAGGTAATATGTAATACACTAATCAGGTAGTTTGTTATGCAGGAATAAATGTAATGCGTAATAAGCTAATCAGGTAGTTTGTTATGCAGAAATAATGCCATGCATCATACATTAATCAGGTAGTTCATTGTGCAGGAATAATACAAGGTGTAATACAACAATCAGGTACTTCTTTATGCAGAAATAGAGTAATCCGTAATACACTCCGGCACCGATCACAGTGCCTTAGGCAGGCCCTCCACCACTCGTGCTGACTCGCAGATAGCCTCTGACAACAGTTGCCCCCCACAGGGCTATGGTATAACACAAAAAGTGCAGCTCCTCAATCCGGCCCCGGTACTGCCACTCCCTTGGCAATACGGGCCACGATACGAGCCGAAGCAGAGGCTCGCACTGCTGAAATGAGAAAGAGGCCGAGAGCGTCTCCCTCTGAGCCTGCACCCCTCCCCAGGAGTCGACACGCGTTACCTGGGGGGTGCAAAGCACACGTACACAGGGTCGTGGGACTCACTTGGATTCCGGTGCACAAAATAACTACACAATCCTCACAAAAGTTTCAGGCTGCAAAAAGCACACGCATACAGCATCGCTGATCCTCGCTTGGACTCCAGGTACCCACAATCACAGGGCACTTCTTACGAGGGTGTCAGGCTGCACGCGCACACTATGCTGCTGATTCTCTCCTGGAAACTTTTGTGTTCCTGAGTTACTGCAACCTTGAACCCGCTCACCTCGGGCCCTTGGGGATAAGTTACTTCAGGTATCAGCACAGCAAAGTCCTTTCAGGCAGGGGGACACAGCACACAGCAAAGTTCCTTCAGCCTTTCCTTGGTTAAAACAGCAAACTGCAGGCCAGCCCCAGAACACACAGCAAGGGTCAGTCCTTTCCTTCAGTCTATTCAGTTTTTTCTTCCTTGGCAAAGGTTCCTCTTAACCACGAAGTGGCTCCAGTCTTGTTCAATCTTGATCAAGCCATTCTCCAGAGTTCAGGGGCGTCAGCTCTCATAGTTATACCCCTAAATGGCTTTGAAGTCTTTGTGTTCAGGTAGCACTGACCCCTGTTCAAACCAGTTCTGGGTGCCTCCCTGTCAGTGACACATTCTTCCTTTGATTAGTGGGGGTCTGGATTCTCAATCACTCAGCAGGGGATGGAACAAACGTTTTATAGCAGCAACCCAGGCCTCTTTACCTCTAAGGGCTACTCCTCCCACTACACTCCAGATGCAGGTCAGCCTGTTGCTGTCTCACCTCCTTCCCTGGGTCAAGACATTCCCCAGATCCTATCGCTTTCGAATCCAGTCAATCCACAACCAGGCAGAGACACACAGAAATGTTAGAGCAAAAAAACCCAGCCACTTCTAAAACAGTGGCTTATAAACACATAATGCAAAACCACCTTCATAGAAAGATGTGTTATTACATTGTACATTCAGGCATACTAAACATCACCTTTCCATCTTAAGCCTTTAGGAAGATAGGCTGGAAAACATATTTCACAGCCTTCCCAATCTATCCTATGGGCAAGATGGCCTTTACACAGTGAAAAACGAAATGGGGATTATTTCACTGTCAAGACATGGCACACACCTTAGTACATGTACTACCTTTCACATGCACTGCACCTTGCCCAGGGGGTACCCTAGACCTACCACAGGGGTGTCTGATGTGCATAGAAAGGGAAGCGTAAGGTCTGGCAAGTGAATGCACTTGTCAGAACAACACAGGCCCGAGTTCCCTTTTTAAGGCTACTTGTGTGGGTGGCACAATTAGTGCTGCAGGTCCACTAGTAGCTTTTGCATTACCAGCCCTGGCACACATAGTGCACTTTACTAAGGACTTTATTAGCAAGGCAAACATATCAATCATGGACAACCAATTACCATTACACTTTATACAGGGAACACTTGCACTTTGACACTGTTTAGCCGTGGCAAAGTGCCCAGAGCATCTAAGTTCACAACACCATGTCAGAAAAAAAGTCTAGGTGACAAGCAAAAAGTTTCGGGAACTTTAGCCAAAAAGGGACAAGTCCTACAGTAATGTTTATAAGACCATTAAATAAAACATGCAAATGAAGTTGCAAAAAAAGGAGAAGACAGACTAAAGGGCTGTTGAGAGATGCAAGAAGCAAACGGTATTTAGGACAAGATAAGTCAGGGAACAGTATTAGCACTGGTTACAATAAATGTGGGTGTAAGAACGTGTGCTTGTGAAACATACGGTGAGAGGTGCAGGTGAGAAGTGACGCAGCGAGGGACAGCGCAAGGTAACACATGGTACTTTTTGTTCAGAATTATTTTTGACATAAATTGTTTTCCAAGGCATAGACAGTTTTTTGAACAGTAGAGTTGCGCTAAGGTTTGTGCTGGAAGGTCAACATCGTTTCGACCTTTATATCAAGGAGAGTAGAAAGTACAAACCATTTTAGCAGACAAAATGTGGTGTTACCGGAGCAGATGGATATGAGTAGAAACACCCTTAATAAAAACAGAAACAAGCCCAGTTGCACACAACCTTCCTTTATGAAAGATTTTAGTTTTGAATGTAATAGAAGATCAGTTGTTGGAAATGGAGATTATGTCTTTTAGTTTTGAAATTAAAAACTGCATTTTAATAGACATTGGACAATGTTATCAATAGTGTGAACTGTCTATGCTTGCACCAAGCACACCTTCAAATTGCAGCTCCAAACACAAACAGGGACATGTGTCCCTTATTACTGATAATATGTTTCCCACAGAGCAGCCGCAAATTCGCACTGCCCTGAGCAGATTAGTTAAAGATGGAGCAACTGCCTTTCACAGTGCAGGCAGCACCCACCCTCATTTCAGAAGGGAACAGAGACCCCTCCCTCCGCAAGAGGGTACAGCAATTGATTGCGCCCACCTGCAGGGGATGTCAAAATCATCAATAAGAAGGCAATAAACCCAAGAACATATTTAATTTTATATACCAAGATTTCATGTGATGCATCACATTTTGTACTTTTTGACATGATTTCTAGAAAAAATCGACAACAGGTTTACTGATACACAAGAGCATCCAATTTCTTGGGGCGGCATCCCATTATAGAAGGGTCAAGACTGATTTGCATATTGCTGGGTCTAAACTAAAGTGGCATTGTGTGCATAATATCAATTGACTTGAAAGCAGCTCCAAGTAATTATCAGTCACTGAACATAATTGAAGCTTCCATCCATCACTTTTTTGTAGACTTCAGTGCTAATGGCACTTGCCTCCACACTCCCCCATGGGGGCAGTTAAATGCGGACTTTTTAGGGATCTTGAAGAAGAGGGATCCCTTGTACTTTGGTAGACAAGTACTGACTGCAGCTGCCCTAAGAAGGTCTGCGCCATGCTGCCCATCAGACAGGTGTTCTGCAAGTGACTAGTAGGCCGTAGGATCCGGGGAGTACAATTAGGTGGTGTAGTCTACCTTGAAGACCCTAGGGTGCTGCTACTAAAAGCCACCTGGCCAGGCTGCTACGAGACAGTGGAAGGGTAACAGGTTCCTCTTCTCTTTCTCATTGAAGCAAGAGAAACCTAAATTAGAAAAAGAAAATGAAACATTTTAGATGCCGAGAGGCATAACATAAATACTCTTTTGGCTGGAACTCACCACCACAATGTTTAGAACAATCCAAACCCCATTTGAAATGGGCCAAATGGTCAGAGAAATATGTTTGCGATTCCACTGCTTTCCAGGCTCTAGGCTGCCAGGCCAAAGTCCGTTTTACCACATTATGCCATTTATTTTAAATTCACTCAAGAATGTATCTGAGACCAATTTAGAAAAGAAGTTGTATTTTCATATACATTTTGATACCAAGAACTTCATTATCAAGTAAGTAAGTAAGAACTTTTTAAAAATATCTATTTTGTCTGGTAAGTAAAATGTTCACTTAAATGTGTCTTCATGCAGCAATGCTTTCCAATAGGAGAAAAGCCATATATTGCAGATAGTTATCTATGTTTGCTTTCTGGCATTCTCCTTTGGCACTTAGGGTTGTACAGGGCCAAGATCCAAAGTACCACCATCAGTTACTCATTACCTGCTGTGGGGCTTCTGGGTGCAGAGGTGCTGGTCGGGTTGATAGCTGTGTGTGCTATGCAAGTAAAGAATGGTGGAAAAAAGGAAACAGGCCACAATGGGGGACTTGGGCATAAGTCCGAGAGCACCCAACAAGGGGCGCGGGTCAAAAGGGTCTTGGGGACAAGGCAGAACAGCCGGTTTGTCGGTACTCAGGCTGAGGCACTCCGGTGCAGAGTAGAAAGGTTTGCTGGGACCTGTGCTTCCTAGAGCCTTGCGGTCGCGGTCTCTCCAGTTGAGGGGGAAAATACCAGGACAGCTCGCCCACTCTGGAAGTGGGTCTAGGCGGTGCTGATTTCCCTCAATGGCTGCTTTGACTTGGATTCATTGGAGTCTTGACTGGATTCTCATGGGCTTAGCTTGTTGTAAGGGTGCAGTACCCAGGGTGTTGGTCCTTTGCCGTTTCAGTTGGCCCTGGTATCCACTCACTTGGTGGGGGACAGAGCTGACCTTCAGAGGCACAGGATCCTCAAGGGGGGCTGCTTCTTCAGGCTGGCCACGGAGTTGCAGCTCGGTAGAACAGACTTTGTGTTTCGGTGTCTGCAGACTGCAGGGGAGTAGTTCCTGTACTCAAAGGGCGATTTGCTGGCAATTTATGAAGTGCTGGCAGCCCACCAGGGTTCTTTGCAGGAATTCAGCTGCAGGACAAGTCACTGGGCTGCTATGGTCAAGACTTAGGGCCTGTTTTACATTACGGACAACGGGTTACTCCATCGCAACAGTGACGGATATCCCATCGACCGAAATATAAATTACATAGGTTATAATGGGATTCATATTTTGGTGGAAGGGATATTCATCACCATTGCAATAAAGTTACTCGTCTGTCAAAATCAAAGTCAGGCCCTTAGTGCAGCAGGTAGAATTTGGCTCCAAAAGTCCACAGCAGTCTTCAGTGCTCACTTTTTCTTTTTCTCTTCTTCCTGAGTAATCGAAATCTAAATTACTGGCATCAGGGGTGCCCCTAAATACTCAATTTAGGTGTCTTAAGTGGTGTGACATGTGGTAGCCAATGGGTTATTTACATTTAGGGTGACTACACTCTCTCTATGACCACTTCCTGAACAAGGGAGCCTAATGCCACCAACAATCAAGATGGGGTCATTGTAAGGTTGGTGTTAACATCAGGCAGTATACCTTAGGGGCGGAACTGATCTGATATTGAGCACGCCACCTGACTAGCTAATTGTGCCGCTACTGTCCTGGTGCCAAATGGGCCCAAGGCAGGAGATTGGAATTTCCCCTGTCTGGGGAAGCCAGGGTGACATATCAAAGGTGTCAGAGGCCTTTGGAGTCTCCTGCCTTGATATGGTGATTACTTACCCATCCTGTTCTGGAGTGTTAGAACCGGCTGTCTCTAGTTGGCAGAGGTATGCACTTCTGACAAATAGGGACACACCTTTTCTAGTCAGGGCAAGGGGATCACACCCTTTGATAACCCCTGCTCACCCCCTTGGTAGCTTGGCAGAGCAGACAGGCTTATCTCAGAGGCTGTGTGTTAAGCATTTATGACCACATACAGTAATAAAGTGAATACACTACAAATGGACACGACACAGTAGTATTATAAAAATAAGTCTTTTTATATAAGCCTTAGCACAAGACCAAATAACGACAAAAATATACCACAATCTTAATAAATACTCTTGGAAGGGAAAATAATAGTTCAAAGGTAGTTTCTTCTTTAGCACAAAGCCTTTAGTAACAAAAGCAACTCTTCTTCTTCAGAACACAGTTCTTGGCAACAATGTAACCCACACGGGAGTTACACGACGTCGAGGCAAAGTTAATCCAAAGGGTTCGGCGTCGACCGCGAGGAGCGCTACGTCGAGCCCGGAGTCGCACAAAACCCCACAACACAGTACCTTGGAAAAGCGAAGCACACGATGATCAGCGGTGTCGAGATGTCCGGCGTCGCGTCTCCGACATCGATCCGGCCTCGGAGTCGGAGCGACCTGCAGCGGCGTCGACAGATGTCAGGCAGGAACAGCGCTCACGAGGTGAAGCAGGATACGGCGTCGTCGTCGATGACGATGATGAAGTTGCAAGAGTGAGCAGCTCTCACAGCGTTGAGAGGGCACGAAGTCGATGCGATCAGCAGCGGTGCATAACACGAGGCCCTTTGGAGTTGGAGCCGAACTCACTACTCACTGGCGTTGCTGCTGGCGTCGATCGGGCCCGGCGGCCGGCGTCGAGGAAGCGGGACACTGGAGCCGTTACTCACAATGTCGAGCTGGATTCGGCGACGTCCGTTGGCGTCGAGATTGCTGGTTTCTTTCAGAGGTGCTGGATTTTCAGGTTCCAGCAAATAGCACTTTTAGCAGATGAAGTCCTTTAGCCCTGTGACTTCAACAGGAGGCTGGCACTCTTCCAACCCTTGGAGATTTTCTTAGCAAAGTTTGAGAGTACACACACAGTTCCTCTCTCCTGGTTCCTTGGCAAAAATAAAGAAGCAATGCAGGATTCCCCCCAGCAAACAGCACACTGGCAGAAGGGGTAGGCAAGTCCTTGGATCAGCAGGCTTCTTGTCCTTGGTTTCAGGGTTCCTTGTCAGAAGTGATCTGAATTCTTGGTTCAGGGGTCCTTCTCTTATACCCCTTTTTGGCTTTGATCCCTTTGTTCATGCAGGGGAATTTCCCAACATCCTGGGTCTGTTGTGGGTGTAGCCAGGCAGAGGCACCTGGCCTATTCACTGAGCAGGGCTGGGTCCTCAGACGCCCAGCAGGAGGTGGAGCCAGCATTGTCACTGGCAGGAGCGGAGTTATCGGCCTCCTGGTAGGAGGTGGGGCTAGGATCGTCCATGGCAGGCACAGAGCCATCAGTTGCCTGGCAGGAGGTGGAGCCAGCATTGTATCAGGCAGGGCAGGCTATCAGCAACTACTCTCCCCCTATTCTCAACGCAAATGTCCCACTCATCCCACACTGACTCATTCAGACCTCTGGAGCCACCCAGCTCCTGTCACACACACACCAAACCAGCAGAAACCAGAAATAGTTAGACAAGAAAATAGCCACTTTCTAAAAGTGCTATTTTCAAACCCAGAGTCCAAGAACCATCCACGCCAACGGATGCGTAATTAAACCCCGAGTTCAGGGATACCAAACTCGACATTGCACCATGCTCCCCGAGCCAGCTAGGATTATAGCATTAATAATCCTGGCAGCCCATTCTAACTAATGGAGAGCAGGTTACCTCGCAATAGTGAAAAACGAATATGGCTGTAATTCACTATTAGGACATGCCAACTTGGTCAGGCCTGTCCTACCTTATGCTTACAATGCACCCTGCCCGTGGGCCTACCATAGGGGTGACTAACATGAAGTTAAGGGAAGGTTTGGGGACTGGCAAGTAGGTGTACTTGCGCAGTCAGCGTGACAGTACCAGACTGCACATAGCAGTCTGGCAGACCTGTAGACATACTTTTACTAGGCCGCTCTTGTGGGTGGCACAACATGTAGATAGTTAATCAGAAAGGAGAAACAGACACTTGTTACACTTCTAGACCATTGGTATAGAAGATTTTAGAGTGACCTCAAAAAACCCTATGCTGATGTGGTTGTGCGGTATATCTGATTCATCCGCCCCGCATTCGGGTTGTTGGCAGTTGTCATCGGTCACTCTAAAGTAGTGGTATTGCCCGCCTCAACCCGAGGCATCTCTGGTCTATTGTGCAGTGTCCAGAGAAGTGGAGAAAAAGTGTGCAAAAATTAATTCTCAAAAAAGCAGAAGAAATCCTGGCGGGTCAGTCTCTCCTACAAAATACTGAACTTACTGAAGCACTAGCACTGGCAGATGATTGGGACAAGATGACAGAAAAGAAAAGAGAGCAGATTAGAACATCGATACATGGTGTAATAATGACAGAATACCTGAGGGTTAAAGCGGCACCAAGAGGCCTTTGGGTTAACAATGCCCCACGGATTTTTCTGAGCGACCTAGTCTTCCGAAGGGACTGGTCGTCAATTTCGTGGAAATGCACACTTGATTATCTGGTTCTTATTGTAAAAACAGCGAAAAGGCTATCAGACAGACTCCTCAAAGAAATTGAAGATTGTGAGAAAGAACTAAAGAAGGGCATTAATCCCGCAATCTATAAACAAAGGTTGGATGAAATTAATAAAGAAATGGAGGAAACTCTGGAATTTATTACACAGAGTAAATTGAATAAACTTGGCAAAGATTTAAAAAAGTTCAGCCAAGAAAAGATGCACCCATATACTGCAGAGGAATACTCCCCACTAGAAACGGGATCAGACAATGAATCAACTGGCAATAACTCCTCCAACAACTCTGTAAGCAGCACAGATGATTATTTCCCAAAGAGAGGCAGGAACAACTACAGACAACATCGTCCAAGAAGAGGAAACAGATGGCAGAGACCATATTTCCATGGTTACAACATGCCATACTACCAGCCATTCATGCCTCCATACGGAGGATGGATGGACCCATTCAACTCAGGTATGCAACAGATGCCACCAATGGGGGATCAACAAATGGGACAAAATATGCACAATACCCAAAAAGAACCTCATTTTTTATCGAGAGGCCAGAACCAACCAAGAGGCAAGAAAAAATCACTCAGATGGCAAGACCAACAGAGGAACGTGCAGACACGCAGCATGGCAGCATCCCACCCTTCCACCAGCAAAACCAATCCCTCATAGTCAACCTTTCAGGTCTGGAGTTACCAAATGACCAGTTGGAAATCCTTAACAAAGGATTAGGATTCGTGCCTACCCCCCGACTCGACACCTTCAAATTGAAGTGCGAGCTAGCGGAATTTTGTAGAACATTGAAGCTGAAGGCCTTCTTTTCTAACCAGAATACCAATACTGGGATGATTGAACAGGGTGACACCACTCTACGCAAAAAATCCACCTTCAACCCTCCTAATACGACTGTACACCCAGAATTACAGACCTTTGAACAAGCACTTCTGAATGGTGGTGACAAACTGAAAAATAAAAAGGTCTACCAAAATCTAAGTAAGAAAGAGCGCACAGCCCTTGAGGCTTTGAGAACAAATGAAGAAATAGTGATCAAGCCAGCTGACAAGGGCGGAGGTACAGTTATCTTGAGTAAAGATGGATATAACCTGCAATGCCTAGCCCTCCTGTCTGACACAAGGTTCTACCAGAAGATCTCTTCAGATCCAACCGAAAGACTCAGAAATACCATCTCCATCATGGTAAACGAAGCAGAGACCAAAGGCTGGATTACACCCAAAGAGGCCGACTATTTGATGACAAAAGAGCCCGTCACACCCTACTTCTACTCTCTGCCGAAAACGCACAAGAACAGAACCCCACCACCTGGTCGTCCGATAGTTTCGGGCATCGGATCGATCCTGGAACCGCTCTCTAAATTTGCGGACGAATACCTGAAACCGCTTGTCCAACAAACACCGGCGTATCTAAAGGACACTCGTGACCTTCTAGTGCAAATTGAAAAAATGCCCTTCAACTCCAACACGATGCTCCTGGTGGGCCTAGATGTGGAAGCTTGATTTACAAGTCTCCCCCAAGATGACACCATACAAGTACTGGAGGATGTACTATTTACGAGAGAGTGGCAATATAATACACCGAGACACTTTATCCTCGAATGCTGTAAATTAGCATTAAAAGAGAACTTTTTTGCTTATGGAAATGACCTGTACCTCCAAATACATGGAACCTCCATGGGGAGCGCCTTCGCTCCTTCGGTGGCAGGACTCTATGTGAGCCACTTTGAGGAGCAACACATAACCAGTGAAACTAACATGTTCTCTTCCAGTATATTATACTGGAAGAGATATATTGACGACATCATTATGATTTGGGACACAAAGCTGGATTTACAGACTTTTATGAACTGGCTCAATAATCTTGACCCTTGGCTCAAGTTCACGTACACGGCCACAAGTAACAACCTCGATTTTTTGGACATAACAATATTTGCAAAAGACAATGTGCTTCATACAAAGACCTTCAGAAAACCCACGGCCAAAAACAGCATCTTATCGTATAAGAGCTACCATCCAAAACCATTGAGGGACAATCTTCCCTACAGCCAGTTTTTGCGCCTGAAGAGGAATTGTAGCAACAACGCAGACTACCAAATGCAAGCAACAGAACTGAGTGACAGACTCAGGCAAGGAGACTATACAGAAAAAACAATCAGACTCTGTAGAAAAAGAGTGAGTAACCAACCGAGAGAGTGTCTCTTACAAACATTCCCAAAAGTACCAACACCAGATTTGACAACTTGCGTAACAACATTCTGCCAAGCTTCCTAAGAAGTAAAGAAACTGATCAATAAAAACTGGCACATTCTTCACACGGGTTCTTTCAACTGGCCCAGACCCAGATTTGCAAATCGAAGATCAAAGAATATTAAAGATGTCCTAGTACATACTCGACCTACAAAAAAAGTACAAGTGGCCACAACAAGAGACGCAACCATGGCACCTGTAACTGGGCATTACCCTTGTAGTTCATGCATCGCATGTAAAACAACAACAGCATCTAAATCATTACAACTCTCAGACACACTAATTTGGCACCAGCATCAACACACAAATTGCAACTCGACACATGTCATTTACATGGTAAGCTGCCCTTGCGACAAAAAATATATTGGAATGACGTGTCGGAAAGTAAAAACTAGAATTGGAGAACATCGGAGTAATGTCAGATTAAAAAAGAATACCACCAAGTTATGTTCCCACTTCGTGGAAGCAGGTCATTCCTGCGACGACATTCGCTGGACAGTAATAGAAATGTTGAGTGACAAAACTCAAAGATGTGAGAGAACACTATTTGAAAAGGAGCAGAGGTGGGTGGAACGCCTTAAAACCCACGAACACGGACTTAATGACTCAATTCCGTGGCACCAGTTTGCAAAATGAAGCTGTCCCAAATGCCCACAAGTACATAGGTCCATGTATATTTTGGAATTACAAATAAAAAACTAATCACCCGCCAACCATATTAACGATTGGGCACATAAGGACATAAGAACTCTGTCTCTAACTCCATGACCGAATAAAGTTCGCTTTGATAAAAAAACGCCGCTCTGAATGCCTGCCCCTTTAAAAATGATCCCTCCTCACAAGTCCGTGACTTCCGGGGGCAGAGCCAGCACCAGACGGAATTGCAAACACACGCGGGTAATGGCGGAGGGAGGATTGAGAAATCACAGAACCCCGGTAAGATGCCTGCGTGACATGCAAACTAATGCGATAACTTTTAATACAGCTCTGGGTCAAGTGCCTTCCCTGATGCAAGCAAGTGCCTTCCCGGTATAAGGTAGGACAGCGCACAGCGTTTATAACTAATTTCCTTGCGAGTCCTCCCGCCCGCATACCAGGGGATTTTTAATACCAACATGTGTAAAGACTATACCAGACTCCAGAGAGTCCCTTGTCATAACTTGAATTAGCGCGCCCCCCCACACGCCAGCGCGTAAAGTAATCCAACTAGATTTCTAGCTTATCAACAATGTCTCCTTTATGAAAAACTCGATCCCGAGACCCCTCCTCACGTAAAGTCTCTGTAAATGAATAATAATTTTATTCAACAAATGCGCAAACCTGAATTAGGATGCTCATAAAAGTGTGTATTTCTCTGTGTACTCTCCCCATTCTATTTCAGAAACCGGAGGAGCCATTATTCCTGAAAATATAAACAGGTTACTACTTAAAACTACACAAATGGTGTGAGTAAAAAGTCCATTGTTTTTATGTGTGTGAGTCCTGACGAAAGCTCTATAGACCCCTAGGGCCCAGAGAGCTGAATCATGTCGACGTTGTATATATAAAACTACTCTGATCCAGTAACTCGATCTACCAAGTAGTACCGAAATCATTTTAACTAATCTGGTAATCACACCAATATTAAAAGTCTCCTAGGGTGATTTTCCAGTTTTTTAACCATTTCTTCCTTTTTTGAGAATTTATTTTTGCACACTTTTTCTCCACTTCTCTGGACACTGCACAATAGACCAGAGGTGCCTCGGGTTGAGGCGGGCAATACTACTACTTTAGAGTGACCGATGATAACTGCCAACAACCCGAATGCGGGGCGGATGAATCAGATATACCGCACAACCACATCAGCATAGGGTTTTTTGAGGTCACTCTAAAATCTTCTATACCAATGGTCTAGAAGTGTAACAAGTGTCTGTTTCTCCTTTCTGATTAACTATCTACTTACCCTGGGGAATGAAACAGATATCCCAATCCCTAATCCCTCTTTTTGATTAATTGTGGCACAACATGTAACCAAATAAGCCAAACATGGAATTCAATCACTACAGTAATTCAACATAGGGAGCACTTGCACTGTGGCACTGATCAGCAGCGGCACAGTGCCCAAAGCAGTATACCAGCAAAAACATCGTAAACAGTGGAGGCAAACAGAATAAAATGGAGGAGAGACTTAAGCCAATGATGTCAGGTCTAACACGTGTCCCCTCCAGCTGAAATGTGGGGAGAACTACCCTTGACCTAGGGAGTCCTCATCACTAAGGCGGAAAAATCTGGACAGACCATCAGCATTGGCGTGATCTGTACCAGGGCGGTGTTCCACCGTAAAGTCCATCCCCTGTAGGGAAATGGACCACCTCAACAGTTTTGGATTCTCACCCCTCATCTGCATCAACCATCTGAGGGGCCTGTGGTCTGTCTGAACCCGGAAGTGAGTCCCAAACAGGTAGGGTCTTAGCTTCTTCAGCGCCCAGACCACAGCAAATGCTTCTCACTCTATCGCACTCCACCTCGTTTCCCTGGGAAGTAACCTCCGGCTGATGAAGGCTACAGGCAAGTCTCGGCCCTCTTCATTCACCTGAGCTAGAACAGCTCCCACGCCATGCTCTGAAGCGTTCGTCTGGACAATAAATTCTTTAGAAAAGTCGGGTGCCTGGAGTATAGGTGCTGTGCACATTGCAGTTTTCAGGGTGTCAAAGGCCGTTTGACAGGCGTCAGTCCAGATCACATTTCGTGGCTGCTTCCTGGAAGTCAGCGAAGTCAAGGGGTGACAATGTTACCGTAATCCTTGACAAACCTACTGTAGTAACCCGTGAGACCTAAGAAGGCTCTCACCTGAGTTTGGGTTTTGGGCGGCGCTCAAGCCAGGATGGTATCAATCTTGGGTTGCAGGGGGGCAACCTTGCCGCTCCCTACTTGGTGCCCCAAGTACACCACAGAACGCTTCCCAATCTGGCACTTACTGGCTTTGATTGTGAGGCCTGCTCTGCGCAGGGCCAACAACACTTCCTGGAGGTGGCGCAAGTGTTCCTCCCAGCTGGCGCTGAACACTGCAATGTCATCCAGGTAGGCGGCACTGAAATCCTCCAGTCCAGCCAAGACCTGGTTGACCAACCTCTGGAAGGTGGCAGGGGCATTCTTCATCCCAAAGGGCATCACCCGGAACTGGTAGAGCCCATCTGGTGTGGAGAATGCTGACCTCTCCTTTGCCCCATCAGTTAAGGCGATCTGCCAGTACCCAGACGTTAGATCAAACGTGCTAAGGTACCGTGCAGCCCCCAACCGATCTATGAGCTCATCAGCTCTGGGGATGGGGTACGCGTCAGTCTTCGTGACTGAATTGAGTCCTCGGTAATCCACACAGAACCGAAGTTCTGGTGAAGCACCAGGAGCTGCAGCCTTCGGGACCAAGACCACTGGGCTGGCCCAAGGACTGCTAGAGGACTCAACCACCCCTAAGGCAAACATTTTGGAGACCTCCTCCTTAATGTATGCTCTGACCTTGTAAGTCACCCTGTAAGCCTTGTGCTTCACAGGAGGGCTGTCTCCGGTGTCAACATCATGGACACACCAATGAGTGACACCAGGAACCAAGGAAAACAGATCAGGGAATTGTCCCAACAGTTGGCGACAATCCTGCTTCTGCTCAAGGGTCAGTGTGTCAGAGAGGACAACACCATCCACTGACCCATCTTGCTCTTTAGCACACAGGAGGTCAGGAAGAGGCTCACTCTCCTCCTCCATTCCAGCATCGGTGGCTAGGAGCATGCCCACTTCGGACCTTTCTAAGTGGGGCTTCAAACGGTTGACATGCAGGACCCTCAAGGGGTTCCTGGGAGATTTCAAGTCCACCAAGTAGGTGACATCGCTCTTCTTCTCCACAACCTTAAACGGTCCAGTCCACCTGTCCTTGAGCGCACAAGGTTCCACAGGGGACATGACCCAAACTTCTTGACCAGGCTGAAGCTCTATCAGAGTGGCATTCCGGTCGTACCAACGCTTCATTTCCTCCTGGCTGGCCTCCAGATTTGCCTGAGCAAGATCTCTGAAGCGCCGAGTCTGGTTCCTAAAGGACAGCATGTAACTGTATACATCCTGGGGAGGTTTCCTGGGAGATTGCTCCCAGCCTTCTTTGACCAGACTCAAAGGTCCTTTTACCGGGTGGCCATACAAAAGCTCAAAGGGGCTGAACCCTAGAGACTTCTGTGGCACCTCACGGTAAGCAAACAACAGGCATGGCAAGAGGACGTCCCATTTCCGCCTCATTGGTTCTTCAAGACCCATGATCATGCCTTTAAGGGTCCGGTTGAATCTCTCAACCAGCCCATTACCTTGAGGGTGGTAAGGAGTGGTGAACTTGTAGGTTACCCCACACTCCTTCCACAGAGACTTCATGTAATTGGAAATGAAGTTGGTGCCCCGGTCTGACACCACCTCTCTGGGGAACCCCATTCGGGAGAAAACACCCATCAGTGCCCGTCCCACCACGGGGGCCGTCACTGTTCGGAGAGGGATGGCTTCCGGGTACTGTGTGGCATGGTCCACCAAGACCAGGATAAACCTGTTGCCCATGGCTGTCTTGGGGTCCAGGGGCCCAACAATGTCAATCCCCACCCGGTCAAAGGGGGTACTGGCCACTGGAAAAGGTTGGAGGGGAGCCTTCTGCTTCCTTCCGCTTTTCCCACTTGCCTGGCAAGTGTGACAAGTCTTACAATGGATGTCTACATCCCTTCGCATCTGAGGCCAATAAAAATGGGTGACAAGCCTGTCATAGGTCTTGTCCTGCCCCAGATGTCCAGCTAAAGGAACGTCATGAGCCAAACCCAGTAGGAAGGCTCTGAAGCGCTGGGGTACCACCAGCACACGGGCTGACCCAGGCTCAGCAGCCTTAGGCTCGCTATACAGGAGGTTGTTCTCCCAGTACACAAGACGTGACCCTGACTGATCACCTGAGGTTTGGGCTGAGGCCTGCTGCCTTATACCCACAAGAGAAGGGCACACTTTCTGTTCGGCACAGAATTCTTCCCTGGAGGGACCACCATCCTGCTGCCAATGGGTCAGCTCGGGCAGGTCTCCCAGTTCAGCAATTTGTTCCCCTGTGGGCTCCAGGGCATCCCCCTCAGGGTCTACCTCCTCCTGGACCACGGGAACTACGGGGGCCGGTTTCCCGCGCCTCCTGCCTCTTCTCTTTACAGCTGGGTCCTGGGCCATACTTTCAGGCTCTGGGACCCCATCAACACCCTTACTTGCTGTCATGGAACGAGTGGTCGCACACACCCACTCTGGCACACCCAACATTTTCAAATGTGTTTCCCTCTCCACCTTAGCCCAAGGGGAGTCTTCTAAATCATTGCCCAGGAGACAATCAACAGGCATGGCGGGCCTCACAGCAACTTGAAGAGTACCTGAAACTCCCCCCCATTCAAAGGAAACTTGAGCTACCTCACACTCTTTCTGGGAGTTGTCAGCAGCTATCACGGGGTAGAATGCGTGGGGAACCACCTGCTCTCTGGACACCAAGTGACACTTGACAGCTGTCACACTCGCTCTGGTGTCTCTGAGAGCTTCCACTCTATGGCCATTAATGGTCACCCACTGCCTATATTTATTAATGTTACTAGGCAGAGGGGGTGGAGGGACCATTTCCATGTCTCCTAGCGAGACCAGGGACATTTCTGCGGTACCCCTCCCACCAGGGACAACCATCTCCTCCCCTCCCAGGGCTACACTCGCCAACTGACGGGGAGTGCACGTGGTGGTACATTAGAAGTCTTCATGGGACACTGGGGATCATAATACCGGTGTCCCACCTGCCCACAAACGTAGCAGGTCATTGGGCCCCTATGAACAGATTTACCTGTCGGGGCCCGTGGCTTCTTCTAAGGGGGAGGCTGGGAACCTTTCCCTTGGTTCCCTTGGGGATTACTTTGGGGCCCTTTCTGGAACTCCTTCTGTTTTCCCTTGTCCCCCCCACTCTTCTGCTGGGGACCCTGCCCACCTTTGGCTGAGTCTCCCACTGGACCCTTGTGGACCCTGGTACTGACCCAGCGGTCCGCCTCCTCAGCAAGTTTTCTAGGGTTAGATATCTTGCTATCAATAAGGTGCTGGCGCAGCTCTGGAAAACAGTTATTAGACAAATGCTCCCAAGCAAACAAATCATAAAGAGCTTCATAACTTTCCACTTTGCTGCCCTTTACCCAACCATCCATGGCTCTGCAAAAAAAAGACACATATTCAACCCACGTCGTACCAGGCAACTTCTTACATTCTCTAAAAGCTTGTCTGTACTTTTCTGGGGTTAGGCCATACCTCAACATTAAAGCATCTTTCATATGAGCATAAGACATCCTATCCTCAACAGGCATGTCTAACAGGGTATCTCTTCCCTCATTCACAAAGCGACCCCACAACCTTGCTCCCCAATCCTTCTCAGGGACCCGGTGGGCCAACAATGCTAACTCATATGCTTTAAACCATTGACCAATATCTTCATTCTTATGATAATCTTTTATCACAACTTTAGGAAAATAAAACCTACTTTCTGCAGGCACAGATGGGATGCTGCCACCAGAGGGATTCAATTCTAACTTCTTAGCTTGGATCTCCAACTCCCTCAACTTGGTATCACGCTCCAAAGCTAAATTTTCTCTTTCAAAATCTAACCTTTTGGTCTCCAAATCAGCTTCTCTCCTACCTCTTGCATTTTCTAACTCCAACTGCCCATTTATCTTAAGCCTTGCCATTTCCATGTTGTATGCACGCTCCTTCGCCCTTTCTTCTCTTTCTTCAAGGGAAAGACCCTTGGAGGAAACACTGCTACCGGTAGAGGACACAGGCCCATTCACTGGCGCCTCCTCATCCCCTTCCACTGGCGGTACCACCACCGGATCAGTGGGATCTCTGGACTCCAACCAGGCTTGCAATGCTTTGACAACTTCTGGTTTGTTTCTGCAGCTCTTGGTAGGAACTTTGAATTGCTTGCAATAATGGTCTAATTGCTTTCTGCTGTAATCTTCGATTTTACTTCCATCGAATTCCTCCACAACAACAACAGGGGCAGTGACTCCGGTGTCACTCATGGTCAAGACTGGCAGTGTTCAAAAAATCAAGCTTCAGAAAAGCGGAGAACAAAAATAGAATCCTTCCAAATTAGATTGTGACTGCGCTATGGTCTGCTTTCACTATGTAGCGCACACTAATCACTGCACATGGGTCATAAATGCAAGGTTCAAATCCTCACCGCTGCGTCCAATGTTAGAACCGGCTATCTCTAGTTGGCAGAGGTATGCACTTCTGACAAATAGGGACACACCTTTTCTAGTCAGGGCAAGGGGATCATACCCTTTGATAACCCCTGCTTACCCCCTTGGTAGCTTGGCAGAGCAGACAGGCTTATCTCAGAGGCGGTGTGTTAAGCATTTATGACCACATACAGTAATAAAGTGAATACATTACAAATGGACACGACACAGTAGTATTATAAAAATAAGTATTTTTATATAAGGCTTAGCACAAGACCAAATAACGACAAAAATATCCCACAATCTTAATAAATACTCTTGGAAGGGAAAATAATAGCTCAAAGGTAGTTTCTTCTTTAGCACAAAGTCTTTAGTAACAAAAGCAGCTCTTCTTCTTCAGAACACAGTTCTTGACAACAATGTAACCCACACGGGAGTTACACGACGTCGAGGCAAAGTTAATCCGAAGGGTTCGGCGTCGACCACGAGGAGCGCTACGTCGAGCCCGGAGTCGCACAGACCCCCACAACACAGTACCTTGGAAAAGCGAAGCACACGATGATCAGCGGCGTCGAGATGTCCGGCGTCGCGTCTCCGGCGTCGATCCGGCCTCGGAGTCGGGGCGACCTGCAGCGGCGTCGACAGATGTCAGGCAGGAGCAGCAATCACGAGGTGAAGCAGGATACAGCATCGCCGTCGATGTCGATGATGAAGTTGCAAGAGTGAGCAGCGCTCACGGCGTCGAGAGGGCACGAAGTCGATGCGATCAGCAGCGGTGCAGACACGAGGTCCTTTGGAGCTGGAGCCGAACTCACTACTCACTGGCGTTGCTGCTGGCGTCGATCGGGCCCGGCGGCCGGCGTCGAGGAAGCGGGACACTGGAGCCGTTACTCACGATGTCGAGCTGGATTCGGCGACGTCCGTCGGCGTCGAGATTGCTGGTTTCTTTCAGAGGTGCTGGATTTTCAGGTTCCAGCAAATAGCACTTTTAGCAGATGAAGTCCTTTAGCCCTGTGACTTCAACAGGAGGCTGGCACTCTTCCAACCCTTGGAGATTTTCTTAGCAAAGTTTGAGAGTACACACACAGTTCCTCTCTCCTGGTTCCTTGGCAAAAATAAAGAAGCAATGCAGGATTCCCCCCAGCAAACAGCACACTGGAAGAAGGGGTAGGCAAGTCCTTGGATCAGCAGGCTTCTTGTCCTTGGTTTCAGGGTTCCTTGTCAGAAGTGATCTGAATTCTTGGTTCAGGGGTCCTTCTCTTATACCCCTTTTTGGCTTTGATCCCTTTGTCCATGCAGGGGAATTTCCCAACATCCTGGGTCTGTTGTGGGTGTAGCCAGGCAGAGGCACCTGGCCTATTCACTGAGCAGGGCTGGGTCCTCAGACGCCCAGCAGGAGGTGGAGCCAGCATTGTCACTGGCAGGAGCAGAGTTATCAGCCTCCTGGTAGGAGGTGGGGCTAGGATCGTCCATGGCAGGCACAGAGCCATCAGTCGCCTGGCAGGAGGTGGAGCCAGCATTGTATCGGGCAGGGCAGGCTATCAGCAACTACTCTCCCCCTACTCTCAACGCAAATGTCTCACTCATCCCACACTGACTCATTCAGACCTCTGGAGCCACCCAGCTCTTGTCACACACACACCAAACCAGCAGAAACCAGAAATAGTTAGACAAGAAAATAGCCCCTTTCTAAAAGTGCTATTTTCAAACCCAGAGTCCAAGAACCATCCACGCCAACGGATGCGTAATTAAACCCAGAGTTCAGGGATACCAAACTCGACATTGCACCATGCTCCCTGAGCCAGCTAGGATTATAGCATTAATAATCCTGGCAGCCCAATCTAACTAATGGAGAGCAGGTTACCTCGCAATAGTGAAAAACGAATATGGCTGTAATTCACTATTAGGACATGCCAACTTGGTCAGGCCTGTCCTACCTTATGCTTACAATGCACCCTGCCCGTGGGCCTACCATAGGGGTGACTAACATGAAGTTAAGGGAAGGTTTGGGGACTGGCAAGTAGGTGTACTTGCGCAGTCAGCGTGACAGTACCAGACTGCACGTAGCAGTCTGGCAGACCTGTAGACATACTTTTACTAGGCCGCTCTTGTGGGTGGCACAACATGTAACCAAATAAGCCAAACATGGAATTCAATCACTACAGTAATTCAACATAGGGAGCACTTGCACTGTGGCACTGATCTGCAGCGGCACAGTGCCCAAAGCAGTATACCAGCAAAAACATCGTAAACAGTGGAGGCAAACAGAAAAAAATGGAGGAGAGACTTAAGCCAATGATGTCAGGTCTAACACGTGTCCCCTCCAGCTGAAATGTGGGGAGAACTACCCTTGACCTAGGGAGTCCTCATCACTAAGGTGGAAAAATCTGGACAGACCATCAGCATTGGCGTGATCTGTACCAGGGCGGTGTTCCACCGTAAAGTCCATCCCCTGTAGGGAAATGGACCACCTCAACAGTTTTGGATTCTCACCCCTCATCTGCATCAACCATCTGAGGGGCCTGTGGTCTGTCTGAACCCGGAAGTGAGTCCCAAACAGGTAGGGTCTTAGCTTCTTCAGCGCCCAGACCACAGCAAATGCTTCTCGCTCTATCGCACTCCACCTCGTTTCCCTGGGAAGTAACCTCCGGCTGATGAAGGCTACAGGCAAGTCTCGGCCCTCTTCATTCACCTGAGCTAGAACAGCTCCCACGCCATGCTCTGAAGCGTTCGTCTGGACAATAAATTCTTTAGAAAAGTCGGGTGCCTGGAGTATAGGTGCTGTGCACATTGCAGTTTTCAGGGTGTCAAAGGCCGTTTGACAGGCGTCAGTCCAGATCACATTTCGTGGCTGCTTCCTGGAAGTCAGCGAAGTCAAGGGGTGACAATGTTACCGTAATCCTTGACAAACCTCCTGTAGTAACCCGTGAGACCTAAGAAGGCTCTCACCTGAGTTTGGGTTTTGGGCGGCGCTCAAGCCAGGATGGTATCAATCTTGGGTTGCAGGGGGGCAACCTTGCCGCTCCCTACTTGGTGCCCCAAGTACACCACAGAACGCTGCCCAATCTGGCACTTACTGGCTTTGATTGTGAGGCCTGCTCTGCGCAGGGCCAACAACACTTCCTGGAGGTGGCGCAAGTGTTCCTCCCAGCTGGCGCTGAACACTGCAATGTCATCCAGGTAGGCGGCACTGAAATCCTCCAGTCCAGCCAAGACCTGGTTGACCAACCTCTGGAAGGTGGCAGGGGCATTCTTCATCCCAAAGGGCATCACCCGGAACTGGTAGAGCCCATCTGGTGTGGAGAATGCTGACCTCTCCTTTGCCCCATCAGTTAAGGCGATCTGCCAGTACACAGACGTTAGATCAAACGTGCTAAGGTACCGTGCAGCCCCCAACCGATCTATGAGCTCATCAGCTCTGGGGATGGGGTACGCGTCAGTCTTCGTGACTGAATTGAGTCCTCGGTAATCCACACAGAACCGAAGTTCTGGTGAAGCACCAGGAGCTGCAGCCTTCGGGACCAAGACCACTGGGCTGGCCCAAGGACTGCTAGAGGACTCAACCACCCCTAAGGCAAACATTTTGGAGACCTCCTCCTTAATGTATGCTCTGACCTTGTCAGTCACCCTGTAAGCCTTGTGCTTCACAGGAGGGCTGTCTCCGGTGTCAACATCATGGACACACCAATGAGTGACACCAGGAACCAAGGAAAACAGATCAGGGAATTGTCCCAACAGTTGGCGACAATCCTGCTTCTGCTCAAGGGTCAGTGTGTCAGAGAGGACAACACCATCCACTGACCCATCTTGCTCTTTAGCACACAGGAGGTCAGGAAGAGGCTCACTCTCCTCCTCCATTCCAGCATCTGTGGCTAGGAGCATGCCCACTTCGGACCTTTCTAAGTGGGGCTTCAAATGGTTGACATGCAGGACCCTCAAGGGGTTCCTGGGAGATTTCAAGTCCACCAAGTAGGTGACATCGCTCTTCTTCTCCACAACCTTAAACGGTCCAGTCCACCTGTCCTTGAGCGCACAAGGTTCCACAGGGGACATGACTCAAACTTCTTGACCAGGCTGAAGCTCTACCAGAGTGGCATTCCGGTCGTACCAACGCTTCATTTCTTCCTGGCTGGCCTCCAGATTTGCCTGAGCAAGATCTCTGAAGCGCCGAGTCTGGTTCCTAAAGGCCAGCATGTAACTGTATACATCCTGGGGAGGTTTCCTGGGAGATTGCTCCCAGCCTTCTTTGACCAGACTCAAAGGTCCTCTTACCGGGTGGCCATAGAAAAGCTCAAAGGGGCTGAACCCTAGAGACTTCTGTGGCACCTCACGGTAAGCAAACAACAGGCATGGCAAGAGGACGTCCCATTTCCGCCTCATTGGTTCTTCAAGACCCATGATCATGCCTTTAAGGGTCCGGTTGAATCTCTCAACCAGCCCATTACCTTGAGGGTGGTAAGGAGTGGTGAACTTGTAGGTTACCCCACACTCCTTCCACAGAGACTTCATGTAATTGGAAATGAAGTTGGTGCCCCGGTCTGACACCACCTCTCTGGGGAACCCCATTCGGGAGAAAACACCCATCAGTGCCCGTCCCACCACGGGGGCCGTCACTGTTCGGAGAGGGATGGCTTCCGGGTACTGTGTGGCATGGTCCACCAAGACCAGGATAAACCTGTTGCCCATGGCTGTCTTGGGGTCCAGGGGCCCAACAATGTCAATCCCCACCCGGTCAAAGGGGGTACTGGCCACTGGAAAAGGTTGGAGGGGAGCCTTCTGCTTCCTTCCGCTTTTCCCACTTGCCTGGCAAGTGTGACAAGTCTTACAATGGATGTCTACATCCCTTCGCATCTGAGGCCAATAAAAATGGGTGACAAGCCTGTCATAGGTCTTGTCCTGCCCCAGATGTCCAGCTAAAGGAATGTCATGAGCCAAACCCAGTAGGAAGGCTCTGAAGCGCTGGGGTACCACCAGCACACGGGCTGACCCAGGCTCAGCAGCCTTAGGCTCGCTATACAGGAGGTTGTTCTCCCAGTACACAAGACGTGACCCTGACTGATCACCTGAGGTTTGGGCTGAGGCCTGCTGCCTTATACCCACAAGAGAAGGGCACACTTTCTGTTCGGCACAGAATTCTTCCCTGGAGGGACCACCATCCTGCTGCCAATGGGTCAGCTCGGGCAGGTCTCCCAGTTCAGCAATTTGTTCCCCTGTGGGCTCCAGGGCATCCCCCTCAGGGTCTACCTCCTCCTGGACCACGGGAACTACGGGGGCCGGTTTCCCGCGCCTCCTGCCTCTTCTCTTTACAGCTGGGTCCTGGGCCATACTTTCAGGCTCTGGGACCCCATCAACACCCTTACTTGCTGTCATGGAACGAGTGGTCGCACACACCCACTCTGGCACACCCAACATTTTCAAATGTGTTTCCCTCTCCACCTTAGCCCAAGGGGAGTCTTCTAAATCATTGCCCAGGAGACAATCAACAGGCATGGCGGGCCTCACAGCAACTTGAAGAGTACCTGAAACTCCCCCCCATTCAAAGGAAACTTGAGCTACCTCACACTCTTTCTGGGAGTTGTCAGCAGCTATCACGGGGTAGAATGCGTGGGGAACCACCTGCTCTCTGGACACCAAGTGACACTTGACAGCTGTCACACTCGCTCCGGTGTCTCTGAGAGCTTCCACTCTATGGCCATTAATGGTCACCCACTGCCTATATTTATTAATGTTACTAGGCAGAGGGGGTGGAGGGACCATTTCCATGTCTCCTAGTGAGACCAGGGACATTTCTGCGGTACCCCTCCCACCAGGGACAACCATCTCCTCCCCTCCCAGGGCTACACTCGCCAACTGACGGGGAGTGCACGTGGTGGTACATTAGAAGTCTTCATGGGACACTGGGGATCATAATACTGGTGTCCCACCTGCCCACAAACGTAGCAGGTCATTGGGCCCCTATGAACAGATTTACCTGTCGGGGCCCGTGGCTTCTTCTAAGGGGGAGGCTGGGAACCTTTCCCTTGGTTCCCTTGGGGATTACTTTGGGGCCCTTTCTGGAACTCCTACTGTTTTCCCTTGTCCCCCCCACTCTTCTGCTGGGGACCCTGCCCACCTTTGGCTGAGTCTCCCACTGGACCCTTGTGGACCCTGGTACTGACCCAGCGGTCCGCCTCCTCAGCAAGTTTTCTAGGGTTAGATATCTTGCTATCAATAAGGTGCTGGCGCAGCTCTGGAAAACAGTTATTAGACAAATGCTCCCAAGCAAACAAATCATAAAGAGCTTCATAACTTTCCACTTTGCTGCCCTTTACCCAACCATCCATGGCTCTGCAAAAAAAAGACACATATTCAACCCACGTCGTACCAGGCAACTTCTTACATTCTCTAAAAGCTTGTCTGTACTTTTCTGGGGTTAGGCCATACCTCAACATTAAAGCATCTTTCATATGAGCATAAGACATCCTATCCTCAACAGGCATGTCTAACAGGGTATCTCTTCCCTCATTCACAAAGCGACCCCACAACCTTGCTCCCCAATCCTTCTCAGGGACCCGGTGGGCCAACAATGCTAACTCATATGCTTTAAACCATTGACCAATATCTTCATTCTTATGATAATCTTTTATCACAACTTTAGGAAAATAAAACCTACTTTCTGCAGGCACAGATGGGATGCTGCCACCAGAGGGATTCAATTCTAACTTCTTAGCTTGGATCTCCAACTCCCTCAACTTGGTATCACGCTCCAAAGCTAAATTTTCTCTTTCAAAATCTAACCTTTTGGTCTCCAAAACAGCTTCTCTCCTACCTCTTGCATTTTCTAACTCCAACTGCCCATTTATCTTAAGCCTTGCCATTTCCATGTTGTATGCACGCTCCTTCGCCCTTTCTTCTCTTTCTTCAAGGGAAAGACCCTTGGAGGAAACACTGCTACCGGGAGAGGACACAGGCCCATTCACTGGCGCCTCCTCATCCCCTTCCACTGGCGGTACCACCACCGGATCAGTGGGATCTCTGGACTCCAACCAGGCTTGCAATGCTTTGACAACTTCTGGTTTGTTTCTGCAGCTCTTGGTAGGAACTTTGAATTGCTTGCAATAATGGTCTAATTGCTTTCTGCTGTAATCTTCGATTTTACTTCCATTGAATTCCTTCACAACAACAACAGGGGCAGTGACTCCGGTGTCACTCATGGTCAAGACTGGCAGTGTTCAAAAAATCAAGCTTCAGAAAAGCGGAGAACAAAAATAGAATCCTTCCAAATTAGATTGTGACTGCGCTATGGTCTGCTTTCACTATGTAGCGCACACTAATCACTGCACATGGGTCATAAATGCAAGGTTCAAATCCTCACCGCTGCGTCCAATGTTAGAACCGGCTATCTCTAGTTGGCAGAGGTATGCACTTCTGACAAATAGGGACACACCTTTTCTAGTCAGGGCAAGGGGATCACACCCTTTGATAACCCCTGCTCACCCCCTTGGTAGCTTGGCAGAGCAGACAGGCTTATCTCAGAGGCGGTGTGTTAAGCATTTATGACCACATACAGTAATAAAGTGAATACATTACAAATGGACACGACACAGTAGTATTATAAAAATAAGTATTTTTATATAAGGCTTAGCACAAGACCAAATAACGACAAAAATATCCCACAATCTTAATAAATACTCTTGGAAGGGAAAATAATAGCTCAAAGGTAGTTTCTTCTTTAGCACAAAGTCTTTAGTAACAAAAGCAGCTCTTCTTCTTCAGAACACAGTTCTTGACAACAATGTAACCCACACGGGAGTTACACGACGTCGAGGCAAAGTTAATCCGAAGGGTTCGGCGTCGACCACGAGGAGCGCTACGTCGAGCCCGGAGTCGCACAGACCCCCACAACACAGTACCTTGGAAAAGCGAAGCACACGATGATCAGCGGCGTCGAGATGTCCGGCGTCGCGTCTCCGGCGTCGATCCGGCCTCGGAGTCGGGGCGACCTGCAGCGGCGTCGACAGATGTCAGGCAGGAGCAGCAATCACGAGGTGAAGCAGGATACAGCGTCGCCGTCGATGTCGATGATGAAGTTGCAAGAGTGAGCAGCGCTCACGGCGTCGAGAGGGCACGAAGTCGATGCGATCAGCAGCGGTGCAGACACGAGGTCCTTTGGAGCTGGAGCCGAACTCACTACTCACTGGCGTTGCTGCTGGCGTCGATCGGGCCCGGCGGCCGGCGTCGAGGAAGCGGGACACTGGAGCCGTTACTCACGATGTCGAGCTGGATTCGGCGACGTCCGTCGGCGTCGAGATTGCTGGTTTCTTTCAGAGGTGCTGGATTTTCAGGTTCCAGCAAATAGCACTTTTAGCAGATGAAGTCCTTTAGCCCTGTGACTTCAACAGGAGGCTGGCACTCTTCCAACCCTTGGAGATTTTCTTAGCAAAGTTTGAGAGTACACACACAGTTCCTCTCTCCTGGTTCCTTGGCAAAAATAAAGAAGCAATGCAGGATTCCCCCCAGCAAACAGCACACTGGAAGAAGGGGTAGGCAAGTCCTTGGATCAGCAGGCTTCTTGTCCTTGGTTTCAGGGTTCCTTGTCAGAAGTGATCTGAATTCTTGGTTCAGGGGTCCTTCTCTTATACCCATTTTTGGCTTTGATCCCTGTGTCCATGCAGGGGAATTTCCCAACATCCTGGGTCTGTTGTGGGTGTAGCCAGGCAGAGGCACCTGGCCTATTCACTGAGCAGGGCTGGGTCCTCAGACGCCCAGCAGGAGGTGGAGCCAGCATTGTCACTGGCAGGAGCAGAGTTATCAGCCTCCTGGTAGGAGGTGGGGCTAGGATCGTCCATGGCAGGCACAGAGCCATCAGTCGCCTGGCAGGAGGTGGAGCCAGCATTGTATCGGGCAGGGCAGGCTATCAGCAACTACTCTCCCCCTACTCTCAACGCAAATGTCCCACTCATCCCACACTGACTCATTCAGACCTCTGGAGCCACCCAGCTCTTGTCACACACACACCAAACCAGCAGAAACCAGAAATAGTTAGACAAGAAAATAGCCCCTTTCTAAAAGTGCTATTTTCAAACCCAGAGTCCAAGAACCATCCACGCCAACGGATGCGTAATTAAACCCAGAGTTCAGGGATACCAAACTCGACATTGCACCATGCTCCCCGAGCCAGCTAGGATTATAGCATTAATAATCCTGGCAGCCCAATCTAACTAATGGAGAGCAGGTTACCTCGCAATAGTGAAAAACGAATATGGCTGTAATTCACTATTAGGACATGCCAACTTGGTCAGGCCTGTCCTACCTTATGCTTACAATGCACCCTGCCCGTGGGCCTACCATAGGGGTGACTAACATGAAGTTAAGGGAAGGTTTGGGGACTGGCAAGTAGGTGTACTTGCGCAGTCAGCGTGACAGTACCAGACTGCACGTAGCAGTCTGGCAGACCTGTAGACATACTTTTACTAGGCCGCTCTTGTGGGTGGCACAACATGTAACCAAATAAGCCAAACATGGAATTCAATCACTACAGTAATTCAACATAGGGAGCACTTGCACTGTGGCACTGATCTGCAGCGGCACAGTGCCCAAAGCAGTATACCAGCAAAAACATCGTAAACAGTGGAGGCAAACAGAAAAAAATGGAGGAGAGACTTAAGCCAATGATGTCAGGTCTAACACGTGTCCTCTCCAGCTGAAATGTGGGGAGAACTACCCTTGACCTAGGGAGTCCTCATCACTAAGGTGGAAAAATCTGGACAGACCATCAGCATTGGCGTGATCTGTACCAGGGCGGTGTTCCACCGTAAAGTCCATCCCCTGTAGGGAAATGGACCACCTCAACAGTTTTGGATTCTCACCCCTCATCTGCATCAACCATCTGAGGGGCCTGTGGTCTGTCTGAACCCGGAAGTGAGTCCCAAACAGGTAGGGTCTTAGCTTCTTCAGCGCCCAGACCACAGCAAATGCTTCTCGCTCTATCGCATTCCACCTCGTTTCCCTGGGAAGTAACCTCCGGCTGATGAAGGCTACAGGCAAGTCTCGGCCCTCTTCATTCACCTGAGCTAGAACAGCTCCCACGCCATGCTCTGAAGCGTTCGTCTGGACAATAAATTCTTTAGAAAAGTCGGGTGCCTGGAGTATAGGTGCTGTGCACATTGCAGTTTTCAGGGTGTCAAAGGCCGTTTGACAGGCGTCAGTCCAGATCACATTTCTTGGCTGCTTCCTGGAAGTCAGCGAAGTCAAGGGGTGACAATGTTACCGTAATCCTTGACAAACCTCCTGTAGTAACCCGTGAGACCTAAGAAGGCTCTCACCTGAGTTTGGGTTTTGGGCGGCGCTCAAGCCAGGATGGTATCAATCTTGGGTTGCAGGGGGGCAACTTTGCCGCTCCCTACTTGGTGCCCCAAGTACACCACAGAACGCTGCCCAATCTGGCACTTACTGGCTTTGATTGTGAGGCCTGCTCTGCGCAGGGCCAACAACACTTCCTGGAGGTGGCGCAAGTGTTCCTCCCAGCTGGCGCTGAACACTGCAATGTCATCCAGGTAGGCGGCACTGAAATCCTCCAGTCCAGCCAAGACCTGGTTGACCAACCTCTGGAAGGTGGCAGGGGCATTCTTCATCCCAAAGGGCATCACCCGGAACTGGTAGAGCCCATCTGGTGTGGAGAATGCTGACCTCTCCTTTGCCCCATCAGTTAAGGCGATCTGCCAGTACACAGACGTTAGATCAAACGTGCTAAGGTACCGTGCAGCCCCCAACCGATCTATGAGCTCATCAGCTCTGGGGATGGGGTACGCGTCAGTCTTCGTGACTGAATTGAGTCCTCGGTAATCCACACAGAACCGAAGTTCTGGTGAAGCACCAGGAGCTGCAGCCTTCGGGACCAAGACCACTGGGCTGGCCCAAGGACTGCTAGAGGACTCAACCACCCCTAAGGCAAACATTTTGGAGACCTCCTCCTTAATGTATGCTCTGACCTTGTCAGTCACCCTGTAAGCCTTGTGCTTCACAGGAGGGCTGTCTCCGGTGTCAACATCATGGACACACCAATGAGTGACACCAGGAACCAAGGAAAACAGATCAGGGAATTGTCCCAACAGTTGGCGACAATCCTGCTTCTGCTCAAGGGTCAGTGTGTCAGAGAGGACAACACCATCCACTGACCCATCTTGCTCTTTAGCACACAGGAGGTCAGGAAGAGGCTCACTCTCCTCCTCCATTCCAGCATCGGTGGCTAGGAGCATGCCCACTTCGGACCTTTCTAAGTGGGGCTTCAAACGGTTGACATGCAGGACCCTCAAGGGGTTCCTGGGAGATTTCAAGTCCACCAAGTAGGTGACATCGCTCTTCTTCTCCACAACCTTAAACGGTCCAGTCCACCTGTCCTTGAGCGCACAAGGTTCCACAGGGGACATGACTCAAACTTCTTGACCAGGCTGAAGCTTACCAGAGTGGCATTCCGGTCGTACCAACGCTTCATTTCCTCCTGGCTGGCCTCCAGATTTGCCTGAGCAAGATCTCTGAAGCGCCGAGTCTGGTTCCTAAAGGCCAGCATGTAACTGTATACATCCTGGGGAGGTTTCCTGGGAGATTGCTCCCAGCCTTCTTTGACCAGACTCAAAGGTCCTCTTACCGGGTGGCCATACAAAAGCTCAAAGGGGCTGAACCCTAGAGACTTCTGTGGCACCTCACGGTAAGCAAACAACAGGCATGGCAAGAGGACGTCCCATTTCCGCCTCATTGGTTCTTCAAGACCCATGATCATGCCTTTAAGGGTCCGGTTGAATCTCTCAACCAGCCCATTACCTTAAGGGTGGTAAGGAGTGGTGAACTTGTAGGTTACCCCACACTCCTTCCACAGAGACTTCATGTAATTGGAAATGAAGTTGGTGCCCCGGTCTGACACCACCTCTCTGGGGAACCCCATTCGGGAGAAAACACCCATCAGTGCCCGTCCCACCACGGGGGCCGTCACTGTTCGGAGAGGGATGGCTTCCGGGTACTGTGTGGCATGGTCCACCAAGACCAGGATAAACCTGTTGCCCATGGCTGTCTTGGGGTCCAGGGGCCCAACAATGTCAATCCCCACCCGGTCAAAGGGGGTACTGGCCACTGGAAAAGGTTGGAGGGGAGCCTTCTGCTTCCTTCCGCTTTTCCCACTTGCCTGGCAAGTGTGACAAGTCTTACAATGGATGTCTACATCCCTTCGCATCTGAGGCCAATAAAAATGGGTGACAAGCCTGTCATAGGTCTTGTCCTGCCCCAGATGTCCAGCTAAAGGAACGTCATGAGCCAAACCCAGTAGGAAGGCTCTGAAGCGCTGGGGTACCACCAGCACACGGGCTGACCCAGGCTCAGCAGCCTTAGGCTCGCTATACAGGAGGTTGTTCTCCCAGTACACAAGACGTGACCCTGACTGATCACCTGAGGTTTGGGCTGAGGCCTGCTGCCTTATACCCACAAGAGAAGGGCACACTTTCTGTTCGGCACAGAATTCTTCCCTGGAGGGACCACCATCCTGCTGCCAATGGGTCAGCTCGGGCAGGTCTCCCAGTTCAGCAATTTGTTCCCCTGTGGGCTCCAGGGCATCCCCCTCAGGGTCTACCTCCTCCTGGACCACGGGAACTACGGGGGCCGGTTTCCCGCGCCTCCTGCCTCTTCTCTTTACAGCTGGGTCCTGGGCCATACTTTCAGGCTCTGGGACCCCATCAACACCCTTACTTGCTGTCATGGAACGAGTGGTCGCACACACCCACTCTGGCACACCCAACATTTTCAAATGTGTTTCCCTCTCCACCTTAGCCCAAGGGGAGTCTTCTAAATCATTGCCCAGGAGACAATCAACAGGCATGGCGGGCCTCACAGCAACTTGAAGAGTACCTGAAACTCCCCCCCATTCAAAGGAAACTTGAGCTATCTCACACTCTTTCTGGGAGTTGTCAGCAGCTATCACGGGGTAGAATGCGTGGGGAACCACCTGCTCTCTGGACACCAAGTGACACTTGACAGCTGTCACACTCGCTCCGGTGTCTCTGAGAGCTTCCACTCTATGGCCATTAATGGTCACCCACTGCCTATATTTATTAATGTTACTAGGCAGAGGGGGTGGAGGGACCATTTCCATGTCTCCTAGTGAGACCAGGGACATTTCTGCGGTACCCCTCCCACCAGGGACAACCATCTCCTCCCCTCCCAGGGCTACACTCGCCAACTGACGGGGAGTGCACGTGGTGGTACATTAGAAGTCTTCATGGGACACTGGGGATCATAATACCGGTGTCCCACCTGCCCACAAACGTAGCAGGTCATTGGGCCCCTATGAACAGATTTACCTGTCGGGGCCCGTGGCTTCTTCTAAGGGGGAGGCTGGGAACCTTTCCCTTGGTTCCCTTGGGGATTACTTTGGAGCCCTTTCTGGAACTCCTTCTGTTTTCCCTTGTCCCCCCCACTCTTCTGCTGGGGACCCTGCCCACCTTTGGCTGAGTCTCCCACTGGACCCTTGTGGACCCTGGTACTGACCCAGCGGTCCGCCTCCTCAGCAAGTTTTCTAGGGTTAGATATCTTGCTATCAATAAGGTGCTGGCGCAGCTCTGGAAAACAGTTATTAGACAAATGCTCCCAAGCAAACAAATCATAAAGAGCTTCATAACTTTCCACTTTGCTGCCCTTTACCCAACCATCCATGGCTCTGCAAAAAAAAGACACATATTCAACCCACGTCGTACCAGGCAACTTCTTACATTCTCTAAAAGCTTGTCTGTACTTTTCTGGGGTTAGGCCATACCTCAACATTAAAGCATCTTTCATATGAGCATAAGACATCCTATCCTCAACAGGCATGTCTAACAGGGTATCTCTTCCCTCATTCACAAAGCGACCCCACACCCTTGCTCCCCAATCCTTCTCAGGGACCCGGTGGGCCAACAATGCTAACTCATATGCTTTAAACCATTGACCAATATCTTCATTCTTATGATAATCTTTTATCACAACTTTAGGAAAATAAAACCTACTTTCTGCAGGCACAGATGGGATGCTGCCACCAGAGGGATTCAATTCTAACTTCTTAGCTTGGATCTCCAACTCCCTCAACTTGGTATCACGCTCCAAAGCTAAATATTCTCTTTCAAAATCTAACCTTTTGGTCTCCAAATCAGCTTCTCTCCTACCTCTTGCATTTTCTAACTCCAACTGCCCATTTATCTTAAGCCTTGCCATTTCCATGTTGTATGCACGCTCCTTCGCCCTTTCTTCTCTTTCTTCAAGGGAAAGACCCTTGGAGGAAACACTGCTACCGGGAGAGGACACAGGCCCATTCACTGGCGCCTCCTCATCCCCTTCCACTGGCGGTACCACCACCGGATCAGTGGGATCTCTGGACTCCAACCAGGCTTGCAATGCTTTGACAACTTCTGGTTTGTTTCTGCAGCTCTTGGTAGGAACTTTGAATTGCTTGCAATAATGGTCTAATTGCTTTCTGCTGTAATCTTCGATTTTACTTCCATCGAATTCCTCCACAACAACAACAGGGGCAGTGACTCCGGTGTCACTCATGGTCAAGACTGGCAGTGTTCAAAAAATCAAGCTTCAGAAAAGCGGAGAACAAAAATAGAATCCTTCCAAATTAGATTGTGACTGCGCTATGGTCTGCTTTCACTATGTAGCGCACACTAATCACTGCACATGGGTCATAAATGCAAGGTTCAAATCCTCACCGCTGCGTCCAATGTTAGAACCGGCTATCTCTAGTTGGCAGAGGTATGCACTTCTGACAAATAGGGACACACCTTTTCTAGTCAGGGCAAGGGGATCACACCCTTTGATAACCCCTGCTCACCCCCTTGGTAGCTTGGCAGAGCAGACAGGCTTATCTCAGAGGCGGTGTGTTAAGCATTTATGACCACATACAGTAATAAAGTGAATACATTACAAATGGACACGACACAGTAGTATTATAAAAATAAGTATTTTTATATAAGGCTTAGCACAAGACCAAATAACGACAAAAATATCCCACAATCTTAATAAATACTCTTGGAAGGGAAAATAATAGCTCAAAGGTAGTTTCTTCTTTAGCACAAAGTCTTTAGTAACAAAAGCAGCTCTTCTTCTTCAGAACACAGTTCTTGACAACAATGTAACCCACACGGGAGTTACACGACGTCGAGGCAAAGTTAATCCGAAGGGTTCGGCGTCGACCACGAGGAGCGCTACGTCGAGCCCGGAGTCGCACAGACCCCCACAACACAGTACCTTGGAAAAGCGAAGCACACGATGATCAGCGGCGTCGAGATGTACGGCGTCGCGTCTCCGGCGTCGATCCGGCCTCGGAGTCGGGGCGACCTGCAGCGGCGTCGACAGATGTCAGGCAGGAGCAGCAATCACGAGGTGAAGCAGGATACAGCGTCGCCGTCGATGTCGATGATGAAGTTGCAAGAGTGAGCAGCGCTCACGGCGTCGAGAGGGCACGAAGTTGATGCGATCAGCAGCGGTGCAGACACGAGGTCCTTTGGAGCTGGAGCCGAACTCACTACTCACTGGCGTTGCTGCTGGCGTCGATCGGGCCCGGCGGCCGGTGTCGAGGAAGCGGGACACTGGAGCCGTTACTCACGATGTCGAGCTGGATTCGCGACGTCCGTCGGCGTCGAGATTGCTGGTTTCTTTCAGAGGTGCTGGATTTTCAGGTTCCAGCAAATAGCACTTTTAGCAGATGAAGTCCTTTAGCCCTGTGACTTCAACAGGAGGCTGGCACTCTTCCAACCCTTGGAGATTTTCTTAGCAAAGTTTGAGAGTACACACACAGTTCCTCTCTCCTGGTTCCTTGGCAAAAATAAAGAAGCAATGCAGGATTCCCCCCAGCAAACAGCACACTGGAAGAAGGGGTAGGCAAGTCCTTGGATCAGCAGGCTTCTTGTCCTTGGTTTCAGGGTTCCTTGTCAGAAGTGATCTGAATTCTTGGTTCAGGGGTCCTTCTCTTATACCCCTTTTTGGCTTTGATCCCTGTGTCCATGCAGGGGAATTTCCCAACATCCTGGGTCTGTTGTGGGTGTAGCCAGGCAGAGGCACCTGGCCTATTCACTGAGCAGGGCTGGGTCCTCAGACGCCCAGCAGGAGGTGGAGCCAGCATTGTCACTGGCAGGAGCAGAGTTATCGGCCTCCTGGTAGGAGGTGGGGCTAGGATCGTCCATGGCAGGCACAGAGCCATCAGTCGCCTGGCAGGAGGTGGAGCCAGCATTGTATCGGGCAGGGCAGGCTATCAGCAACTACTCTCCCCCTACTCTCAACGCAAATGTCCCACTCATCCCACACTGACTCATTCAGACCTCTGGAGTCACCCAGCTCTTGTCACACACACACCAAACCAGCAGAAACCAGAAATAGTTAGACAAGAAAATAGCCCCTTTCTAAAAGTGCTATTTTCAAACCCAGAGTCCAAGAACCATCCACGCCAACGGATGCGTAATTAAACCCAGAGTTCAGGGATACCAAACTCGACATTGCACCATGCTCCCCGAGCCAGCTAGGATTATAGCATTAATAATCCTGGCAGCCCAATCTAACTAATGGAGAGCAGGTTACCTCGCAATAGTGAAAAACGAATATGGCTGTAATTCACTATTAGGACATGCCAACTTGGTCAGGCCTGTCCTACCTTATGCTTACAATGCACCCTGCCCGTGGGCCTACCATAGGGGTGACTAACATGAAGTTAAGGGAAGGTTTGGGGACTGGCATGTAGGTGTACTTGCGCAGTCAGCGTGACAGTACCAGACTGCACGTAGGTCTAGCAATGGCAGACCTGTAGACATACTTTTACTAGGCCGCTCTTGTGGGTGGCACAACATGTGCTGCAAGCCCACAAGCAGCATTTGTATTTACAAGCCCTGGCACTCCTGGTGCACTAGACTAGGGACTGACAGTAAACCAAATAAGCCAAACATGGAATTCAATCACTACAGTAATTTAACATAGGGAGCACTTGCACTGTGGCACTGATCAGCAGCGGCACAGTGCCCAAAGCAGTATACCAGCAAAAACATCGTAAACAGTGGCGGCAAACAGAAAAAAATGGAAGAGAGACTCAAGCCAATGATGTCAGGTCTAACATGGAGGAGGTGAAAACACCTTCTCCCAGAGCAAACATTGTTTCAGCCATCAGAAAGCGCCGGCTTCAACCTGCAGGAGGTCAGAAACCTGTCTGTGGTGGCAGGCTGGTCTACATCAGTTGGCCAGACAACTAGTAGTCAGTAGGTTTTTAGGGGGCACATTTAAGGTGCCCTCTGGGTGCATGTATTAATATATCAATCCTTATAATCAGTGTGGGCTTATTAATACGAGATGTGTAATACCGAGCACCTCTAGTTTCTGTGAAGCCATCATGTGGCTGGGGAAGTCGTTTTCACCAGTGTCCAGCACATGCATTTAAAATGGCTTCCTTGTCCACTTGTAATACCTAATAATCAACTTAGACATCACAGAGGCAAATCTGTTCATGCAGATATGTCCACACATGTAGTATAGTGCACCCTGCTTAGGGTTGTAAGGCCTGATGTAGGGGTGACTTACCTATACTGCAGGCAGTGTGTTCAGGCATGACACACAGAAAGTGTGGCATGTAGTGTTTTAATTATTATGCTTATTACCATCATTTATATTATTAGTAGTTTTAATAAAAATAATAATAATTGTAATTTTATTATTTTCATTATCGTTGTTAGGATAATTGTTGTTGTTGTTATTCACGTTTTTGTTAGGATACAAATTCAAAGCCAGACCCCATATCAAGCCATTTTTTATGTTTTGTAAGTGTAGGTAGGCAGTTTAAAGACAAGCCTTCATTGAATTATATGACAGCATTGGCAGGGCTTACAAGTTACCCATTGGCTCTATAAGAGCACTGCACAGGTTCTGCACTTTCTCTTGATGACCAAGAGAATTTCTAGTCTTTGCTAATTGTAGAATATAAGAACATTCAAGTATTACACCAAGACACGCAGCTTGCAAGGCAGTCCGCTTGTGTTGTGTGAGGGGTCTGTTAGGATGGCACATTACACGCTGAAGCCCTTAGGGACCGTCTTTAGTGCCCCATTCCCTGGGAACCTGGGTATCATTTCCTCAGTACTTACAGGGGGTGCTAAAGGTATTGCCAATTGGGGCAACAATTGTACAGTTTAGAGAATGTGTGCTGGCACTCTGCACCTAAAAAGCAGGAAACCAGTGCACTTTCTGTCAATATTTAAGCAAATACAACCCAAAAGGTGACCATATCAAAAAGGGAAACTTTCCTACACACCAGGCAAAATGTTTTCTGCTATGGCCTCTTGGGGATTGAAATTATACATGGAGTGGAATTGGGAAGCAAGGGAATCGCAATGTTGTGACACTATCCAAAAACAGTGGGTGTGAATGGACAGCAACATTATGGAGCTAAGTGGTTAGATTGGTTCCCACTGTAGCATAGCAAGAAAGAAATTAGCAGGTCTAAAACAACACTGTGGAGAAAAAGACGATCAAATTGGACATTGCAGTGTGAGGGCAATTCTGCAGGAAAACTGAAGGAAGAGAATGACGCTTGTTTAAGGGATGTACCTCGGAAGTGAGGCCTACAGAAGTGGTGGGAGTAAAGGGATGCTGTTGGAGGAAGTAGCAATCCAGGGGCACAGTATAAAAGAAGTAAATACAAGAGGCTGCACAGGAAGCAGAGCTAATGAATCACTGCAGGAAAAGAGCCATGCAAAGGTGACAACAGTGAAATTGAATGAGGTACCAGATAAAAAAGAAGAAAGAAGGTATCAGGACTGAAGATGTACAGTAGGGAGGCATGAGTAATGAAGGAAATGTTGGTATTTTCTGTATTTCCCTATACTGGTAGTGTCCTAAATGCTCCTCTACTCCCTTGATGTTTATGATGTAGTAATGTTCTGTGGGATTGTATATTCTGTCACTGACAGTTTGTTAATTTCTCTCAATACTGAACGGGGAAACATCTCTACTCTAAGGTGCGGGGTGTATATTTATTTACTTATATCATGAGAAAAGAAGGACAGTTTTGTGGAAGCAAACCTGTACTATATAATGCAGAACAGTGCAGGGGCAGCGGTGAGAGGAAGCCGAGCATATGAGAAACTTTAGGGTGTGCAGGGCTAATGAAATTGTGATTTCAGTGCACCATGAAGTTAGCATGCACCAATGCAGACTCGCGTTTGATTCCTGAAATGCTTTTAAATGGAAGAACAGTCATGCTTCCAGGATTATGAAGAATATATGACAACACTGATGCAATAGTTTACCTCTTCTGACGGTACGCACACAACTCAAAGCAAAAAAAAACATCACAAGAGAGGTAGGTCACGTCTTTCATTGAAGCTGGAGACGGCGAATGATGTCGTCAATGGAGCTATGGAGCTCCTAGACAAAGCTGGCAACAATGATTAAATTATACTGTGCTCTACATTGCATGGAAGTATGAACCTTTGATATATGGTATCCTCTGGAATTTCCACGTCATATGGCACACACTACTTGGATATAATGTCTAACTGAGCTTCTCATTGCAATGGAATTTTGAATTTGGCATGACTGAGTGATCCTCAGTATCTTTACATTGGTGGTCATTTTACCCATCCCTTTGAGTTGCATATTATTATTTGCACTGTGGGTTGGGCCACTGATCCTGAAAATAATGATGCAACAGTTACATATATATTTTAGAGATGTCTTATTCAATAAGAGTTTGAATGAATTCCCTTTAACTTCATACATAGGATTCCTCGATCTGACACCAACATGTGGCGAAATGCTGCCAGTGGATCAATCAGAACATTGAGTTTTGGTTAAAAATACTTCTTCAGTGAAATGGTTAAAATCGGAGAGCTGAGTAACATGGTAATGAATTCTCTTGCACACTGCTTGTATACATTCCAAGGTGGAAGCATTAATGATGAAGTTATATTTTAATATCAGGAGCCAGGCTTAAATAATATGCTTTTTTCCTAGGTACTACTTGTGATAATCCAAAAATAGAAAACGGAAGATTAAGATCCTGGAATTATAGGAACGTTCCAAGTCTCTATTTTCCGATGACAAAAGGAAGAGAAATAGATTATGAGTGCGATAGAGGCTATGCAACTGAATCAGGATATGGATCTGGTAGAATCACATGTTCTGACGAAGGATGGACCCCTGCACCAAGATGCCGCCGTGAGTAATTTATAAACTCTGAAGGCCAACTCGGAGCTAATAACTATTATTAGTATTACTATTATTACTATTATTATTATATTTATTATTATTATCATCATTATTTTTGTTGTTTTTGTTATTCACAGTTTTCTTAGGATACAAATTCAAAGCCAGACCCCACATCAGGCTACTTTTTAATGTTTTGTAAATGTAGGGAGACAGTTGACAGACTAGCCTTCCTTTAATTATATGACCGCATTGGCATGGCTCACGAGTTAACCATTGGCTCTATAAGGGCACTGCACAGGTTCTGCACTTTCTATCGAGGACCAAGAGAACTTCTACCCTTTGCTAATTGTAGAAGATAAGAACACTCAGTATTACACAGCAGCAGCAACTGGCACTGGAATAGAGCAGCACACTGAAAGACTAAAATCAACACATCAACAAGGTATCTGATAACCCATATATGCACAAATATAAGAGGGAGTAAATGCAGGTTAGGATCTTTTGGTAGGGCTTGCTGCCTGTGGTGGGGTTGGGTTCATGACCTGGCCAAAGGCCAGGCCCTGAGGACAACTTCCTGCTCAATCTGGGTTTAGACGGCTGCAGCGGGGGCTTGGCCACTGGACCTGGAGAGGTGTGCTCAATGCACATTCCCCCTGTGGTGGGGTTGGGTGTAGGGTCTGGTGTTCAATCCCAGTGGTCAACACACAAAGCACACGGCCGAAGGCCCTGTGCAGTTGGGGTTGTCGGCATATGAAGGGCTGGCTGCAGGGCCTGATCTTCTGCTTCCTCAAAGCTGAATTTTCTCTGCTCTTTTCTGACATTGCATACCTGCTACATTCTACCGCACACATACAAAGTGTGTAAGTACAGTTTGTATTTGAAGGGTTCGCTCCCAATACAAAATATATGCAACAGAAAAGACAAACACCCTTATATTATGGTGAGAACCTGTCTCCATTTATGCATGGAAACTAAATGTTCATCAGCTTTTGGGAGGAAAACATGCAATTTCATACTGGCTACTGTACTTTTTAGTGGCAATAGATCACAACAAATATGATTGCCTTACTGCATCGCTCTTACTATTAACATTTTTAAAACCTAGTGACATACATGACAAACAACATAAAGATTAGCTTTTATTTTTTAACCAGTAATTGTAGTTCTAAACAGAACCTTGGCCTTTTCTGTTTAAAAAGAAAAAAATATTTGTATATATTTTTCTTATCCCGAGAAAGAACAAAAACGGGAAAAAACAAGAATTCTTACCTTTGATGAAAAAAAAACCCACTTTTTCCATGTATCCTGATGGGCGAGCACCATGTTTCATCTTAGTGACGCTTTGTTCACCTACACAAAGAATTTCTCTACACACTGCACAGTCCCTTCCTATGGTGGCAAATATGGGGCAGGTGTGGGCCAGTAATATTTCTTTGGGCAGACATCTAAAGGGGCGAAAAGGTGTCACATTGACAAACCCCCTCAGACATCTCCATGCAAGTGGATGAAGACACTCACTTTGCTTGCCTGCACAGAGAAAGAAGGCTGCTCCATATTTCACTGATACACCATGGCAGAAACAGAAATCAGTACTAAGGCGGTTTTTTAAAACTTTGAGCTGGCCAAAAAATGAAAGTGCGCAGGAGGGTATGTGCACTATGTGTGACTAGGTGCTCCATAGACGAAAAGCTGGACAATATTTCATAGGAACCAGTGGCACATGAAAGCACTTGAAGGCCATTCATCTCAAAACCATAACTTGTACTGAGATGCACAAGAGTTGAGCAGCTAAAAGACAACAGACTGCTACATAGGAAGTGCTCTGTCTACAATTGGAGGAAAGTGATAAGAAGGTGTAGCATCTTCCAAAGTACTTCAGGCACAGCCTCAAAGTAGTAGCCTCTGGGAAAACAAATACAAGATTATTTTCAAGTGCATGGAAGCTTATCTGCACACAGAATACAAAAACACACAAAAGATAAAAAAATAAGGTTTTAAAAGTTTGTTTTTTTCAAAACGTTTTATTGTGAGATCGCATATAAAATCAAACAGCATTCCGCATTCCGGAAGAGCTGTAGCCAGTATAGTACAACATAAATAGCGATGCATTCAATTATGGAAGTTTCCACCCCAACAACCCCCACCCCTCTCCCCAACTTCCCAAACCCCTGCCTCCCCCTTCCCCCCCCGTGCACAACATCTCATCAGTACTGTACAGGTGAAGCATGGATACATCAACTCGAATAGAATGCCATTAAGATACCCATCACACTGGTTCTTCCATTTCTCTCGCTGATATCGGAGGCTCCAGCCACAGGGCCCTATAATCCGCCCACCGTTTCCAAATCTTATAGTGTTTTTTGGGGCAGCCTTTGGCCAAGAACACCGGTTTCTCTAGTCCCATGCAAAAGTCAAGGCCTTTTTTCCACACAACCACTTTGGGGGCTGCTCTGGGGTCCTTCCAGGCCTGCGCAATGTCTCTCTTTGCTAGAGTAAGGCCAAGTAGTAGCAGGTGTCTTTTGTATATGTTGCCCCCCACTCCTTCTAACACATGTAACAGTCCCAGCTTCGGGGTCCGTGGAAGGTCCCAGCCCAACACCTCTGATAGACAGTCCCACACACCCGTCCAAAATCTCACTAGACCGCCACAGTCCCATACTGTGTGCAGGAGGCCACTAATTTCATAGCCACATCGCAAGCATTCGGGTGATTCAATTAGGCCAGCCTTCCACAGTCTTGCCCTCGTAAAATAAGCACGGTGCAAGTATTTGAACTGTATGAGGCGTAGACACACGGCTATAGCCGCTCCTCTAGGGGATTCAAGGGCCTCCCGCCAATCTTCCTCCCCAAGGTCCCCTACGTCTCTCACCCAACGATCCCTGAGGGGCTGCAAATCTGAGGAGCAATGTGTGGCTAGTGTTTGGTATATGCGGGATATTTTCTTGTCTTCTAGGTCCCCATGAACACCTTTGCCTCAATGGGGCTGAATTCTGGGAGGGCATCCAAGGCCACGAGTGTAGGTGCAAGGGCGTGCCGCAGCTGCAGGAAGCGGGAGAATTGTGTGTGGGGCATGGCAAATTCAGTACTAAGGTCATGGAAGGACTTGAGGGTTGTGCCTTTTAGAACATGTCCCAATGCTGATATACCTATGGAGTCCCAGCCCTCAAAACCTCGTAAGGACATCAGGGACGGCAGCTTCCCATTGTGCCAAAGTGGGGTCTCCCTCGTGAGTTTCCCCCACCATCCCATGCGACGCAGCGATTGCCGCCAAATCAGAAATACCACTTGTGTTGCATTAGGCAAGCTTTTCCGCAGGCGTGCTGAGTAAAGGACAGTATGGAGGGTTGCTGGGTCCATAAAATATCTTTCGAGGGCATACGCCGGTTCCCCCCTGTCACCATAACACCAGTCATTAAGGACCAAGAGATGCGAGGCTTGGTAGTAGGATAGTATATCGGACGTCGCCAAACCTCCACAGTATGTGGACAAAAAACAGGTGCGCAAAGCTACCAGCACTGCACCTCCGGCCCAAAGAAACTGACTCAGGGCAGAGTTAATTTGCCCAAACCACCGTGATGGGATTGGGTACATATCATTTTGCAGCTGGTACAGCATACAGGGAAGAGCAACCATCTTAAATATGGCCGACCTGCCGTATATGTTAAGGGGCATACGGGACCAGCATTTAATTTTTTGCTGCACTCTATCCCACACTGGAATTATGTTACGTTCCCATGCAATAGCCGGCAAGGTCGTCAAGAAGACCCCCAGGTACATAAGGCCTCCTGCTGCCCTCTGCAACATCGCAGCCCACGGCCCAACCCCAGAGCGGTCATCCAGTGTCCAAAGTGTGGATTTCCGCGGATTAAGGTACAATCCTGAGATCTCCCCAAAGATTCTCATTATTTCCATGACTCGCGGGCCGGACTTGTTCACGGTTGTCAGAAAGAAGAGGACATCATCCGCATACAGTGCGATTCTGTCCGATGGTCCTGCCTCCCATTCAAACCCTCGCAGCTGCGCATCCATCCGGACCCACGCCGCCAATGGTTCCATGGCCAAGGCGAATAGATAAGGCGAGAGGGGGCACCCCTGCCTGGTACCGCGCCCTATTGGAAAGATCTCGAAGATTCCCCGGCCACCCTTACCAAGGCCGTCAGGTCCATGTACAGCAATCGAATGTAGGACATGAAATGTGGCCCTATATTGAGACGCGGAAGGAGTGCGAACAGGTATGTCCAGCTCAGGGAATCGAAGGCCCGGTCAATATCCGCCAGTAATAGAGCAGCCTGATCCCTGGTCCTACTCATCGCCTCTACTGCTACATGCGCTTGTCTGATATTGTGTCTGGTCACCCTGCGGGGCATAAACCCAGCCTGATCCGGGTGAATGAGGTCTGTTATGTACGGGAGCAGTTGATGCGCAAGCGCCTTAGCTAGTATTTTGGCCTCAATATTTAGGAGGGAAATCGGTCGGTAGGACTCATGTCGGTCTGGGGGGCGACCCGGTTTACAAAACACCACTATTTCTGCATGCCGCCAGTCAGCTGGCAGGAGGCCCTCTGTTCTCGCCGCCTCCAGGGCAGCCTTGTAGTGGGGCCCTAATTGAAGGTGATATTGCTTGAAGAACTCACTCGGAAAGCCATTGGGTCCTGGAGCTTGCCTGTATTAAGTTCCCCCAGTGCCGTGCCCAATTCCTCGGCTGATATGGGAGCCTCGAGGCGTTCTTGCACATCATCTGGGAGTGTGCGGGGCGGAAGGTTCGCTATAAATTTATCGACATCTAGCGCCGGGAGTGCATCTTGCGGGGCGTATTGGGCCGCCAGATATCCAGCAAAGCTATTCGCTAGCTCTCTGGGTGCCGAGATGGAGTTGCCGGCATCATCTTTAAGGCCCGGCAGCTCCTGTGCCTGAAATACCCTTTGACAGAGCCTATGGAGCATGGTGCTAGATTTGTCCCCCCACTGATAAATTCGGCTCCGCGTCGCCAGCCAAACTTGTCGGGCTTCGTCCAGAAGCAGGGACGCATACGTTTGCTGTGCAAGGAGCAGTTGCCCAACCTCCTCATGGCGGCCCGCGACCGCGCACTGAGTCTCCAGGTGTTCTACTGTCGCCGCCGCTTGCACTAAATCCTCCTTTCGTTTACGGCGTGCCGCCGCACACCAGGCGATGTCTATGACTCGAAGCGTGGGCTTCAGGGCTTCCCAGGCCGTCCGTGCATCCAACACCGTACCCAAGTTCTCCTCCCAGTATCGGGCGATCGCAACCTCCATATGGTGCTGGTAGGCCTCCTGCTGCAGGTTCCAGGTGGAGAGGCGCCATCGAAATGGTTGCCTACCCCTATCAAGGGTGAGTATTATCTCCACCAGGGAGTGATCTGACAGTCCACGCAGTAGAATAGACGCCGAGACAACCCTGGTCGCAACCGCGGATGGGACAAATATGTAGTCTAACCTCGAGAACGAGTGGTGGACCGCCGAGACATAGGTGTATTCGCGTTCATGTGTATGGAGGTAGCGCCAAGTGTCCACCCAGCCCAATGCTCGGACCATGTCATGTAGTTTAGTGGGAATATCTGCAATGGGGCTGTAGGAAGGGGGAGGCTCTAGTTGGCACAGTGGAACACTAGCGACAAGCAGGGACTTTCTCTTCCTCGTCAGGGCTGAGGGTTACCTTCCAGACAACCTCTGCTTACCCTCTAGGTAGTGTGGCTTAAGCAGTCGTAGGCTAATCTTTGGGGCACATAGGGTTAAACACTTGCAATATTACACCGTCACAACCAACCCACCACACAATGACACCAAACGGTATTCTGTAAAAATATATATCTTTATATAAATTTCAAGCAGGCTTGTGAATACAGTTATCAAACTTTCAAATAGCAGTTCCAAGTTACTTAGTTCAAGTTGCCACAGTTCTTTCTAGCAATAAGCGTTCTTTAGGGCCTTCTGGACGGTTCAACAAAGTTCTTATGGAGCGGGCGACTTCCAGGGGAGCTGTCCCACGTCGCGTTGCCTTCCCGGGGTCGCTGTTCGTTGCGGCTCTCAGCCGAGCAGGTCACGGGTCATCCGGGGCAGCGGTGCTCTGTGGCGGCAGGGTCCTTTCCTCGTCCTCCGCTCCGACCCTGGAGGCGGCGGCTGTGTGGTGGCGGCAAGTGGCAGTACGGTCCTCAAGTGCAGGACGTACCCAGCCAAGTGCCGGTGGCAGCTGTGCGCTCACAGCTGAGCTGTCGGGCAGGATACCGACCAGGAGGATTCTCACAGGGCGACTGTCCGTCTTTGCAAGTGGATTGGCTGCTCGTGTTGCAGTCAACTCGGGAGCTCGGACCGGACAGGTCCTCCTTCACTTTGCTCTGGGGCTCCCGGTGCAGTTGCGGTCACGGTGTTCGGGCCGGCGGCTGGACCTCACGTTGCTCTCGCTGTTGCTTTGGGCCCCGGTCACGGTGGTCAGGTGGATGTCGTTGCCTTGGAGGAGATTCCTCCGTCGGTACTGCAGCGATAAGCAGCACACACAGTCGCTTTCTTCAGGATGTAGCGCCCACTGGTCCTGGGGCGCTGGTCAGGGGGCAAGTTCAGCAGCAAGCCCTTGGAGATCGTTTCAGCAGAGTTTGGCACAAAGTCTTGTCAAGCAAAAGTCTTCTCGCAGTCTTTCCTTTTTCCTCTCCTTCGGCAGCAAGGCACCAGACACAGGCAAGAGACAGCACTCTTCCTTGTCCTTCACGGTCCTTCTCGTCGGGCAGAGTTCCTTCTGTAGCCCAAACAGGATCTAACTTTCAAGGAGCAGGGCTCCTTCTTTTATACGGTATTTCTTTTGTTCTCACAGGCCAGGGGGGCCTTTGCATAGCCACTTTCAGTCCTTGAGTACCCTGGTTGGTGTTCTCTGGCTTCTGCTTTCAGTGTGAGGGGCAGGCGCATCAGACGCCCCACAGGAGGTGGAGCCAGCATTGTGCGTACAGGGGCAGCCAGAGTACCTTGTTGATGGGGCTTCGCCCTTCCTGGGCCAGGTGGCGGCTGAGTCATCAGTCGCTCCCCAGGAGGGTGGAGCCAGCATTGTGGTGGCAGAGCACAGCAAGATTCAGAGTCAAGAGCCACTCCTACCTCCCACTAAGGTGTAATCTGCGCATTCACCACCTGTCATCCCCCCAGCCCTGTCACTCACACATCCCAGACAGTCAGATACACACACCAGCAGAGGCGGGCTGAAATGGTTAGGCAAGCAAATGCTAACTTTCTAAAAGTAGCTTTTGCAAACACAGGATACTAAAATAAACTTGACTACAAGAAATATTTTATCATCCTGAGTTCAGGCGTACTAAACAAGGCTCGCTACCATGCTCCTTGAGCCTGCGGGGATTATAGGGTGTAATAATTCCAGCAGCTCAGTCTGGCCTAATGGAGGCAGGTAGCCTTCAATAGTGAAATACGAATTTAGTGGTAAGTCACTACTAGGACATGCCACACACATCAGGGCTTGTCCTACCTTACACCTACAACGCACCCTGCCCGCAGGCCTACCATAGGGGTGACTAATATGCAGTCAAGGGAAGGTTCAGGGGCTGGCAAGTGGGTGCACTTGCCCAGCTAGCGTGACAGTACGAGACCGCACGCGGGTTCTGCGGTCGCAGTCCCCAGACACATCTTTACGGCTGCTTCGGTGGGTGGCGCAACCAGCGCTGCAGGCCCACTAGCAGTATTGGCATCTACAAGCCCCGGCACTCCTAGTGCACTTTACTAGGGACTAACAGTAAATCCAATGAACCAATCATGGATACCAATCGCATGCACAATTTACAGTAGGGAGCACTTGCACTGCGGCATGGGTCAGCCGTGGCGCAGTGCCCTGAGTATCGGAAAACCAGCAAAACATCGGAGGCACATCAGCGAAAAGTGGAAGGGAAACTCACGCCAAGGTGCCAGGTCTAACAGGGGCCATCTCCAGGCCGGAGACGATCAAGCCGACACTGCATGACATTGTTCCAATCCCCCCCGATCACAGCCAGGCTCTCAGGGATCTCAGCCCACACGGTGAACAATTTTTCAATCAGTGCCCACTGCAATGGGGGCGGGGCGTACACGCTCCCTATCACTACTGATTTGGTGCCTAACATCCCTTGCATAAAGACATAACGGCCCTGAGGGTCGATTCACTGCTTTGTGTGAGTGTAGGCCAGTCTACGATGTACCAGGACCACTACTCCCCGAGACCCCCTGACATAGCCTGCGTGATAAACCTGGTCAAATCCGTATCTCTGTAGGCTCAGCATTTTATTACCCATTAGGTGTGTTTCTTGTAGTAGCAGAACATCTACTTTTTCCCTTTTCCCCAACCTCAACACCGCACCCCTCTTATTCTTATCATGCATGCCCCGCACATTCCAACTCAGCACTTTCAGTTGGGCTCCAGCCCGAATCGACTCAGCATTATCAGCCCCAAACTAAGCGCAGTTGCAATAGTGTCCGTAGCAATGGGTACATTTGGCAGGAACACCCCAACAGTAGCATGTGAGACAATCATGTGCAAAACAACTCCCCGCCTGCCTCCCACCCCCCAGACCCCTCCCCTGAACTGTTCCCCCCTCCCTCCATGCCCCCCCTCAACTGACATCCCCTCAAACTGCCCCCAACTCCAATCTCCCCATACCTCAGCAGTGTTGAAGTACCTGTCGCGGTATAAGGCATCCCCAGTCCCCAACAGGAGACTCGAGACTCTCTACACCAATGGATCCCCACCAACAGCCCCAAAACTGTATAACCGACTCGTTAGAGGCACAAACTTCCCCAAAAAGTGAGGCACGTGTCCGCCTCATAAGTCCATCCCACCCCACCCAACCTTCATCCCACGAAAAAAAATTATACTTGTCTGTTCATGTATATGCAGTATATGTCCATCACTTCTCCAGGCTGTCCTCCAGCGACCACCGCTCCAACCAGAGCGTATTACCATCTTGCAACAAACCACCTGCATCCCACGTGTCTCAAGAACCCACTTTCGGCGAGTCCAGAGGGTCCGTTCCTTCGGTTTTCTTTCTTTTAGTAGGGGAGCGTTTCGACGAGCGAGACCGCCAGTTGCTTCTGCTTCAGGAACGCTGGGGCGTTCGGGGCGGCATCGCCGACGGGGATGAGTCCGAATCGCGAGCTTGTGGAGTGTGTGGTCTGACACGTACTGTCTCATCCGTCCAGGTGAACACCTCCTCAGGAGAATTGAAAAACATTGTGCGGGACTGAAAGACCACTCGTGGACGCGCCGGATATAGCAAGGCGTATTGAATCTTTAGGCCGCGCAGACAAGCTTTAGCTGCTGTGAAGGATTGGCGCTGTTGCTGCACCAACCATGTATAGTCTGGGAATATCAAGATCTTCTGATTATTCCATTGGAGAGAGTCTTTCAAACGTGCCTGCTTTAGAATAGTGTCCCGATCATGGTAGTTGAGCAGCTTGGCAATAACTGGTCGTGGGCGCTCGCCAACCGGCGGTTTTTGAGTTAGTGCTTTGTGGGCCCGCTCAATGACGAAGCAGCGGGAGAGGGACTCCGGCGGGATCCAGCTCTCTAGCCATTCAGTGAGGAAGGCCTCCATGTTGCCCTTCTCGCAGTCCTCCGGGAAGCCGACAAAGCGTAGGTTGTTGCGCCTAGCCCGTCCTTCAGCATCCTCTGCTCTGAGCGCCAGGTTTTTCTGTATACCTTCCATGTGAGCCACCTTCCGTTTCAGGATCACCACGTCATCCTCCAACCCGGTGATCCGGGCCTCTGCCTCGGTAATGCAGGCCACCGCATTTCGTAGGTCCTGGCGTAGCAGGGTGACATCCGCCCCCACGGCGCCGATCTTGGCATCCAACGTATCCCTAGATTGGGTGATCGCCACCAATAGCGCTGCGTTGTCCGGTCCCTGGGTCTGGGTGCTCCCGGAGGCCCCAGCAAGGCCACTGGGCCCGGTAAATTTATCAATGGGCCCTTGTTTCGAGGATCCACCGGAGTTCCCACCCCTGGTCATGTTCAATGCTGGGTAGGGCAGCCGGATATGTGGATACGAGGCTGTGAGAGTCAATCTGTCTGGATGTGTCCTGAGGTGGATGCCTCCCGCAGGCCCAAGATGGCCGCCTCCGAGGTCCAAATCCGGGCGCTCACCGCCGTTAGCCCACACCAGGCGGCACCGGTGGATCGAAGCGGTGGGCGCAGCCCTCCGATCACCAAGGTCGCCAAGAAAGCGGCGGCAGCCCATATGTTCCGGTCTAAGCCCTCAGACGCCGCCAAATCGCCTAGGTCCGGTGTTGGCGGAGCGCGGGCATCGGGCTCCAGAGGCCCCTCCGGGTGACTGTTCCACCACTCTAGAAGGGTCCGCGAGCGCCTCACATCAACAGCAGCCCAGCATTCATCTGTGTGTATAGGTACCACTCCAAGGCACCCGTCAGCTACAGCTGCCAGGCACCTTCAGCTACACCTCGCCACCCCGGGATTTCGGTGGGTGCAGGGGAGGAAGAATATTTAGGCGGATATCTTCAGCGGCGGGACGGAGCTCTGCTAAGCTGCGTCCGACATGATGGCTTCCTTAGCCACGCCCCCAGGTTTTAAAAGTCTTAGGATAATTTCCAACTGTAATAAATACAGAGCAAAAAACAAAAAGTTTGAAAAACATACCAAACTACACAACAAAAAATCAAAATCAAAGTATCTATTCAATCGCTTCTGCACACAAAGAAAGGTTGTGCGTAGTCGGGGTCAGGATGGTTGGTTTCTCAGAGTTTGGCACGGTGTCTAGTCAGAGACCAGGCCTACTACCCAATCCTGTATTGCATATTGCCATGTGCCATTTGCAGAGGTTCTCCCCATCGGAAGAATGAGTTACCCATGCTGAATATAGAATATGATTTTTAAAAAACTCAGCAATTTCCTAACAAAACAAAGGTTAAGGTGATGTTCTAGATGATTAATGGTGAGAGCAACAGGTGCTCCTCCCCTGGCCGCAGTGCTCATGCCCGTCTGCAGGGCAGTTGTGGCTGAACGCTGCTGCATCGGCCCTGTATGCCTCTTGAATAAAAGTGAACCAGCGCTGAAGCCGCTGAGAGAGGCGGAGGGCTGAGCCCCACGGAATGGTCATGGAATGCTGTGGTCCGTTTTGTAGTTGTCTATTTTTCTCTCTGAATACCACAGCTCACTGTGCTGCCTTTGTACCGCTATCACTGCATTCAGCTTACATGCGGAGCCTGGTGAGTTAGAGGCGTGCGGCAGTACAGCGACTGGTGAGTCAGTGGCTGTGTTGGATGGAGGGTGATTGCTGGGACTCTTCTCAGACAAAGAGAGGCCAGAAAGAGAGCACATCTTTCTTCTTTTAATGCCACCCTCTGTAGGGGTCACTTTGGAAGGTTCCTGAAGACTTTGCAGTTACCAAAGTTGTTGGTGACGGGTAGAAAATCTTGGAATTAGCCCCATGCTCTTTGCTCCTTGCTGGGCAGGCCTGTGGTTCTGGTCTGCAGCCTGTGGGTGGTGGTTGTGTCTTCCTGCTTTTGCCAGGGGATGGAGGTAAGTGACAAAATCCTTCCCAATGATGCAAACACGGCTTCCCCAAACCTCTAGCAATCCAGCTAGCTACAACTAGTGCCAAAAGCCAAAGTACATTGACAGGACATTGATTTGTTGATTTTTCATCATTGAACTCCTTGAACTTCAGTTTTTGAGGTTGCTACCTGGTCGGTCCTGATTCGCCTTGAGATCATCAAGAGCTGCCAGGAATTGTGGTCACCGAAGGGGCCTGTGGTCTGTGTGCCCGAGGTCTCTAACCATCACAACCTCCTTAGCCCTTAACTACTTTAATAACCCAAAAAGCTCTCTGCAAGCCCAACCCTTCTACCAGAGACAACCCAGAGTCAAGCCTAAGCCAGGACCATGATTTCCCCACCTACATTTCTGTACTTGGTACTTGGTGCACTTGGTGCTGTTCTTGGTGCTCTTACGCCGTTCCCAGCCCTGTTACATCCTGCTGTGCCCTCCAGTATCTCCAGTATTTCTTTGTATCTTCATTATATCCATGTTACAGGAGGGGGCCTGGTCTAACTTAACTGAGTTGACGATTTCCTGCCATACGTGTCTGCGTGGGAAAGCATGCCACAGAGTTCTATCCTGGATTGGTTTCTACAGAGAGCAGTGGGTCTAATTAGTAAGGAAATCGACCTGGTGGAGTTCTGGTTATCCTTTTCATCCCCTCTATCATTACCACCCTTGGGATCCCAGGCCAACACCATCAATAGCGGCGGGTTAACATTGTGGTTTCCCCAACATCATGGTCACCCCTAAACATCGAGCTTGGCCAAATATGTGGGAGACAACAGTGCCACCAGAGGAGCAAAATGGTCTCCCAGCGAGGTCAGGTGACACCCCTTTACCCCGTCTGAGCCCTGTGCTAGTTAATAGAGCTGCAGACAAAAGGAAGAGGGCAGCTAATCACTCCAAGGCAAAGAGGCTGTGTCCTCTGGCCCACATGGTGGAGAGTGTAGCCAAAGACAAGGCACCAGCCAAGACATCTGAAGGGCTCAAGGACTTGTGTGATAGATTCGCAGTACTAATGTCAGAAACGCTAGAGCCCATCTGTGAGCGGCTGGAGGTGATTGAGAGAAATCAGTAACTTGAAGAAGGCGGCGTTTCTGACACCCTCAATACCCGAAACTTACACATTGCCCCCCACTACTATGGTTGATTATTCTCTCTTGTCCCCCAACGGTGGTACGGATGAGTTGCTTCCTGCAGCAGCTGCAGCTTCTGACGTCAGGGCTACCAGGGATAGCTGTCCCATTAGCAAACCAATAGGAAGGGAGTTTTCCCAAATGGAGACCACGTCTGAGCTAAAGAGAGGGTGTGGGGGAGTGAGAGGGGAGCCACGCACAAATTGTGACTCGGTCAAGGCCACAAGTTTATCTTATTGAATCTGCCCCCAGATGCATACCCATACTGACCAATGTACGTAGCATAGTTAAGGGGGCTGAGGAATCCTTATCCCAATTAAAAAATATAGTACTTCACTGGCTGTGCTCTCAAGCTGGCTTCTCCCCTTTAGATGCCTAGCAAATATTGATGATTATTGGAGTGGACTGGGTCTGGCCCCTGCCCAAATCCTATGGATGTGATTGCATTGGTGCTAGTTTCAGAGTCCCTTCCATTGTCTGCAATCTCCGTAATAGCTACAAACACCAAAATTGGGTTGTTTCAAATATCTCCCTCCTGCCACTGGGTTTCTTTCATCGCCATCTGAAGGGTAAATCTGGGTTTGCCCAGCAGCATGCATTAGCTGGCCATCAAAGTTGTTAACTGTGAGGGGGCGGGGAAGGGGGGAGAGACTGGGGCCAGAGGAAAAATCCTGCCACAATAGAATGTCCATCCCCCCAACAGAGATTGATTGATGCCACATCAGACAAGGCACAATAGTGCTGGAATGATGGGCCTTGAATGCACTAGCAACTGTTCTAGAACCCCGTGCTCCCTGACCCGGAGCATTATTCTTTGAATGCCGTCCTAAGGAACAATCCAGGTACACCAACAATTTCTAGCACAGAAAAATTACCCTTGTGAGGCACTATTGACACCACTTTGCCGCACTCTCCCCCTCCACCTCCTCAGTCTCCACTACTACGGTAAGCTGGAACATTGAAATAAACTAAGGTAAACTAGGGGACCCTGATGGGGTACTTTCATTGATGGCTATGACTGATGTCTATTTCAGGAGAAATGGGCCTTAGAGCTAATGAACAGGTGTGGTCATAAAAGTTATAGCGTCCAAGCTAATAAATGTAGTGCTGGGAACCCTTAGGATGGATTACTAGTATTTGTTGTCTCCCCCATAGCCTGTGCTGTCACACCCCTTTATGTGGACTCCCCTTATGTCCACAGGATAATCCTTTCCCGCCCCAACTCCCAGGCCCTGATGATAATTAACATCTGTGATTGGATTAGTAGTTGTGAGCAAGAATTGAAAATCTCCAACAATTCGATAGTGTTCTATGTGACCATTACAAAACCCACCATTTGATCAAAGCAGGGGACTTCAACCTCAGATTTGAGCCAAACAATCTGGCAAGTGAACTGTCTAGAGATGAAAAACTATTTGAGGTATACCTGACCTTGTCTACTCCGCTGGAAGACACCTTTCTAGAGCTGCACTCCAGGTTGTAGATCTCACCCTATCACATGGAATCCGGGCATGCAATGGGCGATCTCCATCCGACAAACTGATTGCACCTACATTTAGAGCAGGCCCATACACTAGCGGAGTCAACTACATTTTCTTGGATGTAAGGTATTGAAGCAAGTTAGATGGCATGATGGTGGTGGAGGTAGAGGAGAGCACGAATTGTAACAGAAGGGGGGGGAGAGAGAGAGTCAGTGGATTCAGTCTCCCTAAATGTATAAATAAACAAAGTGGAATCCACTCAAGGTGGTAGTGATCCCTGAAGTGATAGGGAAACACACAGTGTTGTTTAAATGCCCCTCACACACCAACAGGCCCCTTGGTGTCATGCTTCATCATCGGGGCCTTCGCACCCCTCTACGGGATGCGGCGTGCTACGACTCGCGGATACGCAGGAGCACTTTGAAGTGAACTATGTGTGGGGGTGTGTGTATAGAACCAAGATGTGAGTGAGGTGAGGTGAAAAAAAGTGAAAGGTTAAAAAATACCTGGCACGTGGGAGGAATTTTTTTTTTAATTTAATCCCCGGCTGGTATTATTAAAAGAAGTGCAGGGCGTGGTTAGGTAGATACGAGTTAAGGTATCGAAAACCACTATAAAAGTGTCTTAAATTTAAAAAAAAATTCCTCCCACGTGCCAGGTATTTATTAACCTTTCACTTTTTTTCACCTCACCTCACTCACATCTTGGTTCTATACACACACCCCCACACATAGTTCACTTCAAAGTGCTCCTGCGTATTCGCGAGTCGTAGCACGCCGCATCCCGTAGAGGGGTGCGAAGGCCCCGATGATGAAGCATGACACCAAGGGGCCTGTTGGTGTGTGAGGGGCATTTAAACAACGCGGTAGAGGAGAGCAACCACAATCCCTTGGTATTAAGATCAAAAGGAGCTATGACCCTACCCTTCACTGTAGCCACCGAGCAAGCTCCAATGCAGCTCACGGCCACTAACAACAGGAGGAATGTGATACAGGAAACATTGGGATTCTCACCTGAGGGAGTCAAGGCGTCATAATCAATGTAAGCACCCATATGGATTATGTAGGACTTGGCCCTTTCCCCAGAATTTTTCGCTTTTTATTCCCTTAATTTAGGATGTCCCCCATAGTAACAAAAGTGTATAGGCCTTGTGTAGTGGAGAAAGCCCTGTGTAATGTCAAACTAATGTTAAGGTGCAGGTGCTTTCTTCCCCTAACATGGCTGCCACTGACCCCTGCTACTATAGCGCGGTCTTTGTGGGTGCATTCTAGTGGCCAGGAGCTGGCTGGAACCCTCAAACAATGTATCTATACTAGCCTGCCCATAGCCAGAGTGGTGGAACCTCCTGGAAGCCTCTGGAACCTTCTGGAAGAGGTGAGGTGACACCAACTGCCACTACCAACTGTCAACTGGCACTATAAAAGGAGAGGGAGGGAAACTTTCCTGTCAGAGACCTGGGGAAGAACCTACGCAGGAGTTTAGGCAGTGAGGGTCAGGACAGGGTCTTATGATACTGGAAGTGACAGGGCCTAGGTGTTGCCTTTCAAGTGTTGAGGTATCCTGTACCCCCCCTCTGATCTAGCCCAGCGGAAGGGAACCCCCAGGGACCACTTGAGGGGATTGGCTTAGGAGATCTAACACCAGCCACCAACTTAACCCCCTTCAAGGAAACAAGAAACCAACTGCTATTTACAAGGGCGCCAGAACATAAAGCGCCAAGAAGAAACTGAATCACCACAGGACATTTGAAGAACCACCCAGGTATTGGCGCTGTGTTGCTCCCTGTGCCCCCTGACACCATCTGGGATCCCTCTTTCTGGTTTGCCACGGACGTGTGGTCTGTCCTGTTGGTTCTACTGAACTACATGTTCTGCCTGAGCTGTGTTTAGCTCTCCCTGACTAAACTACCTGTACTGCCAGACGCTGAACTGAATTATTATTGGGACTGCTGTCCTGCTGCATTCCTAGTTGGAACCCTTACAAAGCGCTAAAGACTGCCTGTGCCTATAAAGCACTGTGACCTGAGCCTGGACTGCCTTGATCAGCCTCCTTGTGAAGCGCTGTGGTTCTGGAGACTTTTGTGTCTGCTCAGCGCTATGGTGAATGCCTGCTGTGAACCGTGCTGGGAAAGCGCTTCGAAGTAAACTGCCAAGCGCCTCTGCTGCCCCTGGTGAAGCGCTGTATCCCCGACTGCCATCCTGTCAGGAACTACCGCTAGTGCCCGGTGTGCTCCCAGGCGCTAGATCGCCCCGCAGCGATGCTACTGTGAAGCGCTGTTGAGCGCCTTGCCGACTGACCCCAGAGCGCTTACCTCAGGTGCCTTGGAATCTCCTCACGCCAGTATTGTAGCGCCGGCATCTTGACCCCCTTGCGGCGGCCCCCGTATGCCAGGAGAGGGCCGCCGAAGTTACACGGGAGGAGTAGGCCACGTTAGGCCTTGAGGCCTGGAACGCACACCACGTGACGGGGGTGCCGCATCAAGAGCCGCGCACCTGCCTAGCCCGCTCCTGATTGACTTCCTGCCCTGAGCCCTTTGTGCGAAATCCCGCACCCGGGAGGGGGGGGGGGAGCCTAGAATCACCGCGGAGGAGAGGAGCCTCCTCCGACTTGCCCCCACGGGTTTCCTGCTGCATCGCGACCGGCGCTGGTGCTAACATCTCCTTCCTGCACCGCGCCCGGTCGAGTGAGGCCCCTGAGGAATGTGCAAGGGCCCGGAAGGGCCGAACAATAAGGTAACTCCCTAGGGGAGGCGGGCGGAAGGCCGGAAGAGGCCCCGAGTTCACCCCTCCCCTGGGAAAGCTGTGACTGGGTCCCGTTGGCCCCACTCCCAAGAGCCTCGAGTGTGGCGAGGCCTTACCAGAGCCAAGACCACTGGGGGCCCGGGTTTGTAAAAGTTAACCTCTGACTAGGAGAGGAGATATTAATAAGAAGACCAGTTGGAATGAAATGTTGGTCATTGCCAAAGAATGTGTTGGTTACATATTTTAGGGAATGCTTGTGCTAGCCTAATGGAAGGTTCTGTTCTGGCATACTAAGATGGGGCCTGGGTTCTAATGACCTGTACATACCTAATTGAATGCCGGTTACTGTAGCCTTATACATGGTTTGTTTTGGACTAAATGAAATGATCAGTTTTAGCCTGGTGCATGGGTTATCCCAGCTAACTGAAGTGCTCACCTGTGCTAGTGGCCCCACTAATTAGTGGCTAATGCAGGTGTAGGCCTACAGGTAATATACGTTGGCCCCATTCAATGTTTCGAAGCCCCCCCCCCCCCCCCCCATTGGTGGAAGGGAGGGGAAAGAAAGTGCCTACAGTTCTACTGGGCCTTTGAACTGTGCCAGGAGTCTATTTTTAGCCCTGCTGAATTGCCTATCGAGACCCTTTATATTAGAAAGGCCATGGGGGGAGATATCATATACTCAGTAGTCCCAGGAGATGTGTGAAGTGCACAGGCCAAGTGCATACATTTAATGTAATGCAGATTTTCTACAAATGTATGGGTCTCCTTGCCTGCTGAGTACTGGAATGGGAGTAATCCTCTAATGAGAAATTGATTCCTAATTGAGGAACTGGTTATTGTTATCTAAAGGAAATGGGGGGGCCCTACCTAGTGAATTGGGGTCCAAGTTCTAATGGGATGTTTACCCAGTGAGGTGTTTACCTAAAAGGATGCCCGTTCTTGCTATATAAAATGCCTATGCTTGATTTCTAGGGTAATGTTGATTCCTGATTAGGGAAGGGTTGCTCCTATTTCCCTGAAGTGTTTACTCCTGATTAAGGAGAGGTTTACCTTGGTTAACTAACTGTTCTACATAAGGAAATGTTTAGACTTGCATAGGAGGATGTTGGCTAAGTGCCTACAGGGGTATGATGAAATATTCTTCTTGATTGAGGAGAGGTTGACCCTGCACAAGGGGATGGCTGAAGGGTTTACTTCAGATACTGAGCTGTTTACTCCAGCCTTATGAAATGTTTTACTCCTGCTTCACAGAAGGTGGTATGTCAATCTAGGCTACGGCTAAGGGAATGTGTTGCATTTACTGAAAGATTGCATATGCCTAATCCAAGTCTTTTAAGCGCAGGCTTGCCTGTTAAAATGGTTATACCTACCCACGAGGTTGTTTATTCCTAATGAAATGTTTACTTCCACGTAGTGCTATATTTATTAGAAGCCTACAGTGATTTATTTACATTTGCTGTTCTGAAACGCTCAGCTTTGCTTGGGGAGTAATAAGTAGAAACCTACTGTTATTTATTGCAAAGCTTTCTGTTGTAAAACGCTCACCCTTGCTTGGTGAGAGGTGGGTAAAAAGCCCACAGGGCTAATAAGATGACCTATCATTTTGGTTGTCTCCTTAATGTATTTGATGCAGGTGCTGACCAGGGGCAAGGCATAGGTCAGGCCTGTGTTTTACTAAAAATGTATTTATCTAATATTTAATATTTATGGAATATCTAATATTTATTCAACTGAAGTTTAATGCCAAGTGTTGACACACAGGTATCTGAAAAGAGAGCTATAAAGCTAATTTTATGATGAATTCCTAATACCCTGATTCTGCTCTATCTTAATAAAGTTGACTTGAGTTTTTACACAAGCTCACTGGAGTGGTGTCACTAATTGCGTGCCCTTGTTTCTGACTCAGTGGTTGAGTGTGCTGTATGGTCGCTTAACACATATGCTTTCGGACGCCTACCCGCTCGTGCCATGCTGCCCTAGGGGACTGGTGACCCCAGTTCCAACAGATTACATTTATACCAACTGGGGGGAAGTGAGGTGATATTAGCGGAGCACAATATGGTATTTGACAAGTTGAGGAACCTCCTCACCAGGGAGGTTATGGGGGTTGCCCAAACACAATGCAGACTAAGGGATAGTTCAATGGCCAGTGTTAAAAACGAAAGGCAACCCTGCTCAAATCTCTAAAAGATGGGGATATGCAGGCTGTATTAGTAAACAGGCCCATTTATTGGATCACCCTAAAAGATACAAAAGGAGCTTAAGAAGATGGCATTTGGTCTGACCCACTGGATACCGCCATAGCTAATAACCAGAGGAAATTCTGGGCACTGTTCAGTAAGAGCTTGGGAGAACAGGGAGCCCCATTGAAACATCTATTCTTCCCTTTGACAGAGTTTTCCATTTTGGGAGTTTGTACTCCGCTACCCGCTCCCCTGAGCCTGGTCCTGCGTATATGGGCTTCCACAATGATATGCCACAATCCATTCCCCCAGTAGGTTTTACCATGGAGGAACTCAAGTGAGCTTCAAGCCAGAGAAAGCTCCACTGACGTCTTCAAAGCAGACCCTGGGGGGTGGGTCTCCTATATTAACATGTTATCCAACGCCATCGCGATCGAGGGGGTGATCCCTCAATCGTGGAAGTAGGAAGAGATTGTGCCCATCTTTAAAAAAGGGGATCCCAGCCTACACTCCAACTACCGCCCTATCAGCCTGATTGACAATTTGCTAAACATTTTTGCAAACAGGTGCTAAGGCGGTTGTATTGTTGTGAGGAAAACCACATTCTCTCAGGACTGCAAGCAGGCTTTAGGTATAAGATCAGTGCAGAGCCTGCTAAAGGGGAAAACGGCGGACCTGACAGCAGTGTGATCTCTATGTGGCATTTCAGTAGAAACAATTCACATTTATTCTCTTAGAAGGGAAAGGGTCATACCATTACTGCATAGTGTGTTTTGCAGAGAAATCTGAATTAATGTTTTCTATAAACTGGGAACCAGTAAAGAATTTAAGATGGAGCAGAGTCGCACACCAGAGCTCTGCTTCTCCTGAAAGCAGCACAGGATGCAGCCAGGTGCCCCTAACTATCAGTTTGGTGTATTCAAAGTCTATATATCAACAGCACAACACTTGGAAGCAAGTGAATACAGTGGAAAGGAAGATACTTCTAAAGAGTCACAGAGGATTTGACTTCCAAGTCAGACTATGGTGGGAAGATGTTTGTTAAATTATCTGCGACATTTGCCACATTCTTCGTAGGTAAAGGTTGTTTTCCTATCTGTGTGGCCACTGTGAGGAGGAATGGTAAGAGAACCTGTCCTGCAGATTATGGCAATATTCATTTTAGTATTGTTTATAATAATTCGCTTCTGGCATAACCAATATTCTCCTGCAAGCAGGCATGGTCCAACCCATTGATGTTAGAAGCGTTGAAGTACATACAGTGAAACATTACATTTATTCAAAACATATGTTTATTCAACATTAATATTAGCAATAATAGACATAGCTTACCATAACCTCTTTTTTTAGGTGCGTGTGAGCGGCCCTACTTTGACAATATGGATGTGTATTTTAATAAAGATCATTATACAGAGGGCCAAACTGTATACTTCCGCTGCTACCCTGGTTTTTTCACTCACGAAGGACAAGAGGATGGAACAGTGGAGTGTCTTTCAAATGGACGGTTTTCTCAAACTACGTGCATTCGTGAGTAATCTAATATTTCATTAATTGCTTTTGGGTGTTGGAACTGGTAAGTGGATTCCTAGAAATCAGCACAAACTCCCTCTTTGCATGCTTCTAACATGGTTAGGATTTGAATAAGGGCCCATAAATGCATTCTTCAACCTTCACCTTTAATATCCTCTGGGACCACCTACAAAGAGCCCCACGGGATTACAATGACAGAAGTTCTTAATGCCAGCAGAAAGCTTCCCCTTGGAAAAGCCCCGGGTCTGGATAAGTTACCAGGTGACCTATTCTGGTTAGAACCAGAAATATTGAGTCCTTATTTATGGGTAATATTCAATGCCATTATGAGAGGGATGGTGATTCCGGAAACTTGGGCTTGGGCAGAAATATTCCCAGTATTTAAAAAGGGTTCACCCCTCTTGCCTTTCAATCACAGGCTGATCAGTTTGAATGATGTTGCCCAGAAACTGTTTGCTAGGATCCTCCGTGACCGCGTGCATGTGTGGATGGAGGAGTTTGAAATTCTGAGTCCATTTCAAGCAGGTTTCAGAAAAAACATCTCTATCATTGACCAAATCTTCAGACTCCAAGTAGTATATTGGAAAATGGTGCTATTAGAGGGTGGCAGCCTCAATCTAATTTTTGTAGATCTGAAGACGCTTTTGATTTTGTCCATAGAGAAAAACTGTGGGCTGTTCTAAAAGGTCCGGGGAAAGCAGGCTGCCTGCCTCTTGAGCCTGCTTATGAGACTACACACAGGGAATTTCGCCCAAGTAAGATTTGGGAAGTTTGATGAGCTAACCCCCCGCTTCCCTGCAAACGGAGGAGTAAAACAGGGATGTGTGCTTGCACCTACCCTGTTTTGCCTTTTTATTAATGCTCTGGTTGCCCACCTTAACAAAGTCTAGAACAAGGTACCAGCAATGATGCTTGCGGACAACACATTGTTACTCTCTAAGTCACCCATGGGCATCAGGAGGGTTCTTGACAGTTTTGCCATCTTCTGCAAAAACAGGGGGCTGGAAATAAATACCCTAAAGACCAAATTTATGGTCTTCAACCTAGCCAAAACATCCTGCCCAAATCCCTCCTTAAACGCCAGTTTGCTTGAGAGGGTGTCAGTTTTTGATTACATAGGTGTCACACTGTCAGAAACATTTGAATGGGGCCCGCAGATAGACAAAGCAAGCCTGAAGTTAGTCCAGATTGTGGGGAGAATAGCAAAAATATATAGAAACTCCTCTTACAAACTAGTTGGCCCTATAGTAGAGATATACAAAGTCCAAGCAAGGAAGGCTACATTGTATGTGGATGAATTATGGGGTCATTGTCCCTCTGATTGTCTGAGCAAAACAGAGAATAACTTTATTAGGAAAATGTTAGGTCTCCCGATTAGTACCCCTCTCTTTCCTTTATGCATGGATTTAGGAATTAGACCAATAGCGGATGAGACTGGACTTAGGCCACTAACATTCGGCATAGACTGTGGGTTACCCCGGAGCAAGCAACCTACCAAAAAGAATTAAAGGAGTTACTGAGTCTCCGGGTCTGGACAAAATACTTTGTCTCATGTACATTAAGGACCTTTGTTGCAGATTGGGTAAATCTAACTTATGGAGTAACCCTGAAGAATCGTGCCCCACGACATCACGTCTAGAACTAATCAAAGCCTAGAGGTTGTCCAAGCTAGCAGACGTCCAGGGGGATGTGGCCTTAGGACATCTGACAGCTGACTTACTAAGGATTAAGGATGATCATCGGACCAAGCCCTTTCGGGATGATATCCAGCCCTTCTCTGTAAGGAAACTATACATCTAGTTCATACTGGGGTCTTTGCCGCTTCGTGCTTTTACTAATAAACGGACAAAAGCCACTCCCCTTGGGTGCCCAGCTTGTAGTTATGGGGTTGAGTCAGAGCTTCATGTCTTCTTTTTCTGTCCTGGCTATAAGCCTTCCAGACAGCATTGGCTCATCACACTCTGATGGAACTTAGGGTTCAAGCACTGTGTGGAGGCACTTAGAGTCCTGAAATATGACCCCCCACCCACCCATTGTCTTTGCCGTATCCCATTTTCTTAATTCAATATGGCATACCCGCAGGAGTTTGATTAACTTGGCACCTCAGTGTTAAAAAAAGCTGATTGTGTATGCAGCCTCTCTCTTTTTTAAATTTTAAACTTTTTAAAACGTTTTTTCCATGTTTTATAAAATTGATGAACTTTTAACCTCCACGTGTTGTAGAATGTTCTAGAAAGGGTGTTGATAGAATAAGTTGAATTTCTGACTTCGATGTGTACTTGAATATTAAAAAAACTATATTGAAAAGTAGAAAGACAATAATAGAGAGAAGTTTTGAAAGCTAAAATAATCAATGAACTCTTCTAATTTGTTCTTGATTACCTACTGGCGGTCGCCAATTGATAGTTATCACTGTTAACTGTCTGGATGTGCGGTGTTGCTCAGAGTGGCATGGTGGTGATATGATATGGTGCTACACTGGGGTATGAAACCGAGGGTCTAAATCGTAAGGTCATTGCTGTAAAGTGATGTGGTCTGGTGTTTTTAGCATACGTGTGCAAGTAGTGTTAGCTGGCGTTTATACCATTCAGGGAGTGGGAGGCGAACTACTGACCGCTACTATGTGTTGATAGTATACCGGAAGTGGGAAGCAAAGTAGTTACGCCTACCGGTGTAAAGACTTGGGGATGAAACCGAGCTGATTGCTGTAAAGTGATGGGCTCTGGGCGCTGTAGGATACTAGACGCTGTAGGTAAGTGTGTAAGTAGTGTTAGTATGCGTTTATAGTATATAGGGAGCAATCTATTCACCCGTACTGATGTAGAGACCGTGAGCTTAAATTGTGAGGTCATTGCTGTATAGTGATGTGCTCTGGGCGCTGTAGTATACCTGTGGAAGAAGTGTTAGTTTACGTTTATACAATATAGGGAGTGGGAAGTGAAATACTTACTCCTACCGGTCTCAAGACTCGTGGATGAAACCATGAGCTCATTACTGCAAAGTCATGTGCTCTGTGTAGTATTCCATTGTAAGTCATAGTAGAATGTTAGTATGTAATTCTACTAGAATCTAAGGGGCATACTATCAAGGAATGGCGTTAAAATTAATGCCGTTTTAGCGGCAGGAAACTGCCACTAAAACGGCGATAATGGGCTTGATAATATGCCGTAGAGAATTCCAATAGAAGCCCATGTTAATAGCAGAACATGGGCTTCTATTGGAATTCTCTACGGCATATTATCAAGCCCATTATCGCAGTTTTTAGCGGCAGTTTCCTGCCTCTAAAGCGTCGATAATTTTAACGCCGTTCCTTGATAATATGCTCCTCAGAATGTAATGTTAGAATGCAGGGCTGTGATGAGGGGAACCTTGCGGAGTTCGTACACGGTGCTGGATTAGACGGTTGCTTTGCTGTCTGCTCCTGTTGGCGATTGTTTCAGGTGTCTTGTTTTCTTATAATATATCTCTTTATTGGATGCACTGCTGTCTGCCTCTTCACTACATAATTTTGGCGACGAGCGGGAGAAGTCAAAAAGGCACCACTGACCAATATTTAAAAATTGCTTGCGTTGTGCTGAAGACCCGTTTTCTTCGTGTAGCTGTTTCTACTCATGCCAGGGTCGTCGGCTCATTGAACTTTGTCATCCGACTTCTGGTAGGATTTATATTTTTAGATTTTGCACTTCCTCTGCTTCTTCACTACATTCTGGTCATTGTACTACATGTGTGTAAGTAATGTTAGTATGCGTTTATACTAACAAATGCATCATGGTCCTAGGGAGGACGACCTCTCAGGGACGGGTAATACAATGTCCCGGGGTGTGCATTGGAGGGACATTTGTGTTTGCCATTAGAGGGTGGTGCATGGCTTCCACCCTGTGATAGCAAATTTTGTTCGACTACTTGAAACGGGAGGAGGAAAACCTCGTGTCGCTGTAACAGAGGAGATGCGGATGGTAAAAATGGAGAGAAAAGAAAAAAAACAGCAGGGTCTCACCCGTTCTTTTAAATGAGTCCCCAGGTGGGTAATGTGACATGGCCAATCCAATTATTATATTGCGGGGTCTCTGTAGGACTGGGGATCTTAATGTCATATGTAAATTAGGCACGGAAGGGCACAAAGAAGTTTTGCAGCCTAGGGGAGTGCCACCTTCCCGGGTATTGTTTACTAATTGTTCGGGGGTTCGAGGCCAACTGAAGTCCAGGGATCGCCACACTCCAGGTCTTAATTTAAATATGCAGGGGGGACCTTGGCAGTCCCTGAAGCCTTGGTGGCCCTAGGCAGTGCCTTATTTGTTCTGTAATCATATAGGCAGTACTTATGGTGTTATAAAGTGATACACTCATAGAACTCTTGCAGTTGTACAATTACCCAGTCTTCATTTGTCTAATAGTTTGTTAGATTATGTTTGGTAGGTACACCATATTATTAAATACTGTTGTCCTTAAAATCTCCTATAAAAAGATGATTTTTACAATAAATAATAGACAAGTGTTGTCAGAAAAAGAAGACCTATACACTCAGTTATTTATTTGAAAAAAAGTAACCTTTATGAAAACAGAAATAAATAGAAATGTAACTTTAATAGAACAGTATATACAAAAAAACGTGGGTTGGACTCCAATGGAAGCAGCGTAGGAAAACTGCTAGACAAAAATGAAACATAAGTATGTGTGCTATGTGGAAGAGGTAAAGAAAGGTAGTCCGTATGAAAGGACCATAGTAAGAATGGAAGGGAGGGGGAGTGGGTGGAAGGGAGAAGGGGAGGGAGAGTCAAAAGAAGAGAGGGAGGAGGAGACGTAGCATCGGCCTGTTGCACCCAGCCCTTAGTGTTTATACTCTGTCACCCATTTGTCTAGGACGCTGGAGTCTGCGAGAAAGAGTGTGGGTCAGCAAGTCCTTACAATTAAATACACGAGGCCAGAGATGATGGGCCATATTATCAAGGAAAGGCAATAACATTATCGCCGCTTTAGCGGCAGGAAACTGCTGCTAAAGCGGCTGATAATATGCCCTTGTAAATTCCCTTAGAAGCCCAGGTTCTGGAGTGAACCTGGGCTTCTATGGGAATTCACAAGGGCATATTATCAACCCCTTATCATCCGGGCTGGGCTTGCGTACCCCAAGCCTGCGTAGGGGTGTGAATAATTGTTCCGGGAACTTGGGCGTTTCAGTTCCTGTCTGGTCAGGAAGTGTGCTTATGTGTCTTTCTTTTGTAGTTTTGATCTTGCAGAGTGTGCAATTTAGATTAGTGAAGCACGTGTCGGGAGTGCGGAAACTATTGTTAATGAGATGGCATGTGATCTAGGATGTGCAGCCTGCCTGTAAATGTAAATTTTGTATTACTTTTATAGCGCCCGAATCACCCCACATGGGGTCTCTCCGGCGCTTGTTCGAATACCGCTCTGGAACCCTTCCTGGCTTTTTCCCTGTGAGGCGGCCACTCCTGGGCACCCCCAAGGTGCAGCCAGGCATCCTAGCGCTGTTGGGGCCGTTGTGGAGATTAGGAAAGCTATTGCCCAGAGTTGCAGAGTGGGGCCCATGATTAGAATAGGCACTGAGGCGAGAATTATCAGGTCCGAGGAAATTGAGCCCAAGACCTGCCAAGGCGGGAATTGAACCCTGGTCCCAGGCCTGACCTCTGCATCAGTGTCTGCCGCTCTAACCATGGAGCCACACTTCTCCCGTGGTTGATGATACTCCTTAGAGCCACCAATACCCAGGCTGAAAGGCAGCACAATAATGTGCACACACACACACACCAGGGGCATCGTGTAACACATGTTTGTTTTTGATGGAACGTTTGAAATGCATGGCAATCACACGTGTAAGGCTAATGTACAGAGCATGAATATTGATCAAGATGATCGTTGCATGTTGTGTGTAGTATGAGATATGTGTATACAGGAAAACACTTTCCCAAAAATCTTTCTAAGCAGAAGAGGTGTCTCTCATCAAACGCTGTAGAGAGAATGAGTACAATGGGTGGGGGTGTACAACTGTTACAATGGGAAATGTTATGAACCAATCAAATGCTTTTTTTTAAGGTCACATGGCAAACGCGCACCGAGCGCGCAGTGAGGCCACCCCAACGCGATTTGACAAAATATATTTATCATAATATAAGTTTATTACAGTTAGATATAAATAAATGTTTAAAATAATTTAGATTTTTGCATGCTCTCATATACTGTTTAAAGTTATTTAGATATACTTTTGAGACAAAAAAGGGAATGGCGTACCAGGTGCTATACTATACGTCTGTGATGTAGCACAGGGCCTGGCAGCATGTAGTCGCAAAGCACAGTGGGTGCGACCCCATATGTACATGACGTAAGCGTGGCTTGGTGGATACCAAAGTAGCACCAGGGGTGACTTCATGCGCATATGATGTTACGTGGGACATGGTGCCACAAACTCGTCGGATACGAAATGCGCATCATTTATGAGTTTAGAAATATGACGGATAGGATTTGTGTGGTGATGGAGCTTGGTACACTACCTGTGTGGAAGTGCAGTTTTCTCTACCATAAAAAAAAATACATATTTTTTGGGGAAGATATAAAACATTACATAATTTTTAAAGTAAAAAAAAGAAGTATAATAGGGTTCCAAAATATATAAAATTATAATTGAAAAAATATAGGTTTTTCTTTTCTGCTTGCACCTCTTCCCCTTCCGTATGCCTGTTCTGGTGGTCTTGCACGTAATGTCATTCCCGATTGTAGAAAATGGTACTCTTCTAGAGGTTTGAAGGTAAGAATGTTCCTGCCACTGTGGTCCATTTTCTCCTCACCATCCGAGTAGTACTCCGGCCCAGATTCAGAGATCCTCGTTTCTTGGTGCTGCCTGGTTGCCCCCAGCTGCTTGAATTGTTTAATCGCGCCGTCATACTTTTTGCCAAAGGTCAGTATCCTCCCTCTGGCGTAGTCCTGTTTGTCACCTAGAAACATGCGTTTCTTTTTCTGTTTTATTTTGTCTTAATATTTGTCCAGTCTGCTTTCCATATGTTCAAGTGCTTTTTTTATTTCTTCTTTGGCATCATGTTTATCAAGGTCCTCCTTGAGTTTCTCAATGTCCTTGATGACTTGCTCAAGCTCTATGGCTGCATACTTCGACAAAAGACTCAGCATATTTTTACAGGTTCCTGCCATGAGCCCTGACCAGTCTTCTAGGAGCTTGGGATGGGGATTTTGGTAGGTCCGTGTTATTAAAATACACAGTCCTCTCGGGACCCTGCCTACCTCGATATAATTTTCTAAAGATGTTACTTCCCACCAACAATTGATCTCTTTTTTGAGTAATTTCTCGTACTGGAACAGCATCTGTTTAAGGCTTTTATCAGATGGCGACGTTGCATGTTCCGCCTCTTTGGTGACTTCAGCTGTGTTTTCCGTTTCACAGAATAGGGATCTGGCTTCGTCTGCCCTCCCTGCTCGGCGGTTTCTGGGTGTTTTTTCCGCCGCTTGCAGCCGCCGCTTGTTTCCCTCTCATCATAGTTCCCTTCGAATGGTTACTTTTAAATGCGTTTTTTGGTGTGGCAACACGGAAAGGGAAATCCCTGCCGCGTTGTGTCCCTAGTCGGTAGCGCAGTATCCCTGATGATTGTTTTACAGCATACTGGTGCGGTGCCTGTATTGTGAGCTAGTATAATGCCGGTCCGTGATCGGGCATAGTAGCGCGCACCTTCTGGGGCACGCCTCCCAGCCCTACACTCACCAGCACACTCCCAGCCGAATGTAGGCGTTTCCCAGCAGTGTTCTTTCGGCGGCGGGAGCAGGACTTGGCAAAAGTCGGTTCGGAACGAAAGTCTCCCGACGTGTCCGCTCCACTCCAGACGGGGTTGGTGCGAGTCCCGGGTGTCGGGAACCCGGAAGTAGATTCACGAAAGTTCTCCCGGTGTCGTTAACCAAGGTGACAAAAGAATCGCACTCCAGGGTCCGTGTTTCTAAGTATAGTATTTATTGGCGAAGCTTTTCGGCCAGACCTGCCAAACCTGAAAGAGGAGTTTATACCTTTCCTTCATCGCCTGCGTGGAAGTTGAAGTCGGCAAAACTGCGAATTGGATATATATATACATATATATATATATACACATATATATATATATATATATATATATATATATATACAATTCGCTGTTGAAGTTGAAGTCGGCAAAACTGCGAATTGGATATATATATATATATATAATTCGCAGTTTTGCCGACTTCAACTTCCACGCAGGCGATGAAGGAAAGGTATAAACTCCTCTTTCAGGTTTGGCAATATTTTAATGCTCACATTTGAATAGCCATTACGCGTTTCGACTGTCACAGCAGCCTTGATCACATAACGAAATGCGTTTGCCATTGTTTTTTAAATACCACCCCAACGTGTCACGTGAGTCCCAATAAACATAGAAAACATACTATAAAAACACAAATAATAATGTGCAAAATAGGGCAAGCCTTGTCATAATAAATAACAACAATATATTCTAGTAGCACCAGCCGGTGCTGTGGTAAAACATATTAAAAGAGAATATAAAAGCCACAATGAATATTGAGTAAAATGCCAAGAGTCCCATGACCTAATACTGAAATGAAACGACATACTATCAGCGCTAATACAAAATACTTCTGGTTATAAAACATGTCTGTAAATTTTGTTTTTTTAAAAGACTTGTTAGTGTAAAATTCAAAACAAAGCATCGTCTTGAAACACACTTGCAGCCACTAATGGTGAAGTAGTGCTTGATTTGGTAAGATATAAAACATGAGATCATACCAATTCCGTTATGAATCTCAGGTAAAAGAATCTTATATAAAATTAATTTACACCTTATATCAGCATGAATGCCAAAATATCATATGCTAGACCATACTAAACATATGTATTCCAAAACCCCTGACCAAAGCAGCTCTATACCTCATTAAACGAATGCAATGCTGTGCTTATGAAAAAGCAGCAAAATAGGTCATAATCAATTGATAATTAACTAACTCTAAGCAGATATAACCACTATACTACTTATGAGGCAATATATTTCGACCAATTTTCCGAAAGCCCTATGTGCAAATAACGCAATTTAAAGTGCAATGTGTCCAATAATAAAGTTTAAATAGTGTTATGACTTAATACCAATATTATATGTTAAAAAACACTTCTAAAAAACACTTCTAATTTGATAACATGTTTATGGGATTTTTTTAAAAGCAGTTTTATATAAAACAATCTGTGTGATCACTAGATGGTATTTGTAAACATGATACAGTGAGACTGAAACCTAATATAGAAAACACTACCTATTGAAATTTCTATAGCAAAATAGTAAATGTTTTCATCATGTAATGATACTAAGATGGATGGGAACTATGTCCTTAATGATTATACAAGTAATAGTGAAGGTCCTCAGTAGTGTTGAGACCATTCGGGGCCTTACTGTCAAATTCCATTATCATGTGTGTCTCCAGTTTTCTAATCATAAGCTCGCTATTACCCCCTCGCGGAAGTACAGGAATAGCAGCTACCACATAATAGCTTTAGAAACTTTGGGGTCAGCCCATGCATTGAAATCATGTAAAAAAAAAAAGAGGAGCTCTAGCAGCATGAAAATGTAGGGAACTTGCAGGGAGGACAACTTTTTATTTGCATACTCCGGTGGGATGACTCGCCTAATGTGATTCCATCATTTTCAATGATGTAGAATCACTTAAACTTTAAAAGGCATTGCTGCCCCAAAGTCAACAAGCATTGGCATAGCCAATAAGTTACGCCTTTGGGACCTTATAAGTATTTAGTTATGCAGCACAATATCCTTGGTGCAACAACATCAACTATTGCATGGATAAACACTTATAAGGTCCCAAAGGCGCGACCTATTGGCAATGCCAACGCTTGTATTTTCACTGCTCTCAATAACTTGTAGTTACCTTTATCCAATTATAAAATCAGAACTGAACATGCTCAAATTCATAGAAAACGTAGGCTGACTGAGTCCGCATGGGAAGGGGAACAGGGGAACTCTAAGGAATGTGTGCTCTTTAACAGAGGGTTCGCGCTGGACCGGTTTTTGGTATGGGCGAGCTGAGCCAAGGCCGCCAGTTTTCAGAAGGGCATAAAGTGCTGTCTGCATTAAGGTCATGCAGATAGCAGAGTCCCTGTCACCTGCTCCGGTGCTGCAGGCACGGTTTAGCACCCAGTCAGCCTGCTTTCTTGCCCTCCCATCTCCTGCTGCCACACACCATTAACCCCCTCGAACAACTTGGCACCAGTGCGGGATGCTACAATGACAATGGCTGATTCTGGCTAAAACAAGGCATTAATTTCTGGAGAAGTTTGCTCGTAGGCAAACCATTTAAGCCGGATACTACAACCTTGGGAGTAACCATCTAAGCTCCATGGTAGCACTTCCTGGAGAGGGAAATTTGTGAGGCTAAAAAATGACTGATGACATGGCTTTCAAATGGTAAACAGCTGGTACTTTTGCCCTGAAAAAGGGAACGCAGCTTCCAGAGATGAGCAGAGTGGACCAAAAAAGGAAGCATCATTTAGTCTAAGTAGCGACAACTGAACTGAAATGGTGCTCTGGAATAGCGGGGCTCCCTCAAAAGGACGGACAATCGAGGTGCGCTCTGGAGTGTTCTGCGGTGAAGAAACACAAAACTCAGCTTTAAATACAGCCACACAAACCCATGCTGAGACCCGCTCCTTTCTCTTGCTTACTTCTCACCAACGTACCTGAAGCTGTTACCGTATGTTACAGCCCAAGGAGTCCTCTGACCTCTCGGTTGAAGATGGGGGCTCTAGCCCATGCCGTCGCAGGCCGGGCTCACACTTTTACTCAGGTGGGTGCAAGCAGCAAAGCCACAGAAACACAACTCAAGGTCAGCTTGCGCAGGCGCAGCCTTCTCTCTGACCTTGTGGTTTGTACAACGTAGATGAACGTGACCAGCCTTACGCAGCACGGCGCAAAGCCCCTGCGTAAATGAAGGCGTAACTTTTTATTTTAAATAGAAAGGTGAGCCTTGCACCTTTGTGCAGAGGATTCAGATGTGGAATCTTGTAGAGAAAGGACTGCATTCCTGTACACTGATGTACCTTATACCAGATGATGTGAGCAGATATCTCCCATGTCTGCCCTTCAGGCAAAAATAACAAGCGCGCGCCTTGCGCTCTAAGTTTAAAAAAAATATATTTGACGAGAGGCAGCGGGGGGGCGGGAGAGGAGGGGGCCTGTGCCTGTTTTCCTTGCGGGAACGAGCAGGAACATCTGTTAATTACAAACAGATGGTTTGAAAGCTCGCTCCCACAAGGGAATCGCCAAACATGCACGCGTTGCCATTCAAAGTAATGCAATGCGAGCACGTTTTTCACTGCAAAACTGAACCGATTTCTAAAGGTAAAAGAAACAAAATAACTTACATTAGGTGAACATGGTGTCCACAATGACAGATAACCTGCCATTCTTCAGGCAACAAATAGAAACAAGCATTTGCAATGCAATAGGTCTCGCATTTGCGCTAGTTTGAGCTATTGGCATTGTAAATGGCAATGCCTTTTATTGATGTTTTGGTTTCAAAAACAAAAATAAAAGGCATTGTCATTTACAATGCCAGTAGCTTAAACTCCCATAAATGCGAGACCTATTGCATTGCAAATGTTGTTTTTGTTTATTGAAACCATTTCCTACCAATATCTTACAAGACTTTTTTTGTTTTTGTTTTACCGAAAATGTTCACTCATTTGCTCACGAGACACCAGCAAACAACATATTGCTCCAAACGCATACTTTTGTGTATGACATTTTTCAAAATCTAGCAGGAAAATAGTACGCACTTTACTCACCATATTTACCAGAAGGAAGAGGCATAGGCGCTTTGAATTCTAATACTGTAAAATGCAAATTGCTCACGACCTGTGCATGTGTCTTAAATAGATTTTTGCTGCAGTGATGTAATGCGACTGCTGTACATCAGGGTCACTCGTCTGACAGTCAGAAGCCCAAGAAGAGGATGTGGCTATTAGACATATTCTTCTACTTATGGTAGTGCTAGAATTTGGCTAGACCTGTGCTCCTTGTCCAATTTTGAATTGAATCATGTCTAATTGCACAAAGGTATTTCAAGCTGGGCAACCAGGTTCGAGTCTCGGCAGGGACACTCTCGGAAAATCACTGAATCTCCCTGTGCCTCAAAATTAATGTGTCCTCCTATATTTCAACTGGTGCTCCTGTAAAGCACTCTGACACCTTTGGGTCGAGTTTGCGCAATATGAAACTGAAAAAAAAAATCAAATTCAAGCTGTCCCTCTTTGGGAATTTCTGCTTGGAGTCTAGCGCTCACTTGGACGGTATCAGTTTCCGCTCCATTGTTTGGTTTCCAAATCCCAGCTGTCGCTTTGGTGCCAAGTGAAAGCAATCCTTGCCTCGCTCGCAGAGGTGCACACATGAAGTCATTAGAGTGAACAGTTCAGGGGCTATTACTGGCCGCACTGGTAATGAAGTTTATTAAATGGCCTTTGCATCCCGACAATTAACTTTTCCTATTTTTTTTTTTCTTTCCAAATGAGTCTTGACTTTCACAGACAATTATTCCAAGACCCAATGCGGAAAGTTTGTCCATCTGCTGCACTGGATAGCTAATCGCACAGCTGAAAAAAAAAATCTTGGAAATGAAAAACAGCTTCTGCGCAGAGCGGACAGACCTTTAGTTGACCAGGAGTAAGTGACAAACGTGACTACTATTTAGAATATGGCGCGCTTTCAATTCGGAGTATGGCCTGGTACTCTCCCAAGTCCCCTCTTTAGGTCGAGCCATCGCAGCGTATGCGCTGCAAAGGAAAACAACCTTTTCCTAGCACTTATGATTTTCAGCCAAGCACGTGCTCGTGTTGCCATTGCCATCAATGTCAACGCGTGCACGTCAGGAGATCCACTCGCGGGAGCGCGCGGCCCATCTGGTCGCAATTATCGCTCCCGCGAGCGAATCGCGCCCCTTCTGCTGCGGCGCGAGTGCTTTTTTTCTATTCCTCTCCCTCTCTCTTCCCATGTATGGAGATCTGGCTCCGGCTCCATCTCGCAGCAAGACTCATCCCTCTCTCTGTTGCCTGCTCAGATGCAGCCCCTGGCGTTTCGCTGCGTGCAGAAGATAATCAAGAAGAACAAGTGGGTGAAGGAATGGCCCTGGTGGAAACTCTTCACCACCGTGCGCCCCCTCATCGAGGTGCAGCTGACCGAGGACCAGATCTGGGGCAAATATGTACTCCACCCGGCGCTGGTGGGGGTGCAGGCATGCAGCACTTTCAGTTGTGAATATACACTGATCCAGCACATTTATCCTAAAATGTGGGGGCCAATCATGCTTTGTACAATGCATCTATGCTGCTGCACGGCTGCTGCCACAGGTGTGTAACTTACTTCTCTGGTGTGAGATCATTCTTAGATTACAGTGTCTACCTCTGATCCACTCAAAGCAGTGACTTACGCTGTAGATGCTTGGGGGCCGCGCTTGTCTTTCAGCGCTTGTTTCTCATATTTACGCATTTTACTTTTAACATCCCCATGTTGTAGGCAGTCGGCTGCGATCGCATCACTTACCAACTATTATCAAAATATCCACTCATTGCTCCGGGTGTAAATTGAACAAAAATGCAATACATAAAGTGACAGGTGGACTGGCACATGAAGATGTGAATGCACCTGCCATATGTAAACACACATGTAACTTAACAAACATCCCCATGATGTAGGCGCGCTGCTGCGATCGCATTTCTTACCAGTTATTGTACAAAACTGTCTACTTCAGTAATAAAACGGGCACCTGGACACCCTTATGTTTATGTGCTTTATGGTGAGGTGGTCCGAGTGCGAGCGCGCAACAGCTTCTCACAGTGTGAATCCTGCAAGGGGCCCAGATCCTTGCCGCACGTGCAGTGTGCACTGCCCTATACATGCACTGCAGTCAAAATATCCACTCAGTCAGTCAGTCAAAATTTACTTTATTTGGTTTATCACAACCATAAAGCATACATATACAAAATTTCAGTTAATTAGCAGAAGATAAAAATTCATTTGCTTAAAATATATTTTCTCATTCCTTATTTAAAACATTTTATTCTAGACCCTGTCTTTAGTCTGTTTCAGCTTTTAGAAACTGAGTCTCTACAAAGTTCATGAATTTTACCCCGCGGCATATTAGGATGTTTGAACCTGCTCCCAACCAGCTGGTGACAGCTTGCCTGCAGGTACGGATCTGCAGCATATTTAAAATTGGTTTCAATAAAAATCTTCTCTCGTCTTTGGTGGACTCACATGTACACAGGAGATGGCACAAGGTTTCCGTGTGGTAATCACATAGTCTACATCCTGGTCCCTGGTGTGTGTCTTTCCATGACGGGATCAAGTCTTTTGAAAAATGGTCACCCATTCTGAAGGCCATAAATTTCGTTTTTAAAGATAGCTGGAAGTGTGCAACGAGGTAGGATTGTGGTTTTAATCGTTTATACGAGTTTAAAACGGTCCATCCGTGTCGCCGTTTGGCCAAAGTCTTTTTATCTTCTATCAATGATAGAGATTTGGCATTTAGCTTGCAAATCTTTTTAAAGGATGATTCTTCTGGTTGACTATTCCAGATCTCCTCTATTTTAAGGGTTTCTAGTGATGCTCGCAAATCATCACCCCATGAATTAGGTTCCTGTTGGTCGTATTGTTTTTTAATTTCTTGCCAACATGAGTTATTTAAAGATCCTATTTCCGCGGATCTCAATTTCCAACACCATTTCACTAGGACTGCTTTCCTTTGGTATATTTGATTTTGCAAGCCAAATTCCAGCCTTATTTGTGCCAGGGCTGATCCTTTATAAAGGTGAAACACGGATTTGTATATTTTTGTCTGGAGGGTGTTTAGGATGGCTGCTTCTTTCCCATGCCATATTTCCGATCCATATGAGAGGGATGGTAAAACTTGTGCTACCATTACTTTTAGCAGATGGTCGTATGATGGGCATTGCAATTTCTTTTGGAGGGTTCTGTACGCAAAGCTCAGTGATTGTGCTTTTGCAGCGATGTTTCTTTTTTGATCTAGAAGGGACATATTTTTACTTATTGTGACCCCCAGATATTTATAAGCAGTTGTTTCCTCGATGTGTTTGTCCTTTGTGTACCACTTGAAAGATCGTCTGCTTGTGCCCGCCAATCTCACCACTTTTGTTTTTTTAGTGTTTAATTCCAGACCTTCTCTGTCGAAATAGTCCGTTAATTCGGATATTGTTCTTTGGAGGCCTATCGGGGTTTGACTTAAGACTACAATATCATCCGCATATTGTAGAAACTGGATGCTTTCATTGGCCAATTTTGGTGGGTGTCCATTCACGTTCAAATCTGTCAGGTATATGTTAAAAAGGCTTGGAGAGAGCACGCTGCCCTGTTTGAGGCCGTTTCTTATTTTTAATTCTGCGGATATTCTTCTCCTTTCTCCAAGCTTTACTTTTGCCCATGTTCCGTGGTATAATGCCATTATTGTTTCAATTAATGCCGGCGGAAGACCCCAAAGATCCAGTTTTTTCCATAGGCGTTGTCTTGGAACTCGGTCGAAGGCGGATTTCAGGTCTATATAGCAGGCTATTAATCCAGTCTTCCTTTTACCCGCTCCTTCGATTAGTAATGACAATGCTGAAAGATTGGTTATGCAGCCCATGCCTTCCATAAAACCCGTTTGGAATTTGGGTACTATTTTATTATCGTATATCCATTGAAGGAGGAGAGTCAATATGCAAGATGAAAAGAGCTTTGCCTCCACGTCAATTAAAGCTATTAATCTATAGTTCTGGGGTTCCATTCTGCATCCATTTTTGTGTATTGGGTGGAAGATGTTGCCTTGCCAGGACTGTGGTATCTTTTTTTCTTTATAAACGTAATTGAATAGCGGTGTCAGGTATTTTGCCCAGAAACCGGGGTCATATTTGAATAAAGCGTTTGGCATCCCATTTGGGCCTGCTGCTCCTTCCGCTTTCATTTTTCTTATTAGGGCGGTTGTTTGTTTGATGGTTGTCAGAGGTGCCTGTTCCTCTAGGTGAGTGCTTTTTTGCTGGTCATTTTTTCTTTGTCCCAAATCTGTTTCTTTTTGGTCTTGACTTTTTTAAGGTTTTTATTTATTTCTTTATTATTTAGGTTCCTGTGGATGTTGTATAGACTTTCAATATAAGCGGCCCATGTTGTTTCGCTTATACCTATGTTGTATTGTCCACCCGCTCCTTTTGATAGTTTATTATTATGTTCCAAAATTCTCCACTATTAGGTAGTTTACTTGTTCTTAATAGATCTTCCCAAATTTCCTCTGTGTGCGTTTTTTTTAGCTTTTCTGCAATCCTCTTTATATTCTTTTCTCATTTTTTGTATATTGTTATTATCTACTTCTTTTCCTAACCTCTTTTCTGCAGCCTATATTCTTAATTTTTTCGCGATTTCCCTTTTTTTATCTCTTAGTTTAGTGTTGTCCCACAGCTCTTTGTTAGCTTTGTGTCCATAATTTGCTTGTGTTTTTACCGAGAATTTTCCTAACTCAAATTTATGTAAGTTCTCCCATTTTGTTGTGGGTGATTAAAATATCCACTCATTGCTCCATGTGTAAATTGAACAAAAATGCAGCACATGCATCAGCAGGTGGACTGGCACATGGAGATGTGAGTGCACCTGCCACATATAGACTCACATGTAACTTAACAAACAGGCCTAGACTACCTCGATCGATGTGATGCACGGGGCTGGCTCTCTGCCCCTCTTATAAGATGCACAGTGTGATCTTCAGTTTCATGTGATGATTGCACAGAGCTGGCTCTCGGCCCCGTCTTACACAATGTAGTGCCTAAGGGAGGGAGCAGGGCAGGGGGGCTCGACCAGACTCCCCTTCACAAGGCTGCAGGGGGGACAACTGCCGCCAGCCTGAGTTTTCAAGGTGGTTATTTGATTTCCTTGGAGAAGCGGTGAGGTTGTCGCTGTGCAGACTTGAGGGGAGCGAGTTTTATCCTTTCTTTTCTCTTCATGTACACCCCCCGCCCGATTGTAAAATGTCCTCTTATTCCCACTGTCCTTACCACTTCTCTGCACGTCGAAAGGCGTGCTCCAGTGTCTTTCGTGCTATAATTGGGTATCATAGTGCAAAGTCAGATATAGGGGGATGTAGCTCAGTGGTAGAGCGCATGCTTCACATGTATGAGGCCCCAGCTTCAATCCCCGGCATCTCCAGACTTTTATTTGGTTTGCCCTTTATTAAATTTTGGACTTTTTAAAAATCCTCTGTATAAACGCAGCATGTTATTCACATCGTGACTAGGGCAATTTTTTGTTTCATGCAGTCAAAAGGGACATTTTACACTCAAAACACCAACAACTAAGCATTAAGAATGTTAAAACCCCACACTTGCAGTGAGAAAATAGATATTCTGTTAGCCTTACAAATAATCTTTTTACTTCTGGAGACCATCAATTAATCATTATTGGTGCCGGGGCCCCCACTTGCTACCCCAAATCATTATTGTAATCCAAGGGCCCCCTCCACTGAGTCATGACTGCTAGCCAAGGGTCCCAACTTAAGCATTGTTGATGATTTGAACCACAAAACTATAAACAATAAACGCGCGTTGATGTCATTTACCACACTGCAAAGTAATAAAGCTTAGTATGTAGGGCATTTTTTCAGATTCATGGATAATCAAAGTTTATCCATTTTATTTATTTAAAAAACAATGCTTTTAATTCATCTCATAAGGTCCCAAAGGCGAGACCTATTGGCTATGCCAATGCTGGTTATACCTTTGGTGCCCACCACCAGCCCTTGTCCAGATGGGGTCTCCCTCCCTCCTTCAAGGCAAGTATTGAGACCACACCAATTTTGGATTAGGGGTTGTAAACCCCTGGCCGTATTTATTTATTACAAAATTAAAAAACATTATTTATTAACATTGTGTACAATTACGCAGAAAGGCCAGATACATTGTTAGACCGATGATGTCACATGGCTAACCTTAACTCTAATACACACGACACTCCTACTGTAAATCTAACAATGCATATATGCACTTTCTGCGTGTCCCCTCTAGAGCCTACGGCAAGGTCAATTACTGGCAGCCTCCTGTGCCTTAAACTCCATAACGGAACTGTGGAAATTCTGCATACTTGCACCCTGATGCGCATGCTGGGGTGGCCACAGGCCCACTGGGAAGAATGGCTCCCCCAGCCCCTGCACCCCAACAACCTACCTACCGGCTGTCACTGCCCCTGGAGTTACATGTTTCTGACCGCTAAGGACCGAAGACTATGCTTACCAATCATGACCTTACCGCCTGACTGGAGACACACAACTAAATACGACATTATTACCTGAAATCAAACAACATGTACCGACATTTATTCAACATTACACACTTCAATTAGATAACTCTGTATTAACCAATCCTGTACTTGACAAGCTTACAAATATTGACACTTTTATTACAAATTCACCGAAACATCACATTTACATTAACTATCTCCTGAGATACCTGCAATAAAGTAAGAGAACAAGCAAACATATCAAATTTACATTACTTCTATCTCTTGAGATACCTGCAATAAAATTTAAAAGAACCTAACAAATACCTTATTGACAGACATCATTTAACATGTACCCACTCATTAAGCTTACATTAATGCTATCTCCTGAGATACCTGTAATGCAAAAACTTTAGAGAAACATCAAAATACATTCCTGACCAACCCATTTAAATTGCCTGCCTTAGGGAATGGTTGGTGGGGAAAAGAAATTACGGGACGCTGGTGGCCTGGGCGCTGTGCCCGTGGGGAGCATAAGAACAAGAGACTGTTCTGCTCCCCACACCCCCTTTTAAAAGAGGGGGCATGGGCCAGTCTAAACTGGTAGGACCCCGCTGCTGGGTGTCCGTGTGAACCGCAGTCCCCGCTTACTGGACATTTATGGGGGAGGTGGGAGTGCTCCCACCTCCTCCTTTCCCCTGGGGACAGGCTCGACCACCATATGGATGGTGCGCGCTATTTTAGCGCTCTGCCTTGTCCATATGGCCTGGTACTCCCCCAAGTCCCATTTGTATACCTTTGGTGCCCACGGCCAGCCCTTGTCCGGATGGGGTCTCCCTCCCTCCTTCAAGGCAAGTATTGAGACCACACCAATTTTGGATTAGGGGTGTAACCCCAGCTTTATTTATTTATTACAAAATTAAAAAACATTATTTATTAACATTATGTACAATTAAGCAGAAAGGCCAGATACATTGTTAGACCGATGATGTCACATGGCTAACTTTAACTCTAATACATATGACACTCCTACTGTAAATCTAACAATGCATATTTACACTTTCTGCCTGTGCCCTCTAGAGCCTACGACAAGGTCAATGACTGAAGTTACATGCAGCTGCATGACATAAGCTGCCCTGTGGCACGTGCAGAGAGATGGTTAGCAGTTGTTCTGGTACCGGCATTGGCCACAAAATGGTGGTGCAAGCTGCAGGGTCCCTGGCACTATGATGTAGCAAAGTGAATACTTATGACCCATGAAGGTGGGGCACCATGGGTGCTCCTATTCTAACGAAAGAGTAACCTCAAGTTGTACAGTAGTGCTCCTTGGAAAACATATGATGAAAACAGTGAAGGTAGCGCGCCGATAACACGCCTGGGCTGTCCTTAATGATAATCAGCCTCTCAAATTCGTGCCTAGCACAATACCTGTTGCATCACATGAGGGACAATGTTACCCTATGAACCTTGGAATCAGACCATTCAAAGAGAGTTCTCTGTTTTCCATTCTCATACCTATGCAAATTGGCATGTGCGATAAATCCAGATACATGTGACGGAGGATGACGGGTGAACGGATTCTATTGCTTATCTCTTTGTCCTCCAGGCTTGCGGTGCAGGACACAGCCACTTTGATAACACACAGATACACTCACACAATAACCACCATTTGTTAACACCTAAGTGGTAAACCTTTGCACAGTAACAACCGCTTGTTAACTCCTAAGTGGTGACACTGGACACAGTCACGCAGTAACACCTACGTGGTGACAGTCACATTCACGCTGTAATACAGTCACATTCACGCGGTAACAGCTACGTGGTAACACCTTGGTCACAGACACGCGTTAACACCCCCACGGTAAAACACCAATGTGGTAAACTTCAAAAGTGGTAAACATCTACATGGTAACACCCACTTGTTAACACCTACGTGGTAACACACAAACACAGTCACGCAGCAACACCTAACGTGGTAACACCCAGTCATGCACCAACACCCAGGTGTTACCACACAATCACATTAACACGGTCACACGTACGTGGTAAGACCCTGGTCACTGCCACGTGTTAACACCCCTGTGGTAAAACATCAATGTGGTAAACTTCAAAAGCAGTAAACACCCATGCGGTACTCATCACACCCGGGCCATAGAAGCTGACTTGAAAATACCACCTCTGTACTGGACGAGACCCTGTGATTCGACATATAATCCCCTGGGAAATATCTGAACAGGCTTAGTTTTAGTTATAAAATGCACACTAATTTATTTAAACAGAAAACACAACTTATGTTTCTCCATGATGCTGTTGTATTTAATGAGCAATGCCATGCGAAGATGGCCAGCGCTTCTGTATTTGGATGTCGGAGGCACTTGAATCCCATCCCTGTTCCTGTCCTCAGTCAGTCAAGTAAACCAACCCTTCACTACACACTTCAGAGCGCATCAGTGCACCACAGTGAGCTGAAACCATCTAGGAGCACAGATACCAGGCCTCAGCATGGCCTCGCCCGAAAGTGGCGGCCGCCAACACGCAGTTGTGCATTAATGTGTAGTAATGAGTGTGGCATGTCCTGTCTTTTGGTGGACAATAACACAAAGAGGCAGAAAGAAAAGAGAGTAACTCCTATGCCATATTTCATGGGACATTAGTTGACCACGGTGGGCCGCATTTAATTCCCTGCCCACATCGGTACTAAATCAAAACACGGGTAAGCTCCTCGAGGGGCTTTAATGACGTGCTCTCCACCTCAAAGGAGACACCAGCAGTGTAAAAAACATCACGTTTATGCCCAAGGGAACGAAGCATGTTGTGAAAGTAATATTTCGAACAAAGCACCTATCACTGCACTGGACGCAACTGTGCGAAAGAACAGCAGGGCAGCCTTCCACAAATACACGACTCTACTCTCGCGGCTCAAATCCCCAAAAACGCTTGATTACGTCCCTGCTCACATCGGTGCTAACTCAAAAACCACGGGTAAGCAACTCGAGGGGTTTTTAAATGACACTCTCTCCGCGCGAAAGGAGACAGAGAGAAAAGAGAGTAACTCCTATGCGATATGCCATGGAAAATTAGTTAACTACAACAGGCCGCCTTTACTTCCCTGCCCACATCGGTACTAAATAAAAACCCGGGTAAGCTCCTCGAGGGGTTTAATGAAACTCTCTCCGTGCGAAAGGAGACACCAGCATTGTAACAATTCATCACGATTTTGTCTAAGGAAACGAAAGCATGCAATGAAATTAATATTTCCCAAACCAGCAGGTATCACTGCACGCAAATGTGAGAAAGAACAACATGGCAGCCTTCCATTCCTTGCACATATATAAACCAGCTTAGTGCATTGAACTAAGTTTAACGCCCAAATACTGGTTGACCTGTATTGAGCTTCCTTGCCAATGGATCGGAAGGTGTCCCCCACAAACAGCTGTGCTGTAGAGCGTGGTCGCTGCCCCCACCCGGGCACGCCCAGCAACTTAACTTCAAATTGAAAAATTGCTCCTGCTGCTCTCCTGGGCTCTGCACCTTCGAATACGGCTCCCCAACGACGCTGATGCTTCTCCTCCTGCTGAAGGCCTGAAATACGGACTCGCCCGCAGCTTCGGACAATTTCATGACGGTCTTTCTACCGCAACCTGGGTCCACCTGCTGCCTGTCCTCCAGTTTCACGCCACCACAGACCTGCAGGGAAACAAAAAGAAAAGAAATTACGGGCCGCTGGTCTCCCGGGTGCTGTGCCCGTGGGGAGCGTAAGAACAAAAGACTGTTCTGCTCCCCACACCCAAAACACAAGGAGGGAGGTACCCTTAGAACCAATATGGGACCGGGCAGACAAGTATAAAAAGAGAAGAAGTCCCTGAGCCTTAAGGATATACCTTATGTCGTAATATAGCCCACCTGAGATGTTTATGGGAGGCTATATTTGACCCAGAGAAAAAGCTATCTTTACAATCTAAATAGTAACTGTAATTATCACTAAATAGTGGCTAACAGTCAGTATAGGAACTCTGTGAACAACAAATAATGTGAATAGAATCCTACAATGTTTAAAAATACTCTAATGTGCACCAATATTTAAAATCATCAATTTATTATTAAAAATTAATAACATCATCAAATCTAGCAATACATAAAAATACAACAAATAACAAATAAAAAAACAAAAGTCGACGTGGCGTTTCGGTGTCTTGTGTAGATGGCAACACCTTCTTCAGGACGTTTTTTAAAAAAAATTCACTCATACTTTTGAGGAATTCAACTCATAAATGATATCTGGGTGTACTAGGATCGGATACAAATTTTCTTCTTAAGAAAGGGATGGATGTAATCCCATCTCGAAATGAGAGGAAACTTGAGGCTGAAATGCCGTTCCTGTCACCGGATCCTGGTACAGCCGCTTTCTCATGAGAAAACGGCTGTACCAGGATCCGGTGACAGGGAGGCCGCTTTTTTTCACGAAGACGCTAAATCCAAAATACGGAGAAAAATCACAGACTGTAGAAGGAAGCAAGTTCCAAGGCCCTTCTATCACACAACGGCATATCAGCCTCAAGTTTCCTCTCATTTCGAGTTGGGATTACATTCATCCCTTTCTTAAGAAGAAAATTTGTATCCGATCCTAGTACACATACGGTGGTCACACCTGGTACAGCCAAATACTGAATGTACATATGAATTTCTGTTCAGGTGGAATAATTGCCAAAAAATTCCATTGTGAAAAATAACAAGATATGCAGCCCAATGAATGAAAAGCTGCACCACCAAGATATCATTTATGAGTTGAATTCCTCAAAAGTTTGAGTGAATTTTTTAAAAAAAAGTCCTGAAGAAGGTGTTGCCATCCACACAAGACACGGAAACGCCGCGTCGACTTTTGGTTTTTTATTTGTTATTTGTTGTATTTTTATGTATTGCTAGATTTGATGATGTTATAAATTGTTAATAATAAATTGATGATTTTAATTATTGGTGCACATTAGAGTATTTTTAAACATTGTAGGATTCTATTCACATTATTTGTTGTTCACAGAGTTCCTATACTGACTGTTAGCCACTATTTAGTGATAATTACAGTTACTATTTAGATTGTAAGGATAGCTTTTTCTCTGGGTCGAATATAGCCTCCCATAAACATCTCAGGTGGGCTATATTACGACATAAGGTATATCCTTAAAGCTCAGGGACTTCTTCTCTTTTTATACTGCTCCCCACACCCCCTTTTAAAAGGGGGGCACGGACCAGTCTAAACTGGTAGGACCCCGCTGCTGGGTGTCCGTGTGAACTGGGCTTCCGATTCAGGTCCCACAGTACCCCGCCTACTGGACGCTTATGGGGGAGGTGGGAGGGCTTCCACCTCCTCCTTTCCCCCGGGGGACAGGCTCGACCGCTATAAGGGCGGAGCGTGCTATTTTAGCGCGCATCCTTGTCCATAACAATGGCTGCTTATCCCGGCAGTTTTTGCTTTGTTAGTCATGCGGCAAACCTATTACTGTGAGCGAGGTATCTGTTTGCTGCATGCTTAGAGTAAATGCAGAGCACAGTAATAACCCAACTGGATGCCGCCAGGATGAGACATAACATTAAATCAACAAGTATCATGTGTGGGGTGAGGGTGAAGGAAAGCCTTGAACTCCTCTCATGGGGAGTAGGGGCAAGTGTAGGATTCCAGCGACCAACACGAATGAGGTGAGAGGTGGTCATGCATGTGGTGGAGGAGGTTTAGTGCTGGAACTCTTGCCCTTTAACCTTTAGCAGGCACAGCCTGGGGAGTGTTTAGAAGGACAGTCCATGCTTTTAAGGCACAGTCTTTGCGTGGAGGCAGGGGCCTTGCTTGTGCATGAATGCATAATAAACTCTGCTGCCTGTCATCGGGCTCCGAGCACCGCCTCTATCGAAGTTGCCCTGGGTGGGCTTGGAGCTGATGATTGATTTCAACATCGAGAGGAACCCCCAGCTTTGAGTTCCAGTGTGTGCTTCCAGACTAGAAGGCTGATGGGAACCTGTGTGGGCTCCGGCTCCATGCCTCAGTGCTGACTGGAGCCCAGGGGCAGAGGCTGGGATCTGAATAGGGCGCTTGATGTCTGACCCCTGTGGGGGCTCAGGCTCTTTGCCTCAGTGCTGACTGAAGCCCAGCGTGCCTCTGTGTACAACACACCCGACTTCCCTGCCCCCCTCGTCGCGGCCTGGCAGCATGCATCTATTCACCGGTGTCTCCTGAACTGCTGTTCTCATCTGCTTCCTGCAGTACAGCGCTCTTATTGGGCCTCTGGGAGCTGATGTTACAAGTCAGTGGATCGTTGAATGAACTCTCTAAATGTGCTTCATTGCCGGGAAGGCGAGCCGGGTGCCTCTCTTATTGCTTTGGTGAGCGAAAGATTAACAAATGGGAGAGGAGGGGGAAGTGCTGAGAACAGGCGCCCTCGGAATGCCTGTGCGCCGGGACTAGTCTGCTTCACAGCCCTCGTGAAGACTTTTCTTATCTGCTTGTTAAATAAACAAGCAGGTATGAAAAGTCTTCACAACAGCCCTGAAGAGGTCGTGATTATTGTTTTTCCCGTGCTTTTGGTTTGCTGACTGTCACATGGGCTGAGTGAAAACAGATGCGCTTGTCACGATGGGCTGCATCACAAAACTGCAAGGGCATCAACAAAAGTGACAGCCAGCAAACAAAAAGCAAGGAAAAAACATTAATCATGACCTAAGTCAATTGCAAACAATCGAGACGCAGGGGCTTGGATTAAAGCTCCCCTTCTAGTTCTAGTACTAGTTACCATAGCCCTCGCAGGGCGAGTGGCGCATGCGCGCTCCAACGCCAGGCGAGCCCTAAAAACTTCTGCAGGTTAGTCACCTTTGTTATACGTTTGTATGATGAACTGATAGATTAAGTAAATGTTTAAAATAAGATAGCAATTGTGCAGTCAGTGTCCATTTTGGCTTTGGTGAAAACAACTTTAAAAGTTTAAGTGATGCATTCTACATGATTCAAAATTATGGAATCACATTGAGTCGTCCAACCAGAGGTTGCGAGTAAAAAGTTGCCCTCCTTGCAAGCTCCTTATATATTAATTCTGCAAGAACTTCTTTTTTTTACATGTTTGTGGTGTAGGCCAGGCTCTAGAGGGTTATAAGGGCTCCCCCTCTCTTTTTTTAAGTGTAACGCATTGGAATCATCCCTGAACCCTAAGTTATTATATTAAATTAGCAACTGCATCTGCTGATCTACCAGCGGGTGATGAAAATTGATAGAGGGTTAAAAAATAATAGCCTGAATAGATCTTTAAGCTTGTCCATAGGATTATGCTTGTCATGTTGCCAATTGGATGTAAGTCTTTCAAACATTTAAGCACGGTTTTCTGTATATTATTTAAAGAGGATAAAAGAAAGAGTCAAGGCGATCAGTACAAAAAAGAATCCTCAAAATAATGAAGATTCACTGTCTGCACACCCAGTAAGCTAACTTTGCTAAAGATATTCGTCTTATCTTATCTCCTTGATCCCTAAGCCCAATCTGAGTCCACTATTATTCAATATAAATTGCGTAAACTTAAACTACTGTTCATTCTGTAAGTAGAGTGAAATACACTGTCTTGTATTTACCCCCACATTTGCCTTATCTAATCATCTTCCCAAGTTTCTATAGCTATCATGCAGCTGACATGCCGTCGGCACTCCACTCAGCTCCCGACACCATGTTTGAGAGAGTTAGTTACATGACTTGCAGGTAAAGGCAAGTGTAGTGTCTATAAAATGTTCACCAGCATGTTCTGAAAAATACTACATGGGCACTGACTGCATCGGAATTTTGAGGGCCAAAAACTGCCAAAATTTGATACACAAATTTCCATCAATCAATCAATCAATGACACTTGTAAAGCGCGCTACATACCCGTAGGGTCTCAAGGCGCTGGGGGGGGGGGGGGGGGGGGGGGGGTGCCGCTACTGCTCGAACAGCCAGGTCTTCAGCTTCTTCCTGAAGGAGAGGTGGTCTTGGGTCAGGCGCAGGTCGGTCGGGAGGGAGTTCCAGGTCTTGGCAGCCAGGTAGGAGAAGGACCTTCCTCCTGTAGTCGCTCTTTGGATGCGGGGGACGGCGGCGAGGGCGTGGTTGGCTGATCGGAGGTGGCGTTTGGGAGCGTAGAAGTTGACTCTGCTGTTGAGGTAGCTCGGGCCTTGGTCGTGTAGGGCTTTGTGTGCGTGGGTGAGGAGGCGGAAGGTGATTCTTTTGCTGACGGGGAGCCAGTGAAGGTCTCTCAGGTGTCCGGAGATGTGACTGGTTCGTGGGATGTCGAGGATGAGTCTGGCTGAGGCGTTCTGGATCCGCTGGAGTCTCTTCTGGAGCTTGGCGGTGGTACCGGCGTAGAGGGCGTTGCCGTAGTCCAGTCGGCTGGTGACGAGGGCCTGGGTGACGGTCTTCCTGGTCTCGGTGGGGATCCACCAGAAGATCTTCCGTAGCATGCGTAGGATGTTGAAGCACGTCGAGGAGACGTTGTTGACTTGCCTGGTCATGGAAAGGGAGGAGTCCAGGATGAAGCCCAGGTTGCGTGCATGGTCTGTCGGTTTGGGTGCGGTGCCCAGGGCGGGAGGCCACCAGGAGTCGTCCCAGGCGGAGGGTGAGGGGCCCAGGATGAGGACCTCCGTCTTGTCTGAGTTCAGTTTTAGGCGGCTGGTCGTCATCCACTCGGCTACCTCTTTCATCCCTTCGTGCAGGTTGGCTCTGGCGGCGGTGGGGTCGTTGGTCAGGGAGAGGATCAGCTGGGTGTCGTCGGCGTAGGAGATTATGCTGAGGTTGTGTTTGCGTACGATGGCCGCGAGGGGGCTCATGTAGACGTTGAAGAGGGTGGGGCTCAGAGATGATCCTTGAGGGACGCCGCAGATGACTTCGGAGGCCTCTGACTTGTACGGTGGGAGGCGGACTCTCTGTGTTCTTCCGTCGAGGAAGGAGATGATCCATTCCAGCGCCTTGTCCTGGATTCCGATGTTGCTGAGGCGCCGTACTAGGGTGCGGTGGCAGACCTTGTCGAAAGCCGCGGAGAGGTCTAGGAGGATGAGGGCCGCTGTTTCTCCATTGTCCATCAGGGCTCGGATGTCGTCGGTGGCGGCGATGAAGGCGGTCTCGGTGCTGTGATTGGCTCGGAAGCCGGACTGTGAGGGGTCGAGGGATCCGTTCGTCTCGAGGAAGGCGGCCATCTGCTTGTTGACGGTCTTCTCGATGACTTTGGCTGGAAACGGGAGGAGCGAGATGGGGCGGTAGTTCTTGAGGTCGGTGGGGTCCGCTGTTGGTTTCTTGAGTAGGGCGCTGAGTTCGGCGTGTTTCCAGCTGTCAGGGAAGATGGTGGTGTCGAAGGATGTGTTGATGATGTCTCGCAGGTGGGGTGCGATGACAGCGTCGGCCTTGTTGAAGACGTGGTGAGGGCATGGGTCGGTCGGTGATCCGGAGTGGATGGAGTTCATTGTGCGGATGGTGTCTTCGGTGCTGATCGGGGTCCAGGCGTGGAGGGTGGTGGTGGGGGGTGGTTGTTCGGTCATGGTGTGCGTTGGTTGGTTGTTGAAGCTGTTGTGTATGTCCGCGATCTTGTTGTGGAAGTATGAAGCGAGGGAGTTGCAGAGGTCTTGCGATGGGGTGATGTCGTTGTTTCCTGCGCTGGGGTTGGAAAGCTCTTTCACGATGTTGAAGAGTTCCTTGCAGTTGTGTGCGTTGTTGTCCAACCTGTCCTTGAATGCTGTTTTCTTGGCGGCGCGGATCAGCTGGTGGTGTTTCCGGGTAGCAAGCTTGAAGGAGGTCCTGTTGTCCGGTGTCCGATCCCTTCTCCAGACTTTCTCGAGGGCTCGGCAGTTCTTCTTGGAGCTCTTGAGTACGTCGGTGAACCAAGGGGCCTTCTTGCTGCCGGGTCTGCTAGGCGGGGTCCTCAGTGGGGCGAGTTCGTCCGCGCAGTTGCTGATCCACTTCGTGAGGTTGTTGGCGGCCTGGCTGGGGTCCGCTGAGCTAGCAGGAGGGTGCTGGCTCAGGGAGGTGGTGAGCTGGTCTGCTGTGATCTTGTTCCAGCTTCTGCGGGCGGCCTGTTGTTGGTGGTGGTGGGTCGTCGTTCTCTTGAAGGTGAAGTGGACGCAGCTGTGGTCCGTCCATTGAAGCTCTGTGGCGTGGCTGAAGTCGATGTCTGTGCTGGAAGAGAAGACTGCGTCAAGTGTGTGTCCGGCGAGGTGGGTGGGGGTGGACACCAGTTGCTTGAGTCCCAGGTTGGCGAGGTTGTCGAGCAGGGTGCTGGTGTTGCGGTCGTTGTTGTTCTCCAGATGGAAGTTGAGGTCTCCCAGGAGGATGTAGTCAGCGGAGGGGAGGGCATGCAGGCTGACGAAGTCGGCGATGTCCTCGCTGAATTGTGTGCGTGGTCCAGGGGGTCGGTAGATCAGGGTGCCTCTGAGGGTGGTGTTCGGGTTGGTGTGGATCTGGAAATGCAGGTGTTCGGCGCTGGTCAGGGTGTTGTCGGTGCTGGTCGTGAGACGGATGGTGTTCCTGTGGATGATGGCGATGCCTCCTCCCATCTGGTTGGCGTTTCGGTCCCTCCGGACGATCTTGTAGCCCTCTGGGATAGCGATGGCGATGTCGGGAGCTGAAGAGGCGTTCATCCAGGTCTCCGTGAGGAAGGCAACGTCAGGGGCTGTGGCGTCTAGGAGGTTCCAGAGTTCGATGGCGTGTCTGTGGACGGAGCGGGTGTTGAGCAGGATGCACTTGAGGTGGGTGCTGCTGGTGTTCGGCTTGGCGGGTGCTGGTGCGAGGCTGGTCCGGGTGCAGGAGAACTTGCAGGCGTGGCAGCTGAAAGGTCCGTGGGTACGTCGCGGGGTGGCTTGATGGCATTCTGGGAGTCGGTCGGTGTTGAGTGCGGTGAGGGTGGCGGCGGAGTACGTCAGGCGGGTCGGTCGGGCTCCTCGTGGGCCAGGGGTCCTGGCACTGGGCGCGGTCCAGGCGCGGACGGGCGTAGACGGGCTTACCTTTGGCGCGCCTTCGGCGCACAATCGGCGCGCCCGCTGCGCGTGACCGCTGCGCGTTCGCACGGTCGCCATTTAAGGCGAAGTGCGCGGGTGGGCGGAGCAGCTGGGAGGCGGGAGCGGGGAGGGAACAGAAGAGAAAGGGGCGGGGCTTATGGCGGTGGCGGGAAGCGGGGAGGGAGATCGGCGAGGTAGGCGGGCAAGCAGGAAGGAGACAGGCACAATGGAGGTCAAAACACGAGGAGAACACGGCACAGCAACAAAACAGGCAACAATTTAGGTCAAAAACGGGGGAAAAGCAGTGAGAAAACGATCTAAGGCACAGAAGGAAAACAAGCACAAATTACAGTCAAAAACGGGCAAAAAACCAAGGGGAGCGCTCAAGGCGGCAGCGAGGCCGGCGCTGAGTCAGAGGCAGGCACTGGGGGCACACGCAGCAGCTGGTGGCCGTGCGGCGCGGGGGTGCCTCAGCATTGAAGGATGTCGGTGAGTTTTGCATCAATATGTTTCTATATCTCAGTGGTTCCATCTATTGCAGAACTGCAGTTGCGCAGTTAGACAACGCATACATGTGGTTGATTTCAATCCACTGCCTTGGTGGAGTGTAAAGGTAAGTCAAAACGCAAATGTTGTGACATCTGAATGAAGAATATTGGAAGGGGATGTTTGATTTGTGATTTGGGGTATTTTGCAATTATCACTCTCAGCCATAATGCACAATTGCACTTCCTTGGGGTCATAGACACTAGGATGAAGGTAACCGAGATAATTGGAGTGTTTATTTACCTGTGTTATGTGGAATTAGTAGATGGCTGTTAATAGCCTTATTGCCACCTTCTATTGGACATTAACAACTGTAAAAGGCCCTTCCCCTCGTGCTCCTGCATATATGTGTGGGTTCGTCAATCAACAGTAGCTAAAACCCTCTGCAGTTATATTAGCCATTCAGTGTCCTCAGCAGAGAACTGTACTACGTAATTCACTATTCCACATGCTATATGTATATTTTTTATCATCATATGGAATGTTAAACCTCTATTTACTCAAATACCAATAATACATACCAACTCTATACTTAAGAAGATTTCTTTTACCCTTGTGGTGCACGGGATGAGAAAATATGTTTTTTTTTATTAACTATGTTTATTTAGTCGTTAAGTGTTAGATTTATTGAAGATAAATAATTCAGTTGTTTTATAAATGTCTGTACATGATTGACATAGTGTAAAGATAGCAGCGTATTTTTATAATTCTCATGATAAAATGATAACCATTTCAATATACTTATTACTACAGGAATGTGCAAATTAACGTTGACTGGCGCTATTAAGAGCCACAAGCCCAAAAAGCAATTTTTCGATGTCGAAGATACAGTTCAATATGAATGTAATGATGGATATCACAGCCACCAAAGCAACATTGTGGGCACATCGGAGTGTACAACAGAAGGATGGCTATATATGCCACAGTGCAAAGGTATGTTGCCTTGCTTACATCGCTGAACTTCAGATCACTTAATTTCCATAGGCCAAGGGAGTCCACCTCTGGTCCATTAAGGTCAAAGCTCTGCCAGGTATGTTGTTAATCTATGTGGAATACATTTAGAATCTATGCTGCCTATTCACAAAGGTAGTTCTAATGCAAAATGTATTTACGCACTCTTTCATGGCTTTATGAATTGTCCTCAAAATATCTGAAATGGGAATGAATTGTGAATAATCGTGATCTAATTATTCAAATTAGTAGAAATAGCGAGGACTGTGCCACCCTTGCACTCTTACTGAGCAGGAGTTGGACGTTTTGGGGATGATACATAAGACCTGTAAGTGTACATACGAGTACCTCTACAGTGCGACTTCTCATACTCCTAAATGATTTTGTGAGATTAATCTTACTGTAACTATTGATGGTCAACATGCCAATCTTCTCTATTGACTACCTAATGCTTATGATTGTTATATTGTAGCAGCCAATAAAGCAGATTCTGTAAGCCTAGAGTAAGTAATTCAGTGAGTAATTTATTATGTTAGATTGATCAAAACCATTGCATATACATAACACATATAAATAACTTAATTTAAACAAGATTAACATTTGTTAAAAGTCCTTGTGCAATCCATCTTAGAAGTTGGTGTGGGTAAAAGAACCCACAGGAGAGTGTCTCCGGTTTCAGGTTTTCCTTTCTTCGTACAATGGTGTCATTTGATTTCAATGGGGACCTTCAATAGTGCCAGAATTATTTATTCTATTATTTATTTGTGCAAATTACCTCTGTGCAAGGTAGGCCCTCTTTCCTTATGTTTTGTTGTCCTGCTTGGCTGCCTTGGCTCTGCTGTGTATTTGTGTGTGCAGTCTCTTCTCTGCTATGTTGAGGAATTTTGTGAAGCTACAGATCTATTGTGTGGAATTAAATTTGAAGCAGGCCAGCACCTTCTCTGCAGATGTGAATCCCAGCTTGGTTGTAGATGGGTCGAAGAAGTAAACGTTGTTCTTTTGTTAGACTTTTCCTAATGTAGATTATGCGACAAGAACTTCCGGTCCATTAATGCATAGTCATCAGGTGTTGTCTCCAGGCTTCCTCTTCCAGGGTGGAAGGTGAGGTAGGATTAGCATTATACTCCGCTGATATTTAAAGTATTTTTTTTCAGTGCGATGTTGAATCCTGCAGTCAGGTACGATTGTGGTTTGGCTGCAACATAGTCGTTACGTACAAGCTAGCCATGTGCCCTTTTTGTAAGGGTGGTCTTATCTTCTGCCATTAACATCACTCTGAGGGTATTAGAGACCACTTTCTTAAAGCTAGTATGGGTCGCTGAGGATTCCCATGCAATTTCTAACCCTAATTGGTTTAGGGAGTCTCTGAGGTATATTCCGGCTGGTGAGGACCCTTTTTGTGACAATTCAGCCCAGGGATGACAATTTAATGTGTTTTGCTCTGCTCCTCTGATCTTATGCCAGCATTTTATAAAAGCGCCCCCTCTAGCTGTTTCTGGAGCCCAAACTCTAGCCTTATTTGCTCAGGCTAGGCATTGTTTGGAATGTGAAAGATCGTTCTGTATGACCAGGTGAATTTTTTTTCCACGGTGATTGCATCTCTTCCTCGCATTACCTCACTCCCGTATGTCATTGTCAGAATGAGTTTCGTTTGGATGACCCCCAAGTAGGGGTATCAGTGAAGGTCCGGCATGTGCTTTTTTAGAGTCTTCATGGCAAAAGTTATAGTGTTGCCTTTCCATCTAAGTGCTTTTTGTTAGGGGTTGAAGGAACCTTTGTTGTCTTGCAGAACTCATAGGTATTTTTTATTCCTAGTTCTAATCGTTGTTTATCCAGGAATCATAGAGGTCATGTCTTCTTGGAAAGATTTATTGCCATTGTTTTTGTTTTCTTATATTGATCTTCAGTGCGTTCTCCTGTGAATATTCCTGTGTTGCATTGAGTAGTGTTGTAGACCAATTGGTATTTGGCTTACTAACACTTGGTTGTTGGCATAAAGAAGGTTGGAGATAGTCGTCTTACTGAGCTTTAGGGCATGTGAATTGCACTTGTCCAGCTGAATAGCATTGGAGCAGGGACGCATCCTTGTTTTAACCCTTTGGTGGTGGTGATGCGCCTTGATAGGTGCGACCCCATCCCCAATTTGAATTTTACCCATGACTCTGTGGTAGTAATATGAGTTGCTTTAGAAGGGCTGGTGGTATGCCCCAATTTTCCAGGTTCCGTCACAGTCCTACTTGATCGATGTTGTCAAAGGCCAAGCTGTAGTCGCTGAAGCACAGGAATAACGGTTGCCTGGTTTGTTTTGTATTGTCAATCAAGTGGGTTAGGCCATAATGTTGGTAATTATTCCCATGTTTTTGCAGAAGACAGTCTGGTTTATTGGTATAATGGATGAGGGGGAGACCCAAGATTTCAGTTCTCCCAGGATTAATCCTGCGTAATATTTGGCATCATTGTTAATCAGGACAACAAGTCAGTAGTTTTTCACATTGACCTTGTCATTCTGCTTGTAAATTGGTGAAATTATTGATCCTTTCCATGATTCTGAAATTATTCAGCTCACCATGATTTGGTGTATTTTGGTTCCATTTGTAGCTGCTTGTCAAGAACTGTCTACCAGAGTTGTATAAATCAATTATTTGTGCTAATAAATGTAATGTACTTAAATGGCAAATGTAATAAATCTGTGTTTGAAGGTCCTAGGTCAGAGAGGTTGTATTTTGTCCCAGCTATATCACATGGGATATTTCACTGCTAGTGTTCTGGAGGGATCTATGACGTTACAACGCAGGCTATTACAACGCCTGCTGTTACAACACGGTTTTTACATCGCATACCATTACAACGCAAAATGCTTTTAGGCGCTGGATAGTGAATTATTTAATTTACTATTCCAACTCCAGTCCCCGTGGATAGTAGGGAAGGTGTTGGATAGTAAATTAAATATATTCCCTATCCTAGAGTGCCCCCCAGCGCAATGCGTTGTAATGGTTTGCGTTGTAATGGTTGCGATGTAATGGTAGTGCGTTGTAATGCTTGCGTTGTAAGTGATGTTTACCGTTCTGGAGCACAAGTAATGGAGGCATCTCAACTGGGATACCTTTAGTAGCAGTTTGCACACAATACCCACTGTGAGCATACCCTTACAGAAGAGAGGTGTTGTTCAAAATTCAGGTCTTGCTTTTGTATCGCAAAACACACAAGATGATGGACGGAATGTTGCACAATGGCAAAACATTCACCCACAGTCACAGATCTAGGTTAAATCCATAGGTATTTTGCTCACCAAGCCCTCCCAGTTCAGACATGGCCATAGGCAAATCAGTCTTGATCCTGTGCCTCATGGGAACAGTCTAGCCCGAACTGCAAAGCCATATCTTTCCTGGACTGGAATCAAGCATCCTAGGAGCAGTTTCTGGCTATCAGCCGTCTTCAGCCAGAATAGCTTGACTCCAGTGGCCTAGAAAGCAAGGGACCCATGTCTGGGCATACCCTTCCAACATAGGGTGAACAGCAAAGCACACAAGATGATGGACGGAATGTTGCACAATTGCAAAACATTCACTCCCAGTCACAGACTTGCTTGCCCCAGTATTGGAACTTTCATAGATTCCCATGCTTTGTATCATTCCCCGTCGTCTGAATGGGAGCCTCAGTAAATAAAAAATACCACAGTAATAGGTACAAAAGAGAAAACTAGGCCTAGGCCTCATCTCATTTTGTAGCCTATCAATCCCTTTTTGTAAAAGAGACCAAACTTTCTGCAACAACCAATCAGAAGAGCCTCACCCCTTGGAACCTCCTGAGAGAGCCTCAGATTTTATACCGCATGTTGTGCTGAGGGAGTCTCCACTGGGCTTTGCTCAGTTTTTCTTCTACTTCTTTAAAACAACCTTTTTTCTTGGAAGAATGTCAGATAAGGAAACAAAAGCTTTGTTCAAGGCTTTTGCTACTTGCTCTAAAAAGATGTATGACGGTACCACGCGTGCTTTTACAACGCGTACCGTTACCACGCTACTTTTACCACGCAAGTCGTTACAACGACTTGCGTGGAGGGGCGCTGGATAGTAAATTATTTAATTTACTATTCCAACTCCAGTCCCCGTGGACTCTAGGGAAAGGAGTTGGATAGTAAATTAAGTATTTACTATCCTGGAGCGCCCCCCAGCGCATTTCGTTGTAACGACCTGCGTGGTAAAAGTAGCGTGGTAACGGTACCGCGTTGTGAAAAATGCGTGGTAACCGTTGTATACCGCTCTAAAAAGCGTCTGTATGTAGATGATAAGCATACAGATTGCATTTATTGCTTGTACCCAGACCACAAGGCTACAGAGTGTAAAATCTGCAGGACCTTCTCTACAAAAACTTTGAGGGACAGGGAAGGACGTCTTTTGACCTGGCTCCTCCTGTACCACCTCCCACTACAACCGAGAGTCAGCCACGGAATCCAGAACCTGAAGAGGTTCATCAACCATCGATTCAGGTGCATACAGTTCAGGGTGATGATGATTCCTCGGACGATGGTTGGGATGTGACGGTAGAGAATGGGACAAATACGTACTACCAGGTCCATCTTCTCCTTCACCTGATCCAGTGGATTCACCACCTGCAGACATAGGTGGTTTCCATGACCTCATGGAGCGGGCTTCCAAACGGTTTGATTGCCCGTTACTACAGTTCAAACAGACTGTTTCCTATATGATTTCAAAGAGCCATACAAAAGATCTATTCCCATCATAGACCATGTGTGGTCGGAGGGAGTGAAAGCTATGCAATCACCAGCAACGGTCATCCTGGTCTTACCGCAACTAAAAAAGAAGTACAGGGCACCTGATGGTAGTCCTGCTTGTCTGGTTGGCCAGCCAAGGCCGAACTCTGTGATCTCCCAGGCGGCCCAAAGGAAGTCCAAAAACCCGGCGGCTCCTCTGACCTCTCCACCGGACAAGGAGGGTAGACGCCTGGACAATGTGGGGAAGAGGATTTCCTCTATGTCAAGTCTCCTAGTTCGTGCCTCCAATGTGTTGACGATCTTAAGCCACTACGATCGCCAGATGTGGTGCGATATGGCTCCGTTGATAGACCAGTTACCGGAGCCTACTTAGATGGATGCACGGAAAGTCCTGGATGAAGGAGGGCGGTCTTCTGCAGAAATAATTGACTGCGCCATGGACATAGCGACGACGGCTTTCAGAGCCCTAGCAATTTCAGCTGTCCTTAGGAGACAAGGCTGGATTCGGGCGACCTGGTTTCGCCCTGAGGTACAGAACAAGATGTTGGATATGCCTTATGACGGTGACATGCTTTTTGGAAAGCATATCAATGAGGCCTTACAGGATATCAAAAAGGACACAGAAACAGCCAAGTCCTTAGGCACTCTTCAATATCATAAAGTGCCATTCCAAGGAGCGAGGGGAAAGAATTTTAACAACAGAGGAGGATACCAACAACGTTACTCCTCGTATTCTCAGTCATCGCAGTCCTACAGACCACAGTATACTCAGAGGCAAGGTCAATCTGCTTCTTTCTCTCGGCAGCAAGGCAAAAGCCGTCAAGGTTGCCAGGTAGGAGACAATGCTAAGCGTCAATAGCGACCTCCTGGCTCTTTCTACTGTTCCTACCCCTCCGATGACATCAGTGGGGGGCAGGATCTCTCATTGCCTGAGAAACTGGAAAACGATTACATCAGACCAGTGGGTCTTGAATATCATTTGGTGTGGCCACACCTTGGAGTTTCAACAGCTTCCTCCAACCAGAGCTCCGGGTGCCAGCGAGTCAAAACATCTACGGCTCTTACGTCTTGAAGCCCACCAACTCTTCATCAAGGGGGCAATAGAACCAGTCCCTCTCTCACAAAAAAAATGGTTTTTATTCCAGTTTCTTCCTGGTTCACAAAACGGAAGAGAAATGGCGTCCAATATTAGATCTACGGGAGCTCAACATCTATCTCATAAAACTTTCCTTCAGGATGGTCACCCTGCAAGATATTCTGCATCTTCTGAACAAAGGGGACTACATGGCGACACTGGATCTGGAGGACGCATACTTCCATGTTCCGATCCATCCAGCTCACAGGCAATACCTACGCTTCACGATAGGCAAGAGCCATTTTCAATTCAAGGTGCTTCTGTTTGGTCTCAGGTCCGCACCACGGATATTTACCAAAGTACTTGCTCTAGTAGCAGCGTTTCTCAGAAAGCTAACTCTAGAAGTATTTCCCTACCTAGACGATTGGCTTATAAAAGCTTCGACCTTTCCCGCAGCTTCCAGGGCATTCTCAAGTTGCATCCAACTTTTCAGCCTTTCAGCCACATTGGCCTGCAACTGATGTGTATGGGTGAAGACGCTGTCTCTGACACGTGAGACAGAACCTTTTCGACTTAGCCCGATAGGTCTTATTCGTACCTGGGGCTCTGGCCTGAGACAGAATATCCTTACACTCCTTGGTGAGGTTCAGGTCCTGAAATTCTCGGTACTCAGGAGCCATGCTGTCAAGTGGAGTAAGTTCTGATCTGGATGGAGCACCTGACCTTGAGACATCATCAGCATCTTCACCCATACACTTCAGCTCCGCATCAGATTTTGCCATATATTCTTTCTCTGGCTAAATCGGGCTTGGCTCATTCTTTGGTCAAAGTACATCTGGCAGCCATCTCTAGATACAGACGGACATCTTCAGGTCCTTCGCTTTGGTCTGCGAGGATTGTGAAACAATTCCTGAAGGGCCTTTTCAGGGTTTTTTCCTCCGGTCCGGCCTCCTCCACCAGTATGGCAGCTTAATTTGGTATTGGCTCATCTGATGAGAACCCCTTTTGAGCCCATTCATAGGGCAGACCTTAAATTTCTATCATGGAAGCTGGATCTTCTCTTAGCTTTGACATCAACTAGAAGGATAAGTGAGCACCAAGCGTTTACAATTGGAGAACCTTTTCTACAGTTTAAGAAGGACGTTCTGATCCTTAGAACAAATCCAAAATTCATCCCGAAGGTTCCATCTGAATTCCATCTGAATGAGCCGGTCATTTTAAAATCTTTTTTCCCACGAACTTCTACACCAGCTGAGAGGTCTTTACATTCTTTGGACGTTCAGAGATGTCTGACATTTTATCTGGAACGCACAAAACCTTTCAGGACGTCTCCTCTACTGTTTGTCTCTTATAGTGCCCCGCGGAAGGGATTTTCACTGTCAAAGCACAGTATCTCTCGTTGGATTTCCAATGCTATCCAATTTTGCCATCACGAAGCGGGCAAGCCGCTGGAAAGACGAGTTCCTGCTCATTCGACAAGATCTATGGCATCGTCAGTTGCTCTATTTTCAGGAGTCCCTATCAAGGACATCTGTAGGGCAGCTACGTGGAGCAGTACCCACACCTTCACGAAGCACTACTTCCTGGTTTCTTCTATGAAGAATGATGCAGCTGTGGGACAGGCAGTCCTGGGAAATCTTTTTCAATGAGAGGTGAGCTTTCCCTACAATCCCTCCTTCCTGTATTGCACATTCTGTATCACTTGTTGTATTCCTGGCTATGGTAACATTTATGATTTGTTTCCTGTGAGGATAATTATGTAACATGTAATGCTATTCATGTAAAAAAAAATTGCTTTTATGGCTTACTGCTAGCTATTCTGATACAAAGCATGGGAATCTATGAAAGTTCCAATTCTGGGGCAAGAAAACAAGTTACTTACCTGTAACTTTGGTTCCCCAGTATTGGTAACTTTCATAGTATCCCATGCTCCCACCCTCCTCCCCTGTTAAAGCTGGGCCTCTTTTTATGTTATGATTGCTGTTACACAACGGCTACGAAAATCTGAGGCTCTGAGGCTCTCTCAGGAAGGTTCCAAGGGGTGAGGCTCTTCTGATTGGTTGTTGCAGAAAGTTTGGTCTCTTTTACAAAAAGAGATTTATAGGCTACAAAATGAGATGAGGCCTAGGCCTAGTTTTCTCTTTTATACCTATTACTATGGTATTTTATATTTACCGAGGCTCCCATTCCGATGACGGGGAATGATACAAAGCATGGGAATCTATGAAAGTTACCAATACTGGGGAACCAAAGTTATAGGTAAGTAACTTGTTTTCTTTTGTATCACAACAATCGTTAAATGCAAATTATAGAGACAAACAAAATACACATAAAACTTTCAAGGTACTATTTATTTATTTATTTATTCACCAAATGGTATCCTGGCACTGGCCATAATGGTTAAAGGTGGTACTTGAGAAAAAGAGGGAAGGACCATGAGAAAAGACAGATCAGAGCTCCAAGGACAGGGACGACTCAGTTTAAATCAAGTTTAGCGGCTGCATTTTGCACCCTTGCCAGACGATGCAGGAGGTAATCAGGTGCATCCAAAAGAAAAGCATTGCAGTAGTCTAAACGACTAAAAACAATGCTTCGCACATCCAAAGGTCTAGAACAAGATGGAAGCAACAAGAGGATCTTCCAAAGGGTTTTCAAGAGCGCAAAGCAAGTTGCAGCCATTTTATTTACACGACTTTCCACACAGTTTGTCATCAAAGGTGACTTCCAGATTCTGAAATTTGTTAACAGGAGCAACAGGCCCCTTAAGGGTTCCAGGCCAGAAATTGGGAGGTAAAAGCTCTGGGATTGTACAGGCAATGCAGAAGGGTATCTCTGTCCTATCCCCATTAACTTTCAATGAGTTTAGCATGAGCCGCTGAATAATGTCAGTCATGCACTCATTACAGGCCAAAGAAACAATAAGCTGAGTGTCATCAACATAGTTAATCAATGCCACTTTATGAGACTTAATAAGTCTAATTATTGGGCCATGTGGGTGTCAAATACAACTGGGCTGATGGCAGAGCCCTGTGGTACTCCCTGATTAGTGGCCCTGATCTGGGAACAATAAGATGGTAGAGCCACTACTTGACATCCATTCTGAAGGAACGAGTGGAACCATTGCAAGGCAGTTCCACACACTCCAAATGACTCCAACCAAGCTAGAAGGGTGACATGACACACAGTGTCGAATGAGGCCGAGATGTCCAATAAGATCAGGGTCGCTGACTGCCCTTCATCAGCTCGCATCCTTAGCTCGTCCATTGCAGTAATCCAAGCTGATTCAGTACCATGACCAGGCCTAAATCTGATTTTTTTCTCCAGTAGCTGTTATTTTCTATATATTGGACTAAGAACCTGCTAACATCACGTTCTACAATTTTCACCGGAAATGGAAAAAGAGAAATTGGTCTGTAGTTATTCATGACAGCTGGATCAAGAGATGGCTTTTTCAAGATAAGTGTGACTATGGCATTTTTCCATGCAAGTGGCAATGTGCCCGAATGCAGAGATTAATTGCAGATTGGCCTTAACAGGGGACAAAAAGTTTGTGCATATTCCTTCCAGATTTCAACTGGGAGGACATCCACGGGTGAGCCTGACGAAATAGTCCTGGCTATAGAATTAAAGCCTTTCACGGACAAAGGTTTAAAGCCATCTAATTTGCCCATTGCTGATTGGACACCACGTTAGTTGGCAGTACATATGAACTGTTCCTCTGTTCTACTGCTCTTCAATCACCTGTCAATAACAGAAAGAATATACGCAGGGATTTGCTAGCAGCAGTGTATGCATCAATAAAGATTTTTATTACGAACATTATCTGATGATAAGTTGTTCCAAAACCTGGTAACAAAGATGCATGCACCACAGAGCCTTTAACTACAAAAGTAAACTCAAGCACATTGTTTGCGCCTAACTTATAGAGAGACAGTGGATTTACCCTATTATCACTGCTGAAACATCTATCCAACTGGCAAAAGTGCACAGAAAAAATCTCTAATGATTCTCTCTCTTGCGCTAATGATTAGTTTTATTAAAGATAAGTTGGTGCAGAACATTCTAAAAGTCAATGCACTGTGACAATCTGTTATAATGTGCTTATTGCCATTTTCTTGTCTCTCCTCTTTGGTTCTCTCTCTGCCTGCTCAGCCTGCTATGATGTCATGTGGAATGTTAGGGTGGCTTTGTATGTGAGGAGAGCAGTTGGTGAGATGGGCTGAGCAGAGTGGACCTTGCTCCTGGTGGGGCTTTACCAGAGACTACCTGATTTACCAAGGATCTTCTTGTAATTATATACCTGCTGATTCTACCTGATTAAACCTACTTATACCACCTACAAGAGATGTCTGCCCCATTACTTCATTTTAACACTGGCGACGAGGAGAACCTACGTGATCTACATTGATTGGGCTTGTACATATGGAACTGAAGAATCACAAAGAAAAAGAAGCTGAAACTCCTGCAACTAAAGAAACATTGAAAAAGAAGTAACGCATGAAGAAAAAGCAAACTGGCTCTCCACTTGCCCCACCAGTGACCAAAGACCGGTCGGCCCCAACGTGGATGTGCCAGTGCTTGTTGTACTTGGGTGAGTGATGTATGTGACTTTACTTTTTGACTTTGCTGGGCTGACTGTTTCCCTATGAGATCAGACAACAATCTGCAAACTTTAACGTGAGGAAAGCTGATCTTTAAAGCAGACTGGGAAAGCGCAACATCGTTTTTTTTTAAAAAGGGTTAAACTGCAGCTAATGTTTACCGCTTTGGAAATAACACGCAGCGTTCGTGTTAAAGCAGCGCAATGAGGTTGGATTATTTTCGAAGTGTACAGCATGCAGCGCTCATATCACCAAATTCCTTACATTTCGGACCGATTTCTGTGTTGTTGCTGCCATCTAATGGTCAAAAATATATGGACAAGGAATTCATTTATTAGGTTTGGTGTTCGAGCAAGTATCTGCGTGATGAAGAACTTTGTTTATTTTAAAAAATAGACTTTCATGAAATTTAGTCAGCGGTGGACAAGTGAAGCAATTCCATGCTGAGGAAGCGAATTGTGAGCTAGTGAGTGGGCACACTTCTTGTCATTTTTTGTGGTCTGCTCATATTTCGTTGTGCTGTTCTGCCGTCACAGGACATTTTAACATGCAGTGTATTTTGGCAAGAATTGAACAGCGTGAGATGAACATTTCTCTGCGTTTACTTACTGCTGTGGGGTTGATGACGGTTGGCCTGCGGAGCTCCTCTCTGTTCCTCTGCTGTGCTGTGTCTGATGACGCATTTCGAATTCCCCGGGGTATTGGTGAAGATGACCCTTGTGACGGATCTCAGCAGTGTAACTTGCGTCATGCACAACGTGGTCTATTTCCTTCAGAGATTGACGCTTAACAGTGGCGGCCATCTTAGCTCTTTGGGATGAATCCCTTTGTTATCCTCAGTTTCACGACGTTTCTCTTCCAAGCTTGACTAGCAGATACATCGCAGGCGAGTGATGTTTACTTTGGCCAACATCTCATTTACGTTAAGGCTAACTTTATTATAGTTGTGGCAAACCTGGTTTTACATGCGCAAATCTGGATTTACATGCGCTAATGAGGATTTTATGGTGATTCTACGCTCAACCATGAGGGGAGTTCTCGTGTTGATGGTGCTGTTTGTGGCGCAATTCTCTACTTACTCTGGATGTTACCTGCAACTTTTGGACTATGGATGAAGGATTATTGACTGGATTTTCGGGTGAGGTATCGCTCATCTTCCTAGACTACGGTGACCACGTTTATTGTTTTAGTTTGTTATGTTAATATTACCTTGTCTTACATTTGCATATTCACAACTTTGTATTGGGGGCATGTTACTGTGGTTGATTTGTGTGTAACTTTGAAGTGTGTGTTTTGTCTGTATAATGTTGTTTTACGGAAGACGTCGCGAATCTTCCTGTATTTACAACATTCTTTACTTGAGACAGCTCACCGGAGCTTGAGACATTTTTATTTTTTGCTGGTCAATTGTATTTTTGTCTCTTGTTTTCTGGGGTGGTGTTGATGAGTATGTTTGGTTTTTCCTTGACTCTGGTGGTGTGTCCCTTGTACGGTTGTGCGTGGGTGTCATGTGTTTTGTGGTTTTCCTGGATTTTGTCCTGGGTTTTGGTGATCCATGTTTTTGTTTTCCTTTCTGTGCGGTTGTTCCCTTGATTCTGTGTTCTGGTGTGTGTTGCGGGAGTGTCTTGTCTGCACGTGTGTGCTTGGTTTTTTCTGAATTTTTAAGTTTTGGTCAATTTTGTCTAGGATTTTTGACATTTGAGTTAGGGTTTACCTATAGTTTTTCGTGTGTGTGTCGTGGGTTTAAGCTTGCCCATAGTTTTACGAGAGTGTTTTTGGTTTTAAGTTACCCTTGGTTTTTGATTAGTGTTTACATGCTGTGTGTGATTGCTTCACACATGGGGTTAAGGGTTACCCTAGGTTTTTAGGTCTCGCCTGTCGATGCGCATGCGCATCGAGCAAGCGAGAGTATTGGGACTTATCCACTCTTTCCCCAACTTGCAAGGAATCGTGGCGATTCCTTGCAGTGCCCGTGACTTTTAAGCTCAATGCGCATGCGCATTGAGCTTAAAAGCGCGTGCACATCAGTTCCCTCAGCCGCACTCCGCCCCGTCCCCTTCCCGCCGTGTCGCATTTCTCCTCCCCCCTCCCCTCTGTTTGTTTAATTTAACCCGCTCCGCCCCCTCCCCTTCCCGCCGTGTCGCATTTCCCCTCCCCCCTCCCCTCTCTTCCCTCCGTCTTGTTTATTTTACCCGCTCCGCCCCCTCCCCTTCCCGCCGTGTCGCATTTGTCCTCCCCCTCCCCTCTCTTCCCTCCGTCTTGTTGCCTATGGGCGGCTGTGCTGGCAAGCAGCGCTGCTTCCTCTCCTCTTTCTGTTGAAACAAACAGCAGGGAGGGGAGGCGTTTCCAGGGCCAGCTCACTCTCGCTCTCTTCGTCTTGTTTTGCTTTCGATCTAGACCCGTCTCCAGCAACAGCCTCTGCTGCCTTAACTTTTAGTTTTCTGAGTGTATCGCTTTTTTAAAATAGCGAAACACGTAAACATTTCAATATGGCCATTATGTTCAGCTTCTTCCGCCATACTACAGTAGCGTATCGTTTTTTTCGAGTGACGGACATTCAGTTAGTTTACTTCCCATTGCCGTCTCTTATTGACTACGCAGTTACAGTCTGGATGACATAACCACGTCACAGATACGAACGGCTTGCCGGACGCTGTAGTCCTTAACTATGCTGCCTGTAGCCCCACCCCGCTTCTTTGCTCTAGTCACCCTCACCCTCACTCACCCTCACTCACCCTCAACCCCTCACCCTCAACCCCTCACTCACCCTCACTCACCCTCACTCACCCTCAACCCCTCAGCCTCACCCTCACCCTCACTCACCCTCACTCACCCTCACCCTCACTCACCCTCACTCACCCTCAACCCCTCACCCTCACCCTCACTCACCCTCAACCCCTCACCCTCACTCACCCTCACTCGCCCTCAACCCCTCACCCTCACTCAACCCCTCACCCTCACTCACCCTCACTCACCCTCAACCCCTCACCCTCACTCACCCTCAACCCCTCACCCTCAACCCCTCACTCACCCTCACTCACCCTCACTCACCCTCACTCACCCTCAACCCCTCAGCCTCACCCTCACTCTCTCACCCTCACTCACCCTCACTCACCCTCAACCCCTCACCCTCACTCAACCCCTCACTCTCACTCACCCTCACTCACCCTCAACCCCTCACCCTCACTCACCCTCAACCCCTCACCCTCAACCCCTCACTCACCCTCACTCACCCTCACTCACCCTCAACCCCTCAGCCTCACCCTCACTCTCTCACCCTCACTCACCCTCAACCCCTCACCCTCACCCTCACTCACCCTCACTCACCCTCACTCACCCTCACTCACCCTCAACCCCTCACCCAACCTCAACCCCTCACCCTCACTCACCCTCACTCACCCTCAACCCCTCACTCTCAACCCCTCACCCTCACTCACCCTCACTCACCCTCAACCCCTCACCCTCACTCACCCTCAACCCCTCACCCTCACTCACCCTCAACCCCTCACCCTCACCCTCACTCACTCACCCTCAACCCTCACTCACCCTCACTCACCCTCAACCCCTCACCCTCACTCACCCTCAACCCCTCACCCTCCTTCACCCTCAACCCCTCACCCTCAACCCCTCACCCTCAACCCCTCACTCACCCTCACTCACCCTCAACCCCTCAGCCTCACCCTCACTCTCACTCACTCACCCTCAACCCCTCAGCCTCACCCTCACTCACCCTCACTCACCCTCAACCCCTCACCCTCACTCGCCCTCACCCTCACTCACCCTCAACCCCTCACCCTCAACCCCTCACCCACCCTCAACCCCTTCCCCTCAACCCCTCACCCTCACTCACCCTCAACCCCTCACCCTCACTCACCCTCAACCCCTCACCCTCACTCACTCACCCTCAACCCCTCACCCTCAACCCCTCACCCTCAACCCCTCACCCTCAACCCCTCACCCTCAACCCCTCACCCTCACTCACCCTCAACCCCTCACTCACCCTCAACCCCTCCCCCTCAACCCCTCACCCTCACTCACCCTCACTCACCCTCACTCACCCTCACTCACCCTCAACCCCTCACCCTCACCCTCAACCCCTCACCCCCTCAACCCCTCACCCCCTCACCCTCACTCGCCCTCACCCTCACTCACCCTCAACCTCACTCACCCTCAACCCCTCAACCCCTCACCCTCAACCCCTCACCCTCACTCGCCCTCACCCTCACTCACCCTCAACCCCTCACCCTCAACCCCTCACCCACCCTCAACCCCTCCCCCTCAACCCCTCACCCTCACTCACCCTCAACCCCTCACCCTCACTCACTCACCCTCAACCCCTCACCCTCACTCACTCACCCTCACTCACCCTCAACCCCTCACCCTCAACCCCTCACCCTCAACCTCTCACCCTCAACCCCTCACCCTCAACCCCTCACCCTCAACCCCTCACCCTCAACCCCTCACCCTCAACCCCTCACCCTCAACCCCTCACCCTCACTCACCCTCAACCCCTCACTCACCCTCACTCTCACTCACCCTCACTCTCACTCACCCTCACTCACCCTCACTCACCCTCACTCACCCTCACTCACCCTCAACCCCTCACTCACCCTCACTCATCCTCACTCACCCTCAACCCCTCACCCTCACCCTCACCCACCCTCAACCCCTCACCCTAACTCACACTCACCCTCACTCACCCTCACCCTCACTCACCCTCACTCTCACTCACCCTCAACCCCTCACTCACCATCAACCCCTCACTCACCCTCAACCCCTCACTCACCCTCAACCCCTCACTCACCCTCACTCACCCTCACTCACCCTCACCCACCCTCACCCTCACTCACCCTCAACCCCTCACCCTCACACAGTGCAATAGGTCTCGGAGCATTTGAGTTAGAGCTTTTAGAATTGTTTATGGCTTTTTTTATTTGTAATTCTTTAGCATTGGCTACAGGAAACAAAAATGCTAAAGATTTACAAAAAAAAACCATAAACAATTCTAAAAGCACTAACTCTAATGCTGCGAGACCTATTGCATTTCCAATGCTTGTTGGTTTTCTGGTTATGCTAATTGGCTACACAGTCTGTGTGTGACGGGTACACACTTGTTACCTTTATTTTGGCATTTGTGCAGTTTAGGGTTGTAGATCCCTGTTGCCCCAGCTTATCCGGATTTAGTATTGTGCTTGTTTTGTTTTATTGCAGTTTTTGTGTATGGCACATTAGGTTTTGTGTGGGATTTTGGATTTATTGGTTTTTAGGATGGTTTTTCCTGTTTTGTTTTTCGTTTGTTTTTGATCATTTTCAGGGAGAAGGAGGTATTGTATTGTGTTGATACTGTGTCTTCTTCTTTCTGTCGGAAATGCGTTTTCCACCTGTGCATTTCTTTTTGTGCTTATGATCACTATCCAAGGAGAGGGTTGAGTTTGTTGCATTTAGTAATGCATTCTCTTCTTCTCCTTTTGGTTTTATATTAGTACATTCTCTCTTCTTCCTGTTGTTGCATGTATTTATGCATTCTCTTCTTCTCCTTTTCTTTTGTATGGTTAGGGGATGTTTTGGTTCTATATTTTAATACATTCTCTGTTTCTTCTCTTCCTTTGTTTGTTCAGTTATTAAGGAGGGGGATGTGTTATAATGTGCTTATTGCCATTTTCTTGTCTCTCCTCTTTGGTTCTCTCTCTGCCTGCTCAGCCTGCTATGATGTCATGTGGAATGTTAGGGTGGCTTTGTATGTGAGGAGAGCAGTTGGTGAGATGGGCTGAGCAGAGTGGACCTTGCTCCTGGTGGGGCTTTACCAGAGACTACCTGATTTACCAAGGATCTTCTTGTAATTATATACCTGCTGATTCTACCTGATTAAACCTACTTATACCACCTACAAGAGATGTCTGCCCCATTACTTCATTTTAACACAATCCCCACTACCCATATCATCAGCTCTCATGCAGTAATTTAAATCACTGGAAATCAAAATCGTTCATGTGGCGTTTCAGCCAGAATTAAGTATATTATTGAATTGGTTCTGATCTACATAATGCATCAGGGGGCTTTCCCCTGGAAGATTCGGACCTTCTCATTGCAGGGTTCTTCTGGCTGCCTGCTGTGCCAGACAGAATGGTGATCTGCATGACAGGAGTGCCATTCTGCCATTCTGCCATTTCTCAGTTGGATGAAGGTAGAAAGGCTTCTTTGAGACACGAAGGTCTGTCACAAGGCAGCCATGCCTAATGGTCCCTTTCTAGTTACAGACTCTCGCAGTATGGCCCAGTTTGAACATTCTTGCAAAGGCTAATTAATGTTGGTTTCTGCCCCGCCTTGCACATGTGCGGGAACGTGCTATCTCATTGATTGAATGTAGTGTTTTATTCACACTGAGTTAAAAAAAAGATATATAAATAAAGAATTTATGTGGGTCATGATCCGAGAGAGCAGACACATATTCAATAGAGGCATTCAGTTGGGCTTCTGGCTTCACCGTTCTGTATCATTTCAGTCTTTAAAGCAAGAACAAATGGATCCCTCTTTACCAGTTCACCTGTAGTCAAATTTATCAAGGAACCAATTCTGTGGGGTTATGACGATGTAACGTTTTGAATTTCAAAAGTCACTAATTTAAACAAGCATTGAAAATGCAATAGGTCTCGCCTCTGATTAAGTTAAAGCCATTTGCTTTGCTAATGGTATTGCAAATGGCGTTAACTTAATGAAAGGTGAGAACTATTGCATTTTTCATACCGACCTTTTGTCCTGAATTTTGACTTCTTGTCCTGTATTTTTGTCCTGAATTTTGACCCTTTGGACTGAATTTTGCACTCACCATCCTGAATCTGCACCCATGCCAGTTGGTCACCATACAGGAGGAATGGCTGCTTTAAGAATGGCTGATCCTCTTCTACAATGGCACAGATGAGCAAAAGAATGATGGCGTGAAATACTACGCTGAAGCTACCAGTGGTTCAGTATAATTTGAGCATTCTCTCCCTCTCAGTGAGCCAGCCTGGGCCATGTGCCAGGAAGTGGGCACCATAGCTCGCTGTGCTATGAGAACTCAAACTGTCTTCATTGGTGAGGTCCAAGAAAGCCAAAACACGCTCAGGGTCTTGTTCCCCCTATGAAGAGGTTCGGGCCAGGCTGCTCCTCTCGGAGGTAGGCCATGATGGTTAATTGGTATGCGGTCGGTCCTTTACTGCAGTGCCAGCCACAACAGGCGCACATGCTCAGATTCCTTTCCATTTTATATTACCTACAACAAAGTCAGGCCTATTGGCTTCGTCAATAGGTGTTAGTTGCATAAGATAAATAAGCAGCAACCATGGCTTGTATATAATAATGAAAACGCTTCCTCTTAAAGCCCTGGTGACGCCACAATGATGCTGCTCATGAGTTTCAAAAAGAGAAGGGAAATCCAGTTAGAAAATGATTCTCCTTAAAGGATTTCCCTTCCCCTGCAACTCACCTGGCATGACGTCATGCCATAACTTCTCCACTAGTGAGAAGTGAGCAGTGTGAGCACACGCACATCGGAGTGCCTGCTGTCACCGCAGTTTGGGAAATAAGGGACCGCCTGTGCCAGGGCACAAAAAAGTGCCCGATAGAGACCCGTTTCGAGGGCCCCTTTAAAAAACTCCTGGTGCTCAGCACCAGTGAGACCCGGCCCATTTAAAGCCATGACTAGGCCTATGCATTTTCATTCTGTACTATGGTGATTTATATGCCAATAAAAATTTTGAACATTCAAAAAAAAAATATTAAAAATCAGGGCCATCCTGCAGGAGGAAAGGTCATGGGGACTTTCATGATTGGATAATGGCCGCCCACCCAACAGTAAAACCAGAAACCAGCAGCCCACCAAGGAAAGGACAAAGTGGCAGAATGGCGCGTCCGACCCTGAATGCTGCAATCATAAAACCAAAAATCTTTGAATATTTAAATACCACCTGCTCAAATATTAGTGCGCTCAAATAGCGCTGCGACAAGACAAATACGACTGCAGGCGCGAGCGGTGGGCGGGTTAGCAGTCTAGTCAGCTGCACCTGTGTGCAACCACACCCTTGGCATCGAGTCTGCTTAATTGGGTCAGGCTGGGAGAACAGGCACGCGTTGGGTAGCGCTGACTCAGAAATAACCAACAAACAATAAATAATCTAATGTGGCCAGTGCACCAGACCTGAAAAACACAAACAACTTTTGGGGTGTGCGGTGTAGGCAGGAAGAAATGTACGATTGTATGTTGTTAGTAATGCAAACATTTACCCTTCCCACTGGACACATCCCTGTGTGAATCGCCTCTTAAAATGCAGACGTTGCAAAATGTTTTAAAGCAGTTTATAACCACGATGGTGCAGTCACTCGAGGTGCCTCTCCACTCGCAAAACTCCAGGCGGGTGACCCTCAATAACAAAAGGAGCACTCACCTCGTACCCAGGGCTCTAATGCACCAGGACAAAGCAGCCATGTCAGACAGATGTTACCTCGTGGAATGTAACGTGCAGGTGCTGTAAGGCCGCCCTGTCAAGAAGTGCTGAACAGCAGACCTGTTGAGAAGTGCTGGTACTGTCCCATTAAAAGTGCAGCAGCCCCACTGAGACCTACTTGCATGGTCTCATTTAAAAAAAGATAGAAGCCCTATTGAGAAGTGCTGGTACTGTTCCATTAAAAGCGTGGTAGCCCCACTAAGACCTACTTGCATGGTCTCATAAAAAAAAATAAAAGCCCTAATGAGAAGTGCTGATACTGTTCCAGTAAAAGTGCTGTGCCCCTCCCCCCCACCCACATACTATTAATATCTCTCATTCCAAGGACAGAAGTAGTGCTGAGAAATACTGGTACTGTCCACTTAAAAATATGAAAGCCCTGCTGAGAAGTGCTGGTACTGTCCCATTCAATTCATAAACAATATGAATCTACCCTGTATAATAAATTATTTTCTGTTTTTTGTTTTTTCATGACCCAGAAACAAGTGTGTGTTGCTGATCCTTGAAATGTCCAGGAAAAGCAAGTGTTTTTAAAATACCCCTCACACACTATGAATCCCATAGTGTCATGCTTCATCATAGGGGTCTTCCCATCCCTCTACGGAGTGGGGCGTGCTATGACCTATGAATACACGGGAGCACTTGGTTTTATGAAAACTGGCTATGTGTCGTGTGGGATTGAGAGTGGTAGGGTCTGTGAAAGATACGAAGTAGGGGTTAAAGATTCCCCGTCTAGTGGAAAAAAGAAATTGTATTCACTTCCTTAGCTGGAAACATTAAAAAGGGGTTGTGTAGGGGTTGTACTTTAATGTGATACCCCCTACTGGGTCAACATGTTTCGTAAGCAGTCCCCACTGCTTTACTCATCAGGATCTAATATGATCCCTACTACACTCAAAATATTATAATGTTTATACATGTAATATGCATATCTTTCAAAAATCAGACTGCAAAAATAGGCAAGTCTGAAAAAAGGGGTAGAATAGGCCCTGGTAGTAAAAATGACCAAAATGGTATACTACTTGAAATGATAGTCAGGCCTCATGAGCTTGCACCCAAGAGGAGGTGTCCTCAAATGAGTCAAATGAGTCAATGAAACAGGATATGCCATCTCCTCTAAATACCTCCGTGCCGCTCCGTGGGATCATCCCACGGAGCGGCACGGAGGTATTTAGAGGAGAGGGCATATCCTTTTTTATTGACTTTTGTTATTTTTTTACACTGTCCCATTCAAACCAGGGCAGACCTGCTGAGACACTCTAGACGGTCCCATTAAATGTATAGCATGGGCATTATATACATTTATGGGACAGAGCCTGACCGGATGAGCAGTGTTGGTTCTGTCACATAAATTAATAATACACATGCTGGCCGTGCTAGCTTTGTTACATTAAACGTACAGCAGCCCTGCCGAGAAGAGACACTACTGTCCCATCAAACGTGTAGCAGCCCTGCAGGAATCAACACTACAACCCCAATAAAGGACAGCAGCTCTGCCAGGAACAGCTGCTACTGTCCCACTGAAAGTATAGCAACCGTGCCAGAAAGATATACTACTAGCCCATTAAATGTACAGCAGCCCTGCTGGGAAAATACACTACTGTCCCATTAAAAGCACAGCAGCCTTACCTAGAACAGATTCTACTCTCTCAATAGTAATACAAGGGCAAAAGAGAAGGCTTGGGTCCTGTCACTGGCTGGCCTGGACCACGCTAAATTATTAGACAAAAACAATGGCCATACAGGTTTTGTTTTAATACTCCATTCCACTACTAGCCAAATAATTCTAGGTGGGAAGACTTCTTTAATATAGTCATTTAAACTTTATAAATATTTATTGAAATCATTTAGTATATCATAGAGAGAACACAATTGTCACACAGTCACATCATCAATATGGAAGGATGGAACAGCCCAGGAGTTGCCGGCGTTCCATCCTTCCATATAGCCAACACATGGAGAACTTCCTTGTATGCCTGGCAATTTTGCGTTAAAGTGGTCGGAGAAATAGACAACAATGACGGCCAATTCCAGTCCGTGTCCTGAGGAGAACCCTTAAATAATATAGTGGTCCTAAACGCGTTGACTCTGAGCTCGAGCAAGAAAGAAAGGGCGTTTCAGGGAATTAAATATACCATTCACACCTTCCCTTGAAATTTGACCCCATGTGAAGAATAGCCTCTGGCTCAGTTAGACAAGCAGGCTTTTGCAATGTATTTCATGTCCGCTTGTCTGTATATATGTAATATTTAGGACTGGTGCCCTAGAATGAATTAATTTGAGGCATTGCACAGTTGTTTATTTGGTGTGTACAGGAATCTATCACATTGATTTTGTGTATTATATATTGTTTTTGAATGTCTTTATGTGTTAATGATGTGACTGTGTGACAATTGTGTTCTCTCTATGATATATTAAATGATTTCAAAAAATATTTATAAAGTTTAAATGACTAAGTAAAAGAAGTCCTCCCGCCTAGAATTATTTGGCTAGTAGCGGAATGGAGTATTAAAATGAAACCTGTCTGGCCATTGTTTTTATTTAATTACCAATAGTAGTACAGCAGCTATGCTGGGAAGCACATGTACTGCTTATTTGAGGCATGTAGACTCTGTGCACAATTGTGGACACTGCCCCGTTGATAGTGTGTATGCTACTGTGGCTGAGAAGTGCCAAGACTCTCACATAAAAGTGCAACAGGCCTAATGAGTAGTGCGTATGCTGACTCCTCACGAGTATAACAGCCCTGCCGGTGGGACCTGACCCGTGGTGGGGTAGGACCCGACCCTTGCTATTCGGAGCACAGCTGCCTTGCTGCACAATGCCAGCACTTCACTCTTAAAGTGCAGCAATAGCTGTCCTGCTCAGACACAAGAGCAAAATTCCGTACAGCTGCCCTGCTGTGAAATGTTGAAAACTGCCTCATTAAAAGCCCAGCAGCAGTAAATGCTGTTACAGTGATATTTCAACGAAGCAGTGTAACGTATAGGATATTATGATCTGGGTTCCGTGACATCCCTGCCCTCCGCGGCACAAAGCGGCTGATCCTGGCACCACTGCAACTACCTGTTGTGCATTTGATAGCACCAGCCCTGCAAAGAGCTGTGACAGAATATTAAGAAGGGACACATTTTATTTGCATTTATAAACGGCACTGACACCTCTCCCTGCCACCCGCCCGAAAGTGACGTACCTCGGATGTAGGCACACTTGCTCTCATTCAGCTGGCTGGATGATGATCCGCCCATGGTGCCTTCGGGACGGGGTGTTCGCGTGTGCTCAGGTTAGAGCTGTCAATGGCCGGCGTTGGCTGTTCAGAGAGGGACTCCGCGCGGATGCTGCTCTCAGCTCCTCTCCGAGCTCCTGTGCTCGTCTTTAGTAAAAGTGAAAACTTCCTGCCAGAGACAAAAAAAAAAGTGTTTGAAACGCACGGTCCCGAAAGCGAAAGAGGACCGCGCTGCAGCCCAATCTCTTGTGTTTATGGGGCCATGTGTTTGAAACACATGTCCCCATAAAGATAAGAAAACGTTTACGACAACGGAAAGCAGGCAAGCCCGTCCAAGTGGGATGGCAGAAAAAGCCTAAAGTTCACATCAGAAAAAGCTCTTTTCCAAAGGCTGGCCATGACTCCGGCCAATGAAAAAGGGGGTCGGGGCTTAAAGCCCTTTACTGAAGCTACTCAGAAACATAAAATCTCTACGAGTGACCTGTGCATGTACGCAGCCATGCTAGCCGAGACCAAAAAAATGTCTTGATGTGAAGTCTTTTGAAGAAACACTATATGGTCAATCAATCAATCAATCAGGGTGTCATATAGATATCCTTTGCCTATATGCTGTGTTAAGTTAGCATGAGCTTATTAGGAGATTAAACGCCATTTTACCTTTCTGCTGCTTCTGCACACAACACATATCTGTTGCTTTAGCTTTGAGCCTAGTAGAATGTTTTGATTCACGCGAGAATAATATATTGTTACTCTGATATCAGCCTTGCTTGGTGAGCTGTGTCTGTACAGTGAGTGCTGAAACCTTCAAGGATATCTCAATACAGTGGTTGTTGTGAGGTCTGATCTTCGCACGTTCCTATACATTACATACATGCAGCTGCGGCCAAATTCTGGCTTTAGGCGAGTTTTATATGGCGTTGCACAGAGCATACACACACACTTGATGGTGCTTCGCATGCAGAGAGCTGGTGGAAGATGATGTGTTCCCTTACCACTAGGATCTTGAGGTATGGGGCCACCCTGCTTAAAACCCAAAGAGACCTTCTTAGATATAATATAATATACTAGCTAGGGAGGGTGAGAATTAGGTGTTACTGAACCCTATTCGTTTTAGCATTTTACCATGCTTTCACCTTTTGTATTCTATGGACTAGTGACTATGCTGATTACTTTGTTTCTTATAATATGTTTGCTTGTATTAGCTAAGATACTGCGTTTGAGAACACTGCATTAGTAAGAAACATTTCAAATGTGCACGAGTCCTCATTTACTCCTTGTTCTGGATTGAAATGATTGTATAACGAAAGAGTGTTCATGTGTTCCACGTTACCTGAGGTGTACTAAGTCCATGTTCTGGTTTGTCTGAGCATTGGGGGTCTGTGATAACCAATGAGACACTGTAGCTAACCTGGTAGGGGATTTTGGGTACTAAGGTGAGTTTTGGTACACCCTAATTCACTGAGGTTCCAAGTCTCTATGCACAGTTCTGTAGGAGAACGGAATCCTTGCGACATGGCGCCCAATCGTTGGTGGTCTTATTACATGACACTCGAGTAGTGCAATATTCAGTCCTTTACACCTTCACTATTGTTTCCGGTTAACGGTGGTGTTGGACAAACCTACCTATCTTCGTATAGGTCTTTTCTAACTTGAAATTTTCTAAACGGTTTCCTTGAATTACTACCCAGTTGTGCTACAAGGTTTACTTTGTACCTCTTTCTTTCGGTGTCACTATGGCCGCGGTGAACAATTCCGCAACATAGTCGCATTGTGGTGCGCAATCATTTGCAGACTAACCTTCCCGTGGATGGCATGGCCGTGATTATGGTAGTGAATGCAGAGGTGGCTTACCCTTACAAAATCTTTTATTCGTGGGTGACCTTCCCGGCTGTGAACGCAAATACTAATGTGTTTGACACGTACACTCCCACTGCTGTGCCACAGGAATATGCTTCATATAGGGCATAGGAAATTCCAATTGATACTTGGCAGCACTGCGTTTGGTTTGATGTCACCCTACCCCATTCTCTGGCAGCTTCGAGGTTAGGTCATTTGTCCATTCCAGGCGCCAATTGGCCTGTTTTGGCTGGATTTACGCCTCATCCTCAACACGGCGCGTGTTTAGTTGAGTTAAGACGACTACATTTAGTCGCAATTAGCGTGATTAGGTAGTTAGTGCAATACATTGCCCGTAATCTCCAGGGCGGGCCCTGGGTGGTGCAGCGCTTCCTGCCAGACAGGGCGGAATGAAGCTCAGTCCCGTTATGGTCAACGCTGTGATGGGCAAGCGCCCCCAAGATAAGGATGATTTTCCTTTCTGGCTTGTTGAGAAGTTTGACCAGTTGGAAGCAGTATTTCCTAACACGACTCCTGGTGAAAAACACAGGATTCTGACAATTAGCTTACCGAAAGACTTGACCCCTGAAATTGGTGACTGTGAGACCTGGGGTAAAACATTTGCAGCTGTCTATATGAGGTGTTACGGCACTCAGTCTATGACTGTCCTGCCGACGGTCCTTAAACGTGTTCAAGATGAGCACGGACCTGAGGCTGCTGTTGAATTGGGTATGCGCCTCTGTGGCACCTTTGATGTGGTTTCTGCTCTCATACTTGCTAATGTCAAGGGGGATGCGGGGAACTTTCAGGTGGCCAATGCTTTGCAGGCCATTCCTGATGCCGATAAACCCCAACAGTTGGCGAGGATTATTGTAGCGGCTTATAAAACCATGGTAGTAGGGGTCTCAAGCCTTTTTCTACTAAAGAGAAGAAACAGCATCAAGGGCAGAAGTCAGAAACTGACGAACAGCCCAAGACCAAAAAACAAAATTGGCCGAAAAAACAAAAACAGGTAAAGCAACAACAACAAAAACAGGAGTCTCGTCCTGCGTCTCCTTTGCCTGCGCCCCCGGAACGTGATTATGACTTGCGCGATCGCACGATAATAAAATCACCTGATCGATTTCAGGTTTCTGATCAACGCTCTCCTGGTTCTTTCAGGAGTCATCGGCCTCATCCACCGGTGGTGGTGGAGGAGGCGGGAGGCGTCGGGGTGGCCAGCTAGCACGCGACCAGCCCCGCCAGAAAGACGGTAAAGGCAAGCAGGACGATTCTACACCGAAGAGACCCCAGTTTCAGAAAAAGAAAGTTACTGCTTTATCAGCGAGATATGCCACAGATAGTGAGAACGCAGCTTCGGAATCAGACATGGGCTCTGACCTTGCTGGACAGCGCGGCAGAGATTACCATAGTGCGAGAGGCCCTGCGTCCACTACTGAAGGTGACAGCGACTGACCGTTATGTTGTTGTGGAGACAGCTGACACTAGATTAGCTCCCCCTGACAGACTTTATGAAATAGTCTTATTCATTGAAGGTGACATACAACGTACCATAAAAGGGGTATTTTGGGAACATCTTACAACTACCTTTGACATTTTGTTAGCGGAGGCTGACTGGCCCCCACCTTTTGTTCTCGCAGCTCCAAGAGGAGAGGAGGTGATCCTCCCTAGTTTTGCGCACACGGTCTCGAAGGAGCATGCTCTGAATTTTGCAGAAGAATGGGCTAGAGCCCTTGCGCCGGCTTTGTACCGTACACATTGTGGATGGGATAAATTTTCCCCGTACCATGTAATTCTTTTGCGGTCGCAGCCACAGCCTCAACCTCAGTACCCCATAAGACGTGGAGCTAAGGCTTCAGTTGCAGAAATCCTTGAACAATTGGAATATCAGGGAGTGATTGAAACTTGTGTGTCACCAATGACTAACCCTCTTTTTACTGTGAGCAAGCCTGGCGGTTCATATTGTTTGGTATTGGATTACCGGCATTTAAACTCGCATTTCCGTACTTGTGCAGTACAGAATACTCACGGCTCTGCATTAGTGGATAGTCTTGTGCGTAAGCGGTTTAAAACCACGCGTGACATTTCCAAAGGTTTTTATGCCCACCATTTGGATGGTCTGAGTTCCCAATGGACCTCTTTTACTTGCGGCGGTGTGCATAACAATTTTGACGTTTACCCATGGGCTATAAGAATAGTCCTGGGGTGTTTGCTGCCCGCATAGTCTCTCTCTTGGAGAGGATAGACCCAGATGCATGCTCGTGTGGATGACATTTATCTCACAGACGACGAACTTTTGGAGCATCTGTGTTGAGTTGACCGCATAATTTGTAGCTTTGCAGACTTCGGTTACAAATTCAACTTTGCAAAGTCGCAGATTGCAGAATACACAGTGTTGTTTTTGGGCTACGAGCTCAACAATGAAGGTCGAGGATTGGCTCCTCACTCCTTGGAGAAATGCGCACAACTGCGCGCTCCGACAACTCTGAAAAATTTACAGTCTTTGCTGGGTTTTTTGAATTTCGGAAGGACATACATTCCAGAATATGCCCAGCGTATCAAGCCTTTGTATGCTTTGACACTACCTACTTTTACCAAATCGTGCTGGCTGCCAGAGCACTCGGCTATACTGCAATCTTTGCAGGCTGATCTGCTCGCTTCTAAATACTTACTGACTCATGACAACCACACCAACCTGGTGATAAGAATCATCCCTGGGATGGTGGGTTTCACATACCTTACTTTTAATGAAGGAGACACAGTACCTATTGCCTACAAGCCGCACTTGTATACTTCGGCTGAAATGCGATTTTCCACTGTGGAGAAAGTTTTAACAACAGTGCAGATGGCGATTCTTAAGGAACCTGCACTGTCACAGGGAAAATGCATGTTGGTTGTTACCCCATGTCCTGCTTTGGAGGTAGTTACGAAAGCTAGTGTACCTAATTCTAAAGCTTTGCACCCTTGGTGTATACAATGGGTTGCTTCTTTGACATCTCCGGATGTCACGTTTATTTTTGATGCCTCCTTACGGTCTCAGGAGTTTCTGCAGTATGAATTTGTTCATCCTGCACCTTTGGCTATGCGGCCTTTGGAGGATTTTCATTGCATCATTTACACTGATGGTTCGGCGCAGGTTGCGCATGGTTCTAAACACGCCTACATTTCCGCATTCGCCATTGTGGTGGGTGCCATGGTGAACGATGAGTTCAAGTCCAGGGTCATACATACACAGACTCTAGGGGACTGCACCGCACAATTAGCAGAGCTTCGTGCTCTGATGCTTGATTTGAAGTACGCTGATCCTAGTGTGACGACTCTTATTGTAAGTGATTCTTACTACTGTGTCCAGTCTTACAATGAAATCTTGTTCTTTTGGATTCAGAATGATTTTTGTGATACCAGGGGTAGCACTGTAAAACATAAAATGATCTGGGTCCGACTGGTTGAGCTTAAAGAGCAGTTGCCACTGGTGTTTTTAATTCATACTCTTAGTCATCAGCGTGTTGGAGTTCACGCTGTTGGCAACTCGCTTGCTGATGAAGCAGCGAAATCAGCAGTATCGACATATTTAGTTGCAGCAGTTACATGGTCCAAAAGTAAGATTGATGATGATCTCTTGGCGGCTGTTGCTGCCACTGAGAGGGAAATAAATATCCTAAGGGGTTCCCTTCGAAGTACTCATACCACTTAAGTCCCGATAAGGTTCCTTATGTGAAAATACCTGAAGTTGGGGAGAGATTGATCCCCAACTCGGATCGCAGATATACATTGATCACAGCGGCCCATGAAGGAGTTGCGTCTGTGCATGCGGGCGTTTCTGCCACTGTGTCTCAATTGCAACAGCGTTTTTGGTGGTGGGGACTGTACAAACAGACGCGTGATTATGTCCTTCAATGTGACATTTGGCAGCAGATTAAGCCTTCAACTGCTGCGCGTCCGCCCCAAACACAGTTGTTCATTTCTAATAAACCACTAGGTTCTGTTTATTTAGATCACTGCGGTCCTTTTTCATCTGATACTGCATATAAGTACGTCTTAGTCGCAGTTGATTCATGCACAAGCTTTTTATGGGTGTGGCCTCACCGCAGCGCTGATTCACGGACTGTCATAAGGGATTTGCGTGTCTTTGTAGGGATTTTTGCCTGTGGTACCTTTCATTCGGATCAGGGTCCTGCTTTCACCTCTAAGGCGTATAAGGATGCCATGGCTTCGGTGGGGGTCCAAGTCAAGTTTTCATCTCCATACAGACCTGAGGGTAATAGTGTAGTGGAACGAATGAACTGTGACTTAAAGCAATCATTGACAGCTCGAGTTATAGGCACTGGCAGGAATTGGCTGGCCCATTTCAATGGCGTGCAGCGTGCTCTTAATAATCTCCCTAGAAGGTCTCTGGGTGGGCGGACCCCATACGAAATGCTCTTTGGTATCAAGATGTATGTACCGGACCTTGGCGGTCTAGACTCGGTGGCTGTTGCTGCCTCCATTGACGTAGATGAACATTGGAATGTTTTACAGACTCTAAAAAAGACAAGAGACAGTCTTGCAAAGGAACATTTGCCCTCCACTTCGGATGATGCTTTGCAGATCCCGGTAGTTGGCTGGCTACCCCAAGTTGGAGAATTGGTTCGGGAAAAGATCTATAACAAGAAAGAATTTGGTCCCTCTTACCGAGCTCCAGTTCCTGTGCTTGGTGTGAAGGGCACAAGAACAGTCATGTTACCACCACTTCCAGGTCGTAAAAAAAACAGGTATATCTCCATTGACAATGTCAAGATTCACAGAGTGGCCGATTCATCTTCATATGACACCGGCAGTCTCCTGTCCTTCTATTGTGAGAAATTCTGTGTTGACCACTGCTTCGGATCCTGTGCCTGAGGTGGCCGTCGAGATGCCTGCAATTTCTAGACCTTTGTTGAGTACATTGCCTGGTACTCAAATTGATGTAACTGATTACACTTATCCAACTGACTTATCGATGCCTGATTTGCAAACTCGTTTGGCCACTGAATTCAGATTTTTATTTGACACTGTTTCAGGCTATATCAGGAAAGCCCTCAAGGATTAGAGTCTATGCAACATTATTTAAATACCATTTTTTGATTCACCCTTGGACATATATTTGGCTGGTACTTTTTTCTATATACCATTTTATGTCAATTGGTTTTGTGTTTTATTTTTTCCGAATCGTCAATGGACACTATCTCGAAGAGAGAACATGCATTCGACATCTAAATGGAACATTGGCACACCATTCTTCATCACATACTGCACACAGGTTGAAGAGAGACTTGGCTTTTGTTAACATCACTGATTGGCCTGTTCTGGATGGGATTGTATGGGATGCTGTTAAATTTCAAATCCATAGCCCCACTGAGGTTATAAATGTCCATAATGCGCTTAGAGTTAACATGGGGGATGTGGTTAAACAAAACATACGTTCTGATGATTGGGATGTTCAGGCAGTGGAGGCTTTGTTTGCTGATTTGAAATATTATGCAGCCTTTGATGCTGAAGATTTAATAATAATAATAATAAGGGAAATTTATAAAGCGCCTGGATACGCACACCGGCGTGTCTCCACGCTATGGTAAGTGGTGGTGGCAGGGTTACCCCAACCGGCGGTGGCCACTTCCTACCGGGTGTACAGATATGTTTTGAGTTTCTTCCTGAATCTGGACTCAGAGAGCTCCAGGCGCATATCCAGAGGGAGAGCATTCCAGCTCTTGGCAGCCAAGTACCTGAAGGACCTACCCCCCATATGCGCTTTTTTTACTTTGGGTATCTTCAGTAGCCCTGAGCCAGAAGACCGGTGGGAGCGGGCAGGCTCATATCGAATAACCAGGTCTTTTAGCGGTGCAGGTGCCTTCCCACACAAAATGCGGTGGCAAGTGCAAAGAGCCTTAAAGTCAACCCTGCTTTCCACTGGGAGCCAGTGGAGTGCTTGGAGAGCTGTCTTTGAGGGTGATCTCTTAGGGAGCCTCAAGACCAGACAGGCCGCTGCATTTTGCAGCACTTGGAGACGGCTGATGACCTTGCTCGTTGCCCCCAGATAGAGCAGGTTGCCATAATCCAAGCGTGATGTTAAGAGGGCATGTACCAGTGTATTCCGAGCTGCCATGGGAAGTAGATTGAGAACTTTCCGAAGGCTTTTCAGGACACCAAAGCAAGCCCCCACCACCCGGCCTATCTGAGGTCCGAATGCTAGGTCCGCATCAAGCCATACCCCAAGATTTCTGGCTTCCCGGCTCGGTGTGGGAGTTTCCCCCAGGCAGGATGGCCACCATGCCGATGACCACAGCGACGCCCCCCCCCCCTACCACGAGCACCTCAGTCTTGCTGCCGTTCAACCTCAGGCAGTTGGAAGACATCCAGGTAGCCAACTCCTGCATGCAGGCTCTCAAGTTGTCCGCAGCAAGACCAGGCGCACGCGAGAGGGAGATGACAATCTGCGTGTCATCGGCATATGACACTATGTGCAGCCCATAGCTTTGGACAATGGCTGCCAACAGGGAGACATACAGATTAAATAAGGTTGGGCTCAGGGACGAGCCCTGCGGTACGCCCTGAGCCAAGCTAATCTCCCTTGAGTAGCAGTCCCCCTGTCTGACTTGAAAGCCACTGCCTGTTAAAAAGGACTGGATCCATTTTAGCGCAGCCCCTGGGATCCCACCATCATTCAGACACTGTAGCAAGGTGGTATGAGCTACAGTGTTGAATGCTGCGTTAAGGTCCAGAAGGATCAGGGCCATGGTCTGGCCCTCATCCACTCCCTGGCGGATGGTCTCAACCGCCGTAAGTAGCGCCGACTCAGTAGAGTGGCGTGGCCTAAATCCAAACTGGGAGTCGTGTAGGAGGCAAGCCTCCTCCGCGAAATCCATCAGCTGGATGTTCACGGTTTTTTCTGCCACCTTAGCCATATACGGTAACAAGGAGATAGGCCGTAGGTTCTCTAATTTCTCGAAGCTGATGTTCCGCTTTTTTTGGAGAGGGAGAACCACCGCTTGTTTCCAATCTCTTATATTTAGAATCTGCTAATTATGGTGATTTCTTTTGTTTCCAACATTTTGGAAATCACTACCTACATAAAATTAATTCCAGGAGGAGTACTGTAAATTATACACAGTGGGAGCATTGCCCAGCTCATTTGCGAGGCAGCTCGAGTACCTTTTTAAAAAAGTACACCTATTTTACTGATTTTAATCAGTCCAATCCCGCTTCTTTTATTTTAGAATGACACAAAAATCCATGTCCAAAGTTAGACTTACCGATACTAAGTTATTGTACTCGAAGTCCTTTCTAGACCAGCTAGCTGTTGGAGGCTACGACTCATGGAAGTAAACAGTTGACCTTAAATCTGTTTGGGGTTCTAAAAGTTGGCAGGTACAAGGCACTGAGGCTTTGCACCGTGCATGTCTCATCCCGAATCATATGTTGTTTTTGAATTCTACCATTTCACAGATAACATGCTTTGGATTGGCTACTTCTAAAAAATTAAACACTCCTTTCTTCCCTGATTTGGAAGAATATTCTGGTTGGGGTAATACTACAAAATTTTCGATTAGAGAGTTGCAAACTCTATTGCAAAATTCGTCCTTTAACATATCCAGTCTGGATCCCAAGGGCTTGTTACTGTGGCACAGAAGTGCTGACTCGTGCCAACATTGTTTTCTGGGTATTACTGATGGCTATACACAGGTCAGGTTAGATCCCCGTTTTGAGAGTGACCATTCGGTAACTACTTATTAAGTGGGCAAATTATCTCAGAATTGGCTCAAACATTCTACCTTAGCGTCAGTCAAACTGCATTTGTCTAAACTGACTGACGATGTTGATTTGAATGATTTCATAAAAGCACGGCTAGAGGTAGATCTAAAAGATGGATTTATGCTGTTTATTATGAAATTTGGAAAACATCACAGATTGAGGTGGCTACCCGCCTTAGGGCTATTGATCAAGCTAATTTAGAAAAAGTGCTTGCAGTTGTGGATAATAGCATTAAACGCTTTCTTTCCGCATTTACACACTGGATAATATTGTGTCATCTGTTGTTGATATTGTGCAAGATGATGTGTCTGTATTATACCATGGTCAAAATCAATTATGTTCTGTTATGCAGTTTGCGTGGACCCTGCAGACGCTGAAGGGTGGGAAGGTGCCTTGGAATTACATGAATGTCTCGTCTCTTTTTGCCCCATTTAATTTGACTGATAAGCAACGTTTGCTTTCAATGAGCGATGCATCTTTTTCCATGTTACACATTGAACGATTGGAGTCTTTACCTTTCTCGGTGGCGGAGGCCACTACTGCAACGTGGCTTATCCACGGGTTAATAACTTTGCCATTTGCTCTGTTCAAATTTACAAATTGTATGAAATATTTTGCCATTGGTAGGTACAAGCCTCTTGGTAGTTCCTATCTCCATGAAGCTTGGTCGCTCCTTTTTACGTACAGATGCCTTAGGGAAGGGAAGGAAGTTTATCTCAACGGTGAAGAATGCAATGAAACACGAGATCACTCATTAATGTGTAGACATTAAGCATGGGTGAATTTTGCGGTTCTGGCGTTCGCGAATTTTGCGAATTTGCGAACTCGCAATCCGCAAAATCTGCGAATTCTCGCGAATTTGCGGATTTTTTTTTGTGTGTTCGCAAGGATTTTTGCCAGTTCGCGAAGGTTTTGTACCAGTTCGCAATTGCGAACTTACATGTCGGCTCGCAACGGTCGCGATTATGTTGTTTCTATGTCTGGTTCATCCTCACAGGTTCCCAGCACCCTCTGTTTCACCCCTGCCACCCTCTGTTTCACCCATGCCACCCTCTGGTACATCAATGCCACACTCTGGTTCATCATCACTGTAGATTATGGGGGGGAAAAGCAAGCACACCTGCTCTGCTTCAACTGACATGAATTAATTTGGGGTTGATTTATTAATGTGTCACTGTTTTAAAATTCCAGTCTGGCACCTGCTTCCTTATCTGTAATTTGCTTTCTGTTGCAGTGCAATTTTTTTTTCCAGGACCTTTGTGGCCTACTTGTAGCTATTCTATGAGCCTGCTGTGAGGGTCAGAGCAGGGTCATACAATTGTTGCAACTAGCAACTGAACTCTGGAGGGGCCCCAGTCAGGAAGCACTACAGGGCATGGTTACTAATGATGAGTTTGAACTTTTGCACCTGCTGAATGCTTTCACTTTTGCAAAACTCGTTTTTCTGCAGAACAGCATTACAGCAACTGTAATGCCCCAAACAAGCTTACTTGTGAAAGTTGATTTCTAATCCAAAAGTGATCCAAAGAAAGTCAAAAGGCCTCAAATCCAAAAAAGTGCAGGCAAATGTCAACCTGAGGAGTTATTCTGATAAAAATCATCATTTTCAGAAGGTCTATGCTGCTTGCTAGTGGATTTCTTGTGCAGAATTGCAATTTTTGTAATTTCGCGAGTGCGAGATTGTTGCTGCCCGCCGCACCTACATGTTCGCAATTGCGAACTTACACCGCATGCCGCAAAATTGTATCACCAAGAAAAAAAAATCCGCTGCGTGCGAATTTGCGGATTTTCTGTAAATTCGCGAGCGTTCGCGGATTGCGAATTTACCGAAAATCCGCAAAATCCGCGAGCGTAACGGATTTTCCGCCCATGCTTAGTAGACATATTCAATTACACGGCTCTTGCAATCAGGAATAGCCTAATTTAGCCTGCGTTTTAAAAGGTACCCCTGTGCCCGCTATCATCCCCACTTTCACCGTACTGGCAAACGGCAGTTATTTACTTTTAAATAATGAAGATTGCTGTGGGTTATTAAAAGGCATTGCTTATGTGGTTACAGTCAGTGAACGTGTGGTTTGCTGTGTAAATGTGTTGTATCCACCCACGCATGGGAACTTGGATGTTTACATCTGGCCGAGGTTTCCGACCTTGAAGGCAGAGTTCAATAAGATGAGCAGAATAAGAGCCCTATTGTCACAAAAAGAAGTTGCCCTGACATCTGCTTGGGAAACATTTGTCCTTCACGTAGCTAACACCCGCACAGAGGTGCATGCTTTATTAAATACTGACCTACCATTACATTTCGGTGAGCTGATTCATACAATCTTTAACGCATCCTCCACATCGGGGCTGGCGCACCTTTTTAAAGTAGTAAGCAGTGGTCTTGTGACTTCTTTCTAAAATATATTTGGAGTCATTCCTGCTTTCTTCCATTCAATCTTTTCCAGCCTATTTGGTGGATTTCCCGTTTTATTGGCGCTGACTGCAGGCTTTCTAGTGCTGTTTTGTTTCCTTAAAAATGGATGCACGTCCTGTGTTCCAAGACGAACTGTCGCGGTTGCCACTGTTTCACAACAGGATGCTTGAATACTATGGAACGCTGCCGCTCGCCACCTTAAGTGCAGCATATCGATTATCATTTCGATTTTCCTATTTCACATGTGTTCAGCCTGTCTTTCATTGCCTGAGCTGCAATTTCGACTCGGCCCTGGATTTGTGTCTCTGCAATATGGTGTCTCCTGAAGTGGATTTTAATCAGCTCATGAGCCCCCTAGTTGCTCATGAATTGCTTTATTCTGACGGAGGGATTAAGGCCTATGCAGCGATGCATGGAATACTGGGTCGTTGGAATTTATTCGCAGCGGCGCAAGATTTCTTGGCACACAGCTTCATTGAGAACCCGCCGAGTTGTCCTCTGATGGTACTAGAGGCTCGGGTAATCGAAGAGCATGTATGTTCTTTCCCGCTATTAAATTGGATGGCTGAGTTAATTTCGGATGATAACAGTGACTTCCTTTTGGAAGCTGTTGCTGCTTACTTTGCATGCTCGGTATTAGGCTGAGACGTATCGAGGCCCTTGATATCATGTAACTTTTTCGTTATTTTTTAAAATTATGATGAACTTTTTCAGTCTCTGACCTATTGACTTTGTTTAAAGTAAACACTAAATTGTCATGCTAGTGAGATTTTGTTTTTTTGGCTGACAAAAATATTTTTCCTCACCTACTCAAATTTGAACTGATTATTTTATTGAACTCTGCATTTCAACATTGAGTCCTGATGTATTCAAAAAGAAGATGGAACTTCCATATAGAATTAAGCAAGTTACTTTAATAAGTTAAGATGTTAAGATAATAAGATGAAACGATAACCCCATCAGGAGCAGCTGTCCTGCTGCTAAGCCCTCACCCAACTGACATTCACAAACCACTAACATTCCATTCATCCAACATTCCACATCACATGCATTATAGCTGAGCAGCAGGAAGATATAACATACAACATATCTCCCTTCGTTGGGGAACAATTGCATTATGAAATACAATAGATGAAACAATTAAGATAATAACAATATGGAAAGTACATTAGTCAATAAGTTGAAAACAAATAAATATGCAATACAATTCCACACACCAAGCATCCCAACCAGTCGCAAACTGACATAAAAGATACATCCTGTCACACACCATACCATACCACAACTCATCAATCTGACAAAGAAGATACATCCTGAGATCATATATAACAGAAGATACATCCTGAGACCATATATAACAGAAGATACAGCCTGAGACCATATATAATATCTCCTCTCGCACGCACTATACTAGGGATTACACACTACACTATAATCTGAGCAGAGCATCACATAACTACCTGAAATAAACCACTATCCTACATCTTACACCAACAAACCTATATGCCACAAATCATACCAGTTGGCCTGACCAGTACAACAAGCAACACACACAGGAACAAACCTTAACCCCATATATATCAGGAAACTACATGCACACCTCAGACAAATGAACAAGCACTCACATAACTCATTCATGCGCCAATCAACACTACACAATATCTAATAATGGGCGACCATATACAACATAGCCATCTCGGCAAAGCACATTCCCAACACAACCCTGACATGTGAGGGACACTTCCAACGCAACCATGACGTGTGAGGTACACTGCCAAAGCAACCTTGACGTGCGAGGCAAAACATTCCCATCCCAACCATGACGTGCGAGGGGCACTCCCAACGCAACCATGACGTGCGAGGAATACTGCCAACGCAACCTTGACGTGCGAGGCAAAAGACATTCCCATCACAACCCTGACGTGCGAGGGACACTCCCAATGCAACCATGACGTGCGAGGGACACTTTCAAAGCAACCCTGACGTGCGAGGGAAAAGCAAAGTGACTTAATCACCTACTACCAAACTACACAAATAATGAAAGACTTGACCATACTGCAGTCATCTCATACACATACAAGCCAATGAGTGGCTAAACCACATGACACCAACTCATACACAACACTAGTTGTAGATCAAGTTATGGGACAATAATCTCCAACTTGAGCTCTTGGTGACTTATTCACCTACAACCAAACTACACAAATAATGAAAGACATAACGATACAGCAGTCACCTCATACACAACACAAACCAATGAGTGGCCTAACAACCCAACACCACTCATACACAACACTTTAGGGATCCTAGACCCTGTTGTGGTCAAGTTCTGGAACAGTGTCTTGTTACTACTTCTTCTGGGCACACTGGCCCGCTTCTATTTCCGGTACCATTGTCCTTTTCAGTCACTTCTGGGCTCACAGGCCCGCTACTATTTCCTTGACCTTTGTCCTTACAGCTTCTTCTGTGCTCACTGACCCGCTGCTGTTTCTGGGACCTTTGAGCAGTTCCTATTACTTCTGGGCTCTAAAACTTCTAAATTGACGCTGTTGTCATACTGATTACAAAGACCTTGAGCCCACTGCCGATAACCTCTGAGAAATGTTCTAAACAAATGTAATTTTTGTGGGTAACATCCTTGGCAAGAAGAAAACTATACAAAACCCGATTGTGAATCTTTAGATGACATACGTGGCGATTTGAAAATTCCACAAAACTCCTCACTCCACTCCTTTGGCAACACTGGCATTCTTCACAGATCAGCGGCATGCGCAGAATATTTCCAAAATGGAGGCACTCACATTAACGTAAAGTCGGGTGGTTCACAGCACGCACATGGGCCATATCATTTTGCGAGGTGATAAGTCGTCACAGAGGATGACGCCGATCCTCGCTGTGAAGGAAAACCTGTCTCGTGCAGATTTTGAAATGGAAACGGTAACCGTTACTTCTCCTTGCTTATGCTAACGGTCATAAAGATAAAATGTACTTTACTTTATTCCAATGTTGATCTTTCCAGTTAATTTGCCCCCGCATCGTTTCCTCAACCTTCACTTAAATGTTAAAATGTCAGCACAGCGTCGTATCACTTCATTGCTCACTTCCAGTACATCACATGAGCAGCATAGGTATCACAAAAGCGCAATTCCCACTTGTGTATGCACTTTCCACCGAGGCTCGATTTTCATCCCCGATCCACAAGCCGATTACAGATCAGCTGTAGTTAAACTCATGCACTCCATGACACTTCATATTTCAATTCATGGCTGGGTCTTTGCTTCTAAACATCTGACCCAACAATGATAGGTAATATGCTCACACTTCTCTCTGAGGCCCGATTTTGCCCCCGAACACAAATAAATAGCAGAGCGGGAGTAATTAATCCTACGCACTCCATATGCTCGTACTACTCTGTGAGGCCCGATTTTTGCCCCCGATCACAAATAAACAACAGAGCGGCAGTTATTAATCCTTCACTCTCCACCGAGGCTCGACTTATCCTTGCCCCCGAACTTCATTTAAACAACAAATCAGCTGATTTTAAGCCCTTGATTAACGCTGTTCTGACACTTCTGGATATTAGGGCGACCAATGGCAGGGACACTGATGGGGTTTTTCCTTTTGTGCCGGACAACGTTTAAGCCATTCGTACGATAAAACTTAAAAGACTTTTACCTCCAAGTTATCTTTTCTTCATTTTTCGGTTTCAGTCCAGTTTCACTTCCCTTAACTTGGACCTCTCTTCATCATTTCACTCTTTTTCTTAAAAGTTGCCCGAATAGATTCTTCTTCCCACAAGCCCATCCTCTTCGCCAAATGATGTATTCAAAAAGAAGCTGGAACCTCCATATAGAATTAATCAAGTTACTTTAATAAGTTAAGTTGTTAAGATAATAAGAAGAAACAATAACCCCATCAGGAGCAGCTGTCCTGCTGCTCAACCCTCACCCAACTGACATTCATAAACCACTAACATTCCATTCATCCAACATTCCACATCACATGCATTCTAGTTGAGCAACAGGAAGATATAAGATACAACAAGTCCCTTATTTTATCTTATCTTATCCATGCTCGGATCATGGGAGGGTGTCATATAGATATCCTTTGCCTATATGCTGTGTTAAGTTAGCATGAGCTTATTAGGAGTTTAAACGCCATTTTACCTTTCTACTGCTTCTGCACAAGACACATATCTGTTGCTTTAGCTTTGAGCCTAGTAGAATGTTTTGATTCACGCCAGAATAATATGTTGTTACTCAGATATCAGCCTTGCTTGGTGAGCTGTGTCTGTACAGTGAGTGCTGAAACCTTCAAGGATATCTCAACACAGTGGTTGTTGTGAGGTCTGATCTTCGCACGTTCCTAGACATAACATACATGCAGCTACGGCCAAATTCTGGCTTTAGGCGAGTTTAATATGGCTTTGCACAGAGCATACTTGATGGTGCTTCGCATGCAGAGAGCTGGTGGAAGATGATGTGATCCCTTACCACTAGGATCTTGAGGTATGGGGCCACCCTGCTAAAAACCCTAAGAGACCTTCTTAGATATAATATAATATACTAGCTATTGAGGGTGAGAATTAGGTGTTACTGAACCCTATTTGTTTTAGCATTTTACCATGCTTTCACCTTTTGTATTCTATGGACTAGTGACTATGCTGATTACTTTGTTTCTTATAATATGTTTGCTTATATTAGCTAAGATACTGCGTTTGAGAACACTGCATTAGTAAATAAACATTTCAAATGTGCACGCGTCCTCATTTACTCCTTGTTCTGGATTGAAATGATTGTATAACGAAAGAGTGTTCATGTGTTCCACGTTACCTGAGGTGTACTAAGTCCATGTTCAGGTTTGTCTACGCATTGGGGGTCTGTGATAACCAATGAGACACTGTAGCTAGTCTGGTTGGGGATTTTGGGTACTAAGGTGAGTTTTGGTACACCCTAATTCACTGAGGTTCCAAGTCTCTATTCACAGTTCTGTATGAGAACGGAATCCCTGCGACAAGGGGTTTGTAAAGCGCAGCTAATTCCCTGTGAGGGTCTCAACGCACTGGGAGGTGGGGACCGGGGCTGATGATCTGTCTGAGTGTGGAGGTTCAGTCGAAGAGCCAGGTCTTGAGGTCCTTCCTTAATTGGAGCAACATCGTGGAGTGCCTGAGGTGGAGGGGCCGGGTGTTCCAGGTCTTGGCGGCGAGGTAGGAGAAGAAGCTTCCTCCAGTTCTGGTCTTGTGGATCCGCAGGACTGAGGCCATGGCAAGTTGGGTGGCGCAAAGTTTTTTTTTTTTTAAACTTTCTTTATTGATTATTTGTTCAATTCGAAAAGTACACTTGTAGCCATACACTGCATCAGGTTATAACAGCCAATACATTGCTTGGCATGCAGTGGTAATTTGTAAGTACATAATTATACATGTGCATATCAGGAGGGTGGTCATCCAGTTCTATTCGCTTACTACAGTATCATTTGACAGTCCAACTTTACATTTCCCCAATATAGTAATATCAGCTCTTTTCCGCATCTAGCTATTTCCCAGGAGTGGATCAGCACAGCATTATAAACGGACAGAATTAATCAAGCATCAGGCAATGACGTTAGTGCATTCCAGGTGCTTCCTGCTCGTGGGATGCCCCTCAACGATCACAGCTCCTGCCCTTTGGTCTCATTCCACACATTCTAACATACTTCAACTTTTTGTAAAGTTGGAACTGAGATCCACCTAGTGTAATCCATGTGCTCAAGTATTGTGTATCCCCTAGGTGTCTGAGTTATCCTGCGCCAGCAAATAGCATTTCAATGGGGCCCAGATGTCATTTGGTCTAGAGGCCATTGGCAACAATTCAGCATATGTTGATAGTTGTTCCAGGCAATAAATAAGTTCATTTACCCAGTCCTTGAATTTAGGTTCTCTCCCCCTGCCCCACCTGCATGCTACTCTTCTTTTAGGTTAATCAAAAGGGAAGGATCACTTGTCCTGCTCAACCTTGAGTGTACAGGACTGGTAAGGGGTGTCCCAATAAAAAGACCCTCATGCACGTGATGGGTAAGGTGGGTTCAGAGCGGTATATCTTGATTCTCCGCTTTGGTATCACGTGTCTGCATAATCATAAGGTCTAGTTTCGGTATGCAGCCTCCACCCGGAGGTATTTTACCCAAGGTTGGTGCAGTAGTGAGCCAGAAATAAAAAATGGATTTATTAAAAAGACCAAAAAGCTCAGGGAAGATAAATTTATTCAGTCTGGTTCATGGTCTAGTACACTCTGTTGCAGTGCAACTTGTTTACTTGGTAATGGGTAGTAGTTGCACTTAGAGTTAAAGGATTTACAAAAATAGGGAGAGGGGTGATTGAACATAGGTCGACATGTTTCTGCCTTGATTGCCTGGTTTTTAGGGCTTACGGGCATTCATCAGGACCAGTGATAAGTGAGGTAGGGATTAAAAATACAAGTGCTCAGAAAAGTGAAAAAGGAAGAGGGTTATTGACCTGTTCCTATGTTTGGAGGTCTTATGGTACCTGTAACGAGTAAACACAAGTTTGCCACACTCATACAGGGAGGGGAATAGTGGAGGGACACACGTTAAGCCAAAATTTTGCTTCTCATATCCAACAATTGTAAACAACTTTAAAATGACAATACTTTACGGGACCGGTTACTGTCTACGATAGTTTCAACTTAATCTACTACTTTCCTATCTCATGCAGTATGTTATGGCATGCTGGTGGAAAAACGAGCATGCATCTCTTGTGAGTATCACATCGTCTTGTGCTCGTAAAGGTTTGCGCTAAATGTGATCAACTCTGTCGTGTTTCTTATTAAATTGTGAAAAAAAAAACACACTTAAAAATGCACAGAATCTTAGTGGGCATCGCGTATTTAATACGTGGAGCTAGGTGCAATAATGCGAATATACAGCGTAGTGCACGATGGACTGATTCGCATGCGTATGGGAAAAGGCATTGTGACTGTCGGCGCGTTCTGGTTTTACCTCGCGCAAATGTTATGCACACTCCAATCGGTGGTAAGGCTCTGAGGAGGGGCTAAGAGGAAAGAAGAAAGGCAGAGGGATTCTGAAAATTAGACAGAACGCCATTCAATACTTGCGGTTTTCGTGGGAGCGCATTCGCGATGTTTCGGCGTCTACCTATTGCGCCCGTCCCGCTGCTTTCGAGTTGATGCGCTGTGCTGCTCTTACCGAACCGGAAGCACTTGGCATTGCTTCCGGTTCGTATAAATGGGCGTTGGTTGTGTACTGAGCGGCTTCCTATTGGTCTAGAGCTTGTATCAACGTTGCTATGGAGACCGAGTGTGTTGATCTCGGTGTTTGGTTTTACGGAGGGCATTGTATGCGTTGTTTAGCTCATAGGGTCACTAGTTCATTTCAAAGCGGAGGGAGGATTTGAATAGTCCAAAAAAATTTCTGCATTTTATATTTCGTTCCCTCATGTTTTTGATGGAATATAGTGATCCTCATTGGGGCATAGATTTATATTGCATACTGGACAGTGAGGGGATCATCGTGGAAGTATATTTTCATATAATGGTATGTCTGGGTTATTCACTGGTTGATCACCTTCTCACTAAGGATAACCAAGGTATATTATCATTCAGTCCCTCGGTATCGGTCCTGAGTCTATGGACCCATCTTTGCTCTTTCTCAAATAGGGTTTTTTCCGCATTGTGATCCTTATTTGTCAAAGTTTCAAGGACCACCCATTGTAGGTCCAGAACAGTGTGTCCTTTCTCCAGATAATGTGAAGCCATTTTGGTCGTGTTTTTTCTGCATTTCACGCTGCTTCTATGTTCACAAATTCTTTGCTTCACTTTTCTGCATGTCATCCCAATGTAGTTAAGTTGACATGGACACGTGATCATATATACAACATGTGTCGTGTTGCAGTTAGTATGGTTGTTAAGTGTCCATCTAAAATTGGGTAAAAGCTGTATTTCTTTTACTGATCTTGTCAGGGCACAGACCGAGCACGAGCCACATGGATAATGGCCTGTAACTCTGGGGTTGCCCCATAAAGAGACATTGTCTCTAGGTGTTTTGGGGGGCGGTCGTGTGTGAACCAGTATATCTTTTAGGTTTCTACTCCTTTTGTTTGCAAACCTGGGTTTCTGCCAAATTAGATTACCTGATGTCAATATTCGCCAATTTTTATTGACAATCTTTTTAATGGCATTTGTCATGGGGCTGTATGTGGTTACACATGTCAGCACTTCCTCTTGTGGGGCTTTTTGGACACTATCCAGAAGTGCCTCTCTGTTCTGGTTTCGAGCCCGTTTCTTACAGTTAGATATGATCTTCTTTGGGTAATCTCGGGCTTCAAGCTTTTCGCAAAGATCGTTGGCTTGAGACTTATACTCTGAGAGGTTGCTACAATTACGTCGTAACCTGAGGAACTGACTGTAAGGTAGATTCTCTCTTAGAGGTCTGGGGTGGAAGCTCTTAAAGGACAGGAGACTGTTTTTCGCCGTGGTCTTAAAAAAGGTTCTGGTGTGGAGGGTATTCGCCTCAGCATAGATGGTGACATCTAAGAAATCAATGCTTGTCTTGTCTGCAGTATATGTAAACTGTAGACAGGTATCTTGTTGGTTTAGCCATTTGTGAAAATCCAACAGAGTTGCTTGGTCTCCTTTCCATATGACAAAGATATCATCAATGTATCTTTTCCAAAACAGTATACATTGATGATAAGGGTTGTTGGTTTGGTTCAATATGAACTTGTCTTCAAAAGTACTCACATACAGCCCAGCCACGCTGGGGGCAAAGGTGCTGCCCATCGAAGTTCCGTGGCATTGTAAATACAGGGTGTCTCTGTATTGAAAAAAGTTCTCCATCAGGGCCAATCGACAGCATTCTAGGACGAAGTGTCTGGGAGTTTTGTACATCCAGGTTGTGTTGAAAAGTATATTTTCAAGAGTTTCCATGGTTTTTTCTTGTGGTAAGCTGGTATATAAACTTTCCACATCGAACCCCACCAAAAGCATAGTGTCTGATGAGTAATTGATGGTCTTTAGGTGGTTCAGAAGGTCCCTGGTATCTTTGAGATACGTGGGGGTTTTTTGTACGAGTGGGCGTAGGTATTGATCTGCAAACTCTGAAAGTGGTTCAAGAATTGAACCTATACCCGACACGATTGGGCGTCCCGGTGGTGGTATCCGTCCCTTGTGGGTCTTAGGTAATGAATAGAAGTAGGGGGTACGGGGTGTAGTAGTACGTAGATATTCCCCTTCTTTTTTAGAAATCCAGTTGTTGACCTCACCTTCTTCTATCATCATAGCCACAGTTCTCTGCAGTCTAGATGTAGGGTCTGTTGTGAGAATTTTGTAGAATTTGTCATTTGACAGGAGGTCCGTGCATTGCTGGTGATATCCTGTGCTAGTCAATAGGACAATGCCTCCGCCTTTATCGGCCGGTTTTATAACAATATCTTGGTCACTCTTCAGAGCATTCAAGGCCCGTTGCTCGGATCTTGTGATGTTCTGGAATGGTTTCTGTACTTCATTGGCTATTTCGTCAATGCCCTTGAAAACTGCCTGTTCGAATGTCTGTACCTCAATGGGTATCTGGAAGTTCAATGGGCAGAAAGAGGACTTCTTTCTCAAGGTGGTATCACCTTCATTGTTAGTGGGTTGGTCTTTCTGGAAAAACGCTTTTAGTTTTAATTTTCGGCAGAACTCAGCCATCTCGCACTTTGTTTTGAAAACATCAAGTTTAGGAGTGGGAACGTATCCCAAACCCTTGTTTAGTACGTTGGTCTCATCCTCTGTTAGGACTTTGTCTGTGAGGTTCACGATGAGGGATTCGTGGATGTTCCTGCTTTGGCCTTGGTCACACTCCTGGTCTCGACTTGTCTGGTTTGGTCTGACCAGGTTACTCCTCTTCTCCGTGTTCTTTCGGATGTCCGGCCATTCCCTAAAAAAGGAATGCGTTGTTGATAATTCTGCCCTCCCTGTGCTTGCATTTGGTGGGTCATCATCTGGGGGCCTTGAAAGTATGGGTTCATCCAGTTTTGGAACTGTGGGTTGAAGGGCTGAAAGGGCATCCCTGGATTGCCCATTTGATAGAAAGGGGGGCGCCAAAAGTTGCGTCCACGGCGATTGCCTCTTCTATTCTGCTGGTTTTGTTGAAAATTGCGGGATTTGTTATTTCCTTGGTCTGAGTTAGTGCTGGAAGTGCTACTATCTGAGCCGTAATTGGAGGCATTATCATCCATGTTGTGATCTTTACTGCTATAAGGATGTATTTTTTCTAGAGAGAATTTTTTAAGTTCTTTAGCTAATTTCTGCAGCTTGGTCTGTATCAAATACTCTTGAGATTCGCTCATTTCCTTATTTATTTCATCCAATTTTGTTTTATATATGGTGATGTTGATCGTGCTATTCATTTTTGTTTCCAGGATTTGTATTTTCACCATCAATTCATCTGTCAGTCTGGTAGCTGTCTTGATGATCAGGACTAGGTAGTCCCTAGTGCATTTCCATGAAATTGCAGACCAATCTTTTCTAAATACCAGATCTTTTAGAAAGATCCTTGGCGCATTGGTAACCCAAAGTCCTCTTGGTGCCGCATTTACCCTTAGGTACTCTGTCATAATAATTCCGTGGACAGCAGTTCTTATTTGTTCCTTTTTCAGGTCTGTGAGTTCGTCCCATTCTGCCGAGCTGGAAAGTGTTTGAGTAAGGTCACTGTTCGCAAACCTCGCCGGTCTCGCGAGTATTTCGTCAATCTCTTCAATGGAGTAACTTAGTCCCAGATTTTCTGCCATTGTCAGATGTTGTTGGCAGTTCTATTGGATTATTCTGATCCAAGTGTTACTGAAGGCTCCCACAGCTGTGCGCTGCTATCAATATTCTAATCAAAAAGGGGGAGGTGGAAAATAGATCCATTCATTTTCCAGGTAGATATAGGTTAATCAAAAGGGAAGGATCACTCTTCTTTTAGCCATGAGTAGCGCCATTGCAACATATTTGTGGTGTATCGCCATCAATGGTTCGACGTATCCCAAGAGTGCCAGAACTGGGGAGGGCTCTACCGCTTCATTGATCATCTCGGACAGGGCCTCAAAACCTTGTATCCAGTATGCTTGCACCCCCTCGCAGGCCCATGCTAAGTGTAAGAAGTTGGCTCCTGGGGCGTGCCATCTATCGCAAGTGTCTGTATCACGCAATCGGTGCCTATGAATGCATGCAGGTGTGAAGTATAGTCTGTGTAGATACTTATAGTGAATAATTCTAAGTCTACTGCTTGACAAAATTCGCTCTGTCTGCTGCGAACAAAAGTCCCACTGTCTATGCGTCAGTTCCACACCTAGCTCCTGGTCCCACTTTGTTCTAGCTATCGGAGTCGGAAGTTCTCTCATCCCTTGTACAGTCCTATAAATCGTCGATACTAATTTCTTAGCCTGCACTCCTTGTAGAATCCTCTGTAGTGGTGCAAAAATAGGAGGTTCGTTAGGAAAATCAGGCGTAATAGCCCTAAGTCCCTGTCGAAGACAAATGTATAGAAAGGTATCGAGAGGTGCTTGTTGTATACCCCAAAACAGGTGCTCTAGTGTTCGGAATGTACCTTCATGATAGAGGTCTCCCCAAGTTTTAATCTGTGTGCGTTCCGCTAATTTGTGAAAGATATTCTCCTGCAGCAGAGGCATGTCAGGATGGTATATTAGTGGTAAGAGTGGTGAATATATCAGAGGCGTATCTAACAGTTTGCCCAATTGGGACCACTCGTTGACTGTACTCAGCACTGTTGTCGGCGTCCTGTCTCTGCCAGGTGGTGGGATATATAATGCGCCCTCAATAGGGACAGGCATAGCTAGCCAGTGCTCTGCTGCTATCTGCGGCATATACCGAGGTTGGTGCACCCAGAAAAAAGCATAGTGTGCTTGCGCACTGTAATAATACAACTTGAAATCCAGAATACCAAAGCCTCCCTGAACATATGGCAGAGTAAGCATCTCCCATTTGAGTCTTGGGCTCTTACCACCCCACACCAGACGGGTTAGTTCCGACTTCAACTGTTGGAAGAAATACCTCCCGGGGTAAAAAGGAAAGCTCAAGAAGAAATATAATAACTGGGGTAGTATCACCATCTTTATTAAAGACGCTCTAACCGCCATTGACAGTGGCAGAGTAATCCAGCGTGTGATTTTTTCTGAAATATGGACCATAGCCGTCCCGTAATTAAGCCGCATCAACTCATCTCTGTTTTTTGATATACGAATCCCTAAATATTTAAACTCATCTTCACACCAGGGTATAGGGTAGTCCATGGGGAATCTAGTCGTTGCAGCTGTGAGGGGAAAGCAGCACGACTTTCTCCAGTTTATTTGGACACAGGAAAGTCTGCCAAACTTTATAAACTCTCTAAAGATGGGATTCATATTCCGATGGGGGTCACGGATATACAGCGTGATTTCATCTGCATATAGAGAAATTAAAATGTGTCGCAGATTGCATTGCAGTGCCGTGTCGTTATGATGTTGCCTCAGTTTCGCCGCTAGTGGCTCCACTGCAATCGCAAAGAGCAGGGGTGATAGCGGGCAGCCTTGCCTCGTGCCTCTCGTAATGGGTATGTCCTGAGACATCCTCCCATTAATGACCACTTTAGCTGTGGGCGAGTCATATAATACCTTAATCCAGGATAAAAATATAGGTGGGAACCCCATGCGTGTCATCACGGCGAACACATAATCCCATTCAAGGGAATGAAATGCCTTTGTGGCATCTAGGAACAATGCCGCCATAGGCAACTCATCAGAAAACATTATTCATAACTGGGAAGAACGTCCTCAAGTTGTGAGACGTTGCCCTGCCTGGCACGAAGCCTGACTGGTCAGGTGTAATGGCAGAGTTTTTGGCTTTATTTAGCAGTGATATAGATCATTAATCTTGCTCGCATCTAGTATAGGTATTCTTAGCCTGTGTTGGCCCTTTTAAGCCCTTTTTCCAGACCTAGAAGAGGATAGCTGCTTAATATGCCTTTATTCTTGACTTTAACCTGTCTATTGCCTATTGGCTTTGACATATTAGACACATTGGTATGGTTTATGTAGGTATTCTGACAGAGCTAAGGAGCATTTCACCCCTTTCAGGCCTACAGGCCTAGAGCTAGAGGGACTCCATCTTGATGAAGCTGAGAGGCTTTTCAGGGCAAAGGCAAAGTTTATAGTTAAGGCTGTTGTTCGCCCTAAGCGGACCGGAGAGAACCGGCCAGAGCTGAATCTAATCAGGAATTGTTCCCGGGCTCAGGGCTCTAGACGAAACAAGCAGACTGGTCACTGTGGGAGCGTCTAGCGCAAGGAGCCTGGTGCATGGGATTGGTGGGAGGAAGCTGCTGGCTGGAACTTTCCATGAGGAAACAGCATTCTATATCAGTGAAGTGCAGAGGCGGAGTTAGTGAGTCAAGCAGAGAGGGAGTCGAGCAGAGTGAGAGTCGAGTGAAGGTGGCGAAGCCAGAGGGTCGTGTTAAGGTGGAGGAGTGGAAAGCAGTGGAGTGGAGTTGGCAGAGAGAGAGGGTTCAAGCTGGAGAAGAGCTGAGTTGAATAGTGAGCTGGAACTGAAGGAAGCAGTCAGAAGCAGTTGCTTATCAGGAGGAGGTGTGAATAGCTGGAGTCTGAAGTAATGCCTTTTAGAAGAGACGGAGGAGAGATCGTGGACTAACCTATGGGAGCAGATGGAGTTAATTGGACATTGGCGCAGAGACAGAGTGAATAAGCTAGTGGAATGAACGGTGATCAGAGCGGCAGGAACTATTAAGATTGAAGATGGAAGGTGGAGACAGTTCGTGTGGGGGAGAGGAGTCCAGAGACAGAGTGATCAGCGCAGAGGTGTAACCAAGAGTACAGGAGAGAGAGAGAGTCTGAGATGAGCCAAGGCACAGACGAGAGAGGAACCCAGATGACAGCTAGAACAAGACTTCACACTAATCAGGTGATATTGTTCTCATCACATTAGTTTACTTTACACTTGTATCTTAATCTTGTCCTTATTCCCTAAGCCATTGTATGTTTAAATCCTTTCTCTTTCAGCGGAGTGTTCCTGTTATTTTTAATCTTTTCTCTTTCAGCGGTGTGTTCTACCTATAGTCTTTGTCAGTTCTGTGTAAATGTTTATATTGTTGTAATAAAATAACCCCCCCTAGTTTGTAACAAACTGGCGTGTATCTCTTGTATTCTTGTTCAATCCAGGTAAATGTATCTCCTAGGTGTTTAGTGTTTGCCAGAATGGATGAGTAATCCCAATCAGGTAAGTGGTGATCACATAAATAGGGAGTGAGTGGACCTATGATGACAAGAATAGGAGACATATAATATTAATTGGCTAACTCCTAATATTGTAGTAGCAGACCTTTAGTGAAGAGACTTCCCAATATATATATGTATAGGTGTTCATAGGAATGTGGTCGTCGTTGATATGCGGCGTTAATGAGAACACTGGGTAGGAGACCAGTGTGTATACCCACTAGATTGTGGCTTGAATAAGTGAGAGCACTAGGAGGTCGAACTAGTGTGTAGTTTTGCAGGATTGCAAACAGTTTGGAAAAGGGAGCATTGGGTTCTGCAGGCCCGTGTGTAGACGCACCGGATTGTGTGTCATATCTGCCCTAGGGTAGAACGGTCTGGGTCAGGGTGGCCGCGAGACCAACTGATGTGAATAAGTGTGGTGTAGGGTATGGATATCCCTAGTAATCAGTGAGTATTCTTAGTATCCCTATAGATTTAGTGGTGTTTTTAATAATATGAGCTTGTATACTGCGAGTTCCCCATCCTCAGGTAGGTACCAGGTGCCTGGATAGTTGGTCCTGAGGAGGGATGTGATTACGTTCTGGCTGGGTTGGAGGGGCCCCTAGGGGCTGATCCCACCTACTCAGAAAATCCAGCCATTACATCAGGCAAAATCAAATTTTCCATAAGAAGATTAAGACGTGTAGCAATAAGTTTAGCTAATATTTTTACATCACAGTTGAGCAATGAAAGAGGTCTATAGGAGTCAAAGCTCTGTGGCGGTTTCCTTGGCTTTAGTAGCAATGTGATGAGGGCCACTCTCATGGAAGAGGGCAAATGTCCCACTTCTAGCGCATCCTCGTATACTTCTCGCAGTATAAATTCAATATAGGTTTTATAAAATTCAATTGGGATGCCTGTCCGATCCAGTGGCTTTACCAGATTGCATATGCATTATGGCATCCCGTACTTCATCTAATTCAAACGGGGTGCTTAAGAACTGTCGTTGTGTATCACTCAACCACCCTAGTGACACGTCCTCCAAATATTCAGTGAGATCAATTTTGCCCGCCCTCGTAGTAGTGTACAGTTTGGTGTAGTGCTCAGTGAAGGCATTTAATATTTGCGCTGTATCTCTATATACCCTCCCATCTATATCTTCAACTTCTAGCACCACATTCGTAGGCCGTATCATTCTTATCATTGCAGCTAGTGCCTTCCCTGGTCTCTCCCCTTCGCCATACCGGCGAGCTGTCCAGTATCGTCCTCTAAATCTGGATTCTCAGTTTGCCTCCTCCGTATATATCGTGAGTTTTTCTCTAATTTTTGAATGTGTCATCCCCTCTGGGCTTATGGCCAGGGATTCCTCAAGCGATTTCAGTTCCTTTTCGAGAGTGGTCAGTGCGTTCAATATGCTCTTAAGGACCCCAGATCCTTTCGCTATGCATATATCCCACAGAGTGACTTTAAAGGCTTCCCATATTGTTTCGACATTTTCAACAGTACCCTTGTTTTGTTAAAAAAAATCCAGCACCTCCTCCCTGAGTTCCTCCTGAAAGACAGTATCAAGCAGTAAGGTGGGTTGTAATCTCCAGTAAGCTCTTTGAGGGCCTAAATCCTCAGCGGACAAGGTAAGATGTACCGGCGCGTGATCTGAGTATTTTCCGGCTAAGTGTTTCACTTCAGAGATCGCAGGACTCAGCCCTATTGACAGAAATATGTAATCTAATCTTGCCCATGACGCAGTGTGTGCAGTAAAATGTGTGCCCTCATGTGTGGTGGGGTGAAGATGTCTCCAGGTATCCACCAAGTCGTACTCCTGCAGTAATGTGTGTAACTCAGCGCGTGCCTGGGAATAGTGATGGGGGGCCTGGTATGATCTATCCGCTGGCCAGATTTCAGTAAAAAATTGAGGGTCATCTATATTTGGACCACAACAGCATACTAAGGTAATCGATGTGTGCCCCAGTCGTCCCCATACCACACAATATTTCCCTTGTGCGTCACATCTTTCTCCTGTCATGATGAACTGTGTACCTTTTTTTTATCAGAATCGCAGTGCCCCTCGCATACGATGAGTATGAGGAAAATATCCTGTGCTCTTCCCATCTACTGGCAAATGTGTTATTGGGCTGGGGTTTGAAGTGAGTTTCTTGTAAGAAAGCCACATGTATGAAATTCTGTCGAGATATGATATCACTTGAAGTTTCTTTCGTGGATCACCTAGCCCTCTCACATTCCATGTCATACCATTCAAATCACTCAAGACCATGGACTTCGTATGTCACAGCAGTTAGACCACCTGTAGATCAGATTACTCTGGAACTGACCATCACCATTTCGCAATATATAAGTAGCATTCATTGATACTGAGTGTATAATGCTCTGCCACCTTTCTTGTACTTCAGTAACATCTCTGTAACAGGAGGAGTCCCAATGCATGACATCAAAGTGTACGTCCGTACAACAACCCTTCCCCCACCCCACCCCACACATTACCCTCAACCCGTCTACATCCTCAACAGAAACATTCTCGCCATGTGGTCCAATGTCAGAACTTAACCATGCTATGCAGCAGCATATGTCTCCCTTTTCCCCTTCCCCTCCCCCCTCCCACTGCAGCAACCCCAATTTGCCAGAACAGTCTACCCGCCCGCTCCCCTCATTATCTAACAACAGCACCATTAACACCCAGATGCTACAATCCAACATGGGGGTACACCCATTGGGGAACAACTTTAGGTGGCTACACAGCCACTGCCCTCACCTCAAGCCCTACGACATGTACGACCTCAGTCCGAGGAGGGGAAGTGGGGCCTGGAATACATTACCACCGGAAGAGTTGTAAACGTCTTTGGTATCTCGGTCATCAAGTGTCCCCAGCCTCGTCGCATTTTTCGTGAGTCATCTGCAGAGTGTGTCTTTTGTAGTGAATCGAGGTATGTTCTGTGGAATCCATACTTCATGACTCATCATCTGTTTCCATGCGTCGTCATGTTGCGCAGAGCCCCGTCCACTTGTTCCATGTTGCGTTCATCGTATAGTGCGCAGATAGTCCTCCACTTGTTGCGGGTTAGTAAAAAAACGCTGATTCCCCTGGTGTGTCACCCGGAGCCGCGTGGGATACAACAGTGCATAGTCAATTTGCGCTGCACGCAATTTCTTCTTCACATCAAGGAACTTACGCCGTTCCTCCTGCACCATTGGAGTGAAGTCCGGGTAAATCGAAAAGGAGACTCCCTCGTACGACTAGTTTTGCTTGGTGCGCGCTGCACGTAGAGCCACATCACGATCTCTGTAATTTAACAAACGAGCAATAATGGGCCTTGGTGGGTTCCCAGGTGTCGGCTTCGGTCCTAGTGATCGGTGGGCCCTTTCGACGATGAACTGCGTGCAAAAAAGGCGTCAGAACCAATGGTGGCCAGGAGTAGCTTTTCCATATAGTCTTCCATGCGCCAGGAATTTATGGACTCCGGCACATCTCTCACGCGAATATTGTTACGTCTACTACGGGCTTCCAAGTCCTCATTCTTAGCTGCAATTACTCGTAGGAGGTTATCCATTCTTGCGAGTTGCGTTGTGTGAGTAGCTGTGGTGTCATCATTGTCGGAGATACGCCTCTCAGTCTCCTTGATCCGCTCTTCATGCAGGTCCAGTTTGTGGGCAATGGCGTCTATTCTGGATGACTCCCGATCCACCTTATCTACTACTGTGGTGAATCCCTGTAGCATCTGCTGCATATCCATGTCTGGCGACGCTGCTGCATTTCCCGCCACATCCGCCCTACTCGGCTCTCCGGCTTCAGAGGCAGGCTTCAAAGCTTTTTTTGCAGCGGTGTCAAAGTTGAGTTTTGGTTAGCGGGTGTCTTGTTTACCCATGGCGCCACTGCTGTTAGTGCCCGTAGTTCTATCACTTCTCCATGAAGCTCTCCTTTCATAGGAAGCACGGGATACGGCCCTTGTGTGTGTCTTTTGCAGCCTCGCTCGTAGCGTTGGTACTTTATGGCCTATCCCGCCTGTTGCATAATTGTCAAGGCTATACACTTCACAGGCGCGGACCTAGTGTGTCTGTGTATGTTTGTGCCCCGTGTGGTAGGGTCTCTCCTTCGTATCGCCTGTGTCACAATGTACTCACTGTTGCATCATCCCGTTTGGCCCAGGGTCTCATCCAGCGGTAGGTCCCACTCCAGACAGTCATCAAGTTATGCTGCGCTCAAGCAGGTCACACTGCACTCAGTCCGGTTACCTCCAATCTTACCCACAGCTGTGAGCTATGCCAGTGTTCCTATATGTCCTTAGTTGCCACTTCCGCTTGTCAGGACGTTCCGCTATGGGATCTTGGAGTTATGTTGGCACATTTAGGCCACGCTGCAGCTAACTGTCCTTTATGCCGCACTCCGTCGATGAGACCCTTTCCCGGTCCATCCAGCGATTACGACCCTCTAGTAATGGCAGTCTCCTCCCTGCCGTGCCTCTCTATCGCACCCTTTGCCGTTACCTAGGTGTCATCATGGCTACGCTTCTAGCGCTGCAGTGCTCCTCAATCTCCTCCGGGGCGTTTGTGCTTGCGCGGAGGTGCCGACAGTTGCCAGTCATAAGTTCACCGCCAGGAACTCTGGTCAGTTCCTCGTGCGTCTTGCTTTGGATTGTGGTAAATAAATTAATTACCCTGTCATAATTTCTATACATTAACAAGGGTCATGCATATAATGAGAGGCAGAGTCCGTGGTGTCCGATTCAAAAGGGCTTTATTCACTAACTGCAGTTAGAGGAGAATCGGGTTCCATCACCACTAAGGTTAAGGAAGGGTCGTCATCTAACGTTTATTCACAGAGTACATCATTTATAGTTCAAACATACATTAACTTGCATGGAGAAGGTGGAGCAAGTGAAAGAGAGAGAGATAAGAACACATAGGCGTGAAAGAAGGTGTACATGTGGGCGTTCCCCTGATGAGTCATAAGGTGTGTCATAGGTGGGTGGGTACTTCGAGGGGGTCTGCATGGCAACTGGAACCTTTACCCTACTTGTGTGCGTAACCTAGTCATGACGTGTAATTGACGTGCAGCTGGGGAAAACAGGAGGGGCTAACTTTCATGCTAGTAGAGAAGTCATGGATGTCAGGACGACCTGTACCTCTGGCATTATCTGATATCTTGAGTTCGGAGGATGTATTATCTGACATAAAGGTCACTCGAGCAAAAGCTGCTCATCACCAAATGAAAGTGTGGGCCTATATTTCTTCGCGTATAGCATGGGGGCTGTGGGCTTTCTATGGATGCGAGCTCTGTAAATCACTTGAATGGAGACAGAAAGGCTAGGCCCTATCTTCTGCAGGCGGAATATGTTTACCCCTTTCATTAGGCAGGAATGTATTTCTGTGGAGCGAAGCAGATAACTGTAGGCAAAATACAGTCTTGGCAGGCCTGGCTGGGCACCTCTCGGCTGAGCAGGAAGCTTTCAGAGTGTCAGAAGGCTTGGGGCCTCGGAGCCTAAATTCGGGTCCTGGCTCGGCTGTGCCACAAAACGGGTGCATCTCGATATTTAAACGTGCACCATGTAAAGACATTGGCAACATAGGCTTTAAAGCAGAATTATCGTTTCTTTCATGGAGGGCCTGGTAGTTGACATGCTAACATTGGACGCAAATGCAAATGCGTCTTCATTTCGGCCACAGAGGGAAAATGCATGGATGTCATGCACATACACTGAACGTTGGGGTACACGATAGGGGACATACTTGGCCATATAAAATTTCATTTACCTCATTCCCTCCTTGTCCCCTACGTTCCCTTTAAGTCACATCTATTTGCATAAGACCTTGTACATGGTCATACTGCATCATTTGCTCTTCTTTTCTTTTCTGGATACGTGGATGGGGAATACAGGCAGTGGCGCACAAGCCGCAAATTGCCGGGCCACATTGCAAACAGAGACAACAACTGAATATAACAAACAGTATCATTCCTAGGAACGTTAATACTGTCCAGCTCCATCCTGATAGTATACTCCAGAGCCAACTGGACCAGGTCCATGGGTCTTGATGCATCTCGTGAGCTATCTTATGGAGTCTTGTTATTGCTGCATACACGGATGGCGCGTTATTAGGAATAAACACGCAACAACTGGAGCCGATCACTCTCCAAGCTCCGCCCCTATCTGCCAGGATGACGTCAAGAACAAGGCGGTTCTGAAGAACAACAAGTCTCATAGCTGACTGCTCTTCTGTTAAGTTCGCTAGAGCTGATGCAGTCTCATTTACTACTGCTTCCAAAGTTCTTGTTAACCTGCGTATAAGTTTACTGTTTTGGACGGGACCTATGAACCTGAAATATCCTTTAATGAAATCTGTATATTGCTCCCAAGCTGTCTCAGTTTGATCAATCACTGGGGAATCAGTCTCCCTCCTATTTCTAACATGTACTAGTCGGGAATCTCGATGATAATGGGATGGGGCTAGAAAGACTGGTGGCAACAGGAATGCTATATAACACGTCCCACCCCAGTCTAAAGGCAGACGTACATAGGCTGTCTGACCACAAATGAAATAGGAATGGCGGGAAGCTTTGAAAGTAGACTTTCCTTTATCATTGAACTCGATTACAGTATTACAATCACTGTGTCCTAAATGTAGTGATCCTCGCTTTGTAACGCATAATTCACCCTTTGCTGGTAGGACTGATATGAACGGTGGACCTGTGTTTTTCTCGAGCTGGACATTTAAAATCATAAAGTTAAGGGAAGCATTTCCTTGTTCGTACACTTCATTTTCTAAATCTGTTCCTTTCCTCTGGGGAAAACCATCTGTGTCTGGGTAACATGCTTCATTCATTACTTTATTCAATTTTGCATATATCCATTCATCCTTGTTAACTATGGCTTTTCTGTCTAATGATGTCATTAAAGCAAACCATGCTCCGCACGAACCATTGTGCGAGAACGGGAAAGGAAAGAAGGGCAGAACTCCCTTCGTTTTCTGATAAGGTGGGAGTCGGCCACATACCCAGCAATTCGTTACATTGCTGGCCTGATGAGAATGGTGCAAAATTCGAATAAAAGTATTGTTGCGCAGTGCTAGTCGATATGACAGTTCGTGGGGTGGCAAATCACTGAATGTGTGCTCTGCAGTGTCGTTGAAAGAAGAATGTATATGTGAAGCAATAGGAGGAAAGAAAACATGTAGTGTCAAGCTTATACATATAATCAATATACTTAGAAAAAACATAATGATCAGAGTTACTATGCATCTGCTGCGTACGTTTTTGCAGTATTTCTCTCTCATCTCTCTCTGCCTATCTCTCTGTCTATTTGGGTCTACGATCTTATACATGTCAGGAACCTGTCTAACCGCTTCACCCGAGGGGGACTTAAACAATTAAACGCTGTCTTACTTACTAGACCGTAGCTTTAATTTATACTCCTGTTGTGGAGTTTTTTCTAGCAAAGGGGGTTTTGAATCACTGGTTTCGAGGCAGTCCTTAGTTTTAATAACAGTGTCTGTTTGTCCATGGAGTTTTTTTATGTGCTGGGCATGGATCCAGCCCTTTCTTCCCTCGACCTTGACGGCAGTCCTCGTTGTAAGCAATACCAACTTCGGCGTCTTCCAGCGGGGCTCAAGAGGGCTTGAACGGTCAAAATTTCGAATGAGAACAACGTCACCAGGAACGACGGTGTGCTCCTTCACTTGGGTGTTGTCGCGGAAGGCGGCTGCAACCTGTGAACGACAAGAGAGGAGTGCAGACATCAAGGAAGCCAGGTAATCTGTCAGCATATTACTGTCAACATCGGTAATTCTCTTGGGCATCGGAGTACCCCACATATTTGGTGGCCTACCAAAAACCACCTCGTAAGGGGACAGTCCTGTTCTGGAATGGGCTACCATACGCATGTAAAAGAGGGCAACCGGCAAGGCTACCATCCAATCCACGCCTTTTTCTGCACAGACTTTCGCTAACTTCGTTTTAAGTGTCTGATTATGTCTCTTGACTAGTCCGGCTGCCTCTGGATGTCGTACACAATGGAACTTCCACTGGTACCCTAACAGAAGAGATACTTGTTTCATTAATTCAGAGGAGAATGGCTGCCCGTTATCTGAGTACACGACACGGAGCAATCCATAGCGTGGAAAATACTCTCGAACCAACTGCTTGGCAGTTGTTACAGCAGTGTAATCTGGGACTGGATATGCTTCTGTCCATCTGGATATTGCACATACAACTACTAAGACATATTTGTATCCTCGACATCTGTCCATCTGGATATAATCCATCTGGAGGACTTCAAAAGGGTGGTCAGGGGGATGGAATCCACCTTGTTCCACCGGAATGCCTTTGCCTGGATTGAACTGGCAACAAATCATGCAGGTGCGTACTTTCTGTTTAGCTGCTGCACGCAGATGCTTGTCAAACCAAATGTTCTGTAAACTGTCTAGCATAGCCTTTTCTCCTAAGTGTGCTGGACTGTGTGCTGTGTTTATGATTACTTGAACCATAGAGTCAGGTAGAAACCATGTGGCTTTGCCTTTTGTCATCCAACCTTGGTCAGTCTGGACCCCTCCTTGTTCAGTCCATTTCTTTATTTCTTCTGGAGTGGCATGTGTCTGTATATCGAGTACATCTTGTGAGGGATCTCTGACTGTCATGCTATTCGTCAGTGATGGTACTTCTGTCTTTGTCGTGTCCATTGGAGTCTGGGCTGTCAATTTGGCTGTTCGATCTGCCAGGTCGTTACCCTGGGAAATGGTGTCTGTGACTTTCGTATGTGCTTTGCATTTCATGATGGCTATGGCTGTAGGCAAATGTATTGCTTCTAACAGAGCTTGAATAAGGGGACCGTGCTGAATTTTGTCCTCATGAGAGGTCAGAAAACCTCTCTCCTGCCAGAGGACTCCGAAGTCGTGAACGACTCCGAAGGCATACTGTGAATCTGTATAAATATTCACTTTCAAGTTCTTGGCTCGTATACAGGCTTGTGTCAGAGCGATGAGCTCTGCTGCTTGTGCGGACAGTGTGTCTATTCTCTGTGTCTCAATGACTTCAGTATCAGTGGTCACGGCATACGCGGCCACTAACTCTCCTGTGCTTGTTCTCATGCATGAACCATCAACATAAAGTGTCAGGTCAGGGTCAGGCAATGCAATGTCTGTCAGGTCTTGTCTTGTTTTCGTTACTGTATCAATTACTTCCACACAGTCATGTGGTGCAGTGTCTACTGTACTTGAGGGCAAAAGTGTAGCAGGGTTCAGTATATTGCATCGTCTGATTTCTATGTGCGGCTGGAATAACGTTAGTTCGTATCCTGTCAGTCTTGCTATAGTCAGGTGCTGTGTCTGTGTTCGGTTCAAGAACTTCAACTGCATGTGGGACTTGTACTGTCAGGGGATGGCCTAACACTATAGAATCGCTCTGTCTTATTGCTAGAGCTGTTGCTGCAACTGATTTCAGGCACGCAGGCAGAGCCTGGGCCACTGGATCTAATGTACTAGAAAAGTAAGCACAAGGCTTGTGTTTTCCTGCTTGATCTTGTTTAAGGACAGATAATGCTGTTCCATCTCGTTCGGTGACAAAAAGCGTGAAAGGCTTGCTGTAACAAGGAGTCGCTAAAACTGGTGCTTGACGTAAGGCTTTTTTCAGTTCCTCAAATGCAAGTGTATGTTCTTGTGTCCAAGGGAGGACAGACGAAGACGCTGCCTCCTGTGTTGTCAACTGTATGAGTGGTTTGGCTAGATATGCATACTGGGGAATCCATTGTCTGCAGTAAGAAGTGAGGCCAATAAAGGCCCATACTTCCTTTTGTGTCTTGGGCTGTGAAAGATTGGCAATTAACTGAATACGGTCTTGTGTCAACTGTCTACCCCTCTTGGACAGCAAGTGTCCAAGGTAGACCACTTGCTGGGCACAGAATTGTAGCTTTGAAGGGGACACCTTGTGCCCCTTGTCTGCCAGAAAGTGTAAGACTGTCAGTGATGCATGTTCGCAGTCTTGTTCTGTACGTGCAGTTATCAAGATATCGTCAACGTATTGGAGCAGTGAAGTGTTGGCAGGCATGTGAATACTGTCTAGTTGTCTCTTTAATGCTTGACTGTAAATACTAGGACTTTCTGTGAATCCTTGAGGAGCTCTCGTAAATTTGAAGCTGCGTCCATTTAAACAGAATCCGAAGAGGTATTGGCTCTCTGGATGTATTGGGACACTGAAGAAGGCGTTCTTCAAATCAATTACAGTGAAGAACGTCGTTTCGGAATCGATCGCAGTCAGTAAGGAAGAAATGTCTGGGACCACTGGGTATTGCGGTATTATACACTTGTTTAGTTCTCGAAGGTCAATCACTAGTCTGTAGACTGGTGGTGCATTAGGGTCTGTTCGTTTGAGAATAGGGATGACAGGAGAGTTGCATACATTCGAGTCAGTTTCTACTACCACTCCTTGTGCAATGAGTTCGTCAACAATTTTCAGTAATGCTACTACGGCATCAGGTGGCAACTTGTATTGTCGGATTCGTGGCAGTACTACTCCTGGTTTGAGAGTGACACGATATGGTGTGATGTGCATGTAACCTACATCAGTCGGACCTTGTGCCCATAAATGCTGTGGTATATTCTGGAGTCTGTGGTCAAAATCTCTCATCACATAATGCCCTTTAAAATCACGTAAAAACAATCGCACTCCTTCCGGAGAACGACAAATAACAGCTCCTAGTTCTTTCAATGTCTTTATACCAAGCAAATTTTCTGGACATGACTTAGTGAGTAACAGGTCTGTAGTACGGGACAATGGACCAACTCCTAGGGAAACTGGCTTTGACACTTCGTTAATATTAGGCTTTCCTGAAAAACCCAGGGAAACATTCTGTGAGCCTGAGAGGGGTGCCCCTGGAACCTCGTCATGACTGATGGTAGTCCTGCTCGCCCCTGTGTCAATCAAATATTTTCTGTCTTTTCCCAATACACGACTATGTACATAGGGACCTTCTTGATCTACAGGAACCTCAATAAGAGGCAAGCCAACCTCCCTCTCTAGGCTATTTCATGAGTACTGCTGAAAATCTGGATAGTCTGACTGTGCGTACTGGTACATTTGTTGCGTGACCTGTTGTGTTGCAGCGATTGGTTGTGGTAGAGCTACTGTCTGTTGCGTATTCTGTGGGGTGCTATTCTGTCTAGGAGGATGCGGTCTTTCCTTTGTCTTGCCTGTAGCTATATTGTGTTTCAGGACAGCACATTCATTCACATAGTGACCTGGTTGCTTGCAATAATTACAGTTCCCTTTAACTGGTGGAGTGCCCTTTCTAATTCCATTAGCTGGTACCGATTGTGCAACTAGCACTTTCATTTTCGTATCTTTCAGACGTTTTCCTTTCATGTTCCTGTTCTTCTCTAATTCTGTTCTGGTGGTACTGTAACATTTGTAACATTTGGGAAGGGCTATTTGCTTGCCAGGTACTTTCAACCTTCAGTACTCTATTCTTGATCAGGGGTGAGGAATTTTCTACTAGTTTGCTCACAAATAGATGTGGATATGACTCACTACTTGGCTTAAGGCCACTATTAATAGAAAAACATTTCTCGAATTTGGAATAAAAATCACTAGTGTCTTCATCTGGTTTCTGTTTACAGGCTGAAATAGTATCCCAATCTTCCTTTTTAGTAATCAATAATCTCGGCAGGACCTGTATCAAGAGTTCAGGTAATGCTTTAGCATGCTCCCCAAGACCAACTCCAGGGAGCCGTCCTTTATCCTCTGTTTCCAATAATGCCCAATTTATCTTTTTCTCTCCCAATTCCCAGTCTTTTTCTTTAAGCTTTTCATAAATACCAGGAGGTAACAGTACTTTTAATAACTTATTAATGTCAGCGTATGTGTAATCCCCTATACGGAGAATGTCTTTTAATTCACGGTGGAACCCCCCCGGATCTTTATCATGGCAGGGCAACATCTTTTTCATTTCCAGTATTTCCATTTTTGTCAAGGGTGTGTAAACATATACTCTTTGAAGCGCACCATCCCCGTCTTTGACGGGATGGACCTCTCGTAGGGGGTTCTGTCTGTCTATGTGGAAACCTTTTCTGTCGTGGTGTGGGGCAGGAATCATGCACGTCGTCAGAAATGTCACGTACTTATGTCGTTGATCTAGAATGACATTAATTAATTCGGTACCTAGACTTGTCCATCTATCTAAAAGTATGTCGTCCAGTAATTTGTACAAGGGACCGGGATCAGCATATTGGCTTTCATACAACGTGATCAGATGTTGAACTATGTAAATACCAGCTAAACGCTGTTCGTTCGGGGAAAGGCTCAAAAAGGTCTGAGCCACTACATCACCGTTATATATATTAGAGTTAGACACCCATTGAATGGCTGACCGGGCTAATTCTTGTTCGTGTATGGTGAGGGGGTCTGTCGCATTCTACTCTTTTTTTCAGTGCGTTCTCAGTAGCTTGGAACAGATTTTCGAGGGAAAATCTTTCTTTTATAGGAGGTCCCTTTTTGTGGTAGTCGAGGCATATGGGTCTGTCAAATGGTCGTGCTCGGCTTACATAAGCAATTCTATCTATTTCTTCAGTTTCAGCATCCTCTGAAGCTGAATCCTCTTTCTCTTCAGACTCTTTCCTGTGTAAATTCAGAATCTCCTTTCGTATTTTCCTATTCATGCGGTCTGTTTTTCCCACTGTATCATGTTTACTGGCAGATATGTTGTCACTCCAATCAGTCATAACTCTAGTTACTCCTTTGTCTGGCTGGTCTTGTTCCCTGATCAGACAGTTAATTAAGAAACGTAGAATCATGTTCTTATCCTCTATCTTTCTTTGTTTCATGGCCTCTTCTATACTCTCGGGTCCCTCCCCCGTTCTAATGAAACGGTATATTCTGTCTAAATGTTCCTTCATGTCTGGTAAGGGAATCAGATACTCTACAGCGCGTCTTAGTCGTAGTGAGTTTACGAGCAGGCCACCCACACCTGGTACTGGATCGTATATACAATGTGCTATCGCTACAGTAGACCTAAAGGGCGATGCTGTTGCTGGTGGCGTTCGTTGTCCTAACTCTAGCAGTGATCGTGCTGCTGGCGGTGTTTGGGGTGTTGCTGGTAGCCCCCCCTCCCACTGCCCCTTGTCCTGAGTCGTCTCTCACAGTCGGTGGAGGAAGCTGTTGTGCAGGCTGGTTCTGTGGTGCGGCAAAAGGATTGTTAACGGAATGAACAGGAGGAGGAGGAGGAAATACGGCGTTTACATAATCCGGAGCAGGCTCCGCTAGATAGGAAGAAATAAAAGCTTCAGCTTCTGTCAGTCTATGCCTACGTACTTTAGTCGGTATCAGGGGTGGCGGTAAATTACTAGGTACTTCTGAGGGGGTCACTTTAGCTAGTCCTTCCGTGAGGACCGGATACATGCCCGTGATGAAAGCATTTCTTTCTCGATCTACTTGTTCTGTCCTGACCCGTTCCCCCTCTTCCTTTAATTCTTTTTCTCTGGCTTTCTCCCCGGCTTGTCTGGCTCTCTCGGCTTGATGCATTTCCTTCTCTGTCCTCCTGTGCGCTTCTTTACACCACAACTCAATAGCATCTTTCTGGGACTGTCTAGATTTCTTTTTCCATAGTGCTTCCTCTATTCTCATAATGCATTCAGGATCCCATGTTCCTGAGGCAGGCCATCTATACTTTTCGTCTAGATCCTTCGTGTAATCTACCCATAAGTCTAAAAACAGTATGGCATCTAGCCCGTGCTTTTGGTACATAAAATGGCCAGGAGTATCTCTGGGCGGGACGGGAACTGATTCCTCGAGTATCCCTTTTCTAGTCCCTATCTGACGTAATTTCGAAAACAGTGGCATGTTGAAGCTTTAACGAAAACACAATATACACACGAATAGACAAGAATAGACTGTAAACAATCATTCACACAACAATACTAAAACATTAGCACAGATACATCCTAACTAGTACATAGGAGAAAAACATAATCCTGACAACTGCTTACTTTATGTTCTGTAAAACAGCACAACCATACCGGTCTCATAAAGAGACACGTCTTTACCGTGCCCACCGAAGGGGACACGTCTTGACCGTGTCTGTGTACCCAGACACGTCTTTACCGGGGTCAAACAAATGAACCCGTCTCTATGCGTTCCCAATAATGGTACTCACCGGGAAGCAGAACTTGAACTTGAAGGCCTCGGAAACTCAATACTGCTACGGCTGCGGTCACTACTGCTACGGTTGCTGCTGCGCATGCGCCTTGGAACAGGTGGGCTTCGGGATACCTCGGACCTTGCTCTCTCTCGTCTTGGGCTCTGGTTGGGATGGTCCGCAATCCTCACCGCCTCGTGTGGATGCCTGGTCGCAGTCTCCGTCTCCTCCGTGGGCCTGAGGGAGTAGGCAGGAAGTCCCGCTTTTCGTGTACACTTGGAGTCCGTCACGGCTATAGAAGGGGTCAGGGGGCTGCACCTACATCGCCGGCGCGTGGGGAAGGGGACTAGTCCCTATTCGGGCGCCAGATTAATGTGGTAAATAAATTAATTACCCTGTCATAATTTCTATACATTAACAAGGGTCATGCATATAATGAGAGGCAGAGTCCGTGGTGTCCGATTCAAAAGGGCTTTATTCACTAACTGCAGTTAGAGGAGAATCGAGTTCCATCACCACTAAGGTTCAGGAAGGGTCGTCATCTAACGTTTATTCACAGAGTACATCATTTATAGTTCAAACATACATTAACTTGCATGGAGAAGGTGGAGCAAGTGAAAGAGAGAGAGATAAGAACACATAGGCGTGAAAGAAGGTGTACATGTGGGCGTTCCCTTGATGAGTCATAATGTGTGTCATAGGTGGGTGGGTACATGGAGGGGGTCTGCATGGCAACTGGAACCTTTACCCTACTTGTGTGCGTAACCTAGTCATGACGTGTAATTGACGTGTAGCTGGGGAAAACAGGAGGGGCTAACTTTCGTGCTAGTAGAGAAGTCATGGATGTCAGGACGACCTGTACCTCTGGCATTATCTGATATCTTGAGTTCGGAGGATGTATTATCTGACATAAAGGTCGCTCGAGCAAAAGCTGCTCATCACCAAATGCTAGTGTGGGCCTATATTTCTTCGCGTATAGCATGGGGGCTGTGGGCTTTCTATGGATGCGAGCTCTGTAAATCACTTGAATGGAGACAGAAAGGCTAGGCCCTATCTTCTGCAGGCGGAATATGTTTACCCCTTTCATTAGGCAGGAATGTATTTCTGTGGAGCTAAGCAGATAACTGTAGGCAAAATACTGTCTTGGCAGGCCTGGCTGGGCACCTCTCGGCTGAGCAGGAAGTATGTGAGAGGTCAAGGAATACATAACTAAACTGTAGCTTTCAGAGTGTCAGTAGGCTTGGGGCCTCGGAGCCTAAATTTGGGTCCTGGCTCGGCTGTGCCACAAAACGGGTGCATCTCGATATTTAAACGTGCACCATGTAAAGACATTGGCAACATAGGCTTTAATGCAGAATTATCGTTTCTTTCATGGAGGGCCTGGTAGTTGACATGCTAACGTTGGACGCAAATGCAAATGCGTCTTCATTTCGGCCACAGAGGGAAAATGCATGGATGTCATGCACATACACTGAACGTTGGGGTACACGATAGGGGACATACTTGGCCATATAAAATTTCATTTACCTCAGGACTGAAGGACTGGGTTCTTTAAGACCCAGCGGTGCCAGGGCACAACACCTGAAACCTTCGTGGGTAACCTGCTTCGGCGTACGAATGACAGAGACACGGGACACTTCCTTCGGCGTCAAAGATTCAAGGTTTATTTACTGCAGGGAACACAGAAGTCACGACAAGTACAACACGTGCAACTTGGGGAGACTGCTTCAAATTGGTTCTGTGGATCGCTCCTTTTATACAATTTTTACCCATAGGACAACATGGTACACAAAGGTTTACAACCCGGTTCCCACAATTATCCCTCAGAGGGGTCGCTTTGGTCACTTTGATACACATAAGGTCCGGAACATAAGTGCGGAAACATTTGGCGGTTCCCAACTGTAAAAACCCATCTTCCCAACATTAGTGCATTCCAATCGGCAGTAAAACAGATCGAAATAGGAACAAAGACAGGTGCAGAGGAAGACGGAGACAGTGGGGAGATCGGAAAGGGTGTAAAAGGGGAGGTATCGGGAAACACGAGATACAGGCATCAAAGGGACGTGCCTAATGAGATGCACGGCTGAGACAATAAACCGGCACGGCAAGATGAGCCTCGAGCGGGGCCATCTGCCTTACAGTATCATCCCCCTCGTCATAAAGACACTTACAAAGAACATGTGTCTTCCGCAAATATCTTGGGAGTCCCAGGGTCGCGAAGCGGACATCGTCCGTTCGCTGGCTACTTGAGGGCAAGAGACAAAATGGATGCCGTATCTAAGATGGAACCCGTGGGTACAGATGAAAAACCCACATAACAAACGAACGGTTTAAGTTAGCACAGCGAAACTGCGCACACTTACTAAACTCGTCATTTGCGGTTCATAGATACCAGACTCGACCATATTCGTGCGAGTCGAAAACACCACTTACAATTGTCACGGAACCTCAGACGCTCCTTTTGCCCTCAAGTAGGCAAGCACTAGTCGGAATCATATTCGATATTCATCAGACCATCGAGATGTTGCTGTAGCATAGCTCTGTCCAACCGAGTCCCCTTGGTAACAGGTGGCTGTCTCATACACATTGTAGCACAGAGACCACATAAGGCAGGACCGCACTGCACACAAAGGCAACACGTGAACAGGAACGCTACGACAACTCCGATGATCATCAGAATCTTCCAACCCCAAGTCGACATCAGGCCCCAAAACCACACAAGTAGCGTCCAATCCCCTACATCCACGTGTATGGATTCGGAGATCTTATGCAACTTCGAGATGGCTTGATAGACAGTCGGGGCATTATCAGGAATGAAAATACAGCAGCTCGAATGGATCACCTTACATACCCCACCTCGATCTGCTAAGATCACGTCTAAAACCATACGGTTTTGTAACGTCATAAGCCTATCCGCCTGAAGTTCAGTGGTGATATTACCAAGGGCACTGGCAGTAATATTAGCTGTCGATTCTACCACTCGAGTCAACTGTCTCAGGTTCCTACTATTTACCATAGGTCCCCAAAACGGGAGGAAACCCTTGAAAAAGTCTCCTGCCTCTTGACCGGCAGTATCCTCTTCGCTAATTACGCCTCTCACAACTCTAGTTTTGTGATAATCTGCATCTACAGTGAACGTCGGAGGCAACAAGTTTGCAATGAAGCATGAGCCCATGAAGTCAGAGGGCAACCATGCATATGCACGATCATGACAGATAAAGTAGGTACCCTTGGCAGCCAGGAACACAGGGGACGAGACCATCGGCAGAATGTAATTTTCAGTGCAAGCATTCTCTCCAAGTCGGACTTTCGATCTTCGGCCACGACCTATGAGACAAAAATTACCAATGTGGGGTACGACCCATATCGGAGGCGAGCTTTTAAGCTGTTTTTCACTAGTGAACACACTATATTCGCCTCTACTTAGGACCCTATAGGCTTGTACCTCTTCTTCGGGAATAAGGGAGGGATCATAGATATCGCTATCTAAATCCTCTATTGCTATAGACAAAGGTTTTTGATACGAGGTAGGACCAGAGTAGGGGGAACGTGGTTCTCGAATGGGGTGGAAACCCAGTGCGCTTCGAAACATTGTCTGAAATGCTCGAGCAGACCCTTGGGAACTATACGGTAACACCAGATATGGAATTCCCTTATCCGTAGTATGTGGCATCAACCCACACACCCAACAATTAGTAGTGTTAACCACTAACTGATGCTGATGGAGGAGCTGAATAAAGGAATTATTGCGGAATTCTGCACGTCTAGCCTGCTCGTGTTCAGGTAAGATATGAAAAGAATGAGGGGAAGCAGTGGAGGTAAGTTTAGGGTCAGGGGTAGGAGTAGGTATAGCAGAAGGTAAGAAGTAAAACATCGTGTAATACACCCCGCCAGCCAATAATGCAGAAACAGTCAAAAACAATACGAATATTTGGAATATAAAACATTTGGTACGACTGAGTTGCTGCAGCTTGAATCTATGAGCCTGAGCTCCTTCCAAATCCGTCAGCTTCGAAAATGCCATTCCCTATGACCGTCCGCAACGTTTCTTGACGCACTTCGTTCTGTGTAGCAGCAGTCAATCCCTAGGAGTTCCCAGGAACCGACGGTCTTTAACCTAGCGTCAAGACCTACTAACCAGAAGGAAGTACGCGCGCGGCCCTACGGCCTTTATTTCACAAGTGTATATATGCGAAAACAATGTTTCTCAGCTGTGGAAGCAAAAAGTGTAAGGAACGAAGCTCAATGAATATGTACAAAATAATTACAATGGTACGAATGTTCAAACTGATCGTGGAAAATGGGATAATGCAATTATCAAGGGACAGAACAGGATCTTTTATTAGTCTTTAGTGCTGGATCGCAAAAAGTATCGGGTTTTCCCAGGACGTGTCTGTTCGTCAAACAAAGGATCCGTTGAAGGGACAACGTCCTGTTGATCAGCTGAATGTTCTGGTCTTGAGTCTTTTGCTGACAAATGTTCAACAGTGTCTCTCTGCTGCACTGAGGATTCTCCGACAGGTTGTGCATCGCTGAAAGGTACAAACGCCGGCAATCCTTCGGTTTCAGTTGATGCAATGCCTTTCCTCACCCACAAGTCTGCTGGCAACGGGATAGGGACCTTCTTGGTATGGGTGGCGTGCACCCAATTCTTCCGCCCCTCAAGACGAACTGCAGTTCTCGTGGCAAGGAGGACCTGGTAGGGTCCAGTGAACCTGGGATCCAAATTGTTCTTGCGCGAAAAGTTGCGCGTCACCACCCAATCTCCGGGCTGGAGCTGGTGGCCTGGACCCTCCGTCTGCGTCGGCAATGCTTCGTGAACCTGTTGGTGAATTAACCTCAGTTTAGCAGTCAAGTCATGAAGATAATCGATCAACATTGGATACTCAAGATCACAGAAAGTACCTGGCCTAGGAACCCCCCAAACATTCGCAGGACGACCGAACACTATTTCATAGGGACTAAGCCCTACTCGGGAGTGTACAGTCGCCCTAGTTGACAGTAATGCTAAGGGTAAAGCATCAGGCCACGAGAGACCAGTCGTAGCCTGAATCTTTGCTAGTTTCAGTTTAAGGGTACCATTATACCCTTCAACCAAACCAGCTGACTGGGGATGGTTGGCGCTATGGAATTTCTGATTAATTCCAAGGCCCTTACACACACTCTTCATCACACTTCCCACAAACTCACTTCCGTTATCTGACCACACGACTCTAGGCATTCCGTACCGAGGAAAGTATTCCTTCAGTAGGATTTTCGCAGTAGACAAAGCAGTATTGTCTTTGAGAGGATAGGCCTCGATCCATCGGGAGAATGCGCAAACCACAACTAGAACGTATTTCAGGTTATTGCATCGCTCCATATGGATGAAGTCCAATTGAATCACCTCAAAGGGACATGAAGGGGGAGCAAAACTGCCAGGAGGAGTTGGGGTTCCTTTGCCAGGATTGTACATCATGCACACCATACAGTTCTTAACCAAGCGTTCAGCACATTTCGTGATACCATCATTCTTCCACACAGGGGACAGCAACTTACAAATACCTTTCGCGCTAATATGTGCTAACCCATGTGCCATTGTCACAATGGCCAGCACATACGCATCCGGTAACATCCATCTTTTCTGTTCCGACAAATCAATCCAACAACCATTCGCATCCAACTTTCCCGTGCTTTCTTTCCACTTCGTCTTTTCAGTCTCGGTGGCCTCATTCTGAATTGCCTTTACACTCTCGATAGTGTCCTTACACATACTCGATTCTGTAGGCCACCTAACCGAACTCGTCACATACATTCGAGTGCTAAGGTTCCGGGCAGTCTCTTTAGCAGTCTCATCCGCAAACGCATTACCTCGACCAACATCATCCGTCACCTTACGATGCGCACTACATTTGACAATCGCCACTTGCTTAGGCAACGTAAGTGCATCCAAAAGATCATTCACAAGCTGACCATGCTGAATCTTCGTACCATGCGATGTTAGAAAACCTCTCTCTCTCCACAAACGTCCAAAACTATGTGCGACGCCAAATGCATATTGGCTGTCGGTAAACACATTCACACGTTTCCCTTTTGCTAACACACACGCTCTAGTGAGAGCGATCAGCTCTGCAGCTTGGGCAGAATTCTGATTTAATCTTGCAGTCTCAACAACAGTATTCAACGTTACAACAGCATAAGCAGTAGTCACATCACCATTCGGCAACTTGAAACATGAACCATCCACATACAGTGTTCCATCTGGGTCTTCCAATGGGGTGTTTTTAAGGTCCACTCGACCTTTCGTTTCCTCCTCTGTCCTCAAATAACAATCATGTTCTGTTATTTCATCTGACTCTGAGCTAATTGGTAACAAAGTTGACGGGTTCAGAACATTACAACGTTTTATTTGAATGTGGCTTGCCAACAGCGTCAACTCGTACCCAGACAACCTCGCACTCGTCAAGTGCTGAGTTTTCGTACGATTCAAAAGAGTATCGACTGCATGCGGAACCATCACCGTAAGCATATTATCCATGACCAATCCTGCTGATTGTCGGATAGAGACCGCGGCTGCCGCTGTTGCTCTCAAACAACTCGGCAATGCTCTAGCTACCGGGTCCAAGGTCGAGGAAAAATATGCACATGGACGTTGCTTACCACCAAAAGGTTGCGTTAAGACACTCAACGCACAACCTTCTCTCTCGTGAACATATAATGTAAATGGCTTGCTATAGTCAGGAGTACCTAACACAGGAGCCGAACACAATGAATCACGTAATTCAGAAAAACTTTTCTGACATTCTTCCGTCCATGGTAAAGGAGTTGAAACATCCTTGCACGTAAGAGCCACCAATGGTTTCGCTAGCAATGAAAAATTTGGAATCCATTGCCTGCAGTACGACGTGATACCTAAAAAGGCACGCACATCTCTTTGGGTTGTTGGCACAGCCATTCGCGCAATTGCTGCAATTCTCTCTGGGGTCAACCGCCTTCCCTCCTTTGACAATAAGTGACCTAGATAGGTTACTTCTTGACAACAATATTGGAGTTTAGAAGGTGACACCTTGTGATTTAACTCGCAGAGATGTTGCAGCAACGATACCGTAGCAATTTTGCAAATGTCCTGAGTATCAGCAGCCACCAATAGGTCATCGACGTATTGGATTAAGGCCGCACCAGCCGGCAACCTAAACGCATCCAGTTGACCCTTCAAGGCTTGGCTGTAAATCGATGGACTTTCACAGTAGCCCTGAGGAGCGCGTTTAAACCGGAAGCTGCGTCCACCAAGAGAGAAACCGAAAAGGTCTCTGCTCTCTTCTGCAATCGGGATGCTGAAGAACGCATTCTTCAAGTAAATCACCGAAAACCACGATGCAGAAGCTGGAATCAGAGTCAGTAGCGCCGTGATGTCAGGCACAACGGGGAACTGAGGAATCACAATTTTATTCACCTCCCGTAAATCGATAACAAAACGATAAACAGGTGGTTTCGAAGGATCAGTACGTTTAAGAATGGGCAGTACAGGGCTGTTGCACACGTTTACCCGTGTTTCCTCAATGACATCTTTCTCGATCAAATCATAGATGATCGCTAACAATGCTCGTTCACCATCGAGGGAGATACGATATTGGGGAATACGTGGCAACCGCACATTGGATTTCAACTGAACAATATAAGGCGAGATATCAAGTAGGCCCACATCATTGGGACCTGTTGCCCACAAAGACGCAGGAAGAGAACTCAATTCCGGTGGAAGCTTATCGAGAGACAAGTACATGGGAGAGACAACCCTCTCTCCCAACGTAAGCTTTACCCCCGCAGGAGAACAATACAAAGTCGCATACAAACGTTTAAGCAGATTCAGGCCCAAAAGATTTTCACCACAACCCGTGGTTAAAATCAACGGAGCTTCTAGCTCACGAGGCCCAATTGTAAGGGGCAAAGGGCGCGAAACTGGATTGCTAACGGGGGCGCCAGAGAATCCAACGGAAACATTTGTTAAGCCAGACAAAGGTGCGCCAGGGAGTTTCGAATGCTTAATGGAACTTTTCGCTGCACCAGTGTCCAACAGAAAAGGCTCAACGACGCCCGATGTAGCAACTGCGACGTAAGGCCCTCTCTGATCAACCGGAACTGATACCACTCCCTCTCCTTGTCTATGGCTGTCCTAGTAATGACTGTCGTCAGTTCCCGGATCGACGTAATAATCGTCTACATTGTACTGCGCAGATCGTCCTTGCGACGATCCACGTTGATCAAAACAATTATCGGAATTTGATGAGTTATCTGAGCGATCATTCTGAGCTCCACGACCTCTACCACGTGGTGCCTGCTGTGAACCACCACGACCTCCTCTAGATGAGTTACCACTATTACGTTCATTTAGAACAGGACAATTGAATTTGATATGACCCTCCTGTCTACAATAGGCACATTGATTGTACCCCAACGATGATCTTTGGGAAGAGGAGTCATTACGAGTTTGGGATCGGTTCGATTGCGGCTGCGATCTATTTTGTTGCGAAGTATTCTGATTTGAACGCGGAGGATACGCTTGCTGAAGCAGCACTTTAGTTTTAAGCTCTTTCGTCTTTTTATCAGCACGGTCGTTCTCTTCTTTCTCCCTATTCTCATAATATTGTGCCGTAGCCAATATCTGAGCTGAAGTAGAAACGGCCCATGCACTTTCCGAATTCTTTAATTTGTTGCTCAAATCGGGCAATAAGTTCGAAACAAATTTATCCACAAACAATCGCTGTCCACCCTCGGTACCCATATCCTGTCCACTATGGTCAATGAATGCCTCCTCGAACCTCGTAAAGAAGTCGGAGACACTCTCGTCCTTCTTTTGCTTACAAGCTGACAATTTGTCCCAGTTCACTCTCATAGCTGGCATAAGAGTTTTCATTAACGTGATTATTCTTTGAGGGAGAGCAGTAATCAGCTGGTCGGGTTTAGCACCACCAGTTTGCAACCCATCCGCCGCTATAATGGCCGCCCAATCACCACCTAATTCATTTGCATGATTTTCCTGACGAATCTTAGCCCATACCGGTTGCGGTACAACATTACCAAACAGCATATCGATATCAGCAAGATTCATTATCGTAGCGTCTACGAGCTGCGATAATTCTTTGTAATACCCTGTAGGATTTTTGCGAGGGTCAGGCAAAGATTGCTTCACCTGTAACACTTCCGAGCGTTTCCATGGGAGATGTATCCATACTCTCTGGAAATGCCCCAGTGTCGGAGGAGCAGCATTAGGATTAGGTGGCATCCAAACCGGTGGAACTTCGCGCATAGGAAATTGACCAGACTCATCTGGCTGTCTTTCAATATCCTCAACAAACAAGGCTTGGGGTATCGGAGTGGGACGGAGAGATAACAATCGCTCAACAGCACGTTGAACGTTGGTATCCACTATCAGTCCATTCGAGAATTGAAGCTGAAGATCAGACAAAGTGGTCAGCACCTCGTCAGGTGCATCAGCAGATATCTGATCGCGAAGGACCTTACACATTTCCTCGAACACAAATCTCTGGGTTGGTATATTGAATTGACAAAATGTGTCGAGTACAATACGTGGTGGATTTCTAAGAGGATTTGCCATCCAACCCATCGCCATATTATATAGCGAAGCGCGTTCCCTGTTACCAGGAAGCTGACTACGTCTCTGAGGACCATCAGAACCAGCGGACCCAAGAACAGGTCCGGGCGAATGAAAAAAACTAGCCGCAAGAGGAGAATTACGACTACGAGTAGAGGGAGAAGTATAGGACACAGGACTAACGAGTGAAGGAGTAGAGACAGTAGCAACAGCAGGAGTTAACAGAACAGGAGCAGTAGCGTGAGCAGGAGTATGTGGAAGCGGAGGAGCAGTAGGAATAGCAATAGCCAAAGGAGCAGGAACAGTCGGAAGAACGGGTGCAGGTTGAGGAACAGGCAAAGGAAGAATAGGTGCAGGAACAGGTACAGGGGGAATCACAGGGGCTGTGGTACCCTGTACGTACGGAGGTGGCGATTTCATGAGATAGGACATTAAAGGATCCTCAACTGACTCATCCTTCTTGTCCGACTCCGTAGGCAAAGCAGGATAGCACTTATCTATAGTCATACGCTGTAATCTGTCAAACACTTCCTTATCCTTAACTTCCTTATCGCGCTGAAATTGCTCTGCTTTCTTCACTATGGTAGCAACATTATCTCGCTGATTTCGTTTAGTCTGTCTGATTTCTTTCTGTCGGGCTTCCTTACGCCACAACCGAAAGGCATCAAACATGGCCGGCCTTGACTTTCTTTCGAACAATTTAACCTCTAGATTATCTCGGGGCCTCGAAGCTACCATGTGGTGGCCATCGAAGGTCACCGTCCTTCTTCGTGTATTTGATCCAGTATTCATTAAAAGTAATCGGGCCTAGCCCATGTTTACTGTACAGTTCATAAGTCGGAGTTCCAACCGGAGGTATCGGACACGAGTCCTCCAGTCGGGAATCCACACCACAAGGTCTAAAACAACTGAACAAAGTACTACGACCAGGCATCTTGCACACTAGCTGAGTTTCACAAACTTCAAGGGTTACGGGATTTACCAAGTCCCAGCAAAGAGCTAATACCCTCGGTTTTTGGCGGCTGCAGTCGACAAATAACACAACAAAGTACGCTAGCAAAGTGTCACCGACAAAAACACTCACACAGCGTCAACAACAAAAACACTTGCTAAAGTGTCAACAACCAAGAACTCTGGGAGCGACCCACAAATACTTAACTCAAAGATCGATGGCGTCTCCAGGAAGGCCCGTCAATCGTCTCGCTATACCAAGGTCTACGCCAGGCGCCAAAACAGGTCTACAGTCAGGGCAGCAGTCCGTCGCAGCCGTCAGGAGGCGGGAATCTTCGCGGGAAAAGTCTTCGGGCCACTTGTTTCGACAACAGGATCGATGAAGCGGAGTGCACCTTCCCTCGGAGATTTCACACGAAGTTCCTCACGATCGTCGGGCTTGGACCGGTACCACTGATGCAGCCCTACGTTGGGCGCCAACTGAAGGACTGGGTTCTTTAAGACCCAGCGGTGCCAGGGCACAACACCTGAAACCTTCGTGGGTAACCTGCTTCGGCGTACGAATGACAGAGACACGGGACACTTCCTTCGGCGTCAAAGATTCAAGGTTTATTTACTGCAGGGAACACAGAAGTCACGACAAGTACAACACGTGCAACTTGGGGAGACTGCTTCAAATTGGTTCTGTGGATCGCTCCTTTTATACAGTTTTTACCCATAGAACAACATGGTACACAAAGGTTTACAACCCGGTTCCCACAATTATCCCTCAGAGGGGTCGCTTTGGTCACTTTGATACACATAAGGTCCGGAACATAAGTGCAGAAACATTTGGCGGTTCCCAACTGTAAAAACCCATCTTCCCAACATTAGTGCATTCCAATCGGCAGTAAAACAGATCGAAATAGGAACAAAGACAGGTGCAGAGGAAGACGGAGACAGTGGGGAGATCGGAAAGGGTGTAAAAGGGGAGGTATCGGGAAACACGAGATACAGGCATCAAAGGGACGTGCCTAATGAGATGCACGGCTGAGACAATAAACCGGCACGGCAAGATGAGCCTCGAGCGAGGCCATCTGCCTTACAGTATCATCCCCCTCGTCATAAAGACACTTACAAAGAACATGTGTCTTCCGCAAATATCTTGGGAGTCCCAGGGTCGCGAAGCGGACATCGTCCGTTCGCTGGCTACTTGAGGGCAAGAGACAAAATGGATGCCGTATCTAAGATGGAACCCGTGGGTACAGATGAAAAACCCACATAACAAACGAACGGTTTAAGTTAGCACAGCGAAACTGCGCACACTTACTAAACTCATCATTTGCGGTTCATAGATACCAGACTCAACCATATTCGTGCGAGTCGAAAACACCACTTACAATTGTCACGGAACCTCAGGATGTTCCGCAATTCGGCCTCCCATTATGCTCCCTTCCAGCTTGTAGCAAAGTCTGCTTCTTGGCCCAGACCCTAAGTTTGGATTCCCAGCGGTAGTGTGTGTTCCTCCGATGTGTTTCCGAGTTAAACCGCTGACTGATAGCTGGCGGTTTCAAGGAGTCTATTCACAGCTTCCGATGTAGTGCAGTCCGCTTCAGGGTGTCCGCGGCTCTGCGGAAGTGCAGCTTTCCAAAACACTTGAGTCCGCCACAACTCCGGCCTACGTCCCTCACGGCAAGCCTTGGTCTGCCTTGGTTCAGGCGCCACGCACCTCGCACTTCCCGTCTCCAGCGCTGCTCCCGGCGATCTCTTTCACGTCCCAGTGCTCTGGCAGACAGATTCAGATCGCCTTCAAAGTTGCACCGAGGCTGGGGCTCATCTCCGTTCACATTTGTAGTAACAGATACCAAAGTTCCGTACCGGTTCATTTGGATAATTGCAGGATTATGATCCAGGCGGCAGGAGCCTCACCGAAGCGCGGCCATTCTGCGTGCGCGCCCTCTAGCGCCCCCTGGGTGGCGCAGACTTGTCTGGTGGATGTGTGGAAAGCGAGGCGTTGGTTCAGATATTCTGGTCCTACATCATGGAGAGTCTTGTAGGCATGTGTGAGGAGATTGAAGGTGATTCTCTTGTTTGCAGGGAGCCAGTAGAGTTGTCAAAGGTGTTGTGTCATGTGGCTGTGGCGGGGGATGTCAAGGACCAGTCTGACTGCGGCGTTTTGGACAATCTTTAGTTTCCTGGGCTGTTTCTGGGTGATGTCGGTGTATAGTGTGTTGCCGCAGTCAAATCAACTAGTGATGAGTGCGTGGGTGACAATCTTTCTGGATTTTGTGGGGAGCCATCTAAATGTCTTTCAAAGCAGGTGGAGCGTGTGGAAACAGGATGAGGATATTGCGTTGTTTTGGCTGTCTTTGAGAGCAAAGAGTCCAGTATGATACCATGGTTGCGTGCAAGGCCCGCAGGGATAGTAGGGATTCCTAGTGCCACAGGCCACCAGGAGTCATCCCAGGCTGACCGGGTGGGTCCCAGGATGAGTACTTCGGTCTTGTATGAGTTGAGTTTGAAGCAGTTGTCTTGCATCCTGGTAGCAACCGCCTTCATTCCGTTGTAAAAGTTGATTTTTTCTGCTGTGAGATCATTTGTGAGGGAGATGATCAGCTGGGTGTCGTCAGCTTAGGAGACTATGTTGAGTCCGTGGCTTCTGATGATGGCTGCGAGGGGAGCCATGTAGATGTTGATGATGGTGGAGCTCAGGGAGGAGCCCTGGGACACTCCACAGCTGACCTCTGTAGGTTCTGAGCGGAACGGGAGTAGTCTGACTCACTGCGTTCGGCCTGTCAGGAAGGAGTGGATCCAGTCCAGTGCCTTGTCGCAGATGCTGGCATCGTGGAGTCTTGTGATTAGGATGCAATGGGAGAGGGTGTCAAAAGCATTGTATGTACCCAAGAACAACTATATGACATCCAGATTAGTAGTGAACCTTAAAACCCCAACTTTGTTCCATGAGATTTAAATACAGAGGAAGTTGAGGGGCTTTTCTGGATTTTAAAGGCCCGCTGCAGACTGCATTCTCCATCATCCACAAGAGAAATATGGTTATTTAGGACCCTATAGGATGACCCTCACTTTTTTGTTAACAACAGAGGTGTTTACCTAGCCATAAACAGCAGTTCCATCTTGTTCAACATATCTCAGTGTAGGGCCAGTGGTGTTAATCCTATAATGAACTTTCACATTTGCTTTGTTTGAAAAACACTATTCAGATTTTCTTGCCAACTGTACCTTTAATAGTACTTTTCTTCCTATACATAAAGCTTCTATTTGGTTGTACTGTCATTTCCATGTTGGAGTCTAGTTTCTTGCCTACAAAGAAATTCTTTCTTTGTTGCTTTTCAGAAATTACATGCTCACTAAATGTTGGTTCCAGAGGACGCACAAGGAGCTTTAAAAATGGTGATGTTGCAAAATTTAAATGTCAAGAACGATTAAAATTGGATGGAGCTGAGAAAGTCCAGTGCTATTACTTTGGATGGTATCCAACGCTTCCTTCTTGCAGAGGTAAATATTTGAACACACTAATAAACTATTAAACATTGTGAACGAAAATGTGCCACGGCTGCCTGGAACTCTGACCCACAGCCCTGCTAACCATATTGAGGAGACATTTCGGGAGTCCTCCTGTGGCACACTTTGAGTGTGCCTCCTAAAGGCATGTTTGCCACTGTATGCATGTCGGTAATGCAACGCGGGCACAGAGGCACTGTGATTACCTCATTTGCATGGGGCAACGGCCCCATGCAAATAAGAGAATGCTGTCTCATGATAGCACTGATGCTACATGTGCATCAGCGCTATCAGTATTACAGAAGGGGACGCACAAGTGCCTGCAGCCACTTCAGTCGTTTTTTTGTGCCCTATGGGTGCACAAAAGATTAACAACCACAGGGGCTGTCCACAAACCCTGAACCCGGGACAAATGCTAATTATATCAAACAAAAGGCTCAGGGGGAAAGGAAAATTGTTAAAACATTGGAAGAGTATCCAATATGATAATCAGAGAAGCCCAGTAGTATCAAAATTATACATTTATTTATTTTACCAATTGAAAAAAAGTTTACGTTTTAGACATAAAAATAATCTCATGCAAGAAGGACGCTGGTATACAAAATAGCAATACATATAAACCAGACAAGTGGCAACAACAATACATATCACAAAACAGAAAAAGGAACACCATAAACATAAATACTGTGTCCTTGTAATAACTTAAGCCACAGAAAATCGTCAACGGTGTTTCGACCGATACGTTATTTAGCGGTCATCTTCAGGACTCAAAAGGTATTCTTGAACAAGAGATCTTCTATTTTAAAATATGAGGCATAGACCGATAGACATTCAGGTCCTCCAGCATCGATATTCAATATCGCACTGCAAATAAATCACTGCACGGTGAAGCCTTGCTACTTGATAGCGTAATGAAGGAATCATCAAAGACCTTTAGGAGGGCCACCTAATGACCACAGTGGTGATATAAGAATATATTCACTAACACATCGTTTTTGGGCGCATGTTTATTTCAAAGACGCCAACTCGTTTCCGCGTGCATGCCTCATATTTTAAAATAGAAGATCTCTTGTTCAAGAATACCTTTTGAGTCCTGAAGATGACCGCTAAATAACGTATCGGTCAAAACGCCGTCGACGCTTTTCTGTGGCTTAAGTTATTACAAGGACACAGTATTTATGTTTATGGTGTTCCTTTTTCTGTTTTGTGATATGTATTGTTGTTGCCACTTGTCTGGTTTATATGTATTGCTTTTTTTGTATACCAGCGTCCTTCTTGCATGAAATTATTTTTATGTCTAAAACGTAAACTTTTTTTCAATTGGTAAAATAAATAAATGTATAATTTTGATACTACTGGGCTTCTCTGATTATCATATTGGATACTCTTCCAATGTTTTAACAATTTTCCTTTCCCCCTGAGCCTTTTGTTTGATATAAATACTATGGGTGCACAAAGCAGGTATACTCACCTGTTGCACTCCCATGGCAAAATGTATAATATGGCACCTGGTGTTTAAAAGTGCACAATAAAGATTAAGCACCTAACTGGTTGACCCATTTGTCATTTTACAGATACTCTTACTGAACACAGCTTTGACAGAAATGCATTTGGGAGCTTGGTTGCACATTAAAAAGATATATTTATGCCAAATGTTTTCAAGGTCTGGATGCAGTAGGAGGGAGCATATTGTAAATAGCATAGGTAGTCTGCGCTTACCTCTGATTTAACCTCAAATTCTCTGGGCCTGGTCTAGGTGTGGACAGGAGCAAAGTGGCTTGCCTTTTACATGCCATGAACGCACCAGCTGCACTGATGTCATTTGTGATGTCATGAGTGATGTCATGAGTGATGTCACTGACCATGTCATGACTGAAGTAATATGTGACGTCATCAGCAGTGCATTGCGGGCACGCAAGTTATAGTTAGCTTGTTAGAAATGGGATTTCCGGTTGACTAAGGTTGGCACCAAAGCCAGGCAGAAACCACCACTCCAGTCAGAGCAAGGGAGTTACACGCCAAGATAATCCCTGCTCACGCCCTTGGTAGCGTGACACAAGCAGTAAGGCTTATCCCGGAAGCAATGTAAGTTAACTATTTGCGCACGCACCCACAAGCAACAACATCCAAGGCCCCCCACAAAAGGAACTCCACACAAGGTTATATAAAAATAGCCTTTGTATTATCTGAACACATCAGATAGTAAACACACACTTTACAATGTGCCAGAGGCATGGGCAGAATTTACAGGGGATTATATACATGGGGCAGGGCCACATGGACCACTGTCAGGAATAAGCACTTTTAGAACTAGCACTTGTTAGAATTAGCACTTTGTAGGGATAACGCTTAGCAAATAGCATAACTGTAGCACCAAATAACCAATGTAGCACACAACCAGTAACCACTGGCAAAAGGTAAGTACCACCTACGCAATCCTAAACACCATAGGCAAATATCACGCAGGGAATCATGAACACACTAGTATAACCCATACTAGATAAAACAACCTCCTAAGCATAAACATATGTCTAGAGGTATCAGAACAGGGTGCGCAAAACATTCTACACACAGTACATTTCCTAGCACCCTAAGAAGCACATAAATCACATTTAGCGCAGAAATCACATTAAAGTCCAGGTTGCGCCACTGCGCCAAAACCTAAATGTAGCAGCTGCCCACTACTTGCTGGGCAGCTGAGGAGAGAACAGGGCCTAAACGCTGCAGCTGGAACTAAGTGCTGCGCAGCTGGGGAAGGCCAAAGTAGGGGCGAAGGAGTGCGACTCACTCCTGAGTCCAAAGTACATGTCCCTAAAAAGAAAACCTAAACGGTGCAGCTACCCACTACTTGCTGGGCAGCTGGGATAAAACTGCGACAGGGGCTCTCCCTGGCACTCTGGGACAGAGGCTGTGCACGTGGCAGCCTTCTAGGCTCTAGAAATAAACAAAGGTTCCCAGCGTTGGAGCCCCACATGGGCTCTGGGAATCAGCTCTGCCCCTGGGAAGAACCATGGGGGAAACATGGGCCCCTCAGGGCAAACTGCACCACCCTTAGCCATCTGGCTCTAAAAATACGGTGTCCCCTGGAGTCTCTAGAGCAAAACATGCCCACACGCTTGAGCCATCTGGCTCTGTAAAACGGTGGGGTGGCCCACTGCCATCCGGAGCCAACCTAACAACAAATATACGGGTCGTTGGAGCCACGGGGCTCAGAGAACTACTGGGGCGGGGGAGCAACCTCGGCTCCTTAAAAAACACATGCCCCCAAAACGTAGGAGCGGCCTGCTGACATCCGGGGCCGCTCTGAAAGGGAAACATCCTTAACAACGCGGTTAGTACACCGCAATGCTGTTACATCACGGTCGTTACAACAACCGCATGTAAAAACGCTATGCCATTACAACGCAAGTCTTTACATCGACTTGCGCTAGATGGCGTGCTAACATTAAAAATGGTGTAGTTTACTATCCCAACACCTTCCCTACTGATAAGTGGACTGGAGTTTGAATAGTAAATTACACTTTTTAATGTTAGCACACCACATAGCGCAAGTCAATGTAAAGACTTGCGTTGTAAAGGCATAGCGTGGTAACATGCAGTCGTTGTAACAACTGCGATGTAACACCACGCGTTGTAATAACACCCGTTGTTACATCATACATCCCTCTTAAAAGGGCAAGGGGCACCCCTCGGGTGCCTGAGGGACCCCCATTCGCCCATTGCTAAGGCCGGACCGCCACTGCGGGCCCGCGGGGCACATATGGCCTCCCCCCCCTCCAGCCGTCCCAGCTTCCCGGCTCATGGCGGGGGAAAGCTTCGTTCTTGGGCGGCGGTAGCGCTCGGCAGGGCTCTCTCTCCTCATGGTAGCCCCGCCTTCTCAATGCGCCCGCTCTGCCCGCTCTTCACCCGATCCCCCATCTCGGGACCGGGACTCGATGTGGAGCCTCCGTGGCTCCGGGACAGTAGTTCCTTCTTCCGGCCGGGCGCCGGCCAATTAGCGCGTGGCGGCGGGTGGTACATCCTCCGAAAACCAGAAGTCCCACCCGCGTCAGGCACTAGGGTGCCTGACTTCTTGTTTGCGGCGCGAGGGCCGCAGCAGTGACTTAACGGGGGCAGAATGAGGGGTGGGCACCCTCAAAGTATAAAATAAATGTAGAAACGGGGTGGGCACCCGTGAAGGAGCATAAATAGCGGGGTGGGTACCCGTACTAAATAATTAAATAAACAGGGTGGCACCCGTAAATAAAAATATAACTGCGGCCATACAAAGGGCAGGAGCGATTCCCTCAGCTGGAAAACGACAGCCCAGATAGGGAAAATAAAGTGGTCACAGGGCGCTAGGGGCAGCCACAGCCCTGTGGCGAGGGCAAAGGCACAGCAAAAGGTCCTGGCGGTCAGGGAGGCAAATCAGGGCCCAGGGGCCAGCACACAGGGCACTCCAGCAAGGAGACAGCCCCCATGGCGGTCCCTCCTGGGCCCCACTGGCAGCAAGTCCCCTCTGTCAGGAATCCAAAAAGTAGAAGAGTCATCCTAGGCATCCAGGGGCTGGGCAGTGCCCAGGGAGTCAAGCCTTCCCCTGTGCCCCAGCAGCAGCACGCCCCGGGTAGATTCAAGTCAGGAAACAAGAACCTTGAACATGAGGTCACAGCCTCATTTTATACACAAAATCCCTTTGTCTCTAGGGTGCAGGGTGGGGGAAAAACCAGACGCAGCTGGTTTTGGAGCACTTTGTTTTGCTCAGCCCCTCTTCCCATTTACTGGCCAGGCTAGGGTCATCAGTTGCACCACAGGGGGCGGAGCCAGCATTGTGTGGGGAAAGCCCAGCCCTATTCAGGTCCCAGGTGCACTCCTCCCTCACATCAGTCATGCAGATCTCTCCACTCACCACCGAGGCAGACCCATCCTGACTCCTGGAGCCAGGCTCACCAGCCAGCTCCAGCCAATCACAAGCCAGACAGCCAATTCACATAAATGACACAGACAGGCCAACTTCTAGAAGTGGCACTTCCACACTAGATACAATAATGCCGCACACATCATCTCGCAGCATTTAATCACACGAGTCCGCACATAACAAACTCACACCTGCCCTCCCCATGCATCAGGAACTACCGGGGACACATACATTCCCTATGAATTCCTATGGGAGGGCAGGCCAACCTCACCACATGCACGCACTTTACCCTGGGACACAATGGTCGACAAAGAAAAGTGCAGGAAGAAGAAGACATGTAAAGAAAGAACCAACGGATGAGCAGAACGTCCTCCTGTAGCCACAGCTTTTTCTGACGGGTACTGAAGGTAACTGAATCTGACTAACCAGGCCTAGAGCCAGTGCTATGCTGAAAGACACTTAGAATACAGTGAAAACACCTACATACACTAGGGAACACTATGAGTTGGGTTATCCCTGTGATTACCATGACCTTCTCTGTAGAACCCTAGTACATAATGGGGCAGGGGGATTAAAACTACCTCCTAAAACGGGCCACAGGGCGCGTTTGCACACTGGTGAAGGGAGGGGGGGGGTGCTTGAGGTGACATGTGTGCAAACACGCCCTGTGGCTGTTTTAATTTGGGGGATGAAGTCCCCTTGAATCCTGAGTGTCCCTTGGGTCCAACTAGCCCACCAGGTACCTCCAGTAAGCGCCACAGAGCTGCATTGCAGAGAGGTGTAAAAAGGGGCACAGCCTGGACCACCTCTCTGTAACTCAGCGCAGTGGCACTGACTGGAAGCACCTGGTGGGCTAGGTAGCCCCCAGGGGCCCCCAGGATTGCAGGGGAATTATTTCCCCAACCTAAAATGTGCCACAGTGCGTGTTTGCACACGTCACCTCAGTCCCCGTCCACTCCCTTCCCCACTGTATAAACGCGCCCTATGTTCATTTTAAGTTGAGAGATTAAGTCCTCTTGAATCCTGAGGGTCCCTTGGGTCCAACTATGCCACTTGGGACCTCCAGTAAGCACCACAGTGCTGCGTTGCAGAGAGGTGTAAAAAGGAGCGTGGCCTCTGAACACCTCTCTGCAACGCAGCTCCCTGGTGCATACTGGAGGTACCGGGTAGGCTAGTTGGCCCTCCAGGACCCTCAGTATTGAAGGGGAATTAATTCCCCAACTTACTACTTGCTAGGGGCGCGTTTGCACAATGGTGAAGGAAGGGGGCGGGCCTGAGGTAACATGTCTGGAAACAAGCCCTATGGCGCGTCTTAAGTTGGGGAATTAATTTTTCTTCAATCCTGAGGCTTCCTGGGGACCAACTAGCCCACCAGGCTAGTTGGCCCCCTGGGACCCTCAGGATTGAAGAGGAATTAATTCCCCAACTTAAAACGCGCCACAGGGTGTGTTTGCACACGTCACCTCAGGTCCCGCCTCCTCCCTTCACCACTGTGCAAACGCGACCCGTTGCGTGTTTTAAGTTGGGGGATTAACTCCCCTTGAATCCTGAGGGTCACTGGAGTGCAACTAGCCCACCAGGTACCTCCATTAAGCGCCACATGGCTGAGTTGCAGAGAGGTGCAAAAAGGGGCGTGGCTCTGAACACCTCTCTGCAACGCAGCTCCCTGGCTCATACTGGAGGTTCCTGGTAGGCTAGTTGGCCCCCAGGGATCCCCAGTATTAAAGGGGGATTAGTTCCAGGGTGCTGCAGATAGAGGGCGGGCCTCCGGCGTGATGCCAGTCTTTTTTTAAAATGTATTTCTTTAAGAAGGGGGGCTGTGTGGCCCCTCTTCCATTCCTATTTTATTGGCCCTGGGGACACCATCCCCCAGGGCTTGACTCCTTTGGCCCCGGGGAATGGCCATTATTTTATTTTTTATTTTCTTTGGAGGAGGGCTGCATTCCCCACATCCCCCGCGGCCTGCCTTTGTATTTTATCATTTTTGAGGAGGGGGGATACAATTGTGACATTTTAAATATCGACATTGTACAGGTTACATATCATACTTTATTGTATTGGCATGTATTGTTTTCTGAACAGGAGCGCTCTGTAAATTTGAATATGTGAACTTTATTGAGCTCAATGATAAAGACAGTGACGGCCACAAGCCCTTTTAACTAGTTGTATCAAAATACTGCAATCCTGCCTAAACTGAAACCATTCATGTATATAATAACGTACAATGTCGATATTTAAAATGTCACAATCGTATGTTTGTAAAGTACGGCTATATTATAAAATCGAATGTGCTATTGTTAACATCTCAAATAACAATTAAGAAAATGAGCCAATTGTTCAGATATACGTTTAAAAATGAGAAATATATGCATCACAATATATTTTCAACCTATGTATAATGGCTGCCATGATGGTTCACTGTTTGTATACACAATGGGTGATCAGTCCTATGTCTATTGTAAATAATGAATTAAAAGGACACACTTTTGTTTTCTCGGCTGAAACATGAGCAAGCCGCAAGGTGAAACGCGTTGTTTCCTGCCAATTAAAACTTTCGTGCACCAGCAACTCCAGTGTTTTGACTACGTTTTTTACCAATGGAACGTTTGGCTGGATATATGTATATATTACCTACTGGCGGTCGCCAGTAGGTAGTTATAGTTAGGATTGTTTTCCATAGGAAATCCTCAACATTCTATTTGGAATAACTTTGGAATAACTTTGGCCCTGGTGGATGAGTCTTTGCGAATTTCTCAAAGAAGATGGCTAGGTTCGCTGCACTCCTTCCCTGAAAGTTGTAAGGGCTGTAAGCGATAGAAATCGCCCGTTCTCGGTGTAAAAAATATCACCGCTATTGGTGGTATTTTCTACGGTGTTAGTACTCGAAGGAGACTAGTAACATATATGTGAAATAAAATTATGTAATAGGCTCAGCATTTTACATTATCTTGGAAAACAAAAGTTGATTTTACATAGCAATAAGTCTCTTATAATTAAGGGACGGAGTGTATATAGTGCTATTTAGTACTCTGCTATGTGATTGATGTCGAATATTTCATAGGAGGAGGCTTTAAAAGATTTACGATAAACTGGTTTTCTAGGGAAGTGGGTGGAGTGTTCCGTGTAAATTGCAGAATAGAAACTAGTAAGAACCAATTGGAAGTGTTGTTTTAAAGTCACATGACTGCACATGCGTGTCTCGACGCGATAGTTGGGTGCACGTACCCGGTCGCGCACTATAAGAAAGTGGCGAGAAAATATCAGCTAATATGCTCTTCAAGCTTGTTTTGGTACAACGAGTTAGTTCTGAAAAGAACTTTTTTTTTTTTTTTTTTTTTGGAAACAAGTGTTATGATGCTTTTGATTTCTTGAAGTTGCGACAACATTTTTCAGTATGTCATACTATCCAAATAAAGTGAAGAAATTTAACTTTTCTTGGAGCATTTATGACTCTCAATTATTTGTTTAATTAGAGTAAAGCTTCGCTCTCCGTATACAAGAAGTTCTCCACAGTTCGTGCATTTCATGTGCACGTTCGCCAGATATGGTCTGAAGTCCATCTCAGTACTCGATGGAGATACAGGTCGTCCACCGGAAGATGTGTTGATTACTTCTGATGGTAATAGCGTGGCCTCCGTTTTTCTTGTCAAAGGTGGTCGCTCATTTTTATCAGATTCGGAAGATGAATGCGGAATGGTAGCCATTGTACCGAAGTCTTCGGGAAGATGTTCGACGTTGTTGTCTCTTCAGAGTAGAAAAGAAAGTGATGGAAGTGGGTGGAGTGCTGCATGTAAATTCCAGAATAGAAACTACCAAGAACCAATGAGAAGTGTTGTTTAGAAGTCACATGACTTCACATGCAAGTGTCAGGTCCTGTACGCGATAGGAGGGTGCGCGCACCCGGTCTCGCACTAAAATAAAGCGGCGAAAAAATATCTCATAATATGCTCTTGGAGCACGTTTTGGTAGAAAGAGTTAGTTCTGAAAAGAACTTTTTTTTTTTTTTTTTTTTGGGGGGGGAAAGAAGTGTTATAATGCTTTCGATTTCTTAAAGTTGCTACTACATTTTTCAGTATGTAATAGTTTGAAAATGAAGTGAAGAAACTTATCTTTTCTTGGGGCATTTGTGACTGTCAATTTTGAGTTTAATAAGAACGAGGCTCTGCTCTCCATACAAAAGAATTTCTCCACACTTGTTGCATTTCATATGCACCTTCGCAAGATATGGTCTCAAGTCCATTTCAGCACTCGATGGAGATACAGGTCGTACACCAGAAGATGTGCTGGCCACTTCTGATGGTAATAGCGTGGCCAGGGCTCTTGTCGATGCTTTTGCATAATGCTCAGGATGCCTTTGTTTAACATGCCGCTGCATGGTGTGTGCAGAAAAGGAATATTTTTTATTTGGATTTCCCCTTGAGAGCTCCGAATTGTATATCGTGCAGGTTACTTTTGGCGCATTCACTTTCTTTTGATCTTCAGGATAAGTGAAAAATTGCCAAATGAAAGATTCCTTTTTTCTTCTTAACGGTGGTTGCTCATTTCCTTCAGATTCGGAAGATGAATCTGGTAGGGAAGCCATTTCAGCAAAGTCTTCCGGAAGATGCTCGACGTTGTTGTCCCTTGAGAGTAGAAAAGATTGTAAGGAAAGTGGGTGGAGTGCTTCGTGTATATTCCAGAACAGAAACTACTAATAACCAATTGGAAGTTTTGTTTTCAAGTCACGTGACTTTACATGCGCTTCTCAGGACGTGTAGGCGGTGACACTATGTAGTTACGAACGTGATTACATACTTAGGAACTAGCATTCAAAAAAACTATGAAATTCACTGAAAAAACCATAGGTTTTACACACGTTATAGTTAGGAAGTAGCATTTGAAAAACCTATGAAATTCACTGAAAAAACCATAGGTTTGACACCAGTTATAGTTAGCTGGAAATTTTACTGACATAAAACCAATGAAATTCCACGTTATAGTTAGTTGTACTCACTATAACTTGCGCGTGTAATGCACTGCTGATGACATTACATATTACATCACTCATGACATGGTCAGTGACATCACTTATGATACCATCCAGTGAATGTGTGTCTTTCTAAAAAATAAATATGTTTTATATATGTATATGTAAAGGTCGAGGGAAGAATAAATGTTTAAATAATTGTCTTAATGAATGTTTTTTTCAAAAAGAAATGATTGGATAACTGGCTTATTAAGTGTACCTTAGTGAATACATATATTAGCGAGTAATGTTTAAATATTTGATTATATGTATCAGTGTTTCACTTTGTGAATAACTGGTTGCATGGATTGATGAGTACCTACATGTGTAGGTATTTGGGTTCTTAGATGTTTTTTTAGTATCAGTATGAGTGTTTCTATAGTTTTATGGGGGTATTACTGATCACATAGATGCATGAATGACTAACTCTCTTTTTGTATGTGTTTAGAAGACACCATATGTGCAGGACTGTATGGGTGGTTGAGTGTGTATAGTTTTATATGCAAATAAATGGATGTTCAATAGTTTATTTGCATGTGTGAGTTTGTGTGTGAGTAAATTTTGGATGATGGTCGGTGTGTTACAGGATGTATAGGTGTATCACTACATATGATGAGTGAGTATATGTATGAGTGACTATATAGAACTGTTGGTAAATGAGAGAATGTGTATATAGATGGTGGAATTACTGAATTGGTTGTTGTAACTGGTATGGGTATCTCCATTTTTTTGAAAATGTTAATTTCTATTTTCCAATATGTGTTTTAAGGGTTACATTACACTTAAAGGAGGTCTGTCATCAGTGATGTCATAAGTGATGTCACTGACCATGTCATGAGTGATGTAATATGTAATGTCATCAGCAGTGCATTACACGCGCAAGTTATAGTGAGTCCAACTAACTATAACGTGGAATTTCATTGGTTTTATGTCAGTAAAATTTCCAGCTAACTATAACTGGTGTCAAACCTATGGTTTTTTCAGTGAATTTCATAGGTTTTTCAAATGCTACTTCCTAACTATAACGTGTGTAAAACCTATGTTTTTTTCAGTGAATATATATATATATATATATATATATATATATATATTCCTCTCAACTGTTCCTGTCGCAGAGGGAACGCTTTCTGTTGGTGCCCGCGTCTGAGACCGGGAGCGTGTCTCCTATGAATTCGGAAACAAGTAAACACGCGGCACACTTCTTGGCAGCAATTATTTTGTTTATTTCAGGTCTAGCTCAAAACTCCTACGTGCTTTGACCAAACATTCTTGATCACGGCAGTGTTCTACATTAGTCCCTTTTCAATTTCCACATTTTATACTCTTACTTTTTACGGTTTCAAAGTAATGCATTTTGGGCCATGTAGTTTTGTTAACATTGTTATGTTACAGTACATTTTCACTTTGTTTTAAATGGGAATTATTGTGGGGATGCTTATCTAAAAAGTGTGAAACCCTTTAACACATATAATCCTATAGTAGGATATATATTACGTGTTTCACGGAAAAGCATAAAAAAATCCTGTGATTAATATTTTTTAAAGTAAGGGTGCCTTTCACTAAGTGATTTCGCAATGGTTCCTCGGGCTGAGTGTCCTTGACCCCACTTTTTTTACCCATACATTTTTTGTGTAATCATGGCTATTGTTTCATTTTATACAATTTGCTGCAATATTTACAAGAGTTTCTGCCAAGACTATACAGTACACGCCATATCGTCCTTTTAGTTACAATTTGTCATTTTTACAGATGGACATGCATCTCTTCATCTGCTTTCAGTCCTAAAGGATGCTTTTTTTAAATTTGATTATCAATTTGGACTCCAGTCTTCTCAATTTAAGTAGTCTGTCTCCCGCTTGCTCTTGTTTGGGGATCGTTGCCAGGCCGAAATATTTTATATCTTGCCACGTTTTTCCAACATGAGATCTGATATGTTTTGCCATGGCGTTTGTGTTATCATTGTTTTGAATTGCCCGGATGTGTTCCAATATCCTCTTTTTTAATGGACACTTTGTGCTGCCTATGTACTCCTTTCCCCAGCAACATTTCAACATGTAGACTACAAATAATGTTTCACAAGTTATTTTGGTCTTGATAAAAAAGTCTTTTCCTGATGGATCTTTCAAAGTTGTGGTGTTTTGTCCTATTTTGCATGCTTTGCATGTCATGCATTTTATAAACCCATTGCTTCTTTTTTCTAGCCAATCTGCAGATTTTTTTGTTGAAAAATGATTTTGCACCAAATGATCCGAAAGATTCGGCGCTCTGCGATATGAGATTAGAGGACCAGTTCCTATTTTGGTTCCTATGTCCTGGTCTGTCATTAGCACATTCCAATATTTTGATAATATTTTCTGAATTTTATAACTTTCTTTTGTGTAGGTTGCAATCATTTGTGGTTGCTCTTCTTTTTCTTGTTCAGTTTGTATGTGCACATCTTTGTTTTGTGATTCTATTGTTGTATCATCCTTAACTTCCTTATTCGGTGTTTCCATTCTTGATTTCAATCTGGCTTTTTGTTCCCCTTGAATAATATCCTTGTGTTTGTATCCACGTTCTTGGAAACAATGTTTTGTATCTTTGAATTTCTTTTCCATTTCCTCATTTGTCGAGCAATTTCTCTTCATACGGAGAAATTCTCCATATGGTATGCTTTTCTTTAGTTTTTGGAGGTGAAAACTTAATCCATGAAGGATGCTGTATGTTGCAGTTTGTTTTCTGTGTGTGGTTGTTTCTGTCTTGTTGTTTTGTATAAAGACCTTGATGTCCAAAAATTCTATTTCTCTGGGACTGATGTTGTATGTAAATTTCAATCCTTCATCGTTGTTATTCAGGATGTTGAAAAAGGTCTCAAATTCCGTTGTTGTTCCTTTCCATAATAGAAACAATTCATCTATAAAGCTCACCCATAATGCTACCTTGGCCATATATTGATCGTTTTCTTCTCTCCAAGCTATACTCCTCTCCCACCACCCCATCATGAGATTCGCATAGCTTGGAGAGAAGGAAATTCCCATGGCGGTTCCACACTTTTTTTGGTACATTTTCTGATCGAAAAGAAATACATTGTTATACAAACACATCCTAATCATATCAAGTATCATTTTTGAATGTTCTCTTTCTGTGATTGGCCTCTGTTTTAGGAAGAATTTGATGGCTTTTATTCCCTTATTGTGGCTTATGGATGTGTAGAGAGACACCACATCTATCGTTACTAGAAGATTTGATGGATGCCAATCTGTGTTCATCAATATTTTCAAAAAGTTCCTGTGTCCTTTACATAGGATGTTAACCACATGAGTGCTAGGCGTTTTCCCGCTGTGCGCTGAAAAATCGAAAATGCCTGAGTTCATGACGAGTTGACCTTGTCACAAGCGCAGCGCAGGAAGGTCCATGACGAGCTGGCTTTGTCACCAGCACTGAAGGGGTTAAGGTTGGAACTATGGGAGCAATAAAATGGTCGACATAATTTGCAATGTTCTCATATAATCCTCCACAACTTGAAATTATAGGCCTTCCAGGAGGTCTATTCAGTGTTTTGTGTACTTTGGGTAGAAAGTACATAGTTGGTGTGATCGGATTTTCCACCATGAGATATTTCTTTTCATTTTCTGTAATTAAACCTTTTTGTTGCCAACAATTTAATTGTATTTCCAACTCTGTTGTTAATTCCGGAATAGGATTCTTTATTAGCAATTCATAGTTCTTTTTTTCATTCAGTTGACGTAGGGCTTCATCTATGTAATGTTGTTTATCAAATATGATGATGTTTCCACCCTTATCAGCAGGTTTAATTTCAATCATGGTGTTGTTTTTTAGAGATTGAATAGCTGCTCTTTCTTTTTTGGATAGATTTTCCTTTGCATTTGAGTGAGTATTTGTGGTATTCCATCACCTTATGTCATCTGGAACCTTCCCATGTCACTCAGTAGAGTGTTAGGATCTTAGAATGTTTTCCCTTGAAGGTTTACTGTTACTGCTGGACTTATGATGAAGACATCCTTTCCCTCCTGTGGTTGTTAAGCTGTTCTTCCTATGAATAAACCCACTTGAACCTACTTCTTGTGTAGTGTCCCTTACTACACAATTATTGGCGACGTTGGGAGCAGTGGAGTTTTGAAGACAGCGTTCACTCGTTTTTCAGCGTTTCCTGTTTTATGCAAAATTTGATTTTGCCTACTGGAAAGAACTATCTATCTACTTATGTAGTGAGGGAATGGACTTTTGGTGCAGTTCGTCTGAAACGTGAGTCACCTTATTGGTTTTTTATTTCTGCTTTGCGCGTTCATTTTTTTTTCTACCGATTTTGCACCTTTCGACCGCATTCATCGAGCGGTTTCCCTGTCTCGACCGCATTCATCGAGCGGTTTTCAACGAGCGTGTTTTGTACACTTTGCTGTGCTCGTAACATTGCTGTGCTCGTCTATTTTAAAAAAGACTTTGAAAATATACATCTTCTGAACTCACCTCGAGTTCCACTCTCGAGCTTCAACAAGTCCGTCTCAAGTCCCACACTGCATTCTGGGATAGTAACGTTGCGCACGTCATCGCGCACCAATTCACGCTCAGGGCGGCCATCTTAATGCAGTATGAAGCATTTTCTTCGTGTTGTCATTAACCTTTATGAGCAACTCCATAAAATCAAACATCGGTTTGAAGCTTATTTCTATTTTTAACATTTCCGGATACCAAACGTTCTGCTGCAATTTTACTTTACAACCTTCCAACATTTAGCAAATTACTAAGGTCATTTGTACATTTCTTGAAACATCTTTGCAAATTTACCACGGTGATTTGCACACCTTTTTCAAAGGAAAAGCTGAATACAGAGTTGTTTACTTGAAAGAAAAGGAAAAATATAGAGTTGTCTACTTATTTACATTGTACTATTACTTACCTATTTATACTGTACTATTTTGTGTGTTAATATTAAGCTTTATTTACAGGATGTCAAACATTGCAGCACCACCCCACTTTCTTCAAGTTGCTGGCGATCCTCCTATAGAATGGGATCTTTGGTTTCCCATGTTTATAGCATACGTGGATGTCTTAGAAAAAGAGGATTGTTCAGCAAAAAGAAAACTTGCTCTTCTAAGACATTGTCTGGGTGGTGCAGGAATAAAAGAATTCGATAATCTACCACCTTTGGAAGATGCAGGTGATATGGACGTGTTCAACAAGGCTTCTAAGCAAATGAAAATTCGTTTTGGTAGAAGGATAAATACTGTGATGGAGAGGTTCAAGTTCTACTCTCGCGAACAGAAACCGGATGAAACAATTGAGGATTACGTTGCAGCACTACGTTCACTTGCTTGTACTTGTTCCTTTGAAACTATATCATACGAACAAGTCCTCAGGGATCAAATCATGATGAAAACAAAAAGCAAAAAGATTCAAGAAAGGCTATGGTTGGGTACGGAGACAACTCTTGCTGCAGTAGTGAACATAGCTAAGGGCATTGAACACTCTGAAATATTTGTATCCGAAATTAGAGGGAAAAATCTGAAAACAAATGTTCCTGAGGTTGAAGTAGCCATTGTTAAAACCCATTCCGGTCATCCTACTTCGAACACTCTCAATACTAAATCTACCTATAGGAAAGAATATGTAAGGAATCCTAACGATAATAAGAGCTTTACTAAGAAAAGTACAATATTTTGCTACAGGTGTGGTAGTGCCAACCATGTTGGCAACTACAAAGGCTGTCCTGCCTGGGATAAAATTTGTATCAAATGTAAAAAGAAAGGACATTTTGGCAATGTGTGCAGATCTGGTCAGAGAATTAATTATATCTCTCCAGAGGAAGAAGAAGTTCTTAATAGTTTAAATTGCATACTTTCTGTTGATGAGTGTATTCAAAATTATTTTCCTTCTTGTACAGTTTTTATGGATGACAAACCTATTGCAATTTTTGTTGATTCCTGTGCATGGTACACTATTATTGGTAAAAATATTTTCGAACAATTGTGGCATAAGAGGGAACTCTCAAGTCCAGACATATATCCTGGTGGGTACACGGGACGAAAGATTGCATTAGAGGGTTTCTTTTGGGCTAAGTTATCTTTTAAGAACTGGGATATCAGAGCAAAGGTTTATGTTGCTACCAAGGGTGTTTCTATCCTTTGTTGGCCTCATCAACGTGCCTTAGGGATCAAGTTGGATCCAAATTCCGTTCCACCAGTTTATGTTGATGAACCCCGGCTTGAAAAGCACATTACTGACTCGTTAGTTAATTTAACTTTGAACACTTCTAGTAATACTGATTTCACTAAGAGAGTGCTCAAGAATTTTCCTGAAATTTTTTATGACAAACTGGGAAAATATATTGGTTTCAAGCATAAAATTGTCTTAAATGATAATGCTGTTCCTGTCAGGCATAGGGTAAGAAATGTCCCTTTAGCCTATAGACCCAAATTAAAAGAAATCCTAGATGACTTAGTAAAAAGGAATATAATAGAACCAATTGAATCTTCCCCTTGGGTTTCGCCTATTGTGATTTCACTTAAGAGTTCAGGCGAACTTCGCCTATGTGCGGATTTGCCGTTTGCAGATGTCAATATAATTTCAGATCAAGAAAGTCCTTTGATTCTTTCTGAAAAGGATTGGTCAGAATCTATGGAGAATGACGTTGTCTTGAATCAAGTTAAGCAGTTTTTGATTAGAGGTTGGCCTGAAGAAAGGAAGCTTTCTGGTGAGTTGGGATCATTTTATAAAGTTAAGGATGATTTAATGTTATGTCAAGACATCATTCTCAGATCAGATAAAATCATACCTCCCACAAGTTTGAGAGAAAGAATTTGCAAATTGGCACATGAAGGGCACATGGGGATGTCCACCACCAAAAGAAGGATCAGGTAACACTACTGGTGGCCTGGTATTGATGCCATGGTAGATAGTTGGGTCAGGAATTGTTCTCCTTGCTCGTTGAGTGACAAATCTGTTAAGAGTTTGTCTGTTGACACTACTCCCATTGAGTACGCCAATGGTCCTTGGCGAAGGTTAGCAATTGACATTATTGGACCTTTCAGCTATCAGTCCGGTAGAGAAATGTTCGCATTAGTTTTAATTGACTACTTCTCTAAGTGGCCTGAATTAAAAATTGTTGAGAAAATCTCCTCAGAGCATGTAATCGATTTTCTTGATGAGATATTTGCTAGAGAAGGTTTGCCTGAGGAACTTATTTCAGACAATGGCCCACAGTTCATTAGCAACGAGTTTGAGTGTTTTCTCAGAAATTGTGATATTATTCACAAAAGGACCTCCAATTATTTTCCGCAGGCCAACGGCCAAGTTGAGAGGTTCAACAGGGTCATCAAAGAATCTTGTCAATTGGCCATTAAAAGTGGTTTGAAGTGGAAGAAAGCGCTTCAAGCAACTTTATTAACTTATCGGTTGTCTGCCAATTCAGTCACTGGCCTATCTCCTTTTGAGTTATTGCGAGGGAGGAAACCAGGTTCTCGGCTTTTACCCTGGTGGTTAAAAAGTGATACTCCCTACGAGGTAGACTTTAAGGTATTGAGGGATAAAATTGGGAAATACCAGGAAAGTATGGACCAGCCTTCTGCCAAAAAGAAGTATAATACTTGCAGTGTAAAGGTTGGTGATCAAGTTTGTGTAAAAATGGGTGGTTTGTTTCACAAGAATGTCTCTAGATGGTCTGATCCTATCAAAGTAATTGAAGTTTTCAGCAAAGCTGTTAGAGTCGAAGGGGGGAAAATATGGAATTTGAGAAGGGTTTCCTTATGCAAACCCTTTGCTACCCCTTCTCAAAAAACTACTCTTCCAAAGGAACTTGTCTCAGACCACATTTCAGATGGTTTCTCTGGTATGCATGAGGTTTATGACAATTTAGAAAAGGTTATTGTAAATAATTCTGATATTGTGATCAATTCTGATGTTCGACCTGTTCCGTGTGTTGCTATAGACAACCAATCAAATGTAGAGTGTAAAGATATTTCATTAAGACGTAGTGAGCGCGTGAAATGTGCTCCTTCAAAGTTTAAAGATTATATTAGGACTTGAATTTGTTTTGCATTACCTTGTTTCCGTTCAGGTTTTTTTTTGTTTTGTTTTTTTTTTGTTTTTTTTAAAAGGGGGGAGGTGTGTGGTATTCCATTACCTTATGTCATCTGGAACCTTCCCATGTCACTCAGTAGAGTGTTAGGATCTTAGAATGTTTTCCCTTGAAGGTTTACTGTTACTGCTGGACTTATGATGAAGACATCCTTTCCCTCCTGTGGTTGTTAATCTGTTCTTCCTATGAATAAACCCACTTGAACCTACTTCTTGTGTAGTGTCCCTTACTACAGTATTGTTCTTCATTTTCTCTATATCACTCATTACTAAATCATAAAACAGGTCAATTTTATTTCCTGGATGGAGGATTGGATAGAATTTAGATTTTGCTTTAAAAGTGGGTTTCAGGATTTTATCAGTTGTAATTTTCATTTCCTCTAGGATTTGGGTTTCTGTTATTTGAGAACCTGTTACTTCATTTTCGAGTACATAGGCAATGCGTATATGTGGAAGATCTTCAATGTTGTAAATATCACTTTCCGTTGCGACTGTTTGACTTTGAATAGGTTGGGATGTTGATTAATTTCCTTCCTCTGCATTTGAGTCCAGTTTGTTTGTTTTTCGTTTTACAATTGGTTCTTGATTTGATATTTTTTTGGCAAAAAACTTTCTGAGCTTAAGCTTTCTTATATATTTATAGAAGTCTATTTTGGTGTCAACTTCTTCATGATGGATTTCCGGACAGAAGGACAAGCCTTTGTTTAATAATTTGGTTTCTTCCTTTGAAAGGTTATATCTCGATAGATTTATTACCAGATTTGGTGTTTCTTTTCTCTTTGTGGTTAATTTCTCACCGGTCTGGATCTCAGGTTGTAACGCCCGCCTTTGTCGGTTGCTTCGTCTTGTTTTGCGTTTTGTTTTCCTGAGTATTGTGAGCCCCTTCCTCTTGTTCTTTGCCTTCGATATCCGCGTCCACTTTGATTGTAGCGTGGTGTCTGCTGCTCATGATAGAGCAGCTCCATTTCCTCTAAAAAAGAAAACCTCCGTATGCCTGCAGCTCTTGGTTCACCTTCGCTGAAATATGACTCTGATCCGCTGGTTTGTTGACTTGTGCCCTTCTTTGTGGTAGCGTCCCATTGTTTTTTCACTGACTCAAATTTACGTGCAAAGGTTAGTATTGTTCCAAATTTATAATCATCCTCATCTCTATGAAACTTCCGTTCCTTTCTTTTTTGGACCTCGTCATCATGTTTATCTAGATTAAACGGCAGGCGTTACAACCTGAGATCCAGACCGGTGAGAAATTAACCATGAAGAGAAAAGAAACACCAAATCTGGTAATAAATCTATCGAGATATAACCTTTCAAAGGAAGAAACCAAATTGTTAAACAAAGGATTGTCCTTCTGTCCGGAAATCCATCATGAAGTTGACACCAAAATAGACCTCTATAAATATATAAGAAAGCTTAAGCTCAGAAAGTTTTTTGCCAAAAAAATATCAAATCAAGAACCAATTGTAACACGAAAAACAAACCAACAGGACTCAAATGCAGAGGAAGGAAATGAATCAACATCACAACCTATTCAAAGTCAAACAGTCACAACGGAAAGTGATATATGCAACATTGAAGATCTTCCACATATACGCATTGCCTATGAACTCGCAAATGAAGTAACAGGTTCTCAAATAACAGAAACCCAAATCCTAGAGGAAATGGAAATTACAACTGATAAAATCCTGAAAACTACTTTTAAAGTAAAATCTAAATTCTATCCAATCCTCCATCCAGGAAATAAAATTGACCTGTTTTATGATTTAGTAATGAGTGATATAGAGAAAATGAAGAACAATACTCACTCAAATGCAAAGGAAAATCTATCCAAAAAAGAAAGAGCAGCTATTCAATCTCTAAAAAACAACACCATGATTGAAATTAAACCTGCTGATAAGGGTAGAAACATCATCATAATGGATAAACAACATTACATAGCCCTACGTCAACTGAATGAAAGAAAGAACTCTGAATTGCTAATAAAGAATCCTATTCCGGAATTAACAACAGAGTTGGAAATACAATTAAATTGTTGGCAACAAAAAGGTTTAAAAACAGAAAATGAAAAGAAATATCTCATGGTGGAAAATCCGATCACATCAACTATGTACTTTCTACCCAAAGTACACAAAACACTGAATAGACCTCCTGGAAGGCCTATAATTTCAAGTTGTGGAGGATTATATGAGAACATTGCAAATTATGTTGACCACTTTATTGCTCCCATAGTTCCAACCTTAACATCCTATACAAAGGACACAGGGGACTTTTTGAAAATATTGATGAACACAGATTGGCATCTATCATATCTTCTAGTAACGATAGATGTGGTGTCTCTCTACACCTCCATAAGCCACAATAAGGGAATAAAAGCCATCGAATTCTTACTAAAACAGAGGCCAATCACAGAAAGAGAACATTCAAAAATGATACTTGATATGATCAGGATGTGTTTGTATAACAATGTATTTTTTTTCGATCAGAAAATGTACCAACAAAAGTGTGGAATCGCCATAGGAGTTTCCTTCTCTCCAAGCTATGCGAATCTCATGATGGGGTGGTGGGAGAGGAGTATAGCTTGGAGAGAAGAAAACGACCAATATATGGCCAAGGTAGCGTTATGGGTGCGCTTTATAGATGATTTGTTTCTATTATGGAAAGGAACAACAACGGAATTTGAGACCTTTTTCAACATCCTGAATAACAACGATGAAGGATTGAAATTTACATACAACATCAGTCCCAGAGAAATAGAATTTTTGGACATCAAGGTCTTTATACAAAACAACAAGATAGAAACAACCACACATAGAAAACAAACTGCAACAAACAGCATCCATCATGGATTAAGTTTTCACCCCCAAAAACTAAAGAAAAGCATACCATATGGAGAACTTCTCAGTATGAAGAGAAAGTGCTCAACAAATGAGGAAATGTAAAAGAAATTCAAAGATACAAAACATTGTTTCCAAGAACGTGGATACAAACACAAGGATATTATTCAAGGGGAACAAAAAGCCAGTAAGAAATCAAGAATGGAAACACTGAATAAGGAAGTTAAAGATGATACAACAATAGAATCACAAAACAAAGATGTGCACATACAAACTGAACAAGAAAAAGAAGAGCAACCACGAATAATTGCAACCTACAAAAAAAAAGTTATAAAATTCAGAAAATATTATCAAAATATTGGAATGTGCTAATGAAAGACCCGGACATAGGAACCAAAATAGGAACTGGTCCTCTAATCTCATATCGCAGAGCGCCGAATCTTTCGGATCATTTGGTGCGATGTCATTTTTCAACAAAAAAATCTGCAGATTGGCTACAAAAAAGAAGCAATGGGTTCATAAAATGCATGACATGCAAAGCATGCAAAATAGGACAAAACACCACAACTTTGAAAGATCCTTCAGGAAAAGACTTTGTTATCATGACCAAAATAACTTGTGAAGCATTATTTGTAGTCTACATGTTGAAATGTTGCTGCGGAAAGGAATACATAGGCAGCACAAAGTGTCCATTAAAAATGAGGATATTGGAACACATCCGGGCAATTCAAAACAATGATAATACATACGCCATGGCAAAACATATCAGATCTCATGTTGGAAAAACGTGGCAAGATATAAAATATTTAGGCCTGGCAACGATCCCCAAACAAGAGTGAGGGGGAGACAGACTACTTAAATTGAGAAGACTGAATTACAAATTGATAATCAAATTTAAAACAAAGCATCCTTTAGGACTGTATGCAGATGAAGAGATGCATATCCAGCTGTAAAAATTACAAAATTGTAACTAAAAGGATGATATGGCGTGTACTGTATAGTTTTGGCAGAAACTCTCGTAAATATTGCAGCAAATTGTATAAAATGAAACAATAGCCATGATTACACAAAAAATGTATGGGTTAAAAAAAGTGGGGTTAAGGGCACTCAGCCCGAGGAACCAATGCGAAATCACTTAGTGAAAGCCACCCTTACTTTAAAAAATATCAATCACGGGATTTCTTTATGCTTTTCCGTGAAACACGTAATATGTATCCTACTATAGGATTATACGTGTTAAAGGGTTTCACACTTTTTAGATAAGCATCCCCACAATAATTCCCATTTAAAACAAAGTGAAAATGTACTGTAACATAACAATGTTAACAAAACTACATGGCCCAAAATGCATTACTTTGAAACCGGAAAAAGTGAGAGTATAAAATGTGGAAATTGAAAAGGGACTAATGTAGAACACTGCCGTGATCAAGAACGTTTGTTCGAAACGCGTAGGAGTTTTGCGCTAGACCTGAAATAAACAAAATAATTGCTGCCAAGAAGTGTGCGCGTGTTTACTTGTTTCCGAATATATATATATATATTTATATATATATATATATATATATATATATATATATATATATATATATATATATATATATATATATATATATATATATATATATATATATATATATATTTTTTTTTCAGTAGACATTGACATTCTACATATATTAGATTGCCATTCATTTTCGTTATGCCTAGGCTATAATGCACTTAATTGCACTTTTTTTGCCTATTGTCCCTATTTCTTTGGGGGATAGTGCTTTTAATGATGATAAATGAACTCACCTGTTTGTCACGCGTCATGTGATCAAGCTCCGTTCGCGGAGCGAAACGCGTCAGGGAGAGCACTTGCTCCATGATTTGCACATTAAATTTCTCCACTGCTACAACTTTCTACGTTGTGATGGCGTTTTATTGAGAATAAGACTCGTTGTGGGGGAGAGAGGTCGGCACCTTTTCAAATCCGCAGTCATAGCGGACAGGTCTTCCTTTATATCCACACGTTACAGGTTTGCCCAAAGCGGAGAGACAACAGGAGGTTTTCAGTAACGCTTTTGTCCTTTAATTACAGCTTGCAAGCAGACACGGCAACAGTGAAGTCACTCCAAAGTTAAAATAGCCAGACGTGTTTCAGGACAGTAACAGTCCTTTCTTCAGTGGCGTGTGATTCATGGGAGACTGGAAGTACATTTTTGTCACGCACAGGCCAATTATAAACACCTGCCTGTGAGGGCGTGGCCGTATGCACAGCCTTCTGGTTGTTGAAGTGCGCGATGATTATTACCAAGTGGGCGTGCTGCATGAGTCCTCCGTAATACACAGAAATGTTTCCCCAGTGGGTAGGTGTGGACACTATGCATTATCTGCCCCGCTTTGTTGCTGCAATTATCAAGCAATCTGGCCCCCTTCTGCAAGGCGCCAGTTCTCCTCCTTCCTAGTTGTTGGCACCGATGGTACCATCTCAAGACCCGCACTTCAGCGAGGGGCCATCGCCCCGACCGGGACCGGCCGGAAAACATCCACACGTTACAGGTTTGCCTAAAGCGGAGAGACCACAGGAAGTTTTCAGTAACGCTTTTGTTCTTTAATTACAGCTTGCAAGCAGACATGGCAACAGTGAAATCACTCCAAAGTTAAAATAGCCAGACGCGTTTCAGGACAGTAGCAGTCCTTTCTTCAGTGGCGTGTGATTCATGGGAGACTGGAAGCACATTTTCGTCACGCACAAGTCAATTATAAACACCTGCCTGTGAGGGCGTGGCCGTATGCACAGCCTTCTGGTTGTTGAAGTGCGCGATGATTATTACCAAGTGGGCGTGCTGCATGAGTCCTCCGTAATACACAGAAATGTTTCCCCAGTGGGTAGGTGTGGACACTGTGCATTATCTGCCCCGCTTTGTTGCTAAAATTATCAAGCAATCTGGCCCCCTCCTGCAAGGCGCCAGTTCTCCTCCTTCCTAGTTGTTGGCACCGATGGTACCATCTCAGGACCCGCACTTCAGCGAGGGGCCATCTCCCTGACCGGGAACGGCCGGAAAACATCCACAGGTTACAGGTTTGCCCAAAGCGGAGAGACCACAGGAGATTTTCAGTAACGCTTTTGTTCTTTAATTACAGCTTGCAAGCAGACACGGCAACAGTGAAATCACTCCAAAGTTAAAATAGCCAGACGCGTTTCAGGACAGTAGCAGTCCTTTCTTCAGTGGCGTGTGATTCATAGGAGACTGGAAGCACATTTTCGTCACGCACAAGTCAATTATAAACACCTGCCTGTGAGGGCGTGGCGGTATGCACAGCCTTCTGGTTGTTGAAGTGCGCGATGATTATTACCAAGTGGGCATTCTGCATGAGTCCTCCGTAATACACAGAAATGTTTCCCCAGTGGGTAGGTGTGGACACTGTGCATTATCTGCCCCACTTTGTTGCTGCAATTATCAAGCAATCTGGCCCCCTCCTGCAAGGCGCCAGTTCTCCTCCTTCCTAGTTGTTGGCACCGATGGTACCGTCTCAGGACCCGCAGTTCAGCGAGGGGCCATCCCCCCAACCGGGACCGGCCGGAAAACATCCACACGTTCCAGGTTTGCCCAAAGCGGAGAGACCACAGGAGGTTTTCAGTAACGCTTTTGTTCTTTAATTACAGCTTGCTAGCAGACACGGCAACAGTGAAATCACTCCAAAGTTAAAATAGCCAGACGCGTTTCAGGACAGTAGCAGTCCTTTCTTCAGTGGTGTGAGATTCATGGGAGACTGGAAGCACATTTTCGTCACGCACAAGTGAATTATAAACACCTGCCTGTGAGGGCGTGGCCGTATGCACAGCCTTCTGGTTGTTGAAGTGCGCGATGATTATTACCAAGTGGGCGTGCTGCATGAGTCCTCCGTAATACACAGAAATGTTTCCCCAGTGGGTAGGTGTGGACACTGTGCATTATCTGCCCCGCTTTGTTGCTGCAATTATCAAGCAATCTGGCCCCCTCCTGCAAGGCGCCAGTTCTCCCCCTTCCTAGTTGTTGGCACCGATGGTACCATCTCAGGACCCGCACTTCAGCGAGGGGCCATCTCCCCGACCTGGACCGGCCGGAAAACATCCACACGTTACAGGTTTGCCCAAAGCGGAGAGACCACAGGAGGTTTTCAGTAACGCTTTTGTTCTTTAATTACAGCTTGCAAGCAGACACAGCAACAGTGAAATCACTCCAAAGTTAAAATAGCCAGACGCTTTTCAGGACAGTAGCAGTCCTTTCTTCAGTGGCGTGTGATTCATGGGAGACTGGAAGCACATTTTCGTCACAGAGCTCCTGCTCTTTTTTCAGAGGCTCGACATCACAGTTTGTGCATTCTGACACACCCAGTTTATAATTGCTAAATTAGACGCCCTCCGATGGGCTGGATTCTTCGCTGAATTGGGAAATACCAGCAATATTGCTCATCCAATTACCAAACCCGGCAATATATATGTATTATTTCAGCCCACTGGGGCAAGGATTTTGCCAACTGATACGTGACGACATTTTAAGTGGTTTGTTGTCCGCTATACCTGCTACATTTGCCCACTTGGGCTGGACTGTTAAATAATATATCAGTATTTTACGTTGTTGCCATTGCATGTTATTGACACTGGTATCTTAGCAACGTGAGCCAATCGCATTAAGCGTAACATGAGGATGTTATTGAATAGCCTATGAGAATCAAGATAACTTGCAGGTATACATCACGTGACCGTGACCGATGAAACCATACGAATGTCGGGTACTTTGTAATAGCCTGGGCACAGTTGACACATTATTAACTTGAATGTGACTTGGTTCAACAATTGTGGTATTTACGACAATGTCCAACAAGTTATGAAATGTATTCACAATTTAAATTGTTCGGCACAATCGCGTTTTATTTGCGTTAATTTTCGATATATATATGTCACAATGAGCGATTATGGTACCAACACAATGTAATTTGATTCAATCCATATATACATTGTACAAGTATCCTTACTAATATGGCTGCCCGCATTACCATGGTATTGTTATGTATACACTTGGGGGTGTGTTCTGAGCACTTTAAAAATGGCCGTCCTTGTAATCTGGACGAGCGTGAGCAAGCCTTATCGGCGAAACGCGTCGCATTTTTTCACTCTGCCGAATAAAATTCTGCAAACAAATTCCGGGTGTCCTGGTTTACTTCTGGAAGGAGGAGGTATTTGGAATACAATTTTAAGGCTTGTCGGTAGCCTATCCGGGACCGTTCTGTGACAGCCCAGGGTGCACTAACCAGCACTGGAGGAGAGTATTTCACAAAGAAGTGCACGGGCTGACCTTTGGTGCAACGACGCCGTTCGGATCCAGCTGACTGATCGTCAGCGAGGAGGACTACCCTGGAATTGCATCTCAGGTGACTCTTGGATGCCCCGACGGTGAGCTTTGGAAGACCGACACGGAGGGGAAGCGGAGGTACCTGGGAGAGGCACGCTGGCAGAGAGCAACGAGGTGGGAACACCTGGAAGCTTTCACGTAGGCGTGTACGAAACAGGACCGCCGCCAACCAACGGTAATACACCAAAGTAGGAGAGCGTGCAAAAGCTAATAGGTGACCACAAGCTTTTGAAACACACGGAAACTGTTTGCTCCAATAACGATATCATGGCAGATAAATTGGATTCTCGTCGTAAACAGACAGCGGACAAGTTATTCTTCAATATGGCAGGTAGCACCATGAAGCCAGCTCAGACCTCAACGAATATCGGCCAGGAAATAACTTTGCAAACGAAACTAGGTTTGTTAGAAAAACTATACAAAAAGGAACTCTCTAAGTGGTGGGAGGCGGAGTCACTATCCAGATATATTGAGGTCAAACGAGTTCCGAGAGGCCTCTGTATCTTCACAATTCCAACATATGAAGATCCTGATCCTGATATGATCAATGAATGGTCAGACAACACCTCATCATGTTCCATGATAATGATGAAAATCCTTGTGAAATATGCCCTGAAAGACCGTGCCAAGCTTCTGAAAGACATAGAGGATCTCCTAGCGGAAATTGAACCGCTGATGTCAAAGGAATCATTAGAAGAACATCTAAAGAAATTGAATGTCAAAATGGAGAAATTAGAAGAGGAAATCACGGCTAAAAAGCAACGGAAATTTATTAGAGATTTTAAAGATTATCAATCTGGACGTACTTTGACATTCCAGAAAAAGTAAGACCATCTCTTTGATAAGAAAACAGGGATGGCATTAGTCAGTCAACCAAAGTCAGGACCAAGTGTTGAGGTAGTTGAGAGTGATATATCGGATGGTAACCTGTCGGACGCCTCTACATCTGGGATCACACAAGAGCCCCCCATAAACGTCAACAAAAGGGTGAATTTTTTAGCACAGTTCCAGATGATGAGCCAGAATCGGACAGACACCTTTCAGGGGGAAGGGGGGAAACAAAGAGGTCGAGGACGTGGAAGCAGAGGAGGAACAGGAGGAATAAACAGGCAAAAAAGAGGAGGATCAAACGCCACACAAGCTCCAATGGGAATGGCGACAAGGAGCAAAAATTCGAAATGAATAAGACTGTGGTGAACCTGTCCAGCCATGTGCTAACTGAAGGTGAGAGAGAAATCTTGGCACTTGGCCTTTCCTTCTGTCCATCACAAAATATGAACTTTGCACAGACCCGCGTTGACTTGTTTCTATTTGCAAGAAAGTTAAAATTGAAAAAATTGTACTGTACAAAAACCAAAGAAAAACCAGTTGAGTCTGCTAACAATGTGCTCAGTAATCTTGATCTAGATGACATTGTACTATTAGAGGAGCTTCACAGGGACAATGTTGACATGGGAGAGGAACCGGACTGGGAAAGCTGGGGTTTTGACCTAGACAACAACCCAAGGTCGAAATTCAAACCCAAAAGTGTGTTCTTACCCGCAGTTCAATGTGACGTGATAGATGTGTTCGAAAGGGGTGTATTAAAAGATCTTTTGAAATTAAGATATAAGAAGTTACCCCAAAGCAATAAGAATCTGTCTCACACCCAACAATTGTCCATTGAATCCCTCCGAGCGGACAAAGACAAAGAGATAGTGATACGACAGTCCGATAAAGGGGGGAATGTGGTGGTCCTGGATAAGCAAAAATATCTCCAGGAAGGTTTGAGACAATTACAGGACATATCGTGCTATTGCAGATGTGATAGGGATGATGTTTTAAGATCTACCAGCAGCTTTAGAGATTTACTTCTGGAGTGGAAGGATAAGGGGCTGATAGAAACTGAGGAATATCAATATCTACACTGTGCCCACCCGAAGATCCCAATATTGTACCTCCTCCCCAAACTTCACAAAGACCAATGCAATCCACCAGGGCGCCCCATTGTTTCCTCTATTAGTTCTCTTCTTGAACACACTTCCAAATACATCGATCATTATTTAAGAACCTTTGTGGTGGCACTACCATCATATGTCAAAGACACCACCCAATTTCTGAGTATCATTAATGGGATCCATTGGGAGACAGGTTTCACACTGGTCACCCTTGATGTTAGCAGCTTATATACCAGCATTCGACATGAACATGGTTTAAAAGCTGTTAAACATTATTTAAACACCAGGTCGATTTCGTTGTTACTGCATTCCCAAATGCTACTGTCTATGATAGACTTCTGCCTCACTAACAATTTTTTTTATTTTAATGACGTCATGTACCGCCAGTCACAGGGCACAGCCATGGGAACCTGCTTCGCCCCCAGCTATGCGAATTTAATCATGGGCTGGTGGGAGGAGCAGGTTGTCCAAGAAATGACTGAATTCAACAATGTGTCCCTGTGGCTGCGGTACATTGACAATATTTTTTTCATTTGTAATGGGGATATGAACTCTGCTAAACAGTTCATTGACAAATTAAATGTCAACACTCTCAACCTGACTCTAACTGAACACATCAGTAAGACAAAGATGGAATTCCTAGTTGTGGAAGTGGAAGTGGTCAACAACATTCTGACCACTAAACTCTTCAGAAAGAGCACATCAGGAAACAGCCTTCTGAGAGATTCTAGGTGCCATCCTAAGAGTCTGATTTACAGTTTCCCATATGGAGAGTTACTGCGCGCTAGACACAATTGCAGTACACAGGATGGATACAAAAAAGAAGAAGTAGTGTCAGAGGTTTAGAGAGAGAGGATATGGCAACAAGGAAATTGCTAAAGCAGTAGAACGCAGTAACACCAAAACCAGGGATGAGCTATTAGCTCCCAAATTGCCCCAGACAGAATCTGAAACAATCAGATTTATCACTACCTTCTCGGGACAATCCCAAGAGGTGAGAAAAGTGTTCAAAAAATACTGGCATGTTCTAAACACCAACGAACATCTTAAGAAGTATTTAAGTGACAACCCCAGATCACGTTCCGGAAGGGTAAGTCCTTGCGGGATGAGCTCAGTCAAAACTATGTAACAGACAAAAGTCAATCAGGTCATGCTACGAATGTGGGATTTATTTGTTGCAAAAAATGCAAGGCTTGTAAGTTTAGCAAAGATTGTACAAATTTAACGATACCGGGAACATCGAGAGAATTCACAATCAAAAAGAAACTAACATGCAACACCCCATATAGTATTTATTTACTAATATGCCCATGCAGTAAATGGTATGTGGGTAGCACCAAACACGAGGCCAAAAAGAGAGTGTTAGAGCATCTAAGAGCGATACGGAATTTGAATAGACAATATCCGGTGGCAAGACACTTTTTTGAATATCACATGCAAGATGAGACCAAATTACGCATGGTGGTGATTGACTGTGTGGACCTTGGAATTCGAGGGGGTAATCATGAACTCTCAATGAGAAAACTAGAGTCTAAATATATAATTGACTTTCAATGTCTAACTCCATCAGGGCTTAATACACGTGAGGAACTGGCAGTACATCTGTATGAAGAATAAATATGCATAAATGTAAACATTTAATGAGAAAATTAGCTGTCTGTAATTTTAAAATGTTTTAATTTTATTTACAGGTAATGTGGGATACTACTGGATACAATGACATTTTCAAATAATATCATCGAATTTGTTGGGACACTAAGTGCTAATTATGTTCATGATTTGCCCACTGCAATATTGGCTCATCTAATTACCATACCCGGCAATATATATGTATTATTTCAGCCCACTGGGGCAAGGATTTTGCCAACTGATACGTGACGACATTTTAAGTGGTTTGTTGTTCGCTATACCTGCTACATTTGCCCACTTGGGCTGGACTGTTAAATAATATATCATTATTTTACATTGTTGCCATTGCATGTTATTGACACTGGTATCTTAGCAACATGAACCAACCGCATTAAGCGTAACATGAGGATGTTATTGAATAGCCTATGAGAATCAAGATAACTTGCAGGTATACATCACGTGACCGCGACTGATGAAACCATACGAATGTCGGGTACTTTCGAATAGCCTGGGCACAGTTGACACATTATTAACTTGAATGTGGCTTGGTTCAACAATTGTGGTATTTACGACAATGTCCAACAAGTTATGAAATGTATTCACAATTTAAATTGTTCGGCACAATCGCGTTTTATTTGCGTTAATTTTCGATATATATATGTCACAATGAGCGATTATGGTACCAACACAATGTAATTTGATTCAATCCATATATACATTGTACAAGTATCCTTACTAATATGGCTGCCTGCCTTACCATGGTATTGTTATGTATACACTTGGGGGTGTGTTCTGAGCACTTAAAAAATGGCCGTCATTGTAATCTGGACGAGCGTGAGCAAGCCTTATCGGCGAAACGCGTCGCACTTTTTCACTCTGCCGAATAAAATTCTGCAAACAAATTTCGGGTGTCCTGGTTTACTTCTGGAAGGAGGAGGTATTTGGAATACAATATATATATATATATATATATATATATATATATATATATATATATATATATATATATATATATATATATATATATATATATATATATATATATATATATTCACTGAAAGAACCATTGGTTTCAGGCATGTGATAGTTAGGAATTAGCATTCAAAAAACTTTAGAAATTCTCTGAAAAAACCAGTGTGCCCCTGCGGCAATGTAAATTGAGTCGAGCCCCGGGGGGGTGGCGGTCCCAGGGGCTCGGGGGGACCTTAGAGGAAAGACACGTGCACAGATCTATATCTGACTTCATCGAGAATAACAACTTATTGCATACTACTCAATCTGGGTTTCGTGCGAATTATAGCACAGAGACCGCGCTACTCGAAGTCACCACCGCCATCAGAGAGGTTTTAGATACTGGAGGTAAGGCCATGTTGGTTATGTTAGACCTGTCGGCGGCTTTCGACACCGTTCCCCATGATACCCTCATAATTCGACTCTGGGATTGTGGCCTCAGGGGGACGGTGTGGAACTGGCTTAAATCTTTTCTAGCCAGCCGTCGACAAACGATCTGGGCGCCACCTCACTCCGCAGCTATGGCAACCCTGGAAGTGGGGGTCCCTCAGGGGTCTATTCTTAGCCCCCTGCTTTTTAACATCTTTATGGCCCCCCTTGCAGAGGTTGCGGAGTCGTTTGGCGCTCAGATCGTGTCTTACGCTGACGACACCCAGCTCTTGTTTACTTATAACAAGAACGTAGTGTTCGACGGGATCCGTATCAGAGGCTGCTTAGAAGCAGTCTTTGATTGGTTCAGAAGACACGGTTTGAAATGCAACTCCGATAAGTCGGAGCTGCTTTTTTTCGGCTGTGTCTCTGAACCAAATTGGAAAAGTTGGTGGCCACAAGACCTGTATCCTCCTGCTAATGCAAGTACTAAGGCTAAAAACCTAGGTATCATTGTTGACAATGAGCTAACCTTTGGCCCTCAAATAGTCTCTCTTTCGCGGAAATGCTTTGGAATCCTGCGGATGCTCAGGAAATTTCTCCCCCTGATTTCTGTGAACCATCGAAGGGTCATTGTCCAGGCACTTATGGGGTCGCGCCTGGACTATGCAAATGCCCTCTATTTAGGACTTCCAAAATACCTTGAAAGAAGACTTCAGGTAGTCCAGAACTCAGCCGCCAAGGCCATTTATGGACTCCCTAGACGAGCTAGCGCTTCTAATTTGTTGAAAGAGCTGCACTGGCTCCCCATAGCCAAGAGGGTTCTCTTCAAAAGTCTGACCCTAACCTACAAGGCCCTTCATGATTCAGGCCCTAGGTATATTAGAAAGTGCCTTGCTCTTTACAAACCGAGCAGAATTTTGCGATCTGCCTCCTTGTCTAAAATGGTCGTTCCATCCATCAAGCGAACCAGACAAGGGGGGCGTTCTTTCCATTACCTGGCCCCGCGTGCTTGGAATGAACTTCCTATTGTTCTTAGACAGGCCCCTAGTCTGATGTCTTTTAGAAAGGCATTAAAAACTTGGCTTTTCACTAGTTAATTTTGCTGTTCCTTTTTTTGCAGTTATGTTTCCTTTCCATTAAAGGTTTTCTTCGCCAAAGCGCCGGGACACTCCGACTGGAGTAGCCGTTGCACTATAGAAGAACCCAATTAACATAACATAACATAACATAACATTAAACTATTAAGCCCCGGGGTGGTGGTCCCAGAGGCTTCGGTGGGTCTCTGTGCCCCCTACAATTATTCATACTTTGCCCCGGGGGTGGTGGTCCCCGGGCCAATGTGGGGGGATTGGGCCTTCCCACTTAATTTTCAACATGCCCCTGGGACTTGGCCCCCTTAGGGGCTAATTAGCATCGAAGCGCGGGAGCCCTTGCTTCGTTTTTTTTTTTATCATCCGGATCCGCGCACCCTACACGGATTTAGCCGGTTTAGAAAAAAGAATTGGGCGGCCTCCGGGGTCCTTGTGGAACCCCTGAGCAGGCCTAGGGGGTTCTACCGAGGCACAAGATGGCTGCCAACACTTCCTGGTTTGGAGTGTTGACAGCCAATTAACATACAGCTTGTGCTCAGCAGGGTGCGCTTAGGGTGCACAAATCCACCGCGGCCATAGACATATATGTGATTTACATTTTGATTTTCATCATGAACTACTGAACAGATATACACCATTTAACCAAAAGGCACGACTCTGAACCAAGGTCTACCTTTCAGCCAAATTTGGTGTCATTCTGTTCAGCAGTTCCGGCTGTAGCTGCGATTAAGTTGTCTCTATGGAAAATTGCATGGGGAATACATGTTTTGGGACCCCCCTTTTTTCTCGGCCCCCGCTTGACGAATCACCCTGAGACTTTCAGGATAGGAGCAGACCAGTGGGCCCCACCAGTTTTGAAAATTTCGCGAAAATCCGTCCACCGGTGCCAAAGTTATTCCAAATAGAATGTTGCAGATTTCCTATGGATGATAGGGCCTAACTATAACTACCTACTGGCGACCGCCAGTAGGTAACATATACATATATATATATGTATATATATGTATATATATATATATATATATATATATATATATATATATATATATATATATATATATATATATATATATATATATATATATTCACTGAAAAAACCACAGGTTATAGACTATATATAGTTAGGAATTAGCATTTACAAAACCTTGAAAATTCACTGAAAAAACCATAGGTTATAAACCATATATAGTTAGGAATCAGCATTTACAAAACCTTAAAAATTCACTGAAAAAACCATAGGTTATAAACCATATATAGTTAGGAATCAGCATTTACAAAACCTTATTTTACTCGCATAAAACCATTGAAATTCCATATATAGTTAGTTGCACTAACTATATATCGCGCACCCGCAATCCACTGCTGATGATGTCACATATTACATCATTCATGACATGGTCAGTGACATCACTGATGACATCACTGATGACATCTCAAATGACATCACTGATGACATCACTGATGACAACATCCAGTGACTGTATGTTTCTGTAAAGTTAAAATATGTCTTACATATTGAAGAATGAGTGGATGTATAAGTGTCTGGATGAAGGATTTAGTAGGTGCATGACTGACTGTATGAGTGAGTGATTAAATGTGTCTCACTGAGTGCATGGGTTAGTGACTAAACTGTCTTAATTTGTGCATCATTATGTCTGTTGTTCTGTAAACTGTTGCATGTGTTGATAAGTAGCTATATGAGTAACTATATGGGTTATTGATTGGTTGCCCAAGTATTTGTATGGGAGACTGAGTGTGTGTGTGGGTGGCTGGGAGGTGTATGACTCTGTGCATAGATGTGTGAGCAGTTGATTCACTAGATGTATGGTTTCAAAAGTGCATGTGGAAACAGCTGTATGGGCGGTTGACTGTGTGCATGAGTGTATTGGTGAGTGAATGGATATCTCAGTGCTACATGTCAAAGTAAGTACATATGTAAAACACAGTACATGTGAGAGTTGACATATATAAATAACTGTGCATAAGAGCCAGTGAATGTGTGAGTGGCTGTATGGATCATTGTGAACTTGTATCAGGGATTGTATAAGAGAGTAAATATGTGTTAGTATATGTTTGAATAAGTAAAGTTTGTATAACTGTATAGTTGAGGAAATGGAGGTGTGATTGATTCTTTGCATGACTGACTAGATGTGTGAGTAACTCCATGGATGAGTGACAGTCTGTGAGTGTCTGTTTACACTGATTGTATCTAAGGTTATATTAGAGTCTGAAGAGGTTCATCGTATTATCACATGAATGATATCATCAGTGATGTGATCAGTAATGTCAAATGAGATGTCATCAGTGATGTCATCAGTGATGTCATTTGAGATGTCATCAGTGATGTCATCAGTGATGTCACTGACCATGTCATGAATGATGTAATATGTGACATCATCAGCAGTGGATTGCGGGTGCGCGATATATAGTTAGTGCAACTAACTATATATGGAATTTCAATGGTTTTATGCGAGTAAAATAAGGTTTTGTAAATGCTGATTCCTAACTATATATGGTTTATAACCTATGGTTTTTTCAGTGAATTTTTAAGGTTTTGTAAATGCTGATTCCTAACTATATATGGTTTATAACCTATGGTTTTTTCAGTGAATTTTCAAGGTTTTGTAAATGCTAATTCCTAACTATATATAGTCTATAACCTGTGGTTTTTTCAGTGAATTTCATTGGTTTTTTAAAAGCTAATATCTATAGCTGTAAAATATATTCTTTATTACGTGACGTATCACGTAGCCACGTGAGACGCCTCATGACGCGTCGCCTCTGCAGCGCAAACCAAACCCGTAACGTAAGCGCGCCGGAGCACGCTTACAGATATATATATTTTTTTTAACCTTAATTAGACAAAATCCACACATACACATATCTTGAGGCCTTGCAAAGGCACATCAAACAAACAATCCCTACCGCTCCGGACTGTTTAGAATGTTGACAGACACCGGAGAGCCAATCAGCTCCGCTTCGCAAAGTTCCGATACGCGAAAAGTTCGCGAACCGGAGCGCTACCCGGAGCGCTGTTACAGATATAGCTGCCCGGTTAGCTGCCGGTTAGCTGCCGGTTAGCTGCCTGGTTAGCTGCCCGGTTAGCTGCCTGGTTAGCTGCCCGGTTCGCGTACCAAGACGCGTCTCTACGGCGAAAAAATCGAATTTTTTTTTTTTTTTTTTTTTGACCCGCGTGGCTCTATAATATCCCCCTCATCAATCCTAGGGGGTCAGAAGGGGTCTACCTTGCCCCCTTTCCTACATTTCCCCCTTTGTTTTGGCCTCCTCTTGTCTCTCGATCCTACCGAGAGACAAGATGGCGGCCGCTCCGGACTGTTTAGAATGTTGACAGACACCGGAGAGCCAATCAGCTCCGCTTCGCAAAGTTCCGATACGCGAAAAGTACGCGAACCGGAACGCTGCCCGGAGCGCTGTTACAGATATATATCTTGTTTTAAACGTTAATTTCTCAAAATCCACTGGAGCACATATATTGAGACCTAGCAAAGGCACATCGGGCTAACAGTCCCTACAATTTTGCCAAGTTTTGTGGAAATCCATTCAGCCGTTCGGGCTAAAAGTGAGTCCAACCGCCCTATGGAAATTAACATGGGAAAAACGCGTTTTGGGACCCCCCTTTTTTCTCAGCCCCCCCTTGACGAACCCCCCCCAAATTTTCAGGGGCTGCTCAGAAACAAAATGTGCCATTTTCCTGAAAATTTCAGCCGATTCCGTCCACAAACGCCAAAGTTATTAGACATAGAATTTTCAAAAATCCCATAGGGAAAAAATCCTAACTATATATACCTACTGGCTATCGCCAGTAGGTAATATATATATATATATATATATATATATATATATATATATATATATATATAGTAAATCTGCACCAATAGATGTACTCCTTAAATAGGTTCAAGTTTACTACTTTTTGGAATTCGCAAGCATTGGCAAGTAAGAGGCTTTGAAAGCTGCACCACTCTCAGGATTCCAAGCATACTACTTGCAATCAAACACCCAAAAGGTGATGGGATGAATGCTCGCAAATAGTATAGCCAGTGGCAGTCTTTTGTGGTACCATTCCAAACAATATTTTTTTGCCCACTGTACCACTCTAGACAGAAGCCCACCAAATGCAAGTCAGTTCGGACCCAGTTCCTCATGGAAACATTGCATCCCAAACCTTGGTCATTTCACCCCTCCACCCCACTGCTTTTTATTTGGGAAATGTGAGATTCATCCCATTCCGAATCTCACTGACTAAGCTATGACCCTGACTCCCATAGAAAACTGCGGAAGCAGGGAAATAAAAAAACCACCCATAAATGAACTAATGTTAAATAAATAAATAACTAGAATTAGCAAAACCAGTAGTCTGGCTTTCTTGTGGCAAAGCATGCAAACACAGGCATGAAAAAATGCAGTGGTGGCTGGTGATAATGGTGGAATTGATGGTGATAATGGTACTGGTGGTAGTGGTAATAATGATGGCGCTAAAAGTGGTGGTGATGATTCTAGTAAAGCTAGTGGAGATAATGACTTGCACTCAACTCCTGACAAAAACATTTTTAGAAATCATAGTTTGGTAAAAAAAAAAAGATTCCTTTCTTGTACAGTGCAGGTTTGCGATAAAGACTCTTAAAGTGTGCCCGCTGAGTGCATTTTTCAGATTAAAAAAACAGTCCCTCGGGCTTTGAAGTGTAAGCGCTGGTTTACCAACCTGCCAATAACATGAGGGGAGCAAGTAACACTGTGGGTGAAGCCGGGGCCCACTCTGTGTATATGTGAATGAACTGTGGGTGAAGCCGGGGCCCACTCTGTGTATATGTGAATGAACTGTGGGTGAAGCCGGGGCCCACCCTGTGTATATGTAAATGGTAAGGAGACGTCCGCAGAAAGCTGAACGGTGACGCCAGACCTAAGACCTTAAAAGGTCCTGGGCTGAGGGAGGACTTTGTTGGGGCCCCTGCAAGCATACCTGTGTCACACCACTGGGGCCAGCCGGGTGCCCCTGACCCCCCTGCCAACCCGGGCGAGTACAACGAGGCTACGAGGGATGGCAGACAGGCGGCATGGCTGGTTAGTACTTTCAGCATATATCGTTTTCTAAAGCACCCGGAAAGTGCTGTAAGGAAGCATAAAGCACAATAAGTAGAACTGTTGATTGCCATGTACAGGTCTAGATGTTTTATAACATGCAGGGGGGGGGGGGATCCCGGTGGTCCGGTAATTGCAGCCAACAATTACCCAGGAGGTCAATGACAGCAGAAGAATTCCCTCTAATAAATCTTCTTGTGAACGGTGGAGAGCGTGCCTCCGGTCTCTGCGCTGCAATTAAAAACACATGCCGCATTCTCTGCATGTTCCCTGATGTCGAGCGGTTGTCTGCTGTGAAAATACTAATGGGATAAGTAGCCTAAAATAAATACACGTGAACTAAATGCTTATAATGGACGGATGCAGCTGTTCTGGCCCGCGGCCAATGACCACTTTTAAAATCCAGTACACCATTTTTGGGCTCTTAATTGTAGTTAGAACTGTTGGAAGCTACACATTTTCTCAGTCTAGAAAGCGGATTCTGCTGCAGCCTTGCTGCTTCCTAGCACTATGTGTAACAGACCCCTTTAAAGGGAGTAAAGAGTTACAAACGGCAAATCCCACCCTTGTGAGTTTGCAACTTGTGAACTGCAGGCTGCACACACATTTTTGCATCAGGCGCATTCACTGGGGTGGCGACCTTTCTGTTAATAAACTGGATGTCTGTACAGATATCTGCACCGGAGGGATATGAAGCAAGCACGTGAAGCATCTGTAGAAATGAGAGGCTCATTTATGAAATGGGACCAAATATTGATTTTTATAGAAATCATAACTAATTTGTCGTACAGGAGAGAGTTACAGAAGCGGGTATTGTGGAAATGAGTAGTCCACATTACCGCCAACAGCATATGGAAAGCTTGAACGAGATCGCCTGGCATCAGGAGTGGGCTGCACATAGATCACTACAACAGGTGCATACACCTACTGAGCTATTTTCCTGGGCCAGAACCAGCTACGCACAAGTGGCTGCTGCAAGCGCACAACCCGCAGAGTTCACCTGGACTAGCTCCTGGTTTTAGCCCACTTTATCTCTTTATCCTGCCCTATATACGCATCCCTCGCATTTAAGAGTGAAATGGCCCGGGCTCAGCACAGACCCCGACCCAAGGGAGCGCCGATCCCTCGACTCGAGTGACACATATTGAATCCCCCAAAACCCCCATCAGTGGACAAACCTTGCACGTCTAAACCGGACAACGTATTGTTCCATAAAACAACCTACTAAATGGTTCCACCATGAGGGTGGGTGGCTGGGGCCAGTGAATGGGACAGGGAGTGGCCAGGCCACCCCCAAAAGACGATTTCTTTTTCAAAAGAGCACCCTATATACTTTTACATAATTAATGCGTTTTATAGTTCCACTGTTCAAGCGCTTGCCCTCTCCCACTCACTTTCCTGCCAACAAATCCTAACGTGAATGTACATGTATAAGTGCAGTGTAATATATAGTAGACCTGGAATAATATGTCGAGCGCCTTGAGGCCCGTTCTGTGGTGTACGCATACTAGCAGGGACCGTGCTCGTAGAAATACAGGCACAGGCAAACATATGCCCCACTTAATGCCCAGCCACATTCCTACGGAGATGTTATTTCACAAGTGCTCAAATTCAGAAGGCGCTACTACTAGAACCTGAAAATGGCAGTAAAGCGCTATAAAAATGCTGTTATGCACTGGTCAGTCCAGGCTTGATCCGCCAGCACCCTTTATCTAAAAAAATAAAACACAGAAAAAAACTTTTGTCTTGGAAAACGACTAAAAAGTGGAAATTACCTTAAGAGTCCAGTCCTCCCCCCTCAGTGGCTAAGAAGGGGGGTGGGTAGTCACAGCAAGGGTCACTCCACGCTGACCTGGAGTGAGATAGCAACAGAGGTGAGATGTGCGCAGAAACCAAGTGAGAGGGGTGGGGGAGTGCGGCCCAGAGCACACACAGCATTTCCCTTGCGGGAGCAAGCAAGGGCACCATCTGTTTGAAAGTTAATTACAAACAGATGGTTCTAAAGCTCTCTCCCGCAAGGGAATCGCCAAACGTGCATGCGTTGCCATTAAAGCAATGCAATGCGTGCACGTTTTTGGCCTAAGAAACTAATCGATTACAAGAGGTCTCCTCCTATGCAGCACATGCATGCTGCGTAGGCAATACCTTAAGCGATAGTGACTGCTCACATGAGAGATGGTTCCCGCCTATTCTTGTGCTCAAGGTAAGGATGAGAAGGAAGGTTGGAGTGACTCGACAGACTCTAAGCTTGTGTTGGAGTGACTCGACAGACTCTAAGCTTGAACATGATAAATAAGGGAGGCACGTTAAGGGCACCCTAATAAAGTAAAGAAACATATTGCCATTTTAGAGTTTGAATATAGTGCAAGGCTAAGGCAAAATGTGCAGCAAAAAATCAATTAAAAAAACTGTCCCTCAGGAGCAAGAGCGAGAACACACAGATGATACTAAGAACAACCATGCATAGTGGAGTGTTGACAAGTACATCAGATGTTCATGTGGAGGAGTGAGGAATAAGGAATAGAATCCGCCCTTAAATTGCATTTCTTTTGTCATAGTGAGATTAACTTTATTTCAGAATGACTTGTTGTTGGCATATAGGCGGCTGTTTTTCTAATTTCTGAAATGTTGAATTTTTCAGATACATATGGAGATGGTTACCCGGAGTATCTTGTAGTCGATGATTCAGAGCCAGCTGTCGGTAAGTTACAACAAGATTAATATGTTTTATTTTTGTAAAATGGAGCCACCATTAATTACAGTCAAAGAAGTCAGGGCCTGATGCAGAGTTTGGCAGAGCGGAAGGAAGACCGTAAACCAGCGAATTACAGGCACTGATTGTCGTGCCACCTTAATAAGGGAGGGACATAAGGCTCCTGTTCCCTGTAAGTTGGTCCACTTACGTTTTGTTCATAGAGAACAAATATCTGCTCTGGCAGTTTTTTCTCTAAACAAAACAAAGGTTTGCTGAGTTGGCACTTTAAACATGGTGCTTGGTCAGTAACCTTCACTGCTGTGAAGGGAACAGCTGCTCCCTTCACAGTATAGATATCTCCACCTGCCATCTCTAAATATTGCAGACAGTTCTTCCTCAGTGTGGTGGAGATCATGACCTCTACCCTCCCCTGGTAGGGGCAGCAGCCTGCCTAGCTGGGCATAATAATGTCCCTTTCCTTGTTTTTGATCAAAGTATTTTTTTCAGTTTAATAAAAAGACACTCAATCCGATACCATTGCGATACAAGTAGCAGGTGGTCATTCGATACAATAATGTCAAACAAGTGATTAACAAATATCATGGAGAATTTTGTTGGACATCTTCAACTCAGAACTGTACTGCTCCTGAAAAAAGTGTATTCTGCACATGTAAGAAAGAGCAATAATATATGACGGATAGCTATGAAACCACTGTGAATCATGACCCATTTGTAAGATCAGCCTGTAGAGAGTATCCAACAGCATGCATAGAGGCGTGGGTACCGATGAGGTAAGGCTTGAACATTTTGTATCTGTGGAGTTTATAGTGTGGGTTATATATCATAAGAATGTCTTGTCTTGATGTCAGGGAGAACAGGAAAAAGAGAGCTAGGTGGAGAGGTGGGGAGGGTGCGGTGTGGGGGGGGGGGGCGGTTAAGTAAGGTATCAGGAGTCCGGAAGCGTTTTTCTTGAGGCTCAGGAGTTTGGCAGAGGATGAGCTATCCCCTTGATCGTATTATTTTCTTTGTACTTGTCTAGAGAGAGCCAACCTGCACTGGTAATGAGGGGGGTGGGGGGGGGTTGCATTTTAGACTGTAGGGTATGGTGTACCCCTTTGAGGTATGAGAACCATGCCCACCAGGTGTGATGAGAGAGAAGGGGAAATGATGTCCCTTGGAGACTATAACTTTCACTGCAATGGTTAAAAGAAGGTCTAGCAGAGCCATATCATTGGCGTTAAGAGTCATAGCAGTCACTGAAGCCCAGGGACCAAGAGCTATCATAGGAAAGCTTAGTGGCATGGGTATATCAAATATATCTGATAGCTTAATCTGTATCAGAAGCAAATATGGTTCCAGGAGTCCGCACTCAAGGAACGTGTGTCAGTGTGAACCAGTCTCTTGGTTGCAGTTCCAACATTTATAATTCTCGCGCAGGTTTGACTTTTGTGGCCTAGATGTGGTCCAGAATAGCAGGTTCATTATAAAGAATTTGGATTGTATGAGAGAGGGGACACTTTTGTTACATAACACGAGTTTTGCTATTGATAGTCAGTGATGTGGTTAAATATTTCAGCATTGAAATGCGTAGCCCATTTTGGATGCAGTACCGATGATTGTATTGAGTATGGGTCAGATAAAAATGTGTAAATCTTGTAGGCACTATGCCCTTAGTGTTGCCATAAGGATGAGTGTTTGGTAAAAGTAAGGTTTGGTAAAAGTAAGCTTTGACAGTTTTGCTTTAATCTTTAAGAAACTGTAGAAATCTAGGTTAGAGAGGACATATATGCCGGCTAAAGCCTAAAAAGGGAGTGGATCGGTGTTATTGTCATATAGATCCTTGATTAGCTTAATCCCTTTTAAGGCCCGAACGTCTGCAACCTAAGCATCAACTTCTGTTTTAGGGCTGTGCCATAGTGACACCCATCTGGAGTTATGAATAAGCTAAGGCAGACTTCTGTCCAGCACTTTACGAGCTTTTAATATTGTATTAATTATTTAAGAAACATGTTCAAACTCCTGCCTAGTAGATAAACTTGTGTTGTTTTAAATTATCAACTGCTTTGAAGAACTAAAATGTAGATACCAGAAAGTCAAATAAAAATTCTTAATACTTCTCTTGCCATTTTTGTGGGCCTAGGACACGAGATATTGCCAAAGTTTTAAAATGTGTTAAAGAGAATGTATGCCACCCATTGGTAACCCGCTTTTGGTTAAAACATTTTACTGATTTTAACGTTCATTTAGACCCTGATTACGAGCAGAGTGAAGTGGTATCTCTGAGTGAGATACTGTTCTGCTTATTACAACTTGTTGTGTATCATCACCAATCCCTGACATCAACGCAACAGAATCAAAAAATATGGAGAATTACTAGGGTACAACTCTAGTTCCTAGACTTGAGTACGTTCAGAGTTTGTACGTCGTTTTTCTGTCCTTCGCTTTGAAAAGAATATGTACAGGTGCTGGTGGCATGTTTTTTTTTTCGGGAGCCACATAACACCATTTCAATCTCTTGATTGGCTTCCAGGAGAGTCCTTGTAGCCCGTGACGAAAGGTATTGGAAAGTTTTGACCCCAGACACTTCTGGGATCTCGTGGAAGTAGCACTGTACCCCAATCTCTCTTTTTTCATCATGTTTTGTTACTCTCGCCGACTTGTGAAGGCATAAAAGTTCTATGCAATTTATGTTATTTTTTGTGACATTTTTTTTTAAATTCTCAAAAGTGTTGTAATCATTTATATGAACTCCATTTCAAGGATATCCAATTATATTATAAAAAAATACTTGCTGAAATAATATAATGCAAAACTTTGTGATGTTCCGTGATTAATTGTCTTTGTCGTGCCATTTGAGATTAATAACCGTACTGAGAATCACGTGAGGTAATGTTCATGGTTTCCTGTAGGGATTGTGGCAGTGGATTCAGGGCTTGGAGAGTAAATTTTTATTAGTCGGACCAGGGTCGTAGGTACTATTGGTTCTATAGGTGCAGTGGCACCAAGGCCCAGAGCCCTTTAGGGCCTTTTGAGCCCTCTACATTTCAGCTGCAGTCAAAGGGTCATTATTCTGGCTTGCACCAAAACCCAAGACATCTTTGTTACGCTACTGAGTCGGATTTTGGAAACATTAGTGAGGTACTGATGATGCTCTTGGCGTAAGACAACTGGCCATAATATTTATAATGTGGATTTTAATATGTTAACAATCAAATTTCGAATGTTTCTCAATATGCATTCTCTTTCAAAGGAACAGGAATGAACTGTCTCGAACCACCTAAATTGCCAAACACGAATATTCGAAATATGAAATCTGCATATGAACATGGTGAAACTGTTGTGTACAGTTGCACAAGAAACGGGATACTTTATGGCTCAGAAACCATAACATGTGAGAATGGAAGATGGGCATCCCCTCCTCAATGTACTGGTCAGTATATAATTATGTTAAATGTTACTTAAAGTTTTTCAAATGTATTTTTACTTAAGACAATCAGACATATGTAAGTTTTTTCCTCAACCTCGAAAGACAAAAGTAATGAGAACAATTTAAACTGTTACCCATTTAAAGAGACTTAAGCCAAATCTTTGATAATTACTCATTATTAACAGTTCAGAATCGAAAGCCTTTTATTTAGTACTTTCAAGTTCAAAAGACATCCACCCAGATTTACCATTATTAGCGCAAGGCAGTGCATCACCAAAGTTTGCTGCTCTGCCTTGCTTCAAAGGGTAAAGACAAAATGGGCCATATCTACTAAGATATAGTACGTTTTTCTCTCCACCAGCTCTGGCACACTTTTGGTTACCATGCATCAGCGCACGCTTTTACACCCTAGTGCAAGGGTGTGTGCGTTTTGTAAAGAAAGGCTTTTGTGCTGGAAGGGACCCTTCCTGTACAAAAACTGTTCCCTGAGGGTTTCCTACTTTGTACGTGTGCTTTACAATGCATCAACACATCAAAAGTTGGAAAAATAATGATAATTGTAAACATTTCCCCTCAATATGCTTGCCTCAATGAGGCATAAGGTTTTGCCACATGTCCTGTCTATCAATTTTAGAAGTTAGGGATTTGCCTCAAACCCATGAGTGGTTGTATGGGAATTCCCATGGAACACCCATGGCACACACCACTTAAGCAAAGTAGAGCAAAGTCAATACATTCCAATGCAATTCCTGATCTTCGTTGAATAGTAAATCTCATGGCTAAACTTTTCACTGGTCCAATGGCATGGAGAGCACTGTACCCACGTCTGAGGTACACATCGCCCTCGGGGTGGCACATGCAAAAAGAAAAATTGAAGGACAGAATGCAGAACAATGTCATACATTTACCCCAGTACAGAGATCGGGGCCTAAATCCATCGTTATTTTGCTCACCATGCCATTCCAGTTTGTACCCAGCCATATGCAAATCAGTCTTGACCCTGCGCCCAAAGGGAACAGTCCAGCCCGAACTGTCAGGCCAGGTCCTCCCTTGACCGGAAACAAGCATCCTAGGACCGGTTTCAGACTTTCAGCCCTCATCAGCCAGGATAGCTTGACTCCAGTGGCATGGAGAGCACGGGACCCACATCTGGGCATACACGTCCCACTCGGGGTGATAAATGCAAAAAGAACTTATATGACACTTTACAACACATGTGTTACAATGTGTGTCATTACAACGCATAATCATTACAACGCAATTACTATTCTAACTCCGCTGGGGCGTTACTTTGGGGAATGCGTTGTAATGGATTAGGCGATGTAATGAGATGCGTTGTAATGGATTTCATGTTGTGAAACATTTGTTGTAATGACACGCATTGTAACACGTGCATTGTAAACTATGTTTCCCAAGAAGAACAATTGATGGACAGAATGCAGAATAATGTCATACTTTCACCCCAGTACAGAGATCTGGGCCTAAATCCAATGTTTTGGCTGATGAAGGGTGATGCCCTGAAACCGGTCCCAGGATGCTTGTTTCCGGTCCAGAGAGGACCTGGCTTGGCAGTTCGGGCTGGACTGTTCCCACAAGGAACAGGGTTAAGACTTATTTGCATATGGCTGGGTCCAACCTGGGGTAATGTGATAAGCAAATGAATGATGGATTTAACCCAGATCCTTGTGACTGGGGGTGAATGTTTGCATTGTCCAGCATTCCGTCCATCAATTGTTTCTTTTGCATATGTCGCCCTAAGTGAGAAGGGTATGCCCAGACATGGGTCCCGTGCTCACTACACCACTGGATTCAAGCTAGCCTGGCTGATGAAGGGTGATGCCCTGAAACCAGTCCCAGGATGCTTGTTTCAGGTCCAGGGAGGACCTGGCTTGGCAGTTCGGGCTGGACTGTTCCCACAAGGAAATGGGTCAAGACTGATTTGCATATGGCTGGGTCAAAACTGGGATGGTGTGGTGAGCAAAAGAATGATGGATTTAACCCATATCCTTGTGACGTGGGGTGAATGTTTGCATTGTTCAGCATTCCATACATCAATTGTTTCTTTTGCATATGGTTTCTGTCTAGGTCATGTTTGTTCCTAAAATTTACAACTTATGTTCAATCATTACCCGTGCATGCCAATACCCATGAAGGCCATTACAATATTTTGTAACATTGTAAATTCAACTTAACAGTTTGTTCAGAAATTATACAATGATTAACCCCCTAAGGCATCTCAATATTCCTCTGAGCCTCTATGGACACTGTCACACCATTACCATGTGATCCAAACATTTACAAACACAGACATTTAAGAAACAGCTAATTCTCTTTTTGCAATCACTGAAGAAGCACATAAGTCTAAGTAGTTTGTGAAACTGAGGAAGGGAAACTCAAAGCAGCAAATGTGAGGGACTCCAATAGGGTGACCAACAATAAGAGATCAGGAGACATATAACACATGAAAAGATGCCAGACTCCATCTCTCTGGTTCTCATTCTAACCAATGTGAGTGCTCTCATGCCTTTGCCTGACCTGACCCAGAAGTGAAAGTCTCTGGTGTTCTTTATATGTGTACCTCTGGAGAAAGAGTTGAGCTTTGATAGTATCCAACCTCTCTGGGGAGCTCTATAAACCCTGTTCCTCTACCTTATCTGTTAAGTCAATTCCTCTTTTCCCGGGCTCTTCTTAATGTAACCATGAAAGTGCCCTCCCTCCTCCCCCAAGATAAACCCCCTTTTAAAAACCACCTGAAGGTTTGTATGAGAAAGCAAAGTAAAAGGCTTTGACCAAAGTAGGAACATCTACAAAAATGGAAGATGCTCATGAAAACTGTGAAGAGTCATATCTTTCCAGGCTACAATGTACTGTGCAGCCAAGATGTGTACTCAGGAATCCAAAATTGCCTCAAAAGTATATTCATGTGAGTCATTTACAAGTACTGATGGAGCGGGATTGATAGAAGTTGATCCTCCCGATTTTGCGGTGATGGAGCATCCTTACCGCCAGGAATATTGTCTGCCCACCAAATTTAACTGCAGGCAGACCTAGAGTTAATCACAGAGGAGACTACTCCATCTCCACTATAATTAATCCCCTCCAACGGTCATGAGGAGTAAGTGCTGTTAGAACCTTTTTTAGATGAACAGAATTACAGATCAGTTTTCACTGCCAGTCACCACCAGGTAAACCCTGGTGGTAAGGGGCAGTGAAAACTACTTAATGCTCCCCTTGCAGTGGGAGAGGATCGCCAAGGTGGGAAGAGCATTGCATTTTATAAATTTCAGTAAGAAAAATAGAAAAATGCATCGACAGGAACCGTGGCACTGTGTTGGTGGTTTCAGCCATTGTATTGTAGTTGACCACCAGCTTGACAGCCATTTATAAATTTGCTGGGTAGAGTAGTCGCCACCTGCAGACCAACAGAGATTACGCCATCTGCCAAATCAAAAGCGGGCCCTCTGTCTCTAACCCGATATATAAGGGCTCATCATCTGTGCCTGTAAATAAACCTTTCTCTTTTTTACATTAGCTTTGACTAAATGTAAAATACCAGACTTATGAATGCAGTTTTAGTAACAGGGACTTGACAGAAGAACTGTAGGTAGAGGGCCACAAAGAGATATGGAAAACATGAGAACAAGAGAAGTTGGAGAAACTGAAGGCATTTTAAAGGAAGTTACTGTATTCTGCCTCAGCTAGTGAGATTCTGTATCAGACGTTCCATGATAAAGCATCCAGGGTATCGTTCTAGAGATTGGTGCAATCTTTCAATCTATCTAACTGTGGAGGATGATTTGTGGACTTTAAATTAACAGCCCCAAAGGTTTGTAGTTAGGTATCCCAGAACCTAGTAATACATTTGAGCTCTCTTGTCAGTTACATTAACTCATGGTAACACATGTAATCATACTATGTTGGACACACAATTAGCATTAGATCATGTGCTGAAGGTAATTTAGTCAAAGTTGCAAACTGTACCAACTTTGTACTGTAAAGTCATGGATGGAATGTGTGACTTAATTTTAGCCACTGATAATTACCCATATCCCAGTTCATTGTTATTCTGCATGCAATGCCTCCTCAGTTTGGAACCAGCCATATGAAAATCATTCTTGACCCTGCTCCAATGGGGACAGTCCAGCCCGAACTGCCAGGCTAGGTCCTTCGCTAACTGGGAGACAAGCAACCAAGGACCGGTTCTGCCCTAGTTAGGGCTCATCAGCCAGGTGTAGTTGGGTTTAAGTGATAACATGTGTACAGTAGGCAGTGACACCCAGAAGCATTGTATGACCTTGTGCTAGGAGCCAATAAAGGGTCCAATACCCCTACCAGTCTTTGTTGATCTCTCTTGTCTCAATTACATTTTACATTTTATGCAAGCTTTGATATAGCGTGTGACATAATTTCTTGCAGCTGACCACCAATTATTTCTAAGAGGAGCCAATAAAGGGTCCAATACCCCTACTGGTCTTTGGTGATCTCTCTTGTCTTGATTGCATTTAATGCAGCCTTTAATATAGTGTGTGAAATAATTTCTTGCAGCTAACCCACAAATATTTCAAAGAGTGAGTTCCAGCAGCTTAGTGACCTGTTAGAGGAGTGTAATGACATCAAGAAAATATGAGTTTTTGCAAAGTATTATCTTGAACATGAAGACATTTGTCTTGAAATTATAACGCTTATTTAATTGTTTATTTGCAACCCCTTGAACCCATTTTTCAATGTGGAGGTTTCCATATGAATATGGTATTTGATTTGGCTCTCTTCTGCAATTAGTTGTTGCATCTGCTTAATAAGGATTGTATGTGTAAGACCTACCACAGGTGAGTCCCCTGGTTATTGGATGAGAAAAGAAATTCACTTTACCATGACTTTACAAAGTCAGTGTTGCTATGATCCAGCAGCAAATCATCTTATATAACTCAATCCTACCATGCACAGCTTGTACCCTTTCATATTATATCTGTTTCACCCTGTTACATTATAGATTTCATAGCAACACTCATGACATCTCAAATGACATCATTTATGAGAACACTGTGCATAGTAGCAAGGCAAGTTATAGTTAATGCACATTCCATAGTATGCGTGGCGTGTTCATAAAACTGTGTACGGAAATCTGCAAGTTATAGTAAGTTTTGCACATGGAATAAATATATACAAATGTATATATATAAATCTGCAGCAAATAATGAAGATTTAAAAATGTCTACGTTTGTGGTCCGTACCTGTGGGGAAGATCCAGACATTGATCGAATTCAGGATTGTGGAATATATATATATATATATATATATATATATATATATATATATATATATTCACTGAAAAAAACATAGGTTATAGACCATATATAGTTCGAAATTAGCATTTACAAAACCTTGAAAATTCACTGAAAAAACCATAGGTTATAGACCATATATAGTTAGGGATTAGCATTTACAAAACCCTATTTTACTCACACAAAACCATTGAAATTCGCATATATAGTTAGTTGCACTAACTATATATCGCGCACCCGCAATCCGCTGCTGATGATGTCACATATTACATCATTCATGACATGGTCAGTGACATCACTGATGGCATCACTGATGACATCATCAGTGACTGTATGTTTCTGTAAAGTTAAAATATGTCTTAATATTGAAGAATGAGTGGATGTATAAGTGTCTGGATGAAGGATTTAGTAGGTGCATGACTGACTGTATGAGAGAGTGATTAAATGTGTCTCACTGACTGCATGGGTTAGTGACTAAACTGTCTTAATTTGTGCATCATTATATCTGTTGTTCTGTAAACTGCATGTGTTGATCAGTAGCTATATGAGTAACTATATGGGTTATTGATTGGTTGCCCAAGTATTTGTATGGGAGAGTGAGTGTGTGTGTGTGGGTGGCTGGGAGGTGTGTGACTCTGTGCATAGATGTGTGAACAGTTGATTCACTAGATGTATTGGTTCAAAACTGCATGTGGAAACAGCTGTATGGGTGGTTGACTGTGTGCATGAGTGTATTGGTGAGTGAATGGATATCTCAGTGCTACATGTCAAAGTAAGTACATATGTAAAACACAGTTCATGTGAGAGTTGACATATATAAACTACTGTGTATTAGAGCCAGTGAATGTGTCAGTGGCTGCATGGATCATTGAAAGCTTGTATCAGTGATTGTATAAGAGAGTAAATATGTGTTAGAATATGTTTTAATAAGTAAGGTGTGTATAACTGTATAGTTGAGGAAATGTAGGTGTGATTGATTCTTTGCATGACTGACTAGTGTATGAGTAACTCCATGGATGAGTGACAATCTGTGAGTGTCTATTTACACTGGGTGTATCTAAGGTTATATTAGAGTCTGAAGAGGTTCATCGTATTATCACATGAATGATGTCATCAGTGATGTTGTCAGTGATGTCATTTGAGTTGTCAACAGTGATGTCATCAGTGATGTCACTGACCATGTCATGAATGATGTAATATGTGACATCATCAGCAGTGGTTGGCGGGTGCGCGATATATATGCGAATTTCAATGGTTTTGTGTGAGTAAAATAAGGTTTTGTAAATGCTAATCCCTAACTATATATGGTCTATAACCTATGGTTTTTTCAGTGAATTTCAAAGGTTTTTCAATAGCAAATATCAAAAGCTGTGAAATGTATTCTTCTTTTAAAGGAAAAATATATTTTATATGTTTTTAATATAATTTTTTATGCATCTGCCAAACCCTGACCTCTTAATAGTGCACTGTGGTGGAAATGATTTGGGCACTATGACTGGGGTTGGTCTGGAAATGCTTTAAAAGGACACCTTTCATCTTTTGTTGACACTTTTTCCCCAAACTGCCTTGGTATATTCCAATATATGCCAGAGACAGAAATGGAACTGGTCCAACCAATTTGTCCACAATTTGAGAAAGCACGGAAACATGTGAATAAATCTGTTTCTGCTTACATGAGAGACTTTAAAATGGGTTCAATATACAACAATAACTTGCGTTACAACATGCAAGACATCTACAGAGGAGAAGGTGTGCACTTCTCAGATGAGAGGAATAGAATATTCCTCCTGAATTTAAGACTGTGCATTTGAACCTACTTGTAGGTACCTAAATAAGCCACAGAACCCAATAGCTCTTTTCAGAGCTACCCTACCTCTGATCATTCAAAACGTTTATCTTTTTCTAACTTTTTTCACTATTTTTCACCACAGTACGCTCCCTGGTACGCTTCCCGGTGAGCGTACCGGGCGCTCCCCCCGCAAATTTTTTTTTCATTTTTTTATTTTTTGCCTATATGAGCGTCCTAACCCCCCTCAGTGATGTCATCAGTGATGTCATTTGAGATGTCATCAGTGATGTCATAAGTGATGTCACTGACCATGTCATGAGTGATGTAATATGTGACGTCATCAGCAGTGCATTGCGGGCGCGCGAGTTATAGTTAGCTGAACTAACTATAACGGGGGAATTTCAAAGGTTTTGTATGAGTGAAATGTCCAGCTAACTATAACATGTGTGAAACCTATGGTTTTTTCATTGAATTTGCAAGGTTTTTTAAATGCTAATTCCTAACTATAACGTGTGTGACACCTATGGTTTTTTCAGTGAATTTGCAAGGTTTTTTAAATGCTAATTCCTAACTATAACGTGTGTGCAACCTATGGTTTTTTCAGAAAATTTCAAAAGTTTTGTAAATGATAATTATTAAATGTATTAATTGTTATTTTTTATACCGATTTACTAAATTTTTTAAAACTATTTATTTTTAGATATTTTATTTTTTAAATTACATTACATATTTTTAATATAAATTGAAAAAAAATGTTTTTACAAATATTTAAATTGTAATATATATTTTTTTTATTTAATATTTTTTTCATTTATATATATTTTATATAGCAGGCAATGATATTCTATGGAAGGAAATTCAAGTTACTGGTAAGTACAGTTACATTTACTTTTCAGGAATAGTAGTGAGCTAGATTGGGGAATTAATTCCTCTTCAATCCTGAGGTCCCCTGTGAGCCAACTAGCCCACCAGGTACCTCCAGTATGTGCCAGACAGCTGTGTTGCAGAGAGGTGTTCAAAGGGCACGCCCCCTTTTTACAACACTCTGCAACACAGCTCCATTGCGCTTACTGGAGATACCTGTTGGACTAGTTGCCCCCTAGGGAACCTCTGGATTGAACAGGAATTAATTCCCCAACTTCAGGGCATGTTTGCACTCACATCACCTCAAGCCCCGACCCTACCTTCACCACTGTGCTAACGCGCCCTGTAGAGTGTTCTAAGTTGGGGGATTAAGTCCCCTTATATACTGGGGGTCCATGGGGGCCAACTAGCCCACCAGGAACCACCAGTATGCGCCATGGGACTGCATTGCAGAGAGGTGTAATGACGCCACGCCCCTTTTTACCGCTCTCTGCAATGAGTTGCTTTGCCCCAGGGGTGGCGGTCCCCGGGGCAGTGTGGGGGGGTGGGGCCCCCACACTTCTTTTTCACTATGACCCCGGGATTTGATCCCCGGGGGTAATTTGAAAAAAAGCAGACCTGGTTTTTTGAATTTTTTTGTGGTGCCTTGGGGGTCCGTGTGGGACCACCTGAGCAGGCCTAGGGGTCAGGGTGTTTCTGCCCTGCCCCCTTTTTGCGTTCTACACATTTGTTTTTCTGCTTTCTTGTGCCTTGGTCTACCGAGCACAAGATGGCTGCCAACACTTCCTGGTTTGGAGTGTTGAAAGCCAATGAGCACGCAGCTCGTGCTCGGAAAGTTACGCGTACCGTATGCGTACCCAGCGATTTATGTAAAAAACAAAAATAATAATTTGGGGGCTTTGGGGGTCCTTGTGGGACCCCCTGAGCAGGCCTAGGGGGTCAGAGTGCTTCTACCCTGCCCCCTTTTTGAGTTCTAAACGTTTGTTTTTCTGCTTTCTTGTGCCTCAGTCTACCGAGGCACAAGATGTCATCAGTGATGTCATTTGAGATGTCATCAGTGATGTCACGGACCATTTCATGAATGATGTAATATGTGACATCATCAGCAGTGGATTGCAGGAGCGCGAGTTATAGTGAGTACAACTAACTATAACGGTGGAATTTCAATGGTTTTGTATTAGTAAAATGTCCAGCTAACTATAACTGGTGTGAAACCTATGGTTTTTTCAGTGAATTTTAAAATGTTTTTTAAATGCTAATTCCTAACTATAACGTGTGTGAAACCTATGGTTTTTTCAGTGCATTTCAAAGGTTTTTTAAATGCTAATTTTAAAATGTATCAATTATTATATTTATTTGTTATTATACAAATGTTCTATATTTTTTACAATACTTAAATTTTAATTTTGATTTATGTATTATTATTTACTAATTTTAGTTTTTTTTAATAATTCTGGCCTTTTTTGTGTTTTAAAGGTGCGCGCACGGTGCTCGCACGCATGCGCGCACGGTGTTCGCACGCATGCGCGCACGCTGCAGGCACTCCACAAATTTTTTTTATTCCAAAAAGTAATTTCTGTAAATGTAATGTACATAATAACCCAAGACATTCTGTGACATAACTGTAAAAATAGTATTTTTGACTTTTAAGAACCGTATATTAGCTTTAAAAGCATTTTAAAAATTCGGGTAAAACATCATTCATATGCGACTCGTGCATGCCCTGATCGCGCTCCGTGCGCGCACCCTGCACGCACGTAGTGTCATGTGACTTTAAAACAACAACAACAACAAACACCCCATCCACTTCCCTCACAATCTGTTTCACTTTCCTGGGAGAAGCATCTACAGAGATTTCTTCGTTCTTGGAAAATGGCAGAACAGCAGCAGCGAAACTAATACAAAGCTCCCCCCACTTGGAAGAAGGCTCCCTGGTGCACCTCGCAAAGAGACACAGAATGTCTTATGAATAGTTCATCAAGTTAAATCCAAATGTTAAATCCAATACTCAGAGTGGTTCCATAGTTGTTTAATTCATATCAACTCAATAGTTCATCAATGCTTGAAGAAACGTATGTATCATCCAACTTAAAAAGTCATCCAGCAATTAATCCTCCCAATGCATTTCGGGCAAATGACTAGCCCTTCCTCAGGGGACAGCTCTACAAAAAGAAAATATCATGGTATCATAAAGATTCAACTACTTCTCACTATTACACCAACAAGATCTAACCATGGTGCAGTGAACCTCATGCGTGTAAAATAAAAGTCTAAGCAAAAACCCAAGAAGAATCAAACTGACTTATACCAACAGTGAGAGGCCAGGATAAATACCAGTGAAAAATATCCATAATAACATGGCTAAACAAAGCATCATATTAAACAACTCATGTTGTGCATAGAGGATGCCCCAAAGTTCAAGACATACGTGATTCAAGAAAACGAAAATTCTCCTGTTGTAAAAGTGTGAGGAAAAGTGTGCCAAAAGTTTCAAGCCACCAAGGTTTCCAAGAAGCGCTGAATCACCGAGGGATTCATAAATACTAAAAATTAAGTACTCACGGAGTGATTACATCCGTGACTAGTTGCTTCTGCGAAAAAACGCATGAACGTAAACATAACGTATTTAGCGTGGGCGCACTCGCTCTCATAGTTTCAAAGGTCCCCCGTGAGGGGTACTTACAGAATAGCCGATATGAGATATGCCTCTATCAACGCGGTGACTGGGAACCCCAAACGTGCTGGGTCCCGGTGAGTTTAAAGTTGGCGTGTGACGCGAGCATGAAGATAGAAAGTGGACTGCGGGTGCAACAGAAAGTGAGCGCCATGTTAAAGAAGGAAAGTGAAATATACGCTACGAGCATGGGCTAATGTAAAGCTCTAATACCAGGGAAACATACACAACGTAATTTGCAGTGTGTCTAAGCATAAAAAACATGATTCCGGGGTATGCCAGCACATAGTCGAAATGAGAAATAAAAAATAAAATATAAAAATGAACAATCAATCATGAAAGATAACACAAACATAATACAGGCACACAAGAATTCACAAAGGATTACAGCATCAGATCAATGAATCACCATGATAGAACAGGAATACACAGATCAAAGATAACAAAGAAATTCCATCCGGTCATTTAAACCGTGTGGTTGCATCGTCGCCATGCAGCGGATCCAGAAATTCTCCCTCTTTAGGAGAGTCTGCTTGTTGTTGTGCGTAGGTGTCACTTGTTCCAATACAAGATATTTAAGCTGAGCCACTGAACGTTTTTGTTTCTGCAAAATGTACAGCTATTGTGGATTTGGTGTTTCCAGTCCTTATGTTACTCTTATGCTTGAGTAAACGGGTTCTGATTTTTCTTTCCGTGTGGCCAACGTAACATTTCCCACAGGGACATTTCAACATATAGATCAAGTTGCTAGAGTTGCAGGTGGCATTCACTCGCAATTTAATGGGATGACCCTTAATAGGGTGGTTGGTGACATTACCCTGAATGCAGTTATTACAATTGCTACAGTTGTAGCAGGGTCTGAGACCTTTGAAACATTCGGGTTCAATCTGTTCACTGGGTTTGGACAGGATCTCCTTGAGATTGCGTCCCATTGTGTACGCAAACATAGGCGGCTGTGCGAAAATTCCTTGGAAATCAGGTTCTAAGCTAAGTAAGGACCAATGTTTGGAGATGATGTTCCTGAACCGGTTACTCATGATGGAGTATTTAGAAACCACAACCATCCGTGGGTTATCTGTTTCCATGTATTCAAAAAGTCAGATGGCCGCCGAGACGCCGTAGGGGAAGGTCGCACCCTACCCTGCTCCTGAAGATGGCAGATTGATGGAAATGAATGCTCACCTTGTTCTTAAACAAATACTTTGGTGAATTGAGCTTTAATTCCAGAATTCAGACTTCAAAGCAGGCCCGGCTTGTATTGAGCAGAGTATTGGGCGGTGTGCTATTAAATAATCAGAGTTAGCTCAGCAATATACCTTCCAGTGCTTGTGGATGAGATGCTCAGAATCTTAACGGACTGGCCTACACTGATTAAAGATCTCCCCCAAGCTAGGTAGCAAAGTAAGGGAAGAACTCTGTTGGAAACCTTTGTTGCCTTAATTGTAAGGTCATATCAGGCGGGACGCACATACTATTCTAGAACAATGGCGCCTAAAATCTACCGTACAAACAAGCAAAGTCATGACCCAATCCCCTCTGAGGAAGAGGAAATATCTGCAGACGGTCCTGGAGCTTCAGCTAGCAACCTGAGAGCCAAATCGAGGACAAAAGCACAGCTGAGGCGGGAGGCGGCGAAAGAAGCTAAGGCACGGAAGTTACGGGAAAAGGATGCAGGCAAAGCGGGCAAAGCGGAAGGTGTTCGACTCGGTAAAGGAAATACAGAGTCAAAGCTTGCTGCCGGTGAAACGCTGGGAAAGGAATCAGTTCTACGGCAAACCACTATAGTGGAATCTTTCTCACCTGCGGTGGGAGCTACGGTGGGTGCACAGGCGGTAAGGCAACAGGCTTCCGTCATCCCCACGCTGGCGGTTCTATGTGGAGAGAGGCTGGGTTGCGCACTTGTGGAGAGTGCTGGAGGTGCCGCTGTTGATACCGCTGGAGCCACGGAGGATGCGGGAGACGCCGGGAACACAGGCAGCATGGCGGAGCCTCCCACTGGTCAGAATGAGGTTACAGATCCCGCAGGAGCGAACGCCTCTTCAGCGGCAGCAGCAGGGGGCGGGGCCATAGGTTTAAAGGGCCAGGAGCTCCATGCAGACTTAATTGAAGAGGAAAACAAGATGAAAGACTTATCTATAGACTTATCTATAACTAGAGAGTGTGATCCTGATGTTGAGAACAATGCCCCCCCTGGAAATAACGGAAAGGGTCATGAGATTGTAGTCGATCTTTCAATCGGAGGGACTCAGGGTATGGAAATGGTGACTACATCAGTGCAGCAGGCGCAGGTACAGGAGGCACTGGAGGTAATCAGTCACACTTTGGATGACACAAGCGCTTCTAATATAAAAACTATGCAAAGTATCCCTGAACCAATTCTGGCATCACCTGGTGAAGAGATCTTCTTCACTGGGAACGACGAGGCAGATGACGACGACGACGAAGAAGATGAGCTTGATGGAAGCGAATTAAGCAGTTCTGATCCTTCGGATATGGATTCGGAATTGGGCACCTCAGACTCTGTGGCAGGCTCAGGCTCAGAAACTAACCTATCCAAATCTGATAACGTCTCAAACATTTTGGACAGCGATACAGAATCTGTTAAGCATGAGACAGCACAAAAGGTGATAAGAACAAAAGTAAAAAAAAACTCAAAAGAGGTGTTGAAGACTGCAAAAGACAATAACCTTGTGTATAAGGGTAAGGCAAACAATGAGAACCCAAGACGCAAGAATCAATCCAGAGAGCCTCGTAGAAGACATGCGAAACCAATTGCAAAAAGGTTAGTCTGGGATAATACAGCAGAGAGCGGAACAACTCGGTCTGGGTCACTTGCAACTACAGAAACAGGTGTTCAGGAGTTTAGCTCTCAGGGAGCCGAGGGGGGTTCTGAAAGAGGTGCCTCAAATTTTGAAGTTTTATTCTTGACTTTAAAGCAGATTCAAAGTGAGGCTCGTGCTGAGAGTCAGAGAGCAAGCAGAAGGGCCAGACATGCAAATAAAAAGATACAATCCTCCCTACATAAGGTGAACAAAATGTATGAGGAAATGGTTGGGAGAGTATCTGAGATAGAGGCCAGAACGAGTAAATTGGAAGATGACTTTGTTAAGATGAAGGACGCCAGTGAGGATAAGGATAAGACAACAGCTGACATGCTTTGGAAGCTGGAGGACTTCGAAAACAGACAAAGGCGGAACAATGTTAGATTAATTGGATTTCAAGAGGGAAAAGAGGGTGGGGATGTGCGAGCTTTCGTTATCGATCTGTTGAAAGGTGCATTCCCCGAGCTGGCTTCATGGGACTGGGAACATGAGATACAAAGAGCGCATCGATTCCCGTTGATTCGAAAGGAAACACAGGGCAAGCCCCACGCAATATTGTTGTATGTTGGTAATTTTCTCCTGCGCGAAGAGATAATTAATAAGGCAAAACCACAGTCTAAGCGTTCCTATAAGGAAATTGATTTTTTTGCTCGCCCTGATTTTTGCCACGCCACCGTGGAAAGAAGGTGGCGGATGAGGCAGCTTATTACCCCGTTCCAAAATATAGGGTACGAGGAGGCTTTTCTTATGTTCCCTGCGCGTCTAAAAGTTGGTCTAGAGGGCAACTATAGAGTTTTTTATTCTGAAATTATGGTGCAAGAATATCTCAGCTTCTTGAGAGAGAATAAAGGCCGTCAAAAGTCTCAACATAATGTCCCAGAGGTCCAAGACACACAAACTGGGTCTGTTAGAAGCATACCCCGTAAAAAGTAAAAAGTTAAAAATAAAAAAAAATGGAGAGGATAGGGTAAAAACCGTTATGGAAAAGCAGGGTAGCAGTAGTAGTTAGATTTTTACCTTTAGAAAGTTTAAATGAAGGCTGTTCGTACATATGTGCATGCTAAGTTCTTTTACTTATTTTCTCTTTGCTATATATCTATTTTTGAGATTTTTGGGTATGCTTAATTCTCTAATACTGCTCAAAACTGCTGATATGTTGTTCTAGTGTAATACCGTTGTCTAAATGGGTAGTAGCAGATACAATTTTGATAGATAAGAATGTATGATTAGCTCTGTTTCTTATGCTGGTGAGCATTCCGAATGATGTATATAATTAAGGAAAGTCAGGGGGGGTGGGTGAGACATCCCGGTGGCACGCGTCGGTCAGACATAGGTCTTATGGACCTATTTGCCCGTAGGGGAGGAGGGTTCTCGAGGGAGGGTCTTCTGGGGGGGGGGAGGGAGAACACAAGGACAGGGCACAATGGTATTGAAATATGTTGGGATTACGTTGGGCACATTATGAAAAAAGTGTATGAGCAGCATAGTTGTAAAGAAGGGAGTTTGGAAACCAATAGTTATGTGTTGCATGTAGTAGATGTAATGGAGATGAATTTCGTTAAAATAAGAAATACAAGTGAACAGGCAGTCAATGTTCCCGGAAAATTTAGCGATGACACTTAGATTTGTAACATGGAATGTGTGCGGCTTAAATGATGTTCAAAAGAGGCATAAGATAGGTATTCGATTACGCCAGATGAATGTAGATTTTATCTTTCTGCAAGAGACACATATAATGAGTACGCAGGAGTATTGTCTTAACCAGCTGGGTTTTCATCTCATAGCCAGTTCTAAACAAGGTGCAAAAAATAGAGGGGTCGCTATCTTGTCAAGGAGTAAAAACTTGATAATAGGGAAAAAATTGGAGGATAAATGGGGAAGGTGGGCCATGGTAGAGATAGAGATAGAAGGTGTATGGACAACGATGGTGGCAGTTTACGGATCCACGCAGGATGATCCAGAGGTACTACAGTTCCTAGACTCTGAGTTAGCTGCCTGGTCCCCGCAGGTCATTATAGGAGGAGACTTGAATATTAATGGAGCAGATGGGTTAGGAACAGGACAAAATAGGTGTTATAAAGGACGCAAGAAAAGAATTCACAAGGCTCTTGTGGATCTTCTGTTTAACAATAACCTGAATGATGTCTGGGGCACAATTAGATCAGAACAGAAAGGATATACTTATTATTCTGCGCCGCATCAAGTCTGTGTTAGACTGGACTATTTTATGATCTCTAATAATTTAATGTCAAGGGTCAAGATTGATAGGCTGCCAAGAATTCTAAGTGATCATAACCCAGTAATTTTGGCAATGAAATTAGAAGGAGGAATAAGACCTAATCGGGTATGGACTTTTGAAAGAAGACTTCTCCTAGAGGAGGACTATGTATCTTATATGTCAAAATGGATCACTGAGTTTTTTTAACACAATAAAGGAAGTACATTGGTGGGAGTCATATGGGACGCTTTTAAGGCGGGTGTCCGTGGTGAAACATGTAGCTATAGCATTCATAAACGTAAAATGGAAGGGCTCCGGCAAAGGGAGTTAGAGAGAGCTGTCTCAGAGGTAGAAGAACAACTTAATAACTGCGTTATCAGAGGGGAACCAGCTGAACAATATATATTAGATCTAATTAAAGTTAAAAGTGAACCTGAAGATGAACTGGCAAAAAAAGCGGCAGTATATTATACAATCCGAAGGGAGAAGTGCTATGAATATAATGAAAAAGTTGGGCATGGACTCGCTATGCGCACCAGGCAGATTGCGGCAGAAGGGACTGTTAGGGAAATTAGAGATGGAAATGGTAATCTGCAAACAGATCCGGAAGAGATTAGGGAAGTATTCAGGAAATATTATCAGACCCTTTATGATTATCAATATCCTTGCAGTAATGAAGAGATTAGGGAGTACCTGGAGAATATACCAACTGAGAGGGTATCAGATGAAGAAGCAGATAGATTAGAAATTCAGTTAGAGGCGGAAGAGATTAAGGAAGCTATGGGTAGACTCCCCTCAGGAAAGGCTGCTGGTCCGGACCAGATACCTCTAGAATTCTATAAAACTTTCTGGGGAATGCTGTCTCAAGAGTTAACTAAAGTGATCCAAGCTGCCCAGCTCGGTGAGTCTATACCAAAGTCGTGGGGGGGTGCAGACATTGTTTTAATCCTAAAAAAAGGTAAGCCGCAAGTTGAGCCTGGGTCATATCGTCCCATTACATTAATGAATAATGACACCAAAATATATTCAAAAGCGCTGGCAATGAGATTTGCAGAGGTGATAAGTGCCTTAGTCAGCTCTACTCAACACGGTTTCATTCCTGGTAGAGGAACGACCCACCATACTAGGAAAGTTATAACATTGCTCGATGCTGCCGAAGTCACAGGAGACCCGATGGCAGTAATGCTGCTGGATGCTGAAAAAGCGTTTGATCGGGTCTCCTGGGACTATTTGTGGTATACTTTAGCAAGAGCTGGATTCAGGGGCGGTTTTATAAAAGCTTTACAAACTTTATATAAAGAACCGGTTGCGGCTTTAAGAGTCAATGGGGGCGCTACGGGTCAATGTTTGATCAAAAGGGGTACACGGCAGGGGTGCCCATGTTCCCCCTTACTGTTCGCCATGTATATGGATCCACTGATCCGTAAGTTAGATCTATGTCCAGAGATAACTTCGTTACCAACATTGCTGGGACCCTGTAAGATATTGGCTTATGCTGATGACGTGGCGGTGATAACCCCAAACCCCACGGAGGCAACTGATTTTATAGAAGAAGAGGCCCGTAGATTTGGACAGATATCGGGGTACGCCCTAAATGCCTCCAAGACTCAGATTATCAAAAACTCAGTGACTGTGTGTGATGATAACCGTGTGGTCCAGGCAGGGACCTATCTAGGAATAAATATATCAGCTGATATAAACAATTTGGTGGAAAATAATATCGCTCCAATAATAAGCAAAACAAAGAAAGATTTGGATCGTTGTGAAAATTTACACCTATCATTAGTAGGTCGGGTCAACATCATTAAAATGATGATACTGCCAAAATTTTTGTATATATTTAGGGCAATTCCACTTTTATTTGATAATAAATGGTTCAAGATATGTGAACAAATGATCAATCGGTTTATATGGGCTAAAGGAAAGACACGCAGGGCATTGAGATATATGTCTCTACCGCGGGAGCATGGGGGCTGGTCTTTACCAGATTTAAGAGTGTATTACTGGGCTGCTGCATTCCAAAACATGTTGGGATTGGTTGGGGGGGCTGATGTGGATGGATGGGACAATGTTGGTTCACTTGCTATTTATGGTTTGGTTTTGGGTAAAAATGCGGAAAATATTTTTCCGCATTTCATGAACAGAACATCATGACATCTACGACCCCTGAAGATGACATATTGCGAGGCCTTCGTCCCTCCAGTACTTATTTGGCTCCTGTGAGTCATAAGATCATTGACTTGTTTGAGAATCTCGTCAAGAGAGACTTTGCTAAATTACCTTTTCAAACGAGAGCTAAACGTGAGAACCTCACTAAAAAGGAGAAGAACACCCTACATAAAATTGCCAGTAACCCATCGATAGTATGTCAAACAGCGGACAAGGGAGGCGCCCTTGTGATCATGGATGCAACATTCTATGAAGAACAAGTATTGGCTCACACGTCCGATTCTAACACTTATGCTTCTTTACCGTCTGACCCCACAGACGAGTTTGCTACCGTTTTGGTTGGAATCATCAAACAGGCATTTGACAATGGAACTATCAATGAGCGTGCCAGACGGTATTTAATGCCTGATAATCCCAAACCACCCAGGTTATATATGTTGCCTAAAGTGCACAAGCACCCCACCAAACCACCTCTAAGACCCATTGTGTCCACGAAAGGGAGTATTCACGAGAACATTGGAAAATTTCTGGATACATATCTCCAACCTTTTGTTGTAAACACCAGATCACATGTCAGAGACACTACAGACTTTTTGGTCAGATTCAGAGAAGCCACCAGCAAATTAAACGATCAAGATCTGATTCTCTGTACAGTGGACGTATGTTCACTGTATACGTCCATACCTCATGACCTGGGCATGACAGCCATTGAACAAGAATTATCCAATTCTGACATTGATGTAGACCTGCAACTTTTACTGATGGAACTCATAGTATTCACTCTTTATCATAGTTATTTTACAGTTTTCAACAAATGGTTTCACCAACTATGTGGAACCGCCATGGGAAATTGTGCGGCTCCATCGTAAGCCAACATTTTCATGAAGTCCTTCGAAGAACAACATATACTCAATCAAGCAGTGTGGCAGAATCATGGGAAACTCTATTTGAGATTCCTCGATGATATCTTCATCCTGTGGAATGGCTCTGAGAACGAGTTGACTGACTTTTTGAATACATGGAATTCAATCAATGATCGGGTCCAATTCACATGGAACCTAGATAGAGAAAGCATCCACTTCCTCGATGTTGAGATTCAACGAAACATGGGAGAATGGAACACCACCATATTTCGTAAACCGAATGATCGAAACTCTCTTTTACACCATCAAAGCTTTCATAGACCTGGGTTGAAACGGAATTTACCCCTATCACAACTCATGCGTGTTAAACGAATAGTTTCATCTGAAGAGGTGTGTCAAGAAGAAATAACCAACATGCTAGAAAGGTTCAGGACCAGGGGCTATCCCCAACAAACTTTGGATAAGGCCGTCAACCGAATTGGCGCAATGAATCGTTATGACCTGTTACAAACACGAGTTAAAACAGATAACCCCGGATGGTTGTGGTTTCTAAATACTCCATCATGAGTAACCGGTTCAGGAACATCATCTCCAAACATTGGTCCTTACTTAGCTTAGAACCTGATTTCCAAGGAATTTTCGCACAGCCGCCTATGTTTGCGTACACAATGGGACGCAATCTCAAGGAGATCGTGTCCAAACCCAGTGAACAGATTGAACCCGAATCTTTCAAAGGTCTCAGACCCTGCTACAACTGTAGCAACTGTAATAACTGCATTCAGGGTAATGTCACCAACCACCCTATTAAGGGTCATCCCATTAAATTGCGAGTGAATGCCACCTGCAACTCTAGCCACTTGATCTATATGTTAAAATGTCCCTGTGGGAAATGTTACTTTGGCCACACGGAAAGAAAAATCAGAACCCGTTTACTCGAGCATAAGAGTAACATAAGGACTGGAAACACCAAATCCACAATAGCTGTACATTTTGCAGAACAAAAACATTCAGTGGCTCAGCTTAAATATCTTGTATTGGAACACGTGACACCTACGCACAACAACAAGCAGACTCTCATAAAGAGGGAGAATTTCTGGATCCGCTACATGGCGACGATGCAACCACACGGTTTAAATGACCGGATGGAATTTCTTTGTTATCTTTGATCTGTGTATTCCTGTTCTATCATGGTGATTCATTGATCTGATGCTGTAATCCTTTGTGAATTCTTGTGTGCCTATATTATGTTTGTGTTATCTTTCATGATTGATTGTTCAGTTTTTATATTTTATTTTTTATTTCTCATTTCCACTATGTGCTGGTATACCCCAGAATCATGTTTTTCTATGCTTAGACACACTGCAAATTACGTTGTGTATGTTTCCCTGGTATTAGAGCTTTACATTAGCCTATGCTCGTAGCGTATATTTCACTTTCCTTCTTTAACATGGCGCTCACTTTCTGTTGCACCCGCAGTCCACTTTCTATCTTCATGCTCGCGTCACACGCCGACTTTAAACTCACGTGGGCCCAGCACATTTGGGGTTCCCAGTCACCGCGTTGATAGAGGCATATCTGATATCGGCTATTCTGTAAGTACCCCTCACGGGGGACGTTTGAAACTATGAGAGCGAGTGCGCCCACGCTAAATACGTTATGTTTACGTTCATGCGTTTTTTCGCAGATACGGTGAAGCAACTAGTCACGAATGTAATCACTCCCTGAGTACTTAATTTTAGTATTTATGAATCCCTCGGTGATTCAGCGCTACTTGGAAACCTTGGTGGCTTGAAACTTTTGGCACACTTTTCCTCACACTTTTACAACAGGAGGATTTTTGTTTTCTTAAATCACGTATGTCTTGAACTTTGGGGCATCCTCTATGCACAACATGAGTTGTTTAATATGATGCTTTGTTTAGCCATGTTATTATGGATATTTTTCACGGGTATTTATCCTGGCCTCTCACTGTTGGTATAAGTCAGTTTGATTCTCCTTGGGTTTTTGATTAGACTTTTATTTTACACGCATGAGGTTCACTGCACCATGGTTAGATCTTGTTGGTGTAATAGTGAGAAGTAGTTGAATCTTTATGATACCATGATATTTTCTTTTTGTAGAGCTGTCCCCTGAGGAAGGGCTAGTCATTTGCCCGAAATGCATTGGGAGGATTAATTGCTGGATGACTTTTTAAGTTGGATGATACATACGTTTCTTCAAGCATTGATGAACTGTTGAGTTGATATGAATTAAACAACTATGGAACCTCTCTGAGTATTGGATTTAACATTTGGATTTAACTTGATGAACTATTCATAAGACATTCTGTGTCTCTTTGCGCTGTGCACCAGGGAGCCTTCTTCCAAGTGGGGGGAGCTTTGTATTAGTTTCACTGTACCACGCTGTTCAGGAACAGACAGCGCTCATCCCAGGCAGCACGCCACAAATGATTACAAGTTTAATTTTGGTCTTACTTAGCTGTGCAAGTCCACTCTCCACTATTTCAGTTAATCATTTTCTGTCCAGAGGACTTGGCACGCTCATTTGTCTCTAACCATGAATTATGATGCCATATCCAACCTGACCGATCTTAAGGCTGACACATTCGCCTTCACGGCGGGTGATGCCGACAAAATTTATGGAATGATTCAGGAGGAAATCGTATCAGCCACCAACACTCGCAGCCCTGAAAGTAACATCAAGCAGCTGCTCTACTTACTCAAAAAGGAATGCAACCAGAAGTTACATGCTTGCACACTGGTGCGGTATCACCGCGACCAGCGGATCCCCAGGGCCCTACGGGTTCCTTTGAAACCTTTATTATGCAAGAATAATGCAAAATTTGTTGAGAGATGGTTCGCCATCCTCAACAAATGTTCGCTGGATCTGATTCTACTGATTGTGGAGGAACTGTCAAAATCACTTGAAGATTTGGCTCAAGAAATCAAAACCATTCGAACGGAGCTGGATGATGCCATGGACCCCGCGGAACTTGCCACCATGTTGGAAGATGTGAATGCCCAACTAGCGAAACACACCCGTGAGACACAGGAACGGAAACTTCAAAAATATAAAAGGGACACTATTGACTACAAGCTCGGCGAGGTGTACACTTGGGCAGAAGTGTACGCCCGCCGACGCCCTAATCGTCCATATAACCCATATTCGGAAAACGAAACTTCCTCATCGGATGGAGAAACCAGAACATCAAGAGCAACCAAACCTTCCACTCCTGTTGAGCAACAAACCAGCACTTCAAACACTGCGGTCCATTTTTTAGAGGAGGGGCACGTTCAACCAACCGACCCAGGTGGGGAAAAACCCACAGAGGTAGAAAAAGAACAACCCAAAGCCAAAAAAAGCAAATAACCGCACAGGATAACCTGGTGATCAATATTTCATCGACTCAACTCACTGTAGAAGAAATACAAGTGTTACAAAGAAGCCAATCCTTTGTACCCACCACGAGAACCAACACCCTTGAATTGGAAGTGAGCACGTTTAAACTTGTTCGCAACATCAGACTACGACATTACTTTCAGAACATCACGACATCTACGACCCCTGAAGATGACATATTGCGAGGCCTTCGTCCCTCCAGTACTTTTTTGGCTCCTGTGAGTCATAAGATCATTGACTTGTTTGAGAATCTCGTCAAGAGAGACATTGCTAAATTACCTTTTTCAAACGAGAGCTAAACGTGAGAACCTCACTAAAAAGGAGAAGAACACCCTACATAAAATTGCCAGTAACCCATCGATAGTATGTCAAACAGCGGACAAGGGAGGCGCCCTTGTGATCATGGATGCAACATTCTATGAAGAACAAGTATTGGCTCACACGTCCGATTCTAACACTTATGCTTCTTTACCGTCTGACCCCCACAGACGAGTTTGCTACCGTTTTGGTTGGAATCATCAAACAGGCATTTGACAATGGAATTATCAATGAGCGTGCCAGACGGTATTTAATGCCTGATAATCCCAAACCACCCAGGTTATATATGTTGCCTAAAGTGCACAAGCACCCCACCAAACCATCTCTAAGACCCATTGTTTCCACGAAAGGGAGTATTCACGAGAACATTGGAAAATTTCTGAATAAACATCTCCAATCTTTTGTTGTAAACACCAGATCACATGTCAGAGACACTACAGACTTTTTGGTCAAATTCGGAGAAGCCACCAGCAAATTAAACGATCAAGATCTTATTCTCTGTACAGTGGACCTATGTTCACTGTATACGTCCATACCTCATGACCTGGGCGTGACAGCCATTGAACAAGAATTATCCAATTCTGACATTGATGTAGACCTGCAACTTTTACTGATGCAACTCATAGTATTCACTCTTTATCATAGTTATTTTACAGTTTTCAACAAATGGTTTCACCAACTATGCGGAACCGCCATGGGAAATTGTGCGGCTCCGTCGTACGCCAACATTTTCATGAAGTCCTTCGAAGAACAACATATACTCAATCAAGCAGTGTGGCAGAATCATGGGAAACTCTATTTGAGATTCGTCGATGATATCTTCATCCTGTGGAATGGCTCTGAGAATGAGTTGACTGACTTTTTGAATACATGGAATTCAATCAATGATCGGGTCCAATTCACATGGAACCTAGATAGAGAAAGCATCCACTTCCTCGATATTGAGATTCAACGAAACATGGGAGAATGGAACACCACCATATTTTGTAAACCGACTGATCGAAACTCTCTTTTACACCATCAAAGCTTTCATAGACCTGGGTTGAAACGGAATTTACCCCTATCACAACTCATGCGTGTTAAACAAATAGTTTCATCTGAAGAGGTGTGTCAAGAAGAAATAACCAACATGCTGGAAAGGTTCAGGACTAGGGGCTATCCCCAACAAACTTTGGATAAGGCCGTCAACCGAATTGGCGCAATGAATCGTGATGACCTGTTACAAACACGAGTTAAAACAGATAACCCCCGGATGGTTGTGGTTTCTAAATACTCCATCATGAGTAACCGGTTCAGGAACATCATCTCCAAACATTGGTCCTTACTTAGCTTAGAACCTGATTTCCAAGGAATTTTCGCACAGCCGCCTATGTTTGCGTACACAAGGGGACGCAATCTCAAGGAGATCCTGTCTAAACCCAGTGAACAGATTGAACCCAAATCTTTCAAAGGTCTCATACCCTGCTACAACTGTAGCAATTGTAATAACTGCATTCAGGGTAATGTCACCAACCACCCTATGAAGGGTCATCCCATTAAATTGCGAGTGAATGCCACCTGCAACTCTAGCAACTTGATCTATATGTTTAAATGTCCCTGTGGGAAATGTTACGTTGGCCACACAGAAAGAAAAATCAGAACCCGTTTACTCGAGCATAAGAGTAACATAAGGACTGGAAACACCAAATCCACAATAGCTGTACATTTTACAGAACAAAAACATTCAGTGGCTCAGCTTAAATATCTTGTATTGGAACAAGTGACACCTACGCACAACAACAAGCAGACTCTCCTAAAGAGGGAGAATTTCTGGATCCGCTACATGGCGACGATGCAACCACACGGTTTAAATGACCGAATGGAATTTCTTTGTTATCTTTGATCTGTGTATTCCTGTTCTATCATGGTGATTCATTGATCTGATGCTGCAATCCTTTGTGAATTCTTGTGTGCCTGTATTATGTTTGTGTTATCTTTCATGATTGATTGTTCATTTTTATATTTTATTTTTTATTTCTCATTTCCACTATGTGCTGGCATACCCCGGAATCATGTTTTTTATGCTTAGACACACTGCAAATTACGTTGTGTATGTTTCCCTGGTATTAGAGCTTTACATTAGCCCATGCTCGTAGCGTATATTTCACTTTCCTTCTTTAACATGGCGCTCACTTTCTGTTGCACACGCAGTCCACTTTCTATCTTCATGCTCGCGTCACACGCCGACTTTAAACTCACCGGGACCCAGCACGTTTGGGGTTCCCAGTCACCGCGTTGATAGAGGCATATCTCATATCGGCTATTCTGTAAGTACCCCTCACGGGGACCTTTGAAACTATGAGAGCGAGTGCGCCCACGCTAAATACGTTATGGGTACGTTCATGCGTTTTTTCGCAGATACGGTGAAGCAACTAGTCACGGATGTAATCACTCCGTGAGTACTTAATTTTAGAATTTATGAATCCCTCGGTGATTCAGCGCTTCTTGGAAACCTTGGTGGCTTGAAACTTTTGGCACACTTTTCCCCACACTTTTACAACAGGAGAATTTTCGTTTTCTAGAATCACGTATGTCTTGAACTTTGGGGCATCCTCTATGCACAACATGAGTTTTTTAATATGATGCTTTGTTTAGCCATGTTATTATGGATATTTTTCACGGGTATTTATCCTGGCCTCTCACTGTTGGTATAAGTCAATTTGATTCTTCTTGGGTTTTTGATTAGACTTTTATTTTACACGCATGAGGTTCACTGCACCATGGTTAGATCTTGTTGGTGTAATAGTGAGAAGTAGTTGAATCTTTTTGATACCATGATATTTTCTTTTTGTAGAGCTGACCCCTGAGGAAGGGCTAGTCATTTGCCCGAAATGCATTGCGAGGATTAATTGCTGGATGACTTTTTAAGTTGGATGATACATACGTTTCTTCAAGCATTGATGAACTGTTGAGTTGATATGAATTAAACAACTATGGAACCTCTCTGAGTATTGGATTTAACATTTGGATTTAACTTGATGAACTATTCATAAGACATTCTGTGTCTCTTTGTGCTGTGAACCAGGGAGCCTTCTTCCAAATGGGGGGAGCGTTGTATTAGTTTCACTGTACCACGCTGTTCAGGAACAGACAGCGCTCATCCCAGGCAGCACGCCACAAATTATTACAAGTTTAATTTTGGTCTTACCTAGCTGTGCAAGTCCGCTCTCCACTATTTCAGAACAGCAGCAGCCACAGCAATCTTCAGACTCTGATGTGGAGTTTATGCCTGAACAGCCTAAACAAAAGAAAACAAAAGAGTCTTTTGTGTGGAAGTTTTTCACTTACCCAGAAGGCCAAACGAAGGTAAATGCCTCCAAGGTCACATGTAAAATCTGTGGCACCATTCTTTCAAGAGGTGATACCTCCAAACATTATTCTTTCAGCATTGCAAGTATGAATTGTCAACTCAAAAATCTACATCCAAACAATTATGCTCTGGCATCTACACAACACCTCAGGGACAATCCTCCAGCTGCTGTCCCCAGCACTTCTTCTTCGGGCGCATCTCCATCTTCAACTGCTCCATATATCCGGCCGGATTTTGCGGACTTACACATACGTTGCAACTATTGCAACAAAGTTTTATGCCATGGAGAGCAAAGCATTGATTAAATCGCGGCAAAGAAGAGGCAGCACAGATGCTCCCGCCGTTAATTTTTTTCTTTTATTATTTTTGTTCCTGTTCCTGTTGAGCAGTTTTTGGTTACCTGTTTACTTCTTTGTTACAGAAAATCCAAAACAAATATAAAATTGTTCAAAAAACACAAAAAAAATTAAAACAAAAAAACTGTTCTTCTAAGAACTAACTTCACTTCTCCAAGAAGAGCTATATTTCTTATATACTGTGTCATCATTTTTTGAATGAATGTGTAGTGTATAAATGAATGACTGAAATGACTGAGTGAAGGGGAGGATGGGACTGAGGGAATGAGTGAGGAAAAGGGAGTATGTTGAGTGAGGAAAGGGGAGTCAAAGAGTGACTGAAAGAAGGGGACTAAGGGTAGGGGAGTGAGGTAAGGGGAGTGAAAGAGTAAGGGAAGGGCAGTAAGGAAAGGAGAGTGAGGGAGGGGGAGTGAGAGAAGGGGAGCGGGGGACTGAGACAGGGAAGGGGAGTAAGGGACGGAGAGGGGGAAGTAGAGCAGGGTAAGGGGAGTGAAGGTAAGGGAAGTGGAGTGACGGTGAGGGAAGGGGTATGAGGATGAGAAATGGGGGGCAAGGGAAAGTGAGAGAATGGGAGTGAGGGAGACAGAAGGGAAGTGAGAGGATGGAGGGAGTTAGGGAAGGGGAGTGAGGGAAGGGGAGTAAGGAATGGAGTGAGGGAAGGAGAGTGAGGGGAAGTAAGGGAAAGGGAGCGGGAAAGGGAAGGGGTGTGAGATACAGACAGGAGGAAGTGGAGTGGAGGAAGGGGAGTGACGGTGAGTGAAGGGGTATGAGGGTGAGGGAAGGGGAATGAGGGAGAAGGAAGAAAATGAAGAGAGAGGGAAAGTGAGTGAGGGAAAGAGGAGGAGTGATAGAAAGAGAGAGGAGAGGTGATTAAGGGTGAGGGAGAAGAAGGGGGAGAGAGTGAGAGAGAGGGAAAGCAAGGAACTGAGAAGGAGTGAGGCAGTTAGAGTGAGTGAGACAGAGGGAGACAGGGAGAGAAACATGGATGAAAATAAAAAGGGAGGGAGGGAGTGAACGAAGGGGAGTAAGGGAGATGGAGTGAGGGAGTGAGGAAAAAGGAGTGAAGGAAGGGGAGTGAGGGAAGGGGAGTGAGGGAAAAGTAGTGAGAGTGAGAGGCAGTAACAGTGAGAGAAGGGGTATGAGGGTGACGAAAGGGGAATGAGAGAGAAAGAAGGAGATTAGGAGAGAGGAAAGGGGACTGACGGATAAAGTAAAGTGAAGGAAACAGAAAGGGAATGAGAGGAAGGGTGAAGGAGAGAAAGGGAGAGAGTAAGAGAGAGAGGGAGAGTGAGTGACTGAGACTGAGTGAGACAGAGGGAGAGAAGGATAGAGAATTGGAGTGAAGGGGAGTGAGGGAGTAAAGCAAGGGGAGTAAGCAAAAGGGAGTGAGGAAAGGGGAGTGAGGGAAGGGGACTGACGGATGGATTGAGGGAAAGAGAGTGAGGGGGAGTGAGGGAATGGGAGCAGGAGAAAGGGAATGGGAGTGAGGCACAGAGAGAAGAACATGAAGTGGGGAAGAGGGGTGAGATTGAGTGAAGGGCAGTGACACTGATGGAAGAGATATGAGGGTAAGGGAAGGGGAGTGAGGGAAAAAGAAGCATGTTAAGAGAGAGGAAAAAGTAGTGAGTGAGAGAAAAGGATTTATGGAAAGAGAGAGGAAAGAAAAGTGGTGAAGAGAGAGGGAGACTGTGAGAGAGAGAAAGAGAGGACGAGTGAGGGACTGTGAGGGAGTGAGCCAGTTATAGTGACTGAGACTGAGGAAGAGACTTAGAGACGGATGGAGGAAAGGGGAGTGAGGGAGGGAATAAAGGAAGGGGAGTGAGCGAAAGGGAGTGAGGGAGTGTGAGCAGGGGAGTGAGTGAAGGTCAGTGAGGGTTGGTGTGAAGGAAAGAGAGTGAGGGGGTAGTGAGAAGAGAGTGAGGGATAGAGCAAGACAAGGGTAGTGAAAGAGGAAGAAAGGAAAGAGAAGTGAGGGACAGAGGGGAAAGAGGGAGCAGGAGAAGGTGAGTGAGGGTGAGGGAAGGGTACTGATGGTGAGAGAAGGAGTGTAAAGGTGAATGAAGGGAAGTAAGGAGAATGGCAGAGAGGAGTAAGATGAATAAAGGAAGGGAGAGAGTGAAGAAAAGGAAAGAAGGAAAGAGAAGTAAGAGAGTGATGAAAAAGTATTTTTTGTTTGGCATACTTACCTTATAAGTAATGACAAGTTAATAATACATTTTGTATAAATATAGTATCTGTGGAAGAGAAGAAAAAATTGAATCATAATATATATTTCACAATACAAAATAATTTGTACAATATGTTATGTATCCTATTTTGCTGTACTCAGAATATATTGAATTTCACTGAAAACAGTGAGTTCAATAGTACTCATCATATAACAGCAGGCAAAAAAAAGACAATCAATAAGATTGTCTTTAAAAAACCCATTCAACATTTTCTTTAATAATGTAAAAATTTGAAAAAACATCTTAAATAATTTTTTGGAACAGCAATTTCTTACGTAAATATGGGACATCTCCAACAATCACAAAGTAACAAAACATTATTACTTCTTTTTTATACACTCTAAATAAAGTTATGTACAAACATATGCTAACAAGTAAAAACAAATGATTCCCTTGGTTGTCTCAACTATTCCTCAACCATATAGTACTAGCACCTTACTCGCTAAGATCTGTTCCTCTAGGCATGTAGAGTTTATCAAACAGACTAATCAATCATTCAGCTGTGAAGAGTCTTTACTAGAAGTGAAACCACAAAAGCACTCTATCTAAAAAGGTAAATACGTAGCCAAGTGAAAATGCTCTCATAATTATATTTTTATAAAAACAGAGAAAATGACAGACTTGATCAGCCACAAAAGATTCTGATTTTTGTCAGTTCGTCATACAGTTATTTTTGTGAGAGACTAGATTTCATCCAACTAAATACAATACATACATCAAATAAGCATTCTATATTTAACAAATAGGCATTTTGTGTTCAACCATGTGCAGAAAAAACATATAATATAAAATTCACAAATGAAATTCATTCAAAAGTTTCGACGCGTTTCGGTGGATCCTGCTGTGCGCACCACCTTCCTCAGGACAAATTAAAAAACAATCTGTTGGAATGAATTACAAAAATAAAACATAGTCACTAATCACTCTTGGCATTGTGTATTTCAAACAATATACATGCTAAATACTATCAGTCACTTTGATCATAATGGTAGCACTACTTAGCATAATGTACTTCAGTTTGTCTTTCTGGGTGGCTTTCATCTCTATACCTGTGCTCTTTGTTTGTAGGTCCCACTTTTAGTTTTGGTCCCCTTCTCGCACTCATGCTTACTCTCTTTTACTCTCTTTTACTCATTCCTCTCTCTCGTCATTCTGACTCTTCCTCTCTGTAACTTACGGTTATATCAAATACATTCATCCTTCTGCTGCCACAAACATATGCTAACAACATTTACCCAAAATAGTCATTTTTTGTTTCAGATACTTTTCTGCATGGCCAAATAGTATGTGTAAAATCCTCAGTTTAGAAGTTACTTAATAGTACTCTTAAGATTCCTTTTCCCAACCTTCTGAATAAAAAGCACCAACATCTTTTGTACCATCTAACAATGGTTATACCTAAGCCCGATGCTATTTATCATGTACATAGAACCTTAAACAACTAGCATGCTATCAGAATCTCAACATCATCTGGTATGCCGATGGCACTCTGCTCATCCTTTATCTTAGCAAGGAGCTGTATACCATTAAAAGAAACCTCTACAAGGGAATAAAAAATGTCACCAACATCTACAACAACTACAACAAATGTAAAACACCTCTGCCTCACTGATGATCAACATCTCCTGTGATAGCCACATCACCCACTGTGATACACTTACCCTACCTCTACGTCAACTACAAGAATTTTTTTTAACTTGATCACCCTCACTCAAAAAGTACTTTTCAACACCAGACTACCCTTTCTTAATAGCAGTAATTTTCCCAGCCCAATTATTTTCCCTAAAATGTTGGTTGTAAAAACACTAGGTAAGAATGTGGTAAGTCATAAGGCAAACGTTGTTTAAAAATCAATTGAGTATCATTACAATGAGTCCAGCCTTTTGTACATTTTAAATAAGCTGTGTAATGTCCTGATGTTGTAGAAGGACCATCATGGAAAATAATTGCTACATTTACAAAAGTTTTTCCTGATATTGACAGTTGAGAAGCCACAATGCTTTTTATTAAAGCTGTCAGTTTTCTTCCATCAGGTCTGCATCATTGCAGCATTAAAATTACATACTGTCCATATCTTTGTATAAATAATGTTGATAACATTTGTGAGTTACATTGGGTACAGACCATGTGTTTATTTGTTTCCCTAACTAGATTATTAAAAGACACTGATTTGCAGTCTGGTAAAGTCAAATATATAAATCTTTCAGTGTCTATTTTAGTACTACTTGAAAACGAACAATTGTCACAGTCATGTTGCCATTTATAACAAAGTCCAAAAAGATTTTCAATATCTATACCTTCATCTTGCAATACAACAAGCATATACATTAGAAATTCCTGACAATCTTGCTGAATATTCTGTGAAAATTGATTTAAACCAGAACATATGTCTAAAACATTTCGAATATCAGAAACACATTCTATTTTAGTTTTATCACTACTACATTTCTCAAACACAGAATTCAACAAAGAACAAAATCTTTTGTCCCGATATTCAACAATTTGTTGTTGTAAAGTTTCAAGAAAAAAAACAACATTAACCACTACATTAGTATAGCAGTTGACACCAGAACTGTTTTCAAACTGAAAACCAAAACCTCTTCAATAGTATCCATTTTCTTTTTGCTTACTATCACTGGTTCATCTAGTTTTTTCTTTTCTCTACAACCTCGCTACAATTTTTCTCATATCTTCTTTTTCGACCTACCACACGCTTTTCAAATAAAGGATATTGAGGTAAATTGGGAGCATGTTCTCTTCTTTACCTATTATACTCTTTTACACAATTTACATCTGCACTAATCTTTGTCTCATCAAAATCAATCAAGTAGAATCCAAATAAAGTTCTGACTCGAGATAAAGCAACATATGCCATACCCTCTTTAAACACAGTACTTCCAATATTCACCAAAGCACTATCTACACTTAAACCTTGAGATTTATGAATAGTCACCTCATATGCCAAACAAACAGGAAACTGTTTTCAGCGGACATATACATCTTTTACAAGCAAAAATCGAGCTGAACAACGACTCAATTGTTGTACTTCTTCAATTTCATCAAATTTGATTTTCAAAAATTCAATGTCATCTCTATTTGGGTAATTCACAAAATCAACAACATTACCCATTGCTTTATTTACTAAACCTCTTTCCACATGTAAATTATGTCATAAAATTATCTGACAATTTATACATGCATATAGATTCTTTTCTAAACCAGCAGTTTTAGATATTGATTTCTCTAAAGAATCCAATTTTGACTTCAACGTTTCTGACAAAATAATAGTAGCTCCTTCATGCTCTATTCTATCAATAGCTTCCAATTTTATAATTTGTGGATTTTCTAACTTTAACACTTTTTGATTGAATATTAAACATTCTTGCAGAGCTGGCATCAAGCATATCACTGATTTCTTTTCTGCAATTTTTCTATATATATTCTCTGGAACAATATTTTCGTGTGGAAACAAATTTGAAAGTAATCGTGCTTGTAAAGCTTCTTTGCCATGTTCACTCACTTTTCCAATTCTTATATCTTCAAGAATACTTTTATAATCAGCATCCTTTGCCTGTCGCATATTTGTAATGAGTTCTGTATATTCAATACACAACCAAATATTAACATTTCCAATGCTTCCCAGGCACTTTCTGGTGTCTTCATGTGTAACTGTTTTAAATACTGGTTGTCCTTTCACAGTAGTTAGTTGTAGTAGATCTCCAAAAACGATGACATGTTTGCCTCCAAATAACACATCATACTCTGTTTTAAGGATTTGTTGCATTCTTAAATGCACAAAGGCAAGCATTACATTTGATACCATGCTTACCTCATCAATAATGAGAAGTTTCATTTTTTTCAAGACTCTAGAAACTTCACAACAAGCTTCTCCAGATAGCTTTTGGTATTCTAATTTATTTTCATGCTCTACTGGCAGCATCAATAAACGATGTAAAGTAATCCCTTTAATGTTATGTGCTGCCAACCCAGTTGGAGCAGTAACAACATAAGAGAGTGACAACTCAGTTCTTTTCTGTAGATAAGTTGCAATTCCTTTAATTAGAAAACTTTTTCCAGTTCCTGCTTCTCCACTCCCATACAGTCGGACAGGTTTAAATGACGTACATGAGCACTCTTTTTTCTCAAGATATAAACCATGCTCAATCTGCTCTGTCACTTGATCATATATTTGTTTTTGCTCAACATTTAGTTGTTTTTCCAATTCTTCTAAGTTTATTACATCCTCTTGAGCATGTTGCAATGCTCTTTCCACCTCATCCATGGCAGTTGCTGCTTCATTTTGGATAATTGGTTCTCCTAGTGGATCCTGACTCAACGAAGCAGAACTTTGACTGTCTTGAGAACTGTCTCTGGCAATCTCTGCTGCAATTGTAGCTTCTTGCTGTATTTCGTTGTTCAACATTTTCAGATAATTAGTCAAAACAGGGCATTCTATAGTATTTTTAGTTGCGTTGAATGAATCTTCATAACTGTGAAAATCTCCAAGCAGTTCCAGTTCTGTACGCCATGGCTTAGAGAGCTGCAAAAGAGCTAAATAGTAAAATTCTCTTTTGTCAGGAGTTTTGCAACTCGGTGATTAATCAAATGTCCTTTTCTTTGTTTCACTTAACATCCTTCAGATCCAATCACAGCATATACTCCTTTATTGACATCTTCTATAATATTCCTCTTTAAAGTATAGCTTTGCAGTATTTCATAGAGACAAACGTTCTCAAAATGATAACTTCTATTTGGATAGTATGTATCCAACATATTTGTCTTCAAAATATCTGTACTGTCTGGTTCTCTCTCTGATAAATACTCAATTTCTTGTACAGATTTCAAAACTCGGTTTCGTGTTCTTGCAAGACCTAAACTCACCCAAATGATTGTTCTAGATTTGGAGTATAGACTTGCAGATGATAAGCGATCTGAACATTCATATGTTCCGATTTCTCGATGAGACAACATCTTCAAACTGTAGCTGTACAATGTCTTACTTAGGCTCTGTTCATGAGAAATTTCTTCCCACATTTCCTTTAGTTCCATCTTTTCAGATTTAGTAATGTAAGATGGTACATATCGAGCCACAGCAATGGAGTTGTCTGCAACATATTGAATATCCATGTTAGCATTCCACATGGACAAAATGACTGGGTTATAGTCATTTAAGTATTTGGACTCTTCATTTCTTCTTAAGTTGTAGGTATTTTTCGGAGATTTTCTTGTGACAGTATGTCGCAAAGATGACATAAAATTGTTCACTCTTCCTTTTGATATTACTGGACGTGGAAATCCAAAACGACATTTTGTGTAAAACTCATCCTTAGATTTGTACTTTTGACGACAGTATTTTCCACAACGATGGGTTTGAAACCGTAAGATTTGATTTCTTAAATTCTTTGTTCTGTACTTTTTGGTACAGCACATGTAGAATATTGTTCAATAAAACTCATCACTGTATCATCTGAATCTGTTCCAAATTGGGGGGCATCTTTGATCCATAGCAGCATATGTATGTGAGGAGCACCTCTTGCTTGATACTCCTTTCTCCAAAAGAAATCCAGAACCTCTCCAAGAGGAGGATTTGTTTTGTTTGTGATAAAAGACATCATAGCTTCAAATCTATGACTTGAAATACCTGCATACATTAACTGGATCCAAAGAGCACAGTTCTCCAGGTGTCTTATTTTCTATATTTTCTATGTTTGCATTTGCCTCTAGAAGAAATTGAAGTAAATCTTCCCAAGCATACTCAGCACAAATTAGAGTAAGGAACCATGTAGGAGTTCCTAAGTTTCTTAGCATACATTTCAATTCCCCATGACAACGGTACCAATACTCATTAGTACCACGCTGACATGCCATGAGATTGTTTAGCTGAGATTCCAAAACAGTATCTTTCTGTTGGACTTCATCCATAAAGTCCTTTGCCAAAACATTTTGCAGATGTACTCCACGTTTTAGTATATGGTTCACTGCATAAGAAAGTCCAGAAAAGTCACTCTCAAACAGAAGATGAAACAAATATGGAATACATTGTCGTAACCTTGGATCTTCTGCATATAATCTTGATGTCCGGTATTCAGATGCAGGAATCTGCACAGGTCGGTCATCATATCGTCCACCTTTGCCTGTTGGAAATAACTGAGGGAAACAATGAGCTTCCAAGCTTTCTTCCCATACACTAATGGGGCTTCCTTTCACTTCTTTCATTTGGAACTCAATAGTATTCTTCATCACTTCTTTAGAGTGAAGTGGATGCACACTATAATGTTCATAAATTTCTTCAGTTCTGGAAACCTCTACTTTTTCAATTTGTCCAGTTGACAAATCACTGTCCTCTTCTACAGTTGTTTCCTCTTCTCCTACATATACATTTTTATAGTATTGATTATTTTTTACCAAATCGTTGCCTTTTTCACTTTCCTAACATTCACTAATTCTTGCCAGATTTTCTTACTCTTCGTAGGAACGTCATCAACTAGAATAACTAGAGGTTCCTCTTCCTTATTTTCTAGACCAATTGTTTCAATATTTTTCTTTAAATATAGAGGCAAATATACAACTCTTCCCTTTAATCCTCTCTGTAAATCTGAAGGAGGCAATTTCCCTGTCTTAGGCTCCATACGAACAATAGCCTGAAATGGATGCACACATTGAATAAGAATAGACTCATAAGTATTTAAATCCATCAGTTCAGAAGGAATATTTACCAACTCAAGATTATTATGTACAGCTCTAGCAGGCATTTTGTTTTCATTTCATTTATTATAACAATATTTACAAATACGTTGATCAGAACCCAAATCAAAATACTTCTCTACCAACAAATAAGTTGCAAATTCCTTCCACTGATTACTAATCTCCTTTTCACTTTTTAAATATAGATCAACTAACCTGGTCTGATTTTTATAATGAATTTGTCTACAACAAATACAAGAAAAGTTTGGCCTTTCACCTGAAATTACCTTAAACCTTGTAATTTCTTGCTCAACATTTTCGGTACTAAAATTCAGTACATTTTCTTCCACATTTCCTTCTATTAATGTATCAGTTTCTTCTTCAGGATCAAAGTAACTAACCTCAATTTCTTCACAAATGTTGATTACATCGAATACAGATCCATGCAAAAGAGCACTGTTTAACTGTTTTAGCTTAAGTGCTGGACTTTTTGCATTATACAACCTTCTCACTAATTTCCTCACTTGAGTATGGTGCACTGCTAACATCCTGAAATGGTGAAAAACACTCTGAAATACTTTTTTTTAGAAAGACAAGCCAAAGAATGACCTTGCAAACCCGTTTTTTCACTCACTCTGCAAGGGTCTAATTCTTGCAACATCCTAATCTTTTGTTTAACACTTTTCTTAGTATACTTACATAAGAAATTGCGAAAAAAATCAATTGAATCCTGTTGTACACTACAGATACTACTACAATTCCAAGTGTACACTGGACCCTTAGGGCGTCTCCCCAAAACTTCATCAGCTAACACCTCTTCTGCATTTCTAGGGACAATTTTCTCTTTTTCAATCGGACAACCATTCTTAACCTCATAAGCTCGACAACTGGTGTCAACTGCATGCAACAACTCATTACTCTGAAGGTAACTCTCTTCATTAAAAAATGGCTCACAACTTGAACTATGTTTCCATTCTCCAGAAAAAACATTACAAAAATTAGTTTTATTAATTAGTCTTTTCCACTTACTTTTGGCCTTCATAACACTGATTGGCTTATCTAGTGTTCGAATTCTATTGATTACTAAAATAAACAACTTCTTTTTTAATTCAACAGCCTTCTCAACAATTGTTTCAATATGTTTCTTTTTCTTATAAAAAGCTGTTTTTCTTTTACAATTCTTTATATTTTTTTAATAAATTCTGTTATAAAACATTTGTTTGCGAATTTCAACAAACTGATGTTTTCGTCTTTTAATATACACAATTTCTTTACCACATAGTTTTCCATCATTTTTCTTTTTTGTCTGGTTTTTCTTTGTAGTTACAGATCATTTTTTTTCCAGATTCTCCATACTTTTTTTTACTTTGTGTTATTTTCCTTATAAAATCCTTTGTTGTCTTACCATGAGCTTTCTTCTTTTTCTCCACACATTGTTGTTTAGATAAATCTTGTACTTGTTTTTTCTTGGAAAAGTAAGCCTGTTTTTATGTTTTTCTTTTCTCACTCTTTGAAGGCATGATGGTTTTTCATTCTGTAGATAATTAAAATCTGTTGTGAAGAAAAAAAAGTTACCTTTTTTTTACAATTATAGACCACTACTAGCATACTACATAGAAATTAGAAGCACTATATGTTGTAAAGTCTGGTTCACTCCATAAGTAAGTTTAAGGTGCAGCAGTGTTTGGGCAGTGTAGGAGATCATGCAGGGAGCGCTGTTTCAGGGTTTAGGACAGTGCAGTGGTGTTTCAACATTATAGGGGCATTCGCTGAGAATGGTGTTTCAGGAGTGGTGCAGTAGTGTTGAAAGAGTTTAGCAGGTTTTGCTAGGGATGGTGTTTCAGGGTTTAGGACAGTGCAGTGGTGTTAGGGCAGTGTAGGGGGTCATGGTGGGACTGGTATTCCTGAGTTTAGAGCAGTGTAGTTATGTTTGGGCAGTGTATGGTATCATGCAAGGGCTAGGAATATAAAGCACTACATTTCCTAAAGCCTACCTCACTCCATGAGTACATGTATTCCCATGTCTGCAAACGCATGCACCGAGCAAGTGATTCTGTCACAATATTCCCAAAAACACACTGACTCACATTCTGATTCTACACAAATAAAAATATCCCTTGCAATTCACTGAAATGAGTACTACATGCTACACAGAGAGTTGCTATGGCATTTCTACAGCACACCCAGGATCTTTACTACACAGCATGGAGACTATTTGGGAATTAGGAGGCCTGACACACATACTGCATAGGACTTTCTGGCACTACATGTCCTAAAGCCTGACTCACTTCATGAGTACATGTATTCCCATATTTTTAAACACATCAACTAAGCAAATTATTCTGCCACAATTTTCTTTAATGTATACTGACTCACACTGTGATTTTAGACAAATGACAGTATCCCTTGCAATTCAGTAAAATGAATACTACAGAGAAAGAGGGTCTTGAAGGGAGTGCTGTTTCAGGGTTTACAAAACTACAGTAGTATTCACCCAGTGTAGGGGGTATAGCAGGGGGTGTTTTTTCAGAGTTTAAGACACAGCAGCAGTGTTCGGGCAGTGTAAGAGATCATGCAGGGAGTGCTGTTTGTTGGAACTGGTCCAACCAATATTGTCCGCAGATTGAGAAAGCAAGGAAACATGTGAATAAGTCTGTTTCTGCTTTCCTCAGAGACTATGGTATGGGTTCTATATACCACAACAACTTATGTTACAACATGCAAGGCATTTATAGAGGAGACGGTGTACATTTCACAGAGGAGGGGAACAGAGTCTTCCTCTTGAACTTTAGACAATGCATCGGTATTTACTTGTAGGTACAAAAAACACTCAATGAACACAACGGCTCTTTTTAGAGCCAACCAACATCTAAACACTCAAACTTGTTATTTAACTGTATTTTTTTTGTGGTTTTTTTGCCGACATACACGCACAGTGCGCATACAGGTGTGCGCACCCCGCAATTTTTTTTTTTTTTAAATGATTTTTTTTTGCCTGAGAAGGTCTAGGGGGTCAGGGAGTCTCTACCCTGCCCCCTTTTCACGTTCTCTACTTTTGGCTCTCTTCTGCCTTGGAGACACAAAATGGCGGCCAACACTTCCTAGTTTCGACTGATTGGAATGTTGACAGACGTCTAACAGCAAATCAGAATTCGGCTTGCGCACACCCGATACGCGCACCGTACGCGCACGGGTACATGCACGGTGTGCGCTCCTAGATATATATATTTTTTTCTTTTGATTTCCTCAGGAACTACTGGAGGTATTTACACCATTTTAGCAAAAGCGTGATTTGCGAATCAGAGTCCACCATTTTGCCAAATTTCTTGTAATTCCGTTCAGCAGTTCGGGCTGTAGCCGTGTCTAATCGTCCAATGGAAAATTACATGGGGAAAACATGTTTTAGGAACCCTCTTTTTTCTCAGTCCCCACTTGACAAATCCCCCCAAAACTTTCAGGGAAGGAGCGGAGCAGAGCGGGCCATCTTCTTTGAGATATTCACAAAGATTCCTCAACCGGCGCCAAAGTTATTCCCAATAGAATGTTGCGGATTTCCTATGGAAACTATGTCCTAACTATAACTACCTACTGGCAACCGCCAGTAGGTAATATATATAAATATATACTTTTGAAAATTCTATGTCTAATAACTTTGGCGTTTGTGGACGGAATTGGCTGAAATTTTCAGGAAAATGGCACATTTTGTTTCTGAGCAGCCCCTGAAAATTTGGGGGGGGGTCGTCAAGGGGGGGCCGAGAAAAAAGGGGGGTCCCAAAACGCGTTTTTCCCATTCATTTTTCTATAGGGCGGTTGGCCTCACTTTTAGCTTGAACGGCTGAATGGATTTTCACGAAACTTGGCAAAATTGTAGGGACTGTTAGCCCGATGTGCCTTTGCAAGGTCTCAATATATGTGCTTCAGTGGATTTTGAGAAATTAACGTTTAAAATAAGATATATATCTGTAACAGCGCTCCGGGCAGCGCTCCGGTTCGCGTACTTTTCGCGTAACGGAACTTTGCGATGCGCAGCTGATTGGCTCTCCGGTGTCTGTCAACATTCTAAACAGTCCGGAGCGGCCGCCATCTTGTCTCTCGGTAGGATCGAGAGACAAGAGGAGGCCAAAACAAACGGGGAAATGAAGGAAAGGGGGCAAGGTAGACCCCTTCTGACCCCCTAGGATTGATGAGGGGGATATTATAGAGCCACGCGGGGCCCAAAAAAAAAAAAATAATTCCGATTTTTTCGCCGTAGAGACGCGTCTTGGTACGCGAACCGGGCAGCTAACCGGGCAGCTAACCGGGAAGCTAACCGGCAGTGTAACGGGAGTCTGAGGAGTAGCTGATTGGCTGTCAACATTGTAAACAGTCCGGAGCGGCCGCCATCTTGTCTCTCGTTAGGATCGAGAGACAAGAGGAGGCCAAAACAAAGGGGGAAATGAAGGAAAGAGGGCAAGGTAGACCCCTTCTGACCCCCTAGGATTGATGAGGGGGATATTATAGAGCCACGCGGGGCCCAAAAAAAAAAAAAAAATTCCGATTTTTTCGCCGTAGAGACGCGTCTTGGTACGCGAACCGGGCAGGTAACCGGGCAGCTAACCGGGAAGCTAACCGGCAGTGTAACGGGAGTCTGAGGAGTAGCTGATTGGCTGTCAACATTGTAAACAGTCCGGAGCGGCCGCCATCTTGTCTCTCGGTAGGATCGAGAGACAAGAGGTGGCCAAAACAAAGGGGGAAATGAAGGAAAGAGGGCAAGGTAGACCTCTTCTGACCCCCTAGGATTGATGAGGGGGATATTATAAAGCCATGCGGGGCCAAAAAAAAGAAAAAAAAAATCTGTTTTTTTCGCCGTAGAGACGCGTCTTGGTACGCGAACCGGGCAGCTAACCTGGCAGCTAACCGGGAAGCTAACCGGCAGTGTAACGGGAGTCTGAGGAGAAGCTGATTGGCTGTTATCATTGTAAACAGTCTGGAGCCGCCGCCATCTTGTCTCTCTGTGGGATCGAGAGACAAGAGGTGGAAAAAAAAAGGTGTAAATGAATGAAAGGGGTAAGGCAGACCCCTCCTGAACCCCTAGGATTGATGAGGGGGCTATTAAAGTTCCCTGTGGGGCAAAAGAAAAAAAACATTTCGATTTTTCGCGGTAAAGGTGCTTCCTGGTACGTTAACCGGGCAGCTAACCGGCAGCGTAACGGGAGTCCGACATATTGTGTTTTTTGAACGTTTGTGATATGTGCACGTGTGGATTTTGTCTAATTAAGGTTAAAAATATATATATATATATCTTTAAGCGTGTTCTGGCACGTTTACGTTTTGGGTTTGGTTTGCGCTGCAGAGACGATACGTCACGGTTATGCGATGCATCATGAGGCGTCTCACGGGCTACGTGATACGTCACTTAATAAAGAATATATTTTACAGCTATAGATATTAGCTTTTAAAAAACCAATGAAATTCACAGAAAAAACCATAGGTTAAAGACCATATATAGTTAGGAATTTGCATTTACAAAACCTTGAAAATTCAATGAAAAAACCATAGGTTATAGACCATATATAGTTAGGGATTAGCATTTAAAAAACCTTATTTTATTTGCACAAAACCATTGAAATTCCATATATAGTTAGTTGCACTAACTATATATCGCGGACCCGCAATCCACTGCTAATGATGTCACATATTACATCATTCATGACATGGTCAGTGACATCACTGATGACATCACTGATGACATCTCAAATGACATCACTATGGTTTTTTCATTGAATTTTCAAGGTTTTGTAAATGCAAATTCCTAACTATATATGGTCTTTAACCTATGTTTTTTTCTGTGAATATATATATATATATAAATATATATATTTACCGTGATCAGGGACAGTTTCCGTTCGAAACGCGTAGGTGAGGATCCTACAGGAATAATAAAACCACAGAAGAACTTTTAAGTGGTGTGCGGCGTCTTCTTAACCAAAGTTTTTTTTGCTACAAACATAAATATATATATATATATTCCAGCTCCATTCGACCCTTACTTCAGAGACGAAAACGCACTCGCGGGGGTGTATTGCAAAAGATTTTTTAATATGGCTTTCTGACCAAAAACAAACAGACGCGTTTCAGACCTCTAGTCCTTCGTCAGTGTTAGTGCGTGCCATTTTACCCGGCACCATATATACATTTCACTTCCTGTTAAGTGAGAAGGAAAAAGGACAAACGTGCAAATATTTACAACATGGTGGCCATTACTAAGTGGGTTCAGATACTTAACACAGTAGCTTATTTACAATGTGTTTCAACCCTTAGGATATACTCATGCCTCTTTTCATTATATTTAAAGAATACAAACAATCTTGCTGTGTATCAGCATGTCACGGCATTATGACGCCATATTCACAAATATTTACAAAATATACATTATGAACACCATTCTGTACATTATAATCCTCGTACAGTTGCATTATGGGTTAAGATGTTATCCTAGTGCTGTATCGACATGTAATTATAACCCAAGTCGGTGAAAGTTAAACCAATCTCGCCGTGTATCGGCGTGTCACCGACATTGACAAACGGCCAAATCACAGTGCAACAAAAATCATATTTCTGTCAAATAACATTAAGGGTTGCAGATTTACATTCTCAACGCTTTCCCTTAGTCAGCTCAATAATTGTTCCACTGGAGAATGACATGAGTATACATCCCAAATGTACCACACTAGGAGAGATGTCATCTTAGAAAAGCATACTTTGTACACTCAATGATTGAGCAGTGTATCGGCTTAACCCCAGGATTATGAATCCACGTCAACCCAATTCCAGTTTCAGTACACGCGGATTCATATACCTCAACCAGAGGTAAACAACATTAATAAGGGAAAGAAAAGAGAAGGGAAAATAATGTGCTATGAAAGTGAAAAGGAAGAGAGGAAAAGAAAAGAAAACTTATTTCATCTAAAAGATCCTTTAAGAAAGTTGAAAGAAGTTGAAGAGGATTGAGAAGAGTTTTGAAGAAAGTTTTAAAAAACATTTTTGAAAAAAGTCAAAGGTACAAATCCATAAAAATGGAATTAATTCAACTTTCATCCTTGAGGCTGTTATGATTCGAGCATAAATGAGGACAGACCATCTACAAGCAATACAGTTCTTACTTCATCGGATCTGCTTGTTGCGTTCCATGAATACAGTCATAATACACCCACTGCATGTTAGATATTCATTTTTCCAGGTGTACACCCAGTTCCTCTCCGATGTTAAGCCCCCCAGGCTTTTTCGTCTGCATATCTATGATGTATCGTGATTCTAGTCTACGTAAACGTGTCAACCTGTCCCCTCCCCTAGGGTTAAGCGGTACGTGGTCCAAACCAAAGAACTGGAGTAAATCCCGATTACTCTGATGGACTTGGGCTAAATGTCTGGCCACCGGGTAAGATATATCCTTGTTCATTATGGCCCGTTGGTGTTCTAAGATTCGCATTTTTACCCCATATACTTGTGACCGCAATGGCAGATCAAACAGTATACCACATATGGTGTGGTAGATGTGATGAAATGTTTAATCTTTTTCAGTAGGGTTACACCTGGAATGGAATAGGAAAGTACCCTTCTACTATGCTCACATGCGCGGCATTTGCCACAAGGGAAAAACCCCGCCATTTCTTTCAGGGTACTCTCTCCTGAGTGACGCCCATTTAAGGCGGGACTTCTTACTTTAAGAAATCTTTTTTTCCTACACAGCCTGCCTCATCCTCAGTAACTGCCAGTGATCAAGAGCATGCAAGTTGCTCAAAACACGTATGGCCTTGAAAACCCTGCCGCATGCTGTGATACCCGCTGCCTGTGATGATTTGTGCGGCAACCTCTGCTTGTGTGGAATCTTCTATGGGGCAACTCTTGTGTTTAAATTCAATGCGGCCAGCCCGGTCGCGAAGATTTCCCGCCGCTAGTGTTAGCGTATCCCGAGTGGCTGTAATCCTGGACGCTCTTGGGAAGCAGGGGGCCACAGTCACAGGAATGTATTGGCTGGCTCGCGGCGTGATGTGCAGCGCTTTCACCCAACAGGGTATAAAACATTTAACTGGCTTTAGGAGTTGGCATCCACTGGGACTAAAGGAATATGACGTCTTGTGGGCATTATTTGTGAACTATCTTAACCAGAATGCCTTGAATGACGCCCATTTAAGGCGGGACTTCTTACTTTAATAAATCTTTTTTTCCTACACAGCCTGCCTCATCGTCAGTAACTGCCAGTGATCAAGAGCATGCAAGTTGCTCGAAACGTGTATGGCCTTGAAAACCCTGCCGCATGCTGTGATACCCGCTGCCTGTGATGATTTGTGCGGCAACCTCTGCTTGTGTGGAATCTTCTATGGGGCAACTCTTGTGTTTAAATTCAATGCGGCCAGCCCGGTCTCGAAGATTTCCCGCCGCTAGTGTTAGCGGATCCCGAGTGGCTGTAATCCTGGACGCTCTTGGGAAGCAGGGGGCCACAGTCACAGGAATATATTGGCTGGCTCGCGGCGTGATGTGCAGCGCTTTCACCCAACAGGGTATAAAACATTTAACTGGCTTTAGGAGTTGGCATGCACTGGGACTAAAGGAATATGAAGTCTTGTGGGCATTATTTGTGAACTATCTTAACCAGAATGCCTTGAGTGACGCCCATTTAAGGCGGCACTTTTTACTTTAATAAATCTTTTTTTCCTACACAGCCTGCCTCATCGTCAGTAACTGCCAGTGATCAAGAGCATGCAAGTTGCTCGAAACGCGTATGGCCTTGAAAACCCTGCCGCATGCTGTGATACCCGCTGCCTGTGATGATTTGTGCGGCAACCTCTGCTTGTGTGGAATCTTCTATGGGGCAACTCTTGTGTTTATATATATATATATATATATATATATATATATATATATATATATATATATATATATATATATATATATATATGTATATATATATATATATATGTGTATATATATATATATATATATATATATATACACACATACACACACACACACACACACACACACACATATATATGGATAGTTGTGGTATGTTAATCCAACAATGCATTTACAGTCACTGTATTTATATAAGTTGCATACTATTGCACAGGAAATGATTAGGTGGCACATTGTACTGTACTGTATTTAAACAGATATTATTGCGTATTTTGCACATATGACCTTGAATTTGAATATTAACATTGCAAGTTTGAGTAACTGCAGTTTAAAGGATGTAAGGGCAGTCTGTTTTCTGTTTCTGTCAGCACAGGGCACTTTAAATTGTACAGAAAATGGTGGCATGTCATGTGATCAAGGCCTCTAGGGGCTGAAACGCGTCATGACGGCAGCTTATGATTAAAAGAAAACTATTTGCATGAAATAAGTGGAGTCCGTTCCCTTTCTTGATTCCAGGGCTAAGGGATCACAGAGAGAAAAGGCGACACATTCTGGTTCGATCGGAAGGGCTCCAACCATCGTTCGGAGCCCTTCCGACCGAACCAGAATGTGTCGCCCGGATGACAGTACTCCCCCGGTTGCCTCTTTGCGACCGAGGGAGTACTATGGCAGTTTTTCACTGCCTTTTCGTGCCGGTTTTTCCTACACGAAAAGGCAGTCAGAAACTGTCTTTGAGGGCCCCCAGTAGGGCCCCCATGGGTGCGAGGCTGCCGAATGACGTCCTGGGGGCACCTACGATGCCTCTCTGTGGATCCCTGCAACCGGTGGCAGGCACCTTGGGGTGCCGGCCACAGGGTGCAGGGATGAACTGCACCCCTCCTTTTCACAATGCAGCCATGCATTCCAGTTGGAATGCATGCTTGCATTGTGAAGTATACGAGTGCGACCGAACCCTGTTTGGTCGCATCGTACTAGCAGGGCCGTAACCGATGACAGCAGGTCGGTTGGTTACGGTTCCTGACCGATTGTCGAATGGACCTAAGTCCGTCCGACATCTGAATCGGCCTCTTAGTATAACGTCCCTCAAATCTACACAATATCCTTTAAGTATCCTTCATTCAAGAACTTGTTTTATATCAAGTGATGCCACTGAACCTGAACTACGCTGTCCGGTGGGGCCACCAACCTATGCACGTGGCTATGGGCCCTTGCTCACCACTCCCTCTGCAGGGCTCCCAATTCAGATAGAGTCCCAATTGAAGATGATGCAGTCCAGTAGGCAAGAATGAATGAATGAATGAAAGCAGTCTTGTATCGTGCAGACTTAGCCCGTGGGCATCAAGGCGCCTAACAGAAAAAAAGAAAAAAGAGACATTGCCTGTCCGCACCAAGCATCATCACAGGCTCATACAGTCTCAATGTTTCTGGCGCCACTAACTGTGCACTTCAACTCAACACCACGTGGCTATGGGCCCTTGCTGACCACTACCACTGGCCTACCCTGCGATCATCAGGGCTCACAATTAAAATTAAGTCTTGTTTCATTAATTACAGAGTCCACTAGGCATGTAACTATCACAGACGAAAATACGGGGACCCAGTTAGATCCCTTTTCAAGCAGCACAGCCTGCACCAATTAATCAAATAAATCAAGTTTATTAATATGTATGCTTCAAGTAATGTACTCTTTGACACTATTTCTTTTCTTCTTTTTTCATTTTAAATCAATTTATTTGATCCATTCCTAAATCTATTCCAAGAATAATTACAAACAGGAGGTATTTCCACATGTCACTTCTTTTGCATTTGGGGTAAAAGATTTCCCTTCGTCAGGGGTATCTATAAAAAAATCCATAAATACAGCACCAATAATTTTTACAATATTTACAACTTTACATCTATGCACAAACATTATACCTAGGCTGTGGGGGTTTAGGTTTAAACCTATAATAACTGATAAAACCCCCCTGAAAGAAAAATAGCCCTCACCGGTGAAAACATATAAACACTGAAACACTGAAAAAACACCTGGACAACCACAAACTAAATGCCATTCAAAGAAAGGAAAACGAGAATGAAAGTCATTTTTTTCTTTCTGAAGGGGTCAATACAATGTAACTTTGTTATACAAGTAGCAGTAAGAAAGACTGACTAACATTATTCTGCTTGAGTTTTGTTCTTTAGGGATGCCACTAAATTATTGTTTCTTCTTCCTTTTACTTTTTCAGTTTTGTGGCCTTTGATCTAAAGAGGCAGGGTTTAGTTTCATGTTTTAGGTCTATTGAATTATTTTATAAACTAGAGAATCAGGAAATATCAAACTCATATTTGATATTTTGGCTGTATTTGATTCTTTCACAGATAGGTAAAATGGCTGGTTTAATAAAAATCTTTCCTAATATGTGTCATCACATTTACCCACAGAGAATGGGTAAAACCCCTTAATACATCAGACCATAGTTTCTAGTGGGTCAGTATTGATAGTAGGTGAATTGCCAACACCTCAGGCTTTAAACATTCAATGCAAGGTATAGTGACAAGTATATATATCACCAAGCATCTGGGATAGAGGTGAAAACATGACACCAGACTTTTGGAAAACATGGAACGCAGTATCACTTGTAATGCTCTGCAAAAAAGGTTCTTTCCAAGTTCAACAAAGATTGAAGTGATATTGTTTGTATTTGCAGTGATTCAGCTACGTATATAGGAAAGATGTGTGATGACCTGTCAAAATTGATACCCGAGCTGAAGTGATTCCCTGTAGTAGATCCTTGCCACTTGTTAGATAGTATGCTGAAAGCATCTTTACAATCTTAAGAGTTAATGAGGGATGCTATTGACGTTTTAGTCCATTCTGGTGAACTGGTTTCTAATGCACAGGAACTAAAACGCAACTATTTATCATTTTGTGCTTTATGTGGCATCAAAGAAAGAGTCATCCCAACTGTGTCCTTTAGCTGATGGTTCTCAGCCCAATGGGTTAAGAATGCTGAGAGGCCTTTTCACAGAAGTTTACATGGGAAGGAAAGAGCAAGCGCACATGACCTAAAGACTCACTGAAGAAGTATTGTATGGTGTACTACAATAAGATTAATTTGCAAAAATCTTTTTGGACCTCATATACACTATAAGTACACTGTCTATATACCATGTTCTTTCAGTGCAGAAAGCAAGTAATAATAAAAGCAAAACGTTCCATAAACACCAGAAAAACACTTTTTCTGTTGTTTTTAGTGGCACGAAAATGTGTACCCACTGATAACAACAGTTTTTTAAGATATTGAAAACACTGAAAAAACCCCACCAAAATTTACCAAAAATAGAATCTGAAAACAGGAAAGCCTAATTATACCTCTCATGATGCCTCTCAATAACTAAATGAGCTGGGTTTATCTATTTATAACGCTGCATGCACATAAAAACTCAACTTTAAGTTTCATAATGATTCACATGTTGATTAAAAATTAAGCCCCTGTTCGATTTCACCACTTCTTTAAGAGAAAACACAGCATATCTCTTTACACTCTTGGATTTCTGCCGTCGACCCCATTAATCCTGTGTCAGTCCCGAAGCTTTAATGCCTCAGATTTATTGTGTGTGCGCTTACCGTGACATGCGTAACTTTCAAAACGTCAGTCAGAAACCCGAGTTAACTCCATTTCTAGATTTCCTCATTGTTATGTCGAGTGCCTCTGCACGTCTTCATTCACTGCGGCTATTTAAACAAATTCAATCTCCTGCCACAGTATGTAGCTCCTCCCCATGCCCTCAAGTGTGCAGTCACTTATCTAACGGCTTCAGCTTCAAAATGTTGCGCTTTCCCTTGGGTGAAAGATCAACAATAAAACTATAATTCACAGAATGCTATATCTGTGTTTTAAAATGAGAACATTATACTTTTGCTCTCCCCACTTCAGTTTAATGTAATTTTGAATGATCAATGATTACAACATGTGAACTAACTAGACGTTCCTATTTAAAGCAACCACATAGTACAAGGTAGTATATAATCTATCATTTCTCGCGCTAAATCCAGACAAACTCCCTCCTAATATTAAAGCACAACAGTCTCTTGCGTGTTGATGTTATTCCCATGTTTCTTGTCGCTTCTATCTGGAAACCAACACTCCTGTGCAGATGGAAGATCTTGCTATGGTTAATGTTTAATTTTTCTACTTTTCACTATTAATCAATGTACTTGACCGTGGGTGCAATCTCACCATTTTGGACGGAAATACATACAATGTACTTATGCAATAATAGGATGCACACCTCTGTAATCTTGCTTCATTTTGGACACGTGCTGTTCGACACAAGCTGCAACACGCGGTGTCACTAACCCTGTTCAACACAAGCCGGCAACACGTGGTGCCACTAATCCTGTTCAACAAAAGCCAATCCCACATGTGGAACTGTGGCCTGAGTCCTGAATGGCAGTGACCCCAAGTCCGTAGCAGCGACCACAACATCAGACTCCCTTCGATCAGTGAGGCATATTTCCATATGCAAGGCCGGCGACATGTGGTACCAATAACCCTGTACAACACAAGCTGATCCCACATGTGGAACTGTGTCCTGAGTCCTGAATGGCAGCGACCCCAACTTCGTGGCAGCATCCACAGCACCAGACTCCCTTCAGTTTTATTTGTTGTTGTTTTCTTTAAATAAAATGTTTTATGTGTAAATCAATACTTGACTAAGATACTTGTTTGTCCAACCGCACAGGGACACTTCCAGGTCCAAAAAGGTTATTGGAGGTATGTTGGTAGTGTAGGAACAGGATGCGTTACCTGCTGATGTGGGGAGACGCAGCGTTAATGGGGTATCGCTCACAGACAGAACTCCGGTATCTTTTCAGAAATGCCTCGGACAGATGCCAGCTGACAGTCTGAATCACAAAATGTCTTTTGAATGCTTATGTAGTGTGACTTATAAACAGTTCGCACCCAGGTGGGCAACTGCTGCCCATCCGCTCGACTCACGCACGCAGTACTATGAGCCATCTGCGTCATTGAGGCTATCCCTGCCCTGTTCTGTTGTATGCCACGCCACTCCGATTACGTTCCGACGTTGGCCCCACATAGCTACCTGTCGCAGGCGTACTCGCTGGTGGTGTGCAGGTCAGTGGTCTTGTTGTCAACATGTCACGGCCACTACCTGAGGACAGGTTTGCACACACACCACACCCATCCGGCACATGTGTCACAAGCCATGTGACAACGCAAATATGATGGATTGACAACTTCACATGCTTTATTGCCGGTGGTGACTGGATGGCGGATGCTCCACGGGTCTGAATCATAAAGAGTCCATTAAAAGTTGCATAGAGGTTTAGTCACACTATGAGCTGTATGGCCTTCAGGGGCCTAGCATCACTTGGCACAAACTTGAGTTGCACAGGGTTAGTGCCACCCGAAGCTGATGTGGCTGTCAAGGGCCTACCACCACATGGCGCAGACTTGAGTTGCACAGGGTTAGTCGCACCCTAAGTTGTATGGCTGTCAACGGCCTAGTACCACGTGCCGCTGACTTGCTTTCTACAGGCTTAGCGGCACAAAAAGCTGATTTATGACTCAGGACTCAGGGAAATGTGCTGGATCTGCTAAGCCGCGGAGCGGCTCCACATAATCTGCACCAAGCCATGGTGGCAGGACCGGGCCCTAGAGCTTTCACTGGCATGTGGAGTGCCCACTAGTAGACACTCCATGTGGCAGCAGGTAAATATTTGATCATGGATGTGCAGGGGCGGCAGTGTCTCCCTCTCTCTCTCTCTCTCTCTCTCTCTCTCTCTCTCTTCCATCTCTTCACTCTCTCTCACTCTCTTCCTTCCTTTCCTTCTATCTCTCTCTCTCCCTTCTCCCTTTCTCACTCCCTTCCTTCCTTTCCTTCCCTCTCTTTTTCTCTCCGGCTTTTTTTCCTTCTTTCTTTCTCTGTGTCTCACTCCTTTGATATGCGCATTACACACATCCTTATTTTGTGCTTTATTTTCCAGGCTGTGTTGTTGACATTCATGGTCCCGACCGGAGTTTTCCGCCTTGTTGTTTTGTGTTGAGTTTTTAAAATTTAGTTTATCTTCTATATGTACATAACGAAAAATATAGTTTGAAAAAAAAATTCAATAAAGTTTTTGGTTCTTACTTAAGTGCTGTGTTACTCTTTCTCGTTCTTATTACTGTTATTTGGTGGTGTTTACCATGGTGTTACATTTTGGGGCAGTTATCGCGGGAATACTGCTGATGTCTGCAGTTTGCACCAGCTTCTGAATAGTGTGTTAGATTTATCTCAACTTTAGTTGCATTAAAGTGCTGATAATGAGATGCAGAGTAGGCGTTTCCGTGCAAAAAGACACAAGTTGCACCTCTACGATTTATTCTAAATAATAAAATCCTGTATTGATTTGCACTGTGGTAGTGGGTGAATTTACAGTGTACACACAACATCAATGAAGAAACCTCGTATTTATATTGATTGGGAATAGTGTGTCAGGTGCTGGATCTTGACGGCTAATACCGCCCAGTTTGTTTATTTTTCTGTACAGTGGCATCCACCACCTCCAAACGGCAGTGTCACAGTGTGGTTGGACTGCCGCAGGACATGTGTGAATAAATAGGTATTACAATGGTGTGCCGTAGGAGTGCACAGGATACAACAATGCACCACACAAAAGTGTGGTGGCTCGTGGGAGAGAGGAGCAGCTGTTTGACAATGTAACACACAGTGAACGCGGCCATGTGCCACTTGCTGGGCATCTCATCCATTTTGATCAGGGTCGCAGACATCACACATTACCCAAAAACCGGCCTTTGTACACATCCTGTATGAATGTAGCTAGAGAAGTTACTGTAGGGATGAAAGGTTGTTTGTTTGAGCAATCTTGCGAGCATTTGTGTCCTGTGTTCGATTGTGCGAATGTTTGTGTTTGGACAACATTGTGTTGGATGTTGGTATACTCTGCTTCCTATGTGTGTGTGCTGCATTGTGTGTGAGATTTCCCTTCATTTGAGCTTTTGTTCACCCGCTTCCCTTTCAGGCAGTGTGGTTTACACTTCAATGCTTTTTCAGTGGTATGATGTTGGCAGGTTGTGTGACTTGTGCTCCTTGTTGGTGTGTTTCATTTTGGTCATAGTTTGTATGTAGTTGTGCTGTACCCTCTTATAGCAGCGTTTTATCACTGGCAGACCATGTCACTCCACCCCCCTCCCTTACCCAGACAGGATAGATTTGGAGACCCTTCTCATGCCGTCACCTGCGTCTTCAGAGATCAAGCTGGGCTCCTGCTTCGGACCCATAAGACCTAGCTCCGGGCCTCTCCCATGACATCACTGGCTCTCCGTGAGAACATCCTGGGCTCACTGCGCTGGACAAACTATAAATAGCTGCAGGCCCCTCTCACACCATCGCTGGCTCCTTGTAAGCTCATGCCTCATACCAGCCCTGCCCCGGAGCCCACAGCAGGGTGCAGCTCAGTTCACATGCACTGGATAAGCTGCCATTGATACACCCCCAGACAGAGGATTAGAGCAGGTTTACGCTTTAAAAGCTGTGTCTGACTCGTGAATCTAGCCAGAACAAATGGAAGAGGCTTTTGGACAAAGAAAATGGCCAAGCACGCGCACAGTGGAGCCTTTAAATAAAACCATGAATTTGCCTTAACCAGCTCTGTAGCTTCGGCTTTGGTATATTAAATAGTAATGTAATGTGTGTTTGATGTGTCTTAATTAAATGGTTTCTGTCGGAGTCTCTACAGTTCAGCCATTGTCTGCTACAACTACACAGCCACAGCAGACCTGATCCGAAAGCTAACAATCTGTTTCACAGCAATTAGCACGTTATTATGTTGGGATAATGTGTTTAAAGCACACCCAGTTGCGAGCACTCGTAATTCTAAGTACTTTTGGGTGAAACATTGGAGGCACCTCAGAGGTTTGCACCGATGTTGAGTAAAATGTAATTGATGGTGCAAATTTATCAGACTATGTTGGCACATTTTGACTTGAATAAATACGGTATTTAGGCAATCGTCCATTTTAAAATGTTGTTTTCTCACTGGTAATGCTGTACACATCCATTTTCATCCCAGACTGGATGCAAATTACAATGCAAAGAGGAAGTGGCGCAATGCAAACCTGCCCGTCAGCTGTGTTGTAGGTATAAGGCTCCAGGGTTGGGGTCACGATAAAGCGCGGTAGTCAGGGCAGTCTGCCACCATAGCCAACTGTGCCTGGACATGGTGGGTGCAAGAGGGGTTACTCGATCACTATGCCTTGTTTGTCGTTAGCCGTGTCATATCTGACCATGGGTTGCGTTTATTTTAGCTCGCGTGGAGTGGCTTGTTCTGGATGATGAGCGGCATTATCCAATTACATAAGAGACTTAATGATTGAAAATAAAGAGCTAGAGTGGGCAATAGGAAGAGGAGCATTGGGGAGATAGATGGAAAAGAAGTGGAAAAGACAAAAAAAGAACAGAAAAAAAAGAAACTGAAGAGGACAGAAAAAAACAAAGTGGAGTCAGGACGAAACAAAAATACGAGAAGGAGGAAATCAAAAATGGAGAAAGAAAGATAAACAGAAAGAAATACAGAAATGAAGAAAGAAGAAATGATGGGAAGCAGCACACATGAAAGTTACAAAATGGCATTTTTGATAGTTTATGTGCAGGATGGGACACCTTACTAAATATAACCAATCCTCCACTGCACAAAGATACCCTTGCACTCTGGTGCAAGGGTGCCTGCATTGGCGCTAAGTTGTAAACTCAAGGCTGCACCACATTCTTATAAATATGGTACAGCCTTGCGTTTCTGAAGTGGCGGAGTGTGTCGTTAAGCGCAGGAAGCTAATGACATGCTCCGCCACTTCATTGTACATATCCTCTGAAGAGTCTGACATGCCACAAACTTAGAAGTAGGACTACAGGTTGGCATCGACCAAGTGACACGGAAGATAGCGTTCACCCTCTGAAATACCACAGACATCGAGCGTCTAGGTGGAATTAAATGAAACGTTACATTAGTATCTATCATATGTATTTTGGAACACATGAAGCTCCACCCATCCCCAGGGTTGGATTGGTATTAGAAATTGACCCAGGCACGCTTATAAAGTGGCCTCCATTTGCATATTGCCTTTCCTCAAAACACTGCTTCAGCAAAGTTTTATAAACACCTGAAAACAAGTGAGGCTACTTCTGCTAAGGCCCCCTGCCCCCACTCAGTATGCACACATTATATGGTCGGCCCAGTGAGAGAAAGGGAGTGACACCTCTGCCCGTTGAGAAAAAGGAGGTACTGCCTTACCAATCTGCCCCTGCCCCTGCCTGTGTTCAGTCAACCTTCTCTTTTAAACTGGCTATGTGGCAGATGTGTGACACTTTTGCAAACCCTCTGGGGTTTTAATCAGTCCTTATGAGGCTACGCAATTTGCTACGCAATTTGCAACTCACTAGAGGATTAACTATATGCACTACGGAGACCAGCAGGCTCTGCGAGGAGCCAACGCCCAGGTGGGCGGGTACCAGGATATGAAATAAATAGTGCATCACGGCATTGCGCTGCTTGGACAAGTTTGCCTGTGAAAAAGTGCTTGGGAGCACGAAACGCGTCGGTGATCAGAACTTTGTCTTGCAGGGGGTAGCACCTACTACGTAGCAACTTCCTGAAATAAACGTTAAGACTACCAGCCTGTGCGTGAGGCTTTTCCAAGGGGGCAACTCTTTGTGTGTGGATAAAATATATGAATATATATATATATATATATATATATATATATATATATATATATATATATATATATATATATATATATATATATATATATATAATGTATTTATTTATTTATTTTTTTCTCGCTTCATTGATGCATTTTTGGCTCCGATTGTGAAGGATTTACCTTCATTTTTAAGAGACACGCAGGACTTCCTCCGTATCATGGACAGTGTCACCTGGGAAAGCGACATGCTATTAATAACACTTGATGTTGTAAATCTTTACACATGCATAGATCATGAGTAAGGACTGATGGCGACAAAGTGGTTCCTAGATAGGAAACATGAGAAGTATCGCACGCATAGCGAAATGATTTTATGCATGATTCGTTTTTGCTTATACAATAATTTTTCCGATTCTCTGGTCAACTTTACAGGCAAACAAGGGGAACTTCCATGGGATCGTACTTCTCCCCCAGCTACGTGAATTTATTCTTTGGCTGGTGGGAGAAGCACGAGGCCTGGGGAAGGAACAATGGCAGGACAGAATATTGATGTGGACTAGATACATCGATGATCTTTTTATTGTATGGCGCGGAGACAGAACCTCGGCTGAGGATTACATCTCCGCACTTAACAATAATAATCTGAACCTAAAATTCACGAGCACAATAAGTGAAAAAAGTGTATGTTATCTGGATTTAGAAGTGTTTGTGGATAATAACCATCTCCATACTAGACTTTACAGAAAGCCTACGGCTGGCAACGCCATACTACACGCGGCCGGCCACCATCCAAAAAGTCTAGTCAGTAACGTACCTTATGGCGAATTTTTGCGCCTAAAAAGGAACTGCTCAGCGGAAACAGACTATAGAGATGCCCAAAGTGATGCGAGAAGTAGATTTCAGGTGAGAGGCTACTCAAAACACTCACTAAATCAGGCAGCCGCTAAAGCAGATACCATCAACAGAAGGGATCTTTTGTTGGTAAAAGAGACGCAAGATGAAAGCGATCAGGTCAGAATGATCACCACCTTTAATGCGAAATCAGGTGATCTGGTACAGTCTTTTAAAAGAAACTGGCATATATTAAAAACAGATAACATCCTAAAAAGATCTATTTCCAAGAGACCTATGATGACATATCGGAAATGCCAGACATTATCAGATCACCTTGTCCATAGCCACTATACCCCCTTAAAAACAACTGTAACCACAAACAATGTCACTGGCTTTTTCCCGTGCCTACGATGTAAGGCCTGCAAGCCTAGCCAAAAAGTAAAAGAATATCCTGGTAGAACAGGAGAGAGCAAACCCAATAGAAAAATCGCGAAACATCTCAATTGTAATTCTGAGTTTACAATATATTGCCTGGAATGCCCTTGCAATAAACGTTATATAGGTAGCACCATCAAACCTACGAAACTTAGAATTCTGGAGCACATGAGGGCTATCGCGAACAATGATAAGACCTATCCGGTAGCCCGGCATTTTGCAGAATTCCACAAAAGCAATAGAGATCTGCTCAGGTTTTACTGCAAACAAAGACACTGCGCATAGCTGTATCATATGATTTTATAGCCCATACAGGGCTTCAAAAGACAACAAGAAAATGAAACAACTGATGTGGAAATGTAAATATTCAATGCAACTATAGGGGATACACCCCTATATAATTAATTCTGAGAAGTAGGAAGTGATTCCCCTGTTTCTCAAATGTAAATATGATTAAATATTATGATACAGTAGAATAGTGTGCACTAAAAGAATTGAAAGTTTGTCAAAGTCACCTTTTTTAACTTTGCCCTTAAGCACTTTATTTACAGCCATTTTTTCCAAATGTAAATAGTTGTAAATACTACACTACAAGATGGCCGCCGTTTCCATGTCGAATACCATCATTTATGTTCACGAAATGAAATGAAGCGGTTGGTTTAAAATGGCTTCGGTAATCTTGCACAAACTGACACTGACGAAGCTAACTGGCGAAACGCGTCTGTCAGGGGTGAAGGGGGGTTTGGAAATGAATAAATCTTAAAAACAACATATTAACATCGGACGGCTTGCCGTTTTTTTGACCTGCATTGGTTGGATCGTGTGGACATATATATAGTTAGGATTTTTTTGAACAGGGATTTCTGAAAATTCTATGTTGAATAACTTTGGCGTTGATGGACGGAATTGGCTGAAATTTTCAGGAAAATGGCACATTTTGTTTCTGAGCGTCCCCTGGAAGTTTGAGGGGGTTTCGTCAAGCGGGGGCCGAGAAAAAAGGGGGGTCCCAAAACATGTTTTAACATTGAGTTTTCCATTGGGCGGTTGGACTCACTTTTAGCTCGAACGGCTGAATGGATTTCTATGAAACTTTGCAAAATTGTAGAGACTGTTTGCCCGATGTGCTTTTGCTAGGTCTCAAGATATGTGCTCCAGTGGATTTTGAGAAATTAACGTTCAAAAAAATATATATATCTGTGACAGCGTCCCGTTTAGCGCCCCGGTTCGCGTACCAGACGCGTAACGGAACTTCGCGAGGAGAAGCGGATTGGCTCTCCGGTGACTCTCAACATTCTAAACAGTCCGGAGCGGCCTCCATCTTGTCTCTCGGTAGGATCGAGAGACAAGAGGTGGAAATAAACAAAGGGGGAAATGAATGAAAGGGGCAAGGTAGACCCCTCCTGACCCCCTAGGATTGATGTGGGGGCTATTAAAGGGCCCAGCGGGGCAAAAAAATAAAATATTTTTTTTTTCGATTTTTCTCAATTGTAATTCTGAGTTTACAATATATTGCCTGGAATGCCCTTGCAATAAACGTTATATAGGTAGCACCATCAAACCTACGAAACTTAGAATTCTGGAGCACATGAGGGCTATCGCGAACAATGATAAGACCTATCCGGTAGCCCGGCATTTTGCAGAATTCCACAAAAGCAATAGAGATCTGCTCAGGTTCTACTGCAAACAAAGACACTGCGCATAGCTGTATCATATGATTTTATAGCCCATACAGGGCTTCAAAAGACAACAAGAAAATGAAACAACTGATGTGGAAATGTAAATATTCAATGCAACTATAGGGGATACACCCCTATATAATTAATTCTGAGAAGTAGGAAGTGATTCCCCTGTTTCTCAAATGTAAATATGATTAAATATTATGATACAGTAGAATAGTGTGCACTAAAAGAATTGAAAGTTTGTCAAAGTCACCTTTTTTAACTTTGCCCTTAAGCACTTTATTTACGGCCGAGAAAAAAGGGGGGTCCCAAAACATGTTTTAACATTGAGTTTTCCATTGGGCGGTTGGACTCACTTTTAGCTCGAACGGCTGAATGGATTTCTATGAAACTTTGCAAAATTGTAGAGACTGTTTGCCCGATGTGCTTTTGCTAGGTCTCAAGATATGTGCTCCAGTGGATTTTGAGAAATTAACGTTCAAAAAAATATATATATCTGTGACAGCGTCCCGTTTAGCGCCCCGGTTTGCGTACCAGACGCGTAACGGAACTTCGCGAGGAGAAGCGGATTGGCTCTCCGGTGACTCTCAACATTCTAAACAGTCCGGAGCGGCCTCCATCTTGTCTCTCGGTAGGATCGAGAGACAAGAGGTGGAAATAAACAAAGGGGGAAATGAATGAAAGGGGCAAGGTAGACCCCTCCTGACCCCCTAGGATTGATGTGGGGGCTATTAAAGGGCCCAGCGGGGCAAAAAAATAAAATATTTTTTTTTTCGATTTTTCGCGGTGGAAGCGCTACCCGGTACGCGAACCAGGTAGCTCACCGGTAGCGTAACGGGAGTCCGCCATCTTGTGTTTCGGATGAATTTAGTCACAAGATGGAGGATAAACAATGTTGGGAATGGGTATAAGGGGGCATGGGAGACATATCCTGACCCCCTAGGTTTTCTGAGGGTGGCTGAGGAGGCCCATATATGTAAAAAAAACAACTTTTTTTCATATTTTCGCACGGTTAGCGCCCGGTCCGCGCACCGGGTAGCGTTCCGGAAAGCATAACAAGGGAAAAACCAAGGGAAATAGTAAAATAATATTTTAGAGTGCTTTGAGGTAGGGTAGCTCTAAATAGAGCTGTTGTGTTGTGTGGGTGATGTAAGTACCAACATGTAGGTACCAATGAAGAGTCTAAAATTCAATGTACACCGTCTCCTCTGTAGATATTTTGTATGTTCTAATATGGGTTATTTAAATGTAAATGTGTGGAAAAGCACTTCATGCTTTAAAGCAATTGTATTTTTGAACTGATTGTTATTTCCTCTTAGTCCTCCTCTTTGTTTTTTCCCCCACACTCTTCTTCAGCATGATAGTTGATAAATTTGTTCCCTCAAAAAATTTATATACATAAAAAAATTATATTAAATACATATAAAATACATTTTTCCTTTAAAAGAAGAATACATTTTACAGCTTTTGATATTTGCTATTATCTATTTGCTGTCATCAGTGATATCACTGACCATGTCATGAATGATGTAATATGTGACATGATCAGCAGTGGATTGCGGGTGCGCGATATATAGTTAGTGCAACTGACTATATATGCGAATTTCAATGGTTTTGTGTGAGTAAAATAAGGTTTTGTAATTGCTAATTACTAACTATATATGGTCTATAACCTATGGCTTTTTCAGTGATAGTTATAGTTATAGTTAGGATTATTTTCAATAGGAAAATCGCAACATTCTATTGGGAATAACTTTGGCGCCGGTTGAGGAATCTGCCTGAAAGTGTCCTCAAATTTGCCTCGCCGCGCTCCGGTCCTTCCCTGGAAGTTTGGGGGGAATTCGTCAAGCGGGGGTGGAGATAAAAGGGGGTCCCAAAACGTGTTTTCCCCATGTTAATTTCCATAGGGCGGTCGACCTCACTTTTAGCCCGAACGGCTGAATGGATTTCCAACAAACTTGGCAAAATTGTAGGGACTGGTAGCCCGATGTGCCTTTGCTATGTCTCAAGATATGTGCTCCAGTGGATTTTGAGTAATTTTGGTTCAAAAAAATATATATATCTATAAGCGCGCCCCGGTACGCGCACTGGGGCGCTAACCAGCGCGCTACGCGAGTTCGAAGCTCGGAAAGCTGATTGACTGTCGGGTGTCTGTAAACATTCCAAACAGTCCGGAGCAGACACCATCTTGTGTCTCGGTAGGATCGAGACACAAGAGGTGGCAAAAACAAAGGAGGAAATGAGCAAAAGGGGGCAGGGTAGACCCCCCTGACCCCCTAGGTTTGATGTGGGGGCCATAAAAGGGGAGCGCCCAGCACACGCACCGGGGAGCGGACCGGGGAGCGTACCATGGGGAAAAAAGAATGACAGAGTTTTTTAAAAATGAAGCCTTTTTTTATAAATTGGAGGTAGTTCTAAAAAGAACTGTTTTTTTTCTTCTTTTTGTTGTTTTATATTTTTTTTAATGTTTTATTGAACATTTTGTACTTTTTTTGGCTTTTATGAACTATTTTATATTTTTTGATATTTTTATGGGGAGAAACAAAAACAGGGAATTGTAAACGGCTCAACTGGAGCAAAAATAAATCAGGAAAAAATTATGTTTTTTTGGGGCAATTGTGGTTGTCACCAGCAAGGAGGATGAGCTTTATGCTCTGCTCACCATAGGTGATGGTCTTACCACCAAAAATACATGTGATCCTGAATTCCTCAAACCGTGGTTTTATGCAACGGATCATCTCACTTGTCTCTGGTCCCGATGGGGTGGGTTGCTTTCTTTTGGAGGTGCTGGGTGAAGATTGGTGAGGGTTACTGGCCAGTTCTCTCACCTCTGCCCTAGCATAGTTGTTGGGATGCTTGCGCTGCTTGTGCCTAATCATGGTGTTATTACCAAATGAATATTTCCGATTAGGCAAGTCACTTTTGGCGCATTCACTTTCTTCTTGCCCTCTGGGATGGAGAAAAACTCCCATACAATGTGCTGTTTGGGCCTATATGGGGTATTGTCTTCTGGCAGCCACCTCCTCTTCCTCTTCTTCTTGACCACCAATGTGATGTTGTGGTGGTCCTCTTGGTGGTGGTGGTGGTGGTGCAGATGCTCCAGCTGCTACTGCTACTGTAGCCATTTTAAAGTAGAAAATATTAGTGACAGATCTCCAAACAGGTCTTCCTCAGTCAAAGGACAAAGTCAGAATAAGGAAAAAAGGTGGGGTCTTTCATCATTTGAAAAAAAAAACTGGCCTGGACCAATGAAAAGTGTTATTTTCAGGTCACATGACCCGGGCTTTCATCATTTGGAAACCAAAACTGTTCTGCACCAATAAAAAGTGTTATTTTTAGGTCACAATGACCCGACGCGCTTACGCTACGTGCCCCCGGTCGCGCCCGGGGGCGCGGCCCTGGGCGCGTTGCGAAGCGCGTCAAATGCTTACGTTGCACGATCGTATGCGCTCGAGTGCTTCCGGGTGCGCTTACGCCGTGCGTATCACGCGGACGCGGCTACGCGATACGTCACAATGATGTTTTCGGTCGCGGCAATAGCGCTATCAGGACGCTCCCCGGTACGCGCCCCGGGGCGCGCCGGAAAACTGTGCTTTCCTGTGCGCTCACAGTTGTTGTTGGTTGTTGTAACTTGTATGGGTATCTCTATTTTTTAGAAAATGTTAGTTTCTTTTTTTTAATATGTGTTTCAAGGGTTACATTACACTGAAAGGAGGTCTGTCAGTCTGTCACAAGGATGGTGTCATCAGTGATGTCATGAGTAATGTCACTGACCATGTCATGAGTGATGTAATATGTGACGTCATCAGCAGTGCATTGCAGACGCGCAAGTTATAGTGAGTCCAACTAAGTATAACGTGGAATTTGAATGATTTTATGTCAGTAAAATTTCCAGCTAACTATAACTGGTTTGAAACTTATGGTTTTTTCAGTGAATTTACTAGTTTTTTTAAATGCTAATTCCTTACTATAACTGGTGTGAAACCTATGGTTTTTTCAGTGAATTTCTTTGGTTTTTTAAATGCTAATTCCTAACTATAACTGGTGTGAAACCTATGGTTTTTTCAGTGAATATATATATATATACATATATATATATGTATATATGAAGTACATCCAAAAGTACGACTCGCGCTGCTAGGTACTGAGCACCCCTCGCCGCAAACTGGACACCGACCCAAGTTAGTGCTTCAGAGTTGTTTATTTATCCCGAATGCCAAGATGCATTTCGCAGCCCACAGCCGCTTGCTCACTCAGTATATATATATATATATTCACTTAAAAAACCATAGGTTATAGACCATATATAGTTAGGGATTAGCATTTAAAAAACCTTATTTTACTCGCACAAAACCATTGAAATTCCATATATAGTTAGATGCACTAACTATATATCGCGGACCCGCAATCCACTGCTAATGATGTCACATATTACATCATTCATGACATGGTCAGTGACATCACTGATGACATCACTGATGACATCTCAAATGACATCACTGATGACATCACTGATGACAACACCCAGTGACTGTATGTTTCTGTAAAGTTAAAATATGTCTTACATATTGAAGAATGAGTGGATGTATAAGTGTCTGGATGAAGGATTTAGTAGGTGCATGACTGACTGTATGAGAGAATGATTAAATGTGTCTCACTGAGTGCATGGGTTAGTGATTAAAGTGTCTTAATTTGGCAATCATTATTTATGTTCTTCTGTAAACTGCTGCATGTTTAAATCAGTAGCTATATCATTAACTATATGGGTTATTGAATGGTTGCCCAAGTATTTGTATGGGAGACTGAGTATGTGTGTGGGTGGCTGGGAGGTGTATAACTCTGTGCATAGATGTGTGAGCAGTTGATTCCCTAGGTGTATGGGTTCAAAAGTGCATGTAGAAACAGCTGTATGGACAGTTGACTGTGTGCATGAGTATATTGGTGAGTGAATGGATATCTCAGTTCTACATGTTAAAGTAAGTACATATGTAAAACACACTCCATGTGAGAGTTGACATATATAAATAACTGAACATAAGAGCCAGTGAATGTGAGAGTGGCTGTATGAATCATTGTGAACTTGTATCAAGGATTGTATAAGAGAGTAAATATGTGTTAGTATATGTTTGAATAAGTAAGGTGTGTATAACTGTATAGTTGAGGAAATGGAGGTGGGATTGATTCTTTGCATGACTGACTAGGTGTGTGGGTAACTCCATGGATGTGTGACAGTCTGTGAGTGCCTGTTTACACTGAGTGTATCTAAGGTTATATTAGAGTCTGAAGATGTATTATCACATAAATGATATCATCAGTGATGTAATCAGTAATGTCAAATGAGATGTCAGTGATGTCATCAGTGATGTCATTTGAGATGTCATCAGTGATGTCATCAGTGATGTCATTTGAGATGTCATCAGTGATGTCATCAGTGATGTCACTGACCATGTCATGAATGATGTAATATGTGACATCATTAGCAGTGGATTGCGGGTCCGCGATATATAGTTAGTGCATCTAACTATATATGGAATTTCAATGGTTTTGTGCGAGTAAAATAAGGTTTTTTAAATGCTAATCCCTAACTATATATGGTCTATAACCTATGGTTTTTTCAGTGAATTTTCAAGGTTTTGTAAATGCAAATTCCTAACTATATATGGTCTATAACCTATGGCTTTTTCTGTGAATTTCATTGGTTTTTTAAAAGCTAATATCTATAGCTGTAAAATATATTCTTTATTAAGTGACGTATCACGTAGCCCGTGAGACGCCTCATGATGCATCGCATAACCGTGACGTATCGTCTCTGCAGCGCAAACCAAACCCAAAACGTAAGCGCGCCAGAACACGCTTAAAGATATATATATATTTTTTTAACCTTAATTAGACAAAATCCACACGTGCACATATCATAAACGTTCAAAAAACACAATATGTCGGACTCCCGTTACGCTGCCGGTTAGCTGCCCGGTTAACGTACCAGGAAACACCTTTACCGCGAAAAATCGCAATTTTTTCACCCCCCAGGGAACTTTAATAGCCCCCTCATCAATCCTAGGGGTTCAGGAGGGGTTTGCCTTACCCCTTTCATTCATTTACACCTTTTTTTTTTCCACCTCTTGACTCTCGATCCCACAGAGAGACAAGATGGCGGCCGCTCCAGACTGTTTACAATGATAACAGCCAATCAGCTTCTCCTCAGACTTCCGTTACACTGCCGGTTAGCTGCCCGGTTAGCTGCCCGGTTCGCGTACCAAGACGCGTCTCTACGGCGAAAAAAACAGAATTTTTTTTTTTTTTTTTGGGCCCAGCGTGGCTCTATAATATCCCCTCATCAATCCTAGGGGGGCAGAAGGGGTCTACCTTGCCCCTTTCCTTCATTTCCCCCTTTGTTTTGGCCTCCTCTTGTCTCTCGATCCTACCGAGAGACAAGATGGCGGCCGCTCCGGACTGTTTACAATGTTGACAGCCAATCAGCTACTCGTCAGACTCCCGTTACACTGCCAGTTAGCTTCCCGGTTAGCTGCCCGGTTCGCGTACCAAGACGCGTCTCTACGGCGAAAAAATTGGATTTTTTTTTTTAATTTTTTTTTTGGGCCCAGCGTGGCTCTATAATATCCCCTCATCAATCCTAGGGGATCAGAAGGGGTCTACCTTGCCCCCTTTCCTTCATTTCCCCCTTTGTTTTGGCCTCCTCTTGTCTCTCGATCCTACCGAGAGACAAGATGGCGGCCGCGCCGGACTGTTTAGAATGTTGACAGACACCGGAGAGCCAATCAGCTTCGCTTCGCAAAGTTCCGATACGCGAAAAGTAAGCGGACCGGAGCGCAGCCCGGAGCGCTGTTACAGATATATATCTTGTTTTAAACGTTAATTTCTCAAAATTCACTGAAGCACATATATTGAGACCTAGCAAAGGCACATCGGGCTAACAGTCCCTACAATTTTGCCAAGTTTCGTGGAAATCCATTCAGCCGTTCGGGCTAAAAGTGAGTCCAACCGCCCTATGGAAATTAACATGGGAAAAACGTGTTTTGGGACCCCCCTTTTTTCTCGGCCCCCCCTTGACGAACCCCCCCAAATTTCCAGGAGCTGCTCAGAAACAAAATGTGCCATTTTCCTGAAAATTTCAGCCAATTCCGTCCACAAACGCCAAAGTTATTAGACATAGAATTTTCAGAAATCCCATAGGGAAAAAATCCTAACTATATATACCTACTGGCTATCGCCAGTAGGTAATATATATATATATATATATATATATATATATATATATATATATACTGAGAAACCAAAGGTTACAGGAACACTATAGTTAGGCTCAGGTTTCACTCGTACAGAACCAGTGAAATTCAACAGTTATAGTTAGCTGAGTTAATTATAACTTGTGCGCCCCACAATGCACTGCTTATGACCTCGTATATTGCATCACTCATGACATGGTCACACAATTCCTTATGCAATTTCCATAGGTTTTTTTTTTAACAGCTCTACAGCCAAATCGGATATTCAGAATGATATCAAATTTGTCAGAATGCTAGATCTTTAGCCATAAAGTGTGCTTTTTGTGATTTGGCATAAACTGTTTAGTAGTTTGGGAGATGTTAAGGTTAAAAATGTGTAGCGATCTGGACAGTTGGGCTCACAGGCACCCAAATGAAAAAAAAACATTCTGATTGGCCCTGAGATCCCTTTATCCCTTCGGTGATCTTGCTCCTGCAAAAGCAAACTCTCCCTCTTGATCTCACAGCTGAGCTAAAATGTTGTGACTGCCATTACAAGACTCAAATACCATGTTACGGTTTCCTGAAAAAAAAAAATATATGATATACAGGGGCAAGGTAAGGGTACACTGACCACCTGGACCATGTTGCATGGATCCCACAGGGACACCCATTGGGGTCAATAAAAAAATAAAACAGGGGGCGCCGAAATTCTGCAAAACAACCCACAGGAGCCAGTGTTGACCCAAAGACTCCCAGGGGTGAGATTGGACACACAGCCTTGCTGCAGGCAACTGTAGCCACACCCCCATCTCACAGACAGACAAAGGCCACATGTGGTGGGGGGGTGGCTGATTGTGGGTGGTTGGGCTTATAACCTGGCTCTGGCGGAGGGCTTGTAATGATTAGATATGGTAATATAATCTTACTTTGCCTTAAACTCTAGAAATTCACTGGGAAAAACCAAAGGTTTTAATGATGTTATAGTCAGTTGAAAATTTCAAGTAAAATTAAAAAAATGGTAACTAAAAAAACACTGAAATTCACCAGTTATAGGTAACTAAAGTAACTATAACTTGTGCCCTTGCCATGCACTGCTTATGACCTCCCATTGCAACTTTCGTGACATGTTCTATTAATTTAATGATAACATTATTGATGACAACTAAAATTACATCTTTGATGAAATCATTGTGCATAGCAAGAATGCAATTTATATTTACTTGGGTCAGCTATACCTTGTGAATTTCAGGGCTTTTTATTAGGTTAAAACTTGTACTTTTTAGGTCGAGCATTCCGGTCCTCTTGTATATACTTTAGTACTTTAGTATATACTTATATGTGTATGTACTTTGTCGGCTCTGGAGATCAGCCCTAGGACTTTCCTTCTTCCGCTTAGGGACTTTTTTTCTGTTCAATTGCCTCTATTCAACTGTCTTGGTAGAAAACAACCAGCAGAGGTCAGTAAAATACCAGAATTGCTTTCTGCTGAGGGACTTTCTTTTTTTATTGCTCTGTCCATAAGCTGTATTTAACTTTCTTCATAGAAAATGACCACCAGAGGTCAGTGAAATACCAGAATCGCTTGAGCATTCTCTAGATTCCAGTCCATAGAAATTGTCTTCCACAAGCATCCATAGACAATAATATTTATTTCCAAATCTGTTTTTTTCAGTAATATGACCACCAAAGGAACTGATTTTACATTAAAAACAGAGCTTTGGACTATACCATTTCCTGCCATATGTTCCATACCTTGGGTTGCCACGCAGTTTGGTGCTTACTTTCCCTCCATGTTAAAGAACAGTACATGTTTCAGCACCCAGGCTAATGTGCTGCATAGCTAAATACATATAAGGTTCCAAAGACGAGCCTGATAGCATTGCAAATCTTGTTTACTGATGTTTTCACCTCCTATAACATCACTGTAGCTTTTGGTTTTTCAGTGAAAAAATATATATATTTTTTGACTGTCAAAATAATACAATTATTTTTAACATTAGTTCCTGTGTTCCTGTGTGGAGTTATTTTATTTCCTTGCCTCCCTTGCTTTCTATGTCCGGGTGTGGCAAAACCTGTGAATCGTTACGTAACATTTATGACTTGCTCCAAGGCTAAGCTAGAGTAACTTTCCACCTGTTGTGATACCTTTAGTGCTGTAGTAACTTCAGAAGTGTAGTGTGTGAATAGCAATGTGTTTACTCTTTTGTGGGAGTGTGTTTATTTTAGCACTGTCCTCCCAAAACCCTTCCTTAAATGTCCCTAAACACCTTCCACTTACTAGTAAGCATCCCTCACACTTACTATTCAAATGTGTATCTGCCTGTGCAGAGATCTCTGCCATTGTGGCAGGAATCTCTGCTTACATAAGTTAGGAGAAGTAGGGGCGGAAGTCTCTGCACTGCGATTTGACAATGGTATTACATGAGTAGTATTATTGTAGAACGCCTTTACTGCCATCTATACAAAGCCATTTAGCATTTGCAAAACTTGTGATTTTCTAAATCACAGGATTTTCAACTGCTAAATGGCTTTTTAGTAAGTAATATACCCATTTTGAAATTCCGTAAGAGGTTACGAATTAAAAAAAGAATCTTGAAATGCATTACAAACTGCTATTTGGAAACTATTCATAATGCAATGTTTTTTAATGTTTTTGGGCCGAACTTGGCAAAACATTGAGAAGATAATGACTCACACGTTGGGGTGGTATCCAGTATGCAAAGGGTGTGGTGTAACCTTGGGCAGAGAGCTCCGCTCCGCCGTGGAGTGTGTGGAAATTTACCTACTCCGCGTTCCGCGGAGAACACGGGGTAGGTAAATCTCTGCACACTCCGCGGCGAAGTGGAGTAGGCCAGCCCCCACCTCCCACCCGCCCTATTTACAAATAATACAACTTATAGAATGCCTTAATAATAAGTAAACAGAACTTCACCTTAAGTTGCTGCGTCCCTGGGCATCCCTCCTCCTCTTCATCCCATTCTCACTGAAAACTGCGCATGCACGGGTGCCCGCACAAGTGGCGTAGCGTAGCGCCAATGATTTTTTTTCTCAATTCTGTGGCGCTCCACGTAGCCCCACTATGCCCACTACGCCTAGGATTAGTGTGGTGTTCCATTGGGACCCGCTTAACCTTTTGTGAGTTTTGAAAAAAAAAGGTTTGTTGGGAGTAGACAGTTGCAATATCAACTCTTAAGCAATGTTTTTTTTTAACTTAAATGCAGACCCGTTTCCTTTAGGGGAAAAGGGCTGCATTTAAAATATGCACTTTATTAAAATGCAATCACCAACATGGTCTACTAACAGTAGCAGGCTGGAATCTCTATGTTTGCATCGGATCACTGACATAATATCGATTACACAAATATAGAACTACCTAAATATCAAGTAAAAAAGTATAGAATACAAAAATAGCAACTTCCTATCTCCAAACAGGTAAGTACAAAAATATTGAATCAAAAATATCATTGTAAAAAACTATAGATAGTCAAAATATCGATTTTTTTAAATGCTTTAAAGTAATTAAAAATTAATGAAATAATAAATATAATTAACTTAAACATACTTAAAATACTTAAATAACATTAAAATTTTTTGCAACAATAAGGCGCCGCACTCAGGAAGTTGATTTTCTTTTTACAATGTATTCAACAGAGCCCAGTCTGCACACCGACGCGTTTCAGCCTTGCGGCCTTGGTCAAAAAAAAATATATATATATATACACGTAATATTAATAAAAAATATAAAATATTTTTACTGTAGGATAGCGGAAACAGTAAAATGTACTATTAGAACTCCAGTGAGTGCAACAGTAGACAAAGCCTTGGATAGAGATGGGGTAAAAATTACTATTCCCACTCCAGTGAGTGCAACAGTAGGGAAAGCGTTGGATAGCGGGAGGGTAAAAATTACTATTCCCACTCCAGGGAGTGCAACACTAGGGAAAGCGTTGGATAGCGTAGGCATAAAATTTACTATTCCCACTCCAGTGAGTGCAACAGTAAGGAAAGCATTGGATAGCGGGAGGGTAAAAATTACTATTCCCACTCCAGATAGTGCAACAGTAGGGAAAGCGTTGGATAGCCTAGAGGTAAAAATTACTATTCCCACTCCAGTGAGTGCAACAGTAGGGAAAGCATTGGATAGCGTAGGGGTAAAAAATACTATTCCCATTAAAGGATAGCGGAAACAGTAAAATGTACTATTAGAACTCCAGTGAGTGCAACAGTAGACAAAGCCTTGGATAGAGTAGGGGTAAAAATTACTATTCCCACTCCAGTGAGTGCAACAGTAGGGAAAGCGTTGGATAGCGGGAGGGTAAAAATTACTATTCCCACTCCAGTGAGTGCAACACTAGGGAAAGTGTTGGATAGCGTAGGGGTTAAAATTGACTATTCCCACTCCAGAGAGTGCAACAATAAGGAAAGCGTTGGATAGCGTAGGCATAAAATGTATCATTCCCACTCCAGTGAGTGCAACAGTAGGGAAAGCATTGGATAGCGGGAGGGTAAAAATTACTATTCCCACTCCAGAGAGTGCAACAATAGGGAAAGCGTTGGATAGCGTAGAGGTAAAAATTACTATTGCATTGGATAGCGTAGGGGTAAAAAAAACTATTCCCATTTCAGAGAGTGCAACAGTAGGGAAAGCGTTGGATAGCGTAGGCATAAAATCTACTATTCTCACTACAGTGAGTGCAAGAGTAGGGAAAGCATTGGATAGCAGGGGGATAAAAATTACTATTCCCACTTCAGAGAGTGCAACAGTAGGGAAAGCGTTGGATAGCGTAGGGGTAAAAATTACTATTCCCACTACAGTGAGTGAAACAGTTGGGAAAGCATTGGATAGCGGGAGGGTAAAAATCACTATTCCCACTCCAGAGAGTGCAACAGTAGGGAAAGCGTTGGATAGCGGAAGGGTAAAAATAACTATTCCCACTCCAGAGAGTGCAACAGTAGGGAAAGCGTTGGATAGCGAAGGCATACAATTTACTATTCCCACTCCAGTGAGTGCAACAGTAGGGAAAGCATTGGATAGCGGGAGGGTAAAAATTACTATTCCCACTCCAGAGAGTGCAACAGTAGGGAAAGTGTTGGATAGGGTAGGGGTAAAAATTACTATTCTCACTCCAGAGGGTGCAACAGTAGGGAAAGCGTTGGATAGCGTAGGGGTAAAAATTACTATTCCCACTCCAGAGAGTGCAACAGTAGGAAAAGCGTTGGATAGCGTAGGCATAACATTTACTTTTCCCACTCCAGTGAGTGCAACAGTAGGGAAAGCGTTGGATAGCGGGAGGGTAAAAATTACTATACCCACTCCAGAGAGTGCCACAGTAGGGAAAGCGTTGGATAGCGTAGGGGTAAAAATTAGTATTCCCACACCAGAGAGTGCAACAGTAGGGAAAGCGTTGGATAGCGTAGGGGTAAAAATTACTATTCCCACTCCAGAGAGTGCAACAGTAAGGAAAGTAAATACTTCATATATGAATACAAATAAATTAAATATTAATACCAATTACAAATTAATTAAAAGTAATTAACCAATTCATGTAATATAATAATTAATCAATTAAAAATACAAATAAAAAAGTATTATTAAAAATTATTACCTATTAATACAAATTATTTACGATTTTGACAATTAATTATTAACAATTAAAACATAATTAAAAAATACAACAACAAAAAACCAATAAATAAATTAAAATATTCAATTAATCACAATTAAATTACTTCCCACCCTATTCCCTCATAAACACACAACCCACAACAGAAAATAAATTAATGAAATTAACATAATTATCAATTAATCAATTAATTAAAATGAATTTCCAATTATGTTTAAAATAATTACCAATTAAAAATGTAAATAACAATTAATTGAAAATAAATACCAATAAATACATTAAAAAATGTAATTATTTATAATTAAATTACTCCCCACACTATTCCCCTATAAACCCACAACCCGCTACAGAACTATATACGCAAAAATGAAATACAATAAAATTATTTTAAATAAATTATAAAATAAATATGCACTTTTCACACATATACTAACATATAAAATACCTTGAAAAAATTGGATATTATTAAAAAATTGATATTAACTTACTTACCTCAAATTCGATATGTTTGTTGTCTATATTCTGTCCATTCTATATTTTTGTTGTCTATATTCTGTCCATTCAATATTTTGCCCATTCTATATTTTGGATTCGATATTACTGCTATTCTATTCGATATTTTTGTAGTCTATATTGTGTCCATTCGATATTGTGTCCATTCTATGTTTTTAAATCGACATTAAAGCAAATCGATATTAAAAACTCGATATTTTGAGTGGATACCGTTTGCATCCTATGGTAGTGAATCATAATATGTGACCTATATCATGAATAATGAGATAAATTGAATTGAGACATTATGATTCAGAATTTTGTAAATAAACCTCTTAGTACAAAGGTCCATGAGTTTATTTTACCAGATGCAAAATTGAGGAAATTGGTCTAAAGTGGAGAGACGAGAAATCAATATGGGTTGTAATATCTTACAAGCGTTATTTAAGGTGTGTAATGACATGTTAGAGGGATGTTGAGTGAAAGACAAAAATTCTAAAACAGTAAAGAGTTGAACAAAAAATACTTCTAAGTCCACCCACAAAGGATATTGATGTAAATTATTTTCATGTTAAGAATTGACTGAATGTTTTAGGAAGAAACCGGTATGATATGATTGAAAATTGTGAAGGTTAAACCCTCCTTCTTGCTTAGTACGTTGAAGTATGAGATTTTTGATTATTCCATAAAAAAGATAGTTTTATAAAAAAATAAATAAAAGGCAGGATATATTTGGGATTTTATTGTGTCTGAGATTTTTAAGGGAGAAGAAAGAGTATTGAAGTCAATCGAAACAGTATCTTTCACAGAATTAGTGAACCAAAAACCTATTTTTTTTTTTTGGTAGAGTTCCAAGGAAAATTTGCATATGTAAATTCAACTTCAAAACACTGTTTATTAAGTAGAAGAATTTCACACTTGTCAGCATTAAGTTTCTAGCCAGAATGTTTTCCAAAATGGAAACTGTTTCGAAGAAAGATTTTAAAGAGGAGCCGGGAGAAGTCATATATAAAAGAATGTCATCCCCATACACTGAACATTTGATGTATATCTCCATGTTTAAAGCCATATATATTGGTGTTCTGTCTTACTCCTCTATGAAGAGAAAAAGATGAAGTTAAACCATTAACAAAGACTGATGCTTTAGGAAAAGAATATCGAATGGATTTTAAGGTAATATATTTTTGACCAAATCTGAACCAAGTGCGTGTAGGAAAAAGAAACCTCCAGTGAATACAATCACAAGCCTTCTCATCGTCAAGAGATATAGCTGCTAATGAGGTTGAGTATGTTTTAGATTTACTTAAAATGTTGAAAAAAACTTCTGGTGTGATCCACAAGATGATGGCCTTTAATGAAACCCAATTGTTCTTAACCTATTACAGTGGTAAGGAAGAGGATCCAAACAAAGTGTAAGGATTTTAGGAAAGATTTTAGAATCAGAGCTAGCAAATTTAATAATTTTTACTTAATCTTCGATCAATAATCTTTACATAATGTGAAGTCCTTACCTTCTTTGGGAATAAGACAAATTAAAGTGTCTTAAAAGGTACCGGAGGCTGAATTGGTCCTAGTAAAAGATAGAAAAAATTTATGTACTTTAGGGGCTAATGTTTTTGAAAAATGGTTGTAAAATTCAATGGAGAAGCCATCTGTTCCAGGAGATTTATTTTTTGATAGAGGTAATTGCTTTGTGAATATCTTTGAGTGAGATATCAGCCTCAAGAAAATAAATATCTGGGTTTAAGTGAAATTCTTTTTGAATTGAGGGTGTAAGTATTGATCAATATCGACATGAGACAGATAAGTTTCTGGGGTATGAAGATTTTTGTAATAATCAGAACATTTGGTTAATATGTCATCATCTTTAGTTACTGGGATTTCACCATTATGTAACATTGTTTAAATTTTAACCTGTGTTTTTCAACTTGACATAATTCACTATGAGTTTACCTGCTTTGGTTTGCCCTCCATATTATTTAGTGCTTGACCTGAGAAGGTAAGAAGCAGCATTGTCTGTGGAGGTTTTGTTGTATTATAATTTAGCTTTAACTAATTCATCTAGATATACTTGGATTTGGATGGAAAATAGGTTTATTCTAAGAATTTAATATGCTTCATAATGCAGAATGCCTTTTTAGCATTTGTTTTCTTCTCATTTGAGACATATAATAAAATACAGGCACATGAGGCAGCTCTAAAAGCATCCCAAATCGTTTAGAAGGAAGGGCTCTCTGATGGTTGCAGTGAATCATCTATGCGTGGAGGAGGAGATAAAATTAGTTTTAGAAGAGCAATCCAAAAATGGGTCTAAGACAATATTATATTCTACCCTCAAGATTTGTCATCTATAATAGACACCAAATGATTTGTAATGGTGGGCCTGAATGATTTATGTAAATGTGTGGGTAAATAAACATTGAAGATTGTTATTGGTATTGGTATGTTATTAATGGTGAGTTGTAAAAGTACCCATTGACCTTTTGTGTCCATTTTGTGTGATAGCAACATAGCATCTAAAGTTTTTTACACAGGACAACAACTTCATTAAGTTTACTGATCCCTGGTAATGAAAAGCATATCCTACCAAATTATGAATACGTTTTCGAACTTCTTTGTCAATGACATGCGTTTCTTGGAGTAAAGCAACATCTGGAAAGGGGCGACCACTCGGTCCCCCCGAACGTATGGCAGAGTGCCTCGATCCCCCCGGGAAGCCATTTAGGGCGGGAGGCGCGTCTCGGCTGGTATGCCCGAAGCGGCGTAGCCGGGGCGCGCTTTTTCCCGCCCTAGAGTGGGCTGGCCTAGACACTGACGCGGCTGGCCACGCCCTCGGGGCAGGCAGGGGCGGGTTTACGCACGCCCTGAAGATGGATAAAAAGGGACGCAAGACCAGAAGACAGCCTCTTGTTCCTGTGCTCTGAAGCTGCACCACCTCGCTGCACGTGAGCTCGAGACGGAACGAAGAGCCAATTTTGAGCGTTTTAATCGTTCTTGTTTGTTTTACAGTTACTTTGTTGGAGAATGCCGAAGAAGGTGGGAAAGCGCATGACGACTGACCAGATGCTTCGTGTTCTCATGAAGGAGATGTCCGAGCTAAAGAAGCGGGTGGACAAGAATGAGGAAGGGGGTCCAAAACGTCCTTTGGCGGGAGCAGCCCCGGGGGGGAAAAGGCCCAGGAGGGGGGCAGCGGGTGAAGACATCCCGGGTCCCAGTGCCCCGCTAGAGGCTCCAACTCCCGTGCCGGAGGAGGGGAATCCAATTCCCGTTGTGGTCACCCCCGTGTCCGAGGATGATATGCCGCCCGAGTTGGCAGCACAATTGGCAGCGTGGTTGGGTAAAGGTAACGAGGGCGCCACGGCTGTCGATGCGCAGGCGCTGATGAAGCAATTGCGTGAGAAAAGGGAAGCAGCCAAGGTGCCCGTGCCGGCTGCAGTAGGGGACAAGACACCAGGGACGATTGCGACCACAGAGGCAGCGTCAGGTGCAGGTAAGCGGCCATTGCCGATCGCGAGGGATGAGTCAACCCCCTCGCGAAGAGAAAGGTTGGGGCAACATGTTCCTTTGTCAATTAAGGAAAAGATTTGGGCGGGGGAGTATGTGAACATTTTCTCACTGCTTGTTGATCATTATGAGGTAGAGCATGTAAAGAGTCAGAAGGATCTCATGCATCCGAGTGTTTGGCGCGCAAAAATGGCCGCCTTTAAAGTGAATGAGAATATCGGCAATTGGGGCAATGCTTGGGGAATCTTTACATCAATCTTGGGGGAACGTAGACCTGAGTTGCTTTCCGAGTTCCCAATCTATCAATCACGAATCATGGGGTACTCGACATCGCACCAGGGTAATCATTGGTTCTGTTACGATAATCTGTTCAGAAAAGAAAAGGAGCATAATAAAAGTTTAACCTGGGATTGTTATGATGCCTTGACTTGGGATAAAATGAAGGAGTCAGGGATGTTAAAAATGCCGTTGGTAGGAAGTAATGTTGGCGAATCCTCCCGGCAATATGCGGGGACGCCCTTTCGATCAGGTACGGGTACCGACGAGTACTCGAAACCTGCCGGCAGTACCGGGAAAAAGGGTTTCTGCTTTAATTTCAACAGGGGTAAATGTACTAGACCCCAGGGATCGTGTAAATTCAAACATGAATGTAGCGGTTGTGGGTCGTCCCATCCTGAGTCCTCGTGCAGAGCCAGAACGGGTGATAATGGGGGGAGAGGAGGTGCCAAACAGGTCTAATATAGTCCGAGGGGCGCCTTTACCTACCCCGATTGATACCCTGGCGATGATTCCCTGGCTCAGTGAATACCCGGATCGTACTTCTGCTGGGGTGCTGCGGAACGGTTTTTCGTATGGTTTCCGCATCCCGGTAGGGGACTTTCAGGGTGTGGAAAAGTGTAAAAATCAACTTTCCGTCCTGCAGCATACGACCGTGGTACAGGATAAGATCCGAAAAGAGGTGACTCGAGGTCGGGTCGCCGGCCCGTTTAGTGTACCCCCGGTCCAGAATTTTGTTTGTTCTCCCTTAGGGGTAGTCCCCAAGAAAGACCCCGGTGAGTTCCGACTGATTCACAATTTATCAGCTCCGCGAGGTCTTTCCGTAAATGATGCAATCAATCCAGAAGTGTGTTCGGTGTGGTACGCATCCTTCGATGAGGCCGTAGCCATTTTGAATCGCCTGGGGCCCGGGGCGCTGATGGCGAAGTCAGATATCGAGTCAGCGTTCCGATTGCTCCCGGTACACCCAGACGACCAGCGTCTCCTAGGATTCATGTTTCAGGGTTGTTATTACATGGATAGGTGTATGCCAATGGGGTGCTCTATATCCTGTGCTTATTTTGAGAAATTCAGTAGTTTTCTACAATGGGTCTTCACAAAGAAAACAGGTTTCCAAGATGTAATGCACTACCTTGATGATTTTCTGTTTCTTGGGGCAGCCGGGGATCTTGAATGTGGCCGGGCCTTGGCCGAATTTTGTGTGTTAATGAAACAGTTTGGTGTGCCATTGGCGCCGGGTAAAACAGTGGGTCCTACGACTTGCCTCGAGTTTCTGGGGATCGAGTTGGACTCCATTGAAGGGTGTTTCCGTTTGCCAGGTGAGAAAGTGTTGAAGTTCAGGGCTGCGCTGCAAGTGTGTATAAATGCATCTAAAGTTACGCTGCAACAATTACAGCAGTTGGTGGGACAGTTGAATTTTGCCCTGAGGGTAATACCAATGGCCCGCCCCTTTTCCCGTTCAATTGCCCAAGCGATGGTCGGCCTTAAAGAGTGCCATCATCGCACAAGACTATCGGCCGAGATCCGCCAGGACATGCGTATTTGGTTAGCATTTCTGGCGGACTTCAATGGTAGAATCGTCTGGAATGAACCAGCCGTGTCTTCTGAAGAGCTGGGGCTGTGGACAGATTCAGCAGGAAGCATAGGTTTTGGCGCCATCTTCGGCACCAAATGGTCGGCGCGAAGATGGCCGACATGGTGGCATGAGAATGGTCTGACGAGTAATATTGCTTTCCTGGAACTGTTTCCCATCTTGGTGGCCTTGAGAACATGGCCCGATGGGTTCAAAGATCACTCTGTCATATTTTGGTCTGACAATATGACCGTGGTCGAGTGCATCAATAGTCAGGCAGCACGTTGTAAACTGATTTTAAGATTGCTTAAGGAAATTGTTTTACTATGTATGCAATTGAACGTGCTGTTCAGAGCAAAACATGTTCCAGGGGTGATGAATCAGGCGGCTGACGCACTGTCTCGTTTTCAAATGCAGGCTTTTTTGGGTTTCCTCCCCTCAGCGGACCCAGAGCCGGCACCCTTTCCCGAAGCTCTCTGGTCTCTCGGTGCCCCGAACTTCGTCACCTCGTGGGAGAGAGTCTAGCACCAAGGACGAGGAAGGCATACGAAGGGGCGTTTCGGGCCTATTTAGCCTTTTGGGGGAGTGATAGAGAGCGACTTTGGGGTCACGAGGAAGGGGTAGTGAATTTCCTGATGTCCTTACGTAGGGCTGGGAAATCGGTGGCTACGGCCCAGAGGCATCGTGCTGCCATTTCCTTTGTTGCCAAAGCACACGCTATCCAGGACCCAACAGCGTCTTTCGTTGTACAGAAGGCGCTGCGTGGGTGGCAACGCCTTGAGGGTCGCAGAGTAGATGAAAGGCGCCCGATAGGTTTGGATAGATTGTCCCAGTTGTTGGCCACACTCCCGGCCACATGTTCATCTCAGTTTGAGGCGGTGCTGTTCCGAGCCGCTTTTACGCTAGCATTCCACGGAGCAATGCGGGTAAGCGAACTGGTTGCAAGGAACAAACTGGATGTGGCAGGGGGTTTGTGCCAGGAACACGTTCAGATCAGGGGAGAAACAATGACTGTCTCCTTTGTAAAATCCAAGACTGATCAAGATGGGATGGGTGACTGCGTCATCATACGCAGGATTCCGGGGTCCTCCATATGTCCGGTAAAGTGTTTAGAGGATTACCTAGCACGAAGGGTGGCATCCTGGGGGGGGACTTTGTTAAGACACGCTGACGCCACCCCACTGACGAAATTTCAGTTTCAGCGGGTGCTTGCGATGTCAATTGCCGCTGCGGGCTTGAACCCGGGCGAATTTGAGACCCATTCCTTTCGGATAGGGGCTGCCACGGAAGCTACAGCCAGGGGTCTTAATGTTGAGCAAGTGAAACGAGTGGGGCGTTGGTCCTCCAATTGTTACAAAAGATACGTGCGGTTGCACATGTTGTGAAGCTGTAATAATGTACTCACGCTTCTTGTTTTTGTTTGGTTTTCAGTTACGCAAGCCTACGAGGCGGGGCGGACTATGCAGTCGACCCTACACCGGGCCAGCGGTCAGACATCACCGGCTGTGAAAAAGGAGGTGTGGGTCGTGGGCCACTCATACGTGAGGCGTGCCGCAGACGTATTCAAAGCAGGTGACATGATTCACGTAGCTGGGGAATACGGGTACAGGATGTCCTTCTACGGAAGGGGCGGTCTCTGTATTGACCAGTTTCAAACATTTTTCGAGGGTTTGTTAGGGCGGACGAGGTCACCGCCGTCTATAGTTATAGTGCATGTTGGGGGTAATGATTTGGTCACCATCGGTAGACGACTACTCCTGGAGGCAATGCTTTCCACCGTGAGTTGGTTGGCGAGGAGAGTTCCGGGGTGCACGATTGCATGGTCCCATTTGATTCCACGAAAGGTGTGGCGGGGGGCTATCTCTATTCCTGCTTTGAACCATTCTGTTAGAAAGCTTAACAATAAAGTGAGTAGGTTGTTCCGTTCCGGGACATTGCATTCTATTTCTCATAGCTGTATTAATGATGACAGTATGTATTCGGGGGATGGTGTGCATTTGTCTCGGGTGGGGAATGAGTTACTCTTAGGCGACTTCTTAGCATGGTTAAAATCATTGAAACATGACCTTTAGGTAGGAGTTGTGTGGGGGGTCCGGATAGCCGGTCAACTATCCGGCCTGTGGCGGTAAGGTCATGATCGGTGAGCACTAATTGGAAGATCCCTATGAGTGGGCGTCACCCAACACGGATGGGAGCGCTCGGGGGAGGTGGCCTTTGGCCCCTCAACGGGGAGGCGGTCCCTTCTAAGGATGGGTCGCCGAAAGAAGAGGAAAGGCGGTCAAGGCCCCTTCCTGTGTAGGAGGGGTTACAGCCCCCTCCTGGGGAATTTCCCGGGGCCAGTGACATCTGCGACGGCAGATGCGGTAAGTTGTGTGGGGTTGGGGGGAGGTCTACGATACCTTCTAGATACCTCACACGAGTCTTCGAACGACCTTTAACTGGCGTCGAGTTGATAAGTGCCCCCGTCAAGTCAAGGGAAATTGGTAGTAGTTGCACTTGAGTACGCCTCAGTGCTGTCGCCCCTCCAAGTGGGGGGGGTATGTCTGGTTAGGGATCTTGACACCGGTTACGACCTTGCCGTTGGCCCTTAAACGTTAGGATGTACAATTTCAATATTTCAAGTAAATGTTTTGTAGGATGTTAGTTCGGCTAGGAGAACCTCTGTATTAGAGAATCTGTTAAGGTTAGCCAAACATCGCAATGTGGTATGAAATTGTACATTAATGTTTAAATGTTTTTTAATTTTTTGTTTTAATAAATACGGCCGGGAGGGTCACTCCCTCCCACTTCCAAAAACTTCAAGAACTGTTTCCGGTTTCCCTTCTTTGGGGATTGTGTTGAGAGGGGGTGGCGGGTATCTCAGCCATATGGAAAGGGGCGACCACTCGGTCCCCCCGAACGTATGGCAGAGTGCCTCGATCCCCCCGGGAAGCCATTTTGGGCGGGAGGCGCGTCTCGGCTGGTATGCCCGAAGCGGCGTAGCCGGGGCGCGCTTTTTCCCGCCCTAGAGTGGGCTGGCCTAGACACTGACGCGGCTGGCCACGCCCTCGGGGCAGGCAGGGGCGGGTTTACGCCCGCCCTGAAGATGGATAAAAAGGGACGCAAGACCAGAAGACAGCCTCTTGTTCCTGTGCTCTGAAGCTGCACCACCTCGCTGCACGTGAGCTCGAGACGGAACGAAGAGCCAATTTTGACCCACCCACCAGCCCCTGAGGACAGCTAGTTGTTTTAATAAAATTTGATCAATGATTCTATTTCGTTTTCAGGTTATCGTAGTGTTGTGTTGATATTGAATGTGTAATAAAGATTGGTCTAATTTTACAAGTTTGTGATTAAAGAACTTCGGTTGTAAGGTCCATTTGTAAACAGGTTTTTTCGGTCATAATGGCCAATGTAGTTTCGTTTAGTTATCATTTGTCGTATTTATTTTGGTCGGGCGGTAAGGTCATGATCGGTGAGCACTAATTGGAAGATCCCTATGAGTGGGCGTCACCCAACACGGATGGGAGCGCTCGGGGGAGGTGGCCTTTGGCCCCTCAACGGGGAGGCGGTCCCTTCTAAGGATGGGTCGCCGAAAGAAGAGGAAAGGCGGTCAAGGCCCCTTCCTGTGTAGGAGGGGTTACAGCCCCCTCCTGGGGAATTTCCCGGGGCCAGTGACATCTGCGACGGCAGATGCGGTAAGTTGTGTGGGGTTGGGGGGAGGTCTACGATACCTTCTAGATACCTCACACGAGTCTTCGAACGACCTTTAACTGGCGTCGAGTTGATAAGTGCCCCCGTCAAGTCAAGGGAAATTGGTAGTAGTTGCACTTGAGTACGCCTCAGTGCTGTCGCCCCTCCAAGTGGGGGGGGTATGTCTGGTTAGGGATCTTGACACCGGTTACGACCTTGCCGTTGGCCCTTAAACGTTAGGATGTACAATTTCAATATTTCAAGTAAATGTTTTGTAGGATGTTAGTGCGGCTAGGAGAACCTCTGTATTAGAGAATCTGTTAAGGTTAGCCAAACATCGCAATGTGGTATGAAATTGTACATTAATGTTTAAATGTTTTTTAATTTTTTGTTTTAATAAATACGGCCGGGAGGGTCACTCCCTCCCACTTCCAAAAACTTCAAGAACTGTTTCCGGTTTCCCTTCTTTGGGGATTGTGTTGAGAGGGGGTGGCGGGTATCTCAGCCATATGTATTTAACTTGGCTAGATGTGTAAGGAATCGTTGTTGCTTAATGGGAGAACCTAACCGCTTACAATTCAATCTAATTACACAAATTGACAAGAATAACAGTTAAAGTTAAATTTACCAAAGTCTACAAAGGTAACTTTATATATATGATCAGTATTGATATAAGTAAACAAAGTAGTATTAAAATTAGAACAAAAGAAAACATAACCTAGAGATACATATACATTAAATAACCATTGAGTAGTAATGATTATAAATATTAATTTAAACATAGGACAGCATTTATTAACTTTCCATATTAACTGATAATGAATGACAAAAGAAATGGAAATTAGAAGAATTAAAGTAAGAAAGTAAATGAGTATAGTAGGATGAAGTAGGAGATCTGTAAAATATTCACGGAAGTAGAAAGAAAAGAGAAAAGAGAGATAATTGTAGGAAAAGGATAGGGACAGACAAAATAACAAAGTGAACATACCTATGAAACATGTAAAAAATTGAGGGTGGTGACACCACATAAGGGAGATGGCACAAAAGGGACCTCGACGCAGCCAACAAGGAACAAATCAGACCACAAAAACCCCTGATAATGATGCAGTCCTTAGGATGCACGTCAAAAAATACCTGGAATGAAGTCATCAAAATAAAAGGCTAACTTGAAATCTGGTTACATGAGGAAAGATACACACATGATAACATTTAACTTGAGTATCATTGGAGTTATCTCAAAGCTGTCTCAATTCATAGTTGGAGTCAGTTTGAAGAAATCTTTTTGGTATCCATCTCTTCTCCTATATATTTATCAATAAAACTTTGCAGTAACACAGGATCCTCATAAGTCATGGCTTTGTTATTACATGCTACTTTAAACAAGCAGGGATAAAAAAAACAAAATCGTGAGTTCAAAGCAAGAAGAGCTGGTATCATATCCAGGCATGAACCACATAGACGTACCCTATGCGCACACACAATATTTTTGTACACGTAGGTGGTAGCACTTGAAATTCATAACAATGCAAACATGCAGAGAAACAGTTATTAACAAAAAGTGGAAAAGAAAAGTGTGACAAGGGATGATCCTTTGGTCCTTTTAATTTTCAAGGCTTAACAACAGCGAGCTGACACGTGTTTCATCGCTCACGCGAATCTTCAGGGCTCTAGGTAGCTGTGTTTGAGCCAAAGGTCGCTCTGCCGGTGATACTTCCGACCCGGTGGGGCCCAAGACCGTCTTAAAATTTCAATATGGATGAGAGGACGTGGACTTGAAGCGAAGTGCGCTTCTTGCTTATGCCCGGGAACTGTAGTTAATATCTAAAAGGAGCCAGTCACTCCGAGATTCTTAGGGTCTAATGAAGCGCTGAATAAAGATGGAGGATCAGAGGTAGCTCTGTCCTTCGTGGTAAGTTTTTGTTAATTTCTTCTTTTGTTCGGAGGAGCTGTTCCCGGGTCGCCGTGTTCCTGGTTCCTGGTTTCCTTCTGTCTACCTTGACTTTAGCAAAATCCTGTGCAAAGAATAATTGCAAACCAGACCAAGAAATTCTGCTTTTTGCCCTAGCTGCTTTATTAACTTGAAGAAGTTCGACATATTCTACTAAGTAGATGATGACTGCTCACAATTTTTGTGATGATGAAGGGTGATGGGTAGAATGACTCGCTGTATATTTAATAATGTAGAGGTGAAAAGATCTAGAATCTTATAGAGAAAGATTTGAAAAAAATGATATGGGATCATTACCTTCTACCCCCTCCACCGAACGATAAATAATAAGGTTGTTTTGTCTGTTCTGATTTTCTAAGTCCTCAGCATGCCTTTTTAATTTAGATAACTCAGATCACAGATTTGTAGGAGTCTGTATAGTATCTTCGATGTCACTAACTCTTTGCTCCACATTTGTTGCCTTGTTATTCATGAGGGACCAATTAGTATTTAAAACCTGCAGCTTTTTGTTAGTGTCTTCCATATAGGACTTAAGAGCTTAGAATTCTTCAAAAAAAAGTTCCATTGAGTTAATGTTGGATGTTTTGATGGGAGATGGGGGGTCATTTTTAACTCTTTTAGTAGGTTGATGGGCACTTGAGCTTTATTTAAAAGTCATTTTAAGGTGTGACGTTTCCATTAGAAGACGCATATGACGTCAACATTGACTCTTGACTACTGCCCTCCATATTTTCTGTCAGTGCAGGGAATTAATTGGCAGTGCATACGCAGATGTTATGTGAGGTGTTTCTTGTATTGGACGTGAGATGCCTTAACTCTTTGGTTCGTCCCATAAGATAAGTGAATAAAATGTATCAAAACAGTACTGAAGGAAAATATGCAGGCATTGTCTGTAATACATGATCCCAAAGCAGTGAGGAGAAATGAATGTCAAACAGCAGACAGGACAATTCTTACTTTATATTGGCTACTTATTGTGGACTCAGTGATATCCATTTGCAAAAATGAAGAAAACATGGGAGGAATTCACAGTGTGGAATAGAAAAGTAGGCATTGCTAAGGTAATGTGAAAAAGCATTTTTCAAAATGGTGGTCACAGACTTCTGTCAGCGTACCTGCTTCATTTGGGCAGGAAAATACAAGTATGCAGGTGAAAAAACAAACCTACTTCGCCAGCAGAAGAGGCCCCCATTTGATATTCTGTCAGGAGGTAGTGCTTCAGAGCGGTTTGGGCAAATTTGGCTAATTCGGTCCTGTGATCACTGCAGAGCTTCTCAAACTGTGGCCATGTTGTATCAGCACCAAGCCATGCCCCCTTATTCCCGTATTCTAAGGAATTAGTCAGCTATGCTGCACTTAAAAATGATAATACTACTCAGAGCTCTGTAACCTTATGAATTAAGTCAGCCTTCTGACTGGCCCCTCTGTTCCTAAAATATGGCTGTGATGTGCAATAATATTTTTTTTACATACCTCTTTATACTGGGGTTTTTTCCTTTTGTGATCACTGTAAGATTTGTGGAGATAGTGTTACCAGTGAAGTAGTACTCATTTTACAGACCTTGTAAAGATGGGTGGCTGAGATGTTTTGCGCAGTATTCTAATTTTTCACCTGTAGATTAAAGCAAATATTAAGCTGATCAATCTTGCCAGCATTATCCTGATAACTTTAATTTGAAGGCACTTATCCCCGTATCCAATTCCAGTTTGATCCATTACGGACTGCTTTATATGTGTAGAATATATTGCCCACTTGAATATGTTCCAAGGTAAAAATGCCTCAACCAAAAGAGTTAGGATCTATTTTTATGTTTGGAGGATAATAGGGATTTCGGTTGGGCCCTTTGGCATCTCTGAACATTGGGAAGAACCCCAGCTATGGCAGTGCATGTCAATGTTGTAAAGGTTTGGCAGAAGGCTCCATCAAACAGGATGGCAGCTGCTTAAACTGTTACACAGTTTTTCAGTTTTCAAAAATAAATCTCCAATGTGGGTGTATGTTTTTGAAAAAGGAGAAACTAATAACCCATACACCAATAGGAGTTCTCCATGGTGTGAGGACATTTTTAACTTTTTATACTGTCCCTCGTCTCCAGCAAAAAAAAAAGCTATCCAATCGCCAACTCAGGCAGTGGGGTGGCAATCCCTACGTTGTTACCTGCTATGTTAGGCCATCATTGGAGGTTGTGGGCAGCAGTGCTGAAGTAGGCTCTGTGGTTGATTTAGGGTCCACCCACCTCAATGTTGGCAGTCGAACCATGATTTTGGAAAGGACAGTAGTCCATTGATGTTGCTCTTTAAATTGTTCATGAAAGCAGTGACATATTCGAGTCTCCACTCCCAAGAAACACCTATTATTCTATATGTTGACAGATAACTGTGATTTTCTTTTTTGCACAGAAAGAAGAAGATGTAGTAATCCACCTACAATAATCAATGGAAAATATGAGATGCCTACCACCAAGAACTATTTCTACAGTGATGATACCGTGACCTACAGATGCGATTCTGGTTACAGTATAACTGGATCAAATGAAAGTACTTGCATGGGTGGGAGGTGGACAGCTGCCCCCACATGTGGTGGTACGTATAATATGTTTAACTTAGATTGTTTGTACCCTCTCAGGAAAAGCAAAGCATGCATTCAAATATAAAGCTTTTGGCCAAGCTTTTATTAAAAAAACTATGGGGGTCATTATGATGTCGAGCGGATTTCCTCCGACAGGCTGGCGGGCTTCTGAACAAAAGCATTTTCTGGTAACGGCCATGCACTGATTCATGAATGCCTTTGTGAGCACTCCAGGGAGGGTATGACTCGCACTGGAATTTATGAGTAGGGGGAAGTAAATCTAGAGGAGTGTTGCTTTACATATTCAGAACTTGTGTATTGACCCATCATCTTTTTTAGTAATCACAGCAGTTTTAGAAAAAGTGCAATGAGGGCACAGCCCTCTCTTTTTACTAATTGTACGTGAATTTTACCAGAATATTCTTATTTTATTCTGCTTTTGATGGTTTGGGCTTATTTGCAAATACATTAAAGGTTATTCTACAGGATACGTAATATAATACTACTTCATTAACTCATCAACGCTTTTGTTATTGACCCCAACGATTCTAAATATTTCCTCTAAGCAATGTCATAAATTATATCTGATTCGCAAAAAGTGCCCAATTCAGCATGCTTGCCTTAATCCTGTAAAAGTTACCAAGTGGAAAGAATAGTAATTAATCAAAATATTCACTTGGTCTTGGTTTCAATTTCTAATTACTAGAAAAAGGGCACAGGCATCTTTCTATTCTCTCAGTTGTAATGAATTCTCCCTAACATGTCTCTCCTTACTCTACACCCATGTGAAAACTTGGTTAATGGATTCTCAAAAATCTTCAACACTATTTGTTAATGAATTCTTATGGTGTTGCTTTAATCTACTAAATAATTCCGAAAATGCATTTACAAAGGTTTGTGGGCCATCACAGACCTGGTGCATGGAGGGTAATTCACCACATTTACGTAACATTGTCCTGACCACACTTTTGACACATTCTGACAACATACACCAATGTCAAAAACTAGAAGTGGATAAACTACAAATGTATCATTATTTTGGCTAGTAAAATTATATTTAATTGCTTACATGTGTTATATTATAAAATGCGTAGGAACATGCATTATCAGAAATACCAAGGCACTAATAAAAACAGGGAAGAATGGGGCCACTTCAATAAGAAACTGAACTATTTTGAAACCGATAGGCACTCATTATCTTTGTAGGAGATGCTATTCCATCTAAGTCCAAGATTTATTAGGAAGGGTCTCTGTAAAATCAATTGCTTTACTGTTAATATTTTTCATTTGTTGGAAACAGGTGGGAGATGTGCATGTAAAGTAGCCAGAATCATCGAACCACAAGCTAAAGTGGATCTTTAAATTCCAAGACCCATGTAATTTCCCAATTGCAGGCCTGGAAACTTGTGATACCATGTAGCTGGGATGGGGCAGGGGGAATATTAAAACCAATGGAATCATCAACTCTGCCACCAGTACCCCACCCCATAATTACTAGGCATCTTGTAATGAAGCACATAGATTTCATGTCATTCAGATTAATGTGGGCTGGTGCGGTAGGGGCTGGGCCATATCTTATGGTGAGTGGCAGGGAAACCACAGATGCTTCTGAGTCTAAAGTGCTGGAGTTTTCCTTTTCTTCAGTTCAAATTTGAGTAAACAAGAGAACTGGAGAGAAAAAATAAAAAAGCATAAAACGATGATATTAATCTGAGAGTTGCACTTCTATCATAAGTGAAGTTGTAAACCACATGGAGCAAATGAAATTCGTTTTTGTGCATTAACTATTTTAATTTATTCCATCCTACTGAGCAACTCAAATATACAATGGACTGTGAGTTTGAACTTCCCTTTGAGCCATATATTAATATTGACTTAATAGACAAGATATTTGGCTCTTCAAGATTGTTTGCGATATGTTATGTGTTCAGATGAGTAAATTATTGTACCAAATAAGACTATCCCAAGTACTACATAATTACAGTTAATACACAATAAATTAAAAATCTGAACATGTCAATAGCGTTTTTTGTAAAAATGAACAATATTTCCTTTTTTGTAGAAAGCCCGTGTGATGTGCCATCTATCGACTATGGCTCAGTAGTAGAAAAGAGGGCACATTATGTCTCAAGAGCCACCGTCAGTTTTAAATGTGAATCTGGATATAAACTGATTTCGGGAAGTCAAGCACAGTGTTTACAGGGAAAGTGGCATTTTCTTCCGAAGTGCATTTGTAAGTATTTACTCTGCTGTGGATAAGGTTTGAAAATAAGTGTATTCATACACCCATTGTGTGCGGTTCTCTCATAGCTCATTAAACATTACTCTGACTGTGAAACCCCTAACAATTGTGGTTTTGTGACTATAATGAAGGCAATACGGCAATTTTTCATTTTATGGTTGTGACCAAATTCTACAAAAAATGATGAATATTGTTGCTATCTTTTTAAAGATTTTTTTAGTACAGCAAATTTAGCTGACAGGAGCTTATAGGAGCTACTTTTCCTCAACCCCCTTGGAAAATTGATTGTCCATGAAACAAAAACATTCTTTCCTGCATCTCTTACAGCTGTCAAATTGACTTTAATGCAATCTGTCTTCGAGAGTGATGGTAAAGTAAAACCTAATTCTTTTTCATGACACATCAGTGAGCATTCTTCTTGTTTTAAGTTCACCATCAACTATCAAGTCACCTGATTGATTGAACAAAATCCCTTAAATGTTGAATCTTCAAAAAAAGATGGATTTTGGCCCAGATCTTTGTACTCGGGTGAATGTTTGACATTGGTCAGCATTCGGTCTATCAATTCTTCTTTTCGAATTTGTCACCCCAAGTGGGACGGGTATGTCCAGATGTGGGTCCCATGCGCTCCATGGCACTGGAGCCAAGCTAGTCTGGCTGATGAGGGTTGATGCCCCGAAAATGTTCCCAGGATGCTTTGACTGGTCCAGGGAGGACCTGTCCTGGCAGTTCGGCTGGACTGTTCCCATGGGGAACAAGGTCAAGACTGGTTTGTATATGGCTTGGTTTAAACTGGAATAGCATAGTGAGCAAAAAAACTATGGATTTTGGCCCAGATCTCTGTACTGGGGTGAATATTTGGTTAGAAGCATATGAGCTGCAGATCTCACACTAAGCATTAGATCGCCACCTGGTGTTGGGTTTGGATGATTGCATGTTGTTGTCTTCTTGGAAGAAGTCTTTGTAGTCACGTGATAGGTGACCCCTCCCTTGGACAATAGTGCGCATGGGCATCGACTCCATCCTTAGATTGTTTTTTTCCGCCACTGGGTTTGGATGAAACTTTTCCGCTCCAGTTCAAAATCTACTTTTCAAGTACTTCGACGTGTAAAAACGTATTCAAACTTCATCAAACTACTTTCGATATCGATAAATGTCGGCTCGACTCCATCAGATCGATTCCAGTCGTCGACGCGGGCCGTTGGGCCTATCCATGCCGTGAGGCCAAAAGATGCCCCGAGTGTGGTGCAAAATTTCCACACAGTGACCATCACGAGGTCTGTAACCTGTGCCTATCGCCAGACCACGACGAATCCAGCTGTACAGCCTGTGCATCCTTTTGATCCAAAAAGACCACTTGAGATCGGGCCATCAACGCGATATTCAGAGATCGGCTCCTGAACCGGTGGATATCTTCGATGAAGGTCCATATGTCCCCGAGGAAGATTCGGACGATCTTCAAATCGTATCAGAGGCAGATGACTCCGATGACGCCATACCTTCGGGTCAACGCGTGAGTACCACTGCCCCTACCCCAACCCCAGCACAAAAATCGAAGGCACAGGTCAACACTCCGCCTCCGGGGCCCAGTTGAGACAAAAAACACACTTTGAAAGCCTTGCCATCAAGCCCGGCACCGAAGAAAATAATGAAGCCTTCCGGTAGCTGCTTGTTGAGCAAACCAAAAGTGCCGATCCCACCACCTCCCTCGGCACCGAAACCGCAAGAAGTCCTGGTTCCGAAAGACACTCCGAAACCGTCGACCCCTAGAAACAAAATAGCTCCGAAAGCGATAAAGCCTGTTTCCGATGTCTCAAAGCCGACAAAAACAACTTCGACTCCGAAGCCAGGACCTTCGGCACTGAAACCGACAAAGCCTGCTCCCGATGCTCCAAAACCCTCGAAACAGGCCTCCGCTCTAAAAAACACACCTTTGTTGCGAAATCTACGCCAATCGACTCTACACCGGCTCCTAAGGCTAAAGACAGGCAACAACCATGTCCAGAACCAGAAAAATCGGCGCCGAAAGTGGTTCCTCAAGCAGAGGAGCTTTTTCAGCCAGATCCTCTACAAATAAGGATCTACATTGATCCAGAAACAGGACATGTCTCCACTATGCCCCACAGAAAGAGGAAATCAGATACAGCACCTACACCTCCAGTGCCTGTCAAGAAGAAGGACTGTGCCATATCTCTTATGCATCCCTCTTCTCCTATTCCTCCTTCACCTCCTCTTCCTTTAAATATCTCACCTCAAAATTCTCCTCCTCATTCTTCACCACATACACCTCCTCAGAATGATGATGAGTACAGCATAGGGGGAGAGGGAGACCCAGATGAGCCTTTTACCTACCCAAGTGGCACACCAGATTGGGAATACCCAAACCCACAAGATGTACCAGATATTCCTAACCCACATGCATATCCATCCAAACCTTCGCCTCCAGGAGGTAATATTGGGTTAGGGCACCTAATTAATAGAGCTGCCATCTATCACAATGTCACTATGCATTCAGACAAGGCAGAAGAGGATTTTTTATTAGATACTTTTGAACAATCCCAAAAATCTGTTCATATATTAAAATGATTAAAGTAGTCATTAAGGATGCACCAGAAGTGTTTAAAGATCCTGTACGAGCTAGAATCATAAACCCAAGGATAGAGAAAAAGTGCAGACCTGCTCCTGGGGACCCTGCTTACATTAAGGGACAACTACCCTTAGACTCACTAGTTGTTTCCAATGCTCTAAAAAGAGTAAATTCCCAAACATCAGGCAAAGCATCACCTCCTGATAAGGAATCAAAAATAATAGATGCTTCAGGCAAAAGAATAGCTGCCCAAGCTAGCAATGTGCATGGCGCATAGCCAACACACAAGCCCTACTTGCAAGATACGACAGGGCTCATATGGCTGAGATACCCGCCACCCCCTCTCAACACAATCCCCAAAGGAGGGAAACCGGAAACAGTTCTTGAAGTTTTTTGGAAGAGGGAGGGAGTGACCCTCCCGGCCGTATTTATTAAAACAAAATTAAAACATTAAATCAACAGTTTCATATTAATGTACAATTTCATTACCACATTGCGATGTTTGGCTAACCTTAACAGATTCTCTAATACAGAGGTTCTCCTAGCCGAACTAACATCCTACAAACATTAACTTGAAATTATGAAATTGTACATCCTAACGTTTAAGGGCCAACGGCAAGGTCGTAACCGGTGTCAAGATCCCTAACCAGAAATACCCCCCCCACTTGTGAGGGGCGACAGCACTGAGGCGTACCTCAAGTGCAACTACCAATTTCCCTTTGACTTGACGGGGGCACCAATAAAACTCGACGCCACTTAAAGGTCGTTCGAGGACTCGTGTGAGGTATCTAGAAGGTAGCGTAGACCCCCCCCAAACCCCGCACAACTTACCACATCTGCCGTCGCAGACGTCACTGGCCCCGGGAAATTCCCCAGGAGGGGGCTGTAACCCCTCCTACACAGGAAGGGGCCTTGACCGCCTTTCCTTTTCTTTCGGCGACCCATCCTTAGAAGGGACCGCCTCCCCGTTGAGGGGCCAATGGCCACCTCTCCCGAGCGCTCCCATCCGTGTTGGGTGACGCCCACTCATAGGGATCTTCCAATTAGTGCTCACCGATCATGACCTTACCGCCCGACCAAAATAAATACGACAATGCTAACTAACCTATTAAACTAAAAAGACATCGGCTACTACGACCGTATTAAAAACATGCTTATAAATGAACACTAAAGCCGAATTTCTTTAATCACAAAACATAAATGAAATAGACCGTTCTTTATTACACACTCAAAATCAACACGATAATACCACAACCTGTAAACGAAATTAGAGTTATCCATCAACTTTTATTCAAAACAACAGGCTGTCTTCAGGGGCTGGTGGGTGGGTCAAAATTGGCTCTTCGTTCCGTCTCGAGCTCACGTGCAGCGAGGAGGTGCAGCTTCAGAGCACAGGAACAAGAGGATGCCTTCTGGTCTTGCGTCCCCTTTTATCCGTCTTCAGGGCGGGCGTCAACCCGCCCCTGCCTGCCCCGAGGGCGTGGCCAGCTGCGTCAGTGTCTAGGCCAGCCCACTCTAGGGCGGGAAAAAGCGCGCCCCGGCTACGCCGCTTCGGGCATACCAGCCGAGACACGCTTCCCGCCCAAGATGGCTTCCCGGGGGGATCGTGGTACTCTGCCATACGTGCGGGGGGACCGAGTGGTCGCCCCTTTCCATATGGCTGAGATACCCGCCACCCCCTCTCAACACAATCCCCAAAGGAGGGAAACCGGAAACAGTTCTTGAAGTTTTTTGGAAGAGGGAGGGAGTGACCCTCCCGGCCGTATTTATTAAAACAAAATTAAAACATTAAATCAACAGTTTCATATTAATGTACAATTTCATTACCACATTGCGATGTTTGGCTAACCTTAACAGATTCTCTAATACAGAGGTTCTCCTAGCCGAACTAACATCCTACAAACATTAACTTGAAATTATGAAATTGTACATCCTAACGTTTAAGGGCCAACGGCAAGGTCGTAACCGGTGTCAAGATCCCTAACCAGAAATACCCCCCCCCACTTGTGAGGGGCGACAGCACTGAGGCGTACCTCAAGTGCAACTACCAATTTCCCTTTGACTTGACGGGGGCACCAATAAAACTCGACGCCACTTAAAGGTCGTTCGAGGACTCGTGTGAGGTATCTAGAAGGTAGCGTAGACCCCCCCCCAAACCCCGCACAACTTACCACATCTGCCGTCGCAGACGTCACTGGCCCCGGGAAATTCCCCAGGAGGGGGCTGTAACCCCTCCTACACAGGAAGGGGCCTTGACCGCCTTTCCTTTTCTTTCGGCGACCCATCCTTAGAAGGGACCGCCTCCCCGTTGAGGGGCCAATGGCCACCTCTCCCGAGCGCTCCCATCCGTGTTGGGTGACGCCCACTCATAGGGATCTTCCAATTAGTGCTCACCGATCATGACCTTACCGCCACAGGCCGGATAGTTGACCGGCTATCCGGACCCCCCACAAAGCTCCTACCTAAAGGTCATGTTTTAACGTTTTTAACCATGCTAAGAAGTCTCCTATGAGTAACTCATTCCCCACCCGAGACAAATGCACACCATCCCCCAAATACATACTGTCATCATTAATACAGCCATGCGAAATAGAATGCAATGTCCTGGAACGGAACAACCTACTCACTTTGTTATTAAGCTTTCTCACAGAGTGATTCAAAGCAGGAACAGAAATAGCCCCTCGCCACACCTTTCGTGGGATCATATGGGACCACGCAATTGTGCACCCCGGAACTCTCCTCGCCAACCAACTTACAGTGGAAAGCATTGCCTCCAGGAGAAGTCGTCTACCGGTGGTGACCAAATCATTGCCCCCTAGATGTACTATGACTATAGACGGCGGTGACCTCGTCCGCCCTAACAAACCCTCGAAAAATGCTTGAAACTGGTCAATACAGAGACCGCCTCTTCCGTAGAAGGACACACTGTACCCGTATTCCCCAGCTACGTGAATCATGTCACTTGCTTTGAATACGTCCGCGGCACGCCTCACGTATGAGTGGCCCACGACCCACACCTCCTTTTTCACAGCCGGTGATGTCTGACCGCTGGCCCGGTGTTGGGTCGACTGCATAGTCCGCCCCGCCTCGTAGGCTTGCGCAACTGAAAACCAAACAAAAACAGGAAGCGTGAGTACATCATTACAGCTTCACAACATGTGCATCCGCACATACCTCTTATAACACTTGGAGGACCAACGCCCCACTCGTTTCACTTGTTCAACATTAAGACCCCTAGCTGTAGCTTCCGTAGCAGCCCCTATCCGAAAGGAATGGGTCCCAAACTCGCCCGGGTTCAAGCCCGCAGCGGCAATTGACCTCGCAAGCACCCGCTGAAACTGAAATTTCGTCAGTGGGGTGGCGTCCGCGTGTCTCAACAAGGTCCCCCCCCATGATGCCACCCTTCGTGCTAGGTAGTCTTCTAAGCACTTTACCGGACACATGGAGGACCCGGGAATCCTGCGTATGATTATGCAGTCACCCATCCCATCTTGATCGGTCTTGGACCTGACAAAGGAGACAGTCATTGTATCTCCTCTGATCTGAACGTGTTCCTGGCACAAACCCCCTGTCACATCCCGTTTGTTCCTTGCCACCAGTTCGCTTACCCGCATCGCTCCATGAAATGCCAGCGTAAAAGCGGCTCGGAACAACACCGTCTCAAACTGAGATGAACATGTGACAGGGAGTGTGGCCAGCAACTGGGCCAACCTATCCAAACCTATCGGGCGCCTCTCATCTACTCTGCGACCCTCAAGGCGTTGCCACCCACGCAGCGCTTTCTGTACAACGAAAGACGCTGTCGGGTCCTGGATACCATGAGCCCTGGCAACAAAGGAAATGGCAGCACGATGCCTCTGGGCCGTAGCCACCGATTTCCCAGCCCTACGTAAGGACATCAGAAAATTCACTACCCATTCCTCGTGGCCCCAAAGCCCCTGTCTAACAGTCCCCAAAAAGGCTAAATAGGACCGAAACGCCCCTTCATATGCCTTCCTTGTTCTTGGTGCTAGGCTCTCTCCCACGAGGTGACGAAGTTCGGGGCACCGAGAGACCAGAGAGCTTCGGGAAAGGGTGCCGGCTCTGGGTCCGCTGTGGGAAGGAAACCCGAGAAAGCCTACATATGAAAACAAGACAGTGCATCAGCGGCCTGATTCATTACCCCCGGGACATGTTTTGCTCTGAATAGCACATTCAGTTGCATACACAGTAAAACAATTTCTTTGAGCAGTCTTAAAATCAGTTTACATCGTGCTGCCTGGCTATTGATGCACTCGACCACGGTCATATTGTCAGACCAAAATACCACAGAGTGATCTTTGAACCCTTCGGGCCAGGTTCTCAGGGCCACCAAAATGGGGAAAAGTTCCAGGAAAGCAATATTACTTGTCAGTCCATTGTCATGCCACCATGCCGGCCATCTTTGTGCCGACCATTTTGTGCCGAAGATGGCACCAAAACCTATGCTACCTGCCGAATCTGTCCATAGCCCCAGCTCTTCAGAGGACACGGCCGGTTTGTTCCAGACGACTCGACCATTAAAATCCGCCAGAAATGCTAACCAAATGCGCATGTCCTGGCGGACCTCAGCCGATAGTCTCGTGCGATGATGACCCTCCTTTAGGCCGACCATAGCTTGGGCAATTGAACGGGAAAAGGGTCGGGCCATCGGTATAACCCTCAGGGCAAAATTCAACTGTCCCACCAACTGCTGTAATTGATGCAGCGTAACTTTAGATCCATTTATACACATTTGCAGGGTTGCCCTGAACTTCCCCACTTTGTCAGCTGGTAAACGAAAACAACCCTCACTGGAGTCTAACTCGATCCCCAGAAACTCGAGGCAAGTCGCAGGACCCACCGTCTTACCTGGTGCCAATGGCACACCAAACTGCTTCATTAACACACAAAATTCGGCCAAGGCCTGGCCACATTCGAGATCCCCGGCTGCCCCAAGGAACAGAAAATCATCAAGGTAATGCATTACATGTTGGAAACCCGTCCTCTTTGTGAAAACCCATTGTAGAAAACTACTGAATTTCTCGAAATAGGCACAAGATATAGAGCACCCCATCGGCATACACCTATCCATGTAATAATGACCCTGAAACATGAAACCTAGGAGACGCTGGTCGTCTGGGTGTACCGGGAGCAATCGGAACGCTGACTCGATATCTGACTTCGCCATCAGCGCCCCGGGCCCCAGGCGATTCAAAATGGCTACGGCCTCATCGAAGGATGCGTACCGCACCGAACACACTTCTGGGTCTATTGCATCGTTTACAGAAAGACCACGTGGAGCTGATAAATTATGAATCAGTCGGAACTCACCCGGATCCTTCTTGGGGACCACCCCTAAAGGAGAACAAACAAAACCCTGCACCGGGGGTACACTAAACGGGCCGGCAACCCGACCTCGAGTAACCTCTTTCCGGATCTTATCCTGTACCACGGTCGTATGCTGCAGGACCGAAAGTTGATTTTTACACTTCTCCACACCCTGAAAGTCCCCTACTGGGATGCGGAAACCATAGGAAAACCCGTTCCGCAGCACCCCAGCAGAAGTACGATCCGGGTATTCACTGAGCCAGGGAATCATCGCCAAGGTATCAATCGGGGTAGGTAAAGGCGCCCCTCGGACTATGTTAGACCTGTTTGGCGCCTCCTCTACCCCCGTTATCACCTGTTTTGGCTCTGCACGTGGACTCAGGATGGGACGACCCGCACCCACTACATTCGTGTTTAAATTTACACGATCCCTGGGGCCTAGTACATTTACCTCTGTTGAAATTCCAGCAGAACCCCCTTTTCCCTGTATTGCTGGCAGGTCTCGAGTAATCGTCGGTACCCGTACCTGATCGAAAGGGCGTCCCCGCATATTGGCGGGAGGATTCGCCAACATTACTCCCTACCAATGGCATTCTCAACATACCTGTCTCCTTCATTTTATCCCATGTCAAAGAATCATAACAATCCCAGGTTTAAGCTTTTATTATGCTCTTTAGCCTTTCTAAAAAGATTATCGTAGCAGAACCAATGGTTACCCTGGTGTGACGTCGAATACCCCATGATTCGCGACTGATAGGTCGGCAACTCGGAAAGCAACTCGGGCCTACGTTCCCCCAAAATCGACGTAAAAATCCCCCATGCTTTGCCCCAATTGCCAATATTCTCATTCACTTTAAAGGCGGCCATTTTTGCGCGCCAAACACTCGGATGCATGAGGTCTTTCTGGCCCTTAACATGCTCCACCTCATAATGATCAACAAGCAACGAGAAGATGTTCACATATTCCCCCGCCCAAATCTTCTCTTTAATTGCCAAAGGCACATGTTGACCCAACCTTTCTCTACGAGAGGGTGCTGACTCATCCCTCGCAATCGGCAATGGCCGCTTACCCACAAGATGTACCAGATATTCCTAACCCACATGCATATCCATCCAAACCTTCGCCTCCAGGAGGTAATATTGGGTTAGGGCACCTAATTAATAGAGCTGCCATCTATCACAATGTCACTATGCATTCAGACAAGGCAGAAGAGGATTTTTTATTAGATACTTTTGAACAATCCCAAAAATCTGTTCATATATTAAAATGATTAAAGTAGTCATTAAGGATGCACCAGAAGTGTTTAAAGATCCTGTACGAGCTAGAATCATAAACCCAAGGATAGAGAAAAAGTGCAGACCTGCTCCTGGGGACCCTGCTTACATTAAGGGACAACTACCCTTAGACTCACTAGTTGTTTCCAATGCTCTAAAAAGAGTAAATTCCCAAACATCAGGCAAAGCATCACCTCCTGATAAGGAATCAAAAATAATAGATGCTTCAGGCAAAAGAATAGCTGCCCAAGCTAGCAATGTGCATGGCGCATAGCCAACACACAAGCCCTACTTGCAAGATACGACAGGGCTCATTATAATCAGTTAGAGAAACTCTTACAACATCTACCTGACCAATATAAGGCACAAGCAGATGACCTTATACAAGAGGGTAAGCTTATTTCAAATGCCTCCATTAAGTGCGCACTTGATGTAGCAGACACTGCATCCAGGGCAATAAACACCAGTGTACTCCTAAGACGTCATGCGTGGCTACGCATTTCAGATTTTAAGCAAGAGGTACAAAGTACTATCTTAAATCAACCATTCAACCAAAAACAATTGTTTGGTCCAGAAGTAGACACAGCACTAGAAAAAATGTAAAAGGACACTGACACAGCCAAATCTATGGGTGCTTTACAATCCACCCAAGCAAGAGGCTCCTTTCGTCGCTCCTTTTATAGAGGAGACTCCAAACAAACCGGAGCTGACAATTCCGCTTCCTTTAAAGCAAATACACAAACATCCTCAAATAAAGAGTATTTTAGAGGAGGTTATAGAGGCAGCAACAATAAGGTAGGAGGTCGAGGAAACAACAATAGTCAAACCTCTCCCTCCACAAAACAGTGGCTTTCTTCTGCTACCCCAACAGCATTCCACTCCTGTAGGGAGCAGACTAACACAGTCCCTACCTGTCTGGAATTCCATCACAACAGACAAGTGGGTAAGACAGATTATCCAGTACGGCTACTGCCTAGAACTTACAGCTACCCCACCACACATACCACCCAGACAGCATCCAATGTCTGTAGAACATCTTACGCCGCTCAAACAAGAAGTTCTATCATTGCTCCAAAAAGACGCAATAGAGATAGTTCCATTACAACATCATTTACTTGCTGTATTTCCTAATACCCAAAAAGAACGGGACATTAAGACCAATTCTAGATCTCAGGCCCTTAAATCTCTACATACAGTCAGATCATTTTCACATGACCACTTTACAACAAGTACTCCCGTTGTTGCAAAAAGGCGACTTCCTTACTACATTAGATCTAAAGGAGGCCTACTTCCACATTCCCATACATCTTTCTCACATAAAATATCGAAGATTTGTGCTAGAAGGACAATACTATCAGTTCAAAGTCCTTCCATTCGGCGTCACAACAGCACCAAGAGTGTTTACAAAATGCCTAGCAGTAGTAGTGGCACATCACAGAAGACAACACATCCATGTCTTCCCATACTTAGACGATTGGCTCATAAAAGCCAAATCATCCCATCAGTGTGTTCAACACACATCTCAAACAATTCAAACACTACACGACTTAGGGTTCACGATCAACTACACCAAGTCGCATCTTCAGCCCTCTCATGTACATCAATATCTAGGGGCTACCATAGACACGTCTACAGCTCTAGTGTATCCCAGTCCAGCCAGGATACAGAGCATTCAAACCTTGGTCACAAAGTTTCAAGACCAACACTCTCTCCCAGCCAGAGTGTTCATGCAGCTAATAGGCATGATGGCATCTTGCATTTTTATTTTACCATATGCAAGACTGCAAATGCGCCAATTAAAAAAATGCCTAGCACAACAGTGGAACCAAGCTCAAGGACAACTTACAGACCTGGTGTTGGTAGACAGACGCACACATCGCTCTCTGCAGTGGTGGAACACCAAAAACTTGTCCAGAGGGCAGCAGTTCCTCGAGCCTGTTCCACAACTAGTTCTTACAACAGACGCATCACTAACAGGATGGGGAGCCCATCTCCTACACCATACAACTCAGGGTCAATGGACCACTCAACAAAAAGTGCTCCATATCAATCACTTAGAGCTGCTAGATGTATTCGTAGCGCTCAAGTCTTTCCAAGTACATGTAAAAAACAAAGCTGTGTTGATCCGGACGGACAACATGACAGCCATGTACTATATACAAAAACAGGGGGGACACACTCTCTACAACTATCCCAGCTTGCACAGAACATCTGGAGGTGGGCCATTCCACAAATAATAATAATAATAATAATATTACAGAAACTTATTGAGCGCGAACAGCTACCTGTGGGGAGGTGTCCCGGCGCTAGCGAGTCCTACAGCAAGAGTGGATAGTCAGGAGGGAGAACAGGATTATTGCATAAAAAGCCAAGTTTTTAGGAGTTTCCTAAAGCTGGCTTCTGACGTGGCGGATTGGATGGCAGGGGGCAGGGTATTCCAAAGTTTTGCCGTGCCGGCCGAGAAGGACCTGCCTCCAAGTCTAGCTTTCCTCACGCGCGGTACAGTTAGCTTGAGCAGGGAGTTTGAGCGCAGCTCTCGTTTTTGGTGGTAGCGGGGGAGTCAGAGTTTTAGATAATTGGGACACGTGCCTTTTAGCGCTCTGAAAGCCAGGGTAAGCACTTTGAACTTAATTCTGCTTGCCACTGGCAGCCAATGCAGCTCGTGCAGATGCGGAGAGATGTGCTGCCTAAAAGGGACACGATTTATCAATCTCGCAGCCGCATTCTGCACGTTGCACCGCATATTTAGGTAGACCAAGATAGAGGCCATTAGAATAATCGAGTCGAGATGTGATTGTTGCGTGAAAAATAATATAATACAAAGAATATATCTATTGGCAGAACACCTTCCAGGAGTTCACAATCAGGTAGCAGATCTGTTAAGTCGGCAAACACAACAGATTCACGATTGGGAACTACATCCGCAAGTTCTCCAATCGTTCTTTCAGAAGTGGGGTCAACCAGACATGGATCTGTTTGCCACACACAAAAACGCAAAATGCCCAACCTTCGCCGCCAGGTTTCCACACCTGTTGTCCAAGGGCAATGCGATATGGATGAACTGGTCAGGCAGATTTGTGTACACTTTTCCACCAATCCCATTAATACCACTAGTAGTGCACAAACTAAGACAACAATCTCTCAAGATGATCTTAGTAGCTCCCACATGGGCACGCCAACCGTGGTTCACAACCAGTACTAGAACTCTCTCTAGTTCCACACCAAAGACTGTGTATGACATCATCAATGATAACGCAGAACAATGGAGACATCATTCATCCAAATCCAACTCAGCTGAATCTAGCCATCTGGCTCCTGAAGTCTAAGAGTTTAGTTACCTTTACCTACCACCAGACCATATGAAGATCATTAAGGAAGCCAGAAGACCTACTACTAGAGCGTGCTATGCAACAAAATGGAAAAGGTCACTAATAACCAAATTGATCCTCTGGATGCTTCTATCCAAAATATCATCTGCTACCTTCTACATTTACAAAGATGTAACCTAGCGTATTCATCTATACGGCTTCATCTTGCAGCCATTGCTGCGTACCTACAAAATAGACAACATCTGTCATTATTTAGAGAACCGGCAATAAAAGCATTCATGGAAGGCTTAAAGAGAATCCTTCCTCCTAGGTTACCACCCTCTCCAGTGTGGAACCTAAACATTGTTCTTACTAGGCTCATGGGACCACCCTTTGAACCTTTACACAAATGTGAACTGCAATTCCTCACATGAAAAACAGCATTCCTTATTGCAATTACCTCTCTCAGAAGAGTTAGTGAAATACAAGCTTTCACTATTCAAGAACCTTTTCTACAATTACATCGTAGCAAAGTGGTCCCAAGAACAAATCCAAAAGTCTAAAGTCATTACTCCTTTTCGTCTAAGCCAATCAGTAGAGTTGCCAGTGTTTTTTCAAAACCCAGACTCTGTAGCAGAAAGAGTTCTATGCACCCTAGATGTAAAAAGAGCCCTTCTTTATTACATTGACAGAACCAAAGCCTATCGAAAAACTAAACAGTTTTCACCACCGCATAAAGGCAACCCCATCTCCAAAGCTGGAATTGCAAGGTGGATTGTAAAATGTATACAAATATGCTATCAAAAAGCAAAACGTACACTGACTATTCCTCCTAAAGCCCATTTCACATGCAAACTAGGAGCTTCTATGGCTTTCTTAGGAAACGTTCCTCTAGAAGACATATGCAAGGCAGCAACATGGTCTACCATACATACCTTCACAAAACACTATTATGTTGATATTCAAGCAAAGCAGCAAGCTTCTGTAGGCCAAGCTGTCCTCAAAACTCTATTTCAAACTACTGCAACAGATACAGACGACCATCACTAAGGAAGATACTGCTGTATAATCGATGTTTAGTGTGAGATTTGCAGCTCATATGGCTCGAACGGAAAATGCTACTTACCAGTATGCATCTGTTCTTGGCATGTAGAGCTGCAGATTCTCACACGCCCACCCGCCTCCCCGGGACCTGTATCTGTTCCAGTTTCTATCTTAATTAGATATACACATATGGACATCTCTTTTCTATTTTCTACTAACTCCATCATTTCCCAACATGGCGAGAATCAATCTAAGTGTGGAGTCGATGCCCATCCGCACTATTTTCCAAGGGAGGAGTCACCTATCTCGTGACTACAAAGACTTCTTCCAAGAAGACAACAACATGCAATCATCCGAGCCCAACACCAGGTGGCAATCTAATGCTCAGTGTGAGAATATGCAGCTCTACATGCCTAGAACAGATGCATACTGGTAAGTAGCATTTTCCATATTGATCGGCATTCTGTCCATCAATTGTTCTTTTTGCATTGGTTGCCCCGAGTGGGACGGGTACGCCCAGACGTGGATCCCATGCCCTCCATGCCACTGGAATAATGCTAGCCTGGCTGATATAGGGTGATTCCCTACAACTGGTCCACGGATCATTGTTTCCAGTCCAGGAAGGACCAGGCATGGAAGTATGGGCTGGACTGTTCTAATGGGGAACAGGGTCCAGACTCATTTGCATATGGCTTGGTTTAAACTGGATTGGCATGGGGAGCACAGAAACCATGGATGTTGGCCCATATCTCTGTGCTGGGGTGTATGTTTGAAATTTATCAGCTATCAGCATTCTGTCCATCAATTGTTCTCTTTGCATTTGTCACCCCAAGTGGGACTGGTATGCCCACACGTGGGTCCGTGCTCTCCATGCCACTGGAGTCAAGCTAGCCTGGCTGATGAGGGGTGATGAGGGGTGATGCCCTGAAACCGGTCCTAGGATGCTTATTTATGGTCCAAGGAGGACCTGGCCTGGCAGTACAGGCTGAACTGTTCCCATGGGGAACAGGGTCAAGACTGATTTGCATATGCTTGGTTTAAACTAGAATGGGGTGCACAAAAACTATAGATTTTGGCCCAGGCCTCTGCACTGGGGTATATGTTTGACATTTGTCTTTGCTGCATTTAACCATAAATATCAAAACCATGATCCTTCACAATTGTTATGTAGTTCCTATAAATCTATATAGGATCTGCACATTTAGACAACTGTGGGAGTTGTGTCCAGACTGATTCCAGGCACCCCCCACCGGATATGCTCTCCTGTAAACCCGCAAACTCACAGTGCCACTATGAACTCCTCTTACCGAGGAGAGAATAGTTTCCGGCACCTATCAAACAGGGATTGTGAAAACAGTACAGTACTTTTTGCTCAGTCACTTGTGCTCACTTTGTCTCAGAGAGATACACAGAATAAACGATGGGGATGTTTCCAATAAGCATTAATTTAGCCAGCATCATCCTAGTGTAACATATGTTTGCTGCAACAACCATAAGACAGAAACAGATATAAACGATTGTAAGCACCAACAGAGTAAATGGATGGTAGATTTCTACCATAGTGCTAAAACAATAGATATATGCAGGTATATAGATACATGACAGTAATAATACATACTCCCATGATGCTAACCCTAACTAGATGCACCAAATGTACATAGCATGTATGTAGGTGTATAACCAAGACTCCCCCATGGATGTAGCCAACCCCATCACCTGAAGTGGGAAACTGTAGGACCCCGTCTTGGTCTCAAGATGGACACCCCGATAGGGATTTAAGACCACTGCATGCTGGAGTGTCTGTGTGCACGAACCTCGGCGTCTTGTGTCAGTGTATCGGTATGGAAGTCTTTCTCCTCTGTCTGCCCTAGCAATGATATGGTGTTTATAAACCCAAAATTGTACCCTCAGGGGTTCTACCTTGCTGTGTCATGTCGGCTGTGGATGACGAAAGGGATGACACTTATACATAGTTATTATGCAGAAGATGGTAGTCCTGCTGTGATTCTGACAATCCTCATGCATAATAAATTAGTCTAGTTTTCGGAGAAAACCACAAAACATGAATGCAGCACCTAACTAGGTAAAAGGTCAGCACAAATCTGTTATGCAGTACAACGGTACGGTAAATGTAGGTGAAAGGTTACTACCAACGCGTATATTGGGGTACATTACGATTCCTAACACAATAGGCTCCAAAGCAGAATGCACACACCAATAAGACAAAAGCCTCAAGTAGGAGATAACACATTATTACACGTCTCACCTGCAGTTTTTTAATAGAACTCTCTTCATAGGCCAGCGAACCCCCATTGTGACCAAAAACAGGAGATCATAATGTAATTTAAAGGATGCAAAGGACTCTTCAAATTCCAAAACAGATGATGTTAATGGGAAGAGGCAATAGGTAATTCAAAGGAAATTGTAGTGGAAATTGTAAACTTGCTTCACTGCTCCATAGAGCCATAGCTAAAATAAATTTCAATCTCTGTGCATCAGAACCCATGGGATAATGTAAATTAGAGGGAAGACATAATTTGAACTCTAAACACAGTGCCGTATGAAAAGATGTTTTAGAAAAGGGGGGGGGGGTAGCTTACTATTTTAATCCCGAAGGAGGTGACCACATCTTCAAGAGGATATTTGCAACAAGGGGTGGTGAGGGACAGAGTCTCTGAATTAAACAGAATACTCTCACCCAGTCAAGAGATCAGGGCTAGATCCATCACCGTTATTTATCTCACTGCCCCATCCCAGCTCAGAACCTGGCTATATGCAAATCAGTCTGTCCCTGGCCCAGCGCATCATGGGAACAGGGCAGACTAAACTACCAAGCCAATTTTTCACCAGAAAGGAGACAAGCTACCGGGGACCGGTTTCTGGCATTTCAGCCTTCTTCGGCCCGGCTTGCTTGAATTCTGATGGAGCAGTGAGAAAGGGACTCATGTCTGAGTATACCCTGCCACACCTATAGTGGCCAAAAACGATTTAGAAAAGGGGGGTGGTGATGAACAGAGTGTCTGAGTTAAACAGACCACTCTTACCCAGTCCAAAGATCAGGGCTTGATCCATCACCGTTATTTATCTCACTGCCCCATCCCAGCTCAGAACCTGGCTATATGCAAATCAGTCTGTCCCTGGCCCAGTGCATCATGGGAACAGGGCAGACTAAACTACCAAGCCAATTCTTCACCAGAAAGGAGACAAGCTACCGGGGACCGGTTTCTGGCATTTCAGCCTTCTTCGGCCCGGCTTGCTTGAATCCTGATGGAGCAGTGAGAAAGGGACTCATGTCTGAGTATACCCTGCCACACCTATAGTGGCCAAAAACGATTTAGAAAAGGGGGGTGGTGATGAACAGAGTGTCTGAGTTAAACAGACCACTCTTACCCAGTCCAAAGATCAGGGCTTGATCCATCACCATTATTTATCTCACTGCCCCATCCCAGCTCAGAACCTGGCTATATGCAAATCAGTCTGTCCCTGGCCCAGTGCATCATGGGAACAGGGCAGACTAAACTACCAAGCCAATTCTTCACCAGAAAGGAGACAAGCTACCGGGGACCGGTTTCTGGCATTTCAGCCTTCTTCGGCCCGGCCGTATGAAAAGATGTGGCTTTTAGAACTGGTTCCAACCAAACATCTAAGTAATTTAGGTGAAACAAAATTATCAATCAGCAAACATATTAAGACCAGTATAATTTATTCCACTTCACTTAGGCAATAATGTCAAAAATGATTTGTCGGTTAAGGTCGTTACCTCCTCCTGGTCCACTTCATGTGATTCACATAACAGATCTCTGTGATATTGCTTTTCCTGAGAAGGATTCAGCTTTGCAACATGTCTATAACTAGGCTTGAGACAAGAAAGGCACCAGACAAAAATCTCCAAATAATTCATGTGGAGGCCCGGTTGCCTGCACGATCATTTGCCAAGCATTGAACTCTTAATGCATCAAGCTCCTGTGGCTGATTTCCAATGATATTGCTAGGTCAAAAGTCATACCAAATATGGCTTGTATTATCAATGTTTTTTTATTTTTAATATAATTAAAACACCACTGCAACTCTGTTCCTTCTTCCATAGTAAGGCTCTGTTTGCCATTATTTTGAAAGAGGAATACTATATATGTATGAAAAAGGCTCTTAGCTTTCAAATTCAGAGGGCAAGTAGATATGGTTTTAATAGATGATGCAAGTAGACTTACAATCCTAGCTACCCACAGAGGACAAATGCATTCTTTGATCAACGCTATAATTTCTGTCTCCTAATTCAACATTTTAAACCATTTTTACTGAGCTATTCAGCATGAATTCAAAGTACATCTGAAGAAAATATGGAAAGTAGACAACTCTATGATACACTGTTAAACTAGTGCCACAACTGCATTTTCTCTTTCTGGAGGCACAATGCAACCACGTGGTGAAGGGGAAGGGACAGGAAGATAGAGCAGGGAAGGTCATTTTGAAAGCCAAGGGTAAGCATTTAAGAAACCTAATAAAGAATGATTTACAAAGTCAAATATTAAAAAGTATGATACGTCTGTGATATCAAGAAAATAAAGATGGTCAACATTAGCTGTCACACATCCCATCTAAGAGTTTAAATGTTCTCAATCTGAAAGAAGGTCTTAATGAGAGAAAAATATTGAAAATTATATAATGTCAGTTTAGTATGAAAGATGTTGTCTATAAATCTTTCAAGCAACTGTATACCCTCAAGTTCTAAGAAAGGCAAAGTTTGGGGATATCAGTAGAGTAAAAGACTTGAATCCTAAGTGACTCTTTAAGCAGTGCAAAAGCTTAATGGGCTTACTGTAAGTTTAGATTTAAAGTTATGGCAAGTATTGGTCGTGACCATCATACAGAAAATGTATTGGAGTCTATGAATTTCTTTTGAGGCCTATTGGCCTTAATAAACTAGTTTCTTGTAACGTTCCATCAGCATATTTTCTTTTGTTTGTGACTGAAACTATATTCAAAGATAATCCAGTGACTGATTTGTAGATTTTGGGAGAACATCATTCACATTTTAATTGATGTTATGTTAAATGTTATAAGTTATATGTTTTATGTTATGTTATGTTATGTTATGTTATGTTATGTTATGTTATGTTATGTTATGTTACCTTGTGTTATGTTATGTTCCCATCTGCTACAAAAGTGGGGATAAAGGCCTTTAATGTGAAACATTTTAGTTGTTTCCTAAATGCCAGGATTGCAGATAGAGAAGCAAGGAATTCCACAGCGTACTGACTATGACCTAGAAGGCCTCAATCCTGAATGAATCTTGCAAGTCGAATGGCTCTGTGGATTGGAAGCATGCCATTTACACTTAGAATCATATAAGTCATGTGACCATGTGTAAATAAAATTATAAGAAATGATAAAGGTTACTGATTGGAGGTCACTACTGCACTTTCTAACACTATGCAATACACATACAAGGAACCCACAACAGTAAACTCACTTACAAGTTGGCTTTACTGACATTTACCACTGCATTGCATTCCACAACAGAAGTGTAAAATGCACTTACAGGGCATTTATTCAAATTCACAAAGATACACCCACCTCAGGTCCTTCATGTTAAGTTAAGTATTTTGAAAATGTGTCAAGTGGAGTCAAAGACAAAGAAAAAAGAGGGTGTCAGAACCCTTTTCAGAAAGTTGTGTAACAGGGAGGAGAGAGCTACTGGGCCAAAACTTGGGCGTTGAGGCCTTCTATGCTTGATGTTCAAGTCCTGATCTACTATGGCTTCTGATTAACTGGGCCAAGTAGTGGCCATCCAGCAGTGGACTGTTAGGGGTCGCATGAGTCGAGTAGTGAAGGCTTCTCAGGAGCAGCAATCTGCTAAGCATTAAGATGCTTATAACCCAACATACAAACAGTGACAGTAAAAAGTTATTTATCCAGTCAAATACTAGCTTTTGTGCAAACGGTATCCTTAATGTAAAAACACAAAGCATTTGTGACACAATGAATAGTCCTCACAGCTCTCTTAATGTCAGCATGCTAGAGCTATATTGGGTGAAATTCAAAAGCCCTTCTGTCCTTTATGGTGAAGGCACTGGTTTCCCATTCAAATCATAGAGGCTACTTCCAGGTACGGACCCTGCTAAACACATGCACCCAAAGTGTTGTACTTTGCCTTAAGAGTTCACCAGCACCTCAGCACTAACTTTGTGCAAGTCCTCAGTAGCCCCCAGGGCCCAAGACAGTCCTACCCACCTTAGATGCAGCAAGAGATACCCGAAGAACCAAGTGGTCCTTTGTGAGCTCTGAACTACCTCTCCTGAGGGTCCGCAACATCAGCTTGCTCCTAACAGTGTTCCCTCTCCTGGCATACGGGGTCGCCTAACACAGTGCTCACAGGGGTGACATCCCGCTCCTAACAGGTAGGCCCCTCCTTGCACATGGGGGTCACCAAACACAGCTCACAGGTGAAACAGTGCACTCTTCATGGTGGCTCTCTACTGCAACTCGGGGATCACAACACCCACCAGGGAGATGGTCTGCACCTCACAGGTGGGTGTGGAGGATCCGCACTCATGCTACATTTACAACGTGAAAATGTTTTCTAGAAATAGTATAAGAAAGCAGGGGAAAGACAGCCTGACCCCTGGCACCTGTTGGAGGACCAAGAGAGAACTCCCCCTCTTGGGTCAAATATATATATATATTTGTTTGAGGCATGTGAGCTGTAGATCACATGCTTTGCATACTCCTGCCATCTAGTGTTGGGCCCAGATATTTTCACTTTGTTTTTCTTCGAAGACGTCTTTCGAGTCACAAGGTAGGTGACTCCTCCTTTCAGTGAGAGTGCGCATGGGCATCCACTCAATTGTTAGATTGTTTTTTTCTGCCATCAGGTTCGGACGTAAATTGCTGTGCTCCGGTTCGACACCGTTTCTCGGGGTCCCCTCGGTGCGCAATGCACTTACCCTTGACGATATTGTATTTGATAGCAGTTCCGATTCTTGCGTATCGTCTCAGAAAATTTATTTTATTTGGAAACTTAATAGAAGGATATTGGGGCTAGCCGAGTCGGGTCAGCTCACAATCGATGGAATAGACTCCATTTAAATTCTGTCCCGGGTGTCGAGCCAAGTAGCCGTGCACCGACTCCCATGAAGTCTGCAATTTGTGTTGGTCCCTGGAACACAATGAACAAAATTGTGACGCGTGCTGATCCTTCCGCTCCAAGAAAACACTCAGTGAAAGTCAGACTCGACATCCCAAAATACATCAAAGCATAGTGGATCTGCTCAAGATCTTTTTGGAGAAGATTCCGACCACAATGTCTTTGACACACAAGGAGCCGAAGAAGAAGAAGACAACCACATTTCCCTGCCAGAAGCCAACTCTGACATGAAAGTAGATATTCCGCAGGGTCAACGTACGATGAGTACTGATGTACCCCTGTCTACACCCTGCCCAAAAAAAAGGCTCAGGTCCCTCCTCTGCCTTCGGGCCAAGGTCGATATCAAAGGGGATTATGGACGGAGCATTGGAGCAAACAAAACACTCACCCCCAGTCAACTGATCTGGGTTTAATCCATCATCATTCTTTAGCTCACTCCACCACCACAGTTCAGACATGGCCATATGCAAATCAGTCTGACCCTTGAATTTGAATTTGAATTTAAAAACATTTATTGAGCGCGCTTATATCCAGCGGTTTCATGGCGCTTTGAGGACTGCAACCAGCAGCAGCAACAAAAAAGACAGGCTATGCGGCAAAAGCTCCGGAAAAAAGGAAGGTTTTTAGGTTCTTCCGGAACTCCAAATAGGAGGTTGAGGATCTAAGTGTCATAGGGAGGGAGTTCCAGAAGACAGGTGAAAGGGCCGCGAATTTCGCCCCGCCTGCTTTCTTTTTCTTAAAGCGGGGTGTGGCCAGGAGTGCCATGTGGGTAGAGCGGAGTTCTCTGCCCGGCAGGTAAGGTTTGATGGCTGAGCATATGAACTCAGGGGCAGTGCTCATCCTGGCCTGGAAGGTGAGGCAGCCTAATTTAAATAAGGCCCGCTCCCTCACAGGCAGCCAGTGCAATGATTTCAGCAATGGGGTGACTCGATGGAATTTGGGTAACCCATGGATCAGGCGGGCGGCCTGATTTTGCACTAGCTGCAAGCGGTGTATGGCATAGGCCGGTGCGCCGTTATAGATTATGTTCCCATAATCGAGGCGCGAGAGCACCATTGCCATTACAATTATTTTCAGTGCCGGAAGGGAGAAGAAGCGGGATATCTTCCTAATTGTCCGGAGGGAGAAAAAACAAGAAGAAACCACCGAACTGACCTGAGGGTTTACAGAGAGTTGGGAGGTAAGGAAAATCCCGAGGGTTTTAACTTTAGGGACCGGGAGGGGGGGACACCAAGTGAAAGGGGCCAAAACGAGGGGGACCAGGGACTGCAACCACCTCCTGTCAAGACCAACTCTGTCTTGTCAGGGTTGAGTTTGAGGTGGTTGCAGTTCATCCAATCTTGGATGAATAACATAACAGTCCTGAACAGAAGAGGGGGAGTGAGAGAGATTAAAAATAAGCTGGAGGTCATCGGCGTAATTAAACACTGTGACCTCGAGCTGCTGCAACATAAAAATGAGGGGATAGATGTATAAATTGAACAAAAGAGGGGATAAAGAAGAGCCCTAAGGGACGCCGCACTTGATCTTTCATGAAGAGGCAGCAAAACCAGTGAGATGGACAGCCTGTGCACCAATTACACAGGAAGGATTTGAGCCAGGAGAGGGCAGAGCCCTCTATGCCTGCCGCCCTGACACGAGTGAGAAGGATGGAATGATCCACCGTGTCAAAAGCGGCGGACAGGTCCAAAAGGACAAGGGCTTGCAAAAGGTTGGTGTCAATACCCCTCGCGGAGTCCATCCATCACTGAGATTACTACCTTCTCCGTGGGTGCAGAGGTCGAAAGCCCGCTTGGCAGGAGGAGAGGCAATGATTTGCCTCCACATAAGTGCTCAGGGTACTCGTAACGTGGGTTTCTAAGACCTTTCCCAAGTAGAGCAAAAGGGAGATGGGACGGTAATTAGATGGGGACGAGGGATCAGCGCCAGCTTTTTTTAAAATCGGGATGATGACAGCTGATTTGTGATGGGTGGGAACAACACCATTGCTTAGTGAGTCATTGAGGAACGTAAGGAGAGGGGTGGGGCAGGCCGAAAAAATCTCTCTTAAGACATAGGCGGGACCAAAATCCAAGGGGGAACCCGACTTCACCCGCCGAAGCAAAGGGAGGAGTGAGTCCTTGGTCAGCAAGGGGATGCTAGCCAATTTGGAGGTAGAAGGGGAAGGGGACGGATTAACAAATGTGCCTCATGGGAACAGTCCAGCCCAAATTGCCAAGCCATGTCTTCCCTGGACCGGAAACAAGCATCCTGGGACCGGTTCCTGGCTAATCAGCCATCATTAGCCAGGCTAGCTTGAATCCAGTGGCTAAGTGAGCAAGGGACCCACTTCTGGGCATACCGTGCCAATTTGGGGCGGACAAAGCATTACCAAACTGGATGAAGGACGGAGCGTTGGAGCAAATAAAACACTCACCCCAGTCAACTGATCTGAGTTTAATCCATCATCATTCTTTAGCTCAATCCACCACCCCAGTTCAGACATGGCCATATGCAAATCAGTCTGACCCTGTGCCTCATGGGAACAGTCCAGCCCAAACTGCCAAGTCATATCTTCCCTGGACAGGAAACAAGCATGCCGGGACCGGTTTTTGGCTAATCAGCCGTCATCAACCAGGCTAGCTTGAATCCAGTGGCAAAGTGAGAAAGGGATCCACGTCTGGGCATACCCTGCCAACGTAAGGTGAACAAAGCGAAACCAAAGGGGATGATGGACAGAGCGTTGGAGCAAATCAAACACTCACCCCCAATCAACTGATCTGGGTTTAATCCATCATCATTCTTTAGCTCATTCCACTACCCCAGTTCAGACATGGCCATATGCAAATCATTCTGACCCTGTGCCTCATGGGAACAGTCCATCCCGAACTGACAATCCATGTCTTCCCTGGACATGAAACAAGCATCCTGGAACCAGTTTCTGGCTAATCAGCCGTCATCAGCCAGGCTAGCTTGAATTCAGTGGCAAATCGATGAAATAGACTCCATTTAAATTCTGTCCCGGATGCCGAGCCAAGTAGCTGTGCACCGACTCCCATGAAGTCTGCAACTTGTGTTTGTCCCTGGAACACAATGAACAAAATTGTGACGTGTGCCGATCCTTCCGCTCCAAGAAAACACTCCGTGAAAGTCAGGCTCGACATCCCAAAATACATCAAAGCATAGTGGATCTGCTCAAGATCTTTTTGGAGAAGATTCCGACCACAATGTCTTTGACCCACAAGGAGCTGAAGAAGAAGACAACCACATTTCCCTGTCAGAAGCCGACTCTGACATGGAAGTAGATATTCCTCAGGGTCAACATACGATGAGTACTGATGCACCCCTGTCTACACCCTAACCAAAAGAAAAGCTCAGGTCCCTCCTCTGCCTACGGGCCAAAGTCAATACCAAAGGGGATGATGGACGGAGCATTGGAGCAAACCAAACACTCACCCCAGTCAACTGATCTGGGTTTAATCCATCATCATTCTTTAGCTCACTCCACCACCCCAGTTCAGACATGACCATATGCAAATCAGTCTGACCCTGTGCCTCATGGGAGCAGTCCAGCCCAAATTGCCAAGCAAGTCTTCCCTGGACCGGAAACAAGCATCCTTGGACCGGTTTCTGGCTAATCAGCCGTCATCAGCAAGGCTAGCTTGAATCCAGTGGCAAAGTGAGCAAGGGGCGCACGTCTGGGCATACCCTGCCAACTTAGGGTGAACAAAGCTATACCAAAGGGGATGATGGATGGAACGTTGGAGAAATTCAAACACTCACCCCAAGTCAACAGATCTGGGTTTAATCCGTCATCATTCTTTAGCTCACTCCACCACCCCAGTTCAGACATGGCCATATGCAAATCAGTCTGACCCTGTGCCTCATGGGAACAGTCCAGCCCAAACTGCCAAGTCATATCTTCTCTGGACCGGAAACAAGCATGCTGGGACCGGTTTCTGGCTAATCAGCCATCATCAGCCAGGCTAGCTTGAATCCAGTGGCAAAGTGAGCAAGGGGCCCACGTCTAGGCATACCCTGCCAATGTAAGGCGAACAAAGCAAAACCAAAGGGGATGATGGACGTAGCGTTGGAGAAAATCAAACACTCACCCCCAATCAACTGATCTGGGTTTAATTCATCATCATTCTTTAGCTCATTCCACCACCCCAGTTCAGACATGGCCATATGCAAATCATTCTGACCCTGTGCCTCATGGGAACAGTCCAGCCTGAACTGACAATCCATGTCTTCCCTGGACCTGAAACAAGCATCCTCCTGGGACCGGTTTCTGGCTAATCAGCCATCCTCAGCCAGGCTAGCTCTAATTCAGTGGCAAATCGATGGAATAGACTCCATTTAAATTCTGTCCTGGGTGCCGAGCCAAGTAGCGGTGCACCGACTACCATCAAGTATGCAACTTGTGTTTGTCCCTGGAACACAATGAACAAAATTGTGATGCATGCCGATCCTTCCGCTCCAAGAAAACACTCCGTGAAAGTCAGGCTCGACATCCCAAAATACATCAAGGCATAGTGGATCTGCTCAAGATCTTTTTGGAGTAGATTCCGACCACAATGTCTTTGACCCACAAGGAGCCGAAGAAGAAGACAACCACATTTCCCTGTCAGAAGCTGACTTTGACATGGAAGTAGATATTCCTCAGGGTCAACGTACGATGAGTACTGATGCACCCCTGTCTACACCCTGCCCAAAGGAAAGGCTCAGGTCCCTCCTCTGCCTTCGGGCCAAGGTCGATACCAAAGGGGATGATGGATGGAGCATTGGAGCAAACCAAACACTCACCCCCAGTCAACTGTTCTGGGTTTAATCCATCATCATTCTTTAGCTCACTCCACCACCCCTGTGCAGACATGGCCATATGCAAACCAGTCTGACCATGTGCCTCATGGGAACAGTCCAGCCCGAACTGACAAGCCATGTCTTCCCTGGACCGGAAACAAGTATCCTGGGACCGGTTTCTGGCTAATCATCCATCATCAGCCAGGCTAGCTTGATTCCAGTGGCAAAGTGAGCAAGGGACCGACGTCTGGGCATACCCTGCCAACTTTAGGCGAACAAAGCGATACCATAGGGGATGATGGACGGAGCGTTGGAGCAAATCAAACACTCACCCCCAGTCAACTGATCTGGGTTTAATCCATCATTATTCTTTGGCTCACTCCACCAACCCAGTTCAGACATGGCCATATGCAAATCAGTATGACCCTGTGCCTCATGGGAACAGTCCAGCCGGAGCTGTTAAGCCATGTCAGCACCGAGAACAGGTTTCCAACGCCAGGATCCAGTCGGCCCCATTTGGGCACTGAGCCGAAACATTCAGCCCCAAAAACTGAAACAAGTTCTTGTAGCAATCCCTTCGATGCCGAAACCGAAAACAGCTTCTGATCCAAAAACAGCGGCTCCAAATATTTTGCTACAGAAAAAGAAAGCAACTCCCACTCCATCCAAGAAGCATTTTTTAGATGTCCCGCCTTCCAACACAGACCCGAAAGAGAAACAATTGGTCAATAATCCTAAAACTGGACATATTCATGCAAAATTGCCAGTTAAACGCAGGCCAGAGTCCGAGGACACTTACCACATTCCTCTTTAGGGGATGATTGTTGGCACTAACCCTTCTCCTCCTTCTCTAAAACCTACCTCCCCACCTAACTCAAATTTGCTTGTATCACCCACAAATTCACCACAATCACCTGACAACCAGGATGATGGGGATGGGGATGGACCACATGACAATAGTCCTGATCCTTGGAATGATTTTAATACGGATCCAAACACGGACAATGACCCAGACTTATACTCTTCAAAACCCTCTCCACCAGATGATAATTTAGGGTACATAGAATTATTCAATTGAGTTGCTCAATATGATGGAGTACAGCTTCACAAAGAGTATCTTAAGGAAGATTTTTTGTTTCAAAGTTTAAACTCTTCACAAAAATCCACTCATACACTTCCCATGCTTAAGGGTATGCTTAAACATGTAGACAATATTTTTAAAGATCCTGTGCCTGCAAGAATCCTTACACCAAGGGTAGACAAGAATTATAAACCAGCAACTACAGATCCAGTTTACATCAAGGGTGAAATACCACTAGTAGTTTTTAACACACGTAAAAGGGCAAACTCACAGCCCTCAGGAGATGCCTCTCCTCCTGACAAGGAATCTAAATAGAGAGATGCCTCTTTCAAAAGAGAAGCTGTGCAAGCTGCCAATCACTGGTGTATTGCCAATAGTCAGGATTTTTTAGCCGGATATGATAGAGCGCATTATCACGAATTGGAGCAATTGGTCCAATTTTTACCAGACAAACATAAGGCCAAGGCACACAGCCTAGTTCAGGAAGGGAAACACATTTCTAACACCTCCATTCGGTGCGCTTTAGATGCAGCTGTCACTGCAGCTTGTACAGGTACCACCTTTGTCTTGCTAAGGAGACACACCTGGCTCAGAATTTCAGGGTTGAAACCCGAAGCCCAGGCTTCTATTTTAAATCTACCCTTTGACAAAGAGCATTTATTTGGTCCTGTGGTAGACACTTCCTTAGAGAAGATGAAAAAGGACAAAGATATCGCTAAATCTGTGGGAGCTCTGCAGTCCCCATCCAATCGGGGCTCTTTTTGTCGCTCCTCAAAAACACATCCACAGACAACACCTCAATATAATACAAAGGTAACAGTCAGTCACCCTCTTCAAGAGCTTACTTTCGAAGGTGGGTTTCCAGGCAATAATGGCAAAGGGAGAGGTAGAGGTTCCAAACCCTGCACTTCCCCCAAAACCAACAAACAGTGAATTCACTCCTCTTCCTCCTGATCATTCCACACCTGTCGGGGGATGTCTCTCTCAATTCCTACCCGTCTGGCATACAATGACTTAAATGAAATTCAATTCACTTATGTATTACACATAGGCATAGGCATAAAAACGTAAAACATGCTGTAACTAATACGTGCTCAGTGACTCAGTTAAAAAAAAAACAAAGTGACTATGTGCTATACTCTGAAAAAAACAACTGCCTTCAGGTACTTACATGGATCAATGGTTGCGATGAGTATGTCATCAACTGACCTGATACAGTGGTCCAAACTGAAATAATAATAACGTAACTGTAATCTGGTTATTCTGTATACAAGCATATGAGCGGTAAAGCTGCTCGTTTCAGCTTTAGAACACTTACTGGTGAGACGCGCAGCGTCACTACTGCAAACTCATAACAAAAAACTGAGTCTTTCTGGTGGTTTCACGCACTCACGCTAGACCGCCAATGTCTGTGTTCATATCAAGAAGAGATGAAGACTAACTTAGTTACCTGAATGTGAATTGGTCTGGCTTCCGATCATGTGATCGGGAATCAGCCAATCCTAACATAGAATAATACAAACTAAAGTGTCTAGTGTTCAATAAGTCGATGAACAGATAGATAAAGTTATACATAGTAGCGAACAAGAAAAAACATAAGAATAGATAAACATGATTGACATAAAACTAAATAAAATAACGTGAGTGGTAATGGAAATAGTAATAGAAACCACACATGCTGCATTCTAGGAGCAATTCTAAAGTCACAAAAAAACATCTATTAAAGGTAACATGTAAATTCTGTCCGGTCATTAAGACCAAATGGTATATGAGAATTCAGCAAATATATATCCATTTATTTTCTCTTTGTAGCAAAAAAGAGTTATTATCCAGCCCTTCCTTTTTTTCGATGACTTCTAGAATCAAGAATTGTAACTGAGATATGTTATGTTTTGCTTCTTTGAAATGCATGGCTACACATGATTTTACATTACCAGTTCTAATGTTGGATTTGTGTTCATGCAGTCTTGTTTTAATCTTACGTGTGGTCTTACCAACACATGCCTTCCCACTTGGGCATTTCAACATATAGATAGCATTAGCTGTGTCTCAAGTGACATTAACATGAAGTTTGATTTTATGTCCTTTCATGGGGTGGGTTAGATAATTTCCTCTGATGATGTTATTACAATGACCACATTGTAGACAGGGTCTGGTTCCACAAAATGTCTCTTCTGACTTGGTTTTGATCTTTAGTAATTCTCCAAGATTTCTGCCCCTGGTGAAGGCAAAAATGGGTTGTTGATCAAAGGCGTTCTTGAAGTCTGGTTCAGATTTCAGAATTTTCCAGTGATTTTTAATTATTTTCTTGAACTTGTAACTCGCTGTGGAGTATTTGGACACAATCGTCGTTCTTGTATCTTTGTCTCTGATGCGTGTTTCCAATAGATCTGGTCTCTGCATGTTATTTACTTTTTGCATCGATTGATTTACCACCATCTCTGGATAGCCTCTGTTTCGAAATCTGTCACCCATTTCCTTGAGTTTTATGTTCACTTTATCTGGGTCAGATGTGATTCTCTTCACCCTCATCATTTGTGATGTGGGTAAATGATGTTTCAATGGATCTTGGTGAAAACTTTGAAAGTGCAAGGTATTATTCCTGTCTGTTTCTTTGCAATGCATCTCCGTTTCAATCCTTCCTGGGTGTAGATTGATGCTTACATCCAGAAAGGTAATGGTTTTATCTGACATTTCCCAAGTAAGTTGTATCCTGTCGTTTTTAGAATTTAATTCTGTTAATGCTCTTTCCAGAGATTCCTTGGTACCCTTCCACAGGATAAAAATGTAATCTATGTAGCGGACAAGCATTTTCAAGTTGGTGATCCAAGTAGGGTGGTTCAATATATTTTGTTCTTCATAGGATTTCATAAAGATATTGGCCTACACTGGGGCAGAGCAATTGCCCATAGAAGTTCCAACCAGCTGTTGGTACCAGGTATTGTCAACTTTGAAATAGCTATGATATAGAGTGAATATGATAAGTTCCATCAAAAAAGTTTGGAGAGGTAATTCGAAGTCTGTAGTGAGAATGGATTCCTCCATAGCCTCAATTCCTGCATAATGGGGAGTTGAGGTGTATAAAGCTTTCACATCCGCTGTACAAAGTAATAGTTGTTCGTTCAGTTCAATTTGTTGCATGTTGAGTCTAGTTAAAAAACCAGTGGTGTCTCTGATATAGGTTACCATGCGTTGTACTGTGGGTTGCATGTATTTGTCAATAAATTGACCTATAATTTTATGTATGCTGTTTTTCGTAGAAACGATGGGGCGTAAAGGTGGATCTAACAAGTTCTTATGCACCTTGGGCATCATGTAGAAAATGGGGCTGCTTGGGTTAGATTTGATCAAAAAACTCTTGGTTCTTTCAGTAATGACTCCGTTATCTTTGGCTTTAGAAACAATATCCGTGAGTTTATTCAGATATTCCTGTGTAGGATTATACCCCAAAGGGGAATACGTGTTGTTGTCAGACAAATGTTCTTGAACTTTATTCTGATACATGGTAGTGTTCATTACGACAAGGCCTCCGGCTTTTTTCTGCTTTCACACAGGTGATATTGGGATTGTTGGCTAGGTTTCTCAATGTGCTCAGATCTTTATTGGTCATATTTTTCTTCCCTTTTCTTTCACATTTGATTTTAATTAGATCTTGTTTAACCATTGTTTCAAATAGATCAAGAGTCTTGTGGCTCAAGGGAGCCATGAATGTACTTTTGGGTCGTAGACCTTTCAATTGATCAGGTTCTTGAGTTTGTGATTTCGGAACAACATTGCCAAAGTAATGACGCAACCTTAGTTTCCTCATCAGCTTGAAGAAGCTGACTTCAAGTTCTAGTGAGTTTGTTTGGGTGGTTGGGACAAAAGACGTCCCTTTCTGCAATAATTTGAGTTCTTGGTTTGTCAATCTATGGTCGGAAATGTTGATCACTAAGTGTTCTTCTGTTTTTTCTTCTCCTTTTCTTTGGTTACGCTTCTTGTCTTTGGAACCTCTTTGTCCCCTCATGTGTCTTCTATTTGTGCGGAGCCTTGCTCTAAAAGAGGGACTTCTGTGGTGTCTGTCACTCCAGATGTCGTTGGTCCTGTAGCCGTACTGGTGCCTTCGTGGGTGTTAGGGGGTCTGGTCTTGGATGTTTGACCTTTGTTGGATGGAGGTTTGTTGGACATGTCACTCCCGGACGAGGAGGTGTCGGTGTATGGTGTGTTAGGACGATTTCTCCTCCTTTGGGCGTACACATCTGCCCATGTGTACACCTCTCCTAGTTTGTAATCCAATGTATCGCGTCTAAACTTTCGAATCTTCCGTTCGTTGACCTCTTGAGTGTGTTTTTCAATCTGTTCATTGATATCCTTCAATGTTGTCGCTAACTCGTCTGCATTCATCATTTTAGAAAGTTCTTCAGAGATCTCGTCTATTTCTTTATTTAGATCTACTAAAATTCCTGAAAGTTTTACTATAATCAACAGTATAAGGTCAAGCGAACATTTATTAAGTATCACGTACCACTTGTCTTGGAAAATCTTCGAGTTTTTACACAATGATGGCTTCAGCGCTATGCGCAACCCTCTCGGTATGCGTTGCATTTTGTGGTAACAGATAAGTGTGCTGGCATGCATTTTCTGATTCACATGTCTCTTTAAGATGTATAACAATTGTTTAATACTCTGTGCCCTGGTCCTATTTGAGGATGTGTGGTCGATCTCTTCTTGTATCAATGAATATATCTGTGATGCCTCCCCTTCTGGGAAGGCGAAAGTTTTTGCCCTTGCCTCAGTGCTTTTGCTAATTTCCTCGTATTGCACCCCATGAAAGGACATAAAATCAAACTTCAAGTTAATGCCACTTGTGACACAGCTAATGTTGAAATGCCCATGTGGGAAGGCATATGTTGGTAAGTCCACACGTAAGTTAAAACAAGACTGCATGAACACAAATCCAACATTAGAACTGGTAATGTAAAATCAGGTGTAGCCATGCATTTCAAAGAAGCACAACATAACATATCTCAGTTACAATTCTTGATTCTAGAAGTCATCAAAAAAAAGGAAGGGCGACATAATAACTCTTTTTTGCTACAAAGGGAAAATAACTGGATATATCTGCTGAATTCTCATGTAACATTTGGTCTTAATGACCGGACAGAATTTACATGTTACCTCTAATAGATGTTTTTTCGTGACTTTAGCCTTGCTCCTAGAATGCTGCATGTGTGGTTTCTATTACTATTTCTATTACCACTCACGTTATTTTATTTACTTTTATTTCAATCATGTTTATCTATTCTTATGTTTTTTCTTGTTCGCTTCTATGTATAACTTTATCTATCTGTTCATCGACTTATTGAACACTAGACACTTTAGTTTGTATTATTCTAAGTTAGGATTGGCTGATTGCCGATGACATGATCAGAAGCCAGACCAATCCACACTCAGGTAACTAAGTTAGTCTGCATCTCTTCTTGATATGAACACAGACATTGGCGGTCTAGCGTGAGTGTGTGAAACCACCAGAAAGACTCAGTTTTTTGTTATGAGTTTGCAGTAGTGACGCTGCGCGTCTCACCAGTAAGTGTTCTAAAGCTGAAACGAGCCGCTTTACCACTCATATGCTTGTATACAGAATAACCAGATTACAGTTACGTTATTATTATTTCAGTTTGGACCACTGTATCAGTTCAGTTGATGACATACTCATCGCAACCATTGATCCATGTAAGTGCCTGAAGGCAGTTGTTTTTTTCAGAGTATAGCACATAGTCACTTTGGGGGATTTTTCACTGAGTCACTGAGCACGTATTATTTACAGCATGTTTTACGTTTTTATGCCTATGTTTAATACATAATGGTATTTTGATTATGTCGTGATTATCCCTTGTTTGCAGCCTACTGCCCCCGATGAAGGGCACCGCCCGAAATGCATTGGACGAATGAAATTATGTTGATGGATATGAAATTAATATGATGAACTCAAATTGATTCTGATGATTTATGAAGTAAATAATCTCATTGGAAAACATGAATTTTCGACTGGGTTGTCGATCATTTAAACGTTAAGGAATCCTGGTTGAACCCAGGAAATTATTGAGAAGTACGCCTGGGGAATGTTGTACTTGTGAGCACTACTTTCTATACAATGACTTCAGACAGATGGATCTTAGGAATTATTCAATCTGGTTATTGCCTGGAGCTTACCAACAATCCCCCAAACATTCCTCCACGTTCAAACACACGTGTGCAAAAAGCTGCTATAGAGCCCGTCGCATTACAATGTCAAGGGTCCAGCGTGTACTCCTTATATTTTCTCATACCCAAATGGACGGTTCTCTCAGGTCTATACAGGATCTCAGAGAGCTAAATCAATAGATTCATTCAAATAACTTTCACATGGAGACACTTCAACAAGTGCTCCCATTCCTACAGCAAGGCGACTTTATGTGTGCTCTCGACTTAAGGGACTCATAAGTCCATATTCCAATACATCCCGCTCATCACAAATATCTCAGGTTTGTAGTAGCGTGAAAACACTACCAGTTCAATGTGCTTCCATTCGGAGTCACCACTGCTCTCAGAGTATTTACCGAGTGCTGTTCACCAGCGAAGACAGCAGATTCATGCCTTCCCCCACTTGAACGACTGGATCATCAAAGCCAACTCTTACTCCAAGTGTCTCCAAAACACTCAAATAACACTGCAATTACTGCACGATATGGGATTTACAGTCAACATGTGAAATCCCATCTCCAACCCTCCAACACACAAACATATTTAGGAGCCACTCTCAATACTCAAAAAGCTCGTGTCTGTCCCAATGCAGCCAGAATCGGAAATATGCAGGCTCTAAGTAATTTCACAGTTTCAGACCAACCTCTCATTACCAGCGAGTGTATATGCAACTACTGGGAATGATGGCGTCCTGCATCATAATGGTTCCCCATGCAAGACTTCAAATGTTTCCCCTTCAGGAATGTTTAGCATGTCAGTGGAGCAGTCTCAGGGTCAATTGTCAGATCTAGTGTTGGTAGACGGCCGCACCCATCGCTCTCTGCAGTGGTAGAATCCACAAACCCTATCCAAAGTGCCGCCCTTAATCAACCCTGTTCCACAAACAGTGCTAACAGCAGAGGCATCGCTCACTAGTATGGGTGCTCATCTCCAGACTCACACCGTTCAAGGGTTGCAGACTCAAAAACAAAAACAACTTTACATAACTCATCTAGAGCTGCTAGCAGTATTTCTAGCGCTCAAGGCCTTCCAGACTCCCCTTGCAGGTAAAACTGTCCTGATACGCACCGACAACTTGACAACATGACAGCCATTTATTACATACAGAAACAAGGGGACACACACTACCTCCACCTGTCACGCCTTGCACCAGCCATTTGGAAGTGGGCCATACGTCACAGAATTAATCTCCAGGCAGAGCATCTCCAAGGAGTGAACACTCAGATAGCAGATTCTCAACAGGAAGAGACAACAGATTCACGAGTGGGAACTTCACCCTCAAGTTCTCCTTTCATTCTTTTAAATGTGGGGCTATCTACAAATAGATCTGTTTGCGATACACTAAAATGCAAAATGTCCAAACTTTGCCTCCAGGTATCCACACCCATTGTCCAAAGGCAACGCACTATGGAAGAACTGGTCAGGGATATTTGCATACGCTTTTGCACCTCTCCCACTCATTGCACTAGTGGTTCGGAAGTTCAGACAAACATCCTTCACATTCATCCAAGCAGTTCCCACATGCACCCATCACCCTCGGTTCACTACCCTGGTGGAGCTCTCAGTAGATCCTCAGCAAAAACTATATTTACACGTTAGACGTTAAATGAGCATTATTGTATTACATAGAAAGAACAAAACCATTTTGTAAAATTAAACAACTTTTTATGACTTTTGAAACACTACACAAAGGCAATCCTATTTCTAAATCAGGTATTGCTCGGTGGATAGTTAAATGTATTCAAAAAGGACTTTAACAGTACCCCCCGGGGCGCATTGCACCTGCAAAATAAGGGCTACTATGGCTTCCTTAGGAAATAGCCCCATTGCTGACATCTGTAAAACTGCAACATGGTCTACGCCACACACATTCACCAGGCACTATTGTGTAGATGTGTTAGCCAGACAACAGGCTAATGTAGGCCAGGCAGTACTTAAGACATTCTTACAGACAACTGCAACAGCTACAGGTTGGCCACCGCTTTGGGAGAATACTGATGTTTAGTCTATGCAAAGCATGTGATCTACAGCTCACATGCCTTGAACGGATAATATTACTTACCCAGTAAGCATCTGTTCTAGGCATGTAGAGCAGTAGATTCACATGTGCCCACCCTCCTACCCTGTGACCTATACATGTTGCAGTACTCTCTTACTTTCTATACATACGCATGGACACCTCTATTCTACTCTTACTAACTCCATTCTCACCCTCCATGGGAAAACAATCTAACAATGGAGTTGATGCCTGTAAGAACTGGGACCACCAGCTCTCCGAGGGGTAGCATGGCTCGAGCAGGAAGGCAGCCAGGGGCTTGCGTGTAAAGCAGCTACTTAACACACTCATCCAATGACACACAGTGGGCGCAATAATGGAGACCACACCAGTAGTTGTATTTGTAAATCAAGTTCTTTTATATAGAATTTGGATCAAACAAATAATACATTTAGCAGATCATTAGTATTTCATTTACGCATTTCATTAGGCAGTTTCAGTAAGACTTGTCATTTAAGTAATAACCAGCTCATCTACGCAGTGAAACATTAAATAACACAGTCTGTCGCATCATACTCTTCAGCAGGCAAAGAGGGTACTTTCATAAACCTGGAGGATCCTGCAAGAAGCGACCATAGCATGGCATTAAAGTACCACATTAAACCTCTCATGGACGCCTTCTAAATTGCACTTCATAGAAAGTGATAAAGCATTTCAGCAAGTACTTTCAGTACAACAGAAAACTTCAAAGAACACAGCCTGTCGCGGTATGCTACTCAACAGGCAAAAAAGGTAATTTTATAGATTCTAGATTAACCTGTAGTAACCAACCACAAGCATTTCTTCTTGTGAATACTGATCGTTTTGCGACCCAGAATCAGATCATCAGAATACCATTAGAATTAATTAATAAGTATCACGGTTAGGCCCCATCGGGAACTGTAGAAGCCCGCCCCTGCAAGAAATTCAGTACAGTGAAGTAAATCACCATTCCATTAATAGGCTTGTAAATAGGGTGTAACCAAGAACATTTCAGGCCGGAAACCGGCAGGCAGAACAATGTAGGGGGGAACGTGTCTGTCCCCGAACCTCCTGCTTCTCAAGGCACATTACAGGGGGGCCAGCGGGGCCCAGTCTCAGTTCACCCCGGGGGAGGGGCGACCTCAGTCCTTTCCCGGCCTACCGCCCTCCTCCCCGGGGATTACCTTGTGCTCTTCAGCCCTCTGGGGCCCTTGCGTAGACTCTGGGGCAGGAGGACGAGCTCCAGCCCTCCCGGGGCCTCCTCCAGCCCTGTGCGACGAGGGGGCAGTTCTGGAGTCCTGGCGCCGGGGCGAGGCTGGACCAACGTTTGGGGGTCAACCGGAGGGGGCTCTCAGGCTCAGCGGCCCCCTCCGCGGTGAGGTACAGCTCTATTCGGGCGCCGGGTCGTGTCAGCGGGGCCCGACGGTGTCAGCCAATGAGGGAGCATCTTGTGCCGGGCCGTGGGACCAATCGCGGCACAGAAAGACGGGGGCGCTGCCAATGACGAGGCCAAGCGCCCTCGTCACGTGATGGAGGCGGTGATGGCTTCATGCCTAACGAGGCCTGACTGGAATGCACGGCCGCCTTCCTCAGGCTCCGGGGCCGCCGCAGGACCTCCTCTCAGTCGGGTTGGGCCCAGCAACGCGGCGGCAGCCCTCTCCTGGTACCGGGGGCCGCGGAGGGGGATCACAGCGCTTCAGACCCGGCACATCATGGGGGACTGCGGCGGTGAGTAGGGGGATGCTAGCGCCTCGTGGAGGCAGCAGTCCGGGTCCCACATACAGCGCTAGCTCGTGCACCACAGGTTGAGGTACCGCAGCCGGGCCAGACAGTGCGGCACTTTACAGGGCACAGCAGCCGAGTGCTTCAGGTGACAGTGCAGTCAATGCAGGGAGCACGTGATGACATTCTATGTGGGGCACTCTCAGCAGCTCGGCAGGGCCTGGGGCGAGAGCGCTTAGCAGGCAATTCAGGGCAGGATAAAAGTCCATGGCACTGAGAATTTAGAGCTCTTTACAGGGCAACAGGGACTGCAGACAGGATGAGGGGCACAGCAAGTTTGTCGGGGGAGACAGGCAGGGCCAGATGGGCCCAGATGACTGCAGAGAATGCACAGGGCAGCACAGTCCAGTACCTGGTCGATCCCCCAGCAGTCTCTGGTCAAAAGAAAGTAATCTTCTTGGTGCTTGGATGGCTCTCCGCCCTTAGATGTTGGTTTCTTGAAGTTGCTGAGAGGGGGAGGGGGGGGGGGGGCTGAGTTGAAGGCTTGATGAGTTTTTCTTCAGTCACTGCAGATGGACCCTGGGGTTCCCTACCACTGGGCCAGATCAGGGGGCTAGCTTAAGATACTAAATCTTGTCACTCCCAGTAGCATAGGTTCCTAACTAGGCCCTCCCGCCTAAAACTCCTGCATGGGTTCCCCAGGTCAGTGATGCCCCAACTCACTAGAAAAAGTTCCCTCCCTTGCTTATATATGCCCAGGTCAGGTGACCACTCTCTAAGGCGGGGAAACCTAACTCTGCCTTTGTTCTGGAAGATTCCAGGAGCTTTCCCACTCTACCTATGGACAGGGGCTGGGTGGCTGGTATTGCAACATTGTATGGGGATCTAGCCTGCTCCTGGCAGCTAGGGTGCTACACTAAAAGACCACGCTGCAGTAGCAGGGGCCAGTGGCAGCCATGTTGGAAGTAGAGAGTACCTGCACCCTAACACAGATTAGCTATGAAAAGGTGCTTGAAGACCTATGGGCCAACAAAAAGTAGGTGGGAAAAATGAGGCAAGGGCAAAAAATCACAGGGAAAGACCACCCTAGGGCTGACAGGTCTAACAATGCCCATGCACACTATCACTGAAAGGAGGAGTCACCTACCTTGTGACTGGAGAGACTTCTTGAAAGAAAAACAGTGCAAACATCCAGACCCAACACTAGATGGCAGGAGTATGTAAAGCATGTGAATCTACAGCTCTACATGGAATACCCCTTGACAGCCTGTTTCTCATGATGGTCCCCTCCTGGCATATGGGGGGGGGGGGGCACACAGGTTGGCAAATGCAGTGCTGACATGGGTGACAGCATGTCCTTCATGGTGGCCCCCAAAAGCCACATGGGGTCACCAAACTCAACACTCACAAGTAAGATAGCTGACACTCCACCGGCTCGAGACAATGGTGCACACTCCTGAAAACGTCCTGACCTGAAATTGTAAACTCTTGGCATCACATTGATTGCCTTACTCTATTTGGTTATAACCATCCCTCTAGACAAAATTGATTAAGGAACTTTCTTCACAGCAGATTCCACTTATTGATGAAGGGGCAAAGACCAGCCAAGCTAAAGATCTGTCTAAGTAGGTTGCTTGTTTTCCTTTTTTCCCATTTTGGACCATGATACTTCATATGTGCTGCAGTGCAAGGCTGCTTTCTGGTGTACTTCGTCCCACTGTGGCTTTTATCCATATAAGTGCACACATACCTCATCTAGATTTTGTTATAAATGCATAACACATCTTCATGTGATTCAAGCATGTTCCTATATCTTAAGACTGGCTGTTGATTGTTAACCTAATGTGTCAAACACCTGTGCGCTTTTTTTCCAGCTACGTCATGTGGTGGTGCACCACGTGTTACAAATGGAGATATTGTAGGCAGACCACAGCACAGCTATCAGTCTGGTGAAAGAGTCACATACAGATGCAAACAAGGATTTGTTTTCCCAAAGCTATCTTATGTAACATGCGAGGAGAGTCAATGGACGGAACTACCTAAATGCATAAGTATGTTATTATATGTTATATAATTAAACGTACAGTACTAGATTTGTTGCAAAGTCCATATGCTGCGAGCCTGTGTATTACAAATGTGAACTCTGCTTTAAGTAGTGTCCCAGGTATTGAGACAAATATCAATTCTGAGCAGATGAGGATATTTTCATCTCTGCCTTGAAACAATGCAGCATCAACTAAGCACTGCCTGCCCACAGAACACTATATTTGATTGCTGTGCTTTGCTTAACACATGGGTACATTCTGGGAAATGTGATCCTAGTTCAGTTCAAGTGAATCAGTTTGTGTAGCAAATGGAAATACTGTGATTTGTCAAAAAAAACGGTAATGACTGAAAATGTTCTGATGACATGGAGTCATGTGTAACAGTTGATCAGTGCACTCAGGCTTACCAACTTGATAGGGTCTGGGATTACTGAAAACCAGAGGCACTGCTTGGTTCATCTTGGAAGAGTGTGGTGGTCTGAAGTTAGTATTCCCTGGAAGTTCTTGTTGCCAGGGGATGCCATGGTAATCTAGAATGTGGGTTTCTGAAGGGAGAATGTTGACACTCATTGTTAGGTAGTTGGTGATGGTGGTTACTCTGTGGGTGAGGTCTCTGACCCGTAAGCTGTACTATAAACCTGCTTAAATCCTAACGTAAAGAGTTCCGGTTCTTTCTTGCTTAAGGTGAAGTCATCACCTCATTTTAAGAGGCATGTTGATATTGAGTCAACACATTATAGCTTTGCCTGGTCTAGTGTGGGGGTACGTTGGTTCCGAGCTTATCTCTAAATCTGTGCCTCAGGTGCATTACATATTCCCCTTTCATAGAGGGCATGGAAGAAACATAAGTAACATCACCAAGAAGAGTATTTGAGCACTTTCAGCTACCTGTTCTAAAGGACCAAATTACTCATGTGTACATCATAGTTCAGAGGCTATGACAAAACAGTGTTACTTCAAAATTGCATACTGTACCTTCACCCCTTCCAATGGCACCAAAACCTGTGTGCCATGATGCAGGTGAGTGTGTTTGGTCATATGCGGATAAAGACAAGGGAATCTCTAAGAACAAATAACTGGTCCAGCCAGTGGAAGCTCTTAGTGAAGGGTGAAATACAAAAAAAATATTCACTTACATCAGATCACGTTTAGGCTCCTAATGTAGGAAAACATGAGTGCTATAGCAATAAATGATGGACGGAATGCTGAAACAGTCAAACATTCACCCCCAGTCAAGAGATCTGGGGTAAAGGGGGCGTGGCTTGCGCGCCGCTTCAGCATGGCGTGTCGCGCTTGAGCTCCGAGGCGAGTTTGTCCCGTCGAGCGATTTTCTCCGTCTCTTGCTGCCCTTCTTGACGGAAAAAGCAACCCTCATCAGCGGAACATGTGGAGAACTGGTTGACGCTGTTTTCCTGATGTTTTGGCAACTGGCTGCATGATTTCTGCCTCACGCTTCACAAGCGCTCGCATTCCTCACGAGCGGCAGCCATTTTCCCGCTCATGACGTTCCTGTCATTTTACTTCAGAGGCGCCGCCGCGGATACAATTTTGCTGTGTTGCTTGTCTGCCTGATACATTTCGTCCACGACGCCCACTACTGGTAACATTTTTGCCTTCTTTATGATACTCTCTTGCTGCTTGGTTGGGTTTTAAGCTGTTCTCCCGCTATTTTTCTCTCAGTCCACTTCTCTCATAGCGGTGTCGACATTTTTGCTACGAACTCATTACGGTGCTCCCCTGCTCTGCTCATACTTTCACCGCTAGAATATCATAGCGCACTTTGAGCTTGCTCTCCTATTTTTTACTATTTGTGGGTCACTCTGCGCATCTTTTGTGTTTTCTCTTTTCCTCAAGTGGTATTCTTGCAGGCTACTACCTCAACACTGCCAATATGAATCGGTCTTCGACCAACAAAGACTCTAAGGATGTTGGCACGTCGTTGAAAAGGCTGAAGTCAGTCTCTCCGACGCCCGAGTCTCCTCAGTCAGACACTGCTTCCACATTGGACACGATATTAACACGCCTTAATGAAGTACATGATATTGCGCAGTCAACAAAAACTAACACAGACTTGCTACAAGTGGAAGTGTCTGCTATCAGAAATGACTTTAAGGCTCTTTCTCTTCGTGTATCAGCGACAGAATCACAAATCAGTTCTGCAGAGGATGGTATGCAAAAACAATCCAGATCCCTCAATCACTTAGAACGCTCAATGGCGGCATTGCGCAGAGATCTCACTGAGCAGGAGGACCGTAATCGTAGATCTAATCTGCGCATTTTTGGTCTACCAGAAGATACAGAGAAATCATCTTCCTCTATGATAGACTTTTTATCACATTGGATTCCGGATACACTCCAAATATCATTCCATAGAGATTTTGAGATAGAAAGAGCACACCGTGTTCCAACGTTTCGACCTAAGGCAGCAACCCAGCCAAGAGCAATCATTTTTAAGCCTTTGCGACATCAACACACTGAGTTGATTCTCTCTCATATGCGGAAGGTTAAGCAAGTCAGTTGGGATGGCCATCGCATCTCCATTTCCCAGGACTTTGCCAGAGACACAGTCATAAGAAGGAAGGGCTTCCTGAACCTTCGAAAATGACTTACGGAAATGGGCATTCATTTTTCGTTTTCTGGGCCATCCAAATTTCGCATTACACATAAAGGTCGTTCCAGACTCTTCGATGAACCGGCGGATTTGGCGACATTCCTGGACAACCAGTTGGAGATAGAGATGGAAATTCAAAGAGCAACTTCGCGGACTCCTGGTGCCTCAGGAACTTGAACTGTTTTTTCTCTATCTCTGGATGTACTTTTTCTGGCTAGATGCCTCCTCTCTTGTTCCAGCTAATTTACATGTCGGTCTATCCTTCTAACAATGTTCGTCCTACCGTTGCCCTTCTTTCGTCCATACTAATCTCGATTTTCTCCTTCTTCCTTATATTCAACCTCCTTATATTTTCATGCTGTTTATCCTACGACACCACTTTTTCTTATCCTTCCACTCTTTCTCTTCTTACTTCTTATCAGTCGTCCTTTTTTCAGTTCCTCCTGATTATTTCTTCAACACTGTCATTCCTCTTTTTATTCTGAGTCTTTTCCTTTCTCTTTTTTCATCCAAGTTCCCTTACCTCTCTGTTTTCTTACTTCGGTGATTTAGTTTCATATTCTTCTCTATTACTGTCATAATTTGCTTTCACTTATGATGTTTTTGCTTTACATATGTATTTTACCTGCCTTACATTTATCTACTGTTTAGAATTTTCATATATAATTAGCGTATTATTACTTATTTCACTAGCATTTTTTTACTCACATATGTCTCCTGCTAGGATGTTCTTATATTATAGTTGTTGTAGAATTCTCTTCCTTATTTGCTCTGCTATTTACTATACTTGTTCTCTTCCTCTCTTCTCTCCCTCTTTTTATCTAAAATACTCTTTTTCCGTTCTCTCACGCGCCTCTTTTTCTTACTTCTGTTAGTCAACTTCATAGTGTAGTCATATGCAGGTATATGTTATTCTTTAACTATGTTGTAACTTTTTAGAATATGTATTGTATTCACTTAATGCTATATGCTGGTTAGCTTTTTTGTACATAATTACACTGTTATTATTTTTTCTACTATTGTTGCTTAGTATAGATATTACTCTCGCTTGGATATTATTACTCTATTCTGCATTGGAGTATTCTCTTCTTTATCAGTTTAGTATTTGCATTATAATAATGTTTTTCCGGTGTTATTTGCTCCTTGCTTTTCTTATTACCAGTCACGGTATTTTAATATTGGGCTAATCTTTTTTACCCACTTATGCTCCTAGTACGGGTCCCTTACTCGCTTCTTCCACGTTCTCCCTTGCATGATATGGGTCTTTTTTAGACCTCCCCTCCTGCCTCTTCTCTCTCTCCTTTCTATCCTATTTTCATCTCTTCTTTTTCTTTTTTTCTCCTGGTTCTCCCACATTGATGCTCCCACAGAATCTCTTTTGTTTAAAATTTGGTCCCTTATATTTTTCACGTTCGTTCTCTTTCTGTTATCAGTGTTGTCTTCTTTTGATCCCTCCTTTTTTACATGCCAGGTTTAAATGTGTTATCCCTTAATGTTAAGGGTTTGAATCACCCGGTGAAAAGGTCTAAAATCTTGGATTACTGTAAGTCCCTCTCTGCAGATTTAGTTCTTTTTCAAGAATCCAAGATCACTAGCAGAGAAGCGCTGTTTTTAAAGAAGGAATAGGTGTCGGATGTTTCATGTTCCGATGCCTCTGGCAAACGAAATGGAGTTGTTACATTGATTTCAAGGAATTCCGGTCTATCAATTCTCTCTTCTGAGCATGATTCTGAGGGTCGTTGGCTCTTATCTAAATTGTCGGATGGACAACATGATTTGTATGTTATGAATATTTACGCTCCGAATGTTGATGATCCAGCGTTTTGGAAATCCATTACTAAAATTTTGCATAATACCCCACATGCTGGCAATCTCATTGTTGGTGGCGATTTTAATTTACCAATGGACCCTCTTTTAGACAGGAATTCTGCATTTCAGTTTCGTCCTCCTAAAGCACACAAACAAATGCTTAACATGTGTTCCATTGCTCATCTTCACGATATCTGGCGTCTTCATAATCCCACTGGTAGTGACTTCTCTTTCTTCTCCTCGCCGCATTCCTCCTTTTCTCGTATTGACTATCTCCTAGTTCATTCTTCTCTTGTATCCTCTTCTTCTTCTCCGCTTATACACCCCATTGTCATCTCTGATCATGCCACGGTCACTTTTACGCTATCTTCCTTTGCTCCTAAATCACGTGGTCGTTCATGGAGATTAAATACTGAAGTGTTACATGACTCCTCTCAAGTGGCGGAATTTTCTACGGATATAGATACTTTTTTCCGTGAAAACGAAGACTCTGTTTCTTCTCCAATAACTCTTTGGGATTCTTTTAAGTGTACTTTCCGGGGTCAAGTCATTAAATGTATGTCCAAACGTAATTCGGCTATTAAAAAAGAGCTTACTGACTTATCATCTGAAATCAAAACTCTAGAAGCTTCCTTTCGACACACCAAAGATCCGACTAGTCTACAGCAAATTAAGCTCCTAAAATACAAATATAATACAATTGTTACTAAAAGGGCTCATATTGGTGTCCAAGCACAAAAGTCCAAGAAGTTACTTTTGAAGAATCGGGCTGGGAAGCTTTTGGCTGCTACCCTAAAATTTCAAGATTTCTCTTTTAAGTCCTCACAAATTTCTTCTATTACAGATCACAATGGCTCTAAAAAGTTTCAAACGGAGGAAATTCTTGAAGTTTTTCGTAATTTTTATAACAAACTATATACCCCCCCTAACCAATCCTCTTTTGACAAGTGTCAAGATTTTTTAAAATCAATTCCGATTCAGTCAGTCTCTGAGGAAGATCGCTCCACCCTGAACGAACCTATTTCTCCCGAGGAAATTGTTGCTGGGATCAAGGCCACCCGTTCTGGGAAAGCCCCGGGCCCGGATGGATATCCAATATTATTTTATAAAACCTTTCTTCCGTTGCTTGTCCCCAAGTTACAATCTGTCTTTAATTCTTTTGTTCAGGATGGCTCTGTTTCTGGTACGGCTGCTGAAGCCACCATAGTTGTGATCCCGAAAGAAGGGAAGGACCATTCGGATCCTAAAAACTTCCGGCCTATTTCGCTCCTGAATATGGAAGCAAAGATTTTGTTAAAATCCTGGCTAAGCGTTTAGAATCCTTTATTCCCCACCTTGTACATCCCTCCCAAACTGGTTTTGTTAAGGGTCGTCTGGCAAGGGATAATATCCGCACTTTCTGTCATATTATCGGTGCTGCCAAACGTTCCCAACTCCCGGCCGCGGCCTTAGCCCTTGATGCAGAAAAGGCCTTCGATAAGGTCTCTTGGCCATTCCTTCGAGCTGTCCTATGTGCACATAACCTTGGAGACTCTTTTATTAATATGGTAATGTCTTTATATTCCCAACCTAAAGCTAACATTAGAGTCAATCGTGCTACGTCTTCATTTTTTAATCTTTGCCAGGGCACAAGACAGGGTTGTCCCCTATCCCCACTATTATTTTTACTATCTATTGATCCTCTTCTTCGGCTGATTGATTTACATCCTAATATTAAAGGTTTTTCTTTTGGTTCTTATTGTCTTAAAACTGCCGCATACGCAGATGATGTTCTCATTTTTTCAGATGATATCGCCTTGTCCATCCCTGCTATTTCTGACACCATCTCCTTGTTCTCAACGGTATCGGGGTATACTCTAAATAAAGATAAGACGGAGATGTTCCCTTTAAATGCCTATTGTTTTCCTGCTCATATGGGCTCGGCTGGTTTTAAATGGCAATCTACACATATCAAATATCTGGGAATTTATTTTTGTTCTACTCTGCATGCCACCGTTGCTTATAATGAATCTCAGACTATTACCAAAGTTCGTCGCCTTCTAGATACATGGTCTCCAAAACATATTTCATGGTGGGGTCGTTTACAAACCCTTAAAATGATGATCACGCCGATTATCAATTTTGTCTCCTCCATGTTGCCGCTTAAACTGTCTGATTCCTTTTTTCGACAAATTGATGCTATCACTTCTAAATTTTTATGGAATGGCAAACGAGCTCGTTTAGCATATAAATATTTACGTCGACCTTGTGATATGGGTGGATGTAACTTTCCGGACTGGGAGAAATACCAATCTGCTTTCTTGGCCTCTCAGGGTGCTTTTTGGTTTTTTCCTCCAACTCGTCATGTCCCCTCTTGGATACTCATAGAACAGGAATTTGCATCACCTTTACCACTTGCCTCTTTTTGTACTACTTCCACTTTGCATATTCTGTTTTCCCGTTCTATCATTATTGTTACAATTACTGCGATTGAGAAATTAGATAGGAAAATGGCAACTCCGTTGCATAAAACTAGGTGGTCTTCTATCTGGAGAAACTCCAAAATCAAGATTACTATTTCTCCCGCCCTCATGTCTTACTGGGCTGCAAAGGGAATCTCTCTTGTCCAACATTTATATAGTGAATCTGGCGATCCATTACCTTTCTCTACCTTGGCACATGTACACTCTTTAACAAATATTGACTTCTATACCTTTCTTAAAATCAAGGTTGCGGTTTCTAAAACTCGTCTTCACCCTTCCTCCTCCACCATTTCGCTTTTCCACATTTGGCTCAAAGCTGGTCATGTTGCTTCCAAAATGTATACGTTTCTGTCTTCCACTTCGCTTCCTGATCAGACGGTGGCACAACAAAAATGGTTGCGCCATTTTGATCACAACATCACAGATCATATCTCATCCGAAGCTTGGCAATCCATTGGTAATTTGGCTCTCCGTAATAAAATAGCTCCTTCCCTAATGCAATCTGAATTTTTCTCGATCAATCTCCTCCATTGGACGCCTGCGCGTCTTCATTCGCTCAACCTTAAAGACGACGACCTTTGCTGGAGTTGCGGCTTGGTGGATGGTGATTTTCCACATATGTTCTATCATTGCTCCTTACTTCAACCTTTCTGGGACCTTATTCAGCAACATTTATCCCTTATTTTTAATATTGAGCTTCAACTTTCCTTCCCTATAGTCTTACTAGGCCCCTTGGCTGCTCCTACTCCTCTTCCTTTAGAACCGATAGAATTACAACTGTTAGATCTTCTCTTAACTGTAGCGGTTAAAATCATTCTTATGGAATGGAAATCCTTTTCGTCTGTCTCTTACCATACCTGGTGGGCGTGGGTATCCTTCCTACGCAGTGCCCACACCTCAGTAGATCTGGCACACCTGTCGCCTTCCATCTCTAAAGGGGTTTGGAAAGCCTTGGATGACTATATGGAACTCTCCTCGAAAGGGTTAGTACCTCAATTCCCTGTTGATTCATCTGTCTAATTGTTCTTTGCTCTTTGTGTTACATTGGGTCGCTCATGTAGGAATCCTCCTTTTTTCTCTTCTCTCATCTTTCCTGTCCTCTCATCCCGTTCTTTCTTTCTGCTGTGTTTTCTCCCTTCTTTCCTTTTTTCTTTCTTTTCTTCTACCCCTCCCCCCCCCTTGATCTCATCCTCAATTTAGAGAGTGATGCGTTGTGCTTTTGATTACTGACAGCCTATATTGGTTCATATTCTCAACTTCGCATTGATTGTTTTTCTTTAATTTTATTTACATCTATTTTACTTACTCCTTAAGTGATGTATATGTTTATCTTTTTCACTTATGTCAGAATGTATCACCTCTATTGTACTTGGTTTTTATTACTTGGATCATTATCTCTCTCAATAAAATCTTCTTGAAATCCAAGAGATCTGGGGTAAATCCTTCGTTCTTTTGCTCACTATGCCACCCCAGTGTGGGGATGAATTTATGATTTACTCAGCATTCCGTCCATCACTTGTTGCTATAGCACTTTTCACCATAAGTGGGATGGGTATGCCCAAATGAGGGTCCCTTGCTCGCTGTCCACTGGATTCAAGCTAGCCTGGCTGATGAGGGGTGAAACCCCAAAAACGGTTCCAGGATGCTTGTTTTCGGTCCAGTAAGGACCCAGCTTTGCAGTTCGGGCTGAACTGTTCCCATGAGTAACAGGGTCAAGACTGATTTGCGTATGGCTGGGTCCAAATTGGGATGGCATGGTGAGCAAAAGAATGATGGTTTTAATTCAGATCTTTTGACTGGGGGTGAATGTTTGATTACTCAGCATTCTGTACATCATTTGTTGCTGTAGCACTAGGATCCTACAGAAGCATACAATCAGACATACTGCAATACCCTGTGTACACATTCATGAAACAACCCCTTGTTTCTAAATCAGATTTAAACCTATTTTACTGCTGACCTGGGAATAATAGACCTGACCTTCTGTAAAGTTTTAGAGGCATATGTATCAAAGTACAAGTTTGCGAGTCCTTAATAGCAATTTTTTGTGAATCGCTATGAGGGATTCGCAAAAATGCTATGTAGGTAGGAATCTGCTAATATTTAGTGATTCCTATGCATTCCTTATTTGCGACTCGCAAATTGTGATTCACAAATAAGGAATGGCTTCCCATTAATTCATATGGGCCAAGAGGCCCATAGGAATGAATGGGAATAGAGTGCGCAATTTGCGAGTACCCAATAGGTACTCGCAAATTATGCACACAATTTCAGGGCTGCAAGGGTTCCTAAAGGACACCCTGTTGCGCCTCTGAAATGTGCAGGTCTGCACATGTGGCACACATACCTGCCTTAAGGGCAGTTATGTGCGCCACATGGCACTTTGAAAAATTCATAAAATTGCATTTTTAAAGGAAATCACAATTTACCACCAACCTGAAGTCAGTGGTAATTTGCGATTCCTTACAGCAAAATCGCAATTTGCGATGTCTCCCAGAATAGCATTTAGGGAATCGCAAATTGCGATTCTCTAAATTCTTGCACAAAATAGGGAATCGCAAATTTTGCATTTCCGTATTTTGCAAGTGGGTTTCTGCTTACCTACATTGCTCACAGCTGAATAGCGTTCGCAAACGCTGAAATTCTGCAAACTTCAGTGTTTGCGAACGCAATTTACTTTGATACATCTGGCCCTTGGTGCTGACTGGAAATTGTTATTTACTGTCATTTCAGAGTTTCTAACGCTACTACCCACTGGGTAATCCGTGATTGCTTTTCCTCCCTACCCGTGATTAAAGTGCCCAAAGGCACATCAGTGGTAAACAGTGGTACTGGCACAGGAGACTGCTCATTAACTGCTGACTGCATCAGAACCACAAGAAGAGGTTCCATAGATTCAGATGTCTTGAGTTTCTGTTGGCCTTACACACGAGTAGTTGGATTGTGGATCTTATTTCCAGTTCTCCCAGGAAATTGTTGTATTTCTTTCTGCCTATTGCATTAAATTCAGATAGAAACACATTTTTATTCCTGCCAGAAGGGGGATCTGGCCCACAATGCAATCTGTCATTTTTTGTTTAAATGGCACGGAAAATGTCCATATGCTAACCCAGACACATTCTAATACCTTGGCTGAAAGAGTAATGAGGAGCCAGGACTATTCTACATGTATTCATTATTGTTGAAATTATAATGTATTTTGCCATAGTAAACATCCTCTATAACATTGAAAAGCAGCCTGTTTGTATGAGTTAGAGTATAATAAACCATTAGCAGTTAAATCGTGACGATGATGATAATTGTAGATAAACAATTATGGGTAATCCCTCAAATAATGCCTGGAACTACACCATGCAGTAGGACAGATTCCTTAACAAAGTCATGAAGCAGAGAGCCCATAAGAGCAGTGGTGATAATCTGGCTAATAGTAGCCACCCCAAGAAGCAGGTACAATATATACATGAAAAGAACGTGATGCCTGAAAAGATAGCTTCACCTTAAAGCAATTACATTGTTTGAAAACCACACAGTATGTGACTCGGGTGCTCTCCAAGTTCGCAGTTACTTTCCCCTTACTATAGAAGTCAATACTAGTCAATAAAATACTGAAAATACTGTATGGAAAAAAGATTGACACTTCAATGGTTGCTCTTCAAGTATTGGTTTATCTGTGCAGCTTGCACAATTAAATGCTTCTGGGCTAACTTTGAAAATATCATAATATGAGTACTATGCACATATCCAGCCGTATTCTCACCAGTTCTCAAACAGATAATTTACAGTAGCAAAAACCAACACTTTTTAAAATACTTCTTCAATTGTGATTATTAATACTGTAATCATGAACACATTTGGCATACACAGCTTGCAACTATGAACCTTGATATGTTTATAAAGACGGCCACGGTAGCCAACATATATATTTGAGCACAAATGCATCCACAATGAAATATCCCCTTTTTTCTTGTCTTTGACTCACTGGGCCTGCTACGTTGATGACATTCGCTTTGTGTGGGTGGGCACCCAGGAACAGTTTGATACATTTTTCACTCTGGCTGAACAAATGAGAATCCAACATGAAACGTTTGGCCCATATGAGTCAAAGTCAGGTTGAATTCCTGGAGATACATATTCGTCATAACAACAGTCAGTCTGAGGTGGACCTACATGATGTGGAACCCACAGTGAGGCAAACCGTTTTGCATTTTAACAGTTTCCATCCTAGAATCCAAAACCAATTCCTGCGGCTGAAAAGAAACTGTACCAACCACCAGGACTATGACATTAGAGCGACCGTGATGAAAGACAAATTCATCACAAGTGGTTATCCTAGGAGACTTGTTCATGAATAATCAAAAATAGCTAGGTACTATGACAGAGACTACCCACTGTATAATCAAAAGCCACAAGCTGAATCCTAGCTAGTTTTTGTCACGAGACATTCTGTCCTCAATGAAAAAGTCTGACAGATCATATGCGCCAATTGGCACATACTGAACAGTGGTGTAGAGCAAAGCCAAAAAATGTTAAAACTGATATATGCGCACAGGCGCAGTAAAACTCTCACGAGAATGTGGTGAGATCCTGCCTCCAAAATACCAAACCTATTGTGCAGAAAACTATTGATGGAAGCCTTAATTTGGGAATTAAGGCTGTACTTACTCAATGCAAGGCATGTGATTCAGGCACTGATACTTCATTTTAAACACCTTTACAGTTAATCTAAGGACATATACCAATCGCAAAACTAAAACATTGTGTTTATCTGTTTCCATGTGAGTGTGGCTATGTGGGAGAAACAGCCCGCACTTTGGCCACGTGTCTGATCGAACATCGTTCAGCCATCCGAACCACTGAAATGACGGCACCCTTGGTTAAGCATTACTATGAAAACAGGCATCAACCAGAGGAAATCAGATAGCTCATTTTAGAAAAAATTGGGATTAATGGGCTTAAGCATTGAGGTGACCCTACAGAAATTAGAAAAAGAAGGGAAGTGGTCTCAATTATGAGATTTCTTGGAAAAATGCCATGAGATACAATACTGCTTACTTCCACATGCTGTTGTCTCCCTACAGTTATCCCAGTTTACCATCCTGCTTGTGCCCTTTCACATATGTTCTATGTATGTACCTACTGGCAAACTTCTAGTACTTTTTAGGTTTTGCCTGGCGAAAACGATGCAAAAGCATTGTTTCGCTAGGCGAAAACCTAATGAGTATAGTATGGGGCTGGGAATCCGCCCCTGTCTTCCATTGGCTAGCTCCATAAATGGAGGCTAGCCATTGGAAGACACATCTGTCCGTCAATGCCGGACCAGATTCGGGGGCGTTCCCGAGATTTTTTGGCTTTTGGCTACGTCACCCTACGTCAGCCGAAAGCCAATTCTCTGGAACGCCCCCGAATCTGGTCCTGCATTGACAGACGTGAAGCCTTTTCTCTGCCCCTCCCCTAGAGTCACTGTCTCACACTCTATCCTTGTTTTCTGTAGGATGGTGAGTTGCGCTTCTGATTTCTTTCTGCTGGCTCCTTCGTATCAGTCCACACCTCCAGCTGATAAGCATGCCTGCCCGGGTGACAGAATAATCTAACACCCGTTACTGTCAAGACTAGCCCCAGAGGGGGGGAGGGAGGGAGACCTTGTTTTGGAGTTGAGATTTGCTTTGTTTTTTTTCGGATGCGGTGACAGAAATCCTCTTCTGTTTGCTATAGTCTCACGGTCATGATGACAAAGGTGACACGGCGCAGGGCTGGGCTTGCCAACCCGCCACACAATATAATCCGTTAGGGCCTTCAGAAAGGCCAGCGCCCAGATAATATCCACTTATATTAATGCATGATGCCTTGTGCACACTCTTTCGTAGGGAGCGTGGATCCGAGCCTGGGCCCTGACTTGGTCCACAAAGAGATCAAATCAAAATACCTATTATGTAAATCGCATAGCTGTTAACACTTAAAAATAACTGCTTACCATTTTCAAAACAAAACTTTCAATTTTCGAAGCTGTTTAATTTCAGTTAATCAGCTCCTAATGAGCAGATCTTCTATTCGTCGCTTGCACATTTTTCAGTGAAGAACATTGAAGGACAGAGGAATTAAGTGGTTTGCCCAGGATTGCACAGTATGCCCTACTGTAGAAGCCTTGAGATCATTTCCGATTTGTTGATACCCCGTTTGGAATGGGTTAATTGCTCCTGTCCTTAGTTGTACAGGAAAGGTTAAATGTTGTTCGCAGTTTTCTTTCCAAAGTCATTGACCTAAATTAATAAAGCCGTCTAAGGTCACATAATGTGCTGTTAGGTTACAGGCTGGCATCTTGCTTCCATCTGCTAAATGTTTTTTCACTTTCTTGTTCTGCATTTTATGAATGCTGAAATGATTAGTGGAAGGAGTTATGCTCCCATTTCGGGTTTTTTTGTGCTCCTACTGTTTCAGCAGCTCTCCCCCACTGTGCTGGAGGACCTTGGCCGCATGTCATAGTTTCATTTACAGGATGCATAATACAGTGACCGAGGGGCCACTACCCTGACTTGTCTTTGAGTTGGCCCCCAGAGACAGACCATGTGCCCGGGCCAAGCTCGAAACTGATTCGGCTCGCTTTTTTTTTTTTATCTATAGAGGGGGCCGGGCCCAACTCCTTTGCTTCTCTGGGCCTGTTAGTTCATTTTCTGTCGCAGAAGGCCCCGCGTGCCACTGTCCTTCAATCGCTTGGCATGTCCATGTTGGGTCACCTTTGCTTCATTAGTCCCAGCTTTCCCTACTAGGAACCGGTTATTTTTGTCTACTCACTTTAATTTGCTTTAATAACAAACTCCCACGTTAAGTGAAGCAATTGACTTACAGCCTTCTTCTCAAACAAGAAAACAGCTCTCCTTGCAGACGTTTCCCTTGCGGTCCTCCTTTTTTTCTGCAGTATTTAATTGATTGATAAAAATTTATAACGCGCAAAAAACAATAACCCGCAGGTATCAAGGCGCCTAACAATACGATCAGAAATTGAAGCAAACATCCTTACATATAGGCTTGCCGAAAGAGGCGAGTTTTGAGGGCACTGCGGAATTTCTGTAGGGAAGGTAGGGATCTAAGGTCCAGAGGAAGATCATTCCACCATTTGGGAGCTAGGGTGGAGAAGGCCCTGCCACCCCACTTAGCTCTTCGTGTGCGGGGGACTGTCAGAAGCGATTTCCCAGAGGAACGCAAGTTCCTTCCAGGAGTGTAGTGGGAGATGATGGAACCAACTCCCGTGTCGCTGTTTTTTGCAATGGCTCTATATGTCATGCATAAGACTTTGAACCGTATTCGGTGTTCTACAGGTAGCCAATGCAACGTTTTCCTGGCCGCCGTAGCCGAGGAGCGTCTGGGAATATCCAGAACAAATCTGGCTGTGGCATTTTGAACTACCTGTAAGCGCTGCAGGAGGCTCCTGTTTAGCCCCGCATACAGCGCATTACAGTAGTCCAAGCGTGAACCAATGAGTGCGACAGCTATTTGCTTTCTGGACTGCAAGGAGAGGTATTTCCTAATCCTTCGCAGGGTGTGAATTAAGCCCCAGCAGGTGGAGATGGTTCTACTCACCTGACTGCCCATGTCAAGGGCAGGGTCTATCATCACCCCGAGATTCTTAGCAGATGTTGTGGGGGAAGGGCACATTCCTAGCGAGTCAGGCCACCAATTGGCTGACCAGATGTTTTCTTTCCCTCCAAACACCATCACCTCAGTCTTCTCCCCATTCAGTTTAAGAGAGTTCTGAATCATCCAATGACTAACCGCCTCCATGCAAGATCTAAACCTGGAGGCGGTTTGCACATCGGAATGGGAGAGAGAGACGAGTATTTGGGTGTCATCTGCATAAGAGACTACCTCCATCCCGAAAGTTCTTATTAGTCTGGCCAGTGGGGTCACATAGATGTTGAATAGGGTCGGGCTAAGCGCCGACCCTTGAGGGACCCCACATAGCACTGGTCGGGATGGAGATAGGAACTACCCCAGCTTGACTCTTTGTTCCCTCCCATCAAGGAAGGAAGTCAATAGATCTAGGGCTGCGTCCTTCACCCCCACATCCCTCAGGCGGGATGTAAGTACTGAGGGGGAGAGGGTATCGAAGGCCGCAGTTAGATCTAGCAGGACCAGGAGGGTGGTCTGGCCCCCATCCACTGTCGTGCGGATCTTATCGAGCACGATGGTGAGGGCTGACTCGGTGCTGTGTTCCCTCCTGAATCCATGCTGGGAGGGGTCCAAGCAGCCCGAGCTTTCCACAAAGACAGCGAGATGCTTGTTAAGATGTGCCTCAAGCATCTTCGCTGGAGCAGGAAGCAGCGAGATAGGACGGAAGTTTTTTAGGACCTCCGGGTCGAGGGAGGCCTTCTTTAACAAGGGTTTCACTACTGCCTTCTTCCACTCCAGAGGGAAGGTACCGTCTCTGATGGCTAGACTCATTATTTCTAGCAGCGGTGGTAGGAGGGTCTCCCTACACTGCTTGATGATTTTCAGTGGGCAGGTATCCAGGGGAGAACCAGACTTGGTCTTATTAAGCAAGATCTCCAGATCTTGCAAGGCCAGCGGGGGAAAGGAGTCCAGGGTGCACAATGGGGAGATGTCTGTAGTGGTCATATTCATCTCAACCCGAACAGTGGGCACGCTGATACAAGCTCTTTGTTCCTCAAGAGCCAAGTGGATATCCTGTATTTTGGTGTGGAAAAAGGAGGCAATCTTATCACATAGGTCTTGCGATGGAATAACAGGATCAGGGGCTTGCAGGTTGACTAAAGAGTCAACGATTTTAAAGAGCTCCTTCGGCGAGGAGAGCGAGGTTGTCAGGGCAACATAGTAGTCTTGTTTGGCCTGTACAATCTCAGCTTTGTATTTCCTAACAAGGAGTTTATTAGCTTCTTTGTTCTTAAGGTCCCAGGTAGAATGCCAGAGCCTCTCCTTCCTCCTCACTTCTTGCCTGAGGAGTCTAAGGGAATCAGAGAACCATGGGGCAGATGGTCTCTTTCTGGCTCGGCGGCGGGTCTGTACTGGGGCCAATTCATTCAGGGCCTCGGTAGTAACCTGTTCGAAATGGCCAACTGCGGTCTGTACGCTGTCCAAGCCTGTAATGGAATGGCTTGCAGCCCAGGGCGTGAAGGAATCACTGCTGATATTCCTAAAATTTCTAGCAGTTTCCATTACGTGATTCCCTTTTTTGCAAACATCCACCCTATGGTATTCCAAGAAAAATGGAACCGCAAGGTGATCAGACCAAGATAGATACACCGGATCCTTGGTGGTCAAACGAAGGTCATTAGAGAAAATGCCATCTAATGTGTGGCCTGCACGATGAGTGGCCCCGCTAACTCGCTGCGTGAGTCCACAAGACGCCAGAGCCTCAGTGATGTATCGGATAGATCATGCCGTTCTAAATGATAATTGAAATCACCCAGGATGGAGAAATTTTCTCGACCGAAGTAAGGTTCCAGGGACTGGAGGAAGTTGTGCGTAAAATCGGTCCTCGGGCCAGGAGGTCGATATACTAGAATTCCATTAAAGAAGGGACATTGCGCTTCCTTTATGGTGAAGTTAAAAGCTTGAAAGCAATCCGGGAAGTCGGGTATAGGAACAGTATGGCATTGCAGGTGGTCTTTATGAAGGATCGCTATACCCCCTCCCACTCGACCCTGTCTTTCAAGTCTAACCAGGCAGTACCCTTCAGGGACCGCATCGATTAGATCAGGACCAGATGAGTCTTTGGCCCATGTTTCAGTGACAAACACTAGGGCAGGCATTCTATCCAATACCATCTCCTTAAACATTATCTTGTTTTTGACAAGGAAGCGAGCATTAATCAAGATGCCTTCTACTCCCACTGTCCTAAAACTGGTGACGGCGGGGTGGCCAGAGGAAAGGTGGTAAGGGACGGAATTGGAAAGCCTACGCGTGGGATGACAGCCACATCGTAAGGGGAGAAGAAGTTCGTCAGGCTCGTAGGAATGCGAACATCCTAATCTTCGAGGTTTCAGGCGTAGCATTTGCTGGTAAGAGTAGCTATGGAGGGGTGAAAAGGTTTCGTCGGAGTCCAGGGTACAGCCATCCAGCGCGTCCTCAGCGCGGACGGGCGAAGACGGGCTGGACTCTGGCGTGACTCCGGCGTCACTGTGGCGTGCACGCTGCGCGCCATACCCTGCTGATTATGTAGGGCTCTAGCCAGTCCAAGTGTCGGCTTCAGCGAATGGCTGAGGAGCGCTTGTGACCCACCCAAGATGGCGTCCCAGGAAAACAAAGCGCGGGGACCGGGCCGCCCGAATGGCGGTGAATGCAGTACTATTTTACAGTGCAGCAGTGCGATCCGGGTCTAAGGGCACAGGTAGGGCAGCTGATAGTATCTAAACAATTTATTCTTAGTTTTAAAAACAAGGTGTAACGAGCGCAAATTTAAATAAAGCAAAAGACAAAACAGGGCTTTTAAAATTCAATTGCAGGCTTCCAGCGCGTAGCGCTATATGCAGGACGAGATTCAAGCAAGAGTGAGAGTCTCTCCTACCTGACTTAAATACTATCGCCAATTTCAGCCTCTAGCCAGTCCAAGTGTCGGCTTCAGCGAATGGCTGAGGAGCGCTTGTGACCCACCCAAGATGGCGTCCCAGGAAAACAGCGCGGGGACCGGGCCGCCCGAATGGCGGTGAATGCAGTACTATTTTACAGTGCAGCAGTGCGATCCGGGTCTAAGGGCACAGGTAGGGCAGCTAATAGTATCTAAACAATTTATTCTTCGTTTTAAAAACAATAACATTGTGGCCATGTTTTAATCAAATCATCGGGTTTCTGCATTTCTGTAATGACGTGGTGGTGATGCACATACTTTCTGCATGTTGTACATTCTGCTGCCCCTAATGTGTCCGAGGTTTGTGGGCTGTACATGCTAGCGCGATCCCACGCCATGCGCCTCTTCTGCCCTCCTAAAATATACTATCCTCGTTCTCCAGGTTAGAATTCGACACTTCAAAAACAAATGTGTAGCAAGGATGTTCTATTATTAATGCTATCATCAAAAGGAGGGAGGGTAATCAATTGATCAGTCGGGCACTATTCCACTCAGAGAAGTGGAAGGTCCAGTGTCAGCTTGTGCCCGCGACAAGTATAGGTAAGCAAAGTGGGTTGCTGAACTGTTCCTTAGGAAAGAAATTATGTGTATCTGGCGTGGCCGGAGGTGTAGATATGACACCTTTGGGCATCCATTTTGTTGGATGTATTTGCCTCACACACCCATGTGGGTGTCATGCTTCATCATAGGCGTTGCTCCTCATCGGGGAGGCGGTGCAATCCCCAACGGGTTCACCTCTGAGAGGGGCTCTTTGGCGGAGATCTTTTGAATCCAACTGCCTTATGGTGAAGTGCGGGTGTGCGGGTGAAGTAGCAAGTAGCCTAGGGAAGTGATTTAAAATGTAGTGGGTGGTGCTGGAAACTACTTTATTCTGTGGGTCCCCCACTTCAAATAAAAACGTGAATCTAACTCGCTAGGTGCCCACCAATTAGGTATAGTGGCCCTAGATGAGATTAGGAGAGGAATTGGTCAACATGTTTCTCGCGTTTGGCTCTTGCCCGCGATTCATCAGGACCTATAAAGGATAAAAACTGCATTCATTCCACAACATGCTAGTGTCATGTGTATAGAACCAGTAGTGTGGGTGTTGGTTACCTCTGTGGCTTTTTCCTAAGCCTAAATAGGGAATAAGAATACAGGGTTAATAGCATTTAGTATACGCCAGAAAACAAACATGGTCAGGGCCAAGAAATACACACAGTGTGTCATGCTTGTGACACACTGTGTGTATTTCATGGTTACACTGCACGTTACACTGCACGTTGCTACAACACAGTCACGTTGTTCTGATGCTAGTTGAAATTCAAGATCACTAGCATGACACACTGTGTGTATTTCTTGGCCCTGACCATGTTTGTTTTCTGGCGTATACTAAATGCTATTAACCCTGTATTCTTATTCCCTATTTAGGCATAGGAAAAAGCCACAGAGGTAACCAACACCCACACTACTGGTTCTATACACATGACACTAGCATGTTGTAGAATGAATGCAGTTTTTATCCTTTATAGGTCCTGATGAATCGCGGGCAAGAGCCAAACGCGAGAAACATGTTGACCAATTCCTCTCCTAATCTCATCTAGGGCCACTATACCTAATTGGTGGGCACCTAGCGAGTTAGATTCACGTTTTTAATTGCAGTGGGGGACCCCCAGAATAAAGTAGTTTCCGGCACCTCCCACTTCATTTTAAATCACTTCCATAGGCTACTTGCTACTTCACCCGCACACCCGCACTTCACCATAAGGCAGTTGGATTCAAAAGATCTCCGCCAAAGAGCCCCTCTCAGAGGTGAGCCCGTCGGGGATTGAACCGCCTCCCCGACGAGGAGCAATGCCTATGATGAAGCATGACACCCACATGGGTGTGTGAGGCAAATACATCCAACAAAATGGATGCCCAAAGGTGTCATATCTACACCTCCGGCCACGCCAGATACACATAATTCCTTTCCTAAGGAACAGTTCAGCAACCCACTTTGCTTACCTATACTTGTCGCGGGCACGAGCTGACACTGGACCTTCCACTTCTCTGAGTGGTAAATAGTGCCCGACTGATCAATTGATCACCCTCCCTCCTTTTGATGATTACTTTTGCACGGCTCACCCCGTGGGAGTATTTTCTTGGCGGGTAAGACCTGTTCTGTCCCCCACCCTGTGACTTCTCTACCATATTGGTTAGTCACAACCCACTTCCCTCATTGAGCAGTGTTACTATCACTTTCTCTTCTGTCCTCCTTTTGAGGACTTCTCTCTCCTGGAACACGACCTCACTGACCCCCACAAGATGGATGGTCAGGGGTTGAGTTTCGGGGAGGAAGATGCAGCAGCAATTATGAGAACACCATCACTTCTCGGCATAGATATAGAACCAGCTACAGGGAACAATACAGTGGAATGGCAATCTTTGTCAGATCTCAAACGAGAGTGGATTAGAATTACCATACATGGGGCAATGATGGCTGAATACTTTAAAGCCAAAATTGCTCCAAACGGCTTGATTGTAAAGAACTTCCCCGGAATTTTCTGGGAGGATGGACAATTTAAAATTGAATGGTCGCAGATCTCATGGAAGTGTACCCATGATCTCCTCATCCTTATTGTTAACACTGCTAAACGCCTAGCAGATGAACTCCTGGTCCGCATTCAAGCAGCTGAAACTGCTCTAAAAACAGCGGCTCCAAAACCAGGTTTTAAAACAAAACTGGCGGAACTTAATAAGGAAATGGCGGAACACAAAGAATACCTCATGAACCAGAAAGTGATTAAACTACAAAAGGATATCAAAAGGTTTTCAAAGGAAAAAGTATACCCTTATTTAAAGGAAGATTATGTCCCCCCGGGAACAAATTACAACTCGGATTCGAGTGCTACTTCCTCCAGAAGGGGATCCAGCAGTGGATCTGAGAGTAGCGGGGAATATGGCCCTCCCCAGATACAACAAAGGGGCAAAAGAGGCAGGGGACGTGGACAACAGGGTTTCCAGAGCTTCCCACCCCAAGGGCACCCCCTCGGTCCTCCCATATGGCATTATCCACAGTTTCCACAATTCCAACCGCCCTTTGCCCCGCAATATCCACCTTACTATGCCCCCCAAGGTTTTGTACGCCCCCCTTTTTTAGGCAGAGGCTGGGGCAGAGGGCGAGGGCGAAAGCGAGGCAACGCTCCAGAAAAGAAAGTACAGTGGGAGGATACACGCCCCCAGGGAATGGACACGAGGAATACGAACCGGTCGGGACAAAGATGAGTCTGGTGGTGAACTTATCAGACCGACTCTAGACAGAGAGAGAGGAGCAAGTTTTACAAAAGGGATTGGGCTTTGTACCAACTCCAAAAACTGACCTCTTCCAACAAACTCGGGAAATTCAATAATTTTTCCGAAAAATCAGATTGAAAGCCTTTTTTGAGGGGAGGCCTAGTGATCGAATGGAAGATTCTGGCCTTCACAATCCTTCAACCTTTACACCCCATAATGGGATGATTCCGAATGAAGTCCTTACCTACGAACAAGCTGTACTAAAAGACATCAAAACATTAGATCAGCAGGTAAAGCATTGCAATATCTCTCAAAATGAGATAAATATTCTCAAATCACTTGCTGAAGATCCCCTGATTACCATCAAACAGGCGGACAAGGGTGGCGCTACAGTTCTCATGAATACTGTGGACTATGACCTGGAATGCACAAGGCAACTAAACGATAGACGCTACTACACACCAATCCCTTGTGACCCGACAGCACGTCTACAGACCATAATTACTGGCCTGGTGGACAGTGCAGAATGTGAACAGTGGATCAGTAAAAAAGAGGCGGACTTCCTGATGAAAAAAGATCCCAGGGTCCCCTACTTTTACATCCTTCCCAAGATCCATAAAGAAACCAGACCAGTACCAGGGCGACCGATCGTCTCTGGGATTGACTCCGTCTTGGAACCACTTTCACAATTTTGTGATCATTTCCTGCAACCTCTAGTAAGACGCATCCCCTCGTTCATCCAAGACACGTCTGATGTCTTGCGCTTACTGGACACTATCCATGACACCGGGCAGATAAATCTTTTAATTACTCTCGATGTGGAGGCCCTCTATACAAATATTCCTCAGAGGGCTACACTAGAAGTAATAGAGGAAAGACTTGGGCTTGAAACCTGGAGCTCATCCACCTCACCTGCCTTCATTATGGAGTGTGCCACTTTAGCACTAACGGAGAATTACTTCGAATTCAAGGGGAGCTATTACCATCAAACCCAAGGTACATCGATGGGCAGTACTTTTGCTCCTTCAGTGGCATGCCTATACATGGCTGAATTTGAAGACAGACATATACATCATCAGTCCAATCCCTTCCTTGATCACATCAAGATGTGGAGGCGATTTATAGATGATATTCTGATCTTGTGGACTGGACCACCGACCTCACATGAGGCCTTTTTCAATTGGGTGAACACTTCCAACCCCTACCTGCACTTCACAATGTCTGCATCACCAACGGAAATTGCCTTTCTTGATTTAACTATAAGACTGAAAGAGGGATCACTCAGTACCACCATGTACAGAAAGCCTACTGACCGGAATAGCCTGCTCCATTACACGAGCCATCACCCAAAGGCCTTACGTTCCAACCTCCCCTTTGGACAATTCCTCCGAATCCGGCGAAATTGTAGTGATCTAACTGATTACACCTCCCACTGTATCTACATGTTGACATGCCCATGCGGATTGCAATATATTGGAATGACGACACGTCCAATCAAAACCCGCATTATCGAGCTTCGCAGCAATTTTCGCTGTAAGAAGACACACACCAAGATGTGCAAACATTATGTGGAGTCTAATCACACTGCAGACTCACTGAAATGGCTTGTGTTAGAATCTAGCCCCAATTGCCCAAAACAAGCCTTGTTTCGGAAAGAACAAAGGTGGGTCCACCGACTATCTTCTGACAGTCGAGGCCTCCATGAGGACATTCCGTGGCACTCTCTTTAGACTAGCCACTATAACTTACTGCTATGGTCTTCCCACCCCTTGTTTTATGCATTCCACACTGAAATTTAATATAAGGAACTGAGACCTGTACTCTGTGCTTGCTACTATTCCCGACTTGCTCCCTCCATACAATACAAATAATGTATATCCAAATCGCAATCACTATATTGCAACCTTATTTGCTACTGACGTATTGGTTTCAGTTTATAACTGTACGGCAGATCACTCCCTCAGACTAATACGAATACATCTTAGCTGTCTATATCTAACTAAGCCTCACGCTAACTCTCAACAACCCATTCCGTAATGGCCGCCATATTAACCAGGCGAACCACCTGACCCAACGTAGGGGGCGGGGACGGGCTCCGTATCCTGACTCTCACGTCTAGAAATGGCGAGCGCCGTCGAGCTCCACTATCTATCCGAGCTTGGCGGCGATGGGTAGGTGAATCAGCGAGGACACGGGAAGTATGAGGTAAGGTGTACCCCTGAAGTATACTTCGGGATCCCAGTAACTCTTCTCAGCCATGATTGATCCCGATCTTTCAGAGGGCTGTGACTACTCTAATTTAAGCCTCTATCTGACGATATACACGTCTCCCCCTCAGCCATACCTGAAGGTTGAACCCCGATGTACCAACCCGCCGAACGTTCATGTGGCATTTAATCCCTGACCATTAGGTGAGTCAGGCGGTTGTCTGTAATGTCATTATGCACATTTTGTGAGCACTTTGAACATCATCTGGCCACAAAAGAAGAAGTATAATGTTTCTCCTGTGAGACTGCTGTTGTTTTTACACCATTGTTTTCAATATGAAGCACCCCTTTTCACGTACATAGTGTTTGTGTGACGGTTACACTGCACGTTGCTACAACACAGTCACGTTGTTCTGATGCTAGTTGAAATTCACAATCACTAGCATTACACACTGTGTGTATTTCTTGGTCCTGACCATGTTTGTTTTCTGGCGTATACTAAATGCTATTAACCCTGTATTCTTATTCCCTATTTAGGCATAGGAAAAAGCCACAGAGGCAACCAACACCCACACTACTGGTTCTATACACATGACACTAGCATGTTGTGGAATGAATGCAGTTTTTATCCTTTATAGGTCCTGATGAATCGCGGGCAAGAGCCAAACGCGAGAAACATGTTGACCAATTCCTCTCCTATTCTCATCTAGGGCCACTATACCTAATTGGTGGGCACCTAGCGAGTTAGATTCACGTTTTTAATTGCAGTGGGGGACCCCCAGAATAAAGTAGTTTCCGGCACCCCCTACTACATTTTAAATCACTTCCCTAGGCTACTTGCTACTTCACACGCACACCCACACTTCACCATAAGGCAGTTGGATTCAAAAGATCTCCGCCAAAGAGCCCCTCTCAGAGGTGAGCCTGTCGGGGATTGCACCGCCTCCCCGACGAGGAGCAACACCTATGATGAAGCATGACACCCACATGGGTGTGTGAGGCAAATACATCCAACAAAATGAATGCCCAAAGGTGTCATATCTACACCTCCGGCCACGCCAGATACACATAATTCCTTTCCTAAGGAACAGTTCAGCAACCCACTTTGCTTACCTATTAATAATGCTATAATGGCAGCGCTTCTATGCATTCCTAGTAAATGTTCTGTGGAAAGTATTTTATTTGTTGCAGTGGTTCCGCTAAGTCTTTAATCATTGATAACTTATTTGTGTTCTTTTGCCCAAGGGAATTTCTTCCATTGGTGCAGCAGGTGCAATGGCACCAAGGCCCACGCTACTCTGATAATTCATGTATTTAATATATCTGTAGCCATATTGAGGGTTTGCATTTGCTTACTTGCCCTGGTGTCCATGACACTGGCTAGGCTGCTGCTTTTGCCACGTTATTTCATTGGTTAGTGTTTAGCATTAGTGGTTGTACTCCTGAGTGAGGGGGGCACAAATTTAAAATTGATTGTGGCAGGGCATCAAAAGGAAATGCTGCTCAGGGTGCCAATTGTGTAAGACGTCTAGATTAAAAATATTGTGACTGCTTCGTGTGCCCGTCAGATCGACAGCAGCTCTGTCTGTTGCTAGTGTTACATTATCATATGTTCATATGTTCAGGGATTGGTCGTGGTGCCCAGATGGCGACCTTTGTTTGATAATGTCATTAAAAAACTCAACGTTCACTCACTGTTGGTGTCTTGTATTGCGGTATTATTGCGTTACTTATGTCTCTTAAGGGTGTGTTTGTGTGTGTATACATACACCGTATGTATTGTATTCTATGTGGTTTGATAGCTCAATCGGTCGCTCATTCAGCGCTGCATTTTAGCCCCGGTCATGGCGCTCGAGAGTGGACATTACCCTTGATTGGCCGCCGCCCGTGGGATGCAGTGGTTCAGATGCGTTTCGGGCCCCAGAGGGGGGGAGGGAGGGAGACCTTGTTTTGGAGTTGAGGTTTGCTTTGTTTTTTCTCGGATGCAGTGACAGAACTCCTCTTCTGTTTGCCATAGTCTCACGGTCATGATGACAAAGGTGACACAGCGCAGGGCTGGGCTTGCCAACCCGCCACACAATATAATCCGTTGGGGCCTTCAGAAAGATGTTCAATGTATTTTATTGTGATGAAAATCCAAGAACAGAAGTGAAATATTAACATATTTTTGTGACATTTGTAATAAAGCTTGAAACATTTAGAGAACATATTTGAACCAGTTGTTGAATGGTTGCACAGATTGATGCTGTGGTGGCGCTGAGTGATGCTGTAGTAACGCATAGTGAGGTTGTGGTGCCCCTGAGTCATGCTGTGGTGGTGCTGAGTGATGCTGTGAATTGTTTCCCCTCGTTTTTGTATCCTTCTGCCCTCTGTCTGCCTGGTGTTTTGTGCCGTTCCTCCACCTGAACTGAGCCCTTTAAAATAAGGCCATGCTCCAAAAAGTACCGCAGCCCCCTGCCCTGAACCATAAAAAACTGCCCCCTACCTCTGTGAAGTACTCTGACTCTGCTCCCTACCCTCCCTTGGCGCCTAAAACTGTCCCCTGCCATGCACCCTACAACGCCTCGACTTAGTAAACTGTCCCTTCTCTGTGTGCTTCGAGGCCATAAAATGTAAGCCTAGGCACAAATGGATGGTTGGATTTGTGGGGTAAAGTTTTATTTAATGTGATTTTATGTAGCGCGAACTTTACCCAAAGGTGTCAGAGCGCTTTACATAAGAACCAGTTGCCAAACCTAAGGACTTTGATTTACATGCGTTAAGTAAAAGATACAAACAGGAAAACAATTGAATTGTACTAGATGTAGTCACACAAAGAAGAGACTGTTGATTTTTGTTATATTTCTATATACATATGGAAGGGATATGAATAGATGTACTGCAAGAGTCACATAGGAATGTTAGAGTAGAAAGGTCTACTGCATATACTAGTGAATACAGTCATCTCTATATACAGAAAAAATGAGTTATATTTAGAGGGGTCGGAGTGGGACACAGTGGATGGATGTATGCATGATGGATGGATGTATGCATGATGCATGGATGTTTGGGTGGATGCATGGATGGGTTGTTGGTTGGATGGGTTGGTGGATTGCATAAATTGTTGAGGGATTGGCTGTATATATGCATCTATTCATCCACCCATCCACCCATCCATGCATCTATCCATACACCCTTCCATACACCCATCCATGCATGCACCCATGCATGCACCAACTTATCCATGCAAGCATTACAACAAGAGCCCGCAGCTCTCCTTCGTCTCTCCTCGCCCCCCTTCCCTGAGCCCGCAGCTCTCCTTTGTCTCTCCTCGCCCCCCTTCCCCGTGCCCTGCCCTGCTATTGTAAATGACAATGCCATTTATTTATGTTAAAAAAAACATAAATAAAAAAAATGTCAAGAGCAATGCCAATAGCTCTAACTTTAACAAAGGCAAAACCATTGCATTGTAAATGCTTGTTGACTGACTGATGCTTGCAGCTTCTATCCAGAGAGCAAGAATTTTCATGGACATACATCTAGGTCCATAGGCATTTTCAAGTAGCGTTCATTGTACTTTTCTGTTATCCTATGTAATCAACATTACACATTGATTGTCTTCCCTGTTTGTTATGGTTGTAGTGTCCTGCTGGACACGTTCTGGTGTCTCAGCAGGCACTTGTTGTACCAGCCACTCCTTTGACGGTGGCCACACTCACACCCTACACCGGCTCATGATGGATGTGGGCCTGTTAATAAAAGGGCCTGAGTTCACATGCTCGTGGCCAGTCAACCAGTATACTTTCTGTGTAAATCACTTTAGTAGCATGTGGGCCTAAGGCCTACAACTCTACAATGGGGACGAGGGTGTCGGACTCCAGATGCATGCTGCCTCGCACCTCCAATGCCGTGAAGAAGGGGGTGATTTGGCTCCATAAGAACTGATGCAGCTGCCTGGGGGAAGTAGTTGTGTCGCTTCTGGAAGAGGGTGGCCCTGTCCCTGCGCAAGAAGGAGATAACAGAGGCCCTCAAACACGTCGCAACACATGCTGCCATCATAACTAACCACCACGCTATCAAAGGAGAAGTTCAAGGTAGCACTTTGGTGTGCAAGACCCCGCACCTGCTATCTGCGACCTACATCTCCCACCTGCTCCCCATGCTGACTGTGATCACCCGCCCAGCACCAGCAACAAGCCTGTAAGTGGTCCTGCAATGTGGCCCTACGCTGGGACACCAAGAGACCCTGCACCCAGGTCTGAAGTGCCCACAGCTGAGAGGAGCTACACAACTCTGCAGCATAGCCCGCAGCATTGGTACAGCTTCTCCAGCCAAAATGAGGACTGCCGGGCTGCTGGAAAAGTCTTCCTTCCTGCAGAGGACATGCCTGCACTGGCAGTACAGGCTCCCCAAAAACTGCCAAACCCTGCAAAGCCTGATACCACTCTGCACCCACCTCGCTGGACTGGAGACAGGAGTGGTGCGGTGGCCCCGCGAGAGGAATGCCGGCTGCCTGCTAAGGCCCACCTGCAGGGGTGAGGAGTGTAGATTGGCCTGCAGCCACATCTGGAAGCGCCACCTCCACAGCAGCATCATGCACAGAGCAGCTGCTTTGGACCATGCGTGCAACAGCAGCACTGAGCGCCGTAAAGGTGGCGACCCCATTGCATTGAATATCCAACACTGCCACCCAGCAGGACGACGAGGCCCAGCCACCTCTAAACTAAGCTGAAGTAAAAGGCTGGAGCAAACGATGCCTACCCTGCAGCAAGAGAAAGATCCCCATAGTGTGAGGCAGATAACCATGGTCCCCAATGTCGAAGAGGCAGCGCACTTACAGTGGAAAAGTCTGACTGTGAAGAGTATCAGATGAAGACTGGGGCTGTGGTGGAACTACATATATCCCCCAAATCTGCATCTCCACCTCAGCATGGCTCAGCAGTGTTACAAAGCCTCACCTGCACCTGAAAAGTATCTGCAGCACCCCTAGTGGTCGTGCACGGCACCACAACCAGCACCGATGTAAAACTACACAGGAGGCAGCCCCTACGGGGCTCGCAGGTTGTAGAAGGAAAGCTGTCCAGGCATTCCCAGACTGACTGCATCACTATGTAAGCCCACAGGCCAGAAAAATAATTGACAGCACCACCTACACACCAACTGTGGTACTTCACCAGAGCACAGCAGTCTGCAATAAAATGGCCCTTCGAAAACACTCATGCCAAGCAGAAGACAACCAGCATATAAGTGCCTGTGGTGCACTGTGCTCCCCAGCAGCAACAATAAGTAGATTGGCCTAGTGGCCTGCCTATTTCCTAAAGAGAAAAAAAGGACTGTTTACCACAGCAAAGAAGTCCTGCTAGCAAGCCATGAAGCATACAGTGCACTGCAAGTGCACGCCCTAACAGCTGTCTGCTGCCACCGCACTCGTGAATATAGTGTTGCATGCCCCCCAGTGGCTGTCTGCCACATCGCAAGCAAAGAAGAGCAAGCATACAATGAGCCAGCTGAGGGACCCTGGAAGAGACTATGCATGTGCAGACATGAGGCACTGTGCACAACCAGAGCTCCACAGAGCCAACAGAAATGGAAAGGACCACCGTGGCCCGAATGCCGGAGGGAGAGCCTCTACATCTCCACTGCACCAGACCCATCCCGCAGTGGGCCAGAGACAGTCAATGGAGTGCCCAAATACTGCTTTAAGACTGCATCGTACATCAGCCGATTACAAACACGAGGCGAGCCGCATGTCCCCAAGTGGTAGGCTGCCACCATAGCAACACATAGAGAACATGGCATGATGCCACATCATGAAGGAAGGGAAGAGTGGCTATTCTATCACCCTGAAGAAATGGACAAACACATTTGCACTGGCGAGATCAATAAGGGGAGAATAACAAGGACTCATGCCACTACAAGAAAAGAGTGCACCCGCACACACTAGACAGCCACCAAGGCGGAGTGAAGTCCATGGAGACAGCTGAATTGGAGAACCACATGTAAGCCTCCAGCCAGTGCAAAGCACTCCTCTCCCCATATGCTTCACAGTGCAATCGCAGTGCCCGAGCATCTGCAGCTTGAGACAGGTGGATACGTAGGTGCTAAGTCCCTCCAGTCATCCTCACTCCAGGGGAATCGTCGTCACCTGTCATCATGGTCTAATGGCAACTACAGCATCATTGCCATTTGCATCAACCAATCCAGAAAAGGGGAACTTTGTCACCAATGCAGAGCTATATACTTGCAAAGACTAAGTATCCAGGGACTATCTTACAGCCCATCCACCCCTGTGTCCTGTTGGCAAGCACACCGACCATTGTGTCACCTACCCTTGCGTTTGCACGCACAACATAGTCTGATTCTGTTAGTGATCTTTCAGCGGCCGCCCGGCGGCCCACAAGTAGCCCTGCACAGTCCACGCAGTACAGTGGCAGCACCGCAAAAGGGCGTCAAGGACATTCCTGCACTAAGTGATCCTGGTACAAGACCTGATCTGGAAGCGGCTCCACCGACACGGTATTGGGAGGCACGGGGCTTCGGAGGATAACATCCTAAGCATCATCAAACCATCCCAGTGCTGGCAGTTTGGTCATTATACTGCCCAGGTGCCACCAAGGGAAGACTCTCTAGCTGGGCTCTACCCACGCTCCTCATGCAGCATGTTTGGGTTTTCTGACACCAAGAGCCTCACCGCAAGAGCACACCGGTCCATACATCTGTGTGTAAGTGGACATTGATCCGAGGTAAAGGCAGCTAAAGACTCCAGACTCCATTGACTCATTGTTAGTGCCTTGTAGTACCTGATTCAATTATGGACATGTGCCGAGATGCCCAGGTGATCCCAGCTGCACCTGTCCACCGTTGCCCTTCTGACTGCCTCTTGAGTTGGAGAGACTAAATGGTGTCTTGTGTGCATAGTTGTGTTTCCATAGGTTGGACTTGTTTTTGTTTGAATAAAGTTTGGGGTGGGATGTAGTGTCCTGCTGGACACATTTTAGTGTCTCAGCAGGCACTTTTTGTACTAGCCATTCCCTCGAGGGCTGGCCACAATCACACCCCACACCCATCCAACACCGGCATCACAAGTGATGTGGGTCTGTTAATAAAGAAGCCAGAGTGCACGTGCTCATGGCCAGTTGACCAGTTGACCAGTATACGCCCTGCGTCTGTGTCAATCACTTTGGTAGCATGTTTTTTCCCCTTATGCTTTTTAATGTTGATGCCACAGGATAAAATTGTATAAATTTCACTCTTTATAGGTTTTCCTGCATTTGGGATCAGCTTTCTTGATCACTACCATGGGATGTACTCTTTACTTATCCTTACCTGTCTTCTCATACTTAGCCTCTCGCTCAGGTCTGTTACAAGATGGCTATGAAGTTCGGCACATCTAGGACTCTCCGTGCACACAAGCGAGTACCTCGTGCAGGTTATCCTTTTGGCATCCATCTAATAACAGGAAATTGTTTGTTTGTGATGTGACCCCCTCTTTTTATTGGCCCTTGTCAGCGGTCATATCTTTTGCCTACCTATAGGTGTCATCACAATAGCATAGCCGTGTCTCTCTTAATTTTAATTTAGAGCCAGTACCAAAATGGCCAATTTGTTTGGCACATCTAGGACAACATGTGCGCATGACCGAGCCTTCAGGAAAGGTAGTGTGATTATTTTTCCAGCACCAATAAAGAGCAAGTGCTCTGAATGCCTACCTTATTAGGCAGACACCATACTGCATGATCTCATGGACCCGCTTGACTGAAGCATGTGTCACGTATTCCAGCCTGATTAGCTGCATTTTTAACTCTTTCCCCAGTGTAGCACCTATCTTGGGACGAAGCTGGCACACACTATTCACCTGCTTGGTCAACCTCCGGAGTGATTCCAGCCTCCAGAACCTTTCAGACTTTGGAGCATTACCTTACCTCCGTGTCCCTCTCGCTTCTCTCCATTACGCAATGAGGGCCCTGCGCCTCGTAGACTCACCCCTTACCAAATAAAAATGCACCACCCCCTCCACCATACCTGTTCTTTTGTGTCTGTAGACACTGGGGGGTGGGTGCGGTGCGCTCACACCTGCAGAATTTCGTTTTCCTGGTTTTCTTTTTCTTTCTGAGTTCGGTTTCGGCTGATGGAGTGTCCCAGTGGGTCTTGTGGGCGGGTCTGCCCCTATCAATCTGCTTGCTGGGTGGTTGCACGCAACCTGGGCTTCATCCTGGACTCCTCCCTCACGATGACCAAACAAGTCAACGCCGTCTCGTCATCTTGTTTCAACACCCTGCGCATGCTCCGAAAGATCTTCCTGTGGATCCCCACCGAAACCAGAAAGGCGGTCACCCAGGCCCTCGTCACCAGCAGACTGGACTACGGGAACACCCTCTACGCTGGAACCACAGCCAAACTACAGAAAAGACTCCAGCGCATACAGAACGCTTCTGCACGACTCATCCTGGACATCCCCCGTCACGGCCACATCTCCGCCCATCTGAGAGACCTGCTCTGGCTCCCTGTCAGCAAAAGGATCACGTTCAGACTCCTCACCCATGCACACAAGGCTCTCCATGACATGGGCCCCAAATACCTCAACAACTGCCTCACATTCTACACACCCACCCGCCAGCTCCGTTCCACCAGCCTCGCCCTCGCCACCGTCCCACGAATTCGCAGAGCCACCGCTGGAGGAAGATCCTTCTCCTACCTGGTGGCCAAAACATGGAACTCCCTCCCCACCCACCTACGACTGACCCAGGACCATCTCTCCTTCAGGAAACAACTCAAGACCTGGCTGTTCGAGCAGTAGCGGCTCCCCCCCGTCCCAGCGCCTTGAGACCCTAGCGGGTGAGTAGCGCGCTCTACAAATATGTTTGATTGATTGATTGATTGGTTGGTCGTGCTGGTGGCGCGGGTCCCCCCACGTTTGCCCCCCGTCCCAGGCCGGAGACTGCTGGCACTTCAGGTGACTGGTGGTGCCTTGCTGCCTGTGGGGCTGTGATTTTTGTTTTTAGTTTTGATGCTCATTTGGTGGGGACTCCTGTGGGCCATGGTACGGTGCTCTTCCCTCGTGGTGTGTTTATGCCAGGCCGGTGGTCTGTGAGGCTGGCCTAAGGCCAGTTTGGGGGCATGTGTGGGGTGGCGGGTCCAGTTTATTGTGCTCTCCCTTCCTGGCCTGCTTCGGGCTTGTTTGGATGCCTGCCTATTTTTCGCCTCGGCTTGCGGTCGACATTGCTTGCCCCGGGTCGAGTGGGGGTGGCCTGTAGCAGGGCCTGCTTTTTGCCACCTGAGGTTTGTGGAGCCTCTCTCCGGTCGGTGTGCGTATCGGCCAGTTGGGGTGCTGTGTGCCTGACTTATGGCGGCTTCTTAATTTCTGTGTTCCTCAGGTGAGCGCTGCTGTCGCTCTGGGGTGCTGTTTCCTGCTGTGTCATCGGATGCAGTTTTTGTGTTTGATGGATGGGGTGTGGGTGTCGGCATGCTGTGCTGCGGCGTCTGGTCATCCTCCCTGCCTCCTGCCGTTGAGTCCATTCCGGAGGTCTGCTGTGCTGTCTTCCGGGTGGGTGTGGGGCTTGTCTTGTGGCTCTTCGGCATCCGCAGCTGGGGTTTCTGCTGCTTTTCAGTAGTGCCGCCTGCGTTTGATTTTTGCTTGCTTTGCTGCCTCTCCGCATTGCTGTGCATGTGGGATGGACGCGACTTGCCTCAGTGGGCCTGGTTGATTTGCTCTGCGCCTCTCAGTTCCTGTTTGCTGTGCTGCAGGCTTTGGTGGTGTGTTTTGAGCTTCCTGGGCTGCTGTGCACCTCTGGTGGTTGTTCCTGCTGGTATGGTGTCTGGCCTGCGTGGGGTGCGGGTCTTTCAGCAGCCTTTGTTAATCTCTGGGGCTCTTGGACCGCTGGGTGTGGCACTTTTTTCTTCCTGTGTGGGTCCGCATGGGGCCTTCTGCGGTCCCTTGCTTGGTCTTGGCGTTCGGGCTAGGGGTCCCGGTTCTGCCTCGGTGGATGGTGCTGGCTTGCTCCTGCACAGGTTGTTGGGTCTCTTGTATTTGTCTGTGGCCTCTGGCTGTGGATGCCTGGGCCTGCGGCTGGTCCTCCCTAGCTCTCTTTTGTTCTTGGGTGGGGTTCCTTTGCTGCTTTGGGCCTGAGTCTTGCTGGGTCCTCTTTGTGGCTTCACCCCCATGCATCTGGCCTTTTCTTCTGGGTTTAGGCTCTTTCCTTCCTTGTGGGCGCATGTCCTCTGGTGGTGGCTGCAGGGGCGTCCCTTTGCCCTGGTGGTCCTGTCTACTCGTGTCTGATGTTGCTCTGTTGCACATGCAGGTTCGGCTCTGCAGTAGCTCCTGAGTTTTGGGGCCTCCTTCACCTGCGACTGTCCCTGGTCTTGTCGCTGAGCTTCAGAGCGGTGCTCTAGATGTCGCAGTGGCTTGTTGAGCCCCTCAGTATGGGTGCTGCCCCCTTTTTTGGCTCTTCTGTTTCGGGTACTGGGCTTCTCGACCTTTGTGGTGGGGGTCTAATGATGGTGGGGGCGGTGCTCCTTTACCTTTGCCCCTCCATCCTTCAGGGTTGGGCGTCCTTTTTTCTTTTCTGCATTGCAGTGCTCTGTCTGTTGTTGTTGGGTTGTTTCTTGACACGTGGACTGTCCTTTTCCCTTTGCACGTGTGTTCTGCCTTTGTGTCTGCATTGTGGTGCTTGCAGGACTGGCGCTGTTTTTGTTGGGGACTTCACCCCGGTATCTGGTCGTCCGTTTTGGATGCTGGGCGGGCCGTCCCCTGCGATTCTGTGCTTCATCTGTTTTCAGCTTCCTGTGAGTTGCGGCGATGGGTGCCTTCGGGGTGGAGTGTGCTCCCGCCAGGGTCCCTGTTTTCAGCTTTGGTGTCTGTTGGGGCTGTTGCTCGTCGCTCTGGGGGTTTCTCTGTGTGTAGTTTCTCCCCCTTGAGTCTGGCAGTGGTCTCTTCTCTTTGGCTTCCCCTTTGTGCTGTTTGGTGGGGTGCTGTGGCTGCCTCTTCCTGCCTGGTTGTTCCGTATTGATTCCGCCAGTTGGCTGTTTCATATACTGAGACTCTTTGCCTTCTGTTCCGATGGTTTGCTGGCTTATTGTGGCTTTTCGGTCTGTTGGCTGGACCAGTTTTTGGCCTTGCCTGCCTTGTTGTGCCGATGGGGCGTGTGTACCGGTTTCCCGGGTGCTGTTGTCCCATCCTGTGGTCTTCCAGAGTGTTGTGTCTGCGGTTCTGGTTGGGGGCATCTGTGTCCTGCAGTCTTTCGGCCCTGGTGGTTCCTGCCCGCGTCTGATCTCCGGCGTTCAGCATTGTCGGCCCTGGTTCATTCCTGGTTGTGTGGCTGTCTGGGCTTGCCAGTTGCTGTGGGTTTTGCTGCCTCCTCTTCCTCTGGTCCTGCCGGCGTGAGTTGCTGGTTCTCATCTGCTCCCAGGGGTTAGGCAGGGTCGGGCTTGGCTCCTGCCTGGCTTGGTGCCCGCCTGGGTGTGCCTGGGGCTGTTGGTTTGGCTCTCCTGGCCTGTGGTCACTGTTTTGTGGCTTTCTGTGGTCAGGTTGGGGCTTTGCCCTCTTCGGTTCCGTAGTTGGGCGGTGTTCCCTGGCTCCTTCTTCTGAAACATGTGGGTGGTTGGGGGCGGTGCAGTGGCCCTGTGCATTCAGCTTGGTTCCTTACTGGCTTCCCTTGTGGCCTCTGCTTCTTTCGCTTCTTGGGGCACCATTGGTGGCCTCCCCTGGTGTCTTGGACTGCTGGGTTCTGCTAGGTTCTTTTGGCTGCTGGTGGGCTGTTGTGGCTGCCCCTTGTTCCTGCCTGGGTCCCCTGTTTTTTCGGGTGTGCTGTTCCCCTTTCCTCTTCCTTCTGTGGTTAATTTCGGCCTGGATGGGGTTGGCATCTGGTTTCCGCCGTGCACCAGGTCCCTCGGGATCTGCTCCGGGCTTGGGTTGTCCTGTGTGCGCCTGTCCTATGGCGGGTTGGTTGCTGTGGTTCTTTTCAGTGGGGTGTTGACTCTTCACTCTCAAGGGTAGAGTCAAGCGTCACTGTGACCAGCAACTTTTTCATGGCCAGTTGCCACATTTATTGCAGTAAAATGTGTCTGTGCTCTTTCTTGTGTTATCCTTAACAAGCTCCTGCGGCAGACACATGCATCAAGGCATCTGCCTAGTGAACGTGATTAACAGCAGATATCACTCACATTCTAGCCCTGTTCCTTGCCAATTAATTTTGAAACATTAATGGGACCCTATTGTTCCTTAATGGGACAACACAAGTAGTTTCTGAGTAGGTAACAGACAGTGGGCATGCTGTGCAATTGACTTGATCATCTATGTAGTATCACTCAGTGTTGAGTTGAACCAGTATAACACATATGAAATCACAACTAAGGGTCCCTCATGCTCAAAGGGGTTCATGGGCCATTTTTGGCTTTCCCATTTGAGCTTTCCCACTTTATCCAGAAAAAGGCTACTTAGTAGCCACACAAAAACACATCAAAAAAGTGATGGCTTTCAACTGTCAGGACCCAGGATCAGGAGGTGAGTAAGCTGTATTATCATGCACATTTCATGCAAGAAAGCAAGGCTACCACACGTCATTTAAGCTGTGCTGAGCTTCATTGCAACATTCCCATTTAATACAGTATAAATCATGTCAGGACATTAGAAATCACTCAGGCATTTGTGGAGCATTTTTGTGGGGCCTTTGGGAAGTCAATTGTCACTACATAGTGTCTGTATTATTGTTATTCTAATTCACAACTCGTGTTCCAGGACCTCAAAATTGATAAAAAAAACGTTATTCCTGTTGAACACTTCACTCTCCAACAGCGGCAATAGACAGAGACGTACTCTACGAGTCGGTTGGTGGGCTGGAACTCGAATACTGTTTGATACAAGTGACATAAAATAATCAATTCATTGTGTAGATGAGTTTTGTGTACCTTATTGTTTTCTGAGTTTTTCTTAATGTTAATGGCTCGACATTCCTAAAAGCAAATAAAAAACAATCATTTATAAAAGCTATAGCTTTGACTGAATATTGAGCTTAATTGAGTCATCACTTTTGTCATAGAGATGTTTAGTTCCAAACCCTTAACTATCTCCAGCATGTCCTGACTCGCGACCACACACCCCTGCTCTGCTTGAGCAGCATTGCCTGCAAAAGAAGTGACTTGGTCATTTATTTGGATCATATGAATACCTTACACCCTAGTATACCAGGCGTGACCTCATATACCTTTTGTAACCACTGACCATGGCGAGGAAAGAATACCAGGATAGGCTCCAGGCACTCTTTGCTGTAGTGGGGGTATGTATCAGAGAAAACAGGAAATTGATAGAAGGATGGCTTAAGTTACTCTCAGTCCATTGCATCACCTTGACACAGAAACTGTGTTTGCACAAACCCAGCGCTTTTGCAGCTTCCCACTGAGGAAACCAAAAAGGATTTGGGTTGACCACTTGAACTATGGTGAGATGACGTGGTCTGTCTCATCAGTAGGACCCCTGTCTACATGGTGCCAGTACTGGTTTGCCTTTGGTAGGCTCCGTCTGTGGTAGGACAGTGAGTTAAAAAAACTGTGAATTCGACTGTAGCCCAGAAGTATTTCTTAGTGTTTGGAATTGTTATAAGCATTCCAGCTAGATGGTGGAAATAAAGCAGAGCAAACACCTTTCGATGCTAGAATCTTACTAATGTGATCCAAACTCTTTCAGGATGCACTAGAAGAATGACTGTGGGTATTTTCCTATAAGGTTCCTGACAGCTCTCGTTTACATCTTTCAAGTGGATGCTGTGTACACCTAGGTACCACTTCAAAGCTTCACCATCATGAGGCAAAGCAGTAACATTGTCATCATCATGCTGCCACCTAGAATTGCACACACATTTTCATTCGTAAGCCATTGCACACCAGGGACTGTGTCAAATCAATTCAAACAAGCTTCATTTGGTATACAGATATATATCCATAAAAGCATACTACAATAAAACATTTCATCATAATATAAATTCATATCACAAATTTTGACAGGAACACATTTCTTTATAAATGTAAACAGAATAGGACATTAGATATTAGGGAGTATAGACGAATGTGGGTTGCTTGTCGTCACCAGGGGTCAGCAAAATACCCAATATAAAATTTTTAAAATGGTTAAAAAATGTAATCTAATCAAGTTCGTACTTTAGCGATTCCAAATATGTAAGATCCTTTCTCCTTTTAATTGTTATCTGTGTGAAAAGGATAACTGCATTACATATCGATGCATCTTCCAAATTAAAAACTTTATAAAAAGCAGACTTTAAGTGTACAACTTACTAACGATAAAAAGTAAACGTAAAAACTATTTTCTGATGTCCCTGTAAAAATTACAGAAAAGTATAAAATGCAAAGTACTCTGGGGGGTTTTACCGTCACACGGTTACTTTGGTAGGTTTTGGCTCTACTTGGAAGTGGAGCGTACTCAGCCCTAAACTTGTCAGGTAAAATCTATGCTGTACATTTTTTGTAAAAATGAGATATGGTTGGGTCCCCCAAAAAATCGGTCCTTCACAATAGAGTTTAACACTTAATTTTTTTGCTCGGCGACCCTCTTATTTTCTCTAGATGGCAAGAAACTCCTCTTGAGCTCCATTTATTATGGGTTTGGATGCTCACGGGTTCTTTAAGGTTAAGTTCCATGTTACACTCTGCTAATAAACCACCATTATAGTGCAACCATGGTATATTCCTATAATGATCTAATTTAAGGCAATCCAGAATTACTTCTTTAGTAAAGTGGGCTTCTTCTTTATTCCAAATTCGATGCCACAAAATGAGGGCCGCTAAATTGATCAAATCACTCATATATGGTACATCTAACTCCTTATGCAAAATATATGTAGCTGTTGAGTTTGGGATCGATAGGACCCTTCTCAAGAACGTATTTTCGAGGGTTTGTAATGGGGAGTTATCAGCCATACCCCATAGCGCTCCACCATAACAAACCCCCGTGATGCACTTGCTCCCGTATAGTTTTAATATCTCGCGTATAGGCTTATTCACGATTTTCTGTGAAAATCTGAAAAGAGCCTCACTTGATCTCACTAGCTTTAATTTACAAGAATTTACATGAACAGTTCATGGTCCTTTGCTATTAAAAAGTAACCCTAGGTAAGAGAAAGTAGATGTCCTTCCAATAGGAGTTCCCACAACATTATGGTTTCTGCATTTTGTTTTCATTTTCCCACATGTCATGACCAATGTTTTACTCAGATTAAATTTTAGATCCCTTTTGGTCATGATATTTGTAAAATTATCTATCAAAAGTTGGAGGCCATTTGCAGTCCTGGATATTAAGACTGCATCATCTGCATATAATAAAACTGAGGTAACACGTTTATTAATAACAGGGGCATCAGCTTGCAAACTCTGTAATAAAAAGTCAACACCGTTAATATAAAGGGAGAATAAAAGAGGAGCGAGGTCACAGCCTTGTCTAATTCCTCTGGTAACACTAAAGTGTGTGGTGCAATTCCCCCTTTTGGCCATAACGTTTTTTTGAGGTTAGGTGGGTATTTATCTGTGATAAAAAGGGGGCGCCATCTCTGCTAAAGTTTGTCATAACTTGACATGGTTCACCAAGTTGAACGCACTAGACAGGTCAACAAAACAAAGATGGAGTAAACCTTTTTAGGCAAGAGTGTATTTCCCTATGATCAACTCAAGGTTTATGCATTGCTCCACTGTTCTAAAATCGTACTGAACGTCTGTTAAAATGTTTGTATCTTTTATCCAGCATTCTAACCTAGCTAACAAAACTCTGCCCATTAGTTTGGAGGTGGAATCCAGAAGGGATATTGTCCGGTAGCATTTTGCGCTACCTCTCTCCCATTTCTAAAATATAGGGACAATCACGCTTTCAGCCCAAGTTGATGGTAACAGCCCATTAATAATAGCATTAAAAAAGTTGACCAAGACAGGTAACCAGAATTCTTCATCGTGTTTAAAAACATCAGTTGGTACCCTGTCCGGCCCGGCAGCCTTCCCACTTGCACTATTTTTTAAGGCTGTATTTATCTCTACTCTAGTAATTAATTAATTCTATCTTGGGATTGTTTGTCAGAGTATTATAGCGATTTTCTTCCATTGCGAACGGCTGTTGTGAGGGATTAAATATATTTTCAAAGTGAATTAACCATTCTGCTGGTGTAACTAGTGTGTCAACCCTTGCCGAAGCAGCATCTTTGAACAGGGACTGATCAATAGTTTTCCAGAAAAGGATAGAGTTCTTGGTCTCTGCTGCTTGTATTAGAGTGTTCCGAGGCAACAGATTTTTTCCCTATCCCTTGGTTTACTTTTTAGTTCTTCCTTCAAGTACCTATTTAATCTGGAACAGTGATGGTTAAACCAGTGCCGACAGTCATCACTATTTTTCTTATTCCTAACTTTCAATTCATTAGAGATTGAGTCAGAGATGTTTTGGAAGGCTAAAACAATATGTTTGAGGCATATGAGCTGCAGATCGTATACTGTGCATTAGATCGCCACCTGGTGTTGGGCTCGGATGATTGCAGGTTGTTGTCTTCTTGGAAGAAGTCTTTGTAGTCACAAGATAGGTGACCCCTCCCTTAGAAAATACTGCGCATGGTCATCGACTCCATCCTCAGATTGTTTTTTTCCGCCACTGGGTTCGGATGAAAGTTTTTCGCTCCGGCTAGAAAAGAATTTTCAGCAACTTCGAAGCGCAAAAACTTTATACAAACATCATCGACATCGACATCAAATAAACTACTTTCGACATAAGCTACATTCCGGTGCGTCAAAGCGGGCCGTTGGGCCTATCGGTGCCGTACGGCCTACGCCTCATGGACAGGACTCCATTCAAGAGATGCCCGGTATGTCGAGCAAAGTTCCCTCATAGCAACCATCACGAGGTGTGCAAACCTCTGTCTATCGCCGAAACACGACGAGTCAACCTGCACAGCTTGTGCATCCTTCCGATCGAAGAAGAAGATTCGGGATCGGAGGGCGCGTCAACACGAAATGAGAAGATAGGCGCCAGCACCGGAGGCCATCTTTGAGGAGGAAATCGTCGAAGAAGACGTCTCCGAGGACGAGGATCCACTCGATGACATCTCCGAGGACGAGGCTCCACTCGTCGCCGAGGAGGACTCGCCCGATCTCCAGATCATATCGGGGGCAGAGGACTCAGACGACTCGATTCCATCTCGACAACCCGTGAGTACCCTCGCCCCTGCACCACAGACACTGCCCAAACTAAAGGCAACGGTCAGCACTCCGCCCATGGGGTCCAGTTGAGACAGAAATATCCCCTCCGACACCCCGCCTTGGGGCTCGGCTCAGAGGAAAACAACTACGCCTTCCGGTGCCTCGGCACCGACAAAACCACATGTGCCAATTCCACCTCCTCCATTGGCACCGAAGCACACACATCCTTCCACACCAAAGGATTCTTCGGCACCGAAGCCAAAACGCCCTTAGGTGCCCAAAGACAAAGAGCCTTCGGCACCCAAACCAAAAGATACATCGGTGCCAAAGCCGAAGACTGTACTGGATACGAAAAGAACTCCAAAGCCTTCCGGTTCCAAAAATAAAGAGGGAAAGCCAGAGTCCGACGCCGCAAGGCCAACGAGACCGGTCTCCACTCCAATCTCAGTACCAAGGACTACAAAGCCGAAACCACCTTCGGCACCGAAAACTTTGCCACGGGACTCGATAACGCCTCCTACAGCAAAACACACAAAACAACCCCTATCAGCACCAAAAAAATCGACGCCGAAGAAAGATGTAGAGGAAGAAGAATTGTTTAGACCAGATCCTAAACAAAGGAAAGTCCATATCAATCCAAAGACTGGATGTGGAGTCTATTCCTTACAAGAAAAGACCAGCAGACACACCACCTCTACCTGTGGTTCCTGCCAAAAATAAGGACTGTGCTACTTCTCCATTGCACCCTTCCTCTCCATCACCTTCTTCCTCTCCTATCTCTCCTTACATTGAACCTACAGTTTCTCCTGTTCAATCTCCTGCATCATCACACCACACCGACGAAGAGTATGATCTAGGTGGGGGGAATGACATACCAGAGCCACAAGAATACCCTTTAGATGAAGATGTCAGTCCAGAATATCCTAAAGAGGATGACATATATGGCTTCACACCACACAATGTACCAGACAATCCTGATCCTCAGTCCTACCCAAATAAAACCTTCCCCTCCAGAGGATAGTATTGGGTTTAATCATCTATTAAATAGAGCAGCCCTTTACCACGGGGTTTCAATGCAGTCTGATGCCATTGATGAGGATTTTTTACTGGATACATTTGAGCAATCACAAAGGTCTACGCAAATACTACCCATGATCAAAGGAGTCATTAAACATGATCCAGAAATATTTAAAGACCGGTACGCGGTACGCTGTAGGGTATTAAATCCAAGAATAGAAAAGAAGTATAGACCAGCACCATCTGATCCAGTCTATATTAAGGGACTTCTGCCACTAGACTCTTTAGTAGTGTCTAATGCACGAAAAGGAGCCAATTCCCAGACTTCTGGGGACACGCCCCCACCTGACAAAGAATATAAAGTTATTGATGCGTCAGGAAAGAGGATTGCTGCGCAAGCCACAAACATACAGTGCATAGCAAATACACAAGGCCTGCTCTCACGCTATGACAGGGCTCACTACGACCAATTAGAAAAATTGATGGAGCACCTCCCAGATCAATACAAAGATCAGGCAACAGAGCTCATACAAGAAGGCAAATTAATATCCAACGCCTCAATTAAATGTGCACTAGATGTAGCTGACACAGCATCCATAGCAGTCAATACTAGTGTTATACTCTGACGACATGCATGGCTATGCATTTCAGGGTTTAAAACAGAGGTACAACCTACCATCTTGAACCAGCCCTTCAATCAAAACCAGTTGTTCGGGCCGGAAGTAGACAACACACTAGAAAAGATGAAAAAAGACACAGACACAGCTTAGTCTATGGGTGCATTACAATCCACACAGACTAGAAGTTCTTTTCGCCGCTCCTTTTATAGAGGAGGCTCTAAGCAAACCGGCGCAGATACAATGTCATCTTTTAAAGCAAATTTCTGGTGCCAACTCGGAGCCATTTCCTGCTGACTTGGGGACGAGCACGAGCACGAGACGAGCACGAGCGCGGAAGCAGCGAGCAAGGTGCGAGGAGGTGAGGAGGGCGCCTCCGTGGTTCTGTGGTTGACCCCCGCCGTTCGGCCCCTAGCCTGTGGGTCTTAGTAGCGGCGGCATCACAGTCTGAGTGTAGCCACGCTCAGCAACTCCACAGCCCCACAGTTCCTCGTCAGCGGTGAGCCGCGAGCACTATCACACAGCATCACACAGCATACAGTGCTCAGGAGTTCCTCCTCAGCCCCTTACCGGCGGCGGGAGCAGCGGGTCTCGAGCCTCCAACCGCCGCGAGTGTGGCGTTGCGCAGCGGCAGGAGCTGTGTGTGCCAATCTTACCGGCGAGTCAACAGCAGCAGGAGCCGCGAGCAAGAGCCGCGAGCAGGAGCCGCGATCCCCAAGCTCCAAGCTCCGAGTCCACAGCGGCTGAGACAGCAAGAGACAGCAAGCAGCGGGGAGCCGCGCAGAGCAGCCGCGCAGAGCAGTGTGGCGGTGGTAGAGCTCAATAACCTCGCACCACCATACTAACCTACAGTAGGAGTCAAGGGCCTCGCAGCAGCGGCGGCTGCAATCACTATCAGTACAGCGACAGGAGCCAAGCGAGAGAGCCCTTAAAGGCAAGAAGGAAGCAGTAAGCGGCCCTCGCGAGTGGTGGCAGGCTGTGTGAGAAACCCTACAGTCTTTACATTCGCAAAATCACCTGCAATCTGTAACAAGCAGCAATAACAAGTCAACAGTCCTTAATCCCTAATCCCGGACCCCAATACCCCAATACCCCAATACCCAAGACCTCAAGAACTAGCACAGTGTACAGTCCACCATGAGATCGGGGAAAATTAGGGGGGCACCAGGCGACCAGCAATTAAAGCCAGAAAAAGAGGGAATGGAGGGAAAGAAGTTAACAGAGGACTCAACAGAGCCAACAGAGCCAACAGAGGCCCAAACAGAGGACAAATCAGAATCGGAAAAGCCCAGAAAGCTGAAAGACAGGGAGCAGGAACAGTGCTTGGTTTTTGACCCCAAACAGGAAAATGGCTCGGGGGCAAAATAGAAAAGGACAACACCCAACCACTTAATCACACCCCCATCAGGGCAACCAGCTCCCCCATCAAAGCCAGCAACAAAAGCAGCAAACGTGCTCTCATCACGGACTTCCTAAAAGTATGTCGCAGCCTATCCCCAGGGAAGCAAAAAACGCACAAGGCAGTCAAGGAAGCAAAGGAGGCAAGAGAAGCTGAAAAGCATAAGCATAAGGGGGACTGTGTGGACAAGGAGACACACAAGGACAAGGACGAGGTCAGCATGCAAACAAATACAGAGGATGCAAAGGATGCAAAAGATGCAGAACATAAGGTCCCCAACCCGCTTGCGTTAGAGGATGCAAGTTGTACCAACATTATTCAGAGCCTACTATCGGCTCACCATGGACCCCATCAACAGGCCATTCTGGCAGTAGTCCACAAAGAACATGAAACCAAACAGGAGTCAGCACACACACCAATACAATGGATCAGCCAAGCCCAAACAAAAAATCTAAGGCAGCAAAACCAACGACAGCTAATGGTCCAACAACCCGCGAGACGGTACAGCGAAGAGGACAACTTAGCGCTGGGACAAGACAGCTTCGACAGCTCCTGCTCTGTACCAAGCACACCGGTAGACCCACAACTTGAGCCACTCCTAGCTCAGAAAGGGAGTCAAACAATTAACGCACAGGAACATCCTCCTACAAACTTGAATCTACGACACAAGCAACCACTAATGGCACAGTACCTGACGCAGACGCCCAGTCAAAGTAAGACAAACGTATCACCTCTTAAAAATCCCCAAGAGACTGAACTAATTAGTCCTGTTAGTCACAAAGAACTCCAAAAACTATCTTCCCCACGACGAAGCACCAAGAAACATGAGGGTCATTACCCCATGGAATAACAAGAAGACCAATCAACAAGACTATTCTGGGATCAGTTATTAGGCACCATGAAGACAATTGGATCAGCTGTGACTTATCATGCTGATAAGCTAGATACCCAAGTTGAGCTATTAAATATACTAGCTTTATACGTGCAGGGAATAGATCAAAAACTACATGACTTAAATGCAATGATAACAAGGGTACAACAAGCACGGGACACCACATATTATACGTGTCACTGCCATCAAATAATTGACAAGCTTGCAGCCGTTCCAACTATAATGTCAGAGTTGTTGGGGGTAGTAAGGGAAACACAACTAAACCACCTAACTACAACGGAAGGAGGGCTTAAGGAGACAGACGGAACTAACAAGGAAGCCCTTGCCACTAACATCACACCAATAAAAGAAGAAAACAACCTGCAAGGAAGCAAAGGTAGAAATACCTCAGTCACCGAGAAAGGCGGGGAACGAATAGAGGAACATCAGCATTCAGAAAGCTCAACATCATGCCTGAATCAAAGTTCTTCATCGAAGGTATCGGCACAAAGCAAGGAACCAGAAAACTTTGAAAAACCTCTCTCGAAACGGGAACGCAAACGCATGAGGAAAGCAAGGAAAAAAAAATACAAACAAAGTCAAAGCCCTCCAACAAGCACCACTGACATCAATCCAGGAAAAACAAGACAAAAATGACAAAAGGGAAAGAGATACTGTCATCACGACGAATCAAAAAAATAATGAAAGTAACAGTGACACACTCAGCATGACGAACCATAAACTCTTGGCAACAAAAGAAATCGCGGCCATAAAAATTCACGACGGCAAAAACAAAATAAAAAAGGGAAATCTGTCAACCAATAAAATTTACGATATATTCAAATCATCAGCAGAGAAGGAAAAGGACAAAGTCGAAAACAAAAAAAACGTAAAATCAGACACAACTCAAACTTTAAAGGAAAAAGAAAGCATCAAGCAGGAAACAGTAATAAGTGGGAAAGGAGAATTATCAACAAGAAATAAAGAAACCAAAAATAATTTACAGCCATATAGTACTATAGACCCCATCGAAAATAAACACCAAGAAGAAGCCAAATCAACCCAGCATGTCAAAATACAGCGACAAGACCCAACAGAAGTAATTACAGGGAATCCGATCAATTACAATAAAAAACAATCGCCCATAGTCCATAACCAAATAGAACTGATTCCACACTACAAATCGAGAGGATCTCATGATACATTAAATCGAAGCGCAATAATAAAGCTACTCAAATCCTTACCAGCCCTGAGCCATATAACATCTGGCGACCTGGAAAGAATTGAATTCAAATCTACTCCCAACCATACGGGGCAGAAATAACAATAGCCACTTGGACAAACCATTTAGTCACTGAACAGATTTTGAGGCACAAGGAGGCATTCGAAGAGTGGGGTATAGAACTAAATGAAGTGGAACCCCCTCGTTACCCGAGCCCCCTACAACAACATCCCCGCATAGAGGGCGTCCTAAAAGGAGCCAAAGGACCAGAGACCCATGAACAATTAAAGGATGACGTCAAATTCACAAGACAAATCACTATCACAATTTCACACTCAGATAAAGCCAAAAATGAGGTCAATCAACACTTGAGATATCAAATCATGCAACAAGGAGTTGCATGAATACAACCTCAAAGAAAAGCGAAAACATTGCAAGACATTAACATCTGTTCTTGGAATGTGAATGGTCTAGCATCCAAAATAAGAGAAATTGACTTTGCCGACTTCATATTACAGTACGATATATTGCTGCTGCAGGAAACCTGGCAGACAACACCTACTCCTATAGTAGGCTACAAAGAACATTTAAACTTAGCAAAAAAAGAGTCAGCACATGGAAGAGCCAAGGGTGGCTTATCAACATACATCACCACAGATATCCGATGGGAAAAAGAAAACATCGATCTGGATTCAAGCTGGATGCAATGCATTAAACTTGCAGTAAATACCGCTTGTACATTGATAATTATGAACATATATATCCACCCAGCCCACAAATACAAGGGGAGAGATATTCAACAACTGGCCGCCACTATCAAAACGTTAAAGGCAACATATCCACAAGCCAACTTAATATTGACTGGAGATTTCAACATGAATTTGATGCAAGCACAAGAGAAAAATCTACCAAATGGAATACCCGTCAGGAGAGACAACTCAACCAGACGTGACACATTTGGAAAGAAATGTGCCGCATTGCTAGACAAACAAGCATTATATACGCTGAATGGTCGAGGTCCACAAGATAGTCCGGCAGCATTCACAAGAGTGACGGCAAAATCAGGAGCAACCATTGATTTCACCTTAGCAAATCCAGACCTATTCCCCAGTATCACAAATGTTCAAATACTAGAAAGAATAGAGAGTGATCACTACCCCCAAATTTTTACACTAATTGATTTGGGAAAAAAGCATCCACCATCAAGAGCTATGACGCAATTTACTAAACTGTATAATTTAAACCGGTTAGTATGGAACGAAAACACCATAGACAAAATCTTGGAGTTCTGCACAGCTTTTTTGACTACTATAGGTGAAAAATCATTGGGGATAGAGGCGTGGGAGTCCTTGAACAGAAAGTTTATACACAGCCCCAAAAACCGAAATAGGTCACGCATCAGCGGGTCAGAATGGTACACTAAAGCACTGAGGATAAAAAAAACAAATTTAAACAAAGCATTGAGACAAATGAGAACTCACGGTCAACAACCTTCCCAGGAGGTCTTAACGACAATTAAAAAAATGAAAAGTGACCTAAAAAAAGAGACCCGGGACGCCAAACGCACATATAATGAGCAATTCCGGACAAAAATGCTCTACGCAAGTCAACAACAGTTTTGGGCCCACATTAACGCTCTATCCAATGGAAAAAAACGGCATTTCAACTCCGATATAACTGAGCATGTATGACGAGCTCACATAGAAGCTACATATAACTCACAGACAAGTACCGAAATTGATATACGGATGGCGATGCAATTAAACCAAGGAAACCCCAGTGAGACTCTATAAGGAGAGCAGAGGAAGGCAGAGATACAGAAACCACCTATGTATGCTCCATACCACACGACAAGCAAGCCGAGCCAGAAACAAAACAGCAACTCACAAAAAAAACAAATGGAAGGTAAATCGCAACAAGATCAGCCAGAAACACCAGGGTCAGATCAATCAATAGTTGACATTCAGATTACACAAAAACAAGTAAAGAACATCATAAAAAAACAGAGATCAGTTGGGGCGCCGGGACCTAACGGTCTGCCAAACCCCCTATTCAAAAAAGATTCAGCATTCTGGTCCAACCATCTAGCCATACTGTTTGAGAATATTTTTGAAACCCACACTATCCCCGATTCCTGGCGAGGAAGTATTCTCCACCCAATATATAAATCTGGGGCTCGTGCAAATCCCGCAAATTATGGGCTAATAGCCCTCATAGATGTTGAGGCAAAAATGTACGCAGCAAACTTGCTTAAAGACCTAGAAGATTGGGTAGAGAACATCAAACTGATTCCCAATACACAAACGGGCTTTAGAGCCGGAATGGGTACCCTAACAAACATATCCGCTGTAACACTCCTGGCCAACCAAGCTATTGTAAACTCAAAAGTATTGTACGCGTGTTTCATAGACCTCAAGGCGGCCTTTGATAAGGTCCCCAGACAAGCCTTGTGGGAAAAAATGAAATCTTGGGGTGCACCGACAAATCTACTGAATGCGAAAATCAACCTTTATTCAAAAACATGAATTCAAGTAAAAATGGGAGATGGCCGAACGCTAACTAACAAAATTACAACCATCAATGGCCTAAAACAGGGGTGCGTTTTGCCCCCCTGTCTATTCAACATATATACAGCTGATCTAGACCACAACCTACGTTCATCATTAGGTGACCCCCCAAAACTGGGGAACGTGAGAATAGTAAGCTTACAATATGCAGATGATATTGTACTGCTCTCCCAAACGCCTCGCGGGCTACAACGACTGATCAACAAATTAGTAGAATACACAGACTTAAACCAACTACAGATAAATTTAAAAAAACAAAGATCATGTGTTTTTCTAGACCACTGAAAGAAATACCAAAAATCATTTGGACGATCGACAGTAACCGTTTGGACCGTGAGGGGACATACAAGTATTTGGGATTTACTTTGGATTGTCATCTTAACTACAAACCACACCAAGAACAGCGAAAAACAAAAGCCAAACAGCTATTATTTGCATTTAAAACTTTGCAAAAGAAACTCAGTGATAGTTCCACCACTCACTTATTAAAGGTTGTGGCATCAAAATTTCTGCCCGCAATTACATATGGTTCCGAACTTTTAAACTTGAAGGATGCAACATCTCTGAATATCGCCCAAACCAGCCTCTTCAAAAAATTGTTTAACATTCCACGCCACATCTCTCAAGATCGGATTAGACTGGAATTTGGGCTAAAAAATCAAATCATCTCAAGACAAGGAGCGCTGGTAAAATACTACTGGAGAATGTGGGCAGCAAAGGACGACTCTCTGGCACATTATTGTTGGCTGGAGGTCGAAAAACAATCCAAATTGACTAATTCCATTTATCCAATCCTAAAGAAATCGATCGAGGCTTTAAAGCTGGAGGAAGCATGGCACACCATACCGGCCTATCCGGAGTTTAAACAATTGGTCAACAAAATAATTAATCAAAGGTCCCAAGAACAGGATAAAGCCACGTTGTCCAAGAAAACACATGCATGGATGGTGCTGCCAACATATAAAAAGCTAAAGCCCCAATCATATCTTTTGGAACACTTTGCAAACCGAATGAAACACCAACTAATTTTAATGAGACTGGGAGTGTACCCGACTAAAGATCTAACACCAATTTGGAAACGCACCTGGCCTTCAATGGACTGCCGCCTCTGTGGACAAGGAAAAGAATCAGTGCTCCACTGACTTTGTATTTGTTCGGTACTATCCTCCAACCGGAAAGAACTGCTGCGGCCGTTAATGAAAAAAGAGCAGATAAGGACCTGCAGATCCGCAGTAATAAAATGTTTAGGAGGATCAACAGTGCAATTGGCATGCAAATCATTAAAGTTCCTAAGCCTGGCGGCAAAAGCACTAGAAAAGAAAGAGACAGAACTTGATCTTGAAAAACGATTAGATAATCATCTTGAGCCAATTTAAGAATAAGAAACAGTCATCACAAACTAGAACAATTATCATAAGACTAAAAGGACTAATTGCACTGCTGTTTTTCTTTGTTTCCTTTGTTTCACTGATCAAAAAGGTTTTAATGCGAAGTCATTAATTAATGTCTATTTTACTCACGAATTTTAGGTCACAAGCGTTAACGTGTTTTTAGCGGTAAATCCGCTCTTTTTATGATTTAAACCAAATCAAATAAAAGTAATCAAACACAAAAAAAAAAAAAAGCATACACACAGACCTCCTCTGACAAAGGCTACTTCAGAGGAGGATACAGAGGCAATAATAACAAGGGAAGAGGTAGAGGTAATAACAACAACCGCTCCTCTTCCATTCCCAAACAATGACTTCCCTCTGCCTTCCCTACAGCATTCCACTCCTGTGGGGGGCAGACTATCACAGTTCCTACCTGTCTGGAATTCCATCACAACAGACAAGTGGATAAGACAAATTATCCAACATGGCTACTGTCTAGAACTCACAGCAACCCCCCCAAACATACTACCCAGGCAGCTTCCTATGTCCACAGACCATATAACTCTGCTTCAACAGGAAGTTCTAGCACTTCTACAAAAGGATGCTATTAAAGTAGTTCCATTAGAGGAACAGGGAACAGGAGTTTACTCCTTGTACTTCCTAATTCCCAAAAAGGACGGGACACTACTACCAATTCTCGACCTCAGGCCCCTAAACCATTAGATACAATCAGATCATTTCCACATGATCACTCTGCAGCAAGTACTCCCACTACTACAACAAGGCGATTTTCTTTCGACACTAGACCTAAAGGACGCCTACTTTCACATTCCTATACATCCTGCTCACAGGAAGTATCTAAGGTTTGTCATACAAGGACAGCACTATCAATTCAAAGTCCTTCCATTCTGGGTCACAACCGCACCACGAGTGTTCACCAAGTGCTTAGCAGTAGTAGCGGCACATCTCAGAAGACAACAGATACATGTCTTCCCTTATCTAGACGACTGGCTCATAAAAGCAACATCATACAGTCAATGTGTTAAACACACAAAGCTAACAATTCAGACATTGCACGACTTAGGGTTTACCATAAACTACACCAAGTCGCACCTAGAGCCTTCGCACGTTCATCAGTATCTAGGAGCTACCATAAACACATCTACAGCTTTAGCGTATCCCAGTCCAGCCAGGATACAGAGCATTCAGACCTTAGTCTCCATATGCCAACAACATCAGTCTCTCCAAGCCAGAGTGTTCATGAGACTAATAGGAATGATGGCGTCTTGCATCTTCATAGTTCTACATGCAAGACTGCAAATGCGCCCATTACAAGAATTTCTAGCACAACAGTGGAATCAGGCTCAAGGTCATCTCTCAGACCTGGTGTTGGTTGACAGCCGTACATTTTTCTCTCTGCAATGGTGGAACACCAACAATTTGACAAAGGGACGGCCGTTCCTAGAACCTGTTCCACAGATAATGCTAACAACAGACACATCCCTCACAGGATGGGGAGCCCATCTCTTACACTATACCACACAAGGCCAATTGAACAATCAAAAAAAACTGTTCCATAACAACCATCTAGAGATGCTAGCCATTTTCCTAGCACTCAAAACATTTCAAGTGCAAGTACAAAACAAAGCTGTCTTAATCCGGACGGACAATATGACAGCCATGTATTATATACAAAAACAGGGGGGGACACTCTCTGCAACTGTCCCAGCTCGCACAGAACATTTGGATATGGGCCATTCCTCAAAACATACACCTGACATTAGAGCACCTTCCAGGAATTCACAATCAGATAGCAGATCTGTTGAGTCGACAGTCACAACAGATTCACGAATGGGAGATACATCCACAAGTTATTCAACCATTCTTCCAAATGTGGGAGCATCCACAGATAGATCTGTTTGCCACCCACGAAAATGCAAAATGCCCAACCTTCACCGCCAGGTTCCCACACCCACAGTCGGAGGGGAATGCAATATGGATGAACTGGTCAGGCAGATTTGCGTACGCTTTTCCGCCTCTCCCACTCATTCCACTAGTAGTGCGCAAACTCAGACAACAGTCTCTCAAACTAATACTAGTCGCTCCCACATGGGCACGCCAGCAGTGGTTCACCACACTGCTAGATCTCTCACTGGTTCCACATCAAAAATGAAGGCTCATGCCCTCCCTGTTAACACAGAACCATGGAGAAATAAGATACCCAGAACCAAGTCAACTGAATTTGGCGATCTGGGTCCGGAAGTCTTAGAGTTTGGTTACTGAAACCTACCACCAGACTGTATGAACATAATTAAAGAAGCTAGAAAACCCACTACCAGAACGTGTTATGCCGCTAAGTGGAAAAGATTTGCAATATATTGCAACAACAATCACATTGAACCACTGGATGTTTTCATCCAAAATATAATTTGCTACCTTCTACACCTACAAAGGTCCAATTTAGCTTATTCTTCTATACGCCCGCATCTGGCAGCAATTGCAGCCTATTTACAGAATAGACAACATCTATCTCTATTCAGAGTACCTGCAATCAAAGCTTTTATGAAAGGATTAAAACATATAATCCCACCTTGGTTACCACCTGCTCCGGTATGGAACCTAAACGTGGTCCTTACAAGACTTATGGGACCCCCCTTTCGAGCCTTTACATAAGTGTGAACTACAATTCCTAACATGGAAAACTGCTTTCCTTTGTTGCCATCACCTCTCTCAGAAGGGTTAGTGAAATACAAGCATTCACAATTCAAGAACCATTCTTTCAAGTACATACTAACAAAGTGGTTCTTAGGCCTAATCCAAAATTCCTGCCAAAAGTTATTACTCCTTTTCACCTTAACCAATCAGTAGAGCTACCGGTGTTCTTTCACAACCCGGACTCTGTTGCAGAAAGGGATTTACACACCTTAGATGTTAGAAGAGCCCTGTTATACTACACAGATAGGACTAAATCCTTCAGAAAGACAAAACAATTATTTGTATCTTTCTCTCCCCCACAAAAAGGCAACCCCATCTCTAAGGAGGGGATTGCCAGGTGAATTGTAAAGTGTATACAAATATGCTATCAAAAAGCTAAACGTACACTAACAGTTCCTCCTAGAGCATACTCTACTCGCAAACTAGGAGCCTTTATGGCTCTCCTAGGAAATATACCACTAGAGGACATATGCAAGGCAGCAGCATGGTCTATAATACACACCTTCACTAAACACTATTGTGTCGATGTGCAGGCCAAGCCGCAAGCTGCAGTAGGCCAAGCTGTCCTTAGAACACTGTTTCAGAATACTGCAACGGATACAAGCGACCACCGCTAGGGGAGACACTGCTGCACAATCAATGCACAGTATACGATCCGCAGCTCATACGCCTCGAACGGAAAATGCTACTTACCAGTATGCATCTGTTCTTGGCATGTAGAGCTGCAGAGTCGTATACGCCCGCCCGCCTCCCCGGGGCTTTTATCCGTTCCAGTTATCATCTTAATTAGATGCACACGCATGGACATCTTTTTCTTTATCTTTACTTCTACTAACTCCATCATTTCACATCAAGCCGAAAAACAATCTGAGGATGGAGTCGATGACCATGCGCAGTATTGTCCAAGGGTGGAGTCACCTATCTCGGGACTACAAAGACTTCTTCCAAGAAGACAACAACCTGCAATCATCCGAGCCCAACACCTGGTGGCGATCTAATGCATAGTACACGACTCTGCAGCTCTACATGCCAAGAACAGATGCATACTGGTAATTAGCATTTTCCCTATGTTGCTAGATGATATATCCAGACATTTTTGGGTTCTCATTTTTTTGCATTATATTCTCTACAAAGATTATGGGATCTATGCCTGACCACTTTATCGAGATCCCATTTTCGCCTTGTGTTTTGATGTTAATTGCAAGGGGGGATATTGTCTCTCTATAAAATAATTTTGAATTTAGCGTTAGTAGGACAGGGTGATGATCACCTTGCAGACTAGGTTGTATAAAACATTCCTCAACAAAACACCCGTAATTTCTAGATATTAAAAAATGGTTGATGCATGAAGACGACCTGGGCCCTTCATATGTATGTTTAACATGAACTCCTATGTGGGGTCATGGCTCCATGATTTCCAGATTGTATTTAAACATAGCATAACTAATTGCTTCGCCATATGAATTGTGAGGGAAATGGGAAAGTTGATCATCAAGTACGTCTTCCTAACCACATTGATCCCTTATAGCAGTGGTTCCCAAACTTTTTTGACCCGTGGCTCCCTTGACCTAATTGGCAGTTGGCCGTGGCTCCGCCCCATTTCTTTACCGGTGGACGGGTGGGTGGGGATGTAAGCCCGACCTCGGGAGTACTTTCTGTTGTCTTCCTTAAATTAATTGGGATGCAAGAAAGGTATTTAATCATATTTGTAACAAAATAAGATAACCGTTGTAAAAGGGGAAAAACAAACTTTTGTTTTATGTGCTGATACGTTTTCTCTCATCGAGATGTAAATGCGTTGTGAACTCAGGCGTGGGAGGCTGTATTGAAGCCAGTGACCATACTGATGTTTCAGTAATATTTGAATGCCTTCCCTTTTCAGGGACCATCCGAGAGTTCTACTGGGTTTGGTCTAGAATAGATTAGGAAAATGACGATGGCCCGGTCTGTAAACGCACATTTGAAGATGTTTTTTAAACAAAATACACTTTCTTTTTATTTAATTGTAAATGCATATTCTCTATTGAATATATGGAATATGCATTTACAATGAAATTTTTAAAAAGTGCCTTTTGTTTAAAAAACATCTTCAGATGTGCGTTTACAGACAGGGCCATCGTCATTTTTTTAATCTATTCTAGACCAAACCAAGTAGAACTCTCGGTTAATCTGGAGTTAAATTCCACCAAGTTAAGACAGAGCCACTCAGTGTTATCATTTCATACTGGAGGAAAAATGCACCCAACAGGCAAACACGCATGCCAATATTCATTTAATACACCCCTGTCATCCCTCTCCCCCTGTCTACCAGAACCCTGCCAACCCTCTCCCCCCTGCCACCCTCTCCCCCTGGCTGCCAGAACCCTGCCAACCCTCTCCCCGGATGTCTCCCTGTCTCTTGTTTTATGCCTTGTGGCTGGCCCTGCGCTAGGAGTGCTCGTTCTGCCCATGCTTGCTCCCTTTGTGACCTCTCCTGCCCCCTCTACCCATGTCTGTCTACTTCTTTCCATGCCTGAGACTGCCCCTTCCCTCCATGCCTGCTCCCTTTGTGCCCTCAGACTCAGGCACGCAACACCCATTGGACTCAAAGGGCATTGACCGCACCCTCCCCCCCCTTACACCCTCCACCCCACCCCCCGTCCCCGCGTCGTATGTGGCAGCCCGGGCATAAGACCTCAAAAGTGTGCTGCTAATATCACCCTTCTTACTGTAACTGTGAGCCACCATTGACGTGCACAACTTCTTTGACATGTTCTGCATGTGCACATTAAGACTGTATTACAATTATAATGGACTGCGTTCATTTGTACTGTCTTAGGTCTCCCTTTAGTTACTTTCACACATCATCTAATCGGATTCCTCCTCTGAGCTGGGTAACTCATCCCCACTCCCAGTGGGGTCTTCATAATTTCACTTCCGTGTCTTCTCGGACTGAGCAGCCAGTCTGTGCAACATTGCTTGGCAACGTGCACGCGCTATGAGCTCCTTTTAACAGGGAGGCTCATGCTTGCCGCATTCATGACGGACGGTGGCTCGAGATTTTTCTCGACTCCCAGACATAAGGTAAATTCAGTTACTGGAGTTTGACAATCGAATGGGTACATTATCCATTTGTGGTTACTAATATCTACCCCCCCCCCGTTTTTCCACAGATTATTTATGTGATTAACTCGAAATTTTGGATTTTGTTTAACCCTTTTTGAACCGACCCTCAGGGTCTCTTGGCCTCCCTTACCGCAACTGTGATGCATGGAAGTTTTAGTTTATATGGCAGTTTGAATTAATACTTTTTTAGTTTAGTCCCAATTAACCTTGGCTCATTAACATGCACCTTCACTTTACACCCTTTCTTTCCATTCCTGTTTCCTTAAAGCGGCAGGTGGCATTTCTACATTTTCAGCGCTGCCACTGCAATTTCCCACATCGTGCCGCGGCGCCCCTGGCAACTCATCACGACGCACCGAGGTGCCGCGGCGCGAAGTTTGGGAAACCACGGCCTTATAGTGTATGGACATAATTCACAATTTAAATCCCCTGCTCAAATTATGATATTATCGCCCCTCAATTCTTTCACAAATGTATCCAATTCTTCCTCTAGTTTTAAAATTACTTCTTTTCTTGTATTGTGCAAAATATTGTTGTAAAAGTAAATAAGTACAATATTCTGCTTACCTTTAACGGTAAAGACTAGAAACTGAAAATGCTGTGAATTTAAATAATTTTTGTTTGGGTCAAGGGTACTGATATAGAGATTAATACTGCCAGGCCTCCACTCGCTCTCCCTGCCTTAGATGGTGTTGCATCAGTAAAAATTGTTTTAAAACCATTAATATAAAAAGCTTCTGTCGCCCAAGTTTCTTGTAAAAGAATCAAGGAGCAGTGTTGGATACTTTTTAACCAAAATGGATTTTGCAGTTTATTATTGACCCCTGCGATGTTCCATGACATCACTTGTAGTAGCCCAGCCAATGGGCCGTCCATTGGATCAGCCCTAATCTGACTATTCCGCAGTGTGGTATCGCTACAAACATTTAATTGCAATATTTCCATAGGGTTTACTTGTGTTCCTTTTAAAGCGGTGCAGGGGTTACCTTCATTCAACTCACCATTATCTTAGATAATTCTTCCCTAGGATAACTATTTGATTTAGAGAACGGGTACTATCATCTAAATTTGTAGGTTTTGGGTCCAGTCAATCAACCTCACTACAACTTCCAAAGGGGGCAAACATATTTAGCATAAGTGGTAACCTAAAATTTGCGGAGGTGTAGTTCATTCTACCTTTATGGAGGGATAGGTCAGGGCAAGATCTACAGAAATATCCAAGGGGTAAAGCAGTAATTCCCTGATTACAATCATCATATCTCCAGGAATATTTTGCCGAAACCTCTTCCAGTAAACGTCCTACCACTTCCGGGTGGCGGAAGTTTAGTACAATACAATCCCCTTCACATAACTTTTCCCCTTTTCCCACCTAACTTAGTCTTCTTAACATGATTATTTCTTCAAATAAAAACCTAGGGCTGCAGTGGGTGTTATTAGAGAACCAGTGTACTACCTGATTCTTCAGTGAGTCTCAAGATTCAATAATGTTTTCACAAGGTTTTGGGACGTTTTTTAAAACAATAACATAGGGGGTAGCTTGAGGGGGGGAGGCTAAAAGGTCCCACCTGGTGCGGCTTCGGTTGATAGTGGGTATTGGTTGGTTGAGTATTGTCTTTACCGTTTTGTAGATTGCCATTTGTTCTATTGGTAGCAAAATGTGATCTAGAAGATCTTGGTACTACCTTTCTTTGGAATACAGGGGGTTGATGTATATTTGTCTCTACTACTATACCACTAGGGCTTTGCTAATTTTCCTGTAATTCCTTATCCTTGTCCTTCCGAATAAGGTGTGGCTCTTGGGCATAAATTATTAACATTTGTTGTTGTCCGTAGAGTTAATACCAGTTCCATTAATGTAGAGATGCCTTTTTGCACTGTTTTTATCTCAGACGTGACTCATCTCTCGATGGTGTCTATCTTCCCATGTAACTATCTAAAGAGTGTCTCAATGCCTTGCATGTGTAGTGCTGTAACGTCAAGACTTTTCGGGGAATTTCTATCATCCTGCTTGATGTCTTCCCCTTTTTTTTAATTTCTTAAGGCTGTTTTTAATGGGACTGGCGCTATTTGCTGCTTACCCCTCTTAGCAGGAGGAGAAATCAGTTCTGGTGAATTGGAGTTGGATACTACTGATATTTCAAGAGAAATTGTCAGTACGTAGGGTCAAGGGCTAATTGCAGAGTCTGTCTCAGAGTTAGAAGGTTGGTTAGAAAAATCAAAGCTGTTATCCGTCAGATTGCCCAAGGCCTGTACTTCAAACTCGAGATTAATTCCATCTTCACCGACCTCCACTGCAACAGATTTACTCTCTCTTTGGACAGCATTTAATGCCATTTTAGTTGCAGCTAATTTTTCCTCCACCTGGACAATCTCGTCATTATTAATACCCATTGCGCTTTTCAAGTAATTTCTAATCTGTGCAGTTTTTAGGTCTCGTGTAAGGCAGTGCATGCTCTGCATGCGCTGTTTTAGCGGAGACCAAATGTAATGTATATGTTGGCTTAACCTCCATGTAATTTGTTTTTCCTCTTGCGATTGGTTAACCCGGTGGTTCCCAAAGTGTGCGCCACGGCACCCCGGTGCGCCGTGATGAGAAGCCAGGGGCGCCGCAGCGCCGCCCAGGATGTGACTTCTATGTGCTCAACGTGATCCCAGCCCTGATCCCAGCCCTCGCCCTCTGCATTTAAATGGCTCAATTAAGAGCTCGGTGCGGTTACTGAGAGTGCTGTGGACATTGCGGTTTAGTTTGTTTCAGAGTTTAAGCAGTAGTCTTTGTTCCTGAATGAACGTCTTACCCTGTGCATTGTGTTTTTGTTGATAGTAAATACAAGTTACACAAAGCTCTGGTGCTTTCCATTTTACTTTCCCTTTCGTGGAGTGTGGCGGCGTCTGTATATGGTTTCCTTCGGAATTCCAGCCGGGTGCGTCTTGTGTCATAAATCGGAATAGCATTGTAGGCAGAAATAGCTTCAAACAAGTTCTTGCGGCTGACAGCACGGCAGAAAATAAAGTGGGAGAAAGTTGTCAAAACAGCAAAGGTTGTGTTAATAATTACTGTTGCAGAGGTGGATTTCTACAGTGGGGCCAGTACACTTACTTCCGGTTTGGATGTATCGAATAGAGGTGGACAGCCTCGAATAAGTATGATAGCAAGTGTTCAAAGAAATGGATATTTGAAAATATAGATTACAAATATTTCTTTGTGGCAAATACTTTTTGAGGGAATGGTACTCAATTGTTTTTATTCGCAAGGAAGCAGCATTACCGTGAGGTGTCAGAGTGCTTTACATAAGAACCATTTGCGATACATAAGGACTTAGGATTACATGTGTGACATAAAAGATCCAAGCAGAAAAAATTTGCAAATGTACAAGTTATAAAGTCACATAGGGAAGAGATATAAACAGAAATAAATTGCAAATGTACAAGTAGTAAAGTCACACAGGGAAAAGACAAATATAAAACATTGCAAATGTACAGGTTGTAAAGTCACTCAAGGAAGAGATACAAATGGATAAACTCTAAGAGTCACATAGGAATGGTAGAGAGTACAAAGGTCTACTGCGGTGGTTCCCAAAGTGTGCGCCACAGCACCTCGGTGCGCCATTAAAAAAATGATGGGGAGCCACGGCCCACTGCCAATTAGGTCAAGGGAGCCACGGGTCAAAAAAGTTTGGGAACCACTGGATTAACCTGTGGCGTTGCTTTCCTTATCTTGCTTTCTGTTGGCTGTTGATCCTATGCTAACTTCCGTGTAGTCCCTAAGCAGCGGGGCCTAACTACAGTTCTCCTCCACTTTGCTGGCACTTGTTTTAATTGCCTACAGTGTGCCAAGTTTGTTTATTTATTCTGGAGATAACCCCTTGCATCTGCTAACTGGAGACTCTCCTTTGTGGGATTAGCCTCTGTAACTAGAGCTGCAGCGCTGTGCTTTATGGTTGCCATAAATCACCTCCTCTCCCCAGGGCATCGCACACCACCTCCAGCAAATCCCAGACAGAAGAATGCCATTGCGAAAATATTTTAAATATGCTTGGCTTCATAAATGATGTGTCGAGCAGCAACATAGAGAAAAAAAACAACCATATAATTTCTTAGGACGAAAGAATTTATTTGGAAAAATATATTTTCTTCATCGAAGAAAAAAAACCAATTACCCATCTTTTCTGTTCTTTAGCTAGAAATGCAGGCAAAGTGAAATGCTACACATCAAGGAAAAGAGAGGAGGGAGTGATTATGCGGAAAGGCCTTTTGAAACACCTGACACAAATAACAATTTAAAAAGAGCCCTTTCTTCCCAATTAAAATGCTTGATGTATAAAAACATTTGTGGCCATTCGCTCAGAGTCCTGGTGCAGGACTCGGGCTGCAGAGGAAAGACTCTCCCCTCGGTGAAGTGAGGGCGGGCAGCGCTGCGGGCTTCAGTGAGCGTGGCTGAGTAGCTCTGCTCTGCAGCACAAGGGCCCTCTCTCAGGATTGCAGCATTTATCAAGCGCTTTGGGATTCCTGGGCCGCGGACAGCGCTATACTGATGCCAAATTAAGCTATCTATATCGCCCTGAGAAGAAAGCCTGCGCCAAACGGAGGTCAGGGTGTGCTGCGGGCGATACCTTCCCCCTGTAACCGGCCAGGCGCTACCAGTGACCCCCGTACTCAGAGCGCTGCTCCCCCCTACTTCTCACCGATCCTCACAGCCCTCAGACCTGCAGGTATATTTCCTGTACAGCACATTAAAATAGTGCTCCCTGCACGATCACAAACTCTATGCTCCGCATCTCAAATTCTAATCTTGCACAATTGTATTTTGTAACTCATCCCGGAGATCAGTTTTACGGTTGAAATACAAATGCTACCAGCTTCAATAACAATATGTGGCGTCCCTGGTATATCTTTAACTGTCTGGCAAACACAGAGCTGTTTGATATTTTATAATGTGCAAATGCTTTAATATTTATGATGCATACATTATTCTTTGTGTAAACACACGCATTCCCTAAAACGTTCACATCTCTTAGCAGTGCACAGGGCTGGTGGGCAGTAGACCATGTGAGAGGCGGGGAGGCATGTTCAGCTGCGGTAGAGGAGTGTGAGGGGCAACGTTGTTGCCCTTTCCTTTTTATTAACTCTCCGTTTGCTGGTTTTCATTCTTTACTGAGGCTCGGGGCTGCGTCCTTTTTTCTTTTAACATGCTGTAGGCACCTGTTAAAAACCCACAAATCCCCTCTTAACTCTGCTATCCCATCTTTTCACACCACATTACCCCAACCTCTTATCTCCAGTGTGAAGGAGATAATGTGGATAATTAAGGTGCGTTGGGGAGGAGTGAAGTGAAGGTAGCCAACAAGATGTAGAAGTTGGATATAGTATTTATTCCAAGTAATACTAAATAACAGGTGAGAGCCAGGGAAGCGATGTCCTTCTCTCAGCAGCTCTGTACAATCAATGTTCCACATGGAACTATAAAACCATTACACTCTATGTTCTAACCTCGTGGACTTAAAGGAACAAACAACATAACACAACCCCCCCCCCCATACAATAAAAATGAAATTGAACATAAGAAAATTAGAGTAGTAAAGGAAATAAAAAAAAAACAAAAAGAGAAATCAACAATACTACACAGCGTAGTCTTTAAGCCATTTGGGCACAGCTCTTGTTCTTTTATCAAGTAACACATTGGTCTTATTCTGGGTAACACTTGTGTCCAAACTTGTAGAAGTAGAGGCATTGATGTTTGCTTGGACATCATGACTGCAACCTTCGCCCACTCCCCCCTCAATATGCAAGGGAAGGCTGGATTGCTTAAGTTCAAAAGAAACAGACGCAAAATCATTACCAAGTTGAGACTGAACATGACTATTCTCGAAATGATCTTCTACCCAATCAAAATTGTTGACATTAGAGTCTGGAAGTACCTCTACACAATTCTGATCAGGGTTAAAGGCAATATTTTTAAGATTCCATACCCTTCCATCATCCAATCTCACAGAATTTCTTAAAACTTCAGCAACCTTACATGGTGGTTCAAAACGACTCACACCCTTAGGTACCTTAAAAGGTTTCTTAGCCCTTACCCAATCTCCAACCTTGACAGAAACATCTTTGCTGTTGTGACTGGACAGTAACCTATCTTTGACGTCTACTGGAGACCAACATGCTATTTTTCCATCAAAAAGCCATCCAGGATTAAATTTACATCTAGCTGTTCTGCCTCTCATCATGGTGAACGGGGACATGCCAGTGCTGTTCTGTACAGTAACCCTATATGACCAAACCGCTTTTTGTACTTGTACTTTCCAATCGAGTCTACTATGCACAGAGGCCTGAATGATACCTTTGATCACTCTGTTGAACCTTTCAACAGTGCCGTTCCCACTAGGGTTATACAATGCAGTAGTCTTGTGTTTGACGCTACACCTGTCGAAATACTCCTTAGCCTGCTTGGACGTAAATTGGACACCATTGTCAGATAGCACACAAGCCGGCAAACCTTCTACCATGAATGTTTTATCCAAAAATTTGAGTACTGTCTGAGTGTCAACCCTTTCTACAATTTTGACAATAGGCCATTTGGAAAAAAGGTCAATTGCCACCAAACCATATTCTTTAGAGTCCCCAATAGGTCCAAAAATATCAATGGCGATGGTGTCCCAAGGAAAGTTAGGAATTAAACCATCACTCATCTTAGGCTTAAATGTCCTAAGAGTCTTGTCAGTGGACATGCAAACCACACACTTCTTGACAAACTCCTCAACTTCACTGTCAACTCCTGGCCACCAAAACATTCCTTTGACGATTGATTTGGTTCTCATAATTCCAAAATGCCCCTCATGACAAAGTTGCAGAATTTTCTTTCTCAATGACACAGGTGGAACGATTCTATCACCCCTAAAAAGCATATCATTTTCAGAGGACAACTCCATGCGGATTTGCCAAAAAGCATCCAATCCAAGAACACTCTTCTTCTTGGGCCAGCCCTTGCAAATATATTCTAAAACATTTTTCAAAACAGTGTCTTTCTCCTGTTCAGTCAACCATTCCGTTTTACTTATGGCAGGCTCACCACAATCATGCACTAAAGCCACACAGTATTCGCTCCAGGGATCGTCTTCACATTCCTCAAGAGGAGGTGGAAGTCTCGACAAACAATCAGCAATACGGTTATCCCTCCCAGGTAGGTAAACCATTTTATAGATATATTCTTTCATCCGCATAGATAATCTAGCTAATCTCGCGGATGCACCTGAAATGTCTTCACACGATAATATGCGGATCAACGGTTTATGGTCTGTACGAATGGTCACAGGTTTGCCCCAAACAAATGCTTGAAAATGTTCCAACGCCCATGCACACGCAAGGGCTTCTCTTTCGATGATAGGGTACCTACTTTCAGCAGGGGAAAGGGCCCTAGAAGCAAACAGAATTACCTTTTCTTTACCTTCCCCATCATGTTGTGACAATACAGCACCCAAACCCTTGTCACTTGCGTCAGTTGTTAACAAACAGTCGATATTGGGGTCAAAACTGGCAAGAGCATTTACATTTTGCAGTTCATTCTTGATTAAATTAAATTCTTCTTCACATAACTCACTCCATATGAACTTAGTGTTCTTTTTCAATAGTGCACGCATATTGTAAACCTTTGCAGCAAAATTTTTTATAAACTTGGCACAATACTCGGCCATGCCAAGAAACGCTCTCACCTCATCTTTTGAAACAGGTGCAGAGAATTTAACAATATTCTCAACTAACGTTGGTTTGGGTTCAACACCTTCTTCACTTATGATATGTCCCAAATATGAAACACTTCTTTGACTGAATTTGCATTTGGATAACTCTACAGTCAGACCAGCTGACTGCAAGGTTTCCAAAACTTGCTTTAACTTAGAATCATGGCTCTCTTTGTCTTTAGCCGCGACAAGGATATCATCTTGAAAAAATGAGATATTCTCCATATCTCCAAAAAGTCTGTGCATCAACCGCTGAAAAACAGCAGCGGCTGAGGCCAACCCAAAAGGCATACGCCTGAACTGGTAACAACCAAACGGTGTTATGAACGCCGTAAGGTTCTTAGAGTCGGGATCTAACATCACCTGGTGGTAAGCGGCAGAGAGATCAACAGTGGAGAACCATGTAGCACCTTTAAGGGAAGATACCATTTCATTGATTCTGGGAAGGGGAAATTTTTCAACCACGATGTTATTGTTCAAGTGGCGCAAATCAATGCATAGACGGATTTTTCCGTTGGGTTTCCGGGCAACCACAATCGGAGAAATCCATTCTGATGTTTCAATTTCCTCTATAATGCCTTTGGCAAGCAGTCCCTGAATTTCTTTTTTAACTTCCTCTCTTATTAGTATAGGTATTGGTCTCACTTTGTGAACTTTGGGTTGTGCGTCAGCTTTTAAAATTATCTTATGTTCAAACCCCTTCAGAACACCTAACTCCTTGCTAAACACTTTGGGAAAATTTTCAGACAGGGTTTCTTCCATTCTACTACAGTCGTCTAAAATCAATACTTTATCCTTAGAATTAGGATCTAAGATGATGTGTAATTTCTTCTGATCGAACCACCCTAACACAGATGGTCCTACCTTTGCCACATACAACTTCGCTCTCGTGGACCTGCCTTTAAATAAAAAGGTAAGCCATCTAAAACCAATCATTCCAATTCTATTACCTGTAAAACTGATTGGGCAAACATCTGATGGATACAATTGCTCACCAATCTTATTTACAAACTTCTTCCGCCAAACTTCTTCATTTATAATCGTGTATGGGGAACCAGAGTCCGCATACACACTTATGACTACCCCACCAAGGGATATCTCACAAATTGGTTTTCCTTTTAGGGAATCCTCGGAAATGTTAATCACATAGTTTCCACAAACACTTTTTATGCAACATTCATCCTCAGTTTCTATTTCATCCACACTCTCAAACTCATCTTCATACACATACTTCACATTACTGCGTCTGCGACACATCTTGCTAAAGTGACCTAAAAGTCCACAAATACCACACTTTTTCTTTAACGCTGGACATAGTCTACTAAATGCTAGATGTTCTTTACTATCACATCTATAGCATCTCCTATCTTCCATGTTCTTGTTCTGAACCCTTGCAGGCTGACCAGTCCATCTCCCTTGTTGCTGCTGCTGACGAAAATTTCTATTGGAAGCCTGAATCTTACAAACAGTTCCCGAAGCCTTGGACAAATCTTTCTAGTCTCCTTCACCACCATGGCACACCTCCCTGACATTTCAGATTTTCTCATGATGGCTACAACATCATCAAGAGGTGCATCACCATTAACCCAAAGAAGATCTTGTAGGGCAGAGTTGTTGTTGTGCATTACCAACTGATCACGTATGAGATCATCATGCAAATTGTCAAATTTACAATCAATGGCTAGTTTTTTTAGGTCATCCATCCACAGTTTCCTCTTTAGTTTGTTTTCTTTGGAAGAATTTGTGTCTTATGACCCCAATGCACACCTTGGGTGCAAAGTATTTATCCATATTTTTTATCGCGTTTTCAAACTCATCTAGACTGGAGTCATCAGACTTACTCATTCTTGAAAATGTCTTTAATCCTATGGGACCTAAAGAATGTAATAAAAGTCTCTTTTTTTGCTCGGGTTTCATTTTCTTGGTTTCATCAACAGCTTCCAAATAATTAACGAAATATTCTTTCCATTCTATCCACTTTATACTGGGTTGGGTACCTTTAACCCAAAATGGTTCAGGAGGACTAATTGAAAAATTTAGTTGTGCCATGTCTCTGTCCTTAACCACAGTACTTACACTGGAATCACCTTCTTCCATGCACTGTGAAGTACAAGTTAAATTAACAAAAAACAACCTTCTCCCGACCTTCTCACCTGTTATAATGTTCCACACAAAAAAAAAATAATCATTAAATAATTTTTTTTTTTTAAATACCCGTTTCACCTTACTGTGCTGTCCGGAATGTATCTTCTGTGAAATGTAAATATTGTCTCTTTCGCGTTGCACCACACGACCTTTGACGCTTATTTCAGAATGTGCCAGATTTTCTCATTACTTTCCGAGAAGTACTCGATGTAAACAATGGCTGTAAAATGGCCGCCACGTTGGGGTCACGCTGCGTGACCTGTGTCCGACGTCAGATCCTGAGGGTATTGATGCAGTCGCATTATAAGTGACGCGCGCAGTCTCCCTCGCGGTCGGCGCACGCAGTGGAATGGCAGGCACAGTTGAACAATGCAGGTAACGCTGATAAGTAACGGTTGCTTTGTAAGCGGCGCTGTGTTTACAATACACACAGTTTGTAATCAATTTAACGCGTAGTCGGCGAGTGGTGGCAACGTCAAGGTAAATGTAAAAAAAATAACTCACAGAAGTCTCTCGATCCGGTCCGCTTTCTTTTCTTTACTTTTTTTAAAATGAGGTTTCCTTCTAAATACTTCCAATAAAATAGTCTATAAAGATGACCAAACGCCAGTTTCCTTCGTCGCCAATTTGAAGTGAAGGTAGCCAACAAGATGTAGAAGTTGGATATAGTATTTATTCCAAGTAATAGTAAATAACAGGTGAGAGCCAGGGAAGCGATGTCCTTCTCTCAGCAGCTCTGTACAATCAATGTTCCACATGGAACTATAAAACCATTACACTCTATGTTCTAACCTCGTGGACTTAAAGGAACAAACAACATAACAAGGAGGCGAAATGTTTGCCTTAAGAGAAACATACAAACTATAAACAACATGCAATATGTCATGTGCCTAATGCCGCAATTGTGCAATGCTAAAAGTTACCTCTGTAGCTTTGTCCTATACCTAGTAATCAGGGACTAAAGGCCACATCAATGCTCAGCGGGTCTGTACTGCAGGACAGGGCCCTTAAGGTTTGACTCTCAGTCACTGCGTACCGGTCTCGTCACCTACCCATCGCCGCCGAGCGGCACAATTGCGGCATTAGGCACATGACATATTGAATGTTGTTTATAGTTTCTAGACCTTACTCTTATCCACTTTAGGTCCTGATGAATCGCGGGTACTTCTCCCATGAGAGAAACAAGTTGACCAGTCCGTTGCAAATCTAATCTAGGGCCACTACACCTAACCTGTTGGTACCTAGACTATTGGATTCACGTTTTTAATTGCAGTAGGGGACCCCTTGAATAAAGTAGTTTCTGATACCCTCTACTCCATTTTAACCACCACCTAGGCTACATTCCTAACTATATACAACTACAAATAGTATCTGGGAGTAAATAAGCCAGTACAGAATCTACTTTGAAAAATAACCAAAAACCTCATTGTGTGGTGATTGGCATGACATGACTATGTGTCTTGCTGTGCACTAGTTCTCCTTTTTGGAAAAAAAGTGCCCATCAGTTCCCGCCTGAATCCGCCCTACATCATCTGGGCTCTCCTTACCCAGGAGAAAGTAGTATTACTACCAGTATGGTTATGATAGTGTAACTATGGATAATAACCAAAGTGTACTAGTAGGACCGTCAGGATATTGTTCTACGGGTTACCAATTTACAGTGCCAAAGTGAATGTGAAAAAAGTGATGTTAAAATTAGGTAGCTATTGAGTAGATGCATACATTTTATTCTGTTCCCTCAATGCTCCCAATGTTAAAATGTGAATAGGCTAACAGATTTAACAAAATATCTGTTGTTCAGTATGGTCAACATGTTTCAGCAAGTGTGATGTATATTATCACTGCTTTCTTGAGGACCTTGTTTTTAATGGCTACTGTATGAATCAATAAAGGAAAAATATCACCTGTATATTTTCGCTTTTATTCTGTCTTCTCCACTATTGTTGGTGAACAAAGAAAACAATTATTCGTGCAAGTGTGAAACAAAGTAGAAACTTGAACAGGCAAAATTCTTGAACCCTTGTTTGGGCCAAGACAACGTTTATTTATTTACAAGATCGGTTATTTAATCACCATATTTTTGTGAAAGCAAAATGGCTAATTGTCTTACCTCAATTTAGTAGGAGGAAAAGCATCACCCCACCTGGCCGCTGCTCAGGTAAGAGGAGCACCGCTCTAGTAAAAACACAGATATTGATGCTTGAATTCGCACAGGTTATGCCACGTGTAAGTTATGACTCAATTATATATAGATAGATTACTCTATCTCATACTTATTAGGGGATTATCATGATTCACCTGTGCATGGTTTGTACAGGAATCTATAAGAGAATTTATTGTTTGTACTGTCATCCAAGGACACAGGTATTGCATTATATTGAAAGTGGTAAGAAGCACCAAGAAAGCCTTGTCACTAGATAAATTCTGTAGATATGTTGTGCGGATTACATGTCAAATTAGTGCTATGGTCAAAAGCCTATCTCGTGCTGACACCGGGTGATGATGCCCCAGGAATATTATTTGCACCAATCATTTCAAATGTACACACCTCGGTATGGTATGTCTCTCTGCCGGGCACCACAAACTCGTGTTTAATTCTCACCTACGCTAAGAAGAACCGCGGTGGTGAGAATGTCAATGCGGCGCCCTGCTTTATCTCAAATGACTAGAGAGTTCATGTAGCTTGTAGCGTGTTTTTAGAAACGGCATATATTTACCGCGTTTGTTCGTGCGCTGCCTGTCTACACTCAATAAGAACAGAATGACAAGTTTAGCCTTTAAATACGGCAAGGGTATGTCGCACATTGTCAGTACGGCGCCCTGCTGTATCTTAGATGACAGGAGAAATATTGCTGCTTGCCACGTTTTGTTCGAAAACGGCATCGCTTTACCGCGTCTGTTAGCGCACTGCCTATAACACTGAACAGGCACAGATCAGCTAAGTAGCCTCGAAATACGGCAAGGACATACCAAACATTGGCTTTAATGGAACAAGTAAAACTAAAATATATGCGAACAAAGATTACATGCGGGTCTGCCGAACGCTGCATATAACGTTATGAAAAGAGACCAACAAGGATATTACGTCTCGTTATCTCCTACCTCCCTGTCGGTACTCCAAGCGTCCATCTGTGCAATCTGGGGGGGCGCTGGAGATCTGGCGAGGTACCATTTTGTTCAATTTGCGGTCACGTGATCGAAATTACCTTGTGACTACTCCGAACTACAAACGTGCGTTGAAAACTTGGGAATTGTAGTTCAGTTGTAATTCGGTGTACAAAGGCGTAATAAGAATAAGGTAGAACTTCCATAGATAACTCACCATAGCTCAACTTAAGGGTTTAAAACATTTACCTAGGTCTGCATTGCTTTTAGACCTTGGAATCTAAATAAAACTCTTATAACTTTAATATGTAGTGACACCCGGGGTCTTCATAGAAAACTCAGATTCAGAGTGTTAGATCCATTACGCTGCCATTCATTGTGTGCATCTTGTTCAACTTATAAGTAAAATGTCAGACCACCATGCCTCTGTAGATCATGCAGTCGTTACAGTACTAAACCTCCATGTACGTTTATGCTCATTAAGCTCCTTTGGTAGTCCAAAGACAATCAAATAAGAACCCGATTATTAAACACACTGCATAGTCATGCATGATATGAATGGCGTGTGGTTCACTTTCTAACTTTTAAGTTGTGCGTTATACCATCACTTCTGTATACACTAAGAAATTGTACCTCTTAGACACACTGCGTCTGGTATGTACATTTTTCACATTCTAAATTTAAAAAGCAATTAAACATATACATCGAGAAGCAAGAACTACAACATCCATGCACACCAAGCACTTTCAGTAGTCCTTTGTACACCGAATTACAACTGAACTACAATTCCCAAGTTTTCAACGCACGTTTGTAGTTCGGAGTAGTCACGAGGTAATTTCGATCACGTGACCGCAAATTGAACAAAATGGTACCTCGCCAAATCTCCAGCGCCACCCCAGATTGCACAGAGGGACGCTTGGAGTACCGACAGGGAGGTAGGAGATAACGAGACGTAATATCCTTGTTGGTCTCTTTTCATAACGTTATATGCAGCGTTCGGCAGACCCGCATGTAATCTGTGTTCGCATATATTTTAGTTTTACTTGTTCCGTTAGAGACAATGTTTGGTATGTCCTTGCCATATTTCGAGGCTACTTAGCTGATCTGTGCCTGTTCAGTGTTATAGGCAGTGCGCAAACGGATGCGGTAAAGCAATGCCGTTTTCGAACAAAACTTGGCAAGCAGCAATATTTCTCCTGTCATCTAAGATACAGCAGGGCGCCGTACTGACAATGTGCGACATACCTTTGCCGTATTTAAAGGCTAAACTTGTCATTCTGCTCTCATTGAGTGTAAACAGGCAGCGCACAAACAAACGCGGTAAATATATGCCATTTCTAAAAACACGCTACAAGCTACATGAACTCTCTAGTCATTTGAGATAAAGCAGGGCGCCGCATTGACATTCTCACCACCGCGGTTCTTCTTAGCGTAGGTGAGAATTAAACACGAGTTTGTGGTGCCCGGCAGAGAGTCATACCATACCAAGGTGTGTACATTTGAAATGATTGGTGCAAATAATATTCCTGGGGCATCATCACCCGGTGTCAGCACGAGATAGGCTTTTGACCATAGCACTAATTTGACATGTAATCCGCACAACATATCTACAGAATTTATCTAGTGACAAGGCTTTCTTGGTGCTTCTTACCACTTTCAATATAATGCAATACCTGTGTCCTTGGATGACAGTACAAACAATAAATTCTCTTATAGATTCCTGTACAAACCATGCACAGGTGAATCATGATAATCCCCTAATAAGTATGAGATAGAGTAATCTATCTATATGTAATTGAGTCATAACTTACACGTGGCATAACCTGCGTGAATTCAAGCATCAATATCTGTGTTTTTACTAGAGCGGTGCTCCTCTTACCTGAGCAGCGGCCAGGTGGGGTGATGCTTTTCCTCCTACTAAATTGAGGTAAGACAATTGGCCATTTTGCTTTCACAAAGATATGGTGATTAAATAACCGATCTTGTAAATAAATAAATGTTGTCTTGGCCCAAACAAGGGTTCAAGAATTTTGCCTGTTCAAGTTTCTACTTTGTTTCACACTTGCACGAATAATTGTTTTCTTTGTTCACCAACAATAGTGGAGAAGACAGAATAAAAGCGAAAATATACAGGTGATATTTTTCCTTTATTGATTCATACAGTAGCCATTAAAAACAAGGTCCTGAAGGAAGCAGTGATAATATACATCACACTTGCTGAAACATGTTGACCATACTGAACAACAGATATTTTGTTAAATCTGTTAGCCTATTCACATTTTAACATTGGGAGCATTGAGGGAACAGAATAAAATGTATGCATCTACTCAATAGCTACCTAATTTTAACATCACTTTTTTCACATTCACTTTGGCACTGTAAATTGGTTACCCGTAGAACAAGATCCTGACGGTCCTACTAGTACACTTTGGATATTATCCATAGTTACACTATCATAACCATACTGGTAGTAATACTACTTTCTCCTGGTTAAGGAGAGCCCAGATGATGTAGGGCGGATTCAGGCGGGAACTGATGGGCACTTTTTTCCAAAAAGGAGAACTAGTGCACAGCAAGACACATAGTCATGTCATGCCAATCAGCACACAATGAGGTTTTTCGTTATTTTTCAAAGTAGATTCTGTACTGGCTTATTGACTCCCGGATACTATTTGTAGTTGTATACGGTTAAGCAGGGCATGTACCTGGTGTGTCGGTAAACAAGCCCTCGGACCCCACACAAAGGTAGTTGTTTTTCTACATTCCTAACTACCCACATACCCGCACTTCACCAAAAGGCAGTTGGGTTTAAAAGATCTACGCCAAAGAGCCCCTCTCTGAGGTGAGCCCGTCGGGGATTGCACCGCCTCCCCGACGAGGAGCAACGCCGATGATGAAGCATGACACCCATATGGGTGTGTGAGGCAAATATTTCCAACAAAATGGAAACCCAAAGCTGTTACACTTTCACCTTCGGCCACGCCAAATACACACACTTTCTAATTTAAGGAACAGTCCAGCAACCCATTTTGCTGACCCATACTTGTGGGCACAAGCTGAGACTGGACCTTCCACTTCTCTTAGTGGTAATTAGTGCCCTCTTGATCAACCGATCACTCTCCCTACTCTTGATAAACAACCCCATCCAATTACTCGACCAGAGAAAGCCATGGGGTGTAAACGGGCTAAAGGAATGCTGCAGTGCATACAGTGCGGTACTTGTTCAAAGGCGAGGGCTGGAATGCCGCGTGTAGCCGGAGTCCTCTGAGAACAGGGTCTGAGCTTAAGTACTCGTGAATGAATATCATTTGTTTACATGGTAACAAGGGAGGACCGGTATTAGTGAATATGCTCTGCATAGGCTGCTTTAGAAATAGGTGTGCTTGTGTAAAGAGGTGTTCCTACAATGTTACTGCTACGCATAACTTGAGCGCCTGCAGTAACGGGCGTTGCCCCTTAAGGCTTTAATGCAGCCGGCAGCCCCGCCAAGCCCTATTTATCGACTTTCATTGACGTGAAGGGTTCCACAAGAGGGAGAAAGTTGAAGTACAGCATTCGTATCCCAAAAAATGAATAGCCTTGTGCCTAAACCGAGAATGATGGTATGTATACGTTGCTTTTCCACAACTATCACCAGCTCCCTGGCTCCTGGATCTCCATACCCTTTCTCTAGCATTACACAAATCAACATCCATCAGATACACACACACATGCATGTGTCTGCCCTCTGTGGGCTGAAAAGTACTATAGAAATGGTCACCACATGTTGCGAGGTCCAGTTTTGTAGGGTCCGGTTGTGAATGTGCAAGAATGAGTATGCAGCATTCAGCCTGTGGGACTGTTCCGACTGTACATGGTCGAGTGATTTCACGTACGGTAAGCATTGATAGTGTGGCCACGGTTGATGTGCATTACAAACAAGCATTGGCAAAGCCAGAATTTCTCGCCTGTGCAAGAGCCATTAGGTTTTCCAATATGTTTCAGCAATGTTGTACACAAGAGTGGCTGCTGTTCAGTATGGATAAAGGTTAGTGTGGAGCGGTGTGAAGTGGAGTGTTATGGAGTGGCGTACAGTAGATTTAAGTGGCATGGAGAGGAGTGGAGTGTCATAGAGTAGCATACAGTGTTGTGGAGTGTCGTGGAGGGAATCGAGTGTAGTAGAGTTGAGTGGGGTAAAGTGGAGTACAGTGTCAACAGATGAGTACAGTGTCCTAGAGTGCAGTGGCTTAGAGTGTTGTGGAATGGTGTAGAGCATAGCAGAGTGGCGTAGATGCTGTGGCGTCGTGCGGAGTAGATTGTCACAGAGTCATAAAAGAGTGAACAAGTGAAACAGGAGAACTAACTTACATACTCCAAACTGCCTTTGTGACTATGCCCCTTTATTTTATAGTATTATATTAATGTGAATGCTGTTTCCCTAAAATAAACCACTGAATCATATGGCAGACAGTAGGAATAATGCTGCAGTCAGTCGTGCTGCTTCACCTCGTCAGAACCTTGCTAGTCATTGTTTTCACAGAGACTTCCTCTCCAATCCATATACAAGTAACCGGTCTACTGCACAGTTCAGGAGAAGACAGAACAGCCTATTGTTCAAGACGTCCCTCTCCACCAACCCTTAACAAACACCACAACATTTAGTGCCACAAATGGGCTGTATAGCTCTCACAGTGCCATCCAAGGCCATGCCCAACTTGCATTAACAAACTCCTCCTTGTCAATTACTGACGAGCAGGACATCGGCACGATTCTCTGCATCATTTGTTTCAGATGCTACACTTACCCGTCCCATCTGTCTGTTTTTTTAATTGTTTTATTGGTCTCTCTCCACTGCCCCTCAGAGATCGCTGTTTATTTATTTATTTTTACTTAATAGATAGAGATTTGCTAATAATTACAGCCAATGCCGAGGCTCCAAACCTGTTAAGGGCGTCCGTTTTAGCACTTCCCTCTCCGGTGTTATGTTTAATTTGTGGCTACCGCACGATTCTCTGCATCATTTGTTTCAGATGCTACACTTACCCATCCCAACCGTGTTTCTTTTTTTATCTCTCCCCACCGCCCCTCTGAGATCGCTGTTTAATTATTTATCTTTAATTACTAGATAGGGATTTGCTAATAATTACAGCCGACGCTGAGGCTCAAATTCTGTTAAGGGTGTCTGTTTGTGCACTTTCCCCTACAGTGTTATGTTTACTTTTTAGATCTCTCACTCTCACACACCCTCACCCACCCTCACCCACCCACCCACCCTCTCACACTTACACACCCTCTCACCCTCGCACACCCTCACACACCATCACACCCTTATCCTCACACACACCCTCACACACCCTCTCACTCTCACACATCCTAACCCTCACACACCCTCACCTTCCCTCACACCCCCTCACCCTCCCTCACAACCCCTCACACACCCTCACCCCTGTCACCCTCACCCCGTCAACCTCACCCTCACACCCCATCACCCTCACACCCTCACCCTCACAACCCCACCCTTTACCCTCACACCCACTCACCCTCACACACCCTCACAATAACACCCCTTCACCCTCACACCCCCACACCCCCTCACCCCCTCACCCTCACACACCCTCACCCTCACACCCTCACACCCTCACCCTCACACACCCTACCCTCACACACCCTTACCCTCACACCCCCTCACCCTCACAACCCCTCACTCAACCTCTCACCCTCACAAACCCTCTCACCCTCACACACCCTCTCACCCGCACACCCTCAAACACCCTCTCACCCTCACACACCCTCTCACCCTCACACCCCCTCACCCTCACACCCCCTCACCCTCACACCCCCTCACACCCCCACACACCCTCACTCACCCCCTCACACACCCTCACCCTCAGACACCCTCACCCACCCTCACACCCCCTCACCCACCCTCACCCACCCTCACACCCTCACCCTCACTCACCCTCACACACCTTCACACACCCTCACACTCACCCCATCACCCTCACCCCATCACCCTCATCCTCACAGCCCCTCACCCTCACACCCTCACACCCCCTCACCCTCACCTCACACCCCCTCTCCCCCACACCCTCTCAAGCCCACACCCTCACACCCCCTCACTCTCACACACGTCTCACCCTCACACCCCCTCACCCTAACAGCCCCTCACCCCCACACCCCCTCACCCTCACATACCCTCACCCTCACACACCCTCACCCTCACACACCCTCACCCTCACACACCCCCACCTACACACACTCTCACACCCCCTCACCCTTACATACCCTCACCCTTACACACCCTCACCCTCACACACCCTCACACCCCCTCACCCTCACACCCCTCACCCTCACACACCCTCACTCACCCTCACACCCCCTCACCCTCACATACCCTCACCCTCACACCCCCTTACCCCCATCACCCTCACAGGCCCTCACAACCCCTCACACACCCTCACACCCTCTCACCATCACACACCCTCACTCACCCTAACACCCTCACCCTCACACCCCCTCACCCTTACAACCCTCTCACCCTCACACCCCCTCACCCTTACAACCCTCTCACCCTCACACCCCCTCACCCTCACACACCCTCACACATCCTTACTCACCCTCACTCACCTTCACACACCCTCACCAGCATAGGATAGCAAAACAAAACATAGCAAAACAAAACATAGCTTAGCAAAACACAACAAAGCATAGAATACCATAACAAAAGACAACACAACATAGCATAGCATAACATAACATAGCATTACGAAACAAGGCATAGCAAAACAAAACATAGCACAGTATAACAAAACAGCATAGCATAACAAAACACAACGAAACATAGCAGAACAAAACATAGCATAAAAGAACAAAACATAGCATAACATAATAAAACAAAGCATAACATACCAAAACATAGCATAGCAAAACATAGCAAAACACAACAAAACACAACATAGCATAGCATAATAAAACAAAGGGTAGCATAGCGTAGCATAACAAAACATAGCATAACAAAGCATTGCACAACAAAACATAGCATAACAAAACATAGCATAGCAAAACAAAGCATAGCATAATAAAACACACAAAACATAGCATAGCATAACAAAACATAGCATAACAAAACACAACAAAGCATAGCATAGCATAACAAAACAAAGCATCGGATAGCAAACGAAAAATAGCATAGCATAACAAAACAAAGCATAGGATAGCAAAACATAACATAGCATAACATAACAAAACATAGCATAACAAAACACAACACGTAGTATAACAAAACATAGCAAAACACACCAAAACATAGCATAGCTTAACAAAACCCAACAAAACATAGCATAGCAAAACAAAACATATAATAGCATAGCAAAACATAGCATAGCATACCAAACACAACAAAACATAGCATAGCATAGCATAACAAAACAAAGCATAGAATAATAATACACAACAAAACATAGCATAGCAAAACAAAACAAAGCATAGGATAGCAAAACTAAACAAAGCATAGCATAACGAAACAAAGCATAGCATAGCAAAACAAAACATAGCTTAACATAACAAAACATAGCATAACAAAACACAACAACAGATAGCATAACAAAACATAGCAAAACACAACAAAACATAGCATAGCTTAACAAAACACAACAAAACATAGCATAGAAAAACAAAACATATAATAGCATAGCAAAACATAGCATAGCATACCAAACACAACAAAGCAAAGCATAACACAACAAAACATAGTATATCATTACAAAGCATAGCATAGCAAAACATAGCATAGCATAACAAAACATAGCATAGCATAACAAAACACAGCATAGCATAGCATAACAAATCAAAGCACAGGATAGCAAAACATAGCATAGCATAACAAAACATAGGATAGCAAAACACAACATAGCATAGCATACAGCATCACTCCGCACCACCAGGGCATCACTCAGGGGCACCACAACATCACGATGCGGTACTACAGCATCACTGAACGCCACAGCATCACTCGTTCGCCATCACAACATCACTCAGCGTCACCACAGCATCAATCTGTGCAACCATTCAACACCTGGTTCAAATATATTCTCTCAATGTTTCAAGCTTTATTACCAATGTTACAAAAAGATGTTAATATTTCACTTCTGTTCTTGGATTTTCATCACAATAAAATACACTGAACATAATCTTCACACAAGTTATTTACAAAAGTTTAAGCTATTGCCATTATAAATTACAATAACTTGTATTTAAGTATTAATTATTTAAAATAATTAAAAGCCATTGTTATTTGTAATATCAATACATTCAGTCGTAACCTGGTCGACTCAGTCGTAACCTGGTGGAATCGGTAAAGAACATCCGCTATCTGCCCTCGCATCTGTCCGACCACTCTTCAGTATCTTTGAATCTCTATGGAGTAAATACATCTTCTTCTAGATCTTGGTCTTTCGACTGATCCCTTCTCTGGTCTCCAGACGACGTTGCATCTATTAAATCTGAAACCCGCGAGTCTATGCAAGTAAATATCGGCTCTGCGGAACCTTGCATTGTATGGGATGCTTACAAGTGCTTCCTTCGCGGTGTAATTAAGAATAAGGTTGTGTTCCGAAGGAGACAATATGCTCATAAATAGTATCCATTGAAAATGAGCTACTTGCAGCACAAGCTGAATTAGACACGAGCTATAATGCTCCTAATCACGATCTTTCATTGCTACATAAAAACTTGCTTGCCCTAAAAGAGAAACTGGCTTCTGTTCTGAATCAACGTATCCTCCAGAAATGGGAGGCAAGCAAGTTATCCCATTTCGAATATGGGGAGGGGGCTGGCAAATTACTGGCCTGGGAGTCCAAAACTGACCAGGCAAGTAACATCATAGACTCTGTAACAACGAGCAAAGGCACCCTCTCCTCAGACTCAGAAATTAGAACAGCCTTTAAGGATTTCTTTAAAAACATATATCAGGAGGATAGGAACATCACTACTGACAGCGTAGATAGATGGTTAGAAGGTGCCTCCTTACCATCATTATCTCCTGAACAAAGTGCCCTCTTGGATAGGGAGATCACTGAGGACGAGGTGGCTTTGGCTATTCAGGGCAGCAAGGGAGGTAAGGCTGCAGGCCCAGATGGCTTGCCAGCCGAGATCTATAAAAATCTGGTGGTAGAAATATCTCCCTTCCTCGCCATCCTGTTTAATCAAATACTGCAGAAGGGGGCCCTTCCACTAACATCTTGGAACAGCGCATCTATTACGCTTATTTTGAAACCAGGCAAACCTGCTACTAACTGTGGTTGAATGCAGATTATAAAATCTTTGCATCCCTTTTAGCAAGCAGGCTGGGCCAGGTTGCCCCTGATACTTTACATCCCAACCAGAAGGGCTTTGTTAGGGGTCGCCAACTTTATGAACTTACTTACGATCTTATAGGCGCCATAGATATAGCGATTAAGGACTCCATTCCATTGGCTATTCTCACATTGGACGCCACCAAGGCCTTCGACAGGGTCAATTGGAAATTCCTGTCGGGGGCCTTGACCAAATTCAGCATGGGTGAAGGCTACCGTAGAGCAGTAGAGCTGCTGTACCATAGTCCAACTGCCTCTGTACTGGTAAATGGGGCCCTGTCTGAACCCTTTGCAGTTACAAGAGGAACACGACAGGGCTGCCCTCTATCCCCTCTGCTATTTGACCTCTACATTGAGCCCTTTGCGCAGAAATTAAGAGAGGATGATACCATCAAGCCCTCTATCTATGGAGAGTGGGAAAAGAGGGTGGCCCTCTACGCGGACGATGTCATGATAATGACATCAGAATTCAGCACCGCGTTTCCTGCAGCCATTAAGTTAGCCCTGGAATTCGGAGATGTGTCAGGATTCGAGGTAAATGCCTCAAAGACTGAGATTATGGTTTGGAACGACGATGCCAGCGGACTCAATGAACAATCAAGTGCAAGCCTGCGTTATCTAGGCTTAAACATCGTTAAAGATATCACTCAGATTGCCTCCTTGAATTTCGCAGTAATCGCAAAAGAATGTCGTAAGCTAATGAGATCTTGGCAACACCTCCCCCTGTCTTTGCTGGGTAGAGTGAACCTCGTAAAAATGTCTATCCTGCCAAAGGTTTCTTTTCTATTCAACACAATTCTACTTTTTTTTTACCCTTCCTTGTTGGCTAAGTTACAGGGCGAAATTTCTTCATTTCTTTGGAAAAATAAAAGTCCAAGGATAGCCTGGGAAAAAATCAGGCGCCGCAGGGAGAAGGGGGGGGGCTGGCGGGCCCAGATTTGCAGATTTACGCGTGGGCATTTCAACTATCACACTCACGCATGCTTCTTAAAAAACCAACAGATGAGGGTATTGGCAGTATGTTTTTGGCTCTATTGAGTTGTGAAGGTGTCGGTCAATCTGGTTATCTGCCTAAGTTTGGTGATCCCAAATTTATAAAAAAGGTAAAATTGAAGGTGCTGCATGGCCTGGCAAGAACCTGGGCAAAGATGAGATTTACAATCAATTTGGGGTATTATTCTAGCAGATCTCCAATATGGGAGCTACCCTTGGCTCCAGGTTGGGCGTGTGACATACTAGCACTTCCGTTAAGGGAGGCTGGAATATCAGTCTGGGGAGACTTGTTCCTTGAAGGGACTCTGCTTCCTTGGGAATATCTATTAAACATGGTGGGGCCCAACTTGTCTAAATACCTGCAAATATCAAGTTGGGCTCAAGCTGTTACCAACCAAACTACACGCCAAATTAACTTGCCATTAGGGGAAGGTTGTGAACTTGAATCTCTTCTGTTAGATAAACCACCAGCAAAAAAAGAGATCTCTATGTGGTACAATTCAATACTGGAGGAGATCGATGGCAACTTCCACCTTCCAGAGCTCTTGTGGGGAGAATCGATGCCAGGCCTGAATGTGAAAAATCTGTGGCTAATGTCCTGCAAAGTACTCTGGGACTTGGTTAAACCAGCCTGGCTTCGTAGAAACCATCTTTTCACCCTGCATAGGGCATACTATTCCCCACAGAGGTTGCCTAAGTTTTCTCTGGGGGGTCCTATGGCTTGTGCAAGGTGTGGTTTAAAAGAGGCTCCGGGTACGCACATGTTCTTTGATTGCCCTCATCTGGCGCCTTTTTGGGACTCAATCAGCAGCAAACTTTCATTTTCTTTGGGCTTTAAAGTAGTGATCGGCCTTCGCATCGTCATCTTTGGAGTCGGGCACCTGACTCGTAGTCCGGCCAATAACCTACTGTTCTATTCTATTCTGGCCGCCCGCAGAGAAATCTGCAAGCATTGGAAGGATGCATCCACCCCTACATTTCACGACTAGTGCAATTCAATCCTTCAAATCTCGAAACTAGACCTCGCCAGGGCTGGGAAACAGGATAAAAGAGCCTTTTGGCACTTGTTGGATTGGTCACATTGAATCTGGGTTTTTTTTTTTTTTTCCCCCAGGTCCGATGATTAGGTAGCCATGACTTATTCCCTTTGCAAATGCCCGATTCCCTGTTGGCATTACCTATGATAGTAACTGGCTCAATGGATGACATCTGCCATCTGGGTAACAAGGAGTTTTGATCGATGTGAGCCAGTCGTTGCTGTTGGGAACTCGTTACCATCTCCTGCTCGCCTTCCCTACCAGTCTTGACTGAGGCAGCATGACTGTACTCTCTATACCATACTACCCTCTTTGGTTGCCTGGCAGCTAGAAACCATGAACGTGAATGAGGACAAAAGAAAAAGCGAAAAAAATAGCAAAACAAAACATATAATAGCATAGCATAGCATACCAAAACATAGCATAGCCAAACAAAGCATAGAATAATAAAACACAACAAAACATAGCATAGCATAACAAAACAGAATAATAAAACACAACAAAACATAGCATAGCATAACAAAACAAAGCATTGGATAGCAAAACTAAACAAAGCATAGCATAACAAAACAAAGCATAGCATAGCAAAACAAAACATTGCATAGCATAACAAAACATAGCATAACATAACAAAACATAGCATAACAAAACACAACAACACATAGCATAAGATAGCAAAACACAACAAAACATAGCATAGCTTAACAAAACCCAACAAATCATAGCATAGCAAAACAAAACATATAATAGCATGGCAAGACATAGCAATGCATACCAAACACAACAAAGCATAGCATAACACAACAAAACATAGCATATCATTAGAAAGCATAGCATAGCAAAACATAGCATAGCATAACAAAACATAGCATAGCATAACACAACACAGCATAGCATAGCATAACAAATCAAAGCACAGGATAGTAAAACATAGCATAGCATAACAAAACAAAACATAGGATAGCAAATCACAACATAGCATAGCATACAGCATCACTCCGCACCACCACAGCATCACTCAGTGGCACCACAACATCACGATGCACTACTACAGCATCACTGAACGCCGCAGCATCACTCGTTTGCCATCAGAACATCACTCAGCGTCACCACAGCATCAATCTGTGCAACCATTCAACAACTGGTTCAAATATGTTCTCTCAATGTTTCAAGCTTTATTACAAATGTAACAAAAAGATGTTAATATTTCACTTCTGTTCTTGGATTTTCATCACAATAAAATACAATGAACATAATCTTCACACAAGTTATTTACAAAAGTTTAAGCTATTGCCATTATATATTACAATAACTTTTATTTAAGTATTATTTATTTAAAGGAATTAAAAGCCATAGTCAGACTACCCTGCTCTCCTTCCCCCCTCTTACCTCGGATGGGTTTGACAAACTTGCGTTGCAAGTTAAATCTGGATCTCCATCTGACCCAGTAAGACCTGCTCTCTTTCGAGATCAGACCTTTATGGGACGCTCTGTTGTGCGTTCCCTGGTCAACCTTTCCTTGGAATCGAGAGTAGTTCCAGCTAAGTGGAAGCAGGCTGTGGTGTCCCCAATTATCAAATAGCCCTCCTTGGACCCGTCTAAGCCTGAAAGTTACCGTCCCATCTCGTTGCTACCCTGGCCGGCAAAGATCACAGAGGCCCATGTCAATCTGGCCCTGTCAGAACATCTAGTCCGGACCAATGCCCTCGACCCCACACAAAATGGCTTCCGTGCTGGACACAGCACGGAGACCGCTCTACTTGTGATGGTGGAACATCTCTGTGCGAGGCTGGATGCTGGTCAAACGGCGGCGCTGATATTGTTAGACCTTAGCGCCGCCTTTGACACGGTATCTCACAGCATCCTCCTGCATCGGCTTGAGGAGAACGGCATTGGTGGCCAGGCGTTGCAATGGTTCCGCTCCTTCCTCGACGACCGTTCCTTCTGTGTCGCTATTCCTCCCTTCAAGTCCAATTTCCAACCTCTGGCCATGGGGGTTCCGCAGGGGTCCTCGCTGAGTCCCACGTTGTTCAATCTTTACGTGAGACCACTGGCTGATGTGGCTAGGCAGTGGGGCCTAACTTTGGTCTCATATGCCGACGACACACAGCTGGCGGTTACTCTCAGCGGGGACGCGGAGCAAGAGGCCCCTAGGTTTCAGTCTGGACTGAAGGCAGTGGCTAGCTGGTTGACAGGAAACTGTCTCCAGCTCAACACCACTAAAACTGAGGTGATGGTTGTCGGCAGGGGAGTGGAGCTGTGGGGTGACCAATGGTGGCCTCCAGAGTTGGGACCCACTCCGACCCCGGTGTCGGAGGTGAAAAATCTGGGAGTCTGGCTGGACGCGGGCCTCACCTTTGTAGGGCACACCAAAAAAACAGCTGCCTGCTGCTTCGGTTTGCTGAGAGGTTTAAGACCTGTACTTAAATTCTTTGATGCCCCAACCAGGCAGTTGGTGATCCAGGCAACTATCATCTCTCGCCTGGACTACGCTAGCTCTCTCCTGGCCGGGGCCAACCAGGCTGAGTTAACTCGCCTGCAGCGGGTCCAGAATGCTGCGGCTAGAGCCATTGTTGGCTTGCCCAGATTCTGCTCGGTGGCAAATGTCCTTCGCTCCCTACACTGGCTTCCAGTAAGGAAGCGTATTCTCTTTAAGGTCCTTTGTCTCACCTTCAAGATCTTGAGAGGTATAGGCCCTGAAATCTTGTCTAGCTGTCTCTCGTTCTATGTTCCCACCCGTACCCTCCGCTCCCAGGTCCAAGCCCTTGCTGTAGTCCCCAGATTTAGACTCAGCCGCATGGGAGGTCGTTCTTTCAGCGTAAAAGCTGCATCTGCTTGGAATTCCCTTCCTCTTGAAATCCGGCTGCTAGAGGATCTCCTGACCTTCCGGAGGGCAATAAAAACATTCTTGTTTTAGCTGCCCCTTTTACATCTTCTTTTCCTGTTGTGTTATGTTTCTCCTTGTCTCTGCGCCGGGACGCTCCTTGGCTGGAGTATCTGCGCGCATAATAAATTAATATAACGTAACATAACATAACATAACATAATATCAATACAGGTAAGTCACGTAAATACTACACATATTGCATTACAAATGCTATAGGTGTCACATTTGCAAAAGTTATAACTATTGGCATTGTAAATGACAAAGCTATTAATTTCACTATTTTCAAAAACAAAACATAAATAAAAAAATGGTCATTTATAATACTAATAGCTCAAACTTTCCTAATGCGAGACCTACTGCATTGCAAATGCTTGTAACTTACTGCTGGCTTCCCCTTGTTAGTTACTGGCAATTTCCTTTTTCCCATTTCGCTTGTTTGCTTGATAAATCCTTATATCACGGTAAAATCACAAGAATTCCTTAAAAATAGTCTTACCGATCAGTTATGACTTCCAATCGCAGGTTCAAGGATCAAGGGGGGTGGCCCAGCCCAGCCTGGTCCAGGTTCGGACTGCGGGAGCCCTGCTGAGGTTTTAAATTTTAAAGCGCCTCCTGGCCCGTGATGCGGGAGTCGGCGGCTGTGAGGGCCGCGAGGGAGCCTGGGACCTATGGCCCTGTCCCGCTTCTGTTTTCCCCTCTGTGGGCGGCAATGACCAGCAACCAGGAAAGTTTTAAAGGCTTCCCGTGCTGCGGGAGCCCTGCTAAGGTTTTATAGCGCCCCCAGGCGCGTGATGCGGGCGTCGGCGGCTGTGACGGCCGCGAGGAAGCCTGGGACCTAAGGCCCTGTCCCGCTTCTGTTTTCCCCTCTGTGGGCAACCAGGAACGTTTTCAGAGACTGTATCATAAACATGTGTTCTCGCCCTCGGCACAGCAGTGCTCCTTCATCATGCAATTGCATACAGTTAGAAATTATTTGAGGTAATGCAGGAACTTAAGACAACATCTATCCACGATACAAAGAGAGTCAAACCCTGCTCATTGTTTCCGAGATGCACTGTCGGCAGCTCGTGCACTACCTTGGAGACATTCCTAATTGAATGTACGTGTTTTATACAGTGCAGTTGTATTAAAACAGGCGAAGAGCTGGGCGTCCGTGAGCGCACTTGTAGCCCTACCATGGTGCTGTTCAGTGCAGAGTGCAGATGAAGATGGGATCTCTGTGTTTCTTGTTCTCAAAATTGCACGAGCATATAGCCAAATATTTGCAGCGTTTGGGTATGGGCTGCGTGCGGATAGTACAGCTCTGACACCCAGTGCAGTTATTGCCCCTCCATTTATCTGTCTAAAGGTCATACACTAACTCGGAGATTCTCTGAGTGATTGAACCCATATATTTACTAAAAAATCTTCTATTTAATGTGCAAGACAGGGTGAATTTTGGGAAAAATCACAAATGTACTGACGCCCTCTGTGTTTGTGCTCCGCCCCGGATGATATGCACAGCTCCTGTGGCTGTATCATGAATGTGTGTATTCGCTCCAGGCACAGCTGTGCACCTGTTTTCATGCAATTGCACTTTGCGGAGCACACACATTAAACTTAGTATTTCTGTGATTTAGCGCACACGCTAAACACAGCACAGGTCTGAAACAATGAGCAGTGATTTGCTCTCTCCGTTTGTGAGCTGTGCTCTTTTTCTGAGCTGTGCTGTTTGAAACACACGTACTAACTCAAGCGTTAAATGTATGCGCTTTAGAAAGTGCAGTTGTTAAAATCAGGTGCACACTAAGCATGGGCGAATTTTGCGAATCTCGCGTTCGCGAATTTTGCGGATTTGCGAACTCGCAATCCGCAAAATCCGCGAATTCTCGCAAATTTGCGGATTTTTTTTTTTTGTGTGTTTGCGCGGGTTTCTGCCAGTTCGCGAGGGTTTTGTACAATGTCGCAAATTGCGAACTTACCTGTCGGGTCGCAAGTTTCGCGAACTTGTTGTTTCTACGTGTCCAGCCTGTTTGGGACACTCTTCTTCATCACTGCCACTCTCTGTCACCACTGCCACTCTCTGACTACTCATGCCACCCTCTGGCCCACCCATGCCACCCTCTGTTTCATCACAGCACCCTCTGGTTGTCCAGTCGGTGTACATTATTGTGGCAACGCAAGCACACCTTCCCTGCCTCAAGTGACCTGAATTAATTTGGGGCTGATTAATGTGTCACAGAATATTTTTTTAGCTGGCACCTGCTTCCTTAGTGCTTCCTGATTAGTGAACTTTTGCACTTGCTAAGTGCTTTCATTGTTGCAAAATTAGTTACAACACCTGCCCTGCCCCAACTGACAATAATGAATTAGGGGCTGATTAATGGATTTGAACTGCCAGCCTGGCTCCTGCTTGTCTCCCTTAGCTGTAATTCAGGACCTTTGTGGCATATGTGTAACTATTCTGAGGTTCAGAGCAGGGTCACATAATAGTTGCAACTGGCAACTGAACTCTGGAGGGGCCCCTCAGCAAGCACTACAGGAAATGGCTACTAATGATGAGCCTGAACTTTTGAACCTGGTAAGTAGTTACTTTCAGTTTGCTAAAATCGTATTTCTGCAATTTTGTACTTATTCGCGGGGCGCGAACTCACGCGAACTCACGCGAACAGTGCGAGCAGTGCGAGCAAAATCCGCTGCTCGCGGATTTGCGGATTTTGCGGGAGATTCGCGAATCTCGCGGATTGCGAATTTCCCGAAAATCCGCAAAATCCGCGAGCGAAACGGATTTTCCGCCCATGCCTAGTGCACACCTGTGCACGAGAGCATACCCTCACCATACAGCCCCCTGGCCCTTCAAAGATCAGCTTCTGCCCATGCAGGTAAGAGCAGTAGGTTGGTGTGGGCGGGTGGAGGGTCATTTGTACAAACGATGAGGAGAAAAATGTATTATTTTTTTCATTTTCCTCAACATCGTCCGTCGAAATACTCTCCCCCACCCCCGGCCCCACCGCCCCACGGCACTTCGGCACTTAACTGCATGGGGCACGGCTGTCAAATATTGTGATTAGCAATTCAATTTAAGCCATTCATTCTCTCAACATTTAGCTTAAAAGATTATGATTAGCAATTATATTGTATCCCTTCATTTTCTCAACATTTAGTAGAACTGCATCCTGATCTGATACTGTGAGGAAAATCTAGGGACCTATCTTGTCAGTCATTTTCTGTTCTGCGCCAGCACAAAAGTCTGTTCTTTATTTTGTGGCCTCTTGAGCACCTCTAGTAACTCTGTTGAGCTTGGAAACCGAAAAGCAAATCATCTCCTAGGTTTCCCAGCTTTGTTGTTGGCTAAACACACACTAGCTCGGAGATATTTCGACCAAATGTGTGCACTGGAGACACGCACAGTCAGTCAGTCCCCAATCTGCACTGATGCAGTAAGTAAACTGCATCATGATACAGCTATGTGTATGTTTGCTCTTTGATTGTTCAAATTCTTGTTAAGTGCATTGGTTTTGATGAACCAGCCTTGTAGAGAGACAGTCTACCCTCCATCCAAGTGACGCTTCTACATGTTCAGACATCGCTAAAGTCAAGGATTTTTTTTTACCACAAATACAAAAGTTTGTTTGCCTTCCCCTTTCAATCCTGATTTCACATTTTGACTGACATTTTTATGACAAGTAATTTATTTGTTTAATTTCAGAGGAAGGCAGTAACTGTGGTCCTGTACTAACCCTTGTTAATGGAGATATTATGGCCATCTCGAAGCCATCCTATCCTTCAGGATCCACAGTGGAATATAAGTGCCAAAGTTACCATGTGATACTTGGAAACAACAAAGTCACCTGCCTGAATGGAGCTTGGTCTGCGCTGCCAGAATGTTTAGGTATTTACTTATCATGTTCGAATTGGGTCGCATCCATGGGAAGCCATGATTTGAGTAAATTAAACAGTTAATAGAGTGCTTTGAAATTAAGTGGTTAGCATGTTTTATGCCAACATCTCCAAAATACTAGTTGAAAAAAATGTACCTTGCTGAAAGCTGCTTCTTTATGAATACATTTGTGTGATGACAATTCTCAGACGTTGCAAAGTACATGATGCATAAGAGGGTGAATTTAATCTGGATTCAGAATTACGGCTGTATGAATGGGTGATGCTTTTTTGCCACATGCTTAGGAAGCCACAATCCATCGGAATTAATTTAAATCTTTGAGGCATTAATTGAAGTACACTGGTAGCTAGTGGCAGAGATCCCATAGGGACATTTCATATTTATATAACCTATAAAAAAACATTGTCTGCCAATCCTGCCTTTGTCTTTCTTAGCATCAAGCAACCTTCTTGTGAATCCCTGCTCCACAGAATTCCAACAATGGATCTGATCCAGTTCTAATCCGTGCATTGAAGTTACTCACAATAAATGGGGACAAATATTCCTGTCCTGCTGTGCTAAATTGAAGTCACATAACTCTATCATATACAAAGAAAGGTCCCTGTCGAAATGGTGAAAGTAATATTTAATTAGAAGACTCGAAGATCCATTAAAAAAAGGAACAGCAAAGACAAAACGTGAAGGATTCTTCAGGCAGGCAAGTAATCGTAGAAACAAAAATGCAGAAATCAATATAAAACCAATAGGTGACATAAACAGAAACCCATCTAGAAGTAGCAGTAATTTGTTCCACAGATTTCCAGGACCACAGGTGTCCAAGGCGGGTAGAGAGGTCCTCAGTCACGAGGATAGAAGGGAAATGTCATCCCTCCTTTATATACTATTAACCCACAAAATGTCCTTCCCACTGTCTCTTTTTGTGTTTACACCTCCAGTGATGGAGAAACAACAAAAAGAAGACAACCAAAATGGATGGGGGATTCGTACGTCTGTAATGGTGATTCTCGCAAGTGCAGAGTTACTGAGAGGATCAAATGGATCTCCTTTTTTTAACTGAGACTTGGTTGGGGGACGAATCCAATCCTGCCTTGAATTTAGCTGTTCCCCCAGATTACAGCATCAGCTGGTCTCCAACCCGACCCATAAAGCCGGACACATCCTTGACCTGATTTGCACGAACCTGACAGATATCTGTATCAGTGAACCTTACCCGGTGATCTGGTCAGACCATTTCTTTGTCCCTTTTTCCTTTCGCCTACAACATCAGGACAGACCTAGACTCCCGGACAAAACAGTAGGCAGTAACTGGAGCAAGATTACCCTCGATAGCGTGGTGGCTCATCTCCCTCCGACCGCCCTAATAGAAACCTCAGACCTAGATTCTAGGTTAACTGATCTCAATAACAGAATATCTTCTGCCATAAACATTATTGCTCCTATCAAACCCATTAAAACTTTTCGAGCTGCCCCTTCTGCACCCTGGTACTCTGACGATCTGCGTAGATGCAAATCAGCTTGTAAAATCTTGGAGAGATGTTGGAGACAAACATACTCCTCTGACAGTAAACAACTTTACAAATCAGCCCTCAAAGATTATAGAAGGAGGATTATTGATCACAAGAGAATATATCTGGAGGAGAAAATCAACCGAGCCCAGGGCTCTTCCAGAGAAATCTTCAACACTGTCAGAGCTTTTACCGATCCTATGGCCCTTAAAAGACAATCTCCAGCGTCCCAATCTCTCTGCAACCGCCTCTCGGACTACTTCGATTACAAGATTGCTACTATATATGACTCCTTCCCAGACAAAACACCCCCACTGCCCACGGATAATAGCCCAGTCAATTCAGTCTCCACCCCTGTTTTTACCAATTTCGCAGAAATCTCCCTCGAACGTTCTCTGACAGAACTATCAAAATGTAAGTCAGGGTCACCCACAGACCCTTGGCTGGCCAAACATTACAAATCTCTCGCCCCTCTTCTTAACCCATTCCTCAACGAGATTTGGAATGACTTCTTCCGGACAGGTATCTGCCCTGACTCTTGGAAGCATGCCCGTCTAGTCCCTATCCTTAAAAAAACCCAATGCCGACCCCAATGAACCATCTAATTATAGGCCAATCTCGCTGCTACCTCACCTGCAAAGGTACTCGAAAAACGAGCCCATCAACAACTTGCTGACTTTCTTGAATCCAACTGCGCTTTTCACGACTCCCAACATGGGTTCACAACCAGTCACAGTACCGAGTCGGCATTAATAGAAATGGCCGACTGTAAGATGGAGACTGGATGAAGGATCAAGAGCGGTGTTGGTGCTGCTCGACTTGTCGGCAGCATTCGACACCGTCTCCCACCCTTTCCTTCTTGACCGATTACGATCTAAGGGCATTCAAGGTAAGGCACTGGAGTGGCTTACTTCCTTCTTAAAAAACCGAACTCAAGCAGTATTTACCCCCCCTTACACCTCGGCTAATCGTCCTTTGAAGTGGGGAGTCCCACAGGGCTCCTCACTTAGCGCCCTTCTATTTAATGTTTACTTCTCTCCATTGGCTGAGATCATTGCCCAATCAGGTATAAAATCTACTTCTTACGCTGATGACATTCAGCTATTGCTTGCTTACAATAACCCTAATCAGTCCACCTTCGACCCCTTAAAGAACTGCCTCAACAACATAGCCAGTCGGATGGACGACAACTTCCTACGGCTTAATGCCGGTAAAACTGAGGTCCTTTTCTTCCACCAATCCTCCCCCCTTGACTCCAATCTCTGATGGCCCCATGAATTAAACACTCCCCCCTTACCCAAAGAATCTGTGAAAAATCTTGGAGTTAGATGGGACACCAGTCTTTCATTTCATAAACAAATTCAAACGGTATCGGCCGCATGCTTTTCGAAAATTAGAATGATCAAAAATGTATTAATTTTTTACCTAACAACACCAGAAGAACAATCATTCAGGCACTGATTACGTCCCATTTGGATTATGCCAACGGCCTTTATATCGGACTCACTTCCAGCCTTAGCCATCGTCTTCAGATGGTTCAAAATGCCGCAGTCCGTCTGGTCTGTGGCATCTCTATGCGTGATCACATCTCCCCTCATAGACGACGCCTTCACTGGCTTCCGATCAAACAAAGAGCAGAATTCAAGGCATAGACTTTGACCCATCGAGCTGTAAGGGGCAAGGGTTCTGCATATTTCTCCTCCTCCCTCCGCCCCTACAGCAACACCAGACTCCTCCGCTCCAGTTCTAAAAAAATTCTCGCCATCCCTAAATTCAAAAAAGTACGTTCAGGTGGAAGAACGTTTCAAGTAGGTGCCACCACTCTCTGGAACAATCTCCCCCAATCCATTCGACTTATTCAAGAAGAACTACCATTTCGAAAAGCCGTAAAATCATTTTTATTCTGTTAAACTCCATTAAGAGCCAGTAAATCAATACTCTCTTATACAAACGAGCGCCGGGACACCCCGTTGGGGTAGCCGTGCGCTATACAAGATACACTAAATAAAAAATAAAAATAAAAATATGAAGCCACCCCGCTGCTGCAGGTTGGAAGGAAAAGAGACACGTTTCTTTTAATTGCCCTTACTCACTCTAGTAGTGACATGCTTCATCATTGGGCCTTCCCGACTCCTACAGGTCGGGGTGAGCTCAACCAATTTTCAGAGACCACTTAGAGATATTTTGTAAGGGGGCATATCATTAAAGATAAAATTCCTCCCCTACTCCTAAAGAAATATTTAATAATGGAGTGGGAGGGAAGATTAAAATATATACTACCGGGTGTTTGGATGTGATGGTCCTATGACCCTAAAATCAGCATCAACATGTTTCAGCCCTTCTTAACTGGCCTCAATAAGTCCTAGGCTTTTGTCAGGGTGGGATGTCATGAGGTTACTTCCCCCAGAGATGTGAGTGCATGTATGCTACATGGCAAGTGCACTTCAAATATTGAGAAGAAAATGGAACCAGCATAATACTTGCCAGCGGTCTGGATGAGGAAATCAATCAATCAATCAATCAATCAATCAATGAAGTACTTGTACAGTGCACTACTTACCCGTGAGGGTCCCAAGGCGCTGAAGGGAGGGGGGTGTGCTGCTACAGCTCGAAGAGCCAGTTCTTGAGGAGTCTTCTGAAGGTGAGTAGGTCTTGGGTCTGCCGTATGTGGGTACGGAGGGTGTTCCAGGTCTTGGCAGCGAGGTAGGAGAAGGATCTGCCACCGGATGTCATTCGTTGGATGCGGGGGATAGCGGCGAGGGCGAGGCTGGCGGAGCGGAGCTGGCGGTTGGGGGTGTGGAAGCGGAGTCTGCTGTTCAGGTAGGCTGGTCCGGTGTTGTGGAGTGCTTTGTGTGCGTGGGTGAGGAGCTTGAAGGTGATCCTCTTGTCGATGGGGAGCCAGTGTAGGTTTCTCAGGAGGGGGGTGATGTGGCTGCGGCGGGGGGTGTTGACGATCAATTGGGCGGAGGCGTTTTGGATGCGTTGCAGTCGGCGTAGGTGTTTGGCTGGGATTCCTGCATAGAGTGCTGTTGTACATAAAGAAGTTCTTGAGTCAGGTATATAACAAGCTGGATTTAATAAAGCTTAGTTTCAAGTTCCAGTTTCAAGTAAAAGAGTTAAGATGACAATAACCCCACCAGGAGTGGCCTCCCTGCCACTGAGCGTGCCTACCATCAACTGCCACTCCACACACCAGCCAGGCACCCAAGATTCTATGATGACATCAGGCATTCCAAGACCCACACCAGCTGAGCAGCAGGGAAGTCACCCAAGCTAAATATAACATATCCCCCTTCCTTGGGAAAACAACAATTCAGAAGTGGAAAAAGGAAATGTGAACACAATAAAAACATACAATGAGAATATACAATGCATTGTGAAAAGAAAACATTTACATTGCACTCAAAAGAGAAAGACGTTGACTCCCAATTTAAGCAATGCATTTTCATATTTTAACATTTACATAACCCATCCCCCTCCCTCAAGGAAAAATCGAAACCAGAATAAAAACACTAACCACGCAAACTGAATAGCATGAGGCACTCACCACCCCAACAAACTCACCACATAGGGCACTGATCACCCTCAAACAAACTGCACAAAGCACTCACCGCCCCAAAATCTCACCACCATAGTGCACGCACCATCGTGAACAAGCTGCACAGGGCACTCACCACCCCATAAATACACCACTACAGAGCACTAAACACCCTAAGCAAACTGCATAGAACACACACCACCATAAGAAACTCACCACCCAAAGACAAACTCCACGGGGCACTCACCACCCCAAAAACTCACCACCATAGGGCACTCACCACCCTAAAATAAAGTGCATTGGCCACAAACCACCCAGAAACTAATAAATTACCTCAGGACACATACACTACCACCCTGACCTCACCAAAGCACAAACAAGGACCTTAAAAAAACACACACACACAACACGAAACATGCATTATAATGACCAGCAACATAATGAAATGAAAAGTCCCATGCTCCGGTGAGCGGTCCCTCACCTGAGGTCTCTAATGCAGTAAAAACGCTGTCCTAGGGGGAGGAGCCAAGATGGCGACCGGGGCAGACCTGTAGGCTCCCGGCTCCGCCAGCCTTTTTCCGCCGTACTGATATCCTGGCTCAGATCCTGGCGAAATTGACGGCAGATTGGGTGCGATGCGGCGCTGATCCCGGCGGTGCTTTCCCGGACCCTCGACCTGCCCGGCAACCGAAGATAGCCGCTTACCAGTCTACAGCCCTGGACCCCGCTTGCACGGGCTCATTCTGCCGTACCTCGGAGAACTGCTGCCGGCCAGAGTGCTCTATCGGCGCTGGCTGCTGAACCACCGGCGTGATCCTTGCGAGGCGCTGCCCGTGCCCAGCCACCTGAAGGGATTCGAAGCGGGCGGAGAGAAGGAAGCGCTCGCGAAGCTGCAGTGCCCCTTCGGAACGGCGCCTTTGTTTGAGGCTGAAGGTACGGGGAGAGGATTGCTCGGCCATGTTGGATTGCCCAGGACTGCCTGACCCCATGCCTCTCTACCCGGGCTTGTCACGGGGCGCTTAGCCTGCACTGCGTGTCTCACTGGCACGGCACATAGCACCCCGCCAGCATTGAACGGGCGTACGCTAGTGCTTTATTTATCCTGGTGTTCACCCCGGAGTTTTGCCATAATGGCTTTGCGTGCTGATATGTTTGGTGGGGAGGCGCGCCCTTCCTCGCCAGCGACCTGTGCTGCCCCGCCTGTAGTGGAGCTCGAGGTTCCAGAGACTCCCCGGGGACATGAGAGGCAGGGGCTACAGCCTAGATTTTCTCTTGGCACCGTTCTGTCCGCCCTGTGCGACCTCCGTGCAAAAATGCACCACTGTTACGGAAGATTGGGAGGCAAGCTAGACGATATGGCGTCTGCGCTGCGGTGGGACAGTAACGAGCTGATCCCGCAAAGCTGCCACCTGCCCCCGCCTACACTTCACGAGGATACAGCGCTTTCTCCTGCCTGCTGGACACCTGTGCCCGCTTCCTATTTTACTGGTGCCCAAGACCGCCCGCCTGACAACTCCGCCCGGGATACTTTGTTTCCCCTTTCAGTGAAGAGTGCTACATTGTGGCTGGATTCGTTATCGTATGTGCCTTGGGATCTATTTGCGGCATTGCTGGTTCTACCGACGGCTCCTGTGTTGTGCCCCCTGACTTTGCTGCCTAAAAACTCGTGTACTCCTGGTGTTTCTGTGGAACTTTCTGCTACATTCCACGGATTTCCTGGTGACTTTATACGGCCATTTTGTGCTCCCAAGTTGCTTTCGTTCTTTCTCTCGCCATTTTGCTTCTTTGTTCTACAGAGGGCGGGCCTCTCTCGGGAAGCGCAACTGGGGGTGTATCCACGTTCGGGCCAGGGCTAAGCTGCTTTCCCTGTTATCGGCTTCTTGGCTGGTTGACCTGGGTTTGGGATTGTTTTTTGCGTCCAGATTACTCGACCGCTGTAAATTGATGTTTCACTCCTGTATCTACCTTATTGCTTGTCGTCTCTCCTGAACTTGGGGTGGAAGATGTATCAGTGGCTGGTGGAGACCGGGATGCCTGGAATTGATCCTCCTCCTGTTCTATTTGTCTTTGAGAGTCGAAGATTAGGGTGTCCTTTTCTCACTCTCTATATCGGATGTTATACCTTTTTCTTTTTCCTTCTCTTTCTTTTCTTTCTCGCTATATTTCGGGTTTTTTGGGCGACAGACACACTGCTGGGGGGGGGGGGGGGCAGGCCGTAGCCTCCGCATGCGTGTAGGGTGGGGGGTTAGTAGTTAGTATCTAGTTCTTATTTCTATGGTGCCTTCTTTTATTCCTATTTTTGATTTTCCCTTTTGGTCTGGGTCCATGTCTAGATTACTAGAGGTTAGGTGGCGGCGGGCAACGGGTGGGACGTGAGGGGGATCTTCTAGCTGACTCTGCAAATTGCTGCCATGCTGCCCGGGTGGGACTTGACGGTTGGGTCGATATCCTGTGTACAGACTTGTAGCTACTGTCATGCTCCTCCCGAATGGATCCTTCCTTTTTGCTTCTCTTCTCTTATGATTCAGGACAGTACGATTTGATTCAATATTTGCATTAAAAAAACCTTTAAAATTAACCTTCACTGGTTCTGGGACATAGTATTACAACAATTAATGTGTAACTCTTTAATGCTTGCTTAGGATGAGGGGGTAATACTGTGTCGCCGTAACGCTTGCATTGGTGCTTTAACTGTTTTTGTGGCCGACCGGAAGGTTGTAGGCCCGTATTTGTCCTTCTTTGATGCACAATAAAGGTTTTCAAAAAAAAAAACGCTGTCCTAAACTTGCCAGTAGCTGCAGTATTTCAAACTAGTTGCACAACACCAGGGAACAGTTAGTATAAGGGATAGTTCCGCCGAGTTGCTAACAGGACATTCACTAGTGTCTTCCAATCGTGAACTCCTAGAAACACATGCCTCCCATTACTGCAACACATACTACCAACCCATAAACTACCCAAACTCACCAAGGTAGAACATTCACCACCCTAAAATAAACAGCACTGGGGCACTGACCACCCCACAAACACACCACCGTAGGGCACTATCCACCCTAAAAACAAGCACTGGGGTACTTACCACCCCACAAACTGACCTCCATAGGGCACTCACCACCCTAAAATAAACAGACTCTCCACCATAGGGCACTATACACCCTAAAACAAACACTAGGGTACTCACCACCCCACAAATGCACCTCCATAGGGCACTCACCACCCTACAAACAGCCCTGGGGCACTGGCCACCCCACAAACTCACCACCGTAGGGCACTATTGTAGTGTAGTTCCTATATTCCCAATAGGCTCTGCGCGATGGAATAATATAAACAGTAGTGTAGACATAGGACTGAGGTCAACTAGGTCTCTACTGACTATATTATACTTAATTAGTTTTGCCAGCTAGCTCAGAGGTCACTAGAAACTTTCTCGAGTAAACAAGGAGGAGTTTAACTTCCCTGGATAGACAAGAAGGGATTAGCTTCTGACAACCATAAACATGACAACTTTGCTCCCTCAGAATGGAGTGTATCTCTAGAGTCGTGTGAAAACAATAGGCAGCTATTTCACTCAGTCAATCGTGCATACTTAGTTTCACAAGAGTGCAGAGAAATAGAGAGACGGGCGTTTTCAATAAAAGGTGGTATTTTATTGAGCAGTCTTCTTTCTCATGCAAGAGAAATGAATTGCCACAATTGCAATACTTATTATAAAGTAAAGTGCGTACAGTAAAAGGAGTATTATGAAATAATACTGTAAAAGCATTGATATGGTTTCTTAACCATATGATACTTTAAAATAGATAAAATATATACATACATTAAAACATTGACTAACGTACTCAACTGGTGCTTCTAACTACGCCTACCCCGATGTGCCTAACGCTTGGGAAGGAGTAAGTAAGTAGCAGTTTAAGTTAAGTTGGTTAAGTTCGTTTTTTGCCTAGGATCTGAATCAAGAATTCTCTTTAAGGGTTTAGTCAGCTCCGTACCTTAGTAATAGAATGTGGGAGGTCTGGTATCTCTTTCTTCAGGACTCGATCTCCCAGCAACCCGCAAGGGTGACTCGGGAACACCGGAGCTGGAATTTCTCGGCGTGAGAAAAAGTAGCTTCTCCAGCGCGTCAAAGAGGAGGGGCAGCTTCCGTGGGCTCTCGCATCAGCTGGGCTCTCGGGCAAGTAGATAGCCGCTCAGCTCCAAACCACTGTGTGTTTGCTTAAGGCAACTGTTGGTATTTTATACCTGAAAGGTGCCGTGTTTGACGTAAGGTTGGACATAAGACGTCACTAAGAACTAACAGTTCTTGCTGGACTCCAGGAGTTTTTGTTCAAATCAAAACAAAAGCAGGGGGGGATTTCCCGGGCTGCTGGAGGCTTGGTTTGTTTAAAGAATGTGTTGTACTTTCTAGGAGTCTATGGGAGTAGCCGTGCTGTGCTTTGGACTGCATGGGCTATTACTGAATATGGATATGATTCTTATGCCTTTATAAGGATATTATTGATTATAACCGCACAAGGGCATGAATCGGGAATATCGAATTAGGGTCCTAGATAGACATACAACACCCACTCCACGGATTAATGTCCATCATTACTAAAAACGAAGCAATAATAAACATATAACAATGCATGTGTGTTTTCCAACCCACCCCAAAATACATATTTCGCATTTGAAATGGTATATGGTAAATACGCGAAAAATGAGTATTGGTACGGTACGCTTTTCAAGCAGTGTTATCATTCATTTAAATGCATATATATATATATCAGCTGAATGATTTGAAAAAATTACACATGAAATGGCTCTGAATACAGAAAAGAAGGTCGAGACCATTCCATCACATATTTATACAATAATGCTGTATATGGAAAGGGAAGACCACTCGGTCCCCCCGAACGTATGGATGGGTGCCCCGATCCCCCCGGGAAACCATTTTGGGCGGGGGGCGTGGTTCGGCTGGTATGCCCAAAGCAGCGTTGCCGGAGCACGCCCTTCCCGCCCAGAAGGGGTTGTCCTAGACACCCGCCCGGAAGACCGCGCCCAGGGGCGTACCTGAGGAGGGTCCCCGCCCTCCCGCAGACGGATAGAGCGGGAATCCAAGGAAGCGTCCTCTTGTTCCAGTGCTCTGAAGGCTGCACCACTCGTTGCTCGTGAGCCCTCGACGGAACAAGCGGCAATTTTGAAGTGGCAATTTTGAGAACTTGTTCTTTCTTTTTCAGTTTCCGTCGTGTGAAGGATTTAGAACCTGTTGAGCAACTCGAACGGAGTGAACGAAGCCATGGCCAGCAAAAAAGTGGGAAAGAGCTCCGAGTTGGAGAAGGTACTGCGCACTTTGTCGAACCGAATGGCGGTCAGGGACAGAAAACTGGGTAAAGTAGATTCGATCGGTCGGGGCTTGGCAGAGGTAAAAAAGCAGATAGCAGCCCAGAGCAACCTCTCGGGCCGTCCTAAGAAGGTGATAGGTCCGGCCTTGCCGGGAGTCGCCCCTGAGGGCAGGGGGAGGCGTACTAAGAAGAGGGCGATTTCTGGGGAGGGCCCTGTCCCGGAGGTGCCCCCAGCAGCCCCCGTCGCACCGGTGGACACCCCGGTACCGAGTCCAGACGTGGGTTTGCCGATCCCTGTTTTAATAACTCCGGTTGATGATGATCAGATGCCCCCAGAACTGGCCCTTCAGTTAGCGGCAGTATTGCCCTGGCTTAAGAAGAAATCAGGGGGGGCTGTGGCTGCGGGGGATCCGGCCGAAGAAGCCAGATTAATAATCGAGCAGTTACGGCAGTCAAGAGAAGCCGGGACGGCGAATGTTCCTTCTATTCCCCCACAGGTCGCACCGGGAGTGACAACGGTTGGCCGAGGAAAGACAGCAGACACAGCAGTTGAACCCGGTAAGAACCCATTGCCAATGGTGGGGGAGAGTTCAGTGCCTTCGAGGCGCGAAAGGGTGGCCCAGCACATCCCAGCGGCCACAAAGGAAATGATATGGGGAGACAAGTATGTTAATATGTTTTCATTATTGACCGACCATCGTGAGATAGAGAACGCAAAGACCCAGAAAGATTTATGGCACCCCAGCGTATGGCGGGCCAAGATGGCGGAATTTAGGGTCGACGAGACCGTAGCGAACTGGGTGAAGGCCTTCTCTATATTTACGGCAGTAATGGGAGAACGTAAACCTGAAGTGTTGCCCGATCTATCCTGTTACCAGAACAGGATCATGGATTTTTATAACATGTACGGGGGAATGAGTGGAAAGGTTATGATGTGCACTTTCGAAAGTCAAAAGAGTTTGATGTAACTTTAACATGGGATTGCCTCGACACAGTCTCATGGCACAAACAGCTCTTGCCTGGATCGGCAGGTACGTCCTCGCCAGGCGGGAGCGGGTCTGGGTCAGTCCAACAAAGGCCGGCGCAGCCCTTTCGAGCAAGCGCCGGTGGGGAATCACAGCCCAAGACCGGCGGAAATGGGGGCAAGCGCGGGGTTTGTTGGGGCTTCAACAGAGGTAACTGTAACAGGCCCCAGGGAACATGTAGGTTCCGGCATGCTTGTGCGGGCTGTGGGAACTCCTCACACCCGGAAAGCAGCTGTAGGCCCAAGAACGGTGGTTCGGGAGGAAAGGGGGGATCCAAGCAGGACTGAAGAGATGCTTGGGAGGCAATCGTCTTCACCCATTGATGTCATGGCTTTGACCCCCTGGCTGAACAGATACCCTGATCATGTATCCGCCGGGATTTTGAGGAATGGTTTCCTATATGGCTTCAACATCCCGGCGGGGAATTTTCAGGGGAGCCCCTTTTGTAAAAATCAGCAGTCCGTTCAACACAATCCGGCAGTGGCGGCCAAGAAAATTACCAAAGAGGTCAGCTTGGGGCGGGTAGCAGGACCTTTTCAATGCCCGCCAGTGGCGGATTTCGTGTGTTCACCTCTAGGTGTGGTTCCGAAGAAAGACCCAGGGGAGTATAGACTCATTCACAATCTGTCGGCCCCGAGGGGCGCCTCGGTGAATGAAGCCATTGATCCGGATGTCTGTTCAGTTTGGTACGCATCGTTTGACGATGCCGTTGCCCTACTGAATCATCTGGGCCCCGGTGCTCTGTTGGTGAAATCAGACATCAAATCTGCATTCAGGTTTCTCCCGGTACACCCGCGGGCCCAGCGCTTGCTAGGATTTACATTCCAGGGGAAGTATTACATGGATAGATGCATGCCCATGGGCTGCTCAATTTCTTGTGCTTATTTTGAGATGTTCAGCTGTTTTTTAGAATGGGCATTCTCTGAGGCCACAGGGCATAGACAAGTGATGCACTATTTAGACGACTTCCTGTTCTTAGGACCGGCCGGCACTGCGAAATGTGCACAGGCACTGCAGGACTTCTGCATTCTCATGCAGGAATTTGGAGTCCCATTAGCACCAGGTAAGACAGTGGGGCCATCTACTTCACTGGAGTTCCGGGGGATTGAGCTCGATTCAGTGGAGGGATGCTACCGTCTGCCAATGGAGAAGGTGGCCAAGTTCAGGGCTTCCTTAATACAATGCCTGGGCAAGGAAAAAGTGACCCTGCACCAGTTACAACAAACAGTGGGTCAGCTTAACTTTGCCTTGAGAGTAATACCGATGGCTCGCCCCTTCTCACGCTCCATTGCACAAGCTATGGTCGGCCTCAAGGAGGGACACCACCGCACGAGACTGTCGGCAGAGGTTCGCCAGGATATGCGCATTTGGTTGGCATTCCTGGCGGACTTCAACGGTCGAGTGGCGTGGAACAAGCCCCCAGCATCGTCTGACGAACTGGGTTTGTGGACTGACTCAGCCGGGAGCGTGCGATTTGGCGCCATCTTTGGTAACCGATGGTCGGCACAAGTATGGCCGACATGGTGGCACTCCAGTGGCCTAACAGGTAACATTGAGTTCTTGGAGCTGTTTCCCATTTGGGTGGCTCTGTTGGCATGGCCAGATGATTTTAGGGACCGCTCAGTAGTGTTTTGGTCGCACAATATGACAGTGGTCGAGTGCATTAATCAGCAGGCAGCACGCTGCAAGTGGATCTTGAGACTGTTGAAAGAAATTGTTTTACGTTGCATGAGATTGAATGTACAGTTCAGGGCAAAACATGTGCCGGGTGTACTGAATAATGCAGCTGATGCACTCTCTCGCTCACACATGCAGGCTTTCAGGGGCTATCTACCCACAGCGGATCTGGTGGCGGCACCGTTCTGCGAAGCGCTATGGCTGATCGGTGCCACGGATTACAAGACCTTGTGGCAGCCAGCTTAGCGCCCAGGACGAGGAAGGCTTATGAGGGAGCGTTTCGTTCTTACTGCGCCTTTTTAGGCCCGGCAGGGAGACATAGCTGGGGGCAGGAGGAATCCTTCCTGGGGTTCTTAGTAGCGCTGCATAGAGAAGGCCGATCAGCCGCAACTGCCAACAGACATAGGGCGGCCATATCATTCATGGCACAGCTCCACGGCATAAGGGACCCGACGGGTTCCTTTTTAGTCAGGAAGGCGCTTCGCGGCTGGCAACGCCTGGAGGGTCGCAGACAAGATACGAGGCGCCCGATTGGTTTAGAGAGATTGTCTCGGCTTTTAGCAAAGCTGGATGAGACATGCTCCTCCCCTTCCAAAGCAGTTCTGTTCCGGGCAGCTTTCGCCTTGGCATTTCATGGGGCCATGCGGGTAAGCAAGCTCGTGGCGAGGAACAAGAAGGATATGGAGGGAGGCTTATGCAGGGATCATGTTCAAATACGGGGTGATTCGATGCTAATCTCGATAGCCAGGTCCAAGACAGACCAGGAAGCTATGGGGGATAGTGTTGTTGTGCAGCGCGCTCGGGGGAGCCCCACTTGTCCGATAAAGTGTTTAGAGAACTACTTGGCACAGAGGCCGGCAATATGGGGAGGGAGCCTGCTTAGGCACAAGGATGGCACCCCTCTGACGAGATTTCAGTTTCAGAGGGTGCTAGCACTTACAATCGCTGCGGCGGGCATGGACCCGTGCGATTTTGGGACCCACTCATTCAGAATAGGGGCCGCTACTGAGGCTACGGCCCGGGGTCTGGGTGCGGAAGAAGTGAAACAGCTAGGCCGTTGGTCCTCGAACTGTTTCAAGAGGTATGTGCGATTGCACATGTTGTAAAAGACTGATGAAATGCACTCACGCTTGTTGTCTTTTGTTTGAATTACAGTTTCGCAAGCCTGTGACGCGGGGCGGAATCTGGGATCAACCCAACACCAGAGGACCAGAGGACCAGCGGTCGAGGATCACCGACTGGAGAGCAAGTGGTATGGGTCGTGGGCCACTCATACGTGAGGCGCGCCGGGGACGTATTCATGGCAGGTGACGCAATTCACGCATCTGGGAAATACAGGTTCAGAGTGACCTTCCATGGGAAGGGAGGCCTCTGTTTTGACCAATTTCAATCGTTTGTGGAGGGTCTCTTAGGGCGGCAAAGGTCACCGCCATCTATAATCATAGTACACTTGGGGGGCAATGACTTGGTAAGACTGGGAAGACGAGTGTTAGTGGAACACATTTTGTCGGCAGTCAGCTGGTTGGCTAAGAGGCTCCCGGGGTGCATAATCGCCTGGTCCCACATGATCCCCAGGAGAGTTTGGCGGGGGTTTCTCTGTGTCAGCGTTGAACCACTCGGTAAAGAGGGTCAACAATAAAATTGGGAAATTGTTTCGCTCCGGGCATTTGCATAGCATTCCCCATGGGTGTATTCGGGGTGATCACTTTTATTTAAATGATGGGGTTCACCTGTCCAGGGCAGGGAATGATTTACTCATAGGAGACTTCGTAGCATGGCTAAGGGGATTGAGGAGGCATGACCTTTAGGAGGTGTGGGGGGGCCGGATAGTCGGTCAACTATCCGGCCTGTGGCGGTAAGGTCATGATCGGTGAGCAGTAATTTCAAGGTCCCTAGGGGGGGCGCCACCCAGAATGGATGGGAGCGCCCGGGGGGAGGCGGCCATTGGCCCCTCCCACGGGGAGGCGGCACCCACTACAGATGGGTCGCCTAGGGGGAGACGGCCATAGGCCCCTCCCAGGGGGAGACGGCTAGATGCCCCTCCTACGAATTTCCTGGGGGCCGGATATCCGCTCCGGTGGAAGAGAGTGTGGGGAAGGGGGGGAGTCCACGCTGTCCTTCTTACAGATACCTCACACGGGAACTCGGACGACCTCTAAGATGGCGTCGAGTGAAAGGGGGCCCCCACGACAAGGGGAGTTACAGTTGGCAACGAGGGTAAAGTCCTCTGCGCATGCGCCACTCACACCGTGAGGGCGGGAGTTTGGTAGTAGGGATCTGACACCGGTTAAGACCTTGCCGTTGGCCCTTAATGCTAGGATGTACAATTTTATTTTAGAATGTATGCATTTTCAGGATGCTAGACTCGGCTAGGAAACCTTTGTATTAGAGATCTGTTAAGGTTAGCCAAAGAACATGTCTTCATCAAAAATGTAATGAAAGTAAAATTGTACATAATTCATGAAACGTTTTAATTTAATGTTTTAAATTTTGTTTCATATTTTAATAAATACGGCCGGGGGGGGTAACTCCCCCCCGCCTTCCAAAAGCTCAAACTTGTGTCTGTCTCCTCCCCTTGGGGAATCGGTGTTGGGAGGAGGTGGCGGGCATCCCGGCCATATGGAAAGGGAAGACCGCTCGGTCCCCCCGAACGTATGGATGGGTGCCCCGATCCCCCCGGGAAACCATTTTGGGCGGGGGCGTGGTTCGGCTGGTATGCCCAAAGCGGCGTAGCCGGAGCACGCCCTTCCCGCCCAGAAGGGGTTGTCCTAGACACCCGCCCGGAAGACCGCGCCCAGGGGCGTACCTGAGAAGGGTCCCCGCCCTCCCGCAGATGGATAAATAGAGCGGGAATCCAAGGAAGCGTCCTCTTGTTCCAGTGCTCTGAAGGCTGCACCTCTCGTTGCTCGTGAGCCCTCGACGGAACAAGCGGCAATTTTGACCCACCCACCAGCCCCTTCTTGCAATGTTTGTTGAATAAAGTAATTGTTGGTGATAATCGAATGTATTAAAAAGATGCAGTCTCATTCTACAGCATTGATATATGCCTTGATTTGAATAAATGTGTGTAGGCCTTTTTTCCATTGTAGAAGAAGTGAAAGAGTGTTTCATATGATAAAGTCTGTCTTGTGCTTTAGGACTTTTTTCCCTTTGTAGAAATGATAAAGTGGATGAATCATCAAGCTGTGCAGATTAGGCGTAATTTCTCTCCTTAGTAGGTAAAATAACTGTCGTATTTATTTTGGTCGGGCGGTAAGGTCATGATCGGTGAGCAGTAATTTCAAGGTCCCTAGGGGGGGCGCCACCCAGAATGGATGGGAGCGCCCGGGGGAGGCGGCCATTGGCCCCTCCCACGGGGAGGCGGCACCAACTACGGATGGGTCACCTAGGGGGAGACGGCCATAGGCCCCTCCCAGGGGGGAGACAGCTAGATGCCCCTCCTCCGAATTTCCCGGGGGCCGGATATCCGCACCGGCGGAAGAGAGTGTGGGGAAGGGGGGGAGTCCACGCTGTCCTTCTTACAGATACCTCACACGGGAACTCGGACGACCTCTAAGATGGCGTCGAGTGAAAGGGGGCCCCCACGACAAGGGAAGTTACAGTTGGCAACAAGGGTAAAGTCCTCTGCGCATGCGCCACTCACGCCGTGAGGGCGGGAGTTTGGTAGTAGGGATCTGACACCGGTTAAGACCTTGCCGTTGGCCCTTAATGCTAGGATGTACAATTTTATTTTAGAATGTATGCATTTTCAGGATGCTAGACTCGGCTAGGAAACCTTTGTATTAGAGATCTGTTAAGGTTAGCCAAAGAACATGTCTTCATCAAAAATGTAATGAAAGTAAAATTGTACATAATTCATGAAATGTTTTAATTTAATGTTTTAAATTTTGTTTCATATTTTAATAAATACGGCCGGGGGGGTAACTCCCCCCCGCCTTCCAAAAGCTCAAACTTGTGTCTGTCTCCTCCCCTTGGGGAATTGGTGTTGGGAGGGGGTGGCGGGCATCCCGGCCATATGTGCTAGAGGCTGAGGTAAAATATTGTCTCTAGTATCCTAAAAATAGAAGCTCTGTTCTCTAAGAATAGTTCTACTTTAAGCAGAGTACCATGTGCCAAAAAAAGGAAATATTTTTGAAAAATGGAGAAAAAAAAAATTTGCTTCCAGGGAAAAAAATTGTTCCAAATGTTTTCAGTACTTTTGTTTAACAAGACTGAAGGCCGAATTCAGAGTTCAGGGAACGCTGTGTGATCATTGTTTTAACCACATGGATGCTGAGGCTATCCTCCTACTATGCTGAAATTTGTTAAATCCCATTGTTCATTACGAGCTGAGCTCGTCATGAGTGTACGAGAGGTGTACCTCATGACGAGCTGGGCTCGTCATGAGCTTCGAAGGGGTTAAAAGTTATTCGCGTTGACTGGAGAGAACATCATATCAGAGAGACTCGCAAAAAATTGGTTTACGACGTCAGGTGAAAGTTCGACCGAGTTTGAAAATACTGCAACTGTGCAATTTTTGTGCGTGATTGCTATCATCGATGTTTGGATCAGCAATGCTCACAGAAGGTTGTACCTGTATGGTGCTGCTTTCCTCTCGTACCTCACCACCACCTACTCGTAGTGGTGAAGTCTCAACTAATACCGTCATCAGAATAGGTAGCCGCTGGGGACAACACGTTGCATGAGTCGTTACCGGACAAAGCAAAGTGTCGATATCCTTTGGTACTGCTGATGGTAGTGTAAGACAGACATCCAACTTGCATTCTTCTCCGCTTAGCAGACATCGAAGCACAGGTAAAACACAATCCTGCCAGATTGGTCTGAATGAAAGAAACCAGGTTGCACTTAGATCTCTTAGCCGGGCCAATCCGAGGACCTTAGTGATACGGTCTCGGTATCGTATTGCTAGGATCGTTTCTTCCCTCTTTGCAGGAGTCTTGTCTGTGGATTGGCTTGCCATATCGGAGCAGAAGGAACAAAAATAAAATTCTTGCCACGAGTCCCAAGATTAAAGGTAGGCCGCCAAAGACAGAATGGACAAAATTCGGGTATATGCCCAGAACTGTTTCAAAGGGTGCTAACAGTCCCGAAAAAATTGTCTTAAATACCTGTGCGATGCCACTGGTATCAGACATGTTTAAGATTTGGCTTAACATTTCTACGAAATGCACGGGGCAATAATTTGTCGATAAAAGGGAATGTATCTCTGCCGATGTCCTTGCCACTTGCAGATCATACATTTCTTTGGATGACGGTAAAGGCACAGTTGTCTGTAAAAGAATAGACTTCATTCTGCTTAACCCCTTCCCTGCTGGCCGGTTTCCGCCCCTGTGCGGTAAACAAACGAACAGGGGCGGGCCATGACGAACCCCAGCCGTCATCAGCACACGAGCACCGTAGTGCATGACGGCTGGGGTTCATCACCAGCATGGAAGGGGTTAAAGTATCAATTCGAATAGAAGAGATATTCAAGGAAGGCCATAACGCAGCCCCCATATCTGGGTTGCTGTGTGGATACAATACTTGCATACAGCAAACGGCCCTGGAAGTTACGGTCACGAGATAGGCTTTTCCTGGCACCATTCCACAACAGCTGTGGTCACTTATTAAAATGTAACTCCTGTTACTAAGCTGTCTAAAAAATGGCTCTATCTGTTTTGCAGTTGTGCCATGCAGGTGACATGAAAGGTTATTTGAGGACCCTTTGCAGGCTCCATGCAAGCTAATACCTTGACACAGAAGTGTACCGTTTAGTGATTTTTTGCAATTGTTACCACTAAGGAATACATCCTTTTTCCCTTCACTATAACATTTATGTGTATAAGGTAAATCCCAGGTTGATTTGATGTATCCTTTACCCAACATTTCATACTGGCCCGCAGGTATATACTCTTGGCAGTATTTAACCTGGAAAGTTATCGGAATTGAAATTGTTCCGTGTATTATCCATTCAATGACAGGTCTTTCTGACATTGTCAATGGTAATCTCTCAAGTTTTTCAATGCTCAGAATCGTATAGTCTGCTCCTTTTTGTGCCAAACTGATTTGTTTATCAGTAAGGTTAAAGATACCGAATAATGATGTTGTGTTGATTAAACGCCATGGTACATAGCCTGAACGCAGATTTTGCAAATCCAGCCAAGCTGTACAATAGAACGTAATTGGGACTGACCATGTTGTAACATTAGTAAGTCCTGCTCTATTATATCAATAGCAGATGATACAATGCTGTCCAGTGAATATATTCTGGAGGACAGAGTCATTAACCCATTGTCCACTACAGAAAGTGATTTTTCCAAATTTATACAATCAATTTCTCGTATTTTTTCTGCTGTTTCAATTTGCATTACTTTCCAAGCTTCGTTGTATGCAGCGTATATACCGGCCGCTATGAAACGTTTTTGACGCTGTTTGCGTGGTCCCAGTATGAAATCACGCAAGTCAGCACCATCTTTAAGTAAAGTCGAGTGTTGCTTAATTTCAGCCAGTGTGGATTTCTGTAGCCACTCAAGGCATAGTTTCCCTACACTGTATGTTGTAACTATCCCTGGATGTTGTCTCTGGGAGTATCTTGGGTCTGGCCTGGTCATTTTGAACCCCTGTGTTTTGTTCAGGAATCTATCTTGACAGTTATTTGTGTCTGTGGGCCAGATCAACCACTTTTTCCAATCAGGATGTGTTCTGTTTTGGTGTAAAAAATGGGATTCGTCTATCTCCACATCCGTAGTGGTATTACTATCAATTATGGGTTTCAGAATAGACGGTGTATTTAAGTCTTTTATCTTAGCTAAGCCAAGACAAGTAGTTTGTTGAATTGTCTCATTCAAAAATATCATTTGTTCTGGGATCATGCAGGCCCTAAATAATGCTTCTAGGCCTTGTACTTGCCAATCTGTGGTACCCCAGATCGTTTTTGTTTCAATGTTGTTTTTCCAAAATTCGAAACCAAATGTAGATATTTTGTCATAACGTTTTTCAGAATAAATCAATTTAGTATTTGTCAACATTGTTTTCATTCCTGTCCTATTTAACATTTTAAAATAAAACGTTTTTGGATCACTGTTGTTAAACCCTGAGAAGTACTGGAATTTCTCATAAAATGTTTTTGAGATGCCTTTTGGCGGTGGTGGACAGTGTTCCCATTGGTTATAAGATAAAACATTTCTAGGCTGTGCAGTTTTATGCAAATAGTGATCACCAAAGTGGTTATAACAGTATAACTCTTCATATTTCGATGCACCCTGTAAGTAATCATGTTCAGTACATTTTGCTGACATTACTAAATCTGACATCATATTATTAATGTTCTCAAAGTCCCAATCATCAGAGAAAGTACTCGGTGTCACAAAGTCACTTAATGAAACCTTGAACTGGTGCGGATATTTCAAGAGCTCAACCGGGCCAAAAATGTCAAAATCAGTTCTGTCCCATGCTACCCCACCGGGTATTGGATTGGCTGTGATGTTCACTGATGACAGTTCTCTTTTCTCGATGTGAGAGGAAGTGTGAGGCATTAGGACCAAGTTGATGTTCTGGCTTGCTGTGTCCATTGTACTATATTTTTCATCAATGAATTTTCCCAAACATAGAACCATGATGAGCCAAAGCAGGAGAAAAAGTACACCTAACACAATCCAAAATTCAATCCATGGTGAAATCAGATATGTTTCTTTTAGTTGGTGAAAAAGTTCAATTACTTTGTCTTTGAAAGTTTTTGTTGCTGGCCTTTCTTCATGCTCGCATGGATCTTCAGAAAAGTCATCGAAATTGATGAAGTAGCCAGATGCAGTTCAGTCAATTGTTGGAATTTTTTCCTGCCTTTCATTTGCTTTTGTATTTTTCTTTGTTTCATTGGCATAGTCAGAGGCACATCATTGTAGACTGGTGTTTCTTGACGAACTGTTGCAATTTGGGTTTCAAGAGGCACAAGTTCCATGGCATTATTGCATAGTCCTTTTTTATTCACTGCAGGTTTATCAAATGTGATTAGTCTCTCAGTTTGAACCTCTTGGATTGTAGCAAATTTCGGTATTCTGCATTTCTTGGGAGTCCACTGGGCCTACTACTTATTATTGGCCACATGATTGTGGTTTTACCAGGTCGATGGATACAACTCTGTTCTCCTTTTTACCAGCAAGGGGCGGTAGTTCAACTGATCTTGTTCCGTTGACAGCTAAGACAGGTACTGCTTTTCTGTAAGAAGCCCCAAATTCCTTCTTCATCGTGATCTTTTCTCTGACCAGATCCCCAATCTTTGGAATCCAGACAGGTCTTGCTGGGACAGGTGGTTTTTCTTCAGTGGTTGTCGGCTGTTGTTTCAATTTTATGTTACTCAGGCTTTTTCTTGTTTCATTTAAATCCTGCAAAACAGCCAAACGGTCTTTGATATCAAAGGCTTTTTCTTCTACCACTGAAGCTTGACTATCAAGATCCTGAATGTGCATTCTAGTACCGAACAATAGTTCGTATGGAGTGAAACCTTTTAGAGAATTTCTTGGCAGATTGTTAAGACTACGTTGGACACTTGTTAAATGTTTGACCCACCCATCACCCGAACCTAATACCCTCGCTGTTATAGATTGCTTTATGTCCCGTTTTTTTCTTTCCACTACCGCATTTCCCTCAGGATGGAAGGGAGAAGAGTACCGCAATGCAATGCCCATGCTGGCCATGGCCTCCTAAAAGCCCTAGAGCTAAACGCAGGACCCTGGTCAGAATGTAGCATGCCAATTGCGTATGTGCCGATAAAGACTCACAAATCTTTTATAACAGTTCTTGCGTCAGCCGAGCGCTGGTGTCTACATTTTAAGTGAATCTAGTCTTAATAATTATTGGGACGCAGTTCTCCTGCTGGATTTCTGCGTATAGATCGCCTGATGCTTTCTTATAAAGGTGTTCTGGCAATTGTCTGGTCCGGTTCACAACTGCGATCTCTGTTGCAGTCTGGACAATCCATTGCAAATTTGTAAATTTGCACGCTCATTCCCGGCCACCAGTACTCTGATTGTAATTCTATTAAAGATGTCAAGATCTGTTGGTGCCTCGGACCCAGTCCCATGTGTGCGTCTTCAATCAAGAAGACTCTCCTGTTCGTGTTTGGAATTACTCTATCCCCCACTCCAGGGATTTGAGCAAAAGGAACGGAGTTTGCATCAATTATGTATTAATTACTGAGTAGATAGTTGAGAGGTAATGCTGCATAATCGCCTTTTAATGAGGCTTTTACTGCCAGCATGGTTTCTCCGTCTATGTGTTTTTCTGAATGCTTTTTTGTGGCTACGGAAGCCGGTTGAACCGCTTCTGCTGTGTCTCTGTTAGCCAATGAATTCCCTGCAACATGAACGCCATCACGTTGATAACTCAGTGTATACATCACGTGAGTCTTTTGTACTTCTTTCTGTAAAAGAACTACTTGTTCGCAAAGCTGTTTATGCTTTATTGTGGCACCTGTGTCATCTCTGTAACCATTTTGAATCCATGTCTGCAAGTTTTTATTGTAAGACTGGACGCAGTAATGCAAATCGCACACTATCAGTGTGGGGAATTCGCGATTGGCATTTTCAAGCGCCATCTTCAAAGATCTTATTTCAGCTCGTTCAGCTGAACAGTTTCTGAGTGATTCAGTTTTGGTAATCATAGGTCTGAATTTACCAGAGCGCCAGCGACCTTTAACAATCGCGCACGCTGCATTGTAGGATTTTTTATCTACATCGTAGTGTTGTGTGAATCTGTCCATACAGATTACGCAGGTATATTGTTCGAGAGGCAGAATTTCGATTGGTAGAGGACATTCTTGTTCGTATTCTAGATCATCTAGTTTTTTCAGTTTCGGGATCAAATTAGTATTTCACGTCTTCTGTAGCAAGAGAATTTTCCCATTGTGTCCATTTTGGATTTAATGCCACCGTTTTTACATTGACTGGACTTGTTAACGCCTCAAGGGCTGATTCTGCTGTATAAACAGTTATTCTATTGCCTTGGGCTAGGGCTCTTTCTTTTGCTACAACAGCTTGAACTGCTAATAGAATTTTTTCAGTTGAACTGAATTTCATTTCAGCTTGTGTGTACAAGTGAGATTTGTATGCTATTGGTACAGTTTCTCCCTCATTAGAGGTCAGGTACGTGAATCTGCATCTTCCTGGGATGACTCGGATTACAAGGTTTCGTACGTTTTCACGTGTTTGCAATTTTGTTTTAGTTAACATGTCTGTTTGTAGTGATCTTAACATTTCTGTGTGTTTCTGAGTCCAATTTATTGGTTTGAAATCAGGTCTTATTAATTCATAGAGCGGTTTAACTCTCTCTGCATAATTTAGTATGTATGTTCTTCCGAAATTCAGGAAACCTAGTATTGATTGTAAATTCTTCAGCGTTTTCGGTGCTTGGAGTACAGCACATTTCTCCAAATAATTGTCTGCTAGGCTCTTGCCTTCACTTGATAATTCGTATCCTAAAAACAGGACAGTTAGATGGGCAATTTGTGACTTTTTAAAGTTGAATTTGTAACCCTCTGAAGTGAACCCAAGTATTATGGTGTTCACTCTTTTCAAGTGAGTCTCCAGGTCATCATCTGTGGGATAGATGTCATCGACATATGATAATGCCTCATCGTCGTATATTTGTAGTAACTCTGTTACCCTTGCTGAGAATAATCCTGGGCTATTCTTGAATCCCTGTGGGAGTCGACAGAAGTGTTTTTGTTACCCCATTATTGAGAACAAAACATTGCACCTGCTTTCAGGTGCAATGTTTTGACAAAAGAATCCATTAGAGATATCTAATGTCGTTTTATATTTTTTGCGCACAATGTTATTCATTAGTGCTGCACTGTGTGAGTTTTGTACTGCAAATGTTTTGCAACAGGAGTTTAGGTGTCTGTAGTCCAAAACTAGACAAAATGAATTGTCTGGCTTGGAGACAGGAAACAAAGGATTGTTCATTTGTGAGGTGCATGTTTCAATCACCCCTTGATATTCAAGTTGATCTAAAATCTCCTTAACTTGCTTTTTAGCTTCTTGTTTAACTGGGTACTGTCTTTGTGCAGTCGGTTGATTTTTTAACTGGATTTTGTGGTGAGGTGAATCCTCATCCCATCCTACATGATTTTTATATAATGCAGGAGCTTGGGCTACTGCCCACTTTCTTGCAAGTGTATATTTGTTATGAATTGGAATATTATTAGAGAAGGCAGGCATAATTATTTCTTCGCCATGAGGGCACTCCCTGACAAACTTTAGTGGCCAGTCTTTTTCAGCTAACAGGATGTCATAGCCTTTAGAAAGTTTCTCCCACAAGAGACCTTTTATTTTCCTAGTTTAATCTCCCTCTAAACGTAATGTTATTTCATATAGTTTATGGGGCACACTGACTCGTGTGTCTGCAGTCTCCACCTGAATGTATTCATTTGTGTCCACTGTCTCCAGAAGATTCATCAGGATCTTGCAAACTATGCTCACTTCTGCTGCGCTGTCTAGCATTGTCTGGGCCCACTCTCCGTTTTTCAGTTGTGTCCTCAGTATCCTCGGCATGTTTAATTTTAATACTTGCTACCTTCTTTCTTGGATATTGTAATTTTGTTACTTTGATGAGCAGGTTCCTTGTCTTTGGACTTGACGTGCTCTTCTCTGTGTTCTGACCGTCCTCTTCTTTCCGATTTCTGTGAGGAAGATCGAGAAAGATTGAGTGAGAAGGATCGAGAGGGACGTGTATCAATATCTTGATATCTATCAGGTTTTCTCAATGTATCCCTATCTCTAAGGTTGTATTTGTTTTCAGAGAGCTCCCTTTGGGGAGACTTGTTTCCTCGGTCTGGAGATTTTTCTCTCCGTTGAGGAGACCTTCCTCTGGACTGGAATCGTTTTTCCCTGGGAGTGGACTGTTTTTTAGCCTCCCAGCTCTTTTTTGGAGTATTCAGATTATTTTTAATAAAGGTTTTTTTTTTAGTATTTTCAGTTAGTTGGGGTTTTACCGGTTTCCCACCCAAACTATCTCTTCCTAGTTCTTCATAGGATTTTTCTATGATTCTGGCAAGTTCAAATGGTTGTTCTGCTATATCTGTTTCTTTCAATTTTAGCAGGTACGTTATATCGTCCATTGCCAATTGAACTAATTCTCTATATGCCTTTGTTAATTCTTTTAGTTTAACTAGGAGCTCTTCGTTTGACATTTTTTCAATGTCAGGATGTGTTGCGTAATTCGCTAGAACCGGTCCCGTGGCTCCTGGTCTACCTAGTAGACCGTGCCTGGTGATGTGATTGTGATGTTTTAGGGCGCCTTTAAACCAGAGCAGGTGCTCTTGGTAATTTAGTGGGATTTCAACGTCCTCAAAAGCAGTGTACACATCCGGAGGTTCCTCTATTTTGTAATAGTGGAATTCTTTTGTTACAGTGTTTGCTGCTGGAAAGTGTATCCATGAATAGAATATCTCTTTCTGCCGATATTCATGGGCTCTACCACGAATATGACTGTACCACCTCGTGATGTCAGTCCATTTTCTATAAGTTTAAGAGTTATAGTTCTTCTTATGTTGACCGGAATGAGTATAGCACTCGGGTCATTTTCTTGGATGGTTGTGTCATCCGCTATCAGTTGAGCTGCTATTCTAGCCTGCTCCCTTTCGTCTTCACTTTCTCCCATTTTACTGACAGAACGTTTTGTTGCAGATCAAGTTTCAAGGAAACAAAGATTAGGTGCACAATATTTTGGAACACTGTATCCTTCAACGTTGACTAAACCAAAAACTAATACATAGGATTCTTATCCTACTAAGTTCCGGCGGATATTAACCTTTTACCCACTCCAGACGTCTTTTGGAGTTTTTAACGGAAAAGTGTTCTGTGTGAAAAAGCACGACTGAGTTACTCTAGTGTCTTGCGTTAGATTATCGCCTTACCAAACATTGGGCGCCATGTAGTGTAGTTCCTATATTCCCAATAGGCTTGGCGCATTGGAATAATATAAACAGTAGTGTAGACGTAGGACTAAGGCAACTAGGTCTCTACTGACTATATTAGACTTAATTAGTTTTGCCAGCTAGCTCAGAGGTCACTAGAAACTTTCACGAGTAAACAAGGAGGAGTTTAACTCCCCTGGATAGACAAGAAGGGATTAGCTTCTGACAACCATAAATATGACAACTTTGCTCCCTCAGAATAGAGTGTATCTCTAGAGTCGTGTGAAAACAATAGGTAGCTATTTCACTCAGTCAATCGTGCATACTTAGTTTCACCAGAGTGCAGAGAAATAGAGAGACGGGCGTTTTCAATAAAAGGTGGTATTTTATTGAGCAGTCTTCTTTCTCATGCAAGAGAAATGAATTGCCAAAATTGCAATACTTATTATAAAGTAAAGTGCGTACAGTAAAAGGAGTATTATGAAATAATACTGTAAAAGCATTGATATGGTTTCTTAGCCATATGATACTTTAAAATAGATAAAATATACACATACATAAAAACATTGACTAACGTACTCAACTGGTGCTTCTAACTACGCCTACCCCGATGTACCTGACCTAAGCCTAACACTTGGGAAGGAGTAAGTAAATAGCAGTTTAAGTTAAGTTGGTTAAGTTGGTTTTTTGCCAAGGATCTGAATCAAGAATTCTCTTTAAGGGTTTAGTCAGCTCCGTACCTTAGCAATGGAATGTGGGAGGTCTGGTATCTCTTTTTCAGGACTCGATCTCCCAGCAACCCGCAAGGGTGACTCGAGAACACCGGAGCTGGATTTTCTCGGCGTGAGAAAAAGTAGCTTCTCCAGCGCGTCAAAGAGGAGGGGCGGCTTCCGTGGGCTCTCGCATCAGCTGGGCTCTCGGGCAAGTAGATAGCCGCTCTGCTCCAAACCACCGTGTGTTTGCTTAAGGCAACTGTTGGTATTTTATACCTAGAAGGTGCCGGGTTTGACGTAAGGTTGGACATAAGACGTCACTAAGAACTAACAGTTCTTGCTGGACTCCAGGAGTTCTTGTTCAAATCAAAACAAAAGCAGGGGGGGATTTCCCGGGCTGCTGGAGGCTTGGTTTGTTTAAAGAATGCGTTGTACTTTCTAGGAGTCTACGGGAGTAGCCGTGCTGTGCTTTGGACTGCATGGGCTATTACTGAATATGGATATGATTCTTATGCCTTTATAAGGATATTATTGATTATAACCGCACAAGGCATGAATCGGGAATATCAAATTAGGGTCCTAGATACAAATACAACACTATCCACCCTAAAAACAAGCACTGGGGTACTCACCACCCTCAAACTGACTTCATAGGGCACTCACCACCCTAAAATAAACAACACTGGGACACATAATATCAACCCACAAACTCACCACCGTAGAGCACTATCCACCCTAAAAACAAACACTAGGGTACTTACCACCCCACAAACTCACCTCCATAGGGCACTTACCACCCTAAAATAACAGCACCAGGGCAGTGACCAGCCCAGAAACTCACCTCCGTAGGGCACTAACCATCCTAACCAACCCCTCCAAAAAAAACAGCACTGGGAAACTCTCCATCCCACCAACTCACTACCGTAGGGCACTCACCACCCTAAAATAAAGTGCATTGGCCACAAACCACCCCAGGAACTAACAAATAACCTCGGAACAGGATACACCACCACCAAAACCTCCCCTAAGATGACTGCACAGTGCAATATACACTGATACATACCTTAGACACAAACCATGACCAAGAACCCACACCCACTTACACACAACGAGACAAACATTACATTGACCAGCAATATAATGTAAGAGAAAGTCTCTTGTACCAAAGACCAGTCTCTCACCAGGGGTCTCCAATGAAGTAAAAATCTCTTTCCTTGAACATCCTAAAGTACTCAGCACTGGGGCACTTACTACCCTACACACTCATCACCATTCGCAAAAGAGAAACTGATGTACCAGCAAATCAACACAACTGACCACCCTGCAACCACCCAAAAATAACCTTTACATGGGCACACACTATCTTGCACATGCCAAAAATTCTTGACCGCCGGTGAGCGATCTCTCACCCGATATCTCTTCAGAAGGTTCATGCACAGCTTCACGGGAAATTGAAAAGTCATACCAATCTCTTGAACTGGTGATTTTACTCCTTGTAAGTTTTTTATTTTCCTCCTTCCAAATCTCTACAGCTTTATTTTGTGCTAAATTGCTGATTGGAACACAGCTGACCAATGGGCTCCCGTTTTGCAATTGAATAGCAGCCAACCAATCAGGTATTATTTTGCAGATTTGTTCCTCCTTCTTCTATTTTTACTTCCTCAATGTTACTCTGAAGGTGAACAGACACTGATGCGCCCTAAAATGTAAGTATTCCTGTTTTGGCTTAATCTCTTTTCGATTAAATCGCCCAAATTGTAGTTAACCCGATGCCTCACTCGTCACAGAACTTAATAGTACTAATCACAGATTCTCTGTCAATTGCCACGCTACGTGTACTTTCCTTCCATTCAGCTCACACGCTGTGTTAAATGATATCGGAACCAATGACACGAGCTTCCTACTGTCCGCGCTCCCTCACACGGCAATTACTTCAATAGCTCGAGCCCCTTATCTTCACTTCACTGCTCACGCGATTTCCACGTCTGAGCATGCGAAAGAATGTTGTAGCTTGACAACGCGCCTGACTACACGTGCTCTGTTTCCTTTTGAACCTGTTTCCTTTTAAGATGCACAAGCCCGCTCGATCTCGAGCCTTTTCTTATGCTTTACTGCTCGCGCTGTGTTTACATTTGAACAGCCGGCAGATCGCTTCGTTCCTCGCCGAGTCTGCACATTTACACTGTTGGCTGACAGTTTAATTGCTTCAACAATACTACACAGATATTTGACACTGTTCGCGCTGTGTTTTTAGGCAGATCTCTTCACTCCACCAAAGCGTGCTCATAAACAAACTCAACTGACAGTTTAATTACTTCAAAAAAATGTCAAGTTTATCGCTTCGCCTTACAATCTCTGCTGTCTATTTCCAAAATCAATCGACATTTAAAGTGTCTTCACAAATTCTTCCTCGCTCACTTTTGCCTCAAGCTGCTGTAAATACATCTCCATAAGCCTATTACTTCAACATCAAATTTGTAGAATTTCAAAATGGAAACAGTCTTGTCATACTATTTATCCTTCGCACAATTTGCTTTTTAAAATGGCTGTATAGCACAGCTGTCACCATAAATCTGCTACTACCAGACCGAAAGTATTGTTTATTCTGTTTCTCACGTGAAATATGCCTCGCGCTTTAATCCTTGCGCCGTTTTTTCTTTCAATTAGAAAGCTTGAGCTCTTCTTCTAGTTTCACTGCGGGCAACATGTTTACTTTTGAATTGAAGGCTCGAGCTTGCCTTCGCGCTTCACTGCAGGAATAGTGTTCACTTTTGATTATAGGCTCGAGCTGCCTTTCACATTTGCCTGCTCGTGCTATGTTTAACTTTGAAAATAAAATGCTGTTTAACCCCCTCCATGCTGCCGTCGGCCATTGGCCGACGGCAGCACTACCTCCCCAGTGCTGCCGTCGGGCAATGGCCGACGCGGCCCCGCCCGTTTTGCGGAAGTGCCGCACTGCCGCAAAATCGTGGCAGCATGGAAGGGGTTAAACAAAATTAACTTGCAGCTGTTCAGAGATTATTTAGATAATAATACTTTAACAATTGTGGAGACAGTTCCTTGGATATGTCAACTAATCCGAGATTTAAGCCTTTTACTTGACATTTACTTTACACACGATGCTTGAAGTGTATAACCTCTGCCTTTCAACAAGTTCACTCACACAGTTCTGCTTAATATTTTCTAAAATTGCTCGCGCAGCTTTTAAAAAAAAAACAAATGGCATGACAGTTGGGCTGTCAACCATTGCGCAGAGAAAATAAAATTAATCAAGTCTTTAAAATTGTAGTTCCCAACCCGGGCTCTCCGCGAATCCACGAATCAACTGTGTGCTGCTTCTCTCAAATTGTAACTGGCTCGTGAGCAAATAAATGACTTGTTTGGGTGCACCTCTCCGCAAATCCAATTTCCACAAAAGATAAAACAAAAGGCTACTCAGCAGCTGCTTTTTCACAAGGACACGACAAACAGCGTGGGAGCAGGCTCTTATCTCTCGTTGTGCACATCCAGGATTCTCTCCCCTTTAGAGACAAAGCACAGCTGTCGCCATAAATGAGCTTCCTAAATTTTTCATGCAGGGTCAAGAACAGAGCGCACACTCTCACAAATCATGGAGGCAAAAAAAAAATGCTATAGGTTCCCAGCACACCGCAAGCAAAGAGGAAACTCTTTAAAACTCTTGCCAAAACTGTCCAAATTCAACAGAAAGAACTCACACACCCTGGGCTTGCAGGCTGTCTCGTAATGCATTTCGTAGTCCAGTCTGCAGCTGATGAGGGCCTGTGTCACTGTTCTTCTTGTTTCGGTCCACTTGTGGATCCTGCGGAGCATGCAGAGGGTGTTGTAACAGGAGGAAGAGACGGCGTTGACCTGCTTAGACATGTAGAGGGAGGAGTCGAGGATAAATCCTAGATTGCGTGCATGGTCGGTGTGTGTTGGTGCTGTTCCCAGTGTGGTCGGCCACCAGGAGTCATCCCAGGCTGAGGTGGTGGATCGGAGGATGAGGACCTCCGTATTGTCCGAGTTCAGCTTCAGACGGCTGCTCCTCATCCAGTCGGCAACGGCCTTCATTCCCTCGTGGAGGTTGGTTTTGGCGGTATGTGGGTCCTTGGTGAGGGAGAGGAAGAGCTGGGTGACGTTGGCGTAGGAGATGATGTTGAGGTTGTGATGGCGGGTCACTAGTGCGAAGGGGGCCATGTAGACGTTGAAGAGCATCGGGCTTAGGGATGAGCCCTGGGGGACGCCGCAGATGATTATGGTGGCTTCGGATCCAAAGGGTTGGAGGCGGACGCTCTGGGTTCTGCCGGTGAGGAAGGACGTGGTCCAGTCAAGGGCCTTCCCTACGATTCCGGCTTCTAAGAGGCGTGTCTTTAGAGTGCGATTGCAGACCGTGCCGAAGGCAACCGACAGGTCCAGGAGGATAAGGGCTGATGTTTCGCCGTTGTCTAGTTGGCGCCTGATGTCATCTGTGGCGGTGATGAGGGCTGTCTTGGTGCTGTGGTTTCGTCTGAATCCGGACTGGGATGGGTCCAGGATGTTGTTGCTTTCCAGGTGGTTGGTCAGTTGCATGTTGACAATTTTCTCGATGACTTTAGTTGGGAATGGGAGCAGGTAGATGGGCCGGAAGTTCTTGAGTTCCTTGGGGTCTGCTTTGGGCTTCTTGAGGAGGGCGTTGATTTCGGCGTGCTTCCAGCTTTCCGGGAATGTCGCTTATTTCGAAGGAGATGTTGATAACCTTCCGAAGTTGGGGTGCAATGGCAGCGTCTGCTTTGTTGAATACGTGGTGTGGGCATGAGTCAGACGGAGATCCTGAGTGGATGGATGGAGGTCTGTCCAGTGTGCTGGGGCTGCGGCTGGCTCTAAAGGGGGCGTGGGAAGGAGGAAAAAAAAAATAACAAAAAAACCAAAACGGATGGAGTTCATGACCTTGCATGTCTCGTCATCGTTGACGTTGGACCAGGAGGTCAGGTGGTTGGCGCTGGTGGTGTTCAGAGGGGAGGTGGGGTCTGGCATAGTCGGGCGGTTGTGGTGTTGAAGCTGTCGTGGATGTCAGGGATCTGTGGTGGAAGAAGATGGCCAGTAAGTCGCACAGTTCTTGTGAGGGCGGGATGTCGTTGGCATTGGCGCTGGGGTTGGAGAGTTCTTTTACGATAGTGAAGAGCTCTTTGCTGTCGTGTGCATTGATATTCAAGCGGTCTTTGAAGGAGGATCTCTTGGCTAATCTGATGAGGTGGTGATGTCTGTGGGTAGCGTCCTTGTTGGCTGTGTGGATGTCTGGTGTGTGTTCATGGAGCCATGTCTTCTCCAGTTTTTGGCATGCACGTTTGGAGGACTGGAGTTCATTGGTGAACCAAGAGGCTCTCTTGCTGGTGTGGATATTGGGGGCTCTCTTGAGCGGGGCGAGGGTGTTGGCGCAGTTGTCGATCCACTGTCTGAGGTTGAGGGCTGCGGCGTCAGAGTTGGTGGGGTCGGTGGGTGGGTTCTTGAAGAGGGAGGTGAGTAGCTGGTCTTCGGTGACTTTGCTTCAGCAGCACCGCGGCAGCTGTTGAGTGCAGTGGTGCGTGGTTGGTTTCTTGAAGGTGAAGTGGATGCAGCGGTGGTCGGTCGAGTGGAGTTCGGTTGTGTGATTGAAGGCAACATGGGAGCCTGTGGAGAAGATAGGGTCAAGATGGGTGGCCTGCGGTGTGGGTGGTTGTGGTGACGAGTTGTCTGAGGCCGAGGCTGGTGAGGTTGTCGATCAGGGTGGCAGAGTTGGCGTCGTTGTTGTTCTCGAGGTGGAAGTTCAGGTCCCCGAGGAGGATGTAGTCCGTGGAGGCGAGTGCGTGGGTGCTGGCGTGGTCGGCGATGGAGTTGCTGAACTGAGCCCAGGGTCCGGGGGATCTGTAGATGAGTGTTCCTCTGAGGGTGGGGTTCAGGTCGGTGTGTATCCGGAAGTACAGATGTTTGGCGGTGTTGAGGGTGTCGTCTGCGTGGGTGGCGAACTTGAGGGTGGAGTTGTGGACGATGGCTATTCCTCCTCCGATTCCGTTGACGCGATCCCTGCGGGTGATCTTGTAGCCGTCCGGGATGGCTATGGCGATATCAGGCGCTGAGGAGTCATTCCACCAGGTCTTGGTCAGGAAGGCCACGTCTGGGGCGGAAGTGACGAGCAGATCCCAGAGCTCGACGGCGTGTTTGCGTGCGGAGCCAGTGTGGAGGAGTATGTAGCGGAGGTGGTTGGGCCCGGTCCTCCGAGGTTTGGTGGTTCTGTCGCAGGTGAAGCTGCAGGTGTGGCAGGAGAAGGGTCCGTGGGTCTGTTTCGGGCGGCCTGGAAGCAGGCGTGGTTTTGGCCGGCGTTGAGTGTGTAGAGGGTGCTGGCGTCGTAGTGGAGTCTGATGTTGTGGCTTTCTTAGGGCCCATGGGTTCTGGCGCTTGGAGCGGTCCAGGCGCAGACGGTTGCAGATGGGCTTGCTTTAGGTGCGCCTCTTGGCCTGCATAAGAGGAGGCTTGGGCGGGAGGGGCACCAGGAAGCGGCAATCAGCGGGTCTACAGGCGGCGAGTGGCGGTGTGGGAGCGACCTGCCTGCAAGCAGGGTCAAAGGTGGTTCCCGATCACCGTCGCTCAGCCTGTATTTAGATGAGGCTTGGGAGGGAGGAGCAGCTGGGAGGCGGGGGGGCAGGGCCGCAGGGAGGCAGCGGCGGGAAGGCCGGGTAGGGAGCGGTGGGGAAGGCAGCGGCAGAAGGGGCACCAGGAAGCGGCAATCAGCGAGTCTGCAGGCGGCGGGTGGCGGTGTGGGGCAACCTGCCTGCAGACTCGCTATACCTATACCGAAAAAAGAAAAGACATAATTTGCATATGTTATTATGTTCAACGTTGTCAACATTGGGTCACCATCTTCACGTGGTCCCCCCTGGATCCACTGTAGTGATGGTGTCGGGGTGTCACCCACATTCCAATACTGTATATCAACAACTTGCTGCTGTGGTTAAATCATACGAATTTCACTTTTTTGCCACATCTTATACACTTTAGTGGCTTTCTCAAGAGCTATTAGTAGTGAATGCATGCATTATTTCATCCACAACAAACTTCCACTCATCCCATCGGTATATCTCACTACATTCACTCACATCATGAATAAGTAATTACGGTATTCTTGAAACACACCCCAACTGCTTAAATCTCCTTATAATCAAGGCAGCCTAGGCCTACCAGACTTCAAAACCTATTTCTGGGCTGCTTTTGCTGGGCGTTTTCGCAGCCTTCTTGGGATTGACCAGAAATATTCCCTTTACCGGCTGATTCTAGGAGATAATAGCCAATTATTTTTATATCGCACCTACGACCCAAATTACTTCAAGCATGTCAGATTTAAGACAGTAAGGGACAGTATTTATATATAGCGGGCTATGGCTGTCGGAGGTAAATCATTAGTACACAATAAGCTCGCATTGTGGGGGAACACTATGTTTCCTGATGTGTTCCATGAACATGCTGGTAAATCCTGGCCCAGGTATGGGATTACATGTCTAGGGGATCTGTACGATGTGAGTGGATTCAAGTCATTTGAGGCTCTACGACTCTATTACAAACTACCCGTTCACTTTTTCTTTAACCCTTTCGCTGCGGCGGCAATTCCGCCGCAGCGCTAAGGGGCGGGGGGGGCCACGCGGCGCTTCGACGCTGGTGACGGAACCGCTCCGTCACGCCCCTCGGGTGGGCTGTGCTTGTGACGGAGCTGCTCCGTCACGGCCCCACCTGCTCAATAGAACGCCCCGCACAGGCGCGAAATCAGCGCCGAGCAGGCGCGGCGAGCGGGCCGTGACGGAACCGCTCCGTCACCAGCACAGCCAACCCGAGGGACGTGACGGAGCGGTTCCGTCACCAGCGTGGGAGTGTTTAAATACTTGCAGATCAGGGACTACTTTGGGAAAATATTGGTGTTGAACGTGATAACTCACTCTATGACCTGGGACTGTCTATACGGTGAAAAACTAATGCCTAGATGCATCAACCTTTTTAGGAAGTGCAAACGGTGCGAATCGCAAAAATCGGCCGTTTGCACTTCCTAAATTGGTTTCTGGGATGCATCAAGCATTTTTGGGAATTCGCTATTTTTTGCGAGTTCCAAAAATGCGATTGCTTTTAAGGAATCGCAAATTTGCGATTCCTTAAATGCAATGCATCATCCTCACAACATTTGCGATTTTACAAATTGCAAATGCAAATTACCACGAAGTCGAACTTCGTGGTAATTTGCAAAAATGTGTAAAAACGCATAAAAATGCATTTTTTAAACATCTACGTTACAGACACACATGTCCTTAGGACACGTGTGTATGTAACTCACATGTAAAAGTGCATTTCATGGGTGCAGGGGGGGGGTCCTTTGGACCCCCCTCTCCACCCTTGAAAGGCTTTGTTGCATTCCGATTTCAAATTGCGAATTCGCAATTCCCATTCATTCCTATGGGCATGTCAGCCCATAGGAATGAATGGGAATTGCGAATTCGCTATTTGAAACTCGCAATTTTATTGGGATTCGGTCAAAATTGCGATTTTTACCGAATCTCAATAAAATTGCGAAATTATTGATGCATTGCCATTTGCGATTCCTTATTTGCGATTCCTTATTTTTCGCAAATAGGGAATCGCAAATGACAACTTTGATGCATCTACCGGTAAGTCTCTAATTGGCAATATGTACAAACATCTGTCCAATCTTAAGTTGGATGGATGTGAAAAATTAGCAACGCACTGGAATCAAGCATTGAGTATAGATGTAACACCTGGCACATCAAACAGGCCCTGAGTAACATAGGCAATTCAGTCCACTCTGTCAGTTTACAATTGCAGCAATTCCGTACGATATATATGATCTATTATACGCCTGAAAGGATAGCTAAATGGGCCGAAGGGAACAACTTTGGAGAAAAGACAAAATTCCCCACATGCCGTTAGTCTTATCCATATGTTGAGTGGTCAGAATTGAAGACTTACTGGCAGAAGATAGGCCAGGTGCTCCATCTTAAATTAGGATTGGGTCCCTCATTAACTGTCTTGGAAATTATGTTAGGCTATAAGGTAGATAAACCAGCATTTGCACGACTTTTCTCAATTATGTTGGTCGCCACTAGATTAGCTATTGCTCGAGCATGGGTTTCCCCGATGCCGCCATCTATTGGCGAAAGGCGGACTATTATTAGGGAAACATTTTGTTTGGAAACTGCTCTGGCTAAAGCTAGGGGTATTTGGTCTCTGGCCAAAATTTAAGCAATTTGGAATCCCATGGTTATGGCCGCATCAGACTATTCAAACAAGGAGGCTTACTTAGATCTTTATGCTATAAATCTTTATGCTATGTTACTGTTTCAGTATATTTGGGTCATAGGTGAACGCTTTTCTTGTAAATGCTCTTATCTTTTTGGTTTTTATCTTTTGATTAATTGAACTGTCAAGACAAAATGATGAAGTCATATTACAACAAAACTGACAGCACACTTTCTTGAAAAAAGCTGGACTTGTAATGAAACACAGCGCTGTTACCATTACGTGGGCCGAACCCCTAAAAAATTAATTAATACCCAGAACTTGACCCCTAGGGTCGGTCCAACGGGGCTATACAACATCATAATATGAATCTCTTTATACTCCCATTTTGTAAATAGACAACACGGTTATGCATAAATGATACACATTAATAATATTGAAATGGGCAAATTATACACCATTTTAAGTTCCTGTTATAATTTGCAGGCATCTATTATGCCGGCTTACGGTACCACCCCGTACGCATTACAAAAACACGGTTATGTTGCAACCCGTGTGCTGATCTTTCCTCTGGCATTCGTTGGAAGTGGCGCACATGCCAAGACTACATCCGCTCGTCACAAGGCTGTTACCAGGGCATGGGGCGAGTCCATAGCAACAGCTAACCAATGAAAAGCACCGCACACAGTGGGCATGGCTTACCGGACCGCCTGAGGTTATGGGGTACACGGGTCAGGACTACCACCGTGCATAGTAGGTTTGTCTAACTGGGCCGCGAGAGCCCACGGAAGCCTGAAAGACAGAGTAATTAACACCTGACCTGGCATAGAACAAGTCGCACAAGCCGAGGAGCATGAGTACACGTAGGTTCCAGCAGGGAAGGACCTTTGATGAAGTAAGTGCCTATAATCTATCTAAAATGAGTGGCAGCTCGAGCAGCGGGATATAAGTCTAGACGCTAGAACGCATCTCGTTCTCATCTGCATTTTCACAGAAGCCTTATTTCTTTAACAATATCACTATCATTACTTTGTCACCCACAGTGTGTGACTACAAGGCCTCCCTCCTGTGCTCCCTAGAGAATCATTAACCCTGAGTTGTTGTAGTGAGTTTCAAGAATACCATATTTACTTATCCATGATGTGAGTGCATTTGGTGAGATATACCGATGGAATGAGTGGAAGTTTATTGTGGATGAAATAATGTATGCATGCACTACCCATAGCAATTGTGAAAGTGTATATGGTGTGGCAAAAATGTGAAATTTGTATGATTTAACCACAGCAGCATGTTGATGATATAAACTATTGGAATGTGGGTGACACCCCGACACCATCACTACAATGGATACAGGGGAGGCCGCTTGAAGATGGTGACCCAATGTTGACAACGTTGAACATATTAACGTATGCAAATTATATATTTTCTTTTCCTGTATATGTATTTCCTCATTGAGACTGGTGGTAAGTATTAGGATTGTTCCATTTTCTTTTTAATATTTGATGTGCACTCACTTGGCAAATAGCATTTTTTATTTTTTTTATTTTATCCTCATTTTGCGATTGTATAGATAAGGAGGTTTCTGGAGAACTGATGATCTTTTTTGAAATCTTTGCCTTCACAGCCCCATCGCTCTCCGGGAATGGTTATTTGGGGAGTATCCCTTTCTATGATTTGATACATCAATTTTCTCCACTTACCCTTTATCGTTTCCAATAATACCATTGGTTAGTGGGATATGAGGTAGCCAATTTGGCTACTCGGCAAAAATCATTTTTGCCTGGTATTATTGATTATCGCGTTATTCATTGGCCTTATTATTCATGACCTGTTAGAAGTTTTTAATTACTTTGGAAGTACTGCTCCCAAATTTCCCAAAAATCCGTTCTCTTCGTGTATCCCATATTTCTATCAAAGTTATTAATTTTCATGGCATAATTTAACCAGTTTGTATGACTTGGGGTAGCCGATTTAACCCAGTTAATGCAGATTTCTCTCCGGGCTAATAATATTAATACAAAAAGTAAACTTTCCTGTTTTTTATTTAGTTTATTTCTGTCAGCACCTGTGTTGTAATAAATCCCAAAGAATATTAAAGTGGTACTTACAGTTATGTTGGTTCCTAGTATCAAGTTCACTGTCTTACCAATCTCCTCCCAGTAGCTTGTTATTGCGGGTCATTTATCAAACATATGTATGTCGTCCGCTCTTACTTCTCCTCATTTTGGACATAGCTTAGCATTGGCGCCTTTGAATTTAGACAGTTTCTTTGGGGTCCAATAAGCACGGTGTACTGTAAACAGATGGTTCCTTCTTAATGGTGCTGACTTTATACAGGACCAGCATTTTCCCATAGATTCTTGCCATACAAGTTGTAGATCTATCTCCTGAGCAGGTATGTCTTTCCTCCATAATTTTTCCAGGATTATGAAGTCTTCCTCTCGTGATTCAACAAGTGACCAATACCACTTTGATACTTCTTTTCTTATTGCTGTAGTTCTTGTCATTTCATTTTCGAGTGTCTCGTTTCCCGTGTTTTTTTCTTGTAGTGATTCTGCCCAATTTGATAGCTGGTAATATTTGAATTTTGATATCTTACCATCTGTAAGATCATATAGCAAGTTCCATGAGATTATTTCATTTCCTTTTAGTAATTGTCCCCATAGTACAATTCCTTCTATTTTAAGTGGCACTGCTAGAGAGTCTTTTAAGCTCTCTGGCAACCCGGGAGAGTCCCATATTGGTGCTTTTGTACTATAATACGGTATATTTACGGCACTTCTTATTTGAAACCGAAGTCTAGCAGCATTGCATAGTATTTTCAGTTTTATTTTTTTGAAAAATTTCGGATGTCCAAATTTAAACAGGAAATGGTCTGTTTTCTCAGTCATACTTTGCAAGAAACTTGGATATTCTTGATGTTTCCTCAGTAATGATCTAAAATTCTTGAATTGGAAGGATCTATAATATTCAAATAAATCAGGGCTGGCTATTCCTCCTTGAACTTTCTTTCTCCTGAGTTTACTCCAAGCTATTCTCGTTCCTTTGGAGGCCCAGATAAAGCTTGCAATTTCACCCTGAATCTTCTTCATGAGATCTTTTTTAAATTCCAATGGTATGGTGTTGAAAAGGTAAATGAATTTTGGGATAATAGACATTTCTATTATGTTAGATCTTCCTAGAAAAGTTAATGGTAATCCTGACCATGATTTAAAGAGTCTTCTCACTTCTTTAGCAATTGTAGTTAAGTTTAGTTGTGGGACTTTCTCCACTTCTTTTACCAGGGTGATTCCGAGATCTTTTACTTTGTCCCTACTATACGGTGAAGTTGGAGTACAGTTCCAGCTCATTGTTTCAGTTTTTTATTTGTTTGTTAAATAGCCCGAGACTTTGCCAAAGTCACTCATTATTCCTTCCATTGCTTGATAGGCATTTTCGAAATTTGTTGTGAACACCATTAGATCGTCGGCATATAATGCAACTTTCTTTACCCAATTTTGCTGTTTAAAAGCGGAGATCTGTGGGTGATTTCTAATCAAAGTGGCCAATGGTTCGATGTAGAGATTAAAAAGTAACGGCGACAATGGGCAGCCTTGTCTTGTACCACGCTGTATATTTATGTTGTTGGTTAGGTTGCCGTTTACTAGTATTTTGTCTCTTGGATTTTTATAAATTTCTTTTATCGCATGAGCGATACTTTCCCCCAGATCATATTTCCCTATAGCTTCATTTAGAAAAGCCCAATTTACCCTATCGAACGCTTTTGCGGCGTCGTAGGTAATTATAGTAAGGGGAAGTTTTTTAGAGGTGGCAATGTCAATTGCTGCAAACAACTCATGAGTAATTTCCTGAATTTGCCTCCCCTTTACAAAACCTTTTTGATCTAAGTTGATCAGTCCAGGCATAATCTTTGCTAGTCGTTTTGCTATGACTTGTGTGAAAATTTTATAATCGCAGTTTAGTAGCAATATAGGTCTGTAATACTCACATGTTTTTGGGTTTTTCCCGGGTTTTAAAATGATACTAATTGTCGCGTCATTCCAAGTATCTGGGATTTTTTCATGATCTATATATATGCTATTCATTAAGTCTGTTAGTTTATTGATTAGGTGTTCTTTTAGTGTTATATTAAATTCATTTGGAAGAGCGTCTGGGCCAGCGGCTTTTCCTCTTTTTAGATTGCTTATCACCTCTCTGACTTCTTCAGGTTTAATCTTTTGATTTAACTCTGTTTTTTCTTCGTCTGTTAATTTTTGAAGGGGGATGGCTTTTAAGTATTTACCAATATGATCTTTGGTAGGATCTATATCTTCTTTATACATTTCAGAATTTTGTTTTGAGAATTCCTGTCTTATTATATTATCTTCAGAAATTTCTATTGTTGTTTCTGTTATCTGAATACATGATATATTATTTCTAGATTGTTCACTTTTTGTTTTCCAGGCCAATAATTTTCCGCATCCTTCCCCGTATTCGTAAGGTGCTAATTTACTATTTTCCCATTTTTCTCTCACAGTATTTTCTAGGTAATTTGCTAGAGTTTCTTTTAGTTTCTGGTGTTTTTTCTCTAACTCTTCCTTTTTTTCTGGAGAGGTTACGTTTTCTAGTTGTAATTCCGCATTTTTAATGTCTACTTCCATTTTGTTAATTTCTAGTTTCTTAACTTTTGCTTTATGTGCTAATAAGCTAAGTAGTTTGTGTAGGAGAGTAGGGTCTGCTATCCTATGGTCACCCCAAATTTTTGCTTTTTGCTTCACTGGTTTCTGACTTAATGTGGCTGTGGGCCTGCTAATCAGACCCCCAGCCTGCTGTTCTCTCTCTAAATTACTGCCAATGCACTCTAGGTGCATTACGAATTGGAACTGGTTCACCTTATGAGCCCCTGTAATAGTGAACCCTAGGTGCCCAGGGCATAGGTGTATCCAAGGCCTACCAGGGGCTGCAGCACGTATTGTGCCACCCCTGGCCTGGCCTCCATATTTGACACAACTGGCTGATCACTCAGCTGGGGTAAGTCGGTGTAACCACCTCTTACTTAGGTGCAGTATGTCTGTGCCTAACCCTAAACTGGACACATATGTTCCTATCAGCCACTCCTATGGAAGGCCTCATCAATCCTGGAGGCAGAGTGCGTGGAAATATGTGAGATGGTGCTCTAGCATGAGCTGAGCCTGTCTGCAGCTGTCGGGAACAACTCCCTAAGCTGTTCCGGGATATTGCCATACCATATACTCTTAAGTGCATTATAATCCTCGCGGTTAAATGCTATCTTTGGTTTGGCTTTATCGAAACATGTCGAGTAAGGTGTCATACGAATTGGAATACTATCCCCTCGCCAATTCTGGCGACGGGGATAGCATTCCACCCTTCTAGAGGGACACGACATGTGTGTAGCCTTAACCCCGGTTAAAGTTAAACAGAGCCTCAGCTTCACAAAATGGACGCTGCCACCACAGACACAAGTCTGGCCTCCTGCTGCTGACCGAAACTCGGCAGATGGTGGCCTGGACAAAGGGTTTCCTGCCTTGGGAGGTGCGAGCACCACCCCAGACAGGATTTTGTGTATTGGGTAGGACAGGGCTGAATAGAATCAGACATGCCCGGGGCACACAAGGTGTCCCCAGGCATAGGCCAGTCCAAACCGGTTCTGGGGCCTTCCAGCCCCAGTCCTGGCGCGGAGCTGGACAAAGGAAAGGGGGTGTAACCACCCCCCTTCCTGGTTCCTCCCAGAGGAGGGACCTAGTAGGTGATCCACCCCCAGTTTGGGAATAAGAGGGGGAGCAGTGCCATTGCACAGCAGATCATCCCAAAATCAACTTTAAACAAGAAGAAGACTGGACTTCGACATTCTGCTGCACAGAAGACTGAAGAGAATCTCCCTTGTGGCCTAGGAGTGGCCACCCTGTGAACACAGGTACCAACCAGCAACTCGACGTCTGCTTTGCCGCCGCCTCCCGCCGGAGACCGAGCCCAGTGCCCGACAAGAACCAGACTCCCAGACCTCTCAGAGCCCGATCCACAGCCCCTGCGAAGAAGGGACCCGTGGAGGCACCGAGTGACGTGGGACCGAACCTCTTGAAAGACACTCAAAAAGCTGACTGCGCAGCTTCTGAGGCATCCTCGACGTTGTGCTTTGGGGATTGAGAACCCCCACCACCGAGCAGCCCTTGCACCGAAGATCAGCCCTCCAGCATCTCCACGATCTGCGTGGGGCCCTTTTGCATTGTGCCACTCGACGCGCCATCCCGGCCACTAGCCACGTGGTCAGCGGCCATCTTGGCGACGAACCCGAAGATTTACACAGCAGGTCTGGTTGCTCCAGACCTACCCAAGCTCCTGTGAAAAGGAGCACCCGCTCTGACCTTGCTGGTCGGAGTGAACAGCATCTTTCAACTCCTGCGTGGCTTGCATTTGCCAAGGCCTGTTTGCTCCGATCAGGTCGCCGACACCGCCAACAGCGAGAAGCCTACGTGGGACAGCTCGTGACCGACTCCTGGACGTCCTCGACCCCGGGTATCCACGTGGCTGCAGAAAGAAGCTACCCGACAACGCCTGTTTGCACCCGACATCGCCTGGTTCCAATCTGGTTCCACGGTAGTCACTGGCTAGTGACTTTGAACACTGTCCCCTCTGCTTTCAGGTCTTCACATCTCCAGATCCACCCTTGGATCCACCGGAACTCTTCTCATCGAGCCGCCTGCAGCATCTTCAGCTCCAAGCACCATCGACCAGCGTGACGAAACCCGACACAACTTCGACCCTGTGCACCCGCTTCCTGTGGGTGAGGTAACTCAGCTCCGCCGGTGCTCCTGCACTGGTACACATCCCAAGGGCCTGTGTTTTAAGTTTCAGCTCCGTAGGTCACTCTGAAGGTTCCTAACTTTCTAACTTTGTGCTTTTTACGCACCATAGACTTTGTATTGAGAAGTGCGTGCACTTTGAACACTGCACCCGAGTCCCGTGGGCCTTTCCCGACTTAGTCATTGCCAGTCTCGAATAGCTCCAGCGATTCCCAAGGCCCTAGGCCTCTTCACTTTCCTCTTGGTATCTCTTATACCACTTTCTTAGTATATGGTTTAGGTGGCCCCTAGGGCTCATCCATATTGTGCAACTTTTGTGTATTTTAAACTGTCTTGTGATTTAACGCTTGTGCTTCTGTGCTCATAAAGAGTCCAGGGGATTTTAATAGTTAATAAATCAATATATATTTTCAATATATATCTGTGTGGTGTCCCTTTCATTTGGTATTCAAGGGGGTTGTGTATGGTATAACAGCTGGCTTCACATGCCTTTCAGAGTTTAGCCTAAGACTGCTTTGTCCACGTTACCACTAGGATAACTGGTCTACAAGGTTGAATTACAACCATCATCATAAGGGTTGCTTGGCATGGTACAAAGTGATCACTAGAATTAGTGAGCATTATATACCAGGCCAACTTCTCACATTGGTGAGCAGCGGATTGGGATCTGAGCTTGCTGTTGTTTTACCATTACAATCTTTGAGATTATCATTTGAAAGATCACACAGGTACCTGCTAGGTACATATAAAACAAGACTAGTATACTTAAGTTCTACTGAACTTAGTTGTTGTAGAGCAAAGGGAGTAGCACACCCTAGCTACAACTACTAGATAGGTTTAGTAGGTAAACACCAGTGTAGGTAGATTGCAACACATCCACCCACACTAGAGCAATGTCTGGAACAGAGGGGTCCAGTGGACTTACTCCTGTTGAGAGTGACCCTCCAAGGGCACCATCCCAGTTTGCTATTTTTCCCTTTAAGGAATTAAGACAGCTTTGTGTCTTAAGGGGTCTGAAGACAGGGCCTTCCCCTACTACAGACCACCTAAGAGAGCTCTTGGATCAGTCTGAGGCTCTAAAGACCTCTAAAGCAAACCCCACAGGGAATGCTGAAGGAGGCCATCCTTCAGAGGATGACACTGTAGACCCCCCTGCCCCTATCATCCTAGTAGATGAGGAAGCCTCCACCACTGGAGCTCCTCAGGTAGATGAAGAGGAAGAGGAAGAAGAAGAGGAGGAGGAGGTGGAAAGCAGTGAGTCAGATGATGACAGAAATAGTCAGGTGCTGGTCAGTAGACTGAACCAGGCTAACTTAAGTCAACTTGGGAATGAATCAGGTAACAACCCATTCAGACCCCCAGGTGGACTTAACCAGGGCCATAGGAGGAGGAGGCATCACTCAGGTGAATCCAATACCTCCCATGTCTCTAGAGGCTCTCATGGTCACTCCAGAAAGGAGATGACTAGCCCTCAGAGAAGGGAACATGAGGCCAAGATGAGAGAGGCTGAGCTTAGGATCCAGAGGCAAGAGTTAGAGGTTGCCCTGGCTAAGGAGAAACTTGCTAGAGCAAGACAGCCTAGAGAGAGTGGGGTAATAGAACCCACTGGTGGCAGCAATATCCACAAGGATAAAGACAGGTCTTTTGATAATAGAAACCTGAGTAAGATTGTGCCCCCCTACAAAGCTGGGGATGATATCCATAAATGGATTACTGCAATGGAGAGAGCCTGCAGAGTACAGCAGATCCCTCAGGAGCAGTGGGCAGCAATCTTGTGGCTCTCCTTTGAAGGTAGAGGCCGAGACAGACTCCTCACAGTTAGTGATGGGGATTCTAGAAACTACCTGGTCCTGAAGAGTGCTCTGATTGATGGGTTAGGCTTAACCACTGAACAGTACAGGTTAATGTTCAGAGATACCCAGAAGACACAGACTCAGGACTGGTCTGAATTTGTTGAGTGTGCCACTAAGGCTCTGGAGGGATGGTTGCTGGGAAGCAAGGTTACAGACTATGAAGGATTGTATAATTTGCTGATGAGAGAACACATTTTAAATAATTGTCAGAACCAGCAGTTGCATCAACATTTGGTTGACTCAGATTTGACCTCTCCCCAAGAATTGGGAAAGAGGGCAGATAAATGGGTAAGAACCAGAGTTAAGCAAAAGAACCAGAACCAGAACCAGGGTGGTGACCAGAAGAAAACAGACCAGAAGGGTGGGGAGCAGAAAGCTAAAGACCAGAAGTCTTCAACAGGGCCCCAAACTGAGACAGAGGGTGGGTCCCAAACTTCCAAGAAGAAGAAGAAAGAAGGTCAGAAGAAACCCTGGTGTAAAACTTGTAAAAACACCTCTCACTGGACAAGTGAGTGTAAAAAGGGTGGAGCCCCCAGCACTGCAGCCCCTAAGGCACCTGCACCCACTAGTACAGTTAGCAGTGCTGGTCCTCAAGCCAAGGGTTTAGTGGGTATCACTTTGGGAACTGAAGGAGATTCTGACCTAGTCAGAACCCTTACACAGGCTGTTCTGGTTTGTGAAGGGGACATAGATTTGACCCCTGACATAAGTCCCAGTAACCTGGGCAAATACAGACAGACACCTTTGATCAACAACAAAGTGGCTCAAGCTTACAGGGACACATGTGCCAGTGTCACCATGGTGACACCTAACTTTGTGGACCCTGGACAATACATGCCAGGCGATGATTACCTGGTGACCAATGCCAGCAATGTCACTACTACACATAGTGTGGCACTTGTTAACTTTTCCTGGGGAGGGGTAACTGGCCTAAAGAAAGTTGTGGTTAGTGCTGATCTCCCAGTAGAATGTTTGTTGGGCAATGACCTGGAGAACTCTCTATGGTCAGAAGTTGAGTACAGGACTCATGCAGAGATGTTAGGGATATCATCACATGTCCTTGCTGTGACCAGGTCACAGGCCAAAAAGTGCCTCTCTGAACCTCAGGTCTTGGATCCTGGAACAATGGACCAAGTACCTCCCAAGAGAAAGAACAGGAGGGTTAAGGCTGTGCCTTCCCAACTGCCTACAAGTGAGGATCAGGCTTCACAGGAAACTGATCTTGAGACCCCTGAAGGAACTGTCCCCGAAGAACTTGAACCTGATCAGGTTGAGTTTCTGGGGACAGGGGGACCTTCTAGGGCAGACTTGGGGCAGGCTCAGTTAACCTGTCCTTCTCTTGAACCCCTCAGACAGCAGGCTGCTGCTGAGGCTGCTGGGAATGCTCAAGGTGCCCATAAAGTATATTGGGACGATGGACTCCTTTATTCAGAGGCTAGAGACCCCAAGCCTGGTGCTACCAGGAGGTTGGTTATACCTCTGCAATTTAGGGGCTTCCTACTCACCTTGGCCCATGATATTCCTTTAGCAGGACACCTAGGCCAGAACAAGACTTGGGACAGGCTTGTCCCTCACTTTCACTGGCCTCACATGTCTGAAGACACCAAGGAGTTTTGTCGCTCCTGTGAAACCTGCCAAGCCAGTGGTAAAGCAGGTGGAACAACAAAGGCCCCCCTGATACCACTACCTGTGGTGGGGGTTCCCTTTGAGAGAGTGGGGATTGATATTGTTGGTCCAATGGATCCCCCTACAGCATCTGGGCACAGATTCATACTGGTGGTAGTGGATCATGCCACCAGGTACCCAGAGGCAATTCCCCTTAGGACCACAACAGCTCCTGTTGTGGCCAGGGCCTTACTTGGAGTTTTCTCCAGAGTGGGGTTTCCTAAGGAGGTAATATCAGATAGAGGTGCCAACTTCATGTCTGGATATTTGACAGCTATGTGGAAGGAATGTGGTGTAAACTACAAGTTCACCACTCCTTATCACCCACAATGCAATGGGCTTGTTGAGAGATTTAACAAGACCCTAAAGGGCATGATTAAAGGATTACCTGAAAAGCTCAGGCGAAGATGGGACATCCTTCTGCCCTGCCTTTTGTTCGCTTACAGAGAGGTCCCACAAAAGGGGGTTGGCTTCAGCCCCTTTGAATTGTTGTTTGGGCACCCTGTAAGAGGACCCCTGTGTCTAGTGAAGGAAGGATGGGAGTTACCTCTCAAAAAGCCTAAACAGGACATAGTGGACTATGTACTTGGTCTCCGCTCCAGGATGGCAGAGTACATGGAAAAGGCATCCAAAAACCTTGAGGCTAGCCAAGAATTACAAAAAGCTTGGCATGACCAAAAGGCTGTCCTTGTTGAATTTCAGCCTGGACAGAAGGTATGGGTGTTGGAGCCAGTGGCCCCAGCAGCACTCCAAGACAAATGGTCTGGACCCCATACAATTCTGGAAAAGAAGGGAGAGGTTACCTACTTGGTGGACCTAGGAACTCCCAGGAGCCCCCACAGGGTGCTCCATGTGAACAGATTGAAGGCATATGTCAGCAGGGCAGACATGGGCTTGCTCATGGCTACAGATGAGGGACAGGAGGAAGAGAGTGACCCTCTCCCAGACCTGCTCACTCAGAACCCTGAGGATGGCTCAGTTGATGGTGTGGCCTTAGGTGGCAGCCTCACTGAACATCAGCAACATGACTGCAGACAAGTTCTACAGGCATACAGGCATATGTTCTCCTTGACACCCAGTCAGACTAACTGGTGTACACATGTGGTGGACACTGGTGACAGTCTTCCTGTAAAGAGCAAAATTTACAGGCAACCTGACCACGTCAGGGACTGTATAAAGACTGAGGTGCAAAAGATGCTGGAATTAGGTGTCATTGAGCCTTCAGAGAGCCCCTGGGCTAGCCCAGTGGTTCTGGTCCCCAAACCTCACACCAAAGATGGCAAGAGAGAGATGAGGTTCTGTGTGGATTACAGAGGACTCAATGCTGTCACCAGGACAGATGCACACCCTATTCCAAGGGCAGATGAGCTCATTGACAAGTTGGCTTCTGCCAAATATTTGAGCACATTTGACTTGACAGCTGGCTACTGGCAAATCAGGTTAGCTGAGGAGTCTAAAGCCAAAACAGCATTTTCTACCCCTAGTGGGCATTATCAGTTTGTGGTGATGCCCTTTGGTTTGAAAAATGCACCTGCCACCTTCCAAAGGTTGGTGAATCAAGTCCTCACTGGGTTGGATGACTTTTGTGCAGCTTATCTGGACGATATTGCTGTCTTTAGCTCCACCTGGGAGGATCACCTGGTCCACCTGAAGGAAGTGCTTGAGGCTCTGCAGAAGGCAGGCCTCACTATCAAGGCAACAAAGTGCCAGATAGGGCAGAGCAAGGTTGTATACCTGGGCCACCTTGTAGGTGGAGGCCAAGTTCAACCACTGGAGAGTAAGATCCAGACCATCAAGGACTGGTCCCCTCCAACTACCCAGACTCAGGTCAGAGCTTTCTTGGGCCTGACTGGGTACTACAGGAAGTTTGTTAAGAACTATGGGTCCATTGTGACTCCTCTTAATGATCTGACATCCAAGAAGATGCCCAAAAAGGTTCAGTGGACAGAAATCTGTCAAAAGGCATTTGATGACCTGAAGAAGGCCATGTGCTCTGCACCTATCCTGAAGAGTCCTGACTACTCAAGAGAGTTCATTGTCCAAACAGATGCTTCTGAGTTGGGAGTGGGAGCAGTGCTTTCACAGCTTAATGTAGATGGCCAGGACCAGCCCATTGCTTTCATTAGCAGAAGGCTGACCCCCAGAGAGAAACGTTGGTCAGCTATAGAGAGGGAGGCCTTTGCTGTGGTGTGGGCCCTGAAGAAGTTGAGACCATACTTATTTGGCACTCACTTCAAGATTCAGACCGACCATAAGCCCCTCCTATGGCTTAATCAGATGAAGGGTGAAAACCCCAAACTACTCAGGTGGTCCATTTCCCTACAGGGGATGGACTTTACAGTGGAGCACCGCCCAGGGACTGACCATGGCAACGCAGATGGTCTCTCCAGGTACTTCCACTTAGAACATGAAGACACAACTGGTCAAGGTTAGTCTAATGTCCCTGCGTTTGGGGGGGGGTTATGTAGGAGAGTAGGGTCTGCTATCCTATGGTCACCCCAAATTTTTGCTTTTTGCTTCACTGGTTTCTGACTTAATGTGGCTGTGAGCCTGCTAATCAGACCCCCAGCCTGCTGTTCTCTCTCTAAATTACTGCCAATGCACTCTAGGTGCATTACGAATTGGAACTGGTTCACCTTATGAGCCCCTGTAATAGTGCACCCTAGGTGCCCAGGGCATAGGTGTATCCAAAGCCTACCAGGGGCTGCAGCACGTATTGTGCCACCCCTGGCCTGGCCTCCATATTTGACACAACTGGCTGATCACTCAGCTGGGGTAAGTCGGTGTAACCACCTCTTACTTAGGTGCAGTATGTCTGTCCCTAACCCTAAACTGGACACATATGTTCCTATCAGCCACTCGTATGGAAGGCCTCATCAATCCTGGAGGCAGAGTGCGTGGAAATATGTGAGATGGTGCTCTAGCATGAGCTGAGCCTGTCTGCAGCTGTCGGGAACAACTCCCTAAGCTGTTCCGGGATATTGCCATACCATATACTCTTAAGTGCATTATAATCCTCGCGGTTAAATGCTATCTTTGGTTTGGCTTTATCGAAACATGTCGAGTAAGGTGTCATACGAATTGGAATACTATCCCCTCGCCAATTCTGGCGACGGGGATAGCATTTCACCCTTCTAGAGGGACACGACATGTGTGTAGCCTTAACCCCGGTTAAAGTTAAACAGAGCCTCAGCTTCACAAAATGGACGCTGCCACCACAGACACAAGTCTGGCCTCCTGCTGCTGACCGAAACTCGGCAGATGGTGGCCTGGACAAAGGGTTTCCTGCCTTGGGAGGTGCGAGCACCACCCCAGACAGGATTTTGTGTATTGGGTAGGACAGGGCTGAATAGAATCAGACATGCCCGGGGCACACAAGGTGTCCCCGTGCATAGGCCAGTCCAAACCGGTTCTGGGGCCTTCCAGCCCCAGTCCTGGCGCGGAGCTGGACAAAGGAAAGGGGGTGTAACCACCCCCCTTCCTGGTTCCTCCCAGAGGAGGGACCTAGTAGGTGATCCACCCCCAGTTTGGGAATAAGAGGGGGAGCAGTGCCATTGCACAGCAGATCATCCCAAAATCAACTTTAAACAAGAAGAAGACTGGACTTCGACATTCTGCTGCACAGAAGACTGAAGAGAATCTCCCTTGTGGCCTAGGAGTGGCCACCCTGTGAACACAGGTACCAACCAGCAACTCGACGTCTGCTTTGCCGCCGCCTCCCGCCGGAGACCGAGCCCAGAGCCCGACAAGAACCAGACTCCCAGACCTCTCAGAGCCCGATTCACAGCCCCTGCGAAGAAGGGACCCGTGGAGGCACCGAGTGACGTGGGACCGGACCTCTTGAAAGACACTCGAAAAGCTGACTGCGCAGCTTCTGAGGCATCCTCGACGTTGTGCTTTGGGGATTGAGAACCCCCACCACCGAGCAGCCCTTGCACCGAAGATCAGCCCTCCAGCATCTCCACGATCTGCGTGGGGCCCTTTTGCATTGTGCCACTCGACGCGCCATCCCGGCCACTAGCCACGTGGTCAGCGGCCATCTTGGCGACGAACCCGAAGATTTACACAGCAGGTCTGGTTGCTCCAGACCTACCCAAGCTCCTGTGAAAAGGAGCACCCGCTCTGACCTTGCTGGTCGGAGTGAACAGCATCTTTCAACTCCTGCGTGGCTTGCATTTGCCAAGGCCTGTTTGCTCCGATCAGGTCGCCGACACCGCCAACAGCGAGAAGCCTAGGTGGGACAGCTCGTGACCGACTTCTGGACGTCCTCGACCCCGGGTATCCACGTGGCTGCAGAAAGAAGCTACCCGACAACGCCTGTTTGCACCCAACATCGCCTGGTTCCAATCTGGTTCCACGGTAGTCACTGGCTAGTGACTTTGAACACTGTCCCCTCTGCTTTCAGGTCTTCACATCTCCAGATCCACCCTTGGATCCACCGGAACTCTTCTCATCGAGCCGCCTGCAGCATCTTCAGCTCCAAGCACCATCGACCAGCGTGACGAAACCCGACACAACTTCGACCCTGTGCACCCGCTTCCTGTGGGTGAGGTAACTCAGCTCCGCCGGTGCTCCTGCACTGGTACACATCCCAAGGGCCTGTGTTTTAAGTTTCAGCTCCGTAGGTCACTCGGAAGGTTCCTAACTTTCTAACTTTGTGCTTTTTACGCACCATAGACTTTGTATTGAGAAGTGCGTGCACTTTGAACACTGCACCCGAGTCCCGTGGGCCTTTCCCGACTTAGTCATTGCCAGTCTCGAATAGCTCCAGCGATTCCCAAGGCCCTAGGCCTCTTCACTTTCCTCTTGGTATCTCTTATACCACTTTCTTAGTATATGGTTTAGGTGGCCCCTAGGGCTCATCCATATTGTGCAACTTTTGTGTATTTTAAACTGTCTTGTGATTTAACGCTTGTGCTTCTGTGCTCATAAAGAGTCCAGGGGATTTTAATAGTTAATAAATCAATATATATTTTCAATATATATCTGTGTGGTGTCCCTTTCATTTGGTATTCAAGGGGGTTGTGTATGGTATAACAGCTGGCTTCACATGCCTTTCAGAGTTTAGCCTAAGACTGCTTTGTCCACGTTACCACTAGGATAACTGGTCTACAAGGTTGAATTACAACCATCATCATAAGGGTTGCTTGGCATGGTACAAAGTGATCACTAGAATTAGTGAGCATTATATACCAGGCCAACTTCTCACAGTTTGCCCCTTATCACGGTTTTATAAGCATCCCAGGTTGTTTGTTTTGAGGTGCCTATTGCGTTCTCTTCGAAATAATATAATGAGACATTTTCTAATTGGCTAATATATTGTTGATTGGTTAGTAAGGATCTATCTACTGTCCATCTAGAGGGAGTTATGTCTTTAGGTAGGAGTAGAGTTAACTTTACTGCTGAATGGTCGGATAAGTGTGCCGGAAGGTGTTCAATATTGCTAACTATATTTTGTAGAGATCTATTTAGAAGAAAAAAATCTATCCTTGATTTATGTCCTAACTTTTTATTGTGAAAGGTGAAAGGGTAAGCTTTGTCTCCTTTTTGTGTCCACATGTCTTCCAAGTCAAGGTCTTTTTTATATATACTTAACCATTCCCTCATCTTGGGAAGGTTGAGATATATGTTTGGAGGTAGTCTATCTTTTTTTGGATCCAGTATTATATTATAGTCTCCTCCCATGATTATGGGGTTCGATGTCGATAAAAGTTCTGAGTATAGGTTTTGGAGAGGTATAGGGTCATCTAGATGTGGGCCATAGTATCCTACTATGTTGAAAGTGTTTCCTCCTATTCTTATTTTCGCCATGGCCCATCTCCCTTTACTGTCTACTATTTTGCTTATGATTTTTGCCTTTAAAGATTTTTTAAAAATTATCGCTACACCTTTCACATTACAATCTTGGGTAGTGTATACACACTTCTCTATCCAGTTTGATTTTTTTATTATTTGTTCCCATTCAGTACTAACAAGGTGAGTCTCTTGTAATATAATAATCTGACTCTCTATCTCCTTTATATACTCCATTATTTTCCTCCTCCTCTTGGGAGTTCTTAGTCCATTAACATTCCATGAAAGAACACTTACTATTTTACCTTTCGTCATTTCTTTTTGAAGAGTTTATAGCGATAGTCGTGTTAAGTCGTTTCTTGTGTGTATTTTGTTTCCCATCTTAACTCCAGTTTTTGGTTTATGAGGATATTTTTTCTAATTTTTTCCCTAGTTTGCTCCCCACCCGTGTATTTACATTGCAGTATTTCTGCAAAGTTCGTTTCCCCCCCGAGGAAGCCTCCCTTCTTCTTTTGGATGGAATTTTCCACCCGATTCGAGCTCCGGTTCACCTGTTCTCTTACTTCAATTTTATGTTAGGAGTTCCTTCCCTTCTTTAGTTTGGGATTTTCTGAAGGATTATTTCATATCAAATTTAATTTGTTCTTTCCCTTTGAATCTGGTCTTTTATTTGAAGTATGAGGTTTTCTACTTCTTGAGGCTCTCTAATATTATGCATTTTGTTTCGCCACATAATTCTTAAAGCCGCTGGGAATTTCATATGCACAGTTGCCCCTAATGTTTTCAGCTCCTGCATGTGTTGTCCCAACTCCCATTGCCTATCTTGTGTGGCTTTACATATATCTGAGGGTATTCTGAAGGACCAGTTATCTTTGTTTAATGTTCCAGTTTTTAATCCATCACTCAGGATCTCTTCTTTTAGAGTGTAGGTCATAAAATTGACCAACATTTTCCTTGGGGTTTTCTTTTCTTTACTTTTCCTAAAAGGATCTCTATGGACCCTTTGAATGTCCTCCATCAAGTTGCAGCTTTTAGTCCATGGAAAAAATTCTTCCAAGAGAGAGACAATGTAAGATTTAATATCTGACCGTTCCATATTTTCCGGAACATTTAGGATCCTAAGGTTGTTTTTTCTTCCTTGGTTTTCCAATGATTCTAGCTTTTCTTTGATTGTTTTCTCCCCGTCTTTTAATTTTCGAATTTATTTTTGATTCGTGTTTACTTTTTTATTTAGGGATTCCACTGCTGCTTCTACTGCTGTGACTCTCTCCCCCAACATATTTAATTTTTGGTCCAAACTTTCACATACTTCACGTACCTTGTTTTGATTTTCCTCAGAGACTGAGAATTTATCTGTCATAGCTGCCATTATTTTTCCGGTGAAAGCCTCCATACCTTTTTCGGTTATTGAGACTTCTTGCTCCGTTGTTGTTGCTATGGTTGTTGTTTTTTCTTTTTCTGTGGGTCTTTCTGTGGATTTAGTTTGTGTTACTGTGGTCTCTATTGAGTGTGCGTTAATTGGAGTTGTGTTAAGTTGAGTGAGCTGAGAGGGGGCATTACTCTCTGATCGACAACTTAACGGCGACCAGGAAAACCCAGAAGCAAAAAAATCAAAGCATACTACCAGCCCAGAAAACCCCAAAAACGTACCTAGTGGTGGGGAAAATAATTTGGAGAGAGCAACGCCAGACTTAATCACAAGCTGTTGTAATCAAGAGAATATTAGAAAAGACAAAGAGGAAAACCTCACTCAAACAAACCCCAATTCGAGGGTGTATAACACAAGAGACAAGACAAGAGACAAGACAATAGAAAGAACCCCCGAAGATCCTGAAACAAGCGTAATAAAAACAGTAAGTAAAACTCAAGAACTAGATGGAGGTGTAAAGTCCACTTACTGCTTAAGAAACCGCAAACTTCTACCACAGTTTGAACCACAAAAAAAAGGCGTTTCCCCAAAAGTAACTAAACGAAAGCAGAGAGTATTTCCAAAATTAGCGGAATTGTCGGAAAATGGTAAACGAAGATCTACAAAACCAAAGCTCTCCGCAAATCAAAAAATAAAAGTCACTCCTTCTCTGCGGTCGTACTTTAAAGTCCAACAATCGGTGCAAGTAAGAAGTGGACATTTCTCTTTACAGAGCGAGCCCATCGGGAGTGGTGAGGAGACTTTAAAGATCATCGAAAGAGAAAGACCAACCACTTGGCAAATAGCATACATGCAGTCACGTCTCTGGGGCAGCTATCCCCATTACATCCCACCCTGATGAAAGGTAGGACTTATTGAGGCCAGTTAAGAAGGGCTGAAACATATTGGTGCTGATTTCAGGGTCATAGGACCATCACATCCAAACACCCGTCTGTATACATTTTAACCTTCTCTCCCAACCCATTTTTAAAGATTTCTTTAGGAGTGGGTGAGGAATTTTATCTTCAATGGTACGCCCCTTTACAAAATATCTCTAAGTGCTCCTTGAAAAATGGTTGGGCCCACCCCGACCTGTAGGAGTCGGAATGGCCCAATGATGAAGCATGTCACTACTAGAGAGAGTGAGGGCAATTTGCAAGAAAACGGTCTCTTTCCCTTCCCACCCACAGCAGCGGGGTGGCTTTATATTTGATCCTCTCAGTAACTCTGTACTTGAAAGAATCACCACTTCTCACGTAGGAATCCCCCACCCATTTTGATTGTCTTCTTTTGGTTGTTTCTCCATCACTGGAGGGGTAAACACAAACCGAGACTGTGTGAGGACATTTTGTTGGGGATAGTAGCAATATTTTGGCCATGGTCTCCTGGGTAGTGTATTGTGAAAATTGCAGGGGCATAACACAGGCCCCCGCAGGCCCCCACGGTCCGGGGGGGGGGCCCTCGGCACTGCACTCTGGCCAGAGAGCTCCTGATTGAGCTCGGAGGGGGCCCCTCTACAAACCGTGCAGGGAGGCCCCCTCAGTTTTCGTTACGCCAGTGGAAAATTGCTATCAAAAGTTACTTATCCTGGATCACCCATAAAATGAAAGCTACAAGGCTCCATGACAGCAGCGGTATACCATAAGCCCCCAGAGCCCCCGCTGAAAGGGGCCCCTTCAGCAAAAGTGACAGGTGGTGGGCCAGGGAGTGGGGCCCCCTCCCAGCACTTTACAGGGGGGGCTCAAGTTCTGTTACGTCTCTGCGTGATAGAATACAAAATATTAGAAAAAATCCATCTCTATTTCTTCCTGCACTAAATGCTGTGACCCCTAAATCACCTCATGAGGGATGTGACCAGAGTTTCACTGCATCAACCAACCATCAGTGACAGAGGCTCAAACCTGTTCTAGAAATTAATGACTTCCTTATTTCAGAAATGTTTGATTGTTTTCTGAGCTGAGGGGAGGGAGGGAGCAAGAGTCCAGGATATAATGTATTCTGGAGGAACAGATAATTTATTTAGTATTAACATGCTTATTAAGAGCTCCCTCTGGCCAAAGCCCATCTTTACAGGGAGAGATTATTTCCATTTCCCCCTGAACACCTTCCATCAATCTGCGTGGGCCACTGGCCTGTAAAACATTTTTTGACAAATCATAACATCCCCAGGGATCGGTGAGGGCAACAAGAAATAGCCTTTAGGATTCCCTCTCCATATTTCGTCCACTATTTCGCCTTTACCTTTAGTTTTCTGATATGAACACTACCTTCCTTGTTGGTCTGATAATTGCATTCTGAGCCCAGGTATTGGGCATTTATTGGCTCCTAGTCCCCCCCACCTTACTTTTCCTTTGAGGGACCATTAAGCAGAGACATCATTGTAGAAGAAAAGACGACATAATTCTATATATGAAGACTACCGGATTACATAAGAGTGGAACCCATCTAGGTGTAGCAGTACTTTACCCATGGTCTCTTGGGTAGTATAATATGAAACTTGCTATTAAAAGTTACCCACCCTGGATCTAAAAACTGTAAAAATCTAAAAATGGCAAGGCTCCAAAACGAAGTACCCAATTTCCTGTGGGAGCCTACCCAAGGGACCCGGTGGGTCATCAATAAGTCAGCATGTGTAATCTGTCATCTCATATACTCTTTTTAACCCAGTGAACTAGCCTAGTGGTTATAGAATCTGTATTTTGAGAGGAGAGAGATATTGAGGATTTAGATCAGAGAGAGATTAGAGATAGAATAAGGGGTTGAGATTCAAGGTCTTCGTGGATTTCTTCTAAGAATAAATAGCTTGTCCTTTTGGGAGAGGGGTTCAGATTGCTTCTCAGCACTATTTTCATATACTTGGAATTGGTTTCAGGGAGATTAGGTCAGAGGCCTTTAAAATGAATAATGGAGTTAAGGTTATAGCGGAAGAAAATCACTGTGTCATGATACATATACAATCAAATTTCAATTCAAGTTGTCCAAGTAGAGATTAATTAATTGTGAGGCAGAATATTGAGCAGAAATGTGATATGCCATTATGTCTTCATCTTGAGAGAGACAGGTATTCCCAGAATTAGGTTAAAGTTCAGATTGGTTATAATTCTGATGTCTTTGGAGGGGTGGAATGCAGGAGTTATGTAGCCAGTTTCAGTCACTCAGAGACTGTAGGATTAATCAGCCCAGATTCATAAGAGGCATCCACTCAAAAAAAGGGTGCACACAAGGAAGTAAATTGATTGACGTAAATGTAGGAGTGTGGTTAGTCAGAGAGTATAGGATATTAAAAAGGGATCAACAGTATATGCCTCAGAATTACAACTGAGAACAAGTGTTTAAGGGTAAGGTAGAGGCAGAACATTAGGGAAGTTTGAGACCGAGGAGAAGAAAGGGGAAGGAGGAAGCATTAAATTACAGGCGTAAAGACGAGGAGTGGCCAGAGAGGACTGAATGGGAAAGAGAAGTGAAATAGATGGGGGAATTACAGTACAAGAGTATGTCCGGAAGTGTGAACATTTTCAGGCAGATGCATGAACAGCAAAGGATTCAACACTAGCAACCTGTGAGTCACCAATGATGCATTTAAAAGGTGGTCCCACAGGCCGAGTCTCAGTCCACATTCCTTAATTCCAAGTGTGTAGATAGACAAATCTTTTCAGGTGATTGAAATGTGTATACATGATAAGTGGATGACTACACCCTTAGTGTTGCAAAGCTCTCAGGAAAAGGCCCTGTAGGGTATTCTATAGGACCCTGGAAAGAGCATGTTAGCAGGGTTGAGGTGAATGAGGAAGAACACAATGAGAAAGAAAAGAAGCTTCTCTGCTAATTGCCATGGATGTCAATTCACTAAAATGCTAGGGTTATTTGTAGTGACATTACACACCATTTGAGCTCCCATGACATCACAGGGTTGACCTCTTGCCGTCATTAACCAGCCCAAATTTCTGACATTTGATTCTGGTTGGAAAGATGAATTGAGACAACTACAAATGGTAAATGGGCTGTTGGAACCCCATTTTACTGACTCCCTGTCAGTGCCTTAATTAACCCTGAGACCAGCAGTAGCAAGAGCAAGCTAGGTATAGCAACTGCTATCCTGACTATCCCAAAATGACATACACGCCCTATGCATCAAAAGTAGGCCTGGGCGGAGTTCAGTGACCCAAAAACTCTACTGCGCTACCAGAGTTTTGCAAGCAGCGGAGTGCGTTTGGTTGTGTCATTCATGCTGATTTTTTGTGCCTGGTTTTTGTCCGACACTGGCAAATCAGTCCGAACTGCACCATGTGCAGTGCAAGAGGGCGCTGCTTCTTTCTGACGCTTGAATGGATATTCTAGTCAAGCGGCAGCTCCCTCAAGGCAAATGGAAGTTTTCTCAAAGCGAGTGGTGGCGGACCCGTATTGAGAAATCTCACTAGGAGGGTTATCTGGAGTAAGATTTTCCTATCTTGAGCTCGCCAACTTAAGTTGGCGGCTGGGAGCAAGGAAACAATTCTGTTGCAAGTTTTTCGGAACTCCCTGTGGTCTGTGGAGCGGCAGTGCGGAAAACTCTGTGAATGGAGTGTACTTCACCACACAGGCCTAATGAAAACGCAATGTACTGTAATATTAGGGAGCACACACTGAAGCTTAGATTTCACATTATACCGTCATTGTTCCAGAAAACAATTGAATATTACCATGGAATATCCATTTGATTAGACTGGTAAATAACAATCTACATTGTGTTTTTTTCACAGAACCATGCACAGCAAGTCCTGAGGAAATGGACAAAAACAATATAAGATTTCGATGGTCTCAAGAAGAGAAATTGTATACTAAGCACGACGAACCAACAGAATTTGTGTGCAAATCAACAGACTACATTAAACATCAAGATTCACCAGTATTCAGATTAAAGTGCATACGAGGAAAGCTACTGTATCCCAGATGTATCAAGAAAGGTGAATATAGCCTTTGACCAATAAAATCACAATTTTTAAAAGTAATCCACATTACCAATGGAATGTCCTGAACATTAATGCTTGATGTGCAATATTTCAGGAGTTTGCTATTTGTAATCGGTAATTTCCAATAATTCATTTATTTCTCACAGAGGAATAGAGAAACAAATCTTAAACTGCATGTAAAATTAATTGTAACACAGTTATTGTAGGACTTGACTTCTTTGATGCAGTTGTGGTTACAAAATCTAATCCTGCTAATATTTTCGGGTTTTTTGTAGAAAATTAAACGCATAAAGATTTACATTCCTCCAAACTACTCCAAGGTATCCCTTTATTGATGTAGCTTTTGAGATATTAAAAAAGAGAACTGTCAGGTATTGAGGATTTGATGGTCTTATGACACTAAAACCAACATGTTTCAGGTCTACTCAATGGCCCTGGTCTACTTCTTCTAAGTGCACCCTGAAATAGGGTCAAGCCCACCCTGGTCTTAAGGAGTCAGGGTGAAACCGATGATGAAGCATAACACTATTAGTGTGTGTAAGGGTTATATAAAGAAAAGGAATCCTTTCCTTTCCCACCTTTAAATAGGCGGTTTACCACCTGAAGAGACTAACGCCCTGCGTTTTAGACATTTTTTACTTACATAAAAAAAGTTTTGTATTGCATAATTCTCCTCAGTTTACACATATATGAGTCTGGTGCAGGTAGAAAATGTCTCACTGAAATACATTTTCTGCTTTAACCAGGCTTATACCGGAACCTCATATGTAAAAATGTTACGTAGAACACATTTCACACTAAGGGCCTCATTTATGGGATTTTGGCATTGGGCAGCGCAGCTAGGAAGCTTGCTGCGCTGACACCAAAGTGAAATGGGAGGAATGCACTGTATTTATGCAATATGGTGCATTCCTGTCCTTTCTCACTGTGCTGGTGCTGCTTCTGCAGCCTACCACCAATATAGGCCCCCTTTCACCATGGTGCAAAGGTGCCTCCATTGCCTGCAGGATTGTTTGTGTGCAGGAAGGGGGACCTTCCTGAACAAAAACAATCCTAAGAGGCGTGTTCCTCTTTCTATGTGTGCTGCAGAAAGCAGTACACATAGAAAGAGGAAACATGAAGATATTTCTCCTCGTTATGTCTCCCTTTGGGAGGTGTAAGGATTTGGTGCTCCCCCAGGTTTACATGATTTTTCGTGAATCTGGGGCAGCATTGGAACTTATGGGGTTTGCATGGGAAAACTCATGCAATGCCTCCCTGGTGCATAGTAAGGCACAGCAGCAATTTGCTCTGCATTGCCTTACTCAAGATTTATGAGGTTACTCAAAGCCACGCAGGGTGGCTTTGCATGGCTTCAGAATTCAGATTCAGAACCCTGCATCACGCAAGTACAACTTTACGTGGAGCAAAAGTGATGCAGGGTTGTCATAAATGATCCCCTTAAAGCGCAATTTTATGCAATTTCAAGAACATTCATTGACTTACAAAAACTTTATGCCATTCATTCATTCATAATTACTTTATTGTGACTAATACAGTCATAAAAGCACAAGTGAATTAATATCAAGCAACAGTAAATTTCCCATAGCAGTGTACAATAAAATCTCGTGGTGACATAGGCAGAGGTAAGGATGCGTAAACTTCACTTGTTATTTAAAAGCAAGGACCATTTTAGATAAGAATTAATTTTAAAAATATAATTTAAAATAAAAACCTTAAGAAGATTATTAAACATATCATATCATTCTTTAAAATGCTCCAGAGTAAATGCAACTGATTTGGACGGTCACAGTTAGCTAAGTATCAATTTCCAACAAGTACCTTCGTTTCAGCCACACAGCTTGGAGAAATTTAGAGATTACAGCCACATACACTAGATCTGTATCGGATCTAGTGTATGTGGCTGTACGATCCTGTAGAATACCAGGTAATCCCTAATTCCCAAGTTTCTGCACAATTGTATAACCCATTTAGACCTAGCCTGTTTGTATGCCGGGCAGAAGAACAGTACGTGAATTTCTGTTTCCTCCGCCACTCGGCATCCAGGGCAAAGATAACAGGCCTCGTCTGACCACTTATTAGTTGTTGCAAAAAGTGGAAGGGTCACATACCTAAATTGGAGAAACAACCTCCTTGTTGATGCGGGCTGTATTAAATCTAGGACCTGTTCATATTGATAATGTGACTAAAAGTCCAAAAACCCATTCGTCAGGCTCGCAGCTCTAGTCGCCTGGATTAAACTAGTCAATTTAAAATCTCCTAATTCTTTAGCTAAGGTTTTTTTTGAGGTAGCTAAGCAGGACTCCTCCGGGGTAACCCATAGGTCCTCCCTACCAATAGCATGGAGCAAATCCCTAACAAAAGACAGCCACGGTATGCTACCCACGGCCCCCGGTGACGATAATAGTGCCTTGAGTTCCTCCCTATAGTGTCTCAGCTCGAGTGTACTCCATAGCCGTAGCCAATAGAGCAACGGTCGGCTCGACATTAAGTCCACCATTGGGAGGATACCCAGATCCATCCTAAGGGGTACCAAGGGAGTATTTGTTGGCAAGGCCATACTGCGTCTGAAAAATTTATTTTCAGTGAGGGTCAGTGCTTTTGTTGAGCTATGGCCCCAAAGTTCAGCCCCATAGAGAGAGGCCGAGCGTGCTTGTACTTTATACATTTCTAGGGGTGGGCTTATCGCCTTCGAAGAAGAACCCTTCTGGACTTTCAATAATCCCCTTATTGCCTGGGTGAGCTTCAGGTAAGCCTTATCAATTTGAGGGACCCAGCCCATTTTGTCATTCAGGGTTAGGCCCAAATATTCAAAGATATGGACTCGCTCAAGCGCGATATCGTCCATTATTGGGTGTGGGTAGGTAGTCGGTTTGGCATTGAAGACAATGTATTTTGTTTTGTTAATATTGACTAAAAGTTTCCTCTTTTTACAAAACTGGGTGAATTCCCTTTAAACTCGCTGCATCCCCATTGGTGGCTTCGAGAGGAGCAGGGTATCATCTGCAAACGTCAGTGCAGGAAATTTGCTGGATGATATTTTTTGGGGAATCCAAATCCTTCACGGCAAGTAGATCTTCAATTAAGCCGTTTAAGAAAAGCGAAAAGAGGGTCGGCACGAGCACACAACCCTGCCTCACCCCCTTGTCAACAGGGAAGGGGCTGTCAATTGAGCATCTTTGCCATATCTAACTCTGGTAAACGTACCCTTGTGGAGGCGTTTGAGTTGAAAACAGAGATAGGGTGGTACCCCTATGGACAGAAGAATACTCCATAACTGGTCACGGTCAACCATATCAAACAGAGATTTCAAATCCACGAAGGTAAGATAAAGACTCCCACCTTCCAAAACCATGTGCTTCCAGTAGATCAACTGCAGCCTAAACAGCTGATCAACAGTTGAGACCTTTGCTCTAAAGCCAGCTTTTAGTGGGGTTAATATATCACGGTCTTCCACCCACTCCTGTAATCTCCCTAGTAATACCCTACCATAAGGTTTTTGGGAAACATTAATAAGGCTAATGGGCCTATAATTAGAAGGTTCAATCGGAGATCCTTTTTTATAAATTGGAACAATTTCAGCTCCAGCCCACGTAGGCGGTGCTGGAAGGCCATACAGGATTGCATTGAACAATAATAATAAATATGGAGCCCAGACTACCTGTTCACTTTTAAACAAATCACCCGGGATTCTATCCAATCCTTGGGCTTTCTTGGATTGCAGCTTAGCTAAAGCAGATGTCACCTCTCCCAAATTACATGGGTGTGCTTCAGATAAAATTTCAAAATTAAAATTGCACTCTGGGGTTTTATTAGAACTTATGTCAGCGTGAGAACTGGAATATAATTCATTAAAATATGAGTGCCAGGCAACCTCATCGATGTTTGGATCAAGAGTGGCTCTACCTTCAGCTTTCTCGGAGTGAACCAGGTTCCGAAAGCTTCTACTATCCTTTTGATCCAAAGCCTTCTTGATCTCCTGCCATCTATCTAATTCCCACTCAGACTTCGCATTTGCAATTATTTTCTTGCAGGCCGCCATACCTTCCCTAATACGAAATCTATCGGCCCCTTTTAGTGCAGTCAACAAGACTAGTTTTGCTTCCTTACAAGCTTTCAAGCTTTCAAAACTTTATGCAGTAATGCATACCACTTGTATTTATATATTTTTTACTGTAAGTGATAGTTCCCGTCTAGGATTTACCGCTCAACTAGAAAGTTGTTAGAGGAAATAGCAAATCTGGGGTCAATTAAAAACCAATTAAATGAGGTTCCCTCTAAAAGTCTATCAGATTCTAGAACTGTTCAAATATTCTCCTGGGGCCCTAATTACAAGTTGCACAGCAATGGGCTGATTTTACTTTACTACGCAGTAAAAGGGTCCACCGACTGTGCAATGAAAAGTAAATCCTATGAAATGGAGAATCACAATGTGGGGTCGTTTTCTTTTATGGGTGGGTGGTGAACTTCCCACTCCGCGCACTGCTTGGAACGCAAAGTTCTGCAAAAAAACTCCACCATCCGCTGGCTGAACAAAGTTAATACTGGTTTGCTGCTCACTGCAGTGCTCACGCAGCGCTCACCCTTGCATCTGTGTACCATTGAGCATCATGACTCATGTCACATTCTCACACTTGTGCATGCATGCACACTCCCAGCCTGCTGAGGAAAGCTATTGAAACTAGCTAGGCCTGTGTTAGTGAGCACTACAGGGCGAGGGAAGAAGAGCACACAGAGCCCTGGAGGACACCGCTGGATCCGTGCTGGCAGAAAAGGACTTTGATTTCTTCAGAGATTTGGTTCTTCTCTCCCTGGGTGCCAGTTAGCAGGGCTGGACTAGGCTCTTCCTTCGAGGTGAAGGATGGGACACTACAAGGAACTGGCTGTCACCTGCTACTCTTGGCACACAGACATCACCTGCATAAGTAACATACACATGAGGCCCTGCTTTCGTTTTTTCGGGTAGCGATATACTTGTGGGGGCAAGCGGGCGAATATGGGGATGGGGGCTGCATACCTAGAGTTCATAACTGGTCCAGTTGATATCCGGGTTCACTGATGATGCAGTTCCCTGGTTCAGCTTGAACATATCTTATTAAGTGCAGTTAACTTCTCCCGCTATCAGAACTCTGCTGAATTTCCCATAGTTTTTAAGTCACTCCTCGTAATTCCACGGAGCTAAACTCCGTCAGCTCTGCCCACCTCATGGTTTTGTCTGGCTGTAAAACCACTTGGAATTTGCCATTTCATAGAGTTTTCCTCATACATTTAACATCTGTTTTGTGTGTGAAAAAAGTCTTGTGAGATACAATAAGGTGACTGGTTCCAGCACAAAATGTCTCTTGCCGAGTGATTTTCTGTGCGAACTAGGATTCCAATGGTATCTTGGGAATAACATTTTTGGGAAACAGCCTTTACAACACTATATTTACCACACAATGCCTTTACCATGCATCATTTAATACTAAATTCCGTTATATCTTGTTAGATCTGTCCGCAGCCTTTGATTTTCCGTCTGGGTGAAATAGACTTGTCTCGAGTTAAATGCAGACAAAACTGAGGTTATTATTTTTTAAGGTCAGCCCTCGTTATGGAATAGCAATTCGTGGACAGATGCATTGGGAGCCCTGCCTTCTCTGAGTAAGTCTGCTAAAAAATCTTGGGGTCCATGCTGTTCAACAACTTTCCTTTCATCTACAGGTGGACCAGATGGTATCCTCATATTTTAATATTATCAGGATATTACAGAAAGTTTTTCCTCATAGCCCAATACCAGCGCAAAAAAACTGTGGTTCTGGTCTCGATGCCTTTGAAGATCGCTTATTGTAATGCCCTTTATTTAAACAACAATACATTTTATCTGGAAAAACTCCAAACCATCAAAAATGCAGCACCTAGGCTTATTTTAGACATTCCTAAGTATCATTTAATTTCCATTGAGTTTGTTAGCCTTCACTGGCTCTCAGGAAGCACATCGCATTTAAAGCTCTCTGTATTGCCCATAAAGCCCTACATTGGTCAACATCTTGGGCTATTAGATCTAAATTTCATTGGTCCATGCTGACTAGGCCACTTCGCTCTGCCCAACACAATTTGATGGTGATTCTGAAAATTCAGAGGGTGGGGTGGGGAGGTAAATCCTTTTCAGTGGCTACAGCTAAGCTGTTGAACAGTCTTTCCCACCATTTAATGTGTCTTGAGGACAATGTGGTTTTTAGAAAGGACTCTTCAAACCTTGCTCTTTGCTTCATAGTTTCTTAAGTTTCTCCAGGTCTTCATGGTGACTGTTTGGTTGTTGGTGAAAGGGGCCCAGTGGCTAGTAGCGCCTTGACACGATTTGGCATATGTGCACTTTTTAAATTGGCTTTCATTCCATTACCACACATCGCCTATACCAGGCAGGTCTTTACCACTCTATAAATTGGTTTTCATTCCATTACCACACATCGCCTATACCAGACAGGTCTTTACCACGCATATGACTTTACAATGAAATGGTATGTATATATCTGATAAGTTTGTAAATGTATATATATTACCTACTGGAAGTCGCCAGTAGGTAGTTATAGTTAGGACCTAGTTTCCATAGGAAAACCGTTTTTTCTTTACCCAATAACTTTGGCGCTGGTTAATGAATCTTCCCGAAATGTTCAAAAAATTGTCCAGCACCGGTTAGCATCTGTCTTGAAAGTTTCGGGGTGATTTGTCAAGCGGGGGTTTAGAAAAAGGCTGTCTTAAAACACGTTTTTTCCATGTTAATTTCCATTTCCGGAATTACACCAAATTTGGCAGCAAGGTAGCACTTGCTTCAGAAAGAGCCCTTTTTGTTAAATGGTATAAATCCGTTCAGTAGTTGCTGAGAAATTAGAATAAGAATTTTTCGATATCTGAGCAACGAAAAGGGATCGCAAACCCTCCCTGGCATGATATTCACTCTGATTGGCTGCCAACACTCCAAACCAGGAAGTGTTGGCAGCCATCTTGTAACTCAGTAGAACCGAGTCACAAGAAAACAGTAAAATTAGTATAAAAAAGAAGAAAAGGGGGTAGAGTATAAACACCCTGACCCCCTAGGCCTGCCAGGGCCCAAACACATTTTTTAGCTTTATATTTTCAGCCGTATCGTGGTGGGTGCGCGAACCCCGTCGAAAACAGAAAAAAACAAAGCGTAGGCTATTACGCTTCGTTTTCTAAAGCCTCCAGGTGGGCAATCCTCATTATTGCAGCTCCAGGGACCACCATCTCCCCGGGGCTATGTTGATTATGTGTGGGGGGAACACGGCACCCCAGCAGATCCAGAGACCGCCACCCCCCTGGGGCTTTTAAAAAACATTGTGCGTCGGGGGTCCCACCCTCCCATGCTGCCCTGGGGACCGCCACCTCCCCCGGGGCTTCATTAAATAAGGGTGAGGGGGCCTCGCGGGCCCCCCAAGCCCAAGGGGACTGCCGCCTCCAAGGGGAAGTGAACACTTATTAGTGTGGGGGGCTTGAGCCCCCCCACACTGCCACGGGGACCACCACCTCCCCAGGGCACTTTGAATTTAAAAACAGGGGTCCGTTACGGGAGGTGGTCGTCCCCGGGGCTTTAAACATTAGGAAGGAGGGCCGCACTGCCCCCTCCTGGAGCCCTTGGTGGCCCTGGGGACAGCCACCCCCCAGGGCCAGCTCCTGCAGTGTCCCGGGGTGCCCACCCCCAGAACACTGCTGTTTGCTATGGCAGGGCAAGAGCCGTGCGGCTCCCACCCTGCCATAGCATACTCTGCTTTGCTTCTTTGAAGCGATAGCAGGGAAACTTACTGTTGTTTCAATGAAGCTCAGCAGGATTGCTTTTCCACAAGGGGAGCTGCATGTAACATTCTATTGGGAATAACTTTGGCGCTGGTGGACGAATCTTCACGAATTTTTCCAAGAAAATGGCCCGCTCCGCTCCTTCCCTGAAAATGTGGGGGGTATTCGTCAAGTGGGGGCCGAGATAAAAGGGGGGACTGGTAGCCCAATGTGCCTTTGCTATGTCTCAAGATATGTGCTCCAGTGGTTTTTGAGTAATTTAGGTTAAAAAAAAATATATATCTATGGCAGCGCACTGGTACGCGCACCGGGGCGCGTACCGGGCGTGCTACGCGATTTGCGTGGGGAAAGCTGATTGGCTCTTGGGTGTCTGTAAACATTCTAAACAGTCCGGAGCGGCCGCCATCTTGTGTCTTGGTAGGATCGAGACACAAGAGGTGGCAAAAACAAAGGGGGAATTGACCATAAGGGGGCAGGGTAGACCCCCCCTGACCCCCTAGGTTTGATGTGGGGGCTATAAAAGGTCCCCGCGGGGCAAAAAAATATATATATTTTTTTATTTTCGTGGGGGAAGCGCCCGGTACACGCACCGGGGAGGGCACCGGGGAGCGCACCGGGGAGCGTACCATGAGGAAAAAAGAATGACAGACTTTTCTAAAAATGTAGCCTTTTTTATAAATTCGAGGTAGTAGGAAGGTAGTAGGAAGTAGAAATATAAAAAAGTGTATGTGAAGAAGCCTAATATAATTCATAATTATAACAGAGAAGCCTAATTCAATCTATAACTATAACAGAGAAGCCTATCTGAATCTGTAATTATAACAGAGGGACATTAAATAACTGTCAGAAAACGTTCAAAACATTTATAAATTACCTTATAGAAAGGTGATGAAGATAAATGAGGAAATGTTTTAAAGATGTATCTCAGGTAGTTGTAGTCAAAATGGCCGTGTTTCCCTCTCATTTTTCATTTATAAAATGGCCGTGTTTTCCTCTCATTTTTCATTTATATTCATGTGCATAACAAATCAAATGTCATGAAAAAAAGTAGGATATGAAAGTAACATTTTAATTGGTTTAAAATTCTAACACTTTCATATGTGTTTTTATCATGTAATTTACCTCAGGATATTTAGACAGGGCTACAGCCCAAATGGCTCAATGGAATACCATCAAATGTGGGATAATGGTAGGGACTGGTATGTAGTAGGGTCTATTCTATATTTTGTGAAAGTCTGTCCAGTGGTTTTTATGTAATTTTATTTCCCACATTTTTTTGGGGAGCGCTTACCGGTGAAAAAAAATATTTTTAAAAAAAATCACGGGATGCGCGCACGGTACGCGTACAGGTCCGCGTATGTATGCGTACCGTACACGCACCCCGCATTTCATTAAAAAAAATATATTTTTTTGCCCTTGGGAGTCCTTCTGGGACAACCTGAGGAGGGCTAGGGGGTCAGGGGGTCTCTACCCTGCCCCCTTTTTGCGTTTTCCACTCTTGTTTTGTGCTCTCTTGTGCCTCAGTTCTACTGAGAAATGAGATGGCTGCTCAGGTGGTACCAGAAGGATATTAACATATAAAAACGTTATTCGCTAATAGAATTCGCATTTACAAAACCTTTGAAGTTTTTTGAGAAAAAAATAGGTTTCAGGCCATATATAGTTAGGAATTAGCATTTAAAAAACCTTGCAAATTCACTTCAAAAACCATAGGTTACAGGACTTACGCGATTTTATAAAATAAAAATAATAATAATTTTGCCCTTGGGGGTCCTTCAGGGACAACCTGAGAAGGGCTAGGGGGTCTCTACCCTGCCCCCCTTTCCGCGTTTTCCACTCTTGTTTTGTGCTCTCTTGTGCCTCACTTTTTTCTGAGAAACAAGATGGCTGCTCAGGTGGTCCCATAAGGATAATAACATACATAAACGTTATCCGCTAATAGAATTAGCATTTACAAAACCTTTGAAATGTATTGAAAAAAAATATAGGTTTCACGCCTGATATAGTTAGGAATTAGCATTTAAAAAACCTATGAAATTCACTGAAAAAAACATAGGTTTCAGGCCTTATATAGTTAGGAATTAGCATTTACAAAACCTTATTTTACTCATACAAAACCATTGAAATTCGCATATATAGTTAGTTGGACTAACTATATTTCGCACACCCGCAATCCACTGCTGATGATGTCACATATTACATCATTCATGACATGGTCAGTGACATCACTGATGACATCACTGATGACATCATTCATGTGATAATACGATGAACCTCTTCACACTCTAATATAAACTTTGATACGCAAAGTGTATACAGACACTCACACACTTTCACTCATCCATGGAGTTACTCACACACCTAGTCAGTTATGCAAAGAATCAATCACACTTCCATTTTCTCAACTATACAGTTAAACATACACCACTTTACTTATTCAAACATATACTAACACACACTTACTCTCTAATACAATCACTGATAAAAGTACACAATGATCCATACAGGAACTGGCACAATCACTGGCTCTCATGTATAGTCATTTATATATATCAACTGTCACATGCATTGTGTTTTACATATGTACTTACTTGGACATGTAGCACTGAGATATCAATTCACTCACCAATACACCCATGCAGACAGTCAACCGCCCATACAGGTGTTTCCACATGCACTCTTGAACCCATACATCTTGTGGATCATCTGCTCATACATCTATGCACAGAATCACACACCTCCCAGCCACCCACACACACACTCATTCTCTCATACAAATACTTGGGCAACCAATCAATAACAAATATAGCCACTCATATAGCTACTGATCAAGAAATGCAACAGGTTATACAACAACAAACATAATGATACACACATTCAGACAGTTTAGTCACTAACCCATGCATTCAGAAAGACACATTTAATCACTCACTCCTACAGTCAGTCACGCACCTACTTAATCTTTCATCCAGACACTTATACATCCACTCATTCTTCAATATGTAAAACATATTTAAACTTCACAGAAACATACGGTCACCGGATGATGTCATCAGTGATGTCATTTGAGATGTCATCAGTGATGTCACTGACCATGTCATGAATGATGTAATATGTGACATCATCAGCAGTGGATTGCGGGTGGGCAAAATATAGTTAGTCCAACTAACTATATATGCGAATTTCAATGGTTTTGTATGAGTAAAATAAGGTTCTGTAAATGCTATCTCCTAACTATATAAGGCCTGAAACCTATGGTTTTTTCAGTGAATATATATATATATATATATATATATATATATATATATATATATATATATATATATATATATATATATATATATATATATATATATATATATATATGAAATAGTTTTTAAGGACGGGGCTGAGTGCCCCCATCACCTTAGGGCACTTTCCTACTTTCTATAGGAAATCCACAACATTCTATTTGGAATAACTTTGGCGCCGGTGGACGCATCTTCGTGAATTTCTTCAAGAAAATGGCCTGTCCAGTTCCGCTCCTTCCCTGAAAGTTTGGAAGTGATTCGTGAACTGGGGGCAGAGAAAAAAGGGGGGTCCCAAAACGTGTTTTCCCTATGCAATTTTCCATAGGGACCTTTAGCCAGGGCTACAGCCCGAACAGCTGAACGGAATTACACCAATTTGGCAGAGAGGTAGAGTCTGGTTCGCAGATTGTGCTTTTTGTTAAATGGTGTAAAACCGTTCAGTAGTTTCGGAGAAAATTACAGGTAAAATCATACCGATATCTAGAGACGGAGTTCTACACGCAGACTGAGATCCGTTCAATTACGAGCGCGAGCTGCATGCTGATTTGCTGTCAACTGTCTGTCAACACTCGAAACCAGTGTTGGCAGCCATCTTGTGCCTCAGTAGAACCGAGTCACAAGAAAACAGTAAAACAAAGTTGATAAATAAGGGAAAGGGGCAGGGTAGAAACATTCTGACCCTCTAGGCTTGCTCAGGTGGTCGCACATGGATGTTTAGGCTCTATTTTTTTTTTAAAGAAAAATTGTGGCGTACGCATACGGAAATCCATACAAACACGAGCACGAGCTGTATGCTGATTGGCTTTCAACACTCCAAACCAGGACGTGTTGGCAGCCATCTTGTTATAATACAAAAGCTCTATAAAGGGCATTGACTTTGAATCAAAATATGAAATTCAGGAATAATTGATAACTCCAGTCAAAAAAGGCAGCAAGTAGGTGTGTATATTTCTGGATGATGTGTTGATTGAGTGGAAGGTGAAAATTAAGAAAGGCAGCAGACGTTGAAACTATGCACTGCCTTGTAAAAGAAGTGGATGTTTTGTTTTTCAGGCCATTATAGACTGTGAGTCAGATTCCGTAGTTGGAGCCTGAGAAACTGTCAGTACATCTAAGGAGGGAAGCAACTGTATAAATTACATACACTGTGTGGTTGAAAAGGCGCAATAAAGGACGTAAGTGTGCAAATTATGCACTGCCATTCATCGGTAGTAGTTAGCAAGAAGACTCAATAAAGGGTCTGCACTTTGAATTTGTATTACAAGAATAATTGATAACCACAGCCAAGAAAGGCAGCCATTGTGCAAATTTTGTACTGCCTTTGGCCGGGGTCGTACCTACAACAAAAAGGCTTGATAAAGGGCCTTGACTTTGAATCAGAATATGAAATTAAAGAACAATTGGTAACCCCAGCTAAGAAAGGCAGCAAGTCTGTAAATGTCTGCGTGCTGTTTGCCGGGGTAGTTGTTACAACAAAAAGGCTTGATAAAGGACTTGCACTTTGAATACAGATATGAAATAGAACAATAGTTAATAACCACAGCCAAGCAAGGCAGCAAGTAGGTGTGTGTATGTTTAGATGATGTGTTGATTGGTTGGAAGATGAATAATGTAAAAAATAAGAAAGGCTGCAAGTGTCAAAATTACCTACTGCCTTCAGGCGAGGTAGTAGCTACAACAAAAAGGCTTGGTAAAGGGCCTTGACTTTGAATCAGAGTGCGAAATTGAAGAACAATTGATAACCCCGGCGAAGAAAGGCAGCAAGTGCAAAGTTTTCAACTGTCTTCTGCCGGGGTAGTATGTACATGAAAAAGTCTTGTTAAAGGGTCTTGACTTTGAATCAGAATATGAAATTGAAGAGTAATTGATAACTTCAGCCAAGAAAAGCAGCAAGTAAGTGTGTGTATGTGTGGATGATGTGTTCATTGAATGGAAGATGAATAAGGTAAAAAGTAATAAAGGGTGCAGACGCGCAAAGTAACCACTGTCTTATCATGGAAGAAGATCATTGGATTCCCAGCTCATTACACAGACTGTGCGTCACAAGAAAGGATACAAGTGTGGAAATTACCCACTGCTATTCACGGGAAGTAGTTATCAAGAAGGGTCAATAAAGGGCTTGCACTTTGAATTTGTATTACAATAAGAATAATTGATAACCCTAGGCAAGAAAGGGAGCAAGTTTGCAATTTCCCACTGCGTTTATCCGGGAAGTATTTACAACGAAAAGGCTTGATATAGGGTCTTGACTTTGAATCAGAATGTGAAATTGAACAATAATTTATAACCCCAGCGAAGAAAGGCAGCAAGTGTGCAAATTTCTCAGTGCCTTCGGCTGGGGTAGTTGTTACAACAAAAAAGCTCGATAAATGTGCATTGATTAATGTTGAGGATAGGGATGGTCCTGTTTCTGGTTTCTTATGAGGTTGATAGACTATTTCACATAACACAAAAGTTCATAAGTACCATTTTACAGGTTATTAATGGAGCATTAAGCTTTTTTCGTCCTTCAGGGAAAGTAAATAACTTCCAAATTAGAGCTTCTTTCTTCTTCTTTGCAGGCTCTTCAGGAATGAAATCTCCTTCTGAAGAATAGGTGGAAGATGAGTGCATTGCTGTTACTATGGTGATCTTTCATCTATTTGGCAGGATTCTCAGAAGAGATCGTTCTTATTAGAAAGTCAAAGTAGAATGAATAAAATGGGAGGGATCTTTCAACAGATAGTGTAGGATGTGTTATGAAGGAATACATTACAATAGATATACTTTCTGGCTGTTTTTCAGCCAAATATTCAATTTCTTGTACAGATTTAAGTACTCGATTTCGTGTTGTAGCAAGAGCTAGACTCACCCAAATTATTGTTCTCGATTTGGAGTAAAGATTTGCAGATGATAAGCCATCTGAATATTGATATGCTCAAAAGTGTAACTATATAATTTCTTACTTAGACTCTTTCTGTGGGAAATCTCTTCCCACATCTCCTTCAATTCTGTCTTTTCTGATTTTGTTATGTAGGATGTTACATATCGAGCAAGAGCAATGAAATTGTTTGCAACATATTGAATGTCCATGTTAGCATTGCACATGGATAAAATGACTGGGTTGTAGTCTTTTATGTGTTTTGACTCTTCATTTCTTCTTAAGTTGTAGGTATTTTTTGGAGACTTTCTTGTGATAGTATGGTGCCAAGATGACATAAAACTGTTCACTCTTTCTTTCGATATTACAGGACGTGGAAATCTAAAACGACATTTGGTGTAGAATTTGTCCTTAGATTTGTACTTTTGACGACAGTTTTCCCACACTTATGGCTTTGGATTCGTAAGACTTGTTGTCTTAAGTCCTTATCTTGTGTACCTTTGGGTACATCACATGTAGCATATTCTACAATAAAAGACAACACAGTATCATCTGAGCCTGTACCAAATGTGGGAGCATCTTTGAACCATATTATCATATGTATGTGAGAAGCACCTCTCGCATGATACTCCTTTCTCCAAAAGAATTCCAGAACCTCTCCAAGAGGAGGATTATTTTTATTGGCAATAAAAAGACATCATAGCTTCGAATGTGTGATTGAATTACCTGCATACATTAACTGGATCCAAAGAGCACAATTCTCCAGGCGTCTTGTTTCGAAAATTTAGTATATTTGAATTTGGGTAATCAAGAAATTGAAGTAAATCATTCCAAGCATAGTTAGCAGAGCTTAGAGTAACGAACTATGTAGGAGTTTCTAAGTTCCTTAGCATACTTTTTAGTTCTCCATGACAACAGTACCAGTACTCATTACTACCACGCTGACATGCCATGAGATTAATGAGGTGAGATTCTAAAATATTATCCTTCTGCTGTACTTTATGCATACATTTCTTTGCCGAAACATTTTGAAGATGTACACCTGTTTTCAATACATGGTTTTCTGCATATGAACGTCCAGACAAATCACTCTCAAACAAAAGATGGAACAAATATGAAATATATTGTTGAAATCTTGGATTTTCGGCATACAATCTTGATGTCCGGTATTCAGATGCAGGAATCTGGACAGGTCGGTCATCATATCGTCCTCCTTTTCCTGTGGGAAGGAACTGAGGGAAACAACGATCTTCCAAGCTTTTTTCCCATACACTTATGGGACTTCTCTTTGCTTCTTTCATTTCGAATAACTCTATAGTATTCCCTATCACTTCTTTAGAATGAAGTGGATGAACACTGTAATGTTCATAGATTTCTTCAGTTCTGGAAATATCCAGTTTTTCAATTTGTCCAGATGGCAAGTCACTATCTTCTTCTACAGTTATTTCTTATTTTCCCACACACACATTTTTGTAATATAAATTGTTTTTATCAGATACAACGTTGCCTTTTTCACTTTCCTAATATCCACTAATTCTTGCCAGATTTTCTTACTCTTAGTAGGAACGCCATTGACAAGAATAACTAAATGTTCATCCTATACATTTTCGACACCAATTGTCTGAGTTTTAAGTAAATCAAGATTGTATTGAATGTTTTCTGTAGTGCTAGCGCTCTTGGTATGTAGTGAAATGTACTGAGCGGAGAATTGATTGAAAGCACTTCTCAGTACACATAGTGAAGAGAAATTTACATTGAAAGCTGAATTGAAGTTGTGAAACCCGCTGTCTGTAATGTAGATCAAAGGTACTAATCAATACAAATATTGATGAATGTTATTTTGTACAGTTAACAGAATCTGAGGACAGAGTACAATTGTCTCTGACTTAAATAAAGCAAGGCTAGATCCAATGGTGTCCTTAATGTAGAAGGAAAGCTGAACTGAAGTTGTGAATCTGGCTGTCCGCAGTGTACATTTAATGGTGGCAGACGTGCCCGCTACCCATTTCCTTGTAAGGGAAGTGGGTGTTTGGTTTTGCAGTCCATTACACAGACAGGGCATCGGATTCCGCAGTGGGAGCCTGAGAAATGGGTACCACATATAAGGAGGAAAGCTAGTGCAGAAAGTACACACACTGTGTGGTAGAAAGGACGCAAGAAAGGACGCAAGTGTGCAAATTACCCACTGCCATTCATGGGTAGTAGTTACCAAGAAGGGTTAATGAAGGGCCTGCACTTTGAATTTCATTTTCAAGAAGAAGAATTGATAGCCCTAGCGAAGAAAGGCAGCAAGTGCGGAAACTTCCACAACTAAAAGGCTTAATAAGGGGCCTTGACTTTGAATCAGTATATGAAATTAAAGAATAATTGATAACCCTAGCTAAGAAAGGCAGCACGTGTGCAAATTTCTTACTGCCTTTGGATGGGGTAGTTCTCACAACAAAAAAGCTTGATAAATGTGTAGTGACTGATGTTGAGGACAGCGATGCTCCTGTTTCTTGTTTTTGATGAGGTTGATAGACTATTTGACGTAACAGAAAAAGTCATCGCACTAAATGCATAGAAATTTAAGTTTGTCAAAATCAAGATCAATATGTGAGTATGGACTTTTTGCCGAAGATGCTGTTGCAGCAGTTGATGTGCTTGGTGCAGTAGCAAGTGGATTGTCCTGCAATCTCTGTGTTGCAGCTCAAGCCAAGTCTTTGGGGTGATAGTTTTTACATGTTGCACCATAGTTGGTGTGCCAAAGGAGTATTTTTTTGAATGGATCATCCCTTGAAAGAGTTGTTTGCTAAATTTTACAGATTAGTTTTGGAGTATTAACCTTCTTCTGGGGTAGTAAAAATGAGAAAAAGGTTCGATAAAGGGTGTTGACGTTCAATCAGAATTTGAAAATGAGGAATGATTGATAATCCCAGCCAAGAAAGGAAGCAAGTGTGCATCTAAAGCAACAAAGTTACGTGGAGTGTTGGATGATGTGTTGTCCAAGCAGCACGGATTGGTAGCAAACTTTTTAAATTCAAGTTTTCTAATAAATATTGGTTGTCCATTCACAGAAGTAAGTTGAAGGATATTTTCCAAAAGTATGATGTATTTTTTTCTAAATAAGTCATCTCGTTCAGTACGGTCACATGGTGATGATTTGTGGTGCACTGAGTTAGTAATACCTTTGGCGCTGAGCTTGAACGTACCCTGTGATGATGTGTGGTTGGGGTGAGGTACAGTAATTGAAGTAATGTCTTTTGTTAATTGAATTCTGCATCCATTCCATTTTAAAGGGACAATATGTGTCACTGTGACATAAAAGTGTTTACTCTTGTTTGTGATGATTTATGGTACGCTGAGTAAGTAGTATCTTCGGCGGTGAGCTTGTAGGTTCCCTGTGCAGTGTAGATTGAAGGCAATTGTTAAGAGACATAGACAAATGGTTTTTGTCACTTATTTAAACAAAATGTGAAATACATATAGTAGAATTTTGTCTGCATTAAATAAATGAAGGCTGAATTTCCTAGTGTTCAAAGTTAAAGAAAATCTAAGGATATTGTGCAATTGTCTGTGTTTTAAGTAAATCAAGATTTTATTGAATGTTTTCTGTAGTGCTGGCGCTCTTGGTATCTAGTTGTGAACTCTACTGAGCGTAGAATTGATTAAAGGCACTTCTGAGCACACATAGTGAGGAGAAATTTACATGGAAAACTGAATTGAAGTTGTGAACCCTGCTGTCTGTAATGTAGATCGAAGGTACTTATTATTATTATTATTATGTTTCTTATATAGCGCCTGAATCGACCCCCGAAGGGGTATCTCCGCGCTTGCCTTGGGAACTCGTCCTGGCTTTTCCCTGTGAGATAGCCCCTACAGGCTATCCCCAAGGTGAAAGCCAGGCATCCCGCCGTGGGGGGCCGTTGTGGAGATTAAGCAAGCTTAATGCCCAGAGTTGCAGAGTGTGAACCCATGGTTAGGTCAGGCACCGAAGCGAGAATTATCGAGTCCATGGACATTTGAGCTCAAGACCCTGCCGCGTCGGGAATTGAACCCTGGTCCCGGGTCTGACCTCTGCTTCAGGGTCTGCCTGCTCTAACCAGTGAACCACACTTCTCCACACAAACATTGATGTATGCTATTTTGTACAGTTAACAGAATCATCTGAGGACAGAGTGCAATTGTCTCTGCCTTAAGGAAAGCAAGGCTGAATACAATGATGTCTTTAATGTAGAAGGAAAGCTGAATTTAATTTGTGAACCCAGCTGTCTGCAATGTAGATTGAAGGCAGTTGTTGACACAAAGGTCGATGAAAGCTACTTTGTTACGCTATTTGTAGCAGAACTCCGCGAAACCTTTCGTGAGCGGTCTGCACGCAACCAACTTTACACATCCTATACAACATAGTGGAACTCCGCATGACACACACTGATAAGGGCACGGTTGTTCCGACATTTGCGACTTCTCACTTTAACATGACAGGTCCGAAGCACATTTAAGCCCCTGATGAAGGGCAAAGTGCCCGAAATGCATTGGGCAACTGAAAATGAATGATGAATTTTGAACTTTGATAAACAAAATGATGTGAATTTAACGTCAAAGATAAAGAAAACACAATTTTTTTTAAATAAAACTTTATTGATACAAACTCATAATAACATTTTGGAACATTTTTCTCCTTGAGGGCATTTGGTGACGTTACCCACATTTGGGATAGCGCTACACAACTTAATGTAGAAGGAACGCTGAATTCAAGTTGTGAACCCAGTTGTCTGCAGTGTAGATTAAAGGCAGTTGTTGGCACAAAGATCGATGAAAGCTCTTTTGTCACTGTTTGCATAACCTGAGGACACAGTATATTTGTCTCTGCCTTAAGGAAAGCAAGGCTGAATACAATGCTGTCCCTAATGTAGAAGGAAAGCTGAATTCAAGTTGTGAACCCAGCTGTCTGCAGTGTAGATTGAAGGCAGTTGTTGACACAAAGATCGATGAAAGCTATTTTGCCACTGTTTACATAAACTGAGGACACAGTATAATTGTGTCTGTCTTAAGGAAAGCAAGGCTGAATACAATGCTGTCCTTAATGTAGAAGGAAAGCTGAATTCAAGTTGTGAATGCAGCTGTCCTCAGTGTAAATTGAAGGCAGTGTTGACACAAAGATCCATGAATGCTATTTTGTCATAGTTAAAAGAATGTGAGGACACAGTACAATTGTCTTTGCCTTACTGAAAGCAAGGCTGAATACAATGCTGTCCTTAATATAGAAGGAAAGCTGAATTGAAGTTGTGAACCCGGCTGTCCGCAGTGTGGATCGAAGGTACTAATTGACACAAACATTGATGAATGCTATTTTGTACAGTTAACAGAATCTGAGGACAGAGTACAATTGTGTCTACCTTAAGTAAAGCAAGGCTAGATTCAATGCTGTCAATAAAGTAGAAGGAAAGCTGAATTGAAGTTGTGAACCCAGCTGTCCGCAGTGTAGATTAAAGACTCTAGTGAGCACAGTTATAGATGAATGCTATTTGTGACATTCTTTTACAAAATCGGAAGACATAAAATCCATTAGTCTCTACTTTAAGTAAAGCAAGGCTGAATTGAATGTTTACTGTAGGAGTAGAGCTCTTGCTATCAAGTCTTGATTTTTACTGACCGCAGAATATATTGAAGGCAGTTGTTAGCACAGATATTGAAGACAAATTTAGTTGCAAAGCTGAATTCAAGTTGTGATCTCTTCTGTCCGCACAGTAGATTGAAGGCTCTAGTGAGCACAGTTATAGATGAATGCTATTTGTGACATTCTTTTACAAAATCGGAAGATATAAAATCCATTAGTCTCTACCTTAAATAAAGCAAGGCTGAATTGAATGCGTTCTGTAGTGCTGGCGCTGATGGTATCTAGTTGTGACATCTACTGGGTGCAGAATTGATTGAAGGCACTTCTCAGCATAAATAGTGAAGAGAAATTTACATGGAAAACTGAATTGAAGTTGTGAACCCTGCTGTCTGTAATGTAGATCGAAGGTACTAATCGACACAAACATTAATGTATGCTATTTTGTACAGTTAACAGAATCTGAGGACAGAGTTCAATTGTCTCTGCGTTAGGGAAAGCAAGGCTGAATACAATGCTGTCCTTAATGTAGATGGAAAGCTGTATTTAAGTTGTGAACCCTGCTGTCCGCAGTGTAGATTGAAGGTAGTTGTTGAAACAAAGATTGATGAATGCTATTTTGTCACAGTTAACAGAATCTGAGGACACAGTATAATTGTCTCTGCCTTAAGGAAAGCAAGGCTTAATACAATGCTGTCCTTAATGTAGAAGGAAACCTGAATCCAAGTTATGAGCCCAGCTGTCCGTTGTGTGGATTGAAGGCAGTAGTTGACACAGACATGGAGGAATGCTTTTTGTCACTTATTTAACCCTTTCGCTGCGGCGGCTATTCCGCCGCAGCGCTAACAGGGCGGGGCGGCCGCGCTGCGGCCGCATGCTGGTGACAGAACCGCTCCGTCACCAGCCGCGGTTGAGCTGTGCTCATGACGGAGCGGTTCCGTCATGGCCCGTCCCGCTCAATAGAACACGCCGCGCAGGCGCGAAATCAGCACCGCCCAGGCGCGGCGGCCGGGCCATGACTGAACCGCTCCGTCATCAGCACAGCCCAACCGCAGCTGATGACGGAGCGGTTCCATCATCAGCATCAATCTGGTTAAACAAAATCTGAAGACATACAGCAGAAATATCTCTAAATTAAGAAAATGAAGGCTGAATTTCCTACTGTTCAAACTTTAAAAAAATCTAAGGACATTGTGCAATTGTCTCTGTTTTAAGTAAAAGAAGGTTGTATTGAATGTTTTCTGTAGTGCTGGCACTGTGGGTATCTAGTTGTCAATTCTACTGAGTGCAGAATTGATTGAAGGCAGTTCTCAGTACACAAACTGAAGATAAATGTACATGCAAAGCTGAATTGAAATTTTGAAGTCCTCTGTTTGCAATGTATATCGAAGGTAGTACTTGACAAACATCAATGTATGCTATTTTGTTCAGTTAATAGAATCTGAGGACATAGTACAATTATCTCTGTCTTAAATAAATTGAGAGTAATATGTCATACTCTGTTTTAAGAATTTGTTGCATTTTTAAATGCACTAAGGCAAGTATTAAGTTTGATACCATGCTTACGTCATCAATATTGACAAGTTTAATTTTCTTTAAGAGTCTTCACAACAAGCTTCTCCAGATAGCTTGTGGTATTGTAATTTGTTGTCATGCTCCAGAGGTAGATTAAGTAAAAGATGTAATGTAGCATTGGAAATGTGAATATATGGAATTTATTACAAATATGCTAATTATGAAAGTATTCTATAAGATATGAGAATTGGAAAAAAGACTGAGCATGGCAAAGAAGTTATACAGATTCGATTACTTTGCAATTTGTTTGCAAATGAAAATATTGTTCCTGAGTTTGTAGCTACTTTTAGAATGATTGATAACCCTAGTCAAGAAAGGCAGCAAGTGTGCAAATTTCCCACTGCTACAACAAAAAGGCTCGATAAAGGGCCTCGACTTTGAATCCGAATATGAAATTGAAGAATAATTGCCAAGAAAGGCAGGAAGTAGGTGTGTTTATGTGTAGATGATGTGTTGAGTGGTTGGAAAATGAATAAGATAAAAAGTAAGAAAGGCTGCAGACGTGCAAAGTAACCACTGCTTTATTAGGGAAGTTGATCTTTAGATATCCAGCTCATTACACGGACTGTGCGTGGCAAGAAAGGATGGAAGTGTGGAAATTAAACACTGCTATTCACTGGAAGTAGTTACCAAGAAGGCTGAATAAAAGGTCTGTACTTTGAATTTGTATTACAAGAAGAATAGTTGATAACTCCAGCCAAGAAAGGCAGCAAGTGTTCAATTTTGTACTGCCTTCGGCCAGGGTCATAGGTACAACAAGAAGGCTCAATAAAGGGCCTTGACTTTGAATTAGAGTATGAAATGAAAGGACAATTGATAATCTCAGCTAAGAAAGACAGCAAGTTTGCACATTTTCCCGTTGCTTTTGGCAGGGGTAGTTACTACATCAAAATGGCTTGATAAAAGGCCTGCACTTTGAATACGGATATGAAATTGAACAATAATTGATAACCCCTGCGAAGAAAGGCAGCAAGTGCAAAATTTTCAACTGTCTTCTGTCGGGGGAGTATCTACATATAAAAAGTTCTCAGCAGAGATAATGAAGATACATTTCGATTCAAATCTGAATTTAAGTTGTGAACCCTGGTGTTCGCAGTGTAGATTGAAGGCAGTTGTTGACAGAAAGATCGATGAATGGTATTTTGTTACAGTTAACTGAATCTGAGGACACAGTACAATTGTCTCTGTTATAAATAAAGCAAGGTTGGATTCAATTGTGTCCTTAGTGTAGATGGAAAGCTGAATTGAAGTTGTGAACCCTGCTGTCCGTAGTGTAGATTGAAGGCTCTAGTGAGCACAGTTCTAGATGAATGCTATTTGTTACATTCTTTAACAAAATCAAAGACATAGAATCCATTAGTCTCTACCTTTGATAAACAAGGTTGTATTCAATTTTTTCTGTAGTAGTGGCGCTCCTGGTATGAAGTTTTGAACTCTAGTGACCGCAGAATACATTGGAGGCAGTTTTTGGCACAGATAGTGAATACAAATGTAGATTTAAATCTGAATTGAAGTTGTGTACCCTGCTGTCTGTGGTGTAGATTGAAGGCAGTTGTTGACACAAAGATTGATGAATGCTATTTTGTCACAGTTAACAGAATCTGAGGACACAGTATATTTGTCTCTGCCATACATAAAGTAACGTTAGATTGAATGGTGTGCTTAGTGTAGATCGAAAGGTGAATTGAAGTTGTGAACCGTGCTGTTTGCAATGTAGATCAAAGGTACTATTCGACAGAAACATTGATGAATGCTATTTTGTCACAGTTAACAGAATGTGAGGACACAGTACAATTGTGTCTGCCTTAAATAAAGCAAGGTTGGATCCAATGGTGTCCTTAGTGTAGATCCAAACCTGAATTGAAGTTGTGAACTTTGCTGTCTGCAGTGTAGATTGAAGGCTCTTCTGAGCATAGTTATGGATGAATACTATTCGGCACATTCTTTTACAAAATCAGAAAATAAATAATCCATTAGTCTCTACCTTATATAAAACAAGGCTCGATTGAATTTTTTCTGTAATACTGGTGATTCTGGTATCAAGTTTTGAACTCTACTGTCCGCAGAATATATTGAAGGCAGTTCTCAGCACAGATAATGAAGAGAAATTTAGATCCAAAGCTGAATTGAAGTTATGAACCCTGATATCTGCAATGTATATTGAAGGTGCTACTCGACACAAACATTGATGAATGTTATTTTGTACAGTTAACAGAATCTGAGCACATTGTACAATTGTCTGTGCATTAAATAATTTGAGACTAATATGTTCTACTCTGTTTTAAGAGTTTGCAGCATTCTTAAATGCACAAAGGCAAGCATTAAGTTTGATACCATGCTTATGTCATCAATAATGAGAAGTTTCATTTTCTTCAAGAGTCTTCACAACAAGCTTCTACAGATAGCTTGTGGCATTACAATTTGTTGTCATGCTCCATAGGTAGTATTAGTAAACTATGTAATTTAGCATTGGAAATGTTAATATTTGGTTATATTTTGAATAAAAGGAATTTATTACAAACATGTGGCAAGCAAATGATGGTGATTGTGGAACTATTGTACAAGATATAAGAATTAAAAAAATTATTCAAGATGGCAAAGAAGTTTTACAGATACGATTACTTTGCAATTTGTTTGGAAATGAAAATATTGTTCCTGAGTTTGTAGCTACTTTTAGAATAATTGATGACCGTAGTGAAGAAAGGCAGCAAGTGTGCAAACTTCCCACTGCCTTCGGCTGGGGTAGTAGCTACAACAAAAAGGCTCGAAAAAGGACCTTGACTTTGAATCAGAATATGAAATTGAAGAATAATTGAGAATCCCAGCCACGAAAGGCAGTAAGTGTGCAAACCTCACACTGTATTTGGCCGGGGTAGTAGCTATAACAAAAAGGCTCCATAAATTTCCCTTCACACCCCTGCCCGCACTCTCCGTTCATCTTCTTCTGCCCTCCTCACTGTTCCCCGCTTTCACAAATCTCGCACGGGTGGAACCCGTTTTTCTGTTCTTGCTCCCCGGTTCTGGAACTCCCTTCCTCTTTCTATGCGTTCGATCCCTATCTTTTCACACTTCCGTAAAGCGCTGAAAACTTTTCTGTTTGCCCTGGCCTACCCCTGCTAAACCTCCTGGCCCTGTCTGTTCGGTTCTTTGAGCTCCCAGCGCCAGGAAGCCGTTTGGCCATCGTGCGCTCTACAAATAATTTCATTCATTCATTCACTCAAAGGGCCTAGACTTTGAATCAGAATATGAAATTGAAGAATGATTGATAACCCCATCCAAGAAAGGCAGCAAGTATGCAAATTTCTTACTGCTTTCGGTTGGGGTAGTTGTTACTATAAAAAGGCTTGATAAAGAGCCTGCACTTTGAATAGGAATATGAAATAGAAGTACAGTTGATAACCATAGCCAAGAAAGGCAGCAAGTAGGTGTGTGTATGTGTAGATGATGTGTTGATTGAGTGGAAGATGAATAATGTGAAAAAAAAGAAAGGCTGCAAGTGTGTAAATTATCCACTGCCATTCACGAGTAGTAGTTACCTAGAAGGCTCAATAAAGGGTCTGTACTTTGAATTAGGATAAGAAATAGAAGATTCGATAACCAAAGACCATACTGGCTCTTTTTTAATATTGGTAGAATTTTATTAAGCTTTTTATTATACATGAACGGCAGGAAGTGCGCAAATTGCCCACTGCCATTGATGAGTAATAGTTATGAAGAAGGCTCAATAAAGGGTCTGTACTTTGAATTTGAATTTCAAGAAAAATAATTGATAAGCCCAGCAAAGAAAGGCAGCAACTGCGCAAAGTTCCCACTGCCTTCTGGCAGTGCAGTATCTACATGAAAAAGGCTTGATAAAGGGACTTGAGTTTGAATCAGAATATGAAATTCAAGAGTATTTGATAATCCCAGCCAAGAAAGGCAGGAAGTGTGTAAAATTCGCACTGCCATCGGCTGGGTTAGTAGCTACAACAAAAAGGTTTGATAAAGGGCCTGCATTTTGAATATAGATATGAAATAGAAGAATAGTTGTTAATCATAGCCATGAAAGGTAGAAAGTAGGTGTGTGTGTACGTGTAGATGATGCGTTGGTTGAGTGGAAGATGAATAATGTAAAAAAATACGAAAGGCTGAAAGTGTGTAAATTACCCACTGCCATTCACGGGTAGTAGTTACCAAGAAGGCTCAATAAAGTGCCTGTACTTTGAATTTGTATTGCAAGAAGGATAATTGATAACCCCAGCCAAGAAAGGCAGCAAGTGTGCAAATTTCCCACTGCCTTTGGCTGGGGTAATAGCTACAACAAAAAGGCTCGAAAAAGGACCTTTACTTTGAATCAGAATATGAAAATGAAGAATAATTGATAATCCCAGCCAAGAAAGTCAGTAAGTGTACAAACTTCCCACTGTCTTTGGCCGGGGTAGTAGCTACAACAAAAAGGCTCCATAAAGGGCCTAGACACTGAATCAGAATATGAAATTAATTGAGGAATGATTGATAACCCAGCCAAGAAAGGCAGCAGGTATGCAAATTTCTTACTGCTTTCGGCTGGGGTAGTTGTTACTAGAAAAAGGCTTGATAAAGGGCCTGCACTTTGAATAAGAATATGAAATAGAAGAAAAGTTGATAACCATAGCCAAGAAAGGCAGCAAGTAGGTGTGTGACAATTATATGATATGATAAATGAGACTTATGAAGCGCACGTACACCGATGGTTTCTTGGCGCTGGGGTGGGAAGGCTAGCCAGTACAAATCAGGTGGGCTAGTTGTAGGCTAATGAAAAAAGCCAGGTTTTCAAAGATTTTCTGAAATGAACATATGATGGGAGGAGGCGAAGTGCGGGGGGAAGGGAGTTCCAAAGGAGATGGGCCTGAATGGAGAATCGCAGGCCACCATGTTTTTTACGCCTAAAGGAACTGGGGGTGAGAAGATTGTGATTAGAAGAATGAAGGTCACGCTGGGGGACGTAAGGGTTTAGGAGGGAGGAAATAAAAGAGGGCCCCTGGGAAGAAAGAGCCTTGTGAATCAGGCAGCCGAGTTTGAAGAGGCCGCACTGAGCAACTGGGAGCCAATGAAGATTCTTTAGAAGGGGCTTAGTATGGGTAGATCTTGGCAGACCATAGACCAACCTGGCTGCCTGATTCTGAATAGGTTGAAGGCATTTGGATTGATATGCTGGTATGCCCACATAAAGGGCGTTCACATAATCAATGCGGGAAATAACAAGTCCCAGGATGACCTGTACAAGAGCTTTGTGAGAGAGGAGTCTGCTGATTTTGAGAATACGGCGTAAGTGATAGAAGCAAATGGATATAACTGAGTTAATTTGTGCCTTCATAGAAAGGTCCTTACAGATGATGATACCTAGGCTCTTAACAGTATCAACAGGGGATGGAGAGGGGACAAGTGAGGGTGGCCAGAAGGTGGAATTCCAAGGTTTACCCTGGGGACCTGTGAGAACTGACTAAGTTTTATCAGGGTTAAGCTTAAGCTGATTAAGGTTCATCCAGGAGCTAATGAAATTCATGACAGAGTGAACATTTTGTATAGAGGAGGGGGAGGGGTTAATAATGAAAATAAGCTGAAGATCGTCCGCATAGTTAAGGATAGTGACAGATTTTTGTTTGAGCTCCGAGATGAGTGGGCGAATATAAAGATTAAAAAGAAGTGGTGAAAGTGAAGGGCCCTGCGGGGCTCCACAGGCATGATGCTTTCCTACAGAGGAAAAAGGTGGAAGGGACACTGCCTGAGTACGATCCTGAAGAAAGGAGGTAATCCACTTCAGTGGTAGCCCCGGATGCTGGCGTGCTCGACACGTTCAAGTAGGATGTTATGGTATACGGTGTTAAACGCCGCTGACAGATCCAGGAGCACCAAAGCCTAGGAGATGTTCTGGTCGGCCCCCTTTCTTAGCTCCTCATGAATGGCCAGGGCGATATTACGGAAGATTTCACGGCTGATGTGGGAAGGACAGCTATCCTGAGGGGAGCCCGACTTAACTTTCCCTAGGAGAGAAAAGAAGGTGTCTTCCGTGAGTGTGGGAAACGTAAGATAATGGACGGGATTAGGGGGGCCATAGTGGAATGTGATGTAGTAGGAGTAGTGGGAATGCTGGTTTTTATTGTTATGATTTTTTCAATAAAACAGCTATTGAGGGAGTCGCAGAGAGTTTGTGAAGGTGGAGATTTGATAGTGACATGGTCAGGTTTGACCAGTTCATCCACAATAGAAAAAATAGTTTTCGATTGGCAGCTGGAGCTAAGTATTTTTGCAGAAAAATTTGCAGATTTAGCCTTCACGATAGCCACTTTATACTCGGGTAGGGCATTCGAAAACAAAGCTTTTTTGAGGGGGCAGTAGTGAAGTCTCCACTTGCGCTCCAGTTGGCGCAAAGCAAGCTTCCTATCCCTAAGATCTTTGGTAAACCAGAGTTGGGCGTTATGGGGTCTCTTTGTTTTTAAAGCCTTGAGAGGGTCAACATCGTCTCTCCCCTGGGTCATCCAGGAAGAGAGAGCTTCAGCCTGCATGTGAGGTGAACAATGGGGGTCCAAGAGATCAGGAAAAGTGGGAAGGGTAGAAGTGAGGTTCATGCAAATGGAGGGGATATCTACATGTTTCCAGTTTCTAACCATGGTAGGAACTGCTGTATATGTAGAGGTAGTGGTCGGGAGACTGATGGAAAGGGAAACAAGATGGTGGTCGGACCAGGCACAGGGAAATACCCGAAGGTCGGGAATGTCCTGGTTGAGACTCCAGGCCTGATACAAGGTATGTCCTTTAATGTGGGTGGCTACTTTGATGTGTTCTAAGAATTTAAGCCCAGAAAGTAAGTCCGTAAATTGCTTTGAGTGGGGGCTCTCAAGTAGGTCATGTGGCCAGTAATTGAAATCGCCAATAATAAGGAGCCTGGTGTGGTTGATCACCAGCTCTGCAACCAGGTTGCTAAAGAATTGAACAAAATTTGAGGAACGGTTAGGTGGACGGTAACAGAGAACGCATGCTAGCGGGAAGTGTTTAGAGTGCAGAGTAACTACAAGGATATCAGCCAAATGGGAGAGGGGAATTGTAATGGAGGTGAAAACGTGCGGATGGGCAATGATAGCAGCAACTCCCCCCCCCCCAATACTCCCATCTGGCCGGTTGGCCTGGAGAATATAATAATTGCCAGGGAGAGCAGCCAGAATATCTGGCATGGACTCAGATGAGAGCCATGTTTTGGAGAGAAACAGGATATCGGGGCTGAGGGTGTTGAGTAAGTGAAAAATCTCAACCTGGTGTCTGGCTAGTGAGCGGGTGTTTAAATACCAGATGGAGAGTTTGGTAGGAGTGAGTTTAAGGCAGGTGGTAGCAGTAGAGGGTGTTTGAAAGGCTCTCAAAAGTGCAGGAATGGGGAGGGGGGATGAATTATAGAAAATATTAGGGGGGCCTCGGAGGGCAGGGAAAGAATCCCAGTGATGCCTAGTCTGTTACGAAGTTCACTACCAATAGGCCAGATGCCCTGGAGAGTCTTTAACTCTGCAGAAGAATAAACAGAGGCAAAAGGAACAGGGAGAGGGGCCCTGGGCCCCGGTCGGCCCCGCGGACGGGCGCAGACGGGCTTGCCTTTGGCGGGCCTTCGGCACGCCCGCTGCGCGCGTCCGCCGCGCAACTTATAGAGCTTCTGTTTAATAGTGGCTGAGCAGCCAATGGGTGAGTTAGATGGGAGTGTCTGGGTGGCGGATGGGCCTGGAAGTAGTGAATCACTTCCGGGGCCCAAAATCTCCTCCCTTGTCCCTTCACAACAATCCAAATGCTTGGCGGTGAACCGGGGACTGTGGAGCCGGTAGTAGCGGTGCAAGCGCGCAGTTAACCCAGAGCAAGGTAAGAATAACAGAAGTAGCAGGGATTCCAATTAAAAACGGAAGAATTCCTGTTTTTTTAAAAAAGCAATGGCGCTCTAATTCGGCGTTCACCTTGTCCCAGTGCAGTACCTGATGTCAAGCGTGTCCACCGTGCAGCTTGCAGGCTCCTGTTTTGTAGCCAGTGGGGGTAAGGCTAACCCAGTGGGGGTGTCTGGGTGGCAGATGGGCCCGGAAGTAGTGAATCACTTCCGGGGCCCGAAATCTCCTCCCTTGTCCCTCCACAACAATCCAAATGCTTGGAAGTGGACCGGGGACTGTGGAGCCCGTAGTAGCGGTGCAAGCGTGTAGTTAACCCAGAGCAAGGTAAGAATAACAGAAGTAGCAGAGATTACAATTAAAAACTGAAGAATTCCTGTTTTTTTAAAAAAAGCAATGGCTCCCTAATTGGGCGTTCGCCTAAGCCCAGTGCAGTACCTGATGACAAGCGCGTCCGTGTGCATGTGTAGATGATGTGTTGATTGAGTGGAAGATGAATAATGTAAAAAAATAAGAAAGGCTGAAAGTGTGCAAATTACCCACTGCCATTCACGGGTAGTAACCAAGAAGGCTCAATAAAGTGCCTGTACTTTGAATTTGTATTTCAAGAAGGATAATTGATAACCCTAGCCAAGAAAGGCAGCAAGTGTGCAAATTCCCCACTGCCTTTGGACAGGGTAGTTTTTACAACAAAAACGTTTGATAAATGTCTAATAACTAATGTTCAGGACAGTGACGCTTCTGTTTGTTGTTTTTGATGAGGTTGATAGACTGTTTCACGTAACACAAACGTGATTCACAATAAATGCATTGAAATTTAAGTTTACCAAATTGAAGATCACAGTGTGAGTATGGACTGTTCGCTGAAGATGCTGTTGCAGCAGTTGATGTGTTTGATGCAGTAGCAAGTGGGTTGTTCTGCAATCTCTGTGTTGCAGTGAAGCAAAGTTGTCGGGGTGCAAGTTGTTTACGTATTGCACTATATTTGCTGTGCCAAAGGAGGATTTTTTGGATTGATCACACCTTGAAAGTGTTGTTTGGTATATTTAACAGGTTACTAATGGTTGGTGTGTTTCAGTTAGTATGTGTCTGGACTTTGCTGGAATCTTTAAGGGACCCATTAGAGCTTTCATAATACAGAAACACTTTGTACTTAGTGACGTCTAATTCTATTTTGTGAAGAACGGTTCAATTCTACATCCGCCTTTAGAACTAGTGCGAGGGTAGCATTTTAAAGTGTTTGACAGGTTACACTGCATGTGTGCATGCAGCTAAAGAAAATTTAGCATGGTTATGCATGGGCATCCTCTCACAGAATACGTAGCATTCAGGATTGTAAAAGCTTGACATAGGAGTGACTGATGAGTTTATATATATCAGTGACAAAAGAAAAACAAGTATGATTGTTTTACATTAGAGATATACAGACCTGAAAGACTATGCATGTAAATCCATGAAATCGTTTTTGAAGGTATGGAGGAAAGCAGTGAAAGGGTGTTTAGAAGCAATACTGTCCAGCATAAAAAGTGCATAAGAATTTTTTTAAGTAACATATGATCACATGCAAGATATCTAATTAGATATTTGCACACTCCTGCAGTCTATTCTTGTGTCCAAATTGTCTTAAAAAGTAATGTTGAGACACACTTGTTTTCACCTGTTACGATTTGCACAATCCCTTTAGAGTTGGACCAGAGTTCTTCTAACATTCCTACTTAATTTTCTTTTTGAAATTGAGCAATTATTTTGTTTACCTGTTGAAATATAAATTTAAATCTTCCTCTTTGAAGGTCAAGACGCAACACCGCTCCTCTACACATTATTGTTCAATGGTAGTCTAAAAAGTAGTGGTAATTCCAGTGTCACCAAGGTAGTTGTCTGACAATAGAATGAATGATATTTTTATACATCACTATTCCATGGTCCTAATCCAAAAGGTGTGTTTAGACTAAACAAAATTAACACATTTTTTACATATATAGGCAGTAAAAGGTAAGTATGATTTACATTTGCTTTCATGGATTCAAGGTGGAGTCATCTGCTGCATTCGAAACATTGGGCCTGTTGAGAAGAAAGTGAAAAGTACGTTGTAATTAAAATTGCATGGTTTAAAGGTGAATAGCTTGTTAAAATAAACACTTTATATGTATGTACATGGTAAACATAGTTCCAGGGTCAGAATGGCCTTTTGAGTCTGTGCAAACCCACTAACTTGCATGTTTTAAGAGTTTTTAACAACTCTTCTCTAATCTTTTAACAACTCTTCTGTTATGTTATGTTATAGCCGTACTTCTTGAGCGCACGGCTACCCCAAGGGGTGTCCCGGCGCTTTAGCAAAGAGGCCTGAGAAACCCAGAGACAGAAAGGCAGAAAGGCAGCGGTCACATTGATTACAAGGAGAAGAGCACGGTCTTCAGCTCCCTCCTAAAAGACAGGAGGTTATTAGCTTTACGGAGGGAGAGAGGGAGCTCATTCCAAAGACGAGCTGCCACATAATGAAAAGACCGACCTCCCATCCGGACTCGTTTGACTGGAGGTACGACCATTTTGGCCAAATCGGCTGACCGCAGCATCCTCCGCGGGACATAGAAAGCGGTGCGCTTCCTAATGTAGTTGGGGGCAACAGCATGGAGGGCTTTGAAAGCCAGCGTGAGGATTTTAAACCTGACTCTGCTAGCAATAGGTAGCCAATGCAACCTATTTAGCAGCAATGAGGCACTAGCTCTCCTTGGCAGGCCAAATATGGCTCTGGCCGCCGAATTTTGGACAATTTGCAATCTGGATAGAAGGTACTTTGGCAAGCCTGCGAAGAGCGCATTTGCGTAGTCTAAACGAGACCCCACAAGCGCCTGGACCACAGTCTTGCGATATTGCAGGGAGAGCAGTGGGAGGAATTTCCTGAGCATCTTGAGGATGCCAAATCATTTCCCAGATAGCCCCAGAACATGGGGTCGGAAAGAGAGGTCGTCATCAAACACCACTCCAAGGTTTTTAACTTGGGATGATGAATTCTCAGGAGGGAACATGTCCTGGGGCCACCACGACTTCCAGCCAGGGTCAGGGGCACAGCCGAAAAAGAGCAGCTCAGACTTATCCGAGTTGCATTTCAGGCTGTGCCGCTGAAACCACGCAAAGACTGCACTCAGACAGTCTTTGATTCTGTCGCCGTCAAAGACCTCTCCTTTCCTGCAGGTAAACAGGAGCTGGGTGTCATCAGCGTATGAGATGACCCGGGCCCCAAACGCCTCCGCTACCGTCGCTAGAGGGGCCATGTAGATGTTAAAGATGGTGGGGCTCAGAATGGACCCTTGAGGCACCCCAACCTCTAGCGATGGCATTACCGTGGAGAACGGAGGAGCCCAGATCACCTGTCGACAGTCGGCTAGAAAGGATTGAAACCAATCCAACACCGTCCCCCGCAGTCCTATCTGCCTGAGTCTTAAAAGGAGACCTGCGTGTGGGACGGTGTCGAAAGCCGCCGACAGGTCCAGCATGACTAACATAGCCTTTCCCCCCTGATCGAGCGTCTCCCTGATGGCGTCGGATACCTCAACGAGGGCTGTCTCCGTGCTATAATTGGCACGGAAACCAGATTGAGAATCATGGAGCAAGTTGTTATTCTCAATAAAGGTAGTAAGAGTATGCTGAACATGTTTCTCAACCACCTTCGCCAGAGCAGGGAGGAGGGAGATCGGTCTATAGTTAGCCAGCTGCAAGGAATCTAGGAGAGGTTTTTTGATCAGCGGCAGAATGAGTGCGTGTTTCCATTCTCGAGGTACCACCCCGGAGCTCAATGACAGATTGAGCAAGGGATTCAGCAAGCTGTTTACTGCCGAAGCCACCCTGGCCAGACACTTAGCTGGACAGGCATCCAAAGGTGATCCGGATTGAAGCCGGGATAGCAGCTCAAGCGATGTTTCACAGGACAGCTGGGGGAAGACAGATAACGTGGGCCCGGACTCTACCTCAAAAGATGGTGTCGGCCTCCATTTGCAACCTGAGACATCGGCATCTATGGAAGGAACCACAGGAGGGAAGGAGTCTTGAATCTTTATGATTTTTGTGACAAAAAAGTCGGCAAGCTGCCTAATCCACTCTTCAGTATGAGAGTGTGAGAGGGCACCTGCAGCTGGATCAACAAACTCTTTCACAATTCTGAACAGTTTCCTACTCATGTTGTCAGCACAGTCTATTCTATGCTCGAGGTATTCCTTTTTAGCTTCAGCAATCTGTTTGTGGTACAGTTTTATGACACCACGGTACTTGATTTTCTCCATAGGATCGTACTTACGACGCCAGAGTCTTTCCGCCTTTTTACAGTCTTGGCGCATTTTTTTAGCGTGGAGGTAAACCAAGGAGCGGAGTCATGGCAGGGGGCTGTTCTAGCTGGCTTCAGTGGGGCTAGCTCCTCAAATCTTGCTTGCAACCAGTTCTGAACCAAGGTTAGGTCAGTATCAAGGTTTCCTGTCAGTGTACACGGATGTTGCCCTAGAGCATCTGAGAGCATGTCATCTGTCACTAGGTGAAATGCTCTGGACTGTCGAGGCACATCCTTCTGTATTCTTTGGCTAGTCCTGGACTCGTGTGATATAACAAAGTTTATTAAAAAATGGTCTGACCAGAGAACTGGGAGCGGCGCGGACACCTCAATAGGCACCGTAGAAAAAATTAAATCTAACGTGCGACCTTTAACATGGGTGGGACTGTCAATGAAAGGGGCAAGCCCCAGCAGTGCAGTGATATCCCGCAATTTAGACGCATCGGCGTCAGTTGTAGAGTCCATGTGCAGATTTAAGTCGCCCAGCAGCATACAATGCGCTGATCGCATGCAGGGTACAGCCAGAGCCGACTGCAGGTCCTCAAAAAAAGAGCTAATCGGCCCAGGTGGTCTATAAATGAGAATCCCTGTACAAGTCTGCGAGGCCGATAGATGGAGAGTGAAGCCGAGGGCTTCACATCCTGCGATATTATCCACAGGGAAAGAAGAACACTCCAAGGCCTTGTCCACTATCAGGGCCACACCTCCTCCTCTGCCCCCAATTCTATCTTTCCTGAGGATGGTGTAGTTGGAAGGAAGGGCACAGGCAATATCCGGTTCCGAACCCGCCCCCAACCAAGTCTCAGTTAAGAATAGACATGATATTTTGGAGTGTGCAAGGAGATCCCAGATATCAGAGGAGTGGCAGGCCAAGGACCTGGTGTTCAATAGGGCGCACTGACAGTGGCGAGGGGAGGCTGATGGAGCGGGAGATGGCGAAGGCGAAGAACGCCAACCACATTCAGGACAGCCTTTACCCAGAAGGCGGCCTCCGGGGAAAAGATGTTTGCAGCCCGGCCGGTGAGGACCTCTAATCTTTTCTCATAGTGAAGAATGTTGGAAATTTCATCCTGACAATGGCAGACATAAACTTTCTTCCTGAGTTGGGAAAAAAGGGGTTGGAGGAAAAGTGAATTTGAAAACACTCAGATTTTCGCATGAGCAAATCTACACATGCAAATTTGCTGAAGGTTAAAATGTAGTTCACAAATATTTTCTAGGGGTACTATTTCTTGTCCTATTTCTGTAGAGTTTTGGGAATTCACAAAAGCTGTATAGCTACACTTAATGCAACACATATATCATGGGTGCACTTTTGACACTTTCTTAAATAATTGGGCCCGTAATTTGGTCTGGCATTAACTATGACCTTTTACGTTTATTACATCTCCCTCTCTCTCTCTCTCTCTCCCCTCTCATCCACTCTCATCCACTCTCCTGTCTCTCTCTCTCTCTCTCTCTCTGTCTTTGTATCGGCTGGCTTCACTGTGAGTGAGAGCATTATGCGGTTTCACAAGGAGCATATCGGCACACAAAATAGTTTTGTTCAGTGCCATTAACTACTTTGGAAGTTTGTGCTTTTTAAAACCAAAAATATTTTTTGCTTTTTCCAAAGTATGTTATAATGGTGAGGGCCCAGCAGCTTCCACAGCAATAACGTTTTACAAACACGATGCCAAAACAAGTTACACAATGACAAAACTAAAAAGCTGACCATCAATTTCAGACCTACTGGCTTTGCCAATGCTTGTTTAATTTTGTTTTCCATAATCTTTTTGAAACTAGTTACAGAGATTTTCCATAATGAATATTTTTGAGAAATACTGGTATGGATCAACACGTTATTAAATGATTCTGCAAAACAATGGTAACTGAAATTTTATAGTAGTTTAGCAAAATGTTTTTTTTCTTCTTTCTCTTTTTTATGAACATTTTAGTTTGAAAGCAAAGAATCATCAATGTTGCTTTTAAGCTTCAGCAATTATTTGCATCAAATCGCAGAGCATTCTGGGAGCAGTATACATAGCCTCATAGTGGTAAACTTTGCAAATGTGTGTACACTTTTTTTACTTGAAAAACGGTCAGTAGTGCAGTTTACAACATTTAATTGGAACACTCACTCTAAAAATAATGACTTTGCATCAATGATGTAGTAGTTGGAAGCTCATTAACATATGGACACAAATATTACCTCGGCATCAGACAGTTCCCATTCCTGCTCCATAACGTTTTATTGAAAATTGGCAGCTGAAGGATTTGTGCTGCAGGGGCTGGGACTACTTGTTCCAAGGAGAAATTAAATGTGAATTTTTGATGGCCCTGGCCTCAATAAATATATCATGTTGATCATTGAGAGATGCAAGAGTTCCTGATAAGCATACGTGGGTCACACGTGTTTCAGAGCTGCACGCTTTTGTATACTGCAGCCACTGACAGTAGTGCAGTGAGAGCTTACAACATTTACTTAGAGTGTGCAGCCGAATAATAAAGGCATTCAATTAATGAAGCATAAATACAGGTTTGAAAAGCATTAACATATGGGCAAACATATGACCTTAACTGCAGACAGTGCCCTTCCCTGACCCATTATGTGGTACTGCTAACTGGCAGCCAAAGGGTTTGTGCTGCTGGGAGTTGGGCCTACTTTTTCCAAGGACACAATACACATGAAAACATGTTGTCCTTGACCCCAAACAATATGTCCTGTGCGTCCAGCTATAGGAATTCCACATCCGTGACAGTGCATAGCCAGCTTTCCAACATAGTGGAGGCAACTCAGAAAAGATCCTTACCATAAAGTTTTCTATATAAATTGCTGAAACATTTTGGTTGCACACACCACAATACTTTTCAACAGACTGTAAATGTAAAAAAGATGTATATAAGTGCATCATAATAGCAATGCTAACCATTGAAAAGTTAATTTGCAAATTATTGTACATGTTGCAAGTTTTGAAATCAAAGCAATGGGACTGTGACAACTATTCAAAACAACAATAATTGTTCGTATTAGGATTGGGGTTGAAAACCAATCATAGGCTTCAGAGCAACCCTGTTAGGACCATAGTAGAGGTGAGACAAAATGATATGCAAAAAGCAATGTGCTTCCGACGGGCACTATAGATTCGTTTGGTAGACGTTCATAAATGTTATCCTTGGAAACCCTCTTTGCTATTTACGAGTATTTTAAAGAAGTAAACTATTAAGATGACTAACTGCCATCGGTCATAGTCGTGACGCTTCAATTGTTGTAGGAAAACCCTTTAGAGAGATACGAATGGTTATGTTAAGTAGAATGCTTTTTTAAATTTCATAAAGAGAAATTATATTGGCAATTTTATATTTGAGCAACATAATAAATAATAAAGAGATAAGAAACATTTTTTGTAGGGAAAAGTTACCTTCAATTTAATAAAAACTTGTGATAGGTCTGAATTTTGTTACTCCGTGAATCATGAACGATTGTCTTTGTTAAAGGTTTGGAAATGTATAGAAAATATTATAGAAATATGATTTTTAGTATGGTTAGTTTACATTTTACTGTACATATGTCTACATTAGATACATTACAAAATTATTTTAAACGATTACCCTTTAAATTAGTTGATAAAAAATTTAGATAGTTTAATCTATTACAACCAGTTATATTTTCCAAGAATAACTTTGAAAACGGACTAATAAATGTTGAAAAACTTGCACTTACCAGAAGTATCCAATGACAGCCAGTATTTGTTGGACTAAGAAGAAGGTCTATTTTCTCAAAAGGTACCTGTAGAGTTAAAATGCAATCATTAAAAAGCTCTACATTACAACCCAATAACATTAGTTTAGACTTATAAGTATTCGAAAAAGTGAATATTAATGAATATATTTTCAAAATAAACAATCTTCCCTTGAAAAACTTTTAAAAACATCTTAAATTTGTCATAGTCTTCTAAACGTTACTCGATTCTACTCTTAAACATTAATTCAAATAGAGGTCTGGGAGGGCCATATGATGCAGCAATAACTATTACAACCATGTACGCATCATTTAAAAGAAAACAGGCTTGGGAGTGTCACGTGACGCAGTAATAAATATTTAAACTAATGGGAGAATTAGGAGGAAGCAAATACGATGAACCAGAAAGCATATATACCACAAAAATAAAGCAAAACAGAGCTGGGAGGGCCACATGATGAATTAAAAAAAGATAATACTATTATGAACTCACAATTTATAAGAATACAGGCTAAAGCACGTGACAGTTCAAAAATACGAAACCGAAATTTATGCACAGAGAATATATAAAAATACAGGGCTGGAGGCCCTCGTGACACAGAAAGAAACATTTATACTATGTACATACAATTTAAAACTATTGAGGGGTAGGAGGGCCACGTGATGGAGAAAAGAATACCATCACGAATGTACAATAAAAAGAACAGATTCCAAAGTACGTGAGACACTTCAAAAATATGACACAAACTCATGCACGCTCAATTTATAAAAAAAGTGGCTTGGGAGTGTTCTGTGACACCGAAGGAAATATTACGATCATGAACGGAAGATGAATATGACTAGAGGCATCGGAGGGGCTCGTGACGGAGAAAAAATAATACCATCATGCACGGACAGTTAATAATAGAGGCCTAAGCACGTGGCGTAGTAGAGAAATACGAAAAAGAAATTCATGCATGCTCAATTTATAAAAAAAGAGGCCTGGAGGACTTCGTGACGGAGAAAGAAAAATTTCCATAATGTATGCAGAATTTAAAACCATTGAGGGGTGGGAGGGCCACGTCATGCAGAAAAAAATACCATCATGCACGTTTAATTTATAACAGAACTGAAAGCATGTGACACACTTCAAAAATATGACACAAATTCATGCATGCTCAATTTATAAAAAAAAGAGAGTCTTCCGTGACACCGACAATCCTGAACGGAAGATGAATATGAATAGAGGCATGGGAGGGGCTCGTGACGCAGAAAAACATACTATCATGCACGCACAATTAATAATAATAGAGGCCTAAGCATGTGGCGTAGTACAGAAATACGACACAGAAATGTATGCACGCACAATTTTTAAAATTAGAAGTCTATAGGACCTTGTGACGTATAAAGAAACATTTCAATTATGTAAGCACAATTTAAAACCATTGAGGGGTAGGAGGGTCACGTGATGCAGAAAAGAATACCATCATGTACATACAATAAAATGAACAGATTCCAACGCACGTGACACTCTTCAAAAATGCGACACAGAAATTCATGCAAGCTCAATTTATAATAAAAGAGGCCTGGGAGTGCTCCGTGACACAGAAGGAAATATTACGATCAACAAAGGAAGATCAATAAGAATACAGGCCTGGGACGGCTTCGAGACGCAGAAAAAAAAATACCATCAAGCATGCACAATTAATAATAGAGGCCTAGGCACGTGGCGTAGTAGAGAAATACGAAAAAGAAATTCATGCATGCTCAATTTATGAAAAAAGAGGCTTGGGAGTGTTCTGTGACACCGAAGGAAATATTACAATCAATAAAGGAAGATCAATAAGAATACAGGCCAGGGACGGCCACGTGACACAGAAAAATAAATACCATCAAGCACGCACAATTAATAATAGTGGCCTAAGCACGTGGTGTAGTAGAGAAATACTAAAAAGAAATTAATGCATGCTCAATTTATAAAAAAAAGAGGCATGGGAGGGGTTCGTGACGCAGAAAAACATACTATCTTGCACGCACAATTAATAATAATAGAGGCCTAAGCACGTGGTGTAGTAGAGAAATACTAAAAATAAATTAATGCATGCTCAATATATAATAAAAGAGGCCTGGAGGACTTCCTGACGTAGAAGTAAAAACTTCCATTATGTATGCAGAATTTAAAACCATTTAGGGGTGGGAGGGCCGCGTCATGCAGAAAAAAAATACCATCATGCACGTTTAATTTATAACAGAGCCGAAAGCATGTGACACACTTCAAAAATACAACACAAATTCATGCACGCTCAATTTATAAAAAAAGAGGCTTGGGAGTGTTCCGTGACACCGACGATCATGAACGGAAGATGAATATGAATAGAGGAATGGGAGGGGCTTGTGACGCAGAAAAACATACTATCATGCACGCACAATTAATAATAATAGAGGCCTAAGCACGTGGCGTAGTACAGAAATGCGACACAGAAATGTATGCACGCACAATTTTTAAAATTAGAGGTCTATTGGAACTTGTGACGTATAAAGAAACATTTCAATTATGTAAGCACAATTTAAAACCATTGAGGGTTAGGAGGGACACGTGATATAGAAAAGAATACCATCATGTACATACAATAAAAAGAACAGATTCCAAAGCACGTGACACTCTTCAAAAATACGACACAAAACTTTGTGCACGCTCAATTTATAAAAAAAAGAGGCCTGGGAGTGCTCCGTGACACAGAAGGAAATATTACAATCAACAAAGGAAGATCAATAAAAATACAGGCCTGGGACGGCCTCGTGACGCAGAAAAAAAGATACCATCATGCACGCACAATTAATAATAGTGGCCTAAGCATGTGGTGTAGTAGAGAAATACTAAAAATAAATTAATGCATGCTCAATATATAATAAAAGAGGCCTGGAGGACTTCCTGACGTAGAAGTAAAAACTTCCATTATGTATGCAGAATTTAAAACCATTTAGGGGTGGGAGGGCCGCGTCATGCAGAAAAAAAATACCATCATGCACGTTTAATTTATAACAGAGCCGAAAGCATGTGACACACTTCAAAAATACAACACAAATTCATGCACGCTCAATTTATAAAAAAAGAGGCTTGGGAGTGTTCCGTGACACCGACGATCATGAACGGAAGATGAATATGAATAGAGGAATGGGAGGGGCTTGTGACGCAGAAAAACATACTATCATGCACGCACAATTAATAATAGTAGAGGCCTAAGCACGTGGCGTAGTACAGAAATGTGACACAGAAATGTATGCACGCACAATTTTTAAAATTAGAGGTCTATTGGAACTTGTGACGTATAAAGAAACATTTCAATTATGTAAGCACAATTTAAAACCATTGAGGGTTAGGAGGGACACGTGATATAGAAAAGAATACCATCATGTACATACAATAAAAAGAACAGATTCCAAAGCACGTGACACTCTTCAAAAATACGACACAAAAATTTGTGCACGCTCAATTTATAAAAAAAAGAGGCCTGGGAGTGCTCCGTGACACAGAAGGAAATATTACGATCAACAAAGGAAGATCAATAAGTATACAGGCCTGGGACCGCCTCGTGACGCAGAAAAAAAAATACCATCATGCACGCACAATTAATAATAGCACGTGGCAAACTACAGAAATACTACACAGAAATTCATGCACGCTCAATTTATAAAAAAAAGAGGCTTGGGAGTGTTCCGTGACACCGACAATCATGAAGGGAAGATGAATGTGAAAAGAGGCATGGGAGGGGTTCGTGATGTAGAAAAACATACTATCATGCACGCACAATTAATAATAATAGAGGCCTAAGCATGTGGCGTAGTACAGAAATACGACACAGAAATGTATGCACGCACAATTTTTAAAATTAGAAGTCTATAGGACCTTGTGACGTATAAAGAAACATTTCAATTATGTAAGCACAATTTAAAACCATTGAGGGGTAGGAGGGTCACGTGATGCAGAAAAGAATACCATCATGTACATACAATAAAATGAACAGATTCCAACGCATGTGACACTCTTCAAAAATGCGACACAGAAATTCATGCAAGCTCAATTTATAATAAAAGAGGCCTGGGAGTGCTCCGTGACACAGAAGGAAATATTACGATCAACAAAGGAAGATCAATAAGAATACAGGCCTGGGACGGCTTCGAGACGCAGAAAAAAAAATACCATCAAGCATGCACAATTAATAATAGAGGCCTAGGCACGTGGCGTAGTAGAGAAATACGAAAAAGAAATTCATGCATGCTCAATTTATGAAAAAAGAGGCTTGGGAGTGTTCTGTGACACCGAAGGAAATATTACAATCAATAAAGGAAGATCAATAAGAATACAGGCCAGGGACGGCCACGTGACGCAGAAAAATAAATACCATCAAGCACGCACAATTAATAATAGTGGCCTAAGCACGTGGTGTAGTAGAGAAATACTAAAAAGAAATTAATGCATGCTCAATTTATAAAAAAAAGAGGCATGGGAGGGGTTCGTGACGCAGAAAAACATACTATCTTGCACGCACAATTAATAATAATAGAGGCCTAAGCACGTGGTGTAGTAGAGAAATACTAAAAATAAATTAATGCATGCTCAATATATAATAAAAGAGGCCTGGAGGACTTCCTGACGTAGAAGTAAAAACTTCCATTATGTATGCAGAATTTAAAACCATTTAGGGGTGGGAGGGCCGCGTCATGCAGAAAAAAAATACCATCATGCACGTTTAATTTATAACAGAGCCGAAAGCATGTGAAACACTTCAAAAATACAACACAAATTCATGCACGCTCAATTTATAAAAAAAGAGGCTTGGGAGTGTTCCGTGACACCGACGATCATGAACGGAAGATGAATATGAATAGAGGAATGGGAGGGGCTTGTGACGCAGAAAAACATACTATCATGCACGCACAATTAATAATAATAGAGGCCTAAGCACGTGGCGTAGTACAGAAATGCGACACAGAAATGTATGCACGCACAATTTTTAAAATTAGAGGTCTATTGGAACTTGTGACGTATAAAGAAACATTTCAATTATGTAAGCACAATTTAAAACCATTGAGGGTTAGGAGGGACACGTGATATAGAAAAGAATACCATCATGTACATACAATAAAAAGAACAGATTCCAAAGCACGTGACACTCTTCAAAAATACGACACAAAAATTTGTGCACGCTCAATTTATAAAAAAAAGAGGCCTGGGAGTGCTCCGTGACACAGAAGGAAATATTACAATCAACAAAGGAAGATCAATAAAAATACAGGCCTGGGACGGCCTCGTGACGCAGAAAAAAAGATACCATCATGCACGCACAATTAATAATAGTGGCCTAAGCATGTGGTGTAGTAGAGAAATACTAAAAATAAATTAATGCATGCTCAATATATAATAAAAGAGGCCTGGAGGACTTCCTGACGTAGAAGTAAAAACTTCCATTATGTATGCAGAATTTAAAACCATTTAGGGGTGGGAGGGCCGCGTCATGCAGAAAAAAAATACCATCATGCACGTTTAATTTATAACAGAGCCGAAAGCATGTGACACACTTCAAAAATACAACACAAATTCATGCACGCTCAATTTATAAAAAAAGAGGCTTGGGAGTGTTCCGTGACACCGACGATCATGAACGGAAGATGAATATGAATAGAGGAATGGGAGGGGCTTGTGACGCAGAAAAACATACTATCATGCACGCACAATTAATAATAATAGAGGCCTAAGCACGTGGCGTAGTACAGAAATGTGACACAGAAATGTATGCACGCACAATTTTTAAAATTAGAGGTCTATTGGAACTTGTGACGTATAAAGAAACATTTCAATTATGTAAGCACAATTTAAAACCATTGAGGGTTAGGAGGGACACGTGATATAGAAAAGAATACCATCATGTACATACAATAAAAAGAACAGATTCCAAAGCACGTGACACTCTTCAAAAATACGACACAAAAATTTGTGCACGCTCAATTTATAAAAAAAAGAGGCCTGGGAGTGCTCCGTGACACAGAAGGAAATATTACGATCAACAAAGGAAGATCAATAAGTATACAGGCCTGGGACCGCCTCGTGACGCAGAAAAAAAAATACCATCATGCACGCACAATTAATAATAGCACGTGGCAAACTACAGAAATACTACACAGAAATTCATGCACGCTCAATTTATAAAAAAAAGAGGCTTGGGAGTGTTCCGTGACACCGACAATCATGAAGGGAAGATGAATGTGAAAAGAGGCATGGGAGGGGTTCGTGATGTAGAAAAACATACTATCATGCACGCACAATTAATAATAATAGAGGCCTAAGCATGTGGCGTAGTACAGAAATACGACACAGAAATGTATGCACGCACAATTTTTAAAATTAGAAGTCTATAGGACCTTGTGACGTATAAAGAAACATTTCAATTATGTAAGCACAATTTAAAACCATTGAGGGGTAGGAGGGTCACGTGATGCAGAAAAGAATACCATCATGTACATACAATAAAATGAACAGATTCCAACGCATGTGACACTCTTCAAAAATGCGACACAGAAATTCATGCAAGCTCAATTTATAATAAAAGAGGCCTGGGAGTGCTCCGTGACACAGAAGGAAATATTACGATCAACAAAGGAAGATCAATAAGAATACAGGCCTGGGACGGCTTCGAGACGCAGAAAAAAAAATACCATCAAGCATGCACAATTAATAATAGAGGCCTAGGCACGTGGCGTAGTAGAGAAATACGAAAAAGAAATTCATGCATGCTCAATTTATGAAAAAAGAGGCTTGGGAGTGTTCTGTGACACCGAAGGAAATATTACAATCAATAAAGGAAGATCAATAAGAATACAGGCCAGGGACGGCCACGTGACGCAGAAAAATAAATACCATCAAGCACGCACAATTAATAATAGTGGCCTAAGCACGTGGTGTAGTAGAGAAATACTAAAAAGAAATTAATGCATGCTCAATTTATAAAAAAAAGAGGCATGGGAGGGGTTCGTGACGCAGAAAAACATACTATCTTGCACGCACAATTAATAATAATAGAGGCCTAAGCACGTGGTGTAGTAGAGAAATACTAAAAATAAATTAATGCATGCTCAATATATAATAAAAGAGGCCTGGAGGACTTCCTGACGTAGAAGTAAAAACTTCCATTATGTATGCAGAATTTAAAACCATTTAGGGGTGGGAGGGCCGCGTCATGCAGAAAAAAAATACCATCATGCACGTTTAATTTATAACAGAGCCGAAAGCATGTGAAACACTTCAAAAATACAACACAAATTCATGCACGCTCAATTTATAAAAAAAGAGGCTTGGGAGTGTTCCGTGACACCGACGATCATGAACGGAAGATGAATATGAATAGAGGAATGGGAGGGGCTTGTGACGCAGAAAAACATACTATCATGCACGCACAATTAATAATAATAGAGGCCTAAGCACGTGGCGTAGTACAGAAATGCGACACAGAAATGTATGCACGCACAATTTTTAAAATTAGAGGTCTATTGGAACTTGTGACGTATAAAGAAACATTTCAATTATGTAAGCACAATTTAAAACCATTGAGGGTTAGGAGGGACACGTGATATAGAAAAGAATACCATCATGTACATACAATAAAAAGAACAGATTCCAAAGCACGTGACACTCTTCAAAAATACGACACAAAAATTTGTGCACGCTCAATTTATAAAAAAAAGAGGCCTGGGAGTGCTCCGTGACACAGAAGGAAATATTACAATCAACAAAGGAAGATCAATAAAAATACAGGCCTGGGACGGCCTCGTGACGCAGAAAAAAAGATACCATCATGCACGCACAATTAATAATAGTGGCCTAAGCATGTGGTGTAGTAGAGAAATACTAAAAATAAATTAATGCATGCTCAATATATAATAAAAGAGGCCTGGAGGACTTCCTGACGTAGAAGTAAAAACTTCCATTATGTATGCAGAATTTAAAACCATTTAGGGGTGGGAGGGCCGCGTCATGCAGAAAAAAAATACCATCATGCACGTTTAATTTATAACAGAGCCGAAAGCATGTGACACACTTCAAAAATACAACACAAATTCATGCACGCTCAATTTATAAAAAAAGAGGCTTGGGAGTGTTCCGTGACACCGACGATCATGAACGGAAGATGAATATGAATAGAGGAATGGGAGGGGCTTGTGACGCAGAAAAACATACTATCATGCACGCACAATTAATAATAATAGAGGCCTAAGCACGTGGCGTAGTACAGAAATGTGACACAGAAATGTATGCACGCACAATTTTTAAAATTAGAGGTCTATTGGAACTTGTGACGTATAAAGAAACATTTCAATTATGTAAGCACAATTTAAAACCATTGAGGGTTAGGAGGGACACGTGATATAGAAAAGAATACCATCATGTACATACAATAAAAAGAACAGATTCCAAAGCACGTGACACTCTTCAAAAATACGACACAAAAATTTGTGCACGCTCAATTTATAAAAAAAAGAGGCCTGGGAGTGCTCCGTGACACAGAAGGAAATATTACGATCAACAAAGGAAGATCAATAAGTATACAGGCCTGGGACCGCCTCGTGACGCAGAAAAAAAAATACCATCATGCACGCACAATTAATAATAGCACGTGGCAAACTACAGAAATACTACACAGAAATTCATGCACGCTCAATTTATAAAAAAAAGAGGCTTGGGAGTGTTCCGTGACACCGACAATCATGAAGGGAAGATGAATGTGAAAAGAGGCATGGGAGGAGTTCGTGATGTAGAAAAACATACTATCATGCACGCACAATTAATAATATTAGAGGCCTAAGCACGTGGCGTAGTACAGAAATACGACACAGAAATTTATGCACGTACAATTTTTTAAATTAGAGGTCCATAGGACCTTGTGTCTTATAAAGAAACATTTCAATTATGTAAGCACAATTTAAAACCATTGAGGGGTAGGAGGGTCACGTGATGCAGAAAATACCATCATGTACATTCAATAAAAAGAACAGATTCCAAAGCATGTGACACTCTTCAAAAATATGACACAGAAATTTATGCACGCTCAATTTATAAAAAACGAGGCCTGGGAGTGCTTTGTGACACAGAAGGAAATATTACGATCAACAAAGGAAGATCAATAAGAATACAGGCCATACATTTTAAAACCATTGAGGGGTAGGAAAGCCATATGATGGAGAAAAAAATAGCATCATGCATGTACAATTTACAGCGGAGGCTGATGTTGTGACGGCTTGTCTTACCTTTGCTTCTGTCGTGTTTTGTTGTGTCTTCAAAGGCTGCGGTTTCGCTGGGTCTGTGGTGTTTTGGGTGCGAGCGGCACCGCCTCCGTGCCTATGGCACTGTGTCTGGGCGGCAGCAGCAGTGACACCACGTCGAGTGTCAGGAGTCCTCCTCCGCTCGAGCAATCAGTTCGTAGTAAAATCAATGATGACACTCTGTCTGTCACCGCAGCACACGCAGGCAAAAGAGAGCGTGTTCACGTCAGTGCCTGCATTATATGTGAACTGCGGGGGCTGACCAAACCAAGCCCAGGGCCATCATTGGTAGAGTTTTTGCGGTGTATAAGAATGATGGTCTTGGGGGACATCCCATTGGCTAATGTATTGGTTTCCAGACTTAGTGATAGCAAGCATGCTAGGTGGTGGCATGTGGGGAGTGTGGGTGGGCGTGCACATCGCATGTGCAAGTCTGAATGTGTGCACTAACAATTAACAACAGAGAGCGGTGTTATAATGTGGGCAGAGGCAGGCCCAGAATCGAATCTCCAATGAGTGACTTCTTCTAATCATTCTCCTTAGCGCGCCCTGAGCTCTGATTTGTCACTGAGACGGTGATCGCACCATACTTTGAACTGCTAATCATTCTCAGCGTGTACCCGCGCATACGGTATGAATATGCTTTGACGTTACGCGTCGCAATAAAAGCTTCTGTGTGACGTCATGTACGGTGTTCTGTACACGAAAGGCGGCAATGTTTCTATTTGGTTTAAAACATTTATTTATGTATTTAATGTACATACTAAGGGCAGACATTATTTGGGATAACTATGAAACATTTTTTTGTCATGAGTGATGTCACTGACCATGTCATGAGTGATTTAATATGTGACGTCATCAGCAGTGCATTGCGGGCGTGCAAGTTATAGTTAGCTGAGCTAACTATAACGGAGGAATTTCAAAGGTTTTGTATGAGATAAAAGTTCAGCTAACTATAACGTGTGTGAAACCTATAGTTTTTTTCAATGAATATATTTATATATGTATATATATATATATATATATATATATATATATATATATATATATATATATATATATATATATATATATATATATATATATATATATATATATATATATTACCTACTGGCGATAGCCAGTAGGTATATATAGTTAGTATTTTTTCTCTATGGAACTTTTGAAAATTCTATGTCTAATAACTTTGGCGTTTGTGGACGGAATCGGCTGAAATTTTCAGGAAAATGGCACATTTTGTTTCTGAGCAGCCCCTGAAAATTTGGGGGGGGTTCCGTCAAGGGGGGGCCGAGAAACAAGGGGGGTCCCAAAACGCGTTTTTCCCATTCATTTTTCCATAGGGCCTTTGGCCTCATTTTTAGCTCGAACGGCTGAATGGATTTACACAAAACTTGGCAAAATTATAGGGACTGTTAGCCCGATGTGCCTTTGCTGGGTCTCAATATATGTGCTCCAGTGGATTTTGAGAAATTAACGTTTAAAAAAACAGATATATCTGTGACAGCGTCCCTGATCGCGTACTTTTCGCGTAACGGAGCTTTGCGTAGCGAAGCTGATTGGCTCTCCGGTGTCTGTCAACATTCTAAACAGTCCGGTGCGGCCGCCATCTTGTCTCTCGGTAGGATCGAGAGACAAGAGGAGGAGAAAAACGAAGTGGGAATTTAATGAAAGGGGGCAAGGTAGACCCCTCTTGACCCCCTAGGAATGATGTTGGGGTTATTAAAGGGTCCCGTGGGGCAAATAATAAAAATTAGATTTTTCGCGGTAGAAGCGCTTCTCGGTTCGCGAACCGGGTCGCAAACTGGTAGCGAAACGTGAATTCGCCATTTTGTGTTTCGATTTAATTAAATTCCTAGGTATAAGGGGGTACGGGAGACGTATCCTGACCCCTTATGTTTTTTGAGGGTGGCTGAGGAGGCTCATATATCTTGATACATGTCTTCCAGCGGCTGTGCGTGAGCGTTTTTTTTTTTTTGCTGCGTGACGTCTGTTAACGTTCAATTCGATAGAAATCAGGAACTGTTGACCGCCATTTTGTCACTGCGAGTAAATATTTTGTAAAAATAATTGTTATAAATTAATCCTTATTGATAAACATTGTTTGCGCCATCTTGCCTTTTTTGCAATGCCACACTTTTGTTGAGCATGGCAGCCATTTTAGATGCCTTGGCCAGACCCACTCTCTGCACGCCGCCGATCCTCAGCATGGCTCCCCACCCTCGCAAGCATCTCCCTCACGCACTGGTCACCCCCGCTCTCTCTCTCATGCATGGGCCAGAAACCTCCTCCCATCTGCGCTGTTCTTCTCTGAGAATCACACACTGTGCCCGCCCGACACCTCCCTTTCACCCTATTCACTACCGTACCCTCTGACACTCCTCTTCCTCTGTGTCCGATTGTCCAGGCCGGTCCCAGGCTATCACTTAGCCCTGCAGATGTAGTTTATGGCCCCAGCTGTAGAGAATCACCCCTCTTCAAAGGAGTTACAGTAGATCAAGGCCCCCACCCGATGAGATCCGTCACACCACACGCGTTCCTACTATCTGATAACCATCCTGTATTGTGCTTGGGGAGGGGATTCTCACTGTGAGGGTGTGTGGGTCGAGCCTGAAGCGGAAGATTCCAGGGATGCCTCTTTGTACATCAAAGTTTCTACAAATATGTGTCACATTAAAAATATATAGCACTCCAACAAAGTAGTAGGATTATAACACTTTAATAACTTATAAATATATACAACGCAACAAAAACAGTAAATACATTTAAACATGTTTTTGAAAAAAGAAGCAACAATGGTCAGTAGCTGTGTTTTGTGCGAATAGTCCCAAGGCAGCACAACGTGCTGAGTTCTGGACGGCACCCAGGTGATGTTACCTGGGTGCCGCACTGGTTTTTGGTATCCTACAATGCAGCTCCAAAAAACGGCGTGGGGCATCCCGGGGGGTGCGGGGGGAGGCCTTGTCAGTAGCGGTCTGTTGTGCGAATAGTCCCAAGGCAGCAGAGCGCGCTGAGATGTGGATGGCACCCAGGTGATGTCCAGTAAGTTGCCGCACTGGTTTTGGCATCCTACAATGCTGCTCCGAAAAACGGCGTGGGGCGCCCCGGGGGGGGGGGGAGGCGGCGTGAACGGGCCTCCCCAGGTGGAGGCTCGTCTGCTGTACTGGGGCGCCCCTTTACCGTTTCAGTTGCCATTCCCCCCGCTTTTGCTACACTGTGCCCCATCCTCCATTCAACTGTTTATCGCCCGCTCTTGCGGCTACAGCGTCTCGCTCACCATGTAGTTGAGTTGCGCCCACTCTTGCGGTGCAGCGATAGGCGGCTGCCACAGGACTCTTAAAATGGCGGACGGCTCTTCGGATTTGGGCCTGGTCCACTAAAATGGCCCTGGGACGCCTTGGAACTCGGACTTCCCCTGAGCCTTGAAGATTTTACAAAAGTCTTGGGGGACCCCGACTCCTGCAGGCTTCCGGTGGGGAGCGGCTGCCATGATTGCTCGCGGAATGACCACGACGGAGCCACGAGATGGTGGTGCTCTCATGCTGACGCCAGCTTCAGTCTGAAACATCCAGAAACAAGGTGGGGCTACCATCGTTTGGGAAAAAAAATGTTTTAATCCAATGAAAAGTGTTATTTTTAGGTCATATGATCAAGCCTTCCATCATTAGGAAACCAAAAGTAAAATGAACCAATGAAAAGTTTTATAAACAAGTCACATGGCCTGTTATGCTTACGTTACGCGCTGCTATAAAAAGCGTAGAAAATCCGTTGGCACGTGAGGCGGCGTCAGTAGCGGACCGATGTGCGAATAGGCCGAAGGCAGCACAACGCGCCAAGATCCGGATGGCACCGAGGTGGTGTCCAGCAAGTTGCCGCACTAGTGTGGTCATCCTACAATGCTGCGCCGAAAGTCGGCGTGGGGCGCCCCGTTGGCCTGTGAAGTCGCGTCAGTCAGTGGGGGCTGTTTGAGGATCTGACTGCATTGGAAAGCAATGTGATGCTGTGCGTCGCCCCCAAGATGGAGGCTTCTTGGCTGGAGTGGGGCGCCCCTTGGTGTTTCACTCGCTATCCAGCTGAGTTGCGTCCGCACTTGCGGCTACAGTAGGCCGAAGGCAGCACAACGCGCCGAGATCTGGATGGCACCGAGGTGGTGTCTAGCAAGTTGCCGCACTGGTGTGGCCATCCTACAATGCTGCGCCGAAAGTCGGCGTGGGGTGCCCCGTTGGCCTATGAGGTGGTGTCAGTAGCGGACCGATGTGTCAATAGGTCGGAACCAGCACAAGGCGTCAAGATCCGGATGGCACGGATTTGGTGTCATAGTTGAGAGTTCTGAGCAGCGCTTGTAACATTGTCTGAAGCTTGTTTGCACCTGCTGCAGCTTCACTATTGCCCTGGTGTGGCCAAAGATCGCCCATGACATAGGCGGCTGGCTCCCGGGGTCCGGCGGAACTTTTTTCCTTTTCCTTTCTGCATCTTGTCCCACAATCCGTTTGACCTGAAGACACAACCAGGTCCTTGAATGTGTGCAGGGGGACGCTATTGATTGAATCAAAATGACGGCTTCACACAAAGCTGACTCAAGCGTTGCTGCTGATGCTATACAGACAAAAACTGGTTTTCAGTTTGTACATTCTTCAGGATTTTTCCATCCAAGGCTGGTTGAGAGTTTGTAGAACAATGGCTTCAGATCTTGCCCTCCCCTCTTTTGACTGATGGTTCTTGTTGCCTATCTCTTCTGTTGTCATTTAACTGAACCTTTTTTGACTGCCGAAAGGGGTTCTGGTCCGACCGCTGGTTGGTGGAGACATTTTGACTATATCCTGGACCTGCCCGGCCTCGCCCAAAATGGTGCCGGTATAAATGGGACTCGTAACTCCTTGTTGTGTACTGGTTGCACAACCTTGATATCACGAGATAGGTATGCAGTTTTGAAGCACATGGCGGGCGGGGACGAGAATTGATTGAATATTTCGACATTTCTATTGATATTAAGTTCTGATGTGTTATTGATTACTGTACTATTGAAAGTTCGAATTAACGTCACCCATGGTACTTGCCCGCAAATGTATATCTAGATAATTTTATTGTAAGTGGCCCTGTCGTATTTTAATTACAAAATGTACGTCCACCGATTCCGCAACTGTTAGACACCTTAGTTCTTGCAACCTAATGGCCCGCTCGTTACGTTCCTCTACAGTGTAAATGTCTCCTCATCATATACGATTCCAGTTTGCTCCGTGGCCGGCCCACGTGGTTATAGGCCCGTATTTGTATACTGACATTTTCACAATAAAGGTTTTTAAAACAAAACATGGTAGTAGTATTTACATTGGTAAAGTTTTTAATTTTAGTCACTGTTTTCGAATCAGTAAAAGGCAAGTGAAATAAAGCAGTCCAATTACATGACGGATAAAAGGTATAATACGCAGGAACGCAGTAAAGATAAATGGTCAAGGGCTGTTGTGTTTTCTACTCCTGCATCATAAAGTGATCGATAAGAATAGGATATTCAGGCGTATCGGCGACTAAGACAGCAGGCCGAGCATCTTTTGCTCAACGGCTCCGTCATGGGACGAAGAAACGCCCTTTTTCTAGAAAAAGGAATAAATTTTACTTGCAGGACAGTTGTAAATTTTCCCGGAAAGTACATTAGCCTGGAACATTATAACATATATGTTTATTTATTTATTTTATTTTTTAGCGATTTATTTTAGCGATTTGTAAAGCGCCTGGTGACCCGAGGGCATCCCCGCGCTATAATATTTATGGAGACCAGAGGACAAAAAAGGAGGGACTTTATTTAGGGAACAACAGCGTTTTCAGTTTTTTCCTAAAAATCAGATGATTGGGTTCAAGCCAAAGGGTGAGGGGGAATGCATTCCATCTGGTGGATGCTTTAACCGAAAAGCGACGGCCGCCAGTATGTGTCTTCCTGTGTCTGGGGACATTGGCCAGGTTCTCATTCTCCGAGCGAAGGGACCTGGGAGCCTTATAAGGCGTAACCATGTCTCTCAGAATAGCAGGGCCAGAACCATTAAGCAATTTGTGTGCAGTGCACAGGGCCTTAAATTCGACCCTTTGGCGTATTGGAAGCCAGTGGAGAGCCTGGATTGCTGGTTTGGCTGATACTCTGGAAGGGAGATTCAAAAGTAACCGGGCGGCTGCGTTCTGCGTGCGTTGGAGTTTAGCCATGGTAGCTTCAGGGGCTCCCAGGTGTACCATGTTGCTGTAGTCCAGCCGCGCCAGCACCAAGCCCTGGACCAGGAGTTTCCTGGATAGGGGCGGAAGTAGAGGGAGGATCTTCCGAGTGGAGCGCATTAGGCCAAAGCAGGTCCCTGCTGTCTTGGTAGCTTGAGTTTTCATCGACAGCTCGGGTTCTAGCCATACTCCTAAGGTCTTAATTTCTTGTTTCGGGGTGGGGATTTCCCCGAATACGTCTGGCCAGACCGATGGAGGGATGGTGGTCCATTGCTTGCCCAGAAGCATGACTTCAGTCTTTGAGCCATTTAATTTGAGTGATGACTCACACATCCAATTGTGGATATTTTTAAGGCAGTTTTGCAGATTGTCCGGGTGTTTGTCCAGTTGGGAAAGTGAGACGACTAATTGGGTGTCGTCCGTGTAGCTTACTATTTTAATCCCGAAGGAGGTGACCACATCTTCAAGAGGATATTTGCAACAAGGGGTGGTGAGGGACAGAGTCTCTGAATTAAACAGAATACTCTCACCCAGTCAAGAGATCAGGGCTAGATCCAACACCGTTTTTTAGCTCACTGCACCATCCCAGTTTCAGAACCTGGCTGTATGCAAATTAGTCTGTTCCTGTCCCAGTGCATGATGGGAACAGGGCAAACCAAACTACAAAAGCCAATTCTTACACTGGGAAGGAAACAAGCTACCGGGGACCGGTTTCTGGCATTTCAGCCGTCTTCGGCCCGGCTTGCTTGAATCCTGATGGTGCAATGAGCAAGGGACTCACATCTGAGTATACCCTTCCACGCTTAGGGTGGACAAAAATATTTGCAACAAGGGGTGGTGAGGGACAGAGTCTCTGAATTAAACAGAATACTCTCACCCAGTCAAGAGATCAGGGCTAGATCCAACATCTTCAAGAGGGGCCATGTAAGCGTTAAATAGAGTTGGGCTTAGTGATGACCCCTGGGGGACCCCACTCCTGAGGGGGAGGGTGGCAGAATGGAAATTGCCATCCCACACCTGGAACGAGTGCTCTGAGAGGAAAGACTCTATCCAGCTGAGCGCCAAACCTGCAATCCCTGCCGCAGCCAGCCGATGAAGTAAGACACAATGGTTGACTGTGTCGAAGGCTGCGATTAGATCCAGGAGGATCACTGCCACTGATCCTCCTGAATCCAGGATGCACCTCACCTCCTCGATGACGGCGAGAAGGGCGGAGTCCGTGCCATGGCCCGGGCGAAACCCAGTCTGGGACTGCCGTAAGATGTTGTTGGCTTCTAGGTACTGTGACAGTTGGCCATTGACCAATTTCTCAGCCATTTTACTGATACAGGGGAGGAGTGAGATTGGCCGGTAGTTTGCCATGTCGGCTGGGTCCAGCTGGGGTTTCTTTAGGAGTGCTTTGACAACTGCACTTTTCCAGCTGGGGGGGACCGAACCTTGAGAGAGCGATATGTTTATGAGCTCTGTGATTGTGGGCACGATGACCGGGGCTACAGTTTTAAGGAATCTGATAGGGGCGGGATCTAGAGGGGAGACGCTTTTCATTTTGGCCATAGTAGTGTCTACCTCGTTCCTTGTTACTACCTTAAAGCTAGTGAGCTGGGGAAGCGGGCTGCTTCCTGAGTGATTGGTGGATGCCTCCTTGTCCATGTGGTTTGACAGGCCGGGAGGGGGCAGAGAATTTAAGATGCGGGCGATTTTAGAATTAAAATAGTTGGCCAGCTCGTTACTTCTGTCCACCAGGGGTGTTTTGGATGAGGATGGGACAGGTATTTTCAATAACTCTTTTACGATGAGAAAAGATTCCCTTGCTGATTTAGTGGAGTTTTTAATTCTAGTGTCATAATGGGAGGCTTTCGCAAGCTTCAGGGTAGATTTGTATATTCTTACCGACCGCTGATAGGCATCTTTGCTGACGTGCTGCCAGTCTTTCCTCCATAGCCGTTCTGCTTTCTTGCAGTGTTTACGGAGAGTCCGGAGTTCCGGAGTGAACCAAGGGGCAGATCCTAGTTTCCCATTCTTATCCTCGCGGGTTTTTATTGGGAGGATGGAGTCCAGAGACGTGGTAATCCACTCCCTGAATTTACTGTCTTCAGTGGTCGGATCTTCCGAGGGGGTCGGGGTAGTCGAGTTCAAGGTTCTGGCCCAATCCTCTGTGGATATTCTGGCCCATGCTCTGTCCCTAGTTTAGGTGGTGGGTTTATGGAGTTTCTTAAAGGCTCCTGGAAGGCTGAAAGGGACCATGAAGTGGTCAGTCCATGGGAGGGGAAGGGACTCTGTGACTTTAAGGGTGAGGATGTTAGTGAACACCGGGTCAAGCAGATGGCCTTTGGTGTGTGTGGCTCCGGAATTTGAGAGGTGGAGGCCATATGCCGCCAGTTCTCCAATCAAATCGGCCGCCCCTGTATCTAGGGGGTCGTCGAAATGAATGTTAAGGTCCCCTAGTATCGAGAAGTTGGTGGTAGAGTGGGCCTGAGATGCAATAATATCCAGGAGTGCTCTAGAGAAAGTGCCCGGATGGCCAGGGGGACGATAAATTAGGAGGCCTGATAGTGAGTAGGTCGGTCCTACCTGGATGGTGAATTGAAGGCTTTCGGAATCGATGATATGAGCGTCATTAATTCTGCAGGTGAGATGATCTCGGTGAATGATCGCCAAGCCTCCTCCTCTGCCCGAAGGGCGGGGCTGGGACTGAACGAGGAAGCCTGGGGGAGTAGCTAGGACAATGTCTGAGTCCGAGTGGTCTGTAAGCCATGTTTCCGAGAGGAACAGGATGTCCAGCTAATGAAAAAATAATGTTCGAAAGCAATAAAAAGCGTAATTTTTAGGTCATATGACCAAGCCTTTCATCATTAGAATAACAAAAGTAAAATGAACCAATGAAAAGTTTTATTAACAAGTCACATGACCTGTTATGCTTACGTTACGCGCTGCGCGCCGCGCCCCGCGCCACGGATCGCTTCCGGGAAGCTGCGCTTCGCGCACCGGAGCACTTCCGGGTGCGCATTACGTGACATCGTAGGTCCAGAATATAGTCAAAATGTCTCCACCAATCAGCGGTCGGAACACAACCCCTTTCAGCAGTCTAAAAAGTTCTGTTAAATGACAACAGAAGGGACAGGCAACAAGAACCATCAGTCAAAGAGGGGAGGGCAAGTTCTTCCCTACCGGGTCACGTTGGGGCAATACCGGAACTGATCGAATTGGTAGTCTACAGTGTTTCTGGATGTTTCAGACTGAAGCTGGCGTCAGCATGAGAGCACCACCATCTCGTAGCTCAGTCGTGGCCATTCCACGAGCAATCATGGCAGCCGCTCCCCACCAGAAGCCAACGGGAGTCGGGGGCCCCCAAGACTTTTGTAGAATCTTCAAGGCTCAGTGGACGCTTTCGAGAATGGGGCCCAAGCCCTAGCAGACAAGAGTCCGAGTTCCAAGGTGTCCCAGGGCCATTTTAGTGGACCACGCCCAAATCTGAAGAGCCGGCCGCCATTTTGAGAGTCCTGTGGCAGCCGCCTATCGCTGCATCGCAAGAGCGGGAGCAATTCAACTACATGGTGAGCGAGACACTGTAGTCGCAAGAGCGGGCGGTAAACAGCTGAATGGGGGAAGAGGCACAGTGTAGCAAAAGCGGGCGGAATGGCAATTGAAACGGTAAAGGGGCGCCCCACTACAGCGTGTCTTCAGGTCAAACGGATTGTGGGACAAGGTCCAGAATGGAAGAGTCATCAAAAGGCAAAAAGTTCCGTCGGACCCCGGGCCACCACACCGTATGTTGAAAATCTGAAGCCATCATTCTACAAACTCTCAACCAGCCTTGGATGGAAAAATCTTGATGAATGTACAAACTGAAAACCAGTTTTTGTCTGCATAGCATCAGCAGCAACGCTTGCTATCAGAGTGCATGAGTTTCATGCTCGATCGATTGAGCTAGCCGGATCAGGCAGCAAAAAGTATAAAATAGTTATGTAAATAGTTATTTAATAAAATGTTTTACCCTGTTACTATGCTGGTGTGTTGTATATATTTATAATATTTGCATAGAGTTTATCGTTATTTTGGGCGGGGTGGGTGGCGGAGCCGAGCTGTCTTGCAGCCATCATGGTGTGGAGCTCAGTTCATCTCACTAGTTTCGTATTTCTCATGAAGGGTTGTTCCTAATGTTTCTATTTTAGAGAGGTCAAAAAGAGATCCCATTAGTGGCCTACTGATTTTGCTCGATTACTTTTGTTTTTTTACACGATTTTTCACTATCTGCAAAGACTAAACAGAGTATTGCGACTTTGTGCTTGTTTGTAAATAGAGAATGAACCAAAGACAATCAATTCTAAAACAGTAAATGCTTGGATAACAATCAATCAAATGGAGAGGGAAGCAGGCACGACGGATTACAACGGGGGCAAAGGCCTGTGTTACCTACCCTTCACTATCTGCAAAGAGAGAATACTCCTAAAAGAAAAGAGGGGGGGGGGCAGCGTTCAAAGCACATCAGCGTGCATAGACATGAAAATGTTTTTACCTATCACGTACTTGACATTTGACAGCTTTTGATATTTGCTATTAAAAAACCATTGAAATTCACTGAAAAAACCATAGGTTTTAGGCCATATATAGTTAGGGATTAGCATTTACAAAACCTTAATTTACTCGCACAAAACCATAGAAATTCGCATATATAGTTAGATGCAATAACTATATATCGCGCACCCGCAATCCACTGCTGATGATGTCACATATTACATCATTCATGACACTGTATAGGCATTCATATACTCCAAATCTCACATACACTGCCTTTTACATATATATTTACTTGTACATATACCACTGAGACATCCATTCACTCCCCAACACACCTATGCACAGTCATACACCTCCCACCCACCCACACACACACACAGGCACCCATACATATACTCAGGCAACCAATCGATAACCCATATAGATACTCATGTTGCTACTGACCAACCCATGCAGCAGCTCATTGAACAACAGATAGACTGATAGAGACATTTACACAGTTTAGTCACTAACCCATGCATTAAGTAAGACACGTGTAATCACTCACTTAAACAGTCAGACACACACCTACTAAATTCAATATCCATACACTTATACACCCACTCATTCTTCAATACACCTTGGCATATATATAATACATATTTAAAATGTAAAGAAACACACAGTCACTGGATGATGTCATCAGTGAAGTCATTTGAAATGTCATCAGTGATGTCATTGACCATGTCATGAATGATGTAATATGTGACGTCATCAACAGTGCATTGCTGGGTTGCAAGTTATAGTTAGCTGAACTAACTATAACGGCAGAATATATATATATATATATATATATATTACCTACTGGCGGTCGCCAGTAGGTAGTTATAGTTAGGATCTTCTTTCCATAGGAAATCCGCAACATTCTATTGGGAATAACTTTGGCGCCGGTGGACGAATCTTGGCGAAATTCTCTAAGAAAATGGCCCGCTCCGCTCCGCTCCTTCCCTGTAAGTTTGGGGGGGATTCGTCAAGCGGGGGCCGAGATAAAAGGGGCGTCCCAAAATGTGTTTTCCCCATGTTAATTTCCATAGGGCGATCAACTTCACTTTTAGCCCGAACGGCTGAATGGATTTCCACCAAACTTGGCAAAATTGTAGGGACTGGTAGCCCAATGTGCCTTTGCTATGTCTCAAGATATGTGCTCCAGTGGATTTTGAGTAATTTAGGTTCCAAAAAATATATATATCTATGGCAGCGCCCTGGTACGCGCACCGGGGAGCGATACGGGCGCGCCACGCGACTTGCGCACAGAAAGCTGATTGGCTCTCGGGTGTCTGTAAACATTCGAAACAGTCCGGAGCGGCCACCATCTTGTGTCTTGGTAAAATCGAGACATAAGAGGTGAAAATATCAAAGGGGGAAATGACCTTAAGGGGGCAGGGATAGACCCCCCCTGACCCCCTAGGTTTGATGTGGGGGCCATAAAAGGGCCCAGCGCGGGGGGAGTGCCCGGTACGCGCACCGGGGAGCGGACTGGGGAGCGTACCATGGGGAAAAAAGAATGACAGACTTTTCCAAAAATTAATTTTTTTTTTATAAATTAGAGGTAGTTCTAAAAAGAACTGTTTATTTTCTTCTTTTTGTTGTTTTATATTTTTTTTATTGTTTTTTTGAACATTTTGTACTTTTTTTGGGTTTTCTGAACAGTTTTATATTTTTTTTTCATTTTTTCATGGGGAGAAACGAAAAAACAGGGAAATGAAAATGGCTCAACTGGAGCAAAAAAAGAAAAAAGAAATAATTAGGGTTGATTGGGGCATTTGTGGTTGTCCCCAGCAAGGACGATGAGCTTTACGCTCTGTTCTCCGTAGGGGATGGTCTTCCCTCAATATTTACAGATAGTTCTGAAATCTGCAAATCGTGGCTGAATGCAAGGCATCGTCTCACTTTCCTCTGGTGCCGACGGAGTGGGTTGCTTCCTTTTTGAGGTGGTGCTTGTGGATTGGGGAGGGTTACTGGCCAGTTTCCTCATCTCTGCAGCAGAATAATTTATTGGATGCTTGCGCTGCATGTGGCATATCATCGTGTTGTTCCCAAATGAATATTTCTTATTCGGGTTTCCCCTGGAAAGTTCCACGCCACAGATTCTGCAAGTCACCTTGGCTGCATTTACTTTTTTCTTGCCCTCTGGGATAGAAAAAAACTCCCAAATAATGTGTGGTCTTGGCTGGTATGGGGTATTTTGTTCTTGAAGCCATCTTGAACTCCCCTCTTCCTCCTCCTCCTCTTCCTCTTCTTGTTGACCCACAATGATATCTTGAGGTGGTCCTCTTGGTGGTTGTGGTGGTGGTGGTGGTGCAGATGCACCAGCTGCTGCTACTACTGAAGCCATTATATTGATCAAAAAGGTACAGAGAGGTACAAACAGGTCTTCCTAAGTCAAAAGACAAAGTCAGAATAAGGAAAAAAGGTGGGGTCTTTCATCCTTTTGAAAAAAAAAATGTATTGAACCAATGAAAAGTGTTATTTTTAGGTCACATGACCAGGGGCTTCATCATTATGAAACCAAAACTGTTATGAACCAATGAAAAGTGTTAATTTCAGGTCACATGACCCGACGAGCTTACGCTACGCGCCCAGGAGCGCGTCGTGTAAGCGTGTCAGACGCCTACGTTGCGCGATTGTATTCGCTCGAGTGCTTCCGGGTGCGCTTACGCCGTGCGTATCACGCGGACGCTGCTACGCGATACGTCACGATCATGTTTTCATTCGCGATATTGGCGCTTACGGGACGCTCCCTAAAACTACGCTTTCCGGGGCGCTCACCGGGGCGCGCACCGGGAGCGCTCCAAGGCAAAAAAAAATAGGCAAAATTGTAGGGACTGGTAGCCCGATGTGCCTTTGCTATGTCTCAAGATATATGCTTAAGTGGTTTTTACGAAAATTAACTTTGAAAAATTATATATTGGGCTACATTGGGCTATATATATGTTAGAGCCAAAATGTAGCCCAAATGTAGCCCAATGTAGCCCAATGTAGCCCAATGTAGCCCAAAGATGGCCACCAGAGACAAAAAAAACAAATGTAGCCCAAATATCAGCCAGATGTAGCCCAACAATTTGCTATTAAAAAACTATGAAATTCACTGAAAAAAACATAGGTTTCACACCAGTTATAGTTAGGAATTAGCATTTAAAAAACCTAAGAAATTCACTGAAAAAACCATAGGTTTCACACCAGTTATAGTTAGGAATTAGCATTTAAAAAAACTATTAAATTCACTGAAAAAACCTTAGGTTTCACACCAGTTATAGTTAGGAATTAGCATTTAAAAAATCTATTAAATTCACTGAAAAAAACATAGGTTTCACACCAGTTATAGTTAGCTGGAAATTTTACTGACATAAAACCAATGAAATTCCACGTTATAGTTAGTTGGACTCACTATAACTTGCGCGTGTAATGCACTGCTGATGACATCACATATTACATCACTCATGACATGGTCAGTGACATCACTAATCACTATATATATATACTATGACTACATATATATATATATATATATATATATATATATATATATATATATATATATATATATTCACTGAATAAACCATAGGTTATAGACCATATATAGTTAGGAATTAGCATTTACAAAACCTGGAAAATTCACTGAAAAAACCATAGGTTATAGACCATATATATGGGCCTCATTAGGATCGCGGACGGACTTGCGTCTGTCCGCGACCCCAGAGCAGGAGGGAACCTCCGCATGGCATGCGGAATTCCCTCCTGTGCAATTAGGATGTGACCGCCACCCTGGCGGTCACATCCTCTATTTATAACATTGCAGCGGGTGCGGCTTCAAGCTTCACCCGCGGCGATGTTAAAAATGCACGCATTGCATTTGCATGCAGTAAGAGGCAGGCACCGCGCGGTGCCTGCCGCTTTCTGCATGCAAATGCAGGGGGGTACCATAGGTACCCCCCATGTGCACCCCCCCCCTTCACCTCGGGGGCCCGCAACGGGCCCCCGCAGTGAAGTTCCGTATGCTTTTCCACGGCGGAAAACCCGCTGCGGAAAAGCATAATTTACAGGCCATCCTAATATGGTGGACGGTGTCACCATATTAGAGCTTTTCCGCCGCGGTTGTAAGCCGACCACAGCGGAAAAGCTGTGGACGGAAACCAGGACCGACCAGCCATCCTAATGTGGCGGTGGGTCTTTGGTCAGTCCGCTGCGGTTTTTCCGCATCCTCTGGGCCGGCGGTGGCTTCCGCCGGGCCCAAGGATGCGGAAAAACCGCAATCATAATGACCCCTATAGTTAGGAATTAGCATTTACAAAACCTTATTTTACTCACACAAAACCATTGAAATTCGCATATATAGTTAGTTGCACTAACTATATATCGCGCACCCGCAATCCACTGCTGATCATGTCACATATTACATCATTCATGACATGGTCAGTGACATCACTGATGACATCACTGATGACATCTCAAATGACATCACTGATGACAACATCCAGTGACTGTATGTTTCTGTAAAGTTAAAATATGTCTTACATATTGAAGAATGAGTGGATGTATAAGTGTCTGGATGAAGGATTTAGTAGGTGCATGACTGACTGTATGAGGGAGTGATTAAATGTGTCTCACTGAATTCATGGGTTAGTGACTAAACTGTCTTAATTTGTGCATCATTAGGTCTGTTGTTCTGTAAACTGCTGCATGTGTTGATCAGAAACCGGTCCTCGGAAGCTTGTTTCGGGTCCAGGGAAGACATGGCTTGGCAGTTCGGGCTGGACTGTTCCCATGAGGCACAGGGTCAGACTCATTTGCATATAGCCATGTCTGAACTAGGGTGGCAGAGTGGGCTAAAGAACGGTGATGGGTTAAACCCAGATCTTTTGACTGGGTGTGAGTGTTTGATTGATTCAGATGCTCCGTCCATCACCACCCCTTTTTGTACCGCTTTTGGCCGCCATAAGTGTGGCAGGGTATGATCAGACGTGAGTTCCTTGCACACTTTGCCACTGGATTCAAACAAGCCGGGCTGAAGACCGCTGGAATGCCAGAAACCGTTCCTCGGAAGCTTGTTTCGGTCCAGGGAAGACATGGCTTGGCAGTTCGGGCTGGACTGTTCCCATGAGGCACAGGGTCAGACTGATTTGCATATAGCCATGTCTGAACTGGGGTGGCAGAGTGGGCTAAAGAACGGTGATGGATTAAACCCAGATCTTTTGACTGGGTGTGAGTGTTTGATTGATTCAGATGCTCCGTCCATCACCACCCCCTTTTGTACCACGCTAAGACTCCAACTGGTTCCCAGTTAAAAAGTCGGTTGCGCTGCCATTATGTCATATGGATTTTTTTTAAATTATGAAGCAAATGATTCCACAAATCCTTAGATGTATGAATGGGCATTGACATGCACAAGAAAGCCATTCTGTCATGAGAACACTCCAAGCCCATTTATTGTATTTTAACAATAGCTCTATGACAACAAACAGCTCAAGTTGTGAATGTGCAAGACCTAACAGACCACCTAGACCAACATTGGAAAAGAACGAAACACAGCAGCAAATGGTCACAATATTGCAAGAGCATCATCCAAAGAATTTGACAAGTCAAGTTTTTTGTGTGAATTTTAATGCATGCCAGAGAGTGCGATAGTGAAAATCATTGCCATTTATAATGCCAACAAATGCAAGACAGGTTGCATTTCCAAAGCAATAGGTCTCGCATTTGTTAAAATTAGAGCGGTTGGAGTTGAAAATTATGATGTTTTCTAGTTTTGCTTTTTTTATACCATTGGCAATAGTGCTATGCTAATATAATCACTCACTGCAAATGAAAAAAACTAAATGAAAAAACATTGTTATTTTCAATGCCAACAGCTCTAACTTTAACAAACCAGAGACCTGTTGCATTGCAAATGCTTGTTCTAGCTTTGTTTTCATGTTGAAAATCGGGGCCCCTCCTGTACCTTCCAGTGCCTTGTTATTTCTCTTTTAACCAGGACCAAGGCCAGGTCCTGAAACCTAGTGGTAACCCATGTTTTGAAGGTATGGGGGAATATGCCCCAAAGCTGGTGCGCCGGGTCTTCTGGTATAGGGCGTTCTTTTAGCTCCCTAAGTGTGTCAGTTACCCCCTTCCAATAATCCCTCAGTGCAGGGCATGTTCAGAGCATATGAAGGATTTTTGCTCCCAATTCTCTGCATCTTGGGCACTTCATGTCTTCTCTACGGAAATATTTATGATCCATCCCGGGCTAAGATATGCCGTATGTAGTATGAAATAATTAATTAGGTGGAAGCGGGCATTCCTCGACACTCTAGGTGTCCCAGCGAGAATAGTTTCCCAATCTCTGTCATCTAAGGTGATACTTAGGTCTTCTGGCCATCTGTCTCAGAGAATGGTCAGCGGTTGAAGTGTATCCCCGACTAGTGCTCTGTAAAGGCATGTGACTGCCTTAATCCTACCCAATGCCATACCAGTATAACTGCAAGTTTTATGATGTGGGGGTTTTAATAGTCTCACCCCTCAATATTCCAGGACTGTCGCCACCACCCCTCTGTGTAGTAAGAATTGCCATGGGGGAGATCAAAGCTCTCTCTGTATTCTTCAAATTGGAGCAACACTCGATCCCAAAATGAGTCCCCCAGTCGCGATTCCCCGCCTGCTCCCAGTCTCCTTGGCCCTCACAATGCCCCTGTGTGGTAACAGCCACAGCAATGTATGGCTCGAAAGGAAGCTCACTATTAAAGAATGTAACTCAGCGTGCCATCTGGGAGGTATCCATATTGGGAGTGTAGTGAAAAAGTATAATAACTGCAGTAGTGTCACCATTTTTAAAAGGGCCACTCTCCCGGCCAGTGATAACGGGAGGCCCCTCCATAATTCCATACTGGTTTTCAAAGATCTTATAGCTGTCTCCATATTTCCCTCAAACATGTCAGGGTAAGTAAAATATATCTTTATCCCAAGTACCCTAGCATCTAGGTTCCCATTTCTGTTTGTCTTGGCCAAACAGGTCAGTGGCTCCATAGCCAAGGCAAATAACAGTGGGGAGAGGGGCACCCCTGTCTCGTACCCCGCTCTATTGGACACTGTTCTCATATGGTCTTACCCGTTCTAATTTGAACTAATGGGCTTGTGTAAAGCAGCTCCTCCCATTTCAGCAAACCTTGACTCAACCGCATTCTTTAAATGCCACCATATAGAAATTCCCACTCTAAGCTATCAAATGCCTTTTCAATATCTACTGTGAAGACCACCTCCTCTCCCCCTGTGGCGCTTCCATGATCGTCAGTAGGAGTCTTATGTTAAGGGCAATGTTCCGGCCCAGAATAAATCCAGCCTGATCTGGATGTATGAGTTCTGTCATTAACAACTGCAGCCTAGTTGCCAATATCCTGCTGAGAAACTTAAAGTCTAGGTTGAGCATAGATAGAGTCCTATAGGCTCCACAATCCCATAGAGATTTACCTGGTTTGATGAGGGGGACTACCCTAGCACTACCCTCTTAGGTAGTGCTAGGGAGATGGCCCTCGTTCAGTGCTGTTCCAAACAACTCTACCATGATGGGGGCCAGTTCCTCCACATGGGCAGCGTAGAATTCTATAGGGAACCCATCCCTGCCAGGAATTCTGCCTCTGGCAAGTCCCTCCATGGTTACCCGTTTCTCATGTATGTCTATGGGAGCTCCTAGTACTTCCGCTTCCCCTAGCGTGGGCAGTGGTACCGCCATTAAATATTCCCTTATAGTATTCTCAACTTGCTGCAGTCAACTATTATAGAGGCTAGTGTAGTATTCGTGACATCTCCAATTTATCGCCTCCTGTTGATATAATATTTTCTATCCTGTGTCCCCAATTTCTAGTATCTGGTTGCTTCTTCAAGCTGGGTTAGCGAACCAGGCCAATAGAGTCCTTGACCTATCCCTCTCTGCATGAGTGCTCCCCATGTACTTCTAGTATGCAAAGCACCACAATCGCTCCATTTTCCTGGCTACCTCCTCCTTAGCATCTAGGATGGTCTGGCACAGCTCAGGGCACTCTGGTCGTTGTTGTTCTAATTCATGGAGTGCCTGGTCTGCTTTTTCTAAGTCTATTTCAAGCTAGCATCTTACTCCTACAGAGGTCGCCATCCCCTGGCCCCTAAGCTCTGCCTTAAAGGCATCTCACTCAATCAGCCTAGATGAAGTCCTGTTTGTATTCTTAGCAAAATAATTCTTCATATATGCCCTAGTTTCTTCCAGGAATGCCTGATCCTCTAATGCTTCCATTTTAAGATGCGAGGTAGGTATAAGTTGCTGCTGGTTTCCCCTAAGTGAATGTGAAGGAGGGCTGGGTTATGGTCAGAGAGCGTGCGCATCAGGTATTCTAACATGAGTCTGGGCATGAATGTCCGAGGAGCACAGGTAAGTGTCTAGCCTGACATGGAGTTCATGAACTGAGGAGGAGTAAGAGTAGCTTTTACGCTCTGGTTTAGGCATCTCCGGGTGTCTATTAGGCCCCATTTCTCCTGCCATTCCTTGAATGTTCGTGCTGTTCTGTGGGTTGGTGCACCTCTAAGTAGGGGATGGGAGTGATCCCTGCGGGGGTCAGCTATACAGTTATAATCCACTCCAATAACTACTGAATGGGGGAGGTAGGCCACCATATTGTTGGAGAGCTCACTAGGAACTTCCCCTGCTTTGTATTGGGGTCGTATATGCTGACTAGGGCCATGTCCCTTCCATATAGCCTACCTGTTATTGCCACACGGGTCTATTATTTCTCCAGTTCTTTGGAATGGGACCCCCGTACTGATACAAATCATAATGCCCTGGCAAAGGCGAATTATGATGTATAGTACGCTTGGTCTCGCCACCTGCACTGGAGATCGTCCCCACCCCAACAACAAGTGGGTCTCCTGTAGCAGGGCCATGTGGATCCCTCGTCTATTAAAATAGGAGACATTTTTGTACCATTTGGCCATAGTGTGCATCCCCCTGATATTCCATGAAATAATCTTATACGAAAAGTGGCCAGCCATTAGTGAAGGTGCTGGAGAGAACGGGGGCATCCCCCCAGTGCACCATTCTTTTTATATACTTGTGAGAGCACATCTCCTTCACTTGTATCATTCCAAGGCCCATGGTGCCTGCAATTCCCAAACTTCTTAACGTTAAACAAACCCAACTGCCCCTCCCCAGGACAAGTGAGCAGACCCCCCACATCCAAACAGAAACAAACAATTTAAGCATCATTAACTCTTGGGGAAGCGCAAAGTTCCTGCTGTAAAATACTATTCAATTTCTTGGCCCCATCAGCCCCTCCCCTGCTGTGATTGATGTAAATTGTGCTAATTCCTTACTCCAATTGGGCCCCCTCCAGTCATCTCTAGTTTCACTTGTGGGTGACAATCTTCCCCTCTAGTCCCCAGTCCCACTTTATACTTTCGAAGTTAGCATGATGTCAGATTATTTCATCTGCCATTTCAGCGGAACATCTGGGATGTTCTGTCTGGGTCCCCCATCGTACTGGAACTGTGGTCTGAATCAGAGTCTCTCGCATCCTTCCCTGAGCAAGAGGAAGCTTCCCCTGCGTTGGATGCACTTGCGACTGCTGCCACCACTCTCTCCCATTCCCATTGCATCTCGGCTCTAGATGGGGCCATAATCGAGCTCTTCCAGTTCTTTGTCACTGGTTGCCCCCCTCTGACCCTGGGCTAAGAGGCTATGTTCAGGTTTCCATTGCTCAATCCAGTCCCATGCCTCTTGAGGCGAGTTAAAGAATTGCATATTGAATTTCCATTTAGCGCAGTTTTTTAGGTCTCGCATGAGCCAGCGCATGCGCTGCCCTGGCAAGACATTTAGTAGCTGCTTTCAAAGTGCTACCTTGCCGGCCACCAGCTTGCTATTACGTGCACAACCGCGCTCGATGTGCACAGCTGCAGTGCTTGCCATCGTGCGAGCGATCCCCTTCTTTCTGCTTTCACTCTAGCCTTCATGCTCTGCACCCTTACGGCGCCCCCGCTCTGCCCCTCCCCCACCCAAGACCGCGTCCCGTGCTCATTTACTAACTCTGCTTTCACCCATTTAGACAGGGCATTTAGGCTGTTTCCTTCAATCGCTATGAATATTATTCGTTTTCCCATATCAAAGTTGTGCATATTCTGTAACGGAATCTGCACACACGCGCTCACACTTTTGTTACGGTTTCTATGATCTTTTTGATCACTTTTTCAAAGATACTGTTCTCTATAATCTCTCTCCAGTCTATCCCAATGGCTCGTGTCCACTCCAAAATGGCGGATGCCTTCCACTCACAAAGGCCGCCTTCAGACCTATGACCTCCTCCATTTCTACTGAGCTAACGGTCTTTACTCAATGTGGACTCTCCAAAGCCGGTGACTATGGACGTATTTATCCCGGGACTCAACTTATATATCTCGAGTAAGTCGCCCGTGCTGTATTGCTTTCTGCCTTTTAGATTTGTGCTTAGTTGTACAACCCCAACCAGGGCCGCGCAGCGTTGCTTTACAGCGCGGCCAATACTTGTTTTATTATTGGCATTGAATTAAGAAACCAGTTGTTTTTTCAGTCTGTCTCAGATTTCATCTGCAGATTGTATCCCCTTTTCTGGCCTTTTTTAGAAAAACATTTCTACAAATATTCAGTTTTTTCCACCCACAGGTGCCAACTGCCTCTAGCTTTTACTCTGGTTGGATCAGCAGTTTGTTGAATGCCTTAAAAGTGCACCCTTTCTGTCAAAATAATGAGCAGCAGCATTATCTACCTGTGCAAATATAATCGGTTAGGATGGTAGGAAAGCTCATGTGACTGACGCGAGTTAAGCTGTACCTCTTTTGACTTGCTGCGATTCTCCTGTTAATAAAATAAAATCCCGGACACAAGCCTGAAATCTGAATATACCCCCTTACTCTCCTAATTACAACCCTGAAAAGTGCCTGCAGTGGGAACCAGCCATGTGTCGTTTCTGCCGCATACTTGTTGCTTCTGTCAAGCATCATAAAGTATGTATTTGTTAAGTTGGCAGAGTTTGGTATCCTATTGTATTGCCACTTCGCTGTGTTAGTTTCCTTCAAGCACAGGTCTCTAGGGCTCCATCACAGTCCAGTCTGTTTTCTCTTTCCGTAGGGCTATTAGTAGTGTGTATGCCTTAATCTTTTATGCATTTTATTTGGTCTAGTGGCTCGCAGAGCTGCCTGTTAACACACGCATTAATCCTTCAATTAACAAATTCATCCTTCAGTCATTCTGTCGCTACTCTTTCATTGTGGCTTGCTAAAGTCTTGCAGTAGGGGTGTGAAGCGAGGTTTGTCCCCTCCATCCCCGGACGCAGAGCTGTGCATAACACAACGTATTTCTTAAAGGGAACGGATGGAACGCAGCAGTCAGTCGTCAAAAATGTGTTTAATTTAAGCATTCAGTTCCACAGGCCAATTTGCATATTTTCAGAGCGAGACATTCTTACCACTTGGAAAGAAAGTTGCATGAAATATTTTTGTTCTGTGCCACGTGGCTGTCTGGTGATCTGTTGTCGGCATATTTTGTTCATAATTGTAAAGTCTCCAAATCCACATTCAAGTATTTGAGGAAACAAAGACTCACTCAGTCTGATATCTGCTGTCAGTAAAAGCAGTTGGTTTCGAGAGAATAATGCAAACCTTTTAATGTATGAATATCTTGTTGGGAAACCAGAGTAAGGAACATCAATTCAAAACATATAACTGAATTTTTCTCAACCAGTTTCCTTTTGCAAAAGGCCATGTTTTAAACTTGAGAAATGGTTTCCTGCCCTCGGTGGAAATGTCTCCTTCTAACTCAAATGCTCTACCTATGTTTCAAGTATGTTTATGTTCGGTGTCAGTCACGGTGTCTAGTTCTACGCCACTTTACAGGCGAACTAATACAAATTATTTTGCCCTAAGCAAAAACGGCATTGATCAACCACAAGGGCCAGCTGACTGATCAGCAAGGTAAACCTGCAACGTTGTGGTGGTGAGAAAAAGAATCTGCAGCATTAAGTTAATTGTTACACTCCTTTCTTAGTACTCAAAATTGTACGATAAGGAGACTACCTCATTGCTATCTGAAATGGAGATCTTCGGCTTAGTTCAGTTGGTGAAAGGACCTACTCATAACGCAGGTCACACCTTAGATGGTATTTTCACAAACTTGGAGAATATACTAGTGACTGATGTCCTACCAATGACGTGGACTGATCATCACTTGGTACTAGCCACAATATTAATGAATAAAACACCCATAGCCACTTTGCTCCCCCCCAAACATGAAATGTTTAAGGTCTGGAAAGACGTTAATATTCCCAGTCTTCAGGAGGCGTTACAGAACTCTACACCCACATGGGCTACTGATCCAGAAACTGCTACTAATCAATATCATATATGGGTCGGCCAGGCGGCCAACAAACTGGTACCTGAAAAAAGAATGTCCAGGAATAGAAGATCCCCCTCAGCACCATGGTACACGGAGGAACTAAAAAAACTAAAACAGCAATGCAGAAACAAAGAAAGAATTTGGAGGAAAAAGTATGAGAACGAGGATAAGATAGTGTACAAGGGACTGCTAACCCAATATAAACTATTGATCACAGAGACAAAAAAGAAATTCTATACTGAGCAAATTGAAAGTGCAAAAAACTCGAATAAAAAGTTGTTTGAAATAACTAAACAGCTTGCGGGAAGTGTCCCAGACCTTAACCCCCCGTGCTCACAAGATTTCTGTGATTCATTGGCTTCATTCTTTTTTAGCAAAGTGAATGACATATTTTCAGCCTTCAACCTAGCCGATAACCAATGCCTTGAAAGGATAGATACCCCATCCCCAAGTATAAATTTTTCCTGTTTTGCAGAGGTTACGGAAGTTCATATTCAGGACATTATTAAAACAATTAAATCCGGATCAGCCCTGGATCCATGTCCCTCAAACATCCTCCGTTCAATACTGGATACGGTTATCCCAGCCATTACCCAAATAATTAACCTCATGTTCCGCACAGGCATCTTTCCTAACCAGTTAAAAAAAACTTTACTCAAACCCCTTTTGAAAAAACCTGGCTTGGACAAAGCAGAACTTAAAAACTATCGGCCTATAGCGAATTTACCTTTCCTTGCTAAAATAGTGGAAAAAACCATGAATATTCAACTTACGGAATTCATCGAGCAATACCACCTGCTCGATGAAACACAATTTGGATTCCGTAAATATCATGGAACGGAAACAGCACTTATCAAAGCTGCAGATGACATTCGACTCATCAGAGACCAAGGTGGCACTGCACTGTTGGTACTCTTAGATTTATCTGCTGCTTTCGACACGGTTGACCATAAAATCCTGGTCAACCGTGTCGAAAAGATGGGTGTACAAGGCCTAGCAAAAGATCTGCTAGCGTCTTTTCTAGCAGAGAGATCCCAGGCAGTTATACTGGGCCAGTTTGAATCCGCTGAGTTATCACTGCCATGTGGGGTGCCTCAAGGTTCATCCCTTAGTCCGACACTATTCAATATATATGTGTCGGACCTCGCTAATACCATCAAAGCGCACGGGATGAACCTTACCTCATATGCGGATGATACACAGCTGATACTGGCTGTCAGGAACAATGGGGAAACAGTGGCGGAAAATTTCAAGACAGGTATGCTGGCCATTGGAAAATGGATGTCAGCAAACTGTCTGAAATTAAATTCTGATAAAACTGAGGTGGTCACCTTTGGCCACCTCAGTCCTAGCTGGTCCCCAACCTGGTGGCCATCATCTTTTGGAGCCGTACCCAAACCAGTTACGAAAGTAAGAAATTTGGGTGTCATCTTTGATGACAAGCTAAATTTTCTGGCTCATGCTAATCAGACGGCCTCTACGGCGTTTTACAAACTACGTCTGGTTAGGAAGATTCTTCCTTTTCTTCCTACTAATGTGGGAAAGACACTGGTCAGCGCTCTGGTATTGTCAGCACTGGACTATTGCAATGGCTTGTTTGCAAACGCACAAGTCAGGATAATAAAGAAATTGCAAACAATCCAGAATGCGGCAGCCAGACTTCTCCTGAACATTCCTAAATTTAAGCCAATACAAGAATCCTTGAGGAGTCTTCATTGGCTCCCGGTCAGGAACCGAATTAAATTTAAAACACTTTGTATCGTCTACAAGGCCTTACATCAACAAGCACCTCAATTCCTGCGCGACCATCTTGTCCCATACATTCCCACTCGAATGCTACGATCAGCAGGACAGAATGACTTGGCAGTGCCTCGGACTAGGCTGGTCAACTGGGGAGACAGACGTTTCCTAGTTGCCGCCCCAAGATTATGGAATTCTCTCCCACAAACCATAAGATTATGTCCGAACCTAATGTCCTTCAGGAAGAAACTGAAAACCTGGCTGTTTAACCTCTGAAAAACATCCTCAGTATCCAACAAGTGAGTAATACAATATAGCGCCGAGACGCCTGCGGGCAATTGTTCGCGCTTAATAAATTCTAAAAATAAATAAATAAATAAATAAAATACATTTCATTGACTTGAGCAGCCCAGCTGTATTCAAGTTGGTCCACGCCATTTCCTGTGCTTGTATGGTCTTTAAGCATTGGCATAGTCAATATGTCTCGTCTTTGGGACCTTATAAATGTTTAGCCATGCAACAGTTGATGTTGTTGCACGAAAGATATTGTGCTGCATAACTAAATACTTATAAGGTCCCAAAAGCGAGACCTGTTGGCTATTCCAATGCTTGTCTTTACTGCTTGGTAAGAGGAACTTTGTCTTTGGACCTCTCTAGAGAAGTCGGGAAAGATTCTGACAATGATGCTGATCACTATTAGATGATCTTTTTGTCTGGCTTGTTTCAATATTAAGTCCCTGTCATTGCAAAATAAAAGACGCACCACCAACGTTTTCAGGGGGCTCCAGGGGGAGGAAATCTCACTGGCATCCTGTGTGCTCTCTCCATGGGGATAAGCCCTCTGGTGCTACTTCCTCCTTGAGCTATTTCTGTAGATAGTCCACCATGTGTCTCCCTTCCACTTTTACAGCGGCCTCGGTTTTCAGCATCCTCAGCCCTCGCCTCTAGTACACGCACTTTTGCCTCTAATGTCGACAATCTATAATCTGTCGGTTGCATCTCCTCTATTCCTGTTTCTGTTGTGGTGACACGTCCCGCCAGTCGTCGATGATCAGCTATTAGCAATCTATTTTGTTTCTTTTACAGTGTCAATCTTGGCCTCAACGGCCATCCTAGAGGTGGTTATTGCTAAGCATGGGTGGAATTTGTGAATTTGTGATACGCGAATTCATGCGTAATCGCAATTCTCAATAATCCGCCAAATTTTGTGAGCTTGCGGATATTTTTTTTTGCGAGTTCGCAAGATTTTTTTACCAGTTCAGGACGAGAACTTGCGCATGCGGTTGCAACGTTCGTGAACATGTTGTTTCCACATAACCAGCCTGATCGCGATGCCTTTTTCCTGTTTCGGGTCGCAATGATGTGTTTGTGTTCGCAATTTCCTGTTTCGGGTCGCAATGACATGTTCGCGATCGCGGCGTCGCTCGGCCAGCTACCAAAATCTCGCAGCACACACGAACAGGGAGTAAAACACATCAGCGAACGCAGAATCATGGTAAGTCAATGCCGCACGCCCAGGATTGTATTTTTGAAGCATGAACAAGAAAAAACAATTAGCAAATTCCGTCAGCGGAACGAATTTTCCGCCCATACTTAGTTATTGCTTGGAGAATATCCTGCGGCATTGGGCTCAGTTCCAGAGCCTCTTGTGATGGGTTATTTGGGGTGGTGGAGTTATTATCCTCTGTGTCCACCTGGTTCTGAGCTAGGGGCTTGGCTCTCGTCTTCTGCCTATCTTTCCCATGCCGCCATCACTGATCACTCAGTCCTGCACAGTCGATCCCGTCTCTGCGAGTTACTTCTTTTGGGGAATCCCCTTATCTGCCTGCCACCCATTGGGCCTCAGTACGGGAATTAATGTTGTTCCTGAGGTAGGTCGCCTTCTCCAATGTTTCTTCGATTCCCCCATGTTATAGTCACTAAGGGGTTATATTCCGCGTATTGGGCTGTTGTTGCCCAGAGCATGGGGAGTGCTTTGCAGTTCTCCTGCCCAGGTAAGGCTGCAGTGTTGCCTCCAATTCTCCCATCATGACTCGTGTTGCAGGTATTTTCCGCCTGGTGGAGGGGGCTTCCCTTTCAGCCCCCTCGTCCTTATTTAGCTTCACTGCCCTCCACTGAGGAATGGTCTGGGCCTGTCCCAGGAACAGGGTTGTTCGGCTTTATGTGTGGGGCCCCTTACATGCTCCTCTCACTGTTAAACTCAGAGGGGTAAATCCAGAGCCTTCACTTTGTAAGTAAGAGGAGCAGGGGGCTTTATAGTGTCCCCCCCTTTCCCAACTTGTGTGCTAAGGGCAGCAGTCTGCGTGGGCTCAGCGTTCCCTTGGTTCCTTCCCCTCTTCAAGGAAGACTCACCTTTAGCCTTCCGGGGCTTCCGTTTGCTGTTCCACAAGTCAGCATGCAACCTCTCCCTTCGGGGGGAGGCCAAGCTTCCAGTTCGGGGATCCGCATGGCTCTTTTCCCTCTTCACGGCCCGTGCAGCAAGCCACTAGCAGGCAGGAATTTTCTACAGTCCACAGTGCCTCCGTTGGGCTGTCGAAGGTGAGGCCAGTCGTCTACCTCTCATCAATTTCGCACTGGGGCAAATCTCTGCAATCTCCCGTATCTCCCTGCTCCAAGTTGCTGTCAGGTATTATTAGCCAGTCCCACTTTGTTTCAGATCTGCTCTCCTTGAATCAGGTGTGCTCCAGCCTCCGCTCCAGCGTCAGAAGGTCTGCACCTCTTTACCGGTTCCTGACGGGGGCAGCAGCACTGGTCCACCTCCGATCTTTTCAATCTACTCCATGGCCGCCATCTTGGGTGTGTTTCGGCAGTTGCGCTGCAGTCTCTCTAAAGTGCCCTATTCCGCCAGTTTTTCCGCTATTTTGGTCCCCTGTGTTATGAGGGGTACCTGGAGAGCATGCAGGGTCCTGCGGGTCAGGTTAAATCTGCTGGGGTGTTTTTTGTAGGGTTCAGGGGTGGTAAGGTTATTTTTATTGTTTAGGGGGTGGGTGAGTTTAGGGGTTAATAAGGTGCACATACAATATTACCTACTGGTGGTCGCCAGTAGGTAGTTATAGTTAGGACCTTGTTTCTATTCAAAAAGAGTTTTTGCTTTTCCCAATATCTTTGGCGACGTTTGACGAATCTTGGCAAAATTTTCCAAACTAATGGTTTAGTTAGGTCAGCTCCTGTCTTGAAAGTTTCGAGATGATTAATCAAGCGAGGGCCAAAAAAAAAAAGGGGTCCCGAAACGAGTTTTCTCCATGTTAATTTCCATAAGAATTTTGGAACAGTGATACGGCTCGAACTGCTGAACGGAATTACACCAAATTTGACAAAAAGGTAGCGCCTGGTTCAGAAAGTGCTCTTTTTTTAAATGGTGTAAATCCATTCATTAGTTCCTGAGGAATTAAAAAAATAAAAATATCGATATCTGAGCACCCAAGAGGAGCCTCGAACCTACCGAGCACGACCATCATTTTGATTGGATGCCAACACTCAAAACCAGGAAGTGTTGGCAGCCATATGAAAAAGGAAAGAAAAAGTTAAAAATGAAAAGAGGGGGGAGGGTAGAAACACCATGACCCCCTAGGCCTGCCCAGTCCCCAAAAAAGCTTTTTTTTAAATTTCGGCCGAAGTCGCGTTGGGTGCGTGACTCCGGAAGGAAAAAATAAATAAAAATGAAGTGCGATCTTCCGCACTCCATTTTCTGAAAGCCCCCGGGTGGACCAGGTCCAGAGGGCAATATGTGATAATGGTGCATGGACCCACGGGGACCCACAGCCCCGGGTACCACCATCTTCCTGGGGTGATTCTTATTCGAATGCAGGGGCTCACGGCCCCCCCTGCAGCCCAAGGGACCGCCACCTCCCCGGGGCTTTTATAATTAAGTGCGGGGGTATTGCGGCTCCCGCAGCACCAGGGTCCGCCACCTCCCCAGGGCTTTTTGTTTAAATTAAAGGCATGGGGGATTCCGCCCCCCCCCCATGCTGCCCCAGTGACCACCACCTCCTGGGGCATTTAGTAAGTTAAATATGGAGGTCCATAGCGGATCCCGGGTCCTGTGTAACCACCACCTCCCCAGTGCTATGTTTAGATTGGGAGGGGGGGCAATACGGTACGGCAGCTCCCCTTGTCCAAAAGCAATGCCGGCTCCCGCAGGAGGCGGGTAGCCAGCTGGGACCATGGAGCATTGGGGCTCCCCCACAGTCCCCAACTAGAGGGCCGGGGCCAGGGGATGGGGCCCCTAGAGCCAGAAGTGACCCAGGAGGAGGGTCACTCAGCCCCATCCCCTTAATTTCATTTTTTTATTTCATTTTTTTTTTAAAAGGAAGGCCGGCCCTGGCGGATGGGGTCCACGGGGTCATAATTGGCCTTAGTAGTGGGGCCACGTGGCCCCCCTCCCCGGAAAAATGTATGCTTGCTAGGGCCTAGCGGATGGGGTCCCTGGGCCCCAGAAAATACTAAACGAAGGGGGCCACACAGCCCTCCTTCTAAAAATATTTTTAAAAGGTTGCAGGATTAAGACCGGTTTCAGCGGGATCGGTGTTTTCCCATTTTATAGTATAACCGTTCAATTTGTCCACCCTCAATGCCTCTTGAGTAAATAGGGCGGGTAGATTGCACTGTTTGCGTGAGTCAGGTACTATGATAATCATAGTGTTAGGAAAATGGTCAATACTGGGATTATTCCCGGTACTAAAACTAGACATTTGCTCTTTCATATTTTGTGAAACTAGTATGAAATCGATTAGGCTAGAGAGACCTCTGCCATTAAATGTTGGAGAAAAAGCTACTGGTGGAGCTACAAGCTCATTTGCAAATCCGAGATCCAAGTTAAATAGGATCTCCATTAAACGATTCCCTGTTCTGGTGTGTGGGAAGTGGGTTAAGTTAGTCCCAACCTCATCCACAATTCCGCATTTTTAGTGCCACTGTCCTTGCATAGGCTTAAGATAAAGTCCCCTCCCCAAATCAAATTAGAGGTTTGCTCGTATGGGTTTCCCGTTCTTCCAGTAGGAAGAGGAAAATTTCTACCAAGACAGGGAGTACGTCTTGGGGCGTTAGATTATTGCAGAAATTAACTATATAGTACATGGATTTTTTATTAGGTGTTATTTTAATAACTTGGAAGTTAGGGACATGGATTAATTTCCTTATACCCGCACTTGGGAAGTCATTAGAAATATATATTACTAGGCCACCTTTTGCTCTGCCGGAAGCAGAGGGTTGGGCAAACAAATTATATGTTTTATACCCTGGAAGGTGGAGAGAGGTGGTCAACCAAGTTTCTTGAAAGCAAAGAATATTATGTTGTCGGATACCAGAGAGCCAGGAGGGTAAATCTATCTTTGTGCGCAGACCTGCCACGTTCCAAAATATCATTTTTAAATGGGTATCAGTTTGTTTTGACCCTCCCATGTCCCTATTGTCTATAGGGCCTCCCATGTCCCCATTATCTATATGAACAGCTACAATGTTTTCCATAATTCCACTCTGCGGAGGCACGTGATGGTCCGCTTTACTAGAAAGCGGGTCTGGTTGTGCTAAGGAATTATCCCCCAATGTCAGTTGGGGGGGGGGTCAAATGCCATATTAATAGAAATGGGTTTAGTTGTAGTATTCTCATGAATAGTAATGGAGTTGGTAAGTTGATCATACGTACGGATCTATGACAGAATATCGACTACAAAAATATCGACCTACAAGAATATCGAGTCAACAATATCGAGGGCAAAAATATCGACATCCTATCTACAACATGGTAAGTACAAAAATATCGAAAAAATAATATCGTTGTAAAAAATATCGATGTTAAAAATATCGATTTTTTTTTTATATATATAAATGTAAAAGTAAGTATATAACACTAATAAATAAAATATACATATTTAAAAGTATCTAATAATGTTTAAAATTAATAAATAAAAATATATACATTAAAGATATAATATATATGTACTGAACAATAAGTATTAATAATTAATTTACTAAAAATACCCCATTACCCAAGAACTGAAAACTGACCCTGAACCCTAAAAATACCCCTTTACCCAAGAACTGAAAACTGACCCTGAACCCTAAAAATACCCCTTTACCCAAAAACTGAAAACTGACCCTGAACCCTAAAAATACCCCTTTACCCAAAAACTGAAAACTGACCCTGAACCCTAAAAATACCCCCTTACCCAAGAACTGAAAACTGACCCTGAACCCTAAAAATACCCCTTTACCCAAGAACTGAAAACTGACCCTGAACCCTAAAAATACCCCTTTCCCCATGAACTGAAAACTGACCCTGAACCCTAAAAATACCCCTTTACCCATGAACTGAAAACTGACCCTGAACCCTAAAAATACCCCTTTCCCCATGAACTGAAAACTGACCCTGAACCCTAAAAAATACCCCTTTACCCATGAACTGAAAACTGACCCTGAACCCTAAAAATACCCCTTTACCCAAAAACAGAAAACTGACCCTGAACCCTAAAAATACCCCTTTACCCAAAAACCCAAAAATGACCCTGAACCCTAAAAATACTCCTTAACCCAAAGGTAAATAATATTATTTAATTAGCAATTAATAATTAATTAACAATAACAATAAAATAAATATATTAGCACATAAGCTGTAATTAATATAATTTAATAATTAATATCATTTTCCACAATTAATTAATTAACAGTAACTAAAAATTATATATATAAATAAATTACTCTAATAATGTAATTAACTAATATTATTTAATTACTAATTAATTACTAATTTAAAATATGTACCAAATTATATTAATTAATTAACTAATTAATATTAATTATTTGCCAATTAATTAGTTATAAATATTTAAAAACATATATTAATTAATTAATTATTATTAAATTACTCCCCACCCTATTCCCCTATAAACCCACATCCCGCTACAGAAAATATATATCAATTAATCAATTAATTATTTCCCAATTATCAATATTAATTTGCAATTAATTATAATTAATTAATTAATCCTACTAATTATTAATCAACTTACCATAATTAAATTACTTCCCACCCTATTCCCCTATAAACCCACAACCCGCTCCGGTACTAAAACATCAAATGTCCTTATAAATTTCTATATTATTATAGAAAATGTATACACATATAATAGTAATTATTTTAAATACTTAAATTAAACATATAACACATACATAATAAAAAACTATAAAATAATACAAATATCGATATTAGTGTCATCGAAATTATTAACATCGATATATATGCTATCGATATTACTAACTTCGATATTACTTACATCGATATTAAGTATTTCGATATTACTTACCTTGGGTCGATATTCTGTCCTACGATATTCTTGCCTTCGATATTATGCTCCTTCGATATTACAGACTCGATATTATGGTAAGTCGATATTTCCAACTCGATATTTTGACTGTCTACCCATACGTACATCCTATGTTGGAATCTGATAATGCCAGTCATTCTTTGTCATCTAGGCCAGAGAGGGGATCAAATGGATTGTGTAAGGGAATGTTCCATCGCTCATTGGGATTTATATGATGATGCCTGCTAACATAAGGAAAAAAGGGCCTGTTGGAGTGGGAAGAATGGGGGGAGATTAGTAACGCAGGGTCTCGATATAAAGTTTTGGTTATTATAGCTGGGGGTTTGTGAAGAGTTGAATCTATTTGAGGTTGATGAAAGATTTAGAGGGGTCAGCAGAGCTTTAGGGTAGAAATAGCTCAAATTGCGGGATGAGATGCCGCCTTCACCACTCCCCGGGAACCAATCACTGATATGGGTAACAGCTCTATGGTCCCTAAAGTTAATTATCACAACATCCCCCTCGATGTCTTTTGGTCGGGGACCCACCCAATTAGATCGTCTAACAGACAGTATGTCTCGGTTTATGTGTGATGGGATGGGTCTGTTAGTACGCAGCCAATATATGACTTTGTTTTAGAGGTTGGCATGGGGTTCCATCCTACCTTCCCCCCAAATTTGGACTCCGGTCAGAATGATGACATAGTTTGATGCTTCAGGGGGTAAATCAATGTGTCTACTATTGTATTGGGCCGTGTGCAATGAGGGTGGCTTAGTTGGTACTGTATTTTTGGTAATAGTGATCTTTGAAGATCCTTTTTGAGTTTTCTCTCTAGGTGGCTGTCGGGGCAGCTCCGATCTAATAGGAGCAGTCTGAACGGGCCCTGATTTTGAAGGGAGGCACTCCCCTTGGGGCTTAGTTGGTCTCAGTGTGGGACACTTAGATACTGTTCGATTTTCATGGGAAGTAAGTTGCTTTGAAGCCTCTTCATTTAAATGGGAGATTTCCAATAGCTGAGTCATTTGATCTCCCAACCTCTTAATTCTCTCTATAAGAGGTAGCAAGAGGGATTTTAGGAGGTGTTCCATAGCCTCCACTAGACCTTCTGAAGACGAACCCTCTGAGAATACATTTTTTGTGGGACCAGATGGTATATTCCTCATAACTTGGTTCTTAGTTAAATCTATTGATGGTGTACATATTTTTGCACATTTACCTATATGTCTGTCGCCACCATTCTTCCTTCTTTTTTTGGGTGGTGGGCCTTGGGCTCGTATTTTGTTATTACAACTTTTATTGTCTTTTTGAACAATCTCTACTGTCGGCGAATGCGTCGCTGGTAGTTCTTCCATCCCTTAGTAATTGAGTCGCCGTTTATATCAGTAGTGGAAGATCTATCTTGCAGAATTAGAGGGATACTATCGTTGCTAGATAGCTCATGCTCCACATGTTCTGGTAGTTTGCTATTATGTGGAGAGGTGACTAATTGTATTGGACCCAAGGATGAAGATTTGTATTTTTTTTTTTTTTTTGGTAAGACTTTATTAGAAGTTGTCAAATGTACATTACAAGCCCTGTATGTCTGGAGACCATTTGTCATACATTTAGTAATTCGACTTCGGTGTAACACAGCTCTTCAGCCGACAACCTTCCGGTCGGGCAGCAATATTGGACAATATACTTAAGACAATTCGGTAACAATTCAAGAAAATTAAACGTCTTACTTTTTAGTATTTTTAACTGAACACAACTATACACTCAGTAGGATTGACGAATATTCTAGAAAGATATCCATATATATTTGACCTTTCACATCAGTGGGATTCCCCGGACCACTGGTCTGACTCTTCCCTTGTGGGTAATATAAACTAGCAATCACATGTGTACCTTGTGGTACTGAAAATTCTGGACCCGTGTTATAAAAATCGCCGTATCATGATGATTTTGGTATCAGCAGACCAAGAATGAATAGAATACTATGCACAAGCATTTTCGTCATATTCGGGTGGCGAAATCACCCTGAAATCAGAGTTTCCGTCCTGAACCCTCGGGTTCCATTTTGTGAACGGCAGCCATTTTGTGATTGCCCTCACATAGGCCAAATGACTAAGGCCAAAAACGAGTCTGAAGGACACGTACACCTTTGCTGACTCCTCTGTGACCTGGGCAAGCTGACTCCACTGCCTGAAGCCAAACCTGTTCGGCCAGTTCCTTTCACAGTGGCCGAATGAGATTAGTATCAAGGCACAACATATCATAAACCTTTCACCGCACACAAACCATGCCTAATCTTACGCACACCTGTCCCTGTTTTCTTTCTTTATGACTTGCTTTACGAGGAGGAGGAGCCTGTTTTTATTGGGGGTCCGTCGATATCTGATGAAAATACTGGGTCTTGCCGGGTAATTAATTATGGGCTGGACAAACTAAAATATGGGCTTGTCATCATGACTCTGCTTTTTCTTTGTAGTGAAAATATGTGAATGGTCAACTGTAAAATAAGGAATGTTTGCCTAAAGCATAAAATGTTGTATAAAAAGAGAAGGCTGGCTTTGTAAGATTGAGCAGTCTCCTGAGAATATACACCGTGTTGTACTTCTAGGATACCTGTTACTGGCTGCAGCCAATAAATACGATCTTTGACTTCACCAAGAAGACTCTGTGTTTCTGTAGTCTAGAACAGGAAGGACTCGAAGTCTTAGGGTGTGTTCCCTGGCACCGCTGGGTTCTTAAAAACCCAGTACTTCAGTCAGTACTTCAACCTAAACCCCCTCCCGTCTCCCCTCGGTATTCTAGGTGAGCCAGTCATCTAGCTCATCCTCCTCTCTGGAGCTATCATCGTCCTCTTCTGGAAGAGGTTCACACAGGTCACCCCGATAACTGTTCCAGGGTAGCCATATTCTGTTTCATTTGCGAGGGTTAGCTTTCATCTTGTATACCGCTCGCTCGGTTACCATCAGTCTATCCATGTTCCTGAACCATTGTGCCAAAGTCGGTATTTCCGCCGCCCCCCATTTCTGCGCTATATCGCGCTTGGCTAACATTACTCCCACTATCACCCACTGTTGTCCCTGACGTGTCAAATCAGTCTTCCCCCATACATTCAGCTAGCATACTTGCGGGTCCGGTGTGAGCGACACTTCTAGAGTTTGGGAAATGGTCCGCATAATGCGTCGCCAATATTTGTTGATAATCGGGCAACCCCAGAGTGTGTGTAGCAGTGTCCCATCCCCTCCACCACCCCGCAAACAATTTGGATAGTCAGTCCTATGCAGTCTGTATAAGGTAGTTCTGGTATAATATGTGTAGAATCTTAAATTGTACCAGCCGGAAGCGGGCCGAGATGCCCGCCTCTCGTGGGGATGCAAGTGCGGCGTTGCAGTCTGTCTCATCCATTTCTCCCAACTCTTCCTCCCATTTCTCTCTAAGTTTAGTTAGTGGATCAGGTAGGTTATTCAGCAATTTCCGATATGTGAGGGACGTGGCACCCGTTTGCATAAAATCAGTGAGCAAACAGTCCTTCAACGGGGAGAATTCGGGGATCTTGGATCCCGGTTCAATGGCCGTCATCAATGCATGGTGTATCTGTATATATCGGTATGTCTCATTGGGACCTAGGTCATACTGCTGTTGTAGTTGCGAGAAAGGGACCATACCAGTATTTGTCCACAAGTCCCCTACTGTGGTAATCCCTATATTGTCCCATTGGGTAAATCCCTTACTGTGTCTCAGACATCCTAGCTGCTTAGAGTCCCACAAAGGTGTACGTTTTTTTATCACCCCCCCCCCCATTTGAGTCTAGCCTGTGCTCTATGCCAGAGTACCACTGTGTGTTTAGTCGGGCCCATCAGTTTTGTCTGAAGATTTTTATTATACAGCGGTGCCAATAGGCTATGTGTGCCTAACTGCGCCCTGTCTGCTAGATAAGCTGGGTCCTCTTGTGGCGCGTGAATCCATTTGTTTATCACCTTGAGTTGCGATGCCCAATAGTACAACTGCATATTCGGTAGGGCTATTCCACCGTCATACCAGCCTCGATTGAGTTTTATATGCGCCACCCGAGCTGGTCGTTCCCCCCATAGCAGGCCTGTAACTACCGCCGTCACTTTTTGAAAATATGAGGGTGGCACTAGAGTTGGTGTATTTTCTAGAATATATAGGAGACGTGGTAGCGCCATCATTTTAAACAGTGCCGCTCTTCCCAGCAGCGTCAACGGTAGAGCTTTCCAGTGTCTCACGTCTACTTTCAAACGAGTGAGTGGCGGTAACAAGTTTTGGTCAAAATATATCGAGGCGTCTCAGTCTATGTGAATACCCAAATATTTGAACGAGGTGTCTGCAATCGCCAACGGGCAGTCACAGCGAAGGTCTGGCAGCGGACCCTTCAGCTCATAGATGACCGATGTCAACCAGTTGATAGTGCAGCCAGAGTTAATACCATGCGTATTGCATATTTCTAGTAATACCGGGATACCAGTGGTTGGGTCGGATAGGTAAATTAACATGTCATCTGCGTAGAGGGAGACTCTGTCTTCCCAATTATCCCCCCAACGCACTCCTTTCATTAATGGGGTGGCTCTAATGACAGTCACTAACGGTTCTAGGACCAAGGCAAACAGTAGGGGGGAGAGTGGGCAACCCTGTCTCGTCCCCCTGGCCAGCGGTATTTCTCGGGAGATGTGGCCATTGGCCGCCACGTGCGCGACAGGATATGTGTACAGAAGTCTTATCCACGCGATAAATTTAGGGCCAAAGCCCATGTGTGCTAGGACTGCGAATAGGTATTGCCATTCCACCATGTCGAACGCCATTCTGGCGTCCAACGATAGTATGGCTGCTGGTTCCGATAGTAAGGGGGCTTGTGCCAATGCTCCATATACATGCCGAAGATTCAGTGCCGTGCTTCTATGGGGCATAAAACCCGACTGGTCCGGATGGATCAGGTGAGAGAGGTGGGGCATCAGCCTGGTGGCTAGTATTTTCGCCAACATTTTTGCTTCAGCGTTGAGAAGCGAGATCGGGCGGTACAATGTACACTCTGCGGGTGATTTACCCAGTTTCGGGATGGCCACAATAGTTGCCATCCGTTGATCCAAGGGCAGGGTCCCCCGCTCTAAACTATCCTCGAACATGGCCAACAAGGGTCCACTTAGTGTGTCTGCCATTATTTGGTACCATTCAACCGGGATCCCGTTGAGGCCTACCGCTTTACCTGTGTGTAGTGCGTTGATTGCTATCTGTATCTCCTCTACCGATAGGTCTGCCTCCAATTCATCTACTGTTTCCTGCGGTAGAGTCGGGGTTCGTACGTTCTGGAGGGCCAGTGTTGCTGCTTCTGCTGTGACTTCCACTTCCGGGGTATATACTCCTTGGAAGTGGTCCGCTAGGATGTCTAATATTTCAGATGGGCGCGAGTGTAGCTTCCCATCTGGGTCTTTCAATTGCAATATATTCCTACAACCCTCCTTTTTTTATCCAACCAACCCAGGAGTTTACTGGCTTTGTCACCTATATCATACACTCTATTTGCTGCTGCAGCTATATTCTCAACCGGCTGCCGCCGTATATGGTCATCGTGCAGTTGTTGGCAGAGATGAAGTGTGTGAAGTGCGTCCTCTGTTGGATGTGCCATGTGGGCCGCGTTTGCTGCCTCGAGTTGTAACTCTAGGTCCAGCAATTCTCTTTGTTGTGTGCGCTTATGCCCGCTATCGTTGCAATTGCTTGCCCTCTCAAAACCGTCTTATAGGCCTCCCATAGGATCGTGGGGGATGATACCGAGGCAGTATTCTCCGCAAAATAATGCCGGGTCGCCTTTTTCAATTCCTTCTGAACATGCGGTATCTAAATATAACCTGGATAGATTGGGTAGGTTCTTTTGTGGGCTCTTTCCGAGCTCGAAAGGCTCAATGTTAGGGGGGAGTGGTCCGAAACACCCCTAGGTCTGATCTTCATGTCATTTACGGTAAGGTGGCCATCGCCCAGTGTAAGGAAGTAGTCTATGCGGGATAGGCTGTTATGAGTTGCAGAGTAATAAGTGTATTGTTGGCCCTCAGGGTTAAGATGCCTCTAGATATCTAGCAGTCCTTGCGCCTCGAGGAATTCACTGAAATGGGACGGACCAAGAGTTTGTGACCGGACCGGAAATCTATCCTGTGTGTTGTGCGCCACTGCGTTAAAGTCTCCCCCCACCACAAGGTCACCCTCCGGGAGATCTAACAGTAGTGTCCGCAGATCAGGAAGGGTAGTCACAAGTAATGCTGGAGGAATATATACTGAGACAATGTTAAGTGGTTTACCTTTCCATTGTCCAATAGCTGCCGCAAAACGTCCGTGTTTGTCAGTTCTAGTGGAATGTAAAATAAAACGGGATGCTTTTCTCATTAAGATGGCCATTCGACGGGACCGTGGGGTGAAGTCTGAGTGTACTATCATGCTGTAGCCTCGCCTGTCTAATGCCTTACTGGCCGTACCCACTAGGTGTTTCTCCTGAAGAAGGATCAGATCAGGATTTAGTCAGTTAATGCCCTGCAGAACCAACCCCCTCTTTATCTTGTCTCCCAGTCCCCTCACATTCCAGGACTTCAATTGTAGTGGAGTAACCGGCCCCGAGTGAGCACTCTCACCTAGGGTATCAGTTTGTACGTTGTGTGCCATTGAATACCTGGAAGGAGTGACATGGTTTTCTCAGTGCATGGTTGCCGTTGTATCCGGCGCATACCCATCTGTGTGTTCAGTTCGTCACGATGTGTGTTATCCTTATGAGTCAAACAAAACAAACAATGAAACACCCCCCCTTACCCTGAACACCCCCCCTCCCTGCCCCCCTGCTATACAGACATTGAACCGCCCATCCCCTCAACTTAGCAGAGTGCTTAACCCATTCCCCATACCAAATACTTGCTCATGGGGTGAAGATTCTCCGGAGCCAGTGGCCCCTCTTACTCTCCTCGGATGCCCTCAGCCCAGTGTCCTGCAACAGACCTTCAGGCAGGTCACAAAGTTTAATAAAAAGTCATTAGCCGGCGCCAGGAGGTCAGTGTTCCTTATTGGCACCGCCGATCACAGTATCTCTGTCCAGCGAGAGTTCCTCTTCCGTTCTTTGAGATGTCTGTGAGCCCTCAGGAACTCCCGTGGTCTTGTTCTTTTGTGTCCTATTCGAGGGTAGACAGTCTCCACCCCTCCAGCCAGTCTCTTGCCACTTCAGAAGTGTCAAAGAACCAAGTCCTATTTTCTGATACCACTCTCAGCCTGGCCGGAAAAATCATTGAGTACGGGATCTCTCTCGCTCTCAGTTCTTTCTTTACCTCCAGAAACGTCCTCCTGCGGCGCGCCACTTCTGCTGTGTAATCTGGAAAGAAGGCCAGCGTGGAGTTGAGGATCTTGACCGGAGGGGACACTCTCGCCGCCTGTAAAATGGCGTCTCTGTCCGGAAAGTTGAATAGGCGGGCTAGAATGGGCCGTGGTGTTGCACCCGGTTTGGGTCTACCCCCGGGACTCTATGTGCTCTTTCTACAGAGAAAAAGGTGGACAGTCCCTTGGGTTGGAGCTCTTTTTTAATCAAGTCCTCCACATACAGGTCTGTTGCTCGATTGCCCTCAGATTCCGGAACGCCAAGAATTCTGATGTTGTTCCTTCTTGAGCGTCCTTCCTGGTCATCCAGCTTCTCGCGTAATGTTTTGTTCTCCACCACCATTAGCAACGGCGCGCATCTCTGACGCGATTACAGCGCCAGGAGGGACTACAAAGACATCAAGCCCTCCGCGTTGCGCAACGCACGGGGGATGCCCGGGCCTAAGCCCGGGCAAAGGGCGGGCCCGTCTGTGGCCGTCCGGGGCCAAACGAGGCCAGGCCGGGCTTACCCTCTTTCTGTTTGGCCAGGACTCCTCGGATCTTATCATAGTAAGCCGTCATTGTTCTTCAAAATTCCATATCTGACTTTACTTACTTCAAACGTTGTATGACTACTTTAACTGCTCCGTTACCATACTATTATCTGTCCCTACAATGTTGATCAATGTTTGCTACGCAATGTAATGTGATATGCAATGAATTTTAAGTGGGTGATTCCACACTGTTTTTAATTGCATGAGCACTTTTGCAGACGCCAAACTCCATGTATTATAACTCCTAATGAGTTTTGCGATGTATCTATGTGAAAGTACACTGCAAGATGGCTGCGATAAACAACTTGGTACCTTAGTCCTTTCTCTATGGGGGTAGAAAGGCGGAGATATAATGGCGTCTATTGTAATGCACTGGTTGACACTGAGTAAGCCTTAACGGCGAAACGCGTCTGTTGTCTTGGGGGCAGGGGGGTCTGCCAATAAATCACCTTTCTACATCTAAGCTCAGAGTGCCGTCTACTTTTTGTGAAGAAGAAAGCGAGAGTGTTACTAAATATATATATATATATATATTTTAGATGTACTGGTATATGTGGAAGCCAACCGACTTACATCCACGTTACATCGCAAACCCACATCTGGCAACACCCTTTTACACACCTCTAGTCTCCATCCCAAGCACACCATTTACAGTATCCCTCCAGGTGAAATCCTAAGAATCAAGCATATTTGTAGTTCTACATCAGATTTTGATAAATGTGTCAATGACCTCAGAACCCGTTTCCTAGAACGTGGTTACTCGAATCAGATCTTTAACCAAGCTTTGGCTAAAGCAAGGTCGAGAAGCAGAGAGAGTCTGTTAGAGATGCCTGACCCTGACAATGTTGAGTTGTCTACTAACTCCGACACACCCTTGAATACTTGTCCCAGGTTTATCACGGCCTATAGCAGTGATGAATATGCCATCAAAAGAATTATTCAAAAAAATTGGCCCATCATTCTAACTGATAACATCTTGAGTCCTACTTTACCTGCAAAACCTGTCATAACGTATCGTAGGGCCAGAAATATGGGTATTTCCCTAGATGTTAGCAGTCCTGAATTAAAACAAAAGGATATCTGGTTAAATGCCAAACCTGGTTTTAGGAAATGTACTCACTGCAAGGCCTGCAAATTTGGTGAAAACAAAACACACTACCGTACAACATTTTGCCCCATTGAGATTCCAATTAAGGGTTGCTACGACTGTAAAACGGATTTTGCAGTCTATGCTCTGACGTGCACCTGTGGACTACATTACATCGGAAGTACCAAAGCCCAGGTGCACGTCAGAATTCTGCAACACCTTAGGGCAATATTACACACTGATCCTTCCTATCCTGTAGCTCGCCATTTTGCAGCTAAACATAATAAAGATCTTAATTGTCTTAGATATGTTGTGATAGGATCAGTATTGCCCTTACGGAGAGGAGGCAACAGAGAGTTGTTATTGCGACAACTCGAAACACGCTTCATTCTAGATTTCGACAGCAAATGGCCGAATGGCCTCAATAATATTGAAGATTTTTACAATTTCTTGTAAAATACTAGGAACTCTTTAAATTTATATAATATGATTCATTTGCCCCTCTCCTGGTAGTAGCCTTATGGAATATTTTGAAGTCAGTCTCTGTCAGGCATACCTCTCCATTTTAATGAGTAGCCAGGTTCCCTGTTGCTCATTAAGACATGTTGTAATTGGTCATGTACTTACTGTCTAGAATTTCATGAATTGATAGATAGTCAGGTTCCCTGTTATATATCAGGGTTGTTTGATACTTATGACTATATGCACTTTATTATGTATACTAATATTAATTGGTTTAATTATTCTGTGTCATTTTTCTATTTTGCGTCGCCTATTTACCATTTTAAGATCAATGGTTTGCTTATTCTTCCCTCTTTTTATCACATTTTATCACTATTTAACTTTGTATTACACTGTCTGATATGTTCTTTTAGGATAATAATATTATGAAATCAATGTTTTTAGAAATGCATTTTTAGAATGAAAAATAGTTCCTGATTTTATGACGGGTAACTGATTGTTTTTTCATAGTGCATTCTCTTATATTTAATAACATGTATTTCAATGTCTTTTAGAATATACAGCTTGCACTTTATTTCTAGCCTCTTTGCACACTAGGCAAGGTTGTCATAGCTTTTTTTGGTTGTTATTATTATAATTCCGTCAGGCCCTATATTTGTTGACATAACTCAACTTTAATCTGACATGATGTCTATACATGTCAGCATACAGATTCACGCTATCTTCAGTTGATGTGTATGATAATATCATAACAATTAATGTTTACACGATTTACTGGATTTAACCAGCTATGATATCGATTTATGGAATTTATTCCGAGAGTGGGTTGTCTTGTATAAACATTTATATGAGTGTATGCATTATGCATTTATGCCGGAAATGATATGCCTTATCTTCTGTTATGTACATTCACTGAGATAGTCTGTTTTCCCTTTTATGTTGGTCACATGACCTTTTATGGAGGAGGGCTACAGGCGGGGAACTTTAGCACTTTAAAAGCACTTTAAAATTCACTAATACCTTGCATGTGAACAAGGGCTGCAAAGCCCGAAACGTGTCATGGATGGTTGGTCAAGGGAAAAACTGGAAAAATAAAAAACTTACCTGGAAAAGCTGTGGTCTGTCTCCTGCTTCGCCGGTCCTGAGGGATTGGAGGTGGTTTTGCGGCGTTCCTGTCGATATATATATATATATATATATATATATATATATATATATATATATATATATATATTCACTGAAAAAACTATAGGTTATAGACCATATATAGTTAGGAATTCGCGTTTACAAAACCTTATTTTACTCACACAAAACCATTGAAATTCCATATATAGTTAGTTGCACTAACTATATATCGCGCACCCGCAATCCACTGCTGATGATGTCACATATTACATCATTCATGACATGGTCAGTGACATCACTGATGACATCACTGATGACATCTCAAATGACATCACTGATGACATCTCAAATGACATCACTGATGACATCACTGATGACATCTCATTTGACATTACTGATCACATCACTGATGATATCATTCATGTGATAATACGATGAACCTCTTCAGACTCTAATATAACCTTAGATACAATCAGTGTAAACAGACACTCACAGACTGTCACTCATCCATGGAGTTACTCACACACCTAGTCAGTCATGCAAAGAATCAATCACACCTCCATTTCCTCAACTATACAGTTATACAAACTTTACTTATTCAAACAAATACTAACACATATTTACTCTCTTATACAATCCCTGATACAAGTTCACAATGATCCATACAGCCACTCACACATTCACTGGCTCTTATGCACAGTTATTTATATATGTCAACTCTCACATGTACTGTGTTTTACATATGTACTTACTTTGACATGTAGCACTGAGATATCCATTCACTCACCAATACACTCATGCACACAGTCAACCGCCCATACAGCTGTTTCCACATGCACTTTTGAAATCATACATCTAGTGAATCAACTGCTCACACATCTATGCACAGAGTCATACACCTCCCAGCCACCCACACACACACTCAGTCTCCCATACAAATACTTGGGCAACCAATCAATAACCCATATAGTTACTCATATAGCTACTTATCAACACATGCAACAGTTTACAGAACAACAGACATAATGATGCACAAATTAAGACAGTTTAGTCACTAACCCATGCGCTCAGTGAGACACATTTAACCACTCACTCATACAGTCAGTCATGCACCTACTAAATCCTTCATCCAGACACTTATACATCCACTCATTCTTCAATATGTAAGACATATTTTAACTTTACAGGGACATACAGTCACTGGATGTTGTCATCAGTGATGTCATTTGAGATGTCATCAGTGATGTCATCAGTGATGTCACTGACCATGTCATGAATGATGTAATATGTGACATCATCAGCAGTGGATTGCGGGTGCGCGATATATAGTTAGCGCAACTAACTATATATGGAATTTCAATGGTTTTGTGTGAGTAAAATAAGGTTTTGTAAATGCGAATTCCTAACTATATATGGTCTATAACCTATGGTTTTTTCAGTGAATTTTCAAGGTTTTGTAAATGCTAATTCCTATATATATATATCGTCTATAACCTATGGTTTTTTCCGTGAATTTTCAAGGTTTTGTAAATGCTAATTCCTAACTATATATGGTCTATAGCCTATGGTTTTTTCAGTGAATATATATATATATATACATACATATATAAACATATATCATCTGTATATCTATATAAATACAAACATAAATGCATGCATACATATACTTATATGCATACAGATGCATGTTATTTACATGAAAGTTGAAAAAACACTAATAAAAGCAAAGCTAAAAAGCCACCTCATTACAAACAGAATGGCTTTAACTTAAACGAGGGCGAGATCTATTGCATTTTCAATGCTTGTTTACTTTGGTTCCATCAATAAGGCATTCAGATGTGTCACACATTTGCCATAAATTCTGAATGTTAGCACTCTAGTTGCACATTAGATCACTGTAGTAAAGCTACTGCTCACCAGGGACGTCTGCTGCTGGTATTCAAAGTGCATGTTTCAGTCTGCATGTCAGAATTTTTTTAATGAAATAGAAGAGGATTTGAGAAGTCACTCAAAATGATCCCTAATTTTTCTTTCTGAAGCACTAATCATACTTTCTATGGCAAAATTAACCCCCTCATGTTGTTCCTTTTTAAATTGAGTGTTTTCAGACTTACCACTTCATTCCAATCAAGATGGCTTCTGGTGTGCCATACTTTTGTCATAAGTAAGACTGTTAGCGCTCTAGTTGTTCTTTAGAACACTCTGGGACATTCTGTCATTGGGCTATACTTGGGGTACATCTGGGTGATATTTGGGCTACATTTAGGCTCTTTTGTCTCTGGTGGCCATCTTGGGAGACTGTATGTCAGAATTTTTTAATGAAATTGAAGAGGGTTTGAGAAGTCACTCAAAATGTGCCCTAATTTTTCTTTCTGCAGCACTAATCATAATTCATATGGCAAAATATACCCCCTCATTTTGTTCCTTTTTAAATTAAATGTTTTAAGAGTTACCACTTTATTCCAATCAAGATGGCTTCAGGTGTGCCATACCTTTGTAATAAGTAGGACTGTTAGCGCTCTAGTTGTTCTTTAGAACACTCTGGGACATTCTGTCATTGGGCTATACTTGGGCTACATCTGGGTGATATTTGGGCTACATTTGGGCTCTTTTTTCTCTGGTGGCCATTTTGGGAGACTGCATGTCAGAATTTTTTAATGAAATAGAAGAGGATTTGAAAAGTCACTCAAAATGTGCCCTAATTTTTCTTTCTGCAGCACTAATAATACCTTCTATTGCATAATATAGCCCCTCATTTTGTTCCTTTTTAAATTAAATGTTTTAAGAGTTACCACTTTATTCCCATCACGATGGCTCCAGGTGTGCTATACCTTTGTAATAAGTAGGACTGTTAGCGCTCTAGTTGTTCTTTAGAACACTCTGGGACATTCTGTCATTGGGCTATACTTGGGCTACATCTGGGTGATATTTGGGCTACATTTGGGCTCTTTTGTCTCTGGTGGCCATTTTGGGAGACTGCATGTCAGAATGTTTTAATGAAATAGAAAAGGATTTGAGAAGTCACTCAAAATGTGCCCTAATTTTTCATTCTGCAGCACTAATCATACTTTCTATGGCAAAATATACCCCCTCATGTTGTTTCTTTTTAAATTAAATGGTTTAAGAGTTACCACTTTATTCCAATCAAGATGGCTTCAGGTGTGCCATACCTTTGTAATAAGTAGGACTGTTAGCGCTCTAGTTGTTCTTTAGAACACTCTAGGAGGCTGCAGTAGAACACAAAGGAATCAACTGACAGTCTCTGTCCTTGTTGGATGTACATGTTTTACTGAGAATGTCAGACTTCATTTTCACATGACTGAGAAAGATAATGTGAATTTACAGAAAATATGCTTTCAGTTTAGCTTATAGATCCCCTTCCAAACCACTGTGGGAAAATCATGAGATATTAGTTTTCTTTCAAACAATATTCATGATATCACAGCAGAAGGTTTTTTCACATGGTAAAATCACCTTAGAACCCACCACAATTCCTAAAACGAGTATGGTACCATCAACAAATGATTTATAATGTAACTAAAGTCCTAAAACCCTCTATTAACTAGAATGCTTTTTAATGAGGTGCTATCATGTATATTGGTCCCAAGATGGCTGCCAACACTTCTTGGATGAAGTGCTGACAGCCAATCAGATCAGATGTGTGGTTAGGCTCCGCCCAGATATATATCTTTTTTTGAACCTAAATTACTCAAAATCCACTGGAGCACATATATTGAGACCTAGCAAAGGCACATCGGGCTAACAGTCCCTACAATTTTGCCAAGTTTCGTGCAAATCCATTCAGCCGTTCGAGCTAAAAGTGAGGCCAACCGCCCTATGGAAATTAACATGGGAAAAACGTGTTTTGGGACCCCCCTTTTTTGTCAGCCCCCCTTGATGAAACCCCCCCAAATTGTCAGGGGCTGCTCAGAAACAAAATGTTCCATTTTCCTGAAAATTTCAGCCAATTCCGTCCACAAATGCCAAAGTTATTATAAATAGAATTTTCAAAAATCCCATAGAGAAAAATCCTAACTATATATACCTACTGGCGACCGCCAGTAGGTAATATATATACATATATCCAAGACTTCTCCAGCCACTTCCGAATCCTGCCTGCGGCTGTACGGCGAGGAAAGAGACACAAACCCCACAGTTTGTTCTGGGCAAGAAACTTCTTTTATTTAACGACCCAACACAACGCGTTTTAAGCCCTCTTTCTGCCCCTTATATATATATATATGTATATGTATATGTGCATATATGTAGATAGATACAGACACGCACATATCTGTATGCATTTCTCTCTATATATATATTCACTGAAAAAACCATAGGTTTCACACCAGTTATAGTTAGGAATTAGCATTTAAAAAACCTATAAAATTCACTGAAAAAACCATAGGTTTGACACCAGTTATAGTTAGCTGGAAATTTTACTGACATAAAACCATTGAAATTCCCACGTTATAGTTAGTTGGACTCACTATAACGTGCGCGTGCAATGCACTGCTGATGATGTCACATATTACATCACTCATGACATGGTCAGTGACATCACTCATGACATCACTGATGACATCTCAAATGACATCACTGATGACATCATCCAGTGAATGTGTATCTTTCTGAAAAATAAATATTTTTTATATATGTATATCTAAAGGTTGATGGAAGAATAAATTGGTAAATAAATGTCTAAATGGATTTTTTTTGTGTAAAATTGATTGGTTAACTGACTTATTAAATGTATCTTAGTGAATACATAATAGCGAGTAATGTTTAAATATTTAAATGTTTGTATCTGTGTCTCACTTTGTGTATAAGTGGCTGCATGGGTTGGTGAGTAGCTACATGTGTGTGTATGTGGGTTATTAGATGTTTTTTTAGTATCAGTATGAGTGTCTGTATGGTTTGGTGAGGGTGGTACTTAGCACATAGATGCATCAATGACTGACTCACTGTTTGTATGTGTTTTGAAGACAGCATCCCCCACATGCATCAAAGGATTTTGGACTCGCAAACGGTGCGAATCGGAAAAATCGTCCGTTTGCGATTCCAAAATCACTTTTTGCTATGCATGAAACTTTTAGGAATTTTTTGCACTTCTAAAAAATGCGTTCGCATTTAAGGAATCGCATGTGTGCGATTCCTTAAATGCAATGCATGATTTTTAAAAAAAATGTGAATTCTAAAATAGGAGGTGCAAATTAACACGAGGTTGACCCTCGTGTTAATTTGCGAAAATTTAAAAAAAAATGCATTTTTTAAACATGCATGTTACAGACACACATGTCCTTAGGACATGCGTGTGTGAAACATGCACTTGAAAATACATTTCAGGGGTGCAGAGGGGGTTCCTTTGGACCCCCCTCTGCACCCTTGAAATGCATCAACAAATTGCGAGTGCAAAACAAAAGAAATGCAAAACGGCATTGATTCCTATGGGCCTCTAGGCCCATAGGAATCAATGTAATGCCATTCCCTAATTGCAATTCGCAATTAAGGAATCGCAATTTCCGAAAATTAAGAAATCCTAAAAACTTTTAGGATTTCTTGATGCATAGGATTTTGCATTTCCTAAATAGCGATTCCTTAATTTTCGCTATTTAAGAAATGCAAAATCCTAGATTGATGCATGTGGGGGCATATGTGCAGGACTGTATAGGTGGATGAGTGTGTATATGTGTGTGTTAGTGAGTGAATGACTGTCTCACTAGTGTCTTTATCAGTAACTACATATGTTTTAATCTAGTATATGTGAGAATTGATGTATATAAGTGAGTATATGTGAGAGTGAGAGATTGAAAGAGTTCTTGTTTAAATAAGCATGTGTTTCTATAAGTGATTGTTTAAGAGAGTAAGTATGTGTAAGTTTCCTTAGAAGTAAGGTGGTAGTGTGTGTATAGCTGTATATGCAAATAAATGGAAGTTCAATAGTTTCTTTGCATGTGTGATTATGTGTGTGAGTAACTTTTGGATGACTGTCGGTGTGTAACAGGATGTATAGGTGTTTCACAACATATGATGAGTGAATATATGTATGAGTGACTATATAGAACTGTTGGTGAATGAGTGGATGTGTAAATAGATGGTGGTATTACTGAATTGGTTGTTGTAACTGGTATGGGTATCTCTATTTTTTTGAAAATTTTAGTTTCTATTTTTGAATATGTGTTTCAAGGGTTACATTACACTGAAAGGAGGTCTGTCACTCTGTCACAAGGATGGTGTCATCAGTGATGTCATGAGTGATGTCACTGACCATGTCATGAGTGATGTAATATGTGACGTCATCAGCAGTGCATTGCAGGCGCGCAAACTATAGTGAGTCCAACTAACTATAACGTGGGAATTTCAATGGTTTTATGTCAGTAAAATTTCCAGCTAACTATAACTGGTGTCAAACCTATGGTTTTTTTTCAGTAAATTTAATAGGTTTTTTAAACGCTAATTCCTAACTATAACTGGTGTGAAACCTATGGTTTTTTTCAGTGAATTTCATAGGTTTTTTAAATGCTAATTCCTAACTATATAAGGCCTGAAACCTATGTTTTTTTCAGTGAATTTCAAAGGTTTTTTTAATGCTAATTCCTAACTATATAAGACCTGAAAGCCCACCAGGAATCTCCAGTATGCGCCAGGGGACTCCATTGCAGAGAGGTGTAATGAAGCCATGCCCCTTTTTACACCTCTCTGCAACGCAGCCCCCATGCATGTTTGAAGAGGGGGAACTTATTCCCCTTGCATACTGGGGGCCCCTGGGGCCCAACTAGCCCACCTGAAACCTCCAGTATGCGCCAGGGGGCTGCATTGCAGAGGTGTAATGAGGCTATGCACCTTGTTACACCTCTCTGCAACGCAGCCCCCTGCCACGTTTGTAGAGGGGGAACTAATTCCCCTTGCATACTGGGGGTCCCTGGGGGCCAACTAGCCCACCAGGAGCCTCCAGTATGTGCCAGGGGGCTGCATTGCAGAGAGGTGTAATGAGGCCACACCCTTTTTTACACCTCTCTGCAACGCAGCCCCCATGCATGTTTGAAGAGGGGGAACTAATTCCCCTTGCATACTAGGGGTCCTTGGGTCATATCTGCCCAAACACCGATATCCCGAACAATTGAAAATGACTTTTCTTGAGAAACATTTGGATTTGGATTATCATGTCCTATACTTTGGAATTTTTGAAAGACTGACTTTGAGGATGCTGTAAATTACTCAAGTCTGCCCGAATTGTGTGGGTAAAATTGATACCTAGTCACTTTGAATAAGAATGTACTTACGTCTCGTCTAACATTTGGAAGAAATATCTAGTTATATGACAACAGGATACCGACATAACTTGAAGGAAATAAGAACGCCCTGAAGAAGTTCTGTTGTACAGAACGAAACGTTTCGGCTGGCTGTGGTACATAAACTTAAGGAAAATAAAAGCATTTGAATATACACCAAGATTCAGCGCTTCAATAAGGACTCTAAGTGATATGATTTGATTGGACTTATTGTGCAAGTGGTGCTGTGCCAAACTTTGGAATATTCTCCACTACTCTCTACTACTTACTCTCTCCTACTCCACTACTCTCAAATACTCACTCTCTACTACTCAATCTCTACTACTCTACTACTCTCTACTACTGTCTCTCTACTACTCACTCCCTACTACTCACTATCTACTACTCTCTACTACTCACTCTCTACTACTCTCTCTCTACTACTCACGCTTTACTACTCACTCTCTACTACTCTCTATTACTCAATCTCTACTTCTCACTCTCTACTACTCTCTACTACTCACTTTCTACTACTCTCTCTACTACTCACTCTCTACTACTCACTCTACTACTCACTCTCTACTACTCTCTACTACTCACTCTCTACTACTCTCTCTCTATTAGTCTCTACTACTCACTCTACTACTCACTCTCTACTACTCTCTACTATTCTCTCTCTGCTACTCACTCTCTACTACTCTCTACTACTCACTCTCTACTACTCACTCTACTACTCTCTACTACTCACTCTTTACTACTTTCTACTACTCACTCCCTACTGCTCTCTACTGCTCTCTACTACTCACTCTACTACTTACTCTTTACTACTCACTCTCTACTACTCACTCTCTACTACTCTCTACTATTCACTCTACTATTCACTCTACTACCTACTACTCACTCTCTGCTAATCTCTCTACTGCTCTCTACTACTCTCTACTACTCACTCTCTACTCTCTATTACTCACTCTCTACTCTCTACCTCTCTACCTCTCTCTACTTCTCTCTCTACTAGTCTCTACCTCTCTACCTCTACCTCTCTACCTCTACACCTCTACCTCTCTACCTCTCTCTACACACACACATATACACATATATATATGCATATGCATTTATATATATGTATGTGTATGTCTATATATATATATACATATATAAACATATATAATCTGTATATCTATATAAATACAAACATAAATGCATGCATACATATACTTATATGCATACAGATGCATGTTATTTACATGAAAGTTGAAAAAACACTAATAAAAGCAAAGCTAAAAAGCCACCTCATTACAAACAGAATGGCTTTAACTTAAACGAGGGCAAGATCTATTGCATTTTCAATGCTAGTTTACTTTGGTTCCATCAAGAAGGCATTCAGATGTGTCACACATTTGCCATAAATTCTGAATGTTAGCACTCTAGTTGCTCATTATATCACTGTAGTAAAGCTACTGCTCACCAGGGAAGTCTGCTGCTGGTATTTAATGTGCATGTTTCAGTCTGCATATCAGAATTTTTTTTACTGAAATAGAAGAGGATTTGAGAAGTCACTCAAAATGATCCCTAATTTTTCTTTCTGAAGCCCTAATCATACTTTCTATGGCAAAATGAACCCCCTCATTTTGTTCCTTTTTAAATTAAATGTTTTCAGACTTACCACTTCATTCCAATCAAGATGGCTTCTGGCGTGCCATACTTTTGTCATAAGTAAGACTGTTAGCACTCTAGTTGTTCTTTAGAACACTCTGAGACATTCTGTCATTGGGCTATACTTGGGCTACATCTGGGTGATATTTGGGCTACATTTGGGCTCTTTTTTCTCTGGTGGCCATCTTGGGAGACTGCATGTCAGAATTTTTTAATGAAATAGAAGAGGATTTGAGAAGTCACTCAAAATGTGCGCTAATTTTTCTTTCTGCAGCTTTAATAATACTTTTTATGGCATAATATACCCCCTCATTTTGTTCCTTTTTTAATTAAATGTTTTAAGAGTTACCACTTATTCCCATCACGATGGCTTCAGATGTGCTATACCTTTGTAATAAGTAGGACTGTTAGCGCTCTAGTTGTTCTTTAGAACACTCTAGGAGGCTGCAGTAGAACACAAAGGAATCAACTGACAGTCTCTGTCCTTGTTGGATGTACATGTTTTACTAAGAATGTCAGACTTCATTCTCACATGACTGAGAAAGATAATGTGAATTTACAGAAAATATGGTTTCAGATTAGCTTATAGATCCCCGTCCAAACCACTGTGGGAAAATCATGAGATATTAGTTTTCTTTCAAACATGATTCATGATATCACAGCAGAAGGCTTTTTTCACATGGTAAAATCACCTTAGAACACACCACAATTCCTAAAATGAGTATGGTACCATCAACAAATGATTTATAATGTAACTAAAGTCCTAAAACCCTCTATTAACTACAATGCTTTTTAATGAGGTGCTATCATGTATATTGGTCCCAAGATGGCTGCAAACACTTCTTGGATGAAGAGCTGACAGCCAATCAGATCAGATGTGTGGTTAGGCTCCGCCCAGATATATATATTTTTTTGAACCTAAATTACTCAAAATCCACTGGAGCACATATCTTGAGACATAGCAAAGGCACATCGGGCTACCAGTCCCTACAATTTTGCCAAGTTTTGTGGAAATCCATTCAGCCGTTCGGGCTAAAAGTGAGTTCAACCGCCCTAGGGAAATTAACATGGGGAAAACATGTTTTGGGACCCCCCTTTTATCTCGGCCCCCGCTTGACGAATCCCCCCCAAACTTTCAGGGAAGGAGCGGAGCGCAGCGAGGCAAATTTCAGGAAAATTACAGGCAGATTCCTCAACCCGTTCCAAAGTTATTCCCAATAAAATGTTGCGGATTTCCTATAGAAAACAATGCTAACTATAACTACCTACTGGCAACCGCCAGTAGGTTATATATATATATATATATATATATATATATATATATATATATATATATATATATATATATATATATATATATATATATATATATATATATATATATATATATATATTCCGCACTTGCGCCTTTACTGCGACAGACTTAAATTCTTGACCATCTGACAGAAAGAACACGGAAGACCCAGAGTGTAGGTGAGTTTCTTTATTCCTCAGCACACCACACCAGCATAACGTTTCGGCCTACACAGAGGCCTTGGTCACATGACGCACTGAGAGAGTTGCGAGAAATTTAAAGTGCTCATGCAACAACGACGGAAACATTGGATTGGTTACATTTAAAACAGTGGGAGTGTTAAACAGTTTTTGATACTGATTTGCTTGCAATTGCAAGGGCGGGGAACCAACCATATTTACACAATTGCCCTTCACTATGATATCTGTTTAAATACATTTGTGATATCCGATAATTCAAGGGAGTTATTTTAACTAGCTCATGGGCACACAAGGTATTTACAAACTACATACGAAATTTCATATAATTACAAAATGTGCAAAGAGAACCCCTCAAACGAAGTCAAAATACATTGAAAGCAAATATCTGAGAGCTGCCGGCATAAATGCCTTAAATGTTGCAAAAACCAATGCACAGAATACCTAAAAGTCCCACATATATAAAATATATACACAAAATGTCATATATTTACATCTATATACAGCATCAATTCTCCAAACTACTGCCATCTAGATAATTAGTTGTTGTGTAGTAGTATGATAATCGGATAAGAAGGGCACAAACATGCATACATTTTGACCTATCCCCTACCTAACCCACTATTAGATGTTTACAAAAAATCCTACCAAAAACCATCGCTGTTGAAAGTGCTAAATAAGATAAGTGCAATTAAAAACAGCATTTTTTTCTGAAATACTAAGCTTAACAACAGTTACATGAAACTTCTGAGGTATGTAGCAACCATTTTTATCGACGTTGATCGTATGACCTGGTGTCTCTTATCTTACATAGTCATATCTGATCAACACAGGACCACCACTAATGATTGAAGCAGGTAACATTTCTATCATTTAGCCAACATTACTTATGAGGAAAAGTGGTGAGAGTGCAGCGGGAGGCTCTCTGATGTTGTGTTTCTTACAAACAGGTGTAAAAGTCCTCCATGGAATTAAGGCCATTCGGGCTTTTGCTGTCCATCTCCAGGATGTATCTGGTCTCAAGTGCCCTTAAGATCCCATCCCGGTTACCACCTCTCCTCAAAGGGCCCACAGAGTCAATAGCGTAGTATTTAAGGAGACTGCTGTTGTTACCATGGAACTCCTTAAAATGTCGTGCGACAGGGTAAGTGGCGTCATTAGTATTAATTGCCCTGATATGCTGGAGTACCCTTTTGTGGACCTGCAGTTTGGTACTACCAATATATTGCAGGCCACAGGGGCACTCCAGCACATCACCACATACTCCGACTTGCACGTGAGTTGCTTATCGATCGTACGAGGCACTGCAGAGAATGCTGTAGGGAACTCGGTCTTATTGAGCCCCTGGGAGCAAGCTTTGCAGCTAGAACACTTCCTAAACCCCCGACTGGCAGCTAGCCAATTTTTTGGGGGTATTACCTCAGGACTAGATTTGACTAGTGCGTCCTGTAAGGAGAACGCCTTCCTGTAAGTAATGGCTGGTCTATTAGGCATGTGTTCACCAATAACTGGATCCAATTTGATCAGGTTCCAGTATTGGTTGACGATCTTCCTGAGTGCCCCGTGCTGACTACTGTAGGTCCAAATAAGTCTGACAGGTTGCTCAATGCTAGCATTGATGTTTTTCTGTGCTTTCTTGTGGGTCAGTGCATCTTTGCGGGACAGGGCATTGGCTTTTCTAATAGCTGTATCAATTAGCTGCTCACTGTACCCCCGGGCAAGGAACCTTTGTTTACTGGCTGCCTGCGCAGCTATGCAGTGGGAGTCCGTACTACACACCCTACGAATTCTAAGCATCTCCCCATAGGGGATGCTTCTAATCAAGTGTGGGGGGTGATGACTTCCCGCATGCAAAATGGTGTTGCCCGCTGTAGGCTTCCTATAAAGCTTGGTTTCTAGCCTTGAGTGACCTCCAATGTAACATCAAGAAAGTGTGCTACCTGCTGGCTGATGTGAGACGTGAAAGACAAGTTGAATGAGTTAGAATTCAAGACCTCAATGAAGCTAACCGCTTCTTCATATGTTCCATGCCAAACCATCAGAATATCATCGATATATCTGTACCATCGGATGATATGACGGGTACAGATATCATGGTGGGTGCCTTTGAGGACCTGTCTCTCCCAGTACCCTATGTGGAGACAGGCGTAACTGGGAGAGAAACATGCCCCCATGGCAACACCCCTGACTTGTTGGTAGTATCGATTTAGGAACATGAAGTAATTATGGTGCAAACAGAAACTGCACTGTAAATAGTCCTGCAGCACACCCTTTACTTTATCATTGTTAAACTCAGTATTTCTTGCAATGTTTTCTCAATCTTAGCGTGCAGCACTCCGTCATGCTCCGTCCCAAACAAGCACCTGAATTAAACAGTCCTGTAAAGGGCACGGGGTGTCCGTGCCACAAAGGAGTTGCACAGCCATATGCACAAATGTGAATGATGTACACATGTATTCCATGTTTACTTTAAATTCATCCATTTTTTATTCCAAGTTTTTCAAGTTCTTTTCCAATGTTTACACATTTTTTCACCATCACGTCAAAGATGCGAAGTTTTCATGTTTTTATGCGTCTTATTGTTCTGAGAGTGCCCATCCGGGCTTAATCACAGACCATTCTTTAAAACTTCATAGTTCCAAAACATTCAACCCAATGCATTTCGGTCCACATGACCTTCTTCGGGGGTATCTACAATATTAAAAACATGTTTTAATAAACGCTCCATTTATATGAAAAACGCTCCCACAAACTTTTGGCCCAAGTGTCCCTCCCCCTTCGTCGGTACTATAACTAAATGAAATGTATTGACTCTTATGCGCGCTGTTATCTCCCCCGTCCTGCCGTCTTTAAACACCCATAGGGACTGTCCCATTACACATGATAACAATGTGCCCTCTCGGTAAACCTCGCGCTCAAAAACCAATTTGCATGAATGTGAATATCCAATCTACTTAAAGTGTAACCCACATCTACCTTTCTGAATTCCCAGTCGATCCTTCATGCTCCCTGCTCCAACGTTCTGAGTATTGAACCACTCCCTCTTCTCTTCTCCCTTCGACTGCAAGCTAAGTTTTCCTGTCCTCAACGTACCGGTTTATAACCTTCTCCACCCACCTGCGTTCATTTCTACATCACGTGGTGCGTCTGCCTCACCGTGTTTCTTAAAGTGCTCCTTCCCCCTCCCAAATTATCCAATGCTGACAGTTACCACTTTTCTTGTGTGCATTCATAAACTAAAAAATAAACTGACTGTAAACAATGAAAGTCCGTGATGAAATTATCAAATGAAATATAAGAATGGCAAATAAAAACTTATTTGTGACATTATAACTCTAAAATGTCCACTTGAAACCACCGTCCATTGCAAGAAATACTGAGTTTAACAATGATAAAGTAAAGGGTGTGCTACAGGACTATTTACAGTGTAGTTTCATTAATCATGTCCCTAACCCTGTTGGAGCACCCCGCCGAAAAGTTGATACAGATGAAAAATGGTACTAATGGAAGTATAAACGTCAAGGACGCTTTCTCCAAACATTAAGGAGCGACATTTGGAAGGATTGTTCGCAATGGACGGTGGTTTCAAGTGGACATTTTAGAGTTATAATGTCACAAATAAGTTTTTATTTGCCATTCTTATATTTCATTTGATAATTTCATCACGGACTTTCATTGTTTACAGTCAGTTTATTTTTTAGTTTATGAATGCACACAAGAAAAGTGGTAACTGTCAGCATTGGATAATTTGGGAGGGGTAAGGAGCACTTTAAGAAACACGGTGAGGCAGACGCACCACGTGATGTAGAAATGAACACAGGTGGGTGGAGAAGGTTATAAACCGGTACGTTGAGGACAGGAAAACTTAGCTTGCAGTCGAAGGGAGAAGAGAAGAGGGAGTGGTTCAATACTCAGAACGTTGGAGCAGGGACGCATGAAGGATCGACTGTGGATTCAGAAAGGTAGATGTGGGTTACACTTTAAGTAGATTGGATATTCACATTCATGCAAATTGGTTTTTGAGCGCGAGGTTTACCGAGAGGGCACATTGTTATCATGTGTAATGGGACAGTCCCTATGGGTGTTTAAAGACTGCAGGACGGGGGAGATAACAGCGAGCATAAGAGTCAATACATTTCATTTAGTTATAGCACCGACGAAGGGGGAGGGACACTTGGGCCAAAAGTTTGTGGGAGCGTTTTTCGTATAAATGGAGCGTTTATTAAAACATGTTTTTAATATTGTAGATACCCCCGAAGAAGGTCATGTGGACCGAAATGCATTGGGTTGAATGTTTTGGAACTATGAAGTTTTAAAGAATGGTCTGTGATTAAGCCCGGATGGGCACTCTCAGAACAATAAGACGCATAAAAACATGAAAACTTCGCATCTTTGACGTGATGGTGAAAAAATGTGTAAACATTGGAAAAGAACTTGAAAAACTTGGAATAAAAAATGGATGAATTTAAAGTAAACATGGAATACGTGTGTACATCATTCACATTTGTGCATATGGCTGTGCAACTCCTTTGTGGCACGGACACCCCGTGCCCTTTACAGAGCAAACAGAAACTGATCATGGCCAGCAACATTTTGTTATGCTCGACTAATTCTATGGGTCGCCTACCCAAAAAGAACTCGACAGCCCTTAACCCATCTGCATGCACTATACTTGTGTATAAAGATGACACATCTAGGGTAATCAACCAAAAATCATTATTCCACTCAAACTTATCCAATTTCCTCATCAAGTCACTTGAATCTTGAATATATGAGTCAAGTGACAAAACATGCTCTTGGAGGAACAAGTCAATATACATGGTGGCTTTTTCCAGCAGACCACCGCACGCCGATATGATGGGTCTACCTGGCGGCTTGGTCGCGTCCTTGTGCACCTTCGGGATCAGGTACAGCACGGGGGTTACAGGATGCTCATTCTTTAGACACTTTAACTCATCCATGCTGATAAGTCCGCTGGATCGCCATCCCATCAGGAGAGAGTGGAAGTCTGATTGTGCCTTCCTAAGTGCATTGATGTCACAATGTCTATAGCAGTTCGGGTCATTGAGCTGGAGGTAGGCTTCCTCCAGATATAATGATCTGGGCCAGAGCACGATGTTGCCCCCCTTGTCCGATTGTCTGACAATTATATTGCCGTCTGACTTCATTTTGCTGATCAATTTCTGGTACTCGCTGTTGCCATGATGTTTGCCATAATTTGATTTCAACGTTTTCACATGCAAGGCCTTCATTTGTTTGACTACAGCATCCTGGAAAATGTCAATGTTGTCGTATGGAGTTACAGGGGTGAAGATAGATCGTGGCTTCAGGTTGCTTAGGCCACCAGTTTGAATATTCGCCTCCCCCTGAGTATTCTGTGTGTTCGGAGCTTCAGCTCGCAAACCAGCCAGGTCCTGCATCAGAGGGATATCATGCACTGCCAGACCTTGAGCAGTGGACTCCGTACCAGGCCTTTTGACAGTCCCACGTGATTTGCTGTTGGCAAAGTGTTTTTTAAGTTTCAATTTGCGTGTGAATTTGAAGAGGTCTATTCTTGTGTTTACATAATTGAGACTACTGGGTGGGCAATACGACCAACTTTTGGACAAGATGCTGATTTCTGAGTCAGAAAAGGTGGTGTTGGTCAAGTTGATGACAGATAGACCATTGTCCAGTATTTGCAAATGGTTGCTTACTTGTTCCGTGTTGGCTACTTCTTCTTGGTGGCGTTCCAACGCTTGTAGTTCCGTTTCTTGGGCTTTTCGCTTGGCGCTGCTTTTTCTCCGCTCTCGTCGTTTTTCATTGGGGGTTTTTCTGTTACTGGAATGCGTGGGCGCAGAGTCTCGCGCCTGTCCTGCCTGACACATTCCAGTTCTTGTTCCACAGTCAATCGTGTAAACCCCAAACGGTCTGAAAATCTACCGGCTTCCGCTTCAGACCCACTATCGATATTTGAGCTTAGGTCCGTGAGACTTGAGCCCCCAGGAGAGTTAGATCGCACCTGGGTTGTGCTGTGAGCTGTACTCTGCACCGTGTGTGAATCTTTCAGTTTAGAGGCTTTGATTGCATCGTATTTGCGCGCAAACGTGAAGATTCTTCCTTCATTGTAATCTGTTTATCGCGCTGGAACTTGAATGCTTTGCGCTTTCTAATGACGTCTTCTTCCTTCTGCACTCGTTGTTCCATTGCCTCTCGATATTTTTTACACTCCAACGCAATGTTCGTGTCATCCTCACACAGACTCGCTATTTCCGCCTCAAGCACATCAATCTCTGCCTGTATTTTCGACCTGTCACTCTCCGCATAGCGTACCAGCATTGTAACTAAGCGGCGAGATGAATCCAAGCTCCATTCAGCCCAATCCTTAAGCATTGCTGGGTCCATGTACTCGTAACTTAGAGCTAACATAACCCTTAATCCACGTGGTATGCGATTCACTATATATATATCCTACTGGTAGTTGCCGTAGGTAGTTATAGCTAGGACCTATTTTGTATAGGAAATCCGCAAAATTCTATTTGGAATAACTTTGGCGCCGGTTGACGAAACTTTGTGAAATTTTGAAAACTAGTGGGGCGCTCCAGTCTACTCCTATCCTGAAAGTCTTGGGTGATCCGTGAAGCAGAGGGCGAGAAAAAAGGTGGATCCCAAAATGTGTCTTCCCCATGAAATTTTCCATAGGAACCGTTCATCGCGGCTACAGCACGAACTGCTGAACGAAATTACACCAAATTTGGCAGAGAGGTATTCCTTAGTTCAGACTCGTGCCTTTTGCTTAAATGGTTTAAATCCTTTCAGTAGTTCCTGAGAAAATCACAATTAAAAGTACATATGTATCTATGGCCGCGGTGGATCTGTGCATCCTGAGCGCACACTAAGCGCACCGTCCCGATCATGCGCTGAATGCTAATTGGTTGTCAAGTGGTTGTCAACATTCGAAACCAGGAAGTGTTGGCAGCCATGTTGTGCCTCGGTAGAAGTGAGGGTCTAGAAATCAGTTGAACAAGTGTTCAAAACGTATAAAGGGGGCAGGTTAGAAATATCTTGACAGTCTAGACTTGCTTAGGGGGTCCCACAAGGACCCCTAGGGCCCAAAAAAAGGTATTTATTTTAAAAAAACAGAGAAATGTGCTTAGGGTGCCTGGATTCGCTGTAAAAAAAATAAAAACGAAGCGCGGGCTCCTGTCCTTGTTTAAAAATAGCTACCGGGGGGGCACATATCAGGGTTTAAAATATTAAATTTGATGGGGGTTCAGAGGGGCTCGTAACCCTGGGAACGGGATCCCTCTGTGCTACAAAATAAACGGGTGGGGGGCTCAAAGGAATACCTCCAGTAAATGACTTGGGTAGGGGGGGCTTAAAGGCCTCCTCCAGCCCCAGGGACCGCTACTCTTCGGGGCTTTCAAAAAAATGGGTGGGGGGGGGCTCAAAGGTCCCTCTCTGTCAAGGTTCGAGTTCCTCAGGAGCAGTACCCTCAAGTGGCCCACCTTCTGGCAGCCCCGACTCTGAGTCTTAGTATTTCCAGAGTATCAGGATGGCCAGATGAGGGGAGGGAAAGGGAAGGTACTGCAGGGAGGGAGATCTGCAACGACACACCAAGATACCATAAATACCCAATCTAGTCTAAAAAAAAGACTTTAATGATTACTTGGCAAAACTAACTGTTCATGCATGCATTTACCTGTAAAAGAAAATAATCAGTTGTGGTTTCAAAGTCCTATCTTCTTCTATGTATTTCTTGGACTCCAGCTCTATATTTCGCTTAGCATTGCACAACAGGAATAGAATGTCTTGAATTAAAACGAAGTGCTTTGAAATAACCTGTATCTCCTTTGGTTGACTTCACCAGAAGATTAACAACTTGACTTAAATAAAACCATGAAAAGAGTTTTTCTTGTAGACACAATCTCTAATGCCTTTTAGATCAATGGCGATAAAACAGAGATCATGATTCTTGGGAACCCAAACATCCCCTGCCCATTGCCTGACTGGCCCCCATGCATGGGCACCCAGCCTCAGTCTAAACCCCAAATAAAGAGCCTGGGCATCTGGCTTGATGCCAATCTTAATTTTAATCACCAAGCAACCATCATATCTGCCCCCTGCTTCGGATTGATGCGTATGCTTAGGAAAGTATTACCACTTCTCCCCCCACAAGCCCGCAGGATCATGGTGCAAGTCATCATTCTGTCCCGTTTGGACTACGGGAATGCGCTGTACCTAGGGGCTCCGGCCACTACAACGAAGAAGCTCCAGGTCACGCAAAACGCAGCAGCCCGCCTCCTGCTGGGCCTCAACAGGCGGGACTCAGGGACTGCTGCCCTAAAAAGACTCCACTGGCTGCCCATTAAGGCCAGAATACTGTTTAAATCAATGTGCTTTAAGCATAAGGCCAAGTGGAAGGAAGCACCAGCAATGATCTGCTCGCTGGCTACTCCATATCTCCCTCGCAGGTCGCTGCGCTCCAGTACAGCCTTTCTGGCCACTGAGAACAAAGTCAAACGTTCCAGATGGGGGGGCCGCTCCTTTTCCTGGAATGCGGCCAAGGCATGGAACTCCCTGCCGGCCTCCCTGCGCAGCGAACCTAACCTCCTAAAGTTCCGGAAGGAATTAAAAACCATCCTTTTCACCTAAATCACACTGCCCTCACTTGCCCCCCAGTCATACTTAGCGCTACGAGGCCTCCGGGTAGTCTGCGCTTAACAAAACCCATTTAATAATAATAATAATAATAATAATAATAATCTGTCCTATGTACGAAACCTTAAAATTATACCTTGAGAATTATAATCAAGAGTTCTTGATTCTTAAAATAGTATCCAAATATGCTTTAAATAACGTCCAGAATGCGCTCACTAATTGTGTTTCAGGAAAGCATTCACAATGGTGTCCAAATGTACTTACACATAATGTTCCGATGCACGTACATTAATGCCAAAATGTGAGCTCACATTGTGCGTTCAGATTAGCACTAATAACTCACTCTTAACTGTGTCTCAAGTATTGATTCTGGGACCTTTCTAACCGTAAAAGCTCGTCCTGGACTAAAATATGCAGCAACCATACCTGCCGTCTTCAAAACGATGTGCCAGAAGATCTGCAGGCCAGGAAACTAAACCGCCAAACATGCTGAGGATCTAAAGAACTCCGGGAACCAGAAACCTTAAAACGTGTGTCCTGAATAATCTGCATCGAGAGATGGGTGCAGCTTCTTTTTATACGCGCAGAGGCATTCTACGGAGGCCACGGCTCAAAACAAATCCCACGTGTTTTTAGACCACGAATCTGAAAATAAAACGGGTTAACAAACCCAATAGGCTACATGATTAATGTACACTCTGATGTAGCAAGCAGGTTAATTATGGCTGAAAGAAAAGAAAGGTAATTAGTCCCAAATACTTGAATGACGCTACCAGGTAGAGTTTTACAAGGCAAAGTACAACCTCACACTCTAGGCACATTAGGCAGTGTATAAAAGAGCTCACACTTATAGTCAAATTAGGCTGCATATATGTGTACATATATCGACATGATCAGGATACCAGGGAATCTATATGCAACAGAGTAGGGTTCTGACAGTCCTTCCCACCAAAACAGACCTCCTTCTCTAAACAGGGGCATTGGGATGTAAACTGTAAAAGTGGTGCACAAGACGTGGAACATGTACTGAATCGCTTGGTTCCCAAGAGTTTTCCTCAGGTTTGTATCCCTTCCAAGCGATTTATACCAAAGTTTTCCTTTCTTTCTTTTGCTGTTTGAGATTCTTTGCACCTCATATTCTTTTTGATTACCTACCAGAATAGGAGTTGGTCGGAAAGGAACTTTCTGAGTGGCCTTTTTTAACAAAGAAGTATGAAACACTGGGTGGACTGACATTGTTTTGGGTAACTTCAATTTATAAGCCACTAAGTTTATTTGTTTCGAAATTTCAAATGGTCCAATACGAGGATGAAACTTATATTTGTTCCTGAACTTTAGATTCTTCGTGGACAGCCACACTCTGTCTCCAGGTTTATAAACAGGGGCTGGTTTTCTTTTTTGGTCTGCATATTGTTTATAAATTGTCTTTGCTTTCATGACATTTACTCTCAAACATCGTAACACTGGAGTCATATACTTCATTTTGGACGTTACTGCCGGCATACATTACTCAGAGTTTGGTGTAATACAAGGTAGAAACCAAGGGTGGTATCCATGGTTAGCAAAAAATGGCCACATTTTTGTTGATGAATGGCTAAGATTATTATAAGCGAATTCAGCCTCCCATAACAGATTCACCCAAGAATCCCGCGTCTTTGATAGATACTATCGTAGATATTTCTTTATAACTTGATTTACTCGTTCAGTTTGACCATCCGCATCTGGATGAAAACTGGTGGATAAATTACTTTGGATGTGGAGAGCTGAACACCAAGCTTTACAGAGTCGTGAAGTAAATTAAGCTTCTCGGTCTGAAGTGATAGATCTAGGAAGGCCATGTAATTTGACAACATGTTGCAGCAAAAGCGAGACTTGTTCAGATGTTGTTGGCAAGCCATGGCAGGGTATAAAATGAGCCATCTTCGATAATCTGTCTACAATCGTCAGAATTGTAGAATTACCCATATCTTTTGGAATATCCGTGATAAAATCCATAGAAATGTCCTCCAATAAGTGATGAGGAGTAGGTAGAGGCAATAGATATCCGGCTTTTTTAGTATGGTCAGATTTGGCTTGAACACATACCTCACAGTTTTTTACATAGGTAATTGTGGCTTTTTTTCCATTGTGGCCACCAGAAGTTACGTTGAACAAGTTCTACAGTTTTGATTTGACCAGGATGACCAGCTATTGGATTATCGTGACTCCATCGTAATACTTGTTGGCGTAATCGTGTGGTAGATAAATATAGTTTTTAGTTTTGAAAGGGTAGATTGTCTTTAATTGTTCGCCCAGGTTCTTGTTTTACCCAAAAGAGTAATTCTTTTAACAGCATTTGTTTTTGTACTTCTTCCTGAAATGTTTATTTGTTTCGAAATTTCAAATGGTCCAATACGAGGATGAAACTTATATTTGTTCCTGAACTTTAGATTCTTCGTGGACAGCCACACTCTGTCTCCAGGTTTATAAACAGGGGCTGGTTTTCTTTTTTGGTCTGCATATTGTTTATAAATTGTCTTTGCTTTCATGACATTTACTCTCAAACATCGTAACACTGGAGTCATATACTTCATTTTGGACGTTACTGCCGGCATACATTACTCAGAGTTTGGTGTAATACAAGGTAGAAACCAAGGGTGGTATCCATGGTTAGCAAAAAATGGCCACATTTTTGTTGATGAATGGCTAAGATTATTATAAGCGAATTCAGCCTCCCATAACAGATTCACCCAAGAATCCCGCGTCTTTGATAGATACTATCGTAGATATTTCTTTATAACTTGATTTACTCGTTCAGTTTGACCATCCGCATCTGGATGAAAACTGGTGGATAAATTACTTTGGATGTGGAGAGCTGAACACCAAGCTTTACAGAGTCGTGAAGTAAATTAAGCTTCTCGGTCTGAAGTGATAGATCTAGGAAGGCCATGTAATTTGACAACATGTTGCAGCAAAAGCGAGACTTGTTCAGATGTTGTTGGCAAGCCATGGCAGGGTATAAAATGAGCCATCTTCGATAATCTGTCTACAATCGTCAGAATTGTAGAATTACCCATATCTTTTGGAATATCCGTGATAAAATCCATAGAAATGTCCTCCAATAAGTGATGAGGAGTAGGTAGAGGCAATAGATATCCGGCTTTTTTAGTATGGTCAGATTTGGCTTGAACACATACCTCACAGTTTTTTACATAGGTAATTGTGGCTTTTTTTCCATTGTGGCCACCAGAAGTTACGTTGAACAAGTTCTACAGTTTTGATTTGACCAGGATGACCAGCTATTGGATTATCGTGACTCCATCGTAATACTTGTTGGCGTAATCGTGTGGTAGATAAATATAGTTTTTAGTTTTGAAAGGGTAGATTGTCTTTAATTGTTCGCCCAGGTTCTTGTTTTACCCAAAAGAGTAATTCTTTTAACAGCATTTGTTTTTGTACTTCTTCCTGAAATGTTTATTTGTTTCGAAATTTCAAATGGTCCAATACGAGGATGAAACTTATATTTGTTCCTGAACTTTAGATTCTTCGTGGACAGCCACACTCTGTCTCCAGGTTTATAAACAGGGGCTGGTTTTCTTTTTTGGTCTGCATATTGTTTATAAATTGTCTTTGCTTTCATGACATTTACTCTCAAACATCGTAACACTGGAGTCATATACTTCATTTTGGACGTTACTGCCGGCATACATTACTCAGAGTTTGGTGTAATACAAGGTAGAAACCAAGGGTGGTATCCATGGTTAGCAAAAAATGGCCACATTTTTGTTGATGAATGGCTAAGATTATTATAAGCGAATTCAGCCTCCCATAACAGATTCACCCAAGAATCCCGCGTCTTTGATAGATACTATCGTAGATATTTCTTTATAACTTGATTTACTCGTTCAGTTTGACCATCCGCATCTGGATGAAAACTGGTGGATAAATTACTTTGGATGTGGAGAGCTGAACACCAAGCTTTACAGAGTCGTGAAGTAAATTAAGCTTCTCGGTCTGAAGTGATAGATCTAGGAAGGCCATGTAATTTGACAACATGTTGCAGCAAAAGCGAGACTTGTTCAGATGTTGTTGGCAAGCCATGGCAGGGTATAAAATGAGCCATCTTCGATAATCTGTCTACAATCGTCAGAATTGTAGAATTACCCATATCTTTTGGAATATCCGTGATAAAATCCATAGAAATGTCCTCCAATAAGTGATGAGGAGTAGGTAGAGGCAATAGATATCCGGCTTTTTTAGTATGGTCAGATTTGGCTTGAACACATACCTCACAGTTTTTTACATAGGTAATTGTGGCTTTTTTTCCATTGTGGCCACCAGAAGTTACGTTGAACAAGTTCTACAGTTTTGATTTGACCAGGATGACCAGCTATTGGATTATCGTGACTCCATCGTAATACTTGTTGGCGTAATCGTGTGGTAGATAAATATAGTTTTTAGTTTTGAAAGGGTAGATTGTCTTTAATTGTTCGCCCAGGTTCTTGTTTTACCCAAAAGAGTAATTCTTTTAACAGCATTTGTTTTTGTACTTCTTCCTGAAATGAAGGGTCTTAGTTGCTCCTATGATGTGACTGGGATAAATCATAGGCACTGACTGTCGTGGTTTTGGCTTAGTAAGTTTGTCATCATTCAAACGAGACAGTGTGTCAGTTTTAGTATTCGTACTCCCAGGACGAAAGGTGATTAAGAAATTGAATTCCGCAAAAAAAAGAGTCCAACGCAATTGTCTTGAGGTCAAAGCCTTAGCACATCGTAGGAATTGTAAATTCCGATGATCTGTAAACACAGTAATCGAAAATGTGGCCCCCAGGAGATGGTGACGCCATTCTTTAAAGGCCGATCGAATAGCCAATAGTTCCTTTTCTGCTACAGAATAGTTTATTTCTGCAAGGAATTTTTTTTTTAGATAAATTTGCCACAGGGTGAAGTTTGTGGGAATTATGGTTATGTTATGAAAGAATGGCCCCAATAGCTGTTTCAGAAGCATCCACTTCTACAATAAAAGGTTGACCTGGATCAGGATGTTGTAAAACTGGGGCGGTTTTAAAAGCTTTTTTAAGTTGTTCAAAAGCCAATTGAGCTTCCGAGGTCCAGTTAAAAGCCACTTTCTTTTGAAGCAATTTGGTTAAAGGACTAGCCAAGGTGGATAAATGATTAATAAAACGACGATAAAAATTAGCAAACCCTAAGAATCGCTGAATACCCTTCACACATGTAGGAGAAGGCCATTCCTTAATGGCTTGAATCTTCCAATCTGCCACAGTAATGCCTTTTGGAGTTAAAATAAAACCCAAGAATTCTACCTTGGTCATATGAAATTCACACTTGGATAATTTGCAAAACAAACCATTATTTTGCAATGTTTGCAAAATTGTTTTGACATGATTTTGGTGTTCAGAATGTGAAGAGGAATATATCAATATATCATCAATATATACGATGACAAAAACGGTCCAAAAAATCTTTTAAAACATCTTTTTTTTTAAATTGGAAAGCCGCTGGGGCATCACAAAGCAAAAACGGCATTACTCAAAAAGGCCATAACGAGTACGAAAGGCAGTTTTCCACTCAACCCCAGCTCTTATACGCACCAGGTGGTAAGCTCCTCTTAGGTCAAGTTTGGTATAGATAGTTGCTGCATGTACTTGGTCAAGGAGTACCGATATTAAGGGTAAGAGATAACGATTCTTTACTGTGATGTTATTCATTGCGCGATAATCTATGCATGTACGCAACTCACCATTACTGAGGCTGCTGGGGACTTGAATGGTCGGATAAACCCATTCTGAAGATACTTATCCAAGTATTCTCGCAGATGACTGTTTTCTTGTTCAGTCAAAGCATATATACGACTCCACGGAACTTTGGTTCCTGGTATTAAATCAAAGTCGCAATTGTAAGTGCGATGAGGAGGTAGAATCTCTGCTTGGCTTTCGCTAAACACATCACGAAAGGTTTCATGTTCCAAAGGATGATTGGTATTCTGTTGCGCAGCTGTGGCTATTTTTTGTTCTAGTAGTGATAGGTCATTTCTTTCAGACAAACATTTTGACCCAGACATTTGCGAGGATGGTTGTTTCTTTAAGCATTCACTTTTACATCAATCCGAGGTAAAGTCTATTGTTCTTTTTGCCCAATCAATTGCCGGGTTGTGAAGGGTCAACCATAGCATACCTAAGATTATTCCAAATTGAGGTGCATCAATAAGATCAAAGCTAATACATTCCTTATGTTGAAGATCTTGCAACAGACAAGTCATATTAATAAAGACTGTGGATCGTGTGATGGGACCAGATGTCAATAGTGTTCCATCAACTGCCCGTACATTCTCAGGTCGAGCTTTAACGATTGTGGGAATAGTTAGTTTATGACATAAGGTGGAATCAGTAAAATTGCCAGATGCTCCGGAATCTACCATTACAGTGAGAGTTTCGTGGATGGTTTCCACCTCAAATAGAGCATTCAGAGATAAATGAGGTACTGCGATCTGTACAGTATTGGCCAAGGATTGTTCAGGAGTTTGAATTGAATGCCTCAAGAAATACTCCTGTCTTTTTCCCGAGCTACCTAGTTTCCCTGACTTTTTTCGGGTTCTTTGCCTGAAAACGTACCTCCAAGTCCTTTTGGTTTATTTGGACATTCCCGCACAAAATGCCCTTTTTTCCCACAATATAAACACTGTCCTGCCTTACCACATTGCCCTTTCTCTTCTTGCGACAGAGGTTTTCTAACCCTTCCCTATGTCCATTGGTTCAACAGTATCTTGATTTACAGAAACACTTCTTCCTTTTGTTCTAGAAAAGACTCAGAACTCAGGTCTTCTTTTCTCACCTTTTCGGTCTGCCGTTCTATGATCTAACCGTAGTGTTAGAGCAATTAAATCTTCACAGGTTGTAAGTTGAGGATCGATAGGAGCTAATAAGTCTTTCAAATCATCTCGGAAACCCTGGTAGAACGGGGCAGCCTTTTTGTCCTCTGGCCAGTGTGTTTCGGCTGTAAGCCGATTAAACTGGGTTAAATAATACACCAAATCGGTGTTGCCTTGACTCAATTCTAATAATTCACGAACCGCTGATCCAGTAATGGTTCATCTATCGAAGACTTTTTCAAATTCTCTTTTAAAAGCTCGCCAATGGGGGGGCGTGGCCAAGATGGCGGAGTGAGCAGACGTGCTCTGTCGGAGCTCCCGCCGCCGGCCGCTAACTTTAGCATTATTTCCAGCAAACGCCCTGAACCGAGCACTTCCCCGGCGGGCCTGAGGCCGGCATTGCGGCGGGGGGGTGCAGGACGGTTGTACTGCCGGTTCCCGGCCTGGAACCCCGGCTGGACCCGGCCCGGAGACTTGGCGGCGCTGAGGGCCTGAGGAGAACGTGGCAGGACAACGAGGCCGCGGGAGGCGGGGCTTACACGCCGCTTCGAGCGTGCCTGTGCCCGGCGCCTGCTGCGACAGCGAGCCCGGCCCGCGCTGTTGAGCGTGAGGCCCCTGTGATCACCTGTCGGGGGCTTCTGCGGGCTCGCCACACCGACCTGCTGCTCGACGGAGCACCCTGCTGGTGGGGGACAACAGCGGAACCGGCCTGGGGGTCGGGGGAAGGAGCCCGGAACACGGAGGTGAGGAGCCGCGGTAGACGGGGCCCCCCCCACCCCCCCCCCCGGCCCAGCGGACCTCCCTTTGACGAGGGGCCACCGGGAGACAGAGGAATCCGGCTGGCGCCCCCACGAGCGAGTCCATTAGCGGCGAGGCGAGGCGAGGCGGCAGTCTGGGGCGGCCGAGACCGCGACCCGCCTGCGCTGGGCCTGTCAGCGTGGCCCCCCGCCGCCGCCGGTCCCCGCCTGCAGCCGTGCCCCACTCCTTGGCTGGACCTGCATGCCTCGGCACTCGACGGGGGAGGTGGTAGCCTGTCGGCCCGAGGGGCGCCGAGAAGATCCGCGGGGGCCCCCGCACGTGGTGGGACGACCCGAGAACTCTTGCTTTGCCCATCCCGGCGGTGCTGACGCTGGGGACACCAACACCGACAGCCGCGCAGAGGCGAGCGGGCCCCCTTGCTGTGAAGAAGCCTCTGCAGACCTGCTGCACTCTCACCCTCTGGGCTGTGCAACGCGGTAGGCCGCGGACGCCATTTTGGGCGGCTTCCCGCCCGGCCTAGCCCGCGCTTCCTCCCTCGCCGTTGGACCCGGCGTCCCTGCACCCATCACGCGGCCCCCGCCGTGGCCCGCTGCGGCTTAGGGGGACTGCAACACTACATTGCTTATCCGGGGGGGCAGAAGACTAGGAGGAACGCGGAGGCGCCACCCACGTAGCACTGGTTGTCCCGAGCCCGGAGCGGCGCCCACGAGGCCTAGGGCTCGACCTACAGCCGGCAGAAGGAGACACAAGCGGACGCGGCTGGGGGCCCTGGGGCGGCATGTCTGGCGGGAGGACCAAAAAGGACCGTACCATTAAGGATCTCTTCACCCCCCCCACCATGGGGAAGCGGAATGGCCCCACGGGGTCCAATCCCCGGGGAGACACAGACAAGAAAACGGTGGCCTCATTGCCCCCTGGGGGAGAAGACCCCGAGGCTCCAGTCACGCGGTCCTTTCTGGAGTCCCTGTTCACTGGCCTGAGGGAAGACATCCACGCCCTAAAGAAGGAGCTCCAGGACGAGATCAAAGAGGTCCGCCGCGACACCGATGCCATAGGGGAAAGAGTGGCAGACCTGGAAACGAAGAGCGACACACGGGACGCCGAAATAGAGGCCCTACGACAGGAGCTGGCCTGCATCCATGACCAACAGGTGGATCTCCAGACACACGCCGAGGACCTGGAGAACCGCTCTCGGCGGCATAACATCAGGATCCGAGGAGTGAAACTGTCCCCGGACACGGAGGACCTCTTTCGGTTTACGCAGGGCCTCTTCAACCACATCTTGGGCCGACAGGCGGACGCCCCCCTGCGACTGGACAGGGCCCACCGGACGGGTCCGCCGAGGGCCGACACAGCGCACCCGCCGGACATCCTGGTGTGCGTGCAGGACTTCAGGACAAAGGAGGAGATCCTAAGCAAGGCACGCCACATGGAGAGAATCACCTTCGGCGACCATTCCCCGACGTTATACCAGGACCTGGCGGCGCTTACCCTGGAGAAACGGCGCACCTTTCGGACGGTGACGGCGGAACTGAGACAGCGCAATATTTCCTACAGCTGGGGTCATCCCTTCCGCCTGGTGTTTCGGCTCGGCAATGTCCTCCATCAGCCGCGTACCCTCAGGGACGCCTGCCGCGTGCTGGGCGTGGATGAGCCGGTGGTCGACGACGGGTCACCGGGAGAAAAGGCTTCTAACGAGGCTGCCCCTGGTCGTTGGCAGCAGCAACGGCGCAGACGCAGGCCGAGACGCCCCGCAGCCACTGAGATAGAGGAGGGGCAGAGGGCTGCGGTAGAGACAGTGGCGCAGGGCCTGGTGCAAGCGAACAATGGCTGACTGCTGGGAGAGCGACGCACTAGTTCCACAAACCATGGTTGGGTCGGGCTAATCTAGTCCGGCGGCGGGGGCGCGAGCAGAGCGCTCCTTGGCCTTCCCTGATGGTGACTCTGACTCTTCGCCTGCGGCGGAGTGCTACAGGTGGGCCTACCTGCTTGCGACGTCGCCACTGCTCCCATTCTACGGACTTACTTTACCACGGGTCCAGCGGCCACGTGCCTGGACCTGGGACAATGTTGGACCATATTTCTTTGCCAGTTGGGGAGAAGGGTTGGGTGGTGATACGGGTAAGGGGGGTTGGGCGGGAAGAGTTTGGACCGAGGGGGGAGGGGATCCGGGCGGGGAAGTTGCTCCGGTTGAGCAGGGACGGGGGGGGCAGTCGGGGTTGGGGGGGAGTTGGGGGGAGAGGGGGAGGGGCGGGGGGGCTCTCCTTGTCCAGGGGGTTCTGATGCCGCAGGAGGAGCCGACTGGGCTCCCAGCACGGTGTCTTCAGTGACCCGTTGGCCCACAGCCGCGGCCTCCGGGTGGGTTTGGCGTCTTTCTTATTATCCCAGACATGTCACGACACCTCACAGTGCTCACGCTTAATGTGCGGGGTCTCAACAGTCCGAACAAACGCAGGGCGATACTATCCTGTCTCGAGCGCTCCAAGGCGGATATCTGCCTTCTCCAAGAAACACACCTTGTGCGCAGCGACCAGCATAGACTCAAATCGCGCGCTTTCCCATGGCAGTTCTTCTCCTCCTCCCTGAAGAAGGCAGCAGGGGTGGCGATCCTGGTGGCCAAATCATTTGAGGGAAGGGTCCTCCAGAAAGAGGCCGAAATTAAAGGGCGGCTTCTACTCTATAGCTTCCAAATTGCAGGCCATACCCTGCTGGTAGGCTCTGTCTACGGTCCGAATGAGGGGCAGGAAAGGTTCTTACATACAGCTCTAGAGACCGCTACATCCACTACACACACTCACTTGCTGCTGGGTGGGGACCTCAACATCGTATTTCATAACACGGCGGACCGCTCAGGCCAGAGATCCGGGCAGGTGGGGGCGCTCACAGCGGCTGGACATGCCCACTTAGCAGATTTGGGCCTCACCGATTTATGGTGACACACACACCCCCTGACCAATGCCTATACGTATTACTCGGCGGCACACAAGACATATGCGAGACTGGATTATTTTCTGGGCTCCTCTCAACTGGCGTTACAGGTCGAGGGAGTGGAGATACTGCCGGCCGCACTATCGGATCACTCCCCAGTGGTGGCGACGCTTCGTGTGGGGGCCATGCCGGCTCCACAACGACACTGGAGGCTGCGAGATGGTCTCTTGCAGCTGCCTGACACCCAGACCCGACTCACAGCCGCGATTGGCCACTTTTTGGAACACAACTCCAATGATGACACCACGAAGGCCACCCAGTGGGCGGCTCTCAAAGCGGTCCTACGCGGGGAACTCATCTCCATAGCCACGGCCAACAACAAGGAAAGGGCGCTGAAGCGTGCCGAGCTTACCCAACGGGTGGCAGAACTGGAACAGATGCACCAGCGCACAGGGGCGGCCAGGGCATGGCGACAATTGTGCGCCGAACGGAAAATGCTGGCGGCGTTGGATCAGGACGTGGCGGAATACGCTGCTATGCGCCTCAAACACGTCTACTATACCGGAGGCGACCGTTGCGGGAGGCTTCTGGCGAGCAGGCTACGGGCACAAACCCAGAGGCAACAAGTGCGCTCTCTCCTGTCGGCCAATGGCGACCAGATTACGGAGGACGCGGCGATTGCGGCGGCCTTCGGCAATTTTTATGCCGCGCTCTACGACGCGGACCACCTGGACCCCAATGCCGGTCCGGCCTACTTGCAGGGCGCGGAGCTCCCCACCCTCACCCAAGCCCAAGCGGACTTTCTGGAGCGGCCCATAGGCCTGGAAGAGGTCATCTCGGCTATTGCCCGCCTCAAAACTGGGAAATCCCCGGGACCTGACGGCTATACCGCGGCATTTTACAAGACCTTCTGCCAGCAGCTTGCCCCCCTTTTGCGCGACCTGTTTAACACATTTGACACGCCTGGTGCCATACACCCGGACCTGCTGGAGGCTTCTATCTCTGTTATTCCCAAACCGGGCCGTGACCCGGCGGCCTGCGGTTCATACAGGCCCATCTCGCTGCTGAACGTAGACTTGAAGCTCTACACTGGCATACTAGCGAGCTGCATTGCACCATATATGCAGCAGCTGATAGACCCCGACCAGGCGGGCTTTATCCCCCAACGGCAGACCAGCGACAACACCCGGCGGGTGCTGCACCTCATTGAGGCCGGGTCGCGCACTAAACCTGGCTGCATGCTCCTCACCATCGATGCGGAGAAAGCATTCGACAGGGTGCATTGGCCATATCTCGATCAGGCCCTCCGCCACTTCGGATTCGGGGAGAAACTCCGCCATCGCATCTTTAACTGCTATCGCCGGCCCAACGCCGCGGTGAGGGTGAACGGTCATACCTCCCCGAGGTTCGACATTGGCAGAGGCACGCGCCAGGGCTACCCTCTGTCGCCGCTCCTATTCGCACTGTATATGGAGCCGATGGCTCAGAGAGTGCGGCAGCATGCTCTCATTTCTGGTATCAAATTTGGTGCCGACACACATAAGATCAGCCTGTACGCTGACGACGTCTTGCTGTCCCTTACCGACCCGATGCAATCCCTGCGTGCTCTCTTTGTGGAGCTCCACACCTTTGCCCTGGCCTCGGGTTTTAAAATCAATGAAGCCAAATCTGAAGCCCTGAACATCTCCCTAAGCCCAGACGTGGTGGCCGAGATTAAATCGGAATTCAAGATGCAATGGTCGGACGCAACCGTCCCGTACCTGGGCGTTCGCCTGGCTCCTACTGTCAGGGGTACTGCGCGAGTCAATTACGAGGCCCTCACACTCAAACTCCGGGAGCAGCTCCGGCGTTGGAAGCCGCTTACATTGTCATGGCTAGGCAGAATTGCCGCAGTCAAAATGACACTGCTACCGCAGATCCTGTATCTGTTTCAGACGCTCCCCTTGAACCCCCCGCAGGGTTGGCTTCAGCAAACCCAATCGGACCGGTCACGGTTCATTTGGAACGGCCGGCGACCTAGGTTTAAGCACGCCCTCGCCACTCTGCCCCCGGCGAACGGGGGGGTCGGCGTGCCCGACCTCACCCTGTACTTCCAGGCAGCTCAGCTGCGCACCTTCGTGGAATGGTTTCAGTTGGAGTCCGGCAAACACTGGCTCTTCCAGGACCAGGCAGTGGCCGGCCGTACCCTCCAGGGCGTGCCTTTCCTACCACGCCGACACCGACCCCCTAACCTATACGCCTCTGAAATCACAAGCACCGCCCTGCGAGTGTGGGACAGAGTGGCCGTGGCCAAGGGTCTGACCACCTTCCCCTCACCTATGACCCCCATCTTTGAGAATCCAGACTTCTCGCCGGGCTTGGACGCCGGAGCGTTCACGACGTGGCGGACGACGCCCTGTAGAGCGGTGGGACACATGTTCGACGTCAAGGGGGTCCTCCCGTTCCAGCAGGTCAAGGCGGATTACGGCGTGGCCGAATCAGAACGCTTGCAATACCTGCAGGTGTGCCACTGGGTGCTCCACCCCTCGATCCAGCCCGGGGCCCAACGGCACCTCACGCCCTACGAATGGTGGCTGCTGACGCGCACCTCGGACAAGAAATTGATTTCGGACCTTTATCAGCAGCTACTTCTCACTCAGGCGCACACGTACAACGCGGGCCAAGTCCGGTGGGAAAGGGACCTGGGGAGGCAGCTCACTAGGAAAGAATGGGAGGGGGTGTACCACTGGGCCAGACACTCAGCGCACCACACCGGGCTCACCGAGACGATGACTAAGGTAGCCACATACTGGTACCACACCCCTGAGAGATTACACCAATGGGATGCCCGAATAAGCGACAGATGCTGGAGGGGGTGTGGGGAACTAGGGACACTGGAACACCTGCTATGGAGCTGTGAGGCGCTGCGCCCCTATTGGGACCCTATCCTGGACCTTATAGATGCTCATCTAGACACACAACTGCCGCGCTTCCCTGCATACATTATTCTAGGCCTCCCAAACGCCCTCATGTACCCTCTGAAGTCCTGGAGAGGACGTTTGATCGCGCTTGCGCTTGGGGCTTCGGTCCAAAACATTGTGGCCCACTGGAGAACAGTTCAGGCTCCGCAGCAATTGGGGTGGCTTCACCGGCTCTGGGCGATCCTGGGAATGGAGAAACTATCACTGGCGGCAGCTGGGAGGGGGGCGGACTTTGCGGAACTCTGGCGGCCATTCCTCGCCCTGCTCACCGGGGAGTTTCGAGAGGTGAGCTGCCCACGCTACCTGCATCTGCTACGCCTGGCAGAAACACCTCTCCCAGACCCCAAGACACACGCCCGTAAGCGCACGGGCCCTGCACGCGCAGCACCACTTGACTGTTAATAGTAGACCACAACCGATAGATTAATCCCGGAAATGGACAAGGAGAGGGGAAGGTTGGGGTGGGAAGGGTAAGGGGGTAGTTTACAGTTCTTTGTTTCTCAAATTGCACTAGTACTGATCAGCTTGCACCGTTGTAGCACCTCTTATGACGCGGCCGGCCCAGTTGGGTTGTAGGCGGCTTGCTGTGTTAACAGATGATGTACCCGCTGGCCTCGTGATGGGTGTCAGAGGGGTTGCTGACTTAGGCCTCCCTGGAGTGGTGACGGCCCCTACAGATGTCTCGGAGGTGCATTTCTTTGCCTATGCTCAATAAAAGATTTAATACATAAAAGCTCGCCAATCATATAACAGAGGATCATCGCCATTTACCAAAGGGACTGCCCACATTGCTGCATCACCGCTTAAATAGGAAATTAAGAAGGCTATACAAGACTGGGAATTAGTAGAGGCAGCTGGTCTAACGATAAAATGTAATTGAACCTGTGTCAAAAAGGTCTGAAATTTGTTGGATTCTCTGGCATATCTTTCCGGAGACGCTAGAGGCACTGCTTGAGGGACAGTTACCGAGACTGTTGGCGTGGAGGGTGAGCTAACTGTAGGTTGCGTTGGTGAAGGCAGAGTATGGTCTGAGAACCGTTGAAATTGCAATTGGGCGAAATGATTGGCCAAGGCTGCTGTTTCTGATCTGGATGCTGCAATTTCCTTTTGCATTTCACCTAACATTTTACAAATGTTGTCTAATGATGCCATCTTGGCGGTACTGCTCAGGAGGAACGACAATCCGTGGGTGGATTATTCTGTCAAGATTCGAGTTCCTCAGGAGCAGTACCCTCAAATGGCCCACCTTCTGGCAGCCCCGACTCTGAGTCTTACGGCCCGATGTAGGTACATCTAATTTACCACTTCTAAAATACTGAATCATACCGATTCGGTATTTAAGAAGTGGTGAATTAGAGGGGGGGAAATGTAGGTAATTCTGATTCTGTAAATACCGAATCTGTAAGATTCGGTATTTACCGATTCTGTAAATACCGAATCGGTATCCCCCATTGATTCCGATGGGCCTTGAAGCCCATAGGAATCAATGTGGAATACCGAATCGGTATTTACCGATTCGGTAATTACCTATTCTTGCAAGGGTGCAGGGGGTGTCACTTTGACACCCTCTAGCACCCCAATTACGGGCTTGTGTGCCATGTGGCACACATACATGCCCTAAGGGCATGTCTGTGTGTCACATGGCACAGGTGTGCATGCACAGATGTGCATGCACACCTGGATTCCGTATTTTACCACCCAATAGGATTGGGTGGTAAAATACCGGCTCTTGAAGGCCTGTGGCACTCTTCAGAGTGCCACCTACATCTCTATTTACCGATTCTGTACATTTACCGATTCGGTATTTTACCGAATCGGTAAAAGTACATAATCGGTAAAATTACTGAATCTGTACTTATGTAGCCCCCTACATAAGAAAACCGTAATACTGGTCGGAAACGGACGAATTCGGTGTTTCTGACCGGTATTAGGGCACCTACATCAGGCCCTCAGTATTTCCAGAGTATCAGGATGGCCAGATGAGGGAGGGAAAGGGAGGGTACTGCGGGGAGGGAGATCTGCAACGACACACCAAGATACCATAAATACCCAATCTAGTCTAAAAAACACTCTAATGATTACTTGGCAAAACTAGCCGTGATGGTTCATGAATGCATTTACCTGTAAAAGAAAAGAAGCAGTTGTGGTTTCAAAGTCTTATCTTCTTCTATGTATTTCTTGAACTCCAGTTCTACATTTCGCTTAGCATTGCACAACAGAAATAGAATGTCTTGAATTAAAACGAAGTGCTTTGAAATAACTTGTATCTCCTTTGGTTGACTTCACCAGAAGATTAACAACTTGACTTAAATAAAACCTTGGAAAGAGTTTTTCTTGTAGACACAATCTCTAATGCCTTTTAGATCTGTCCTATATACGAATCCTTAAAATTATACCTTGAGAATTATAGTCAAGAGTTATTGATTCTTAAAATAGTATCCAAATATGCTTAAAATAACTTCCAGAATACACTCACTAATTGTGTTCCAAAAAGCATTCACAATTGTGTCCAAATGTACTCACAAATAATGTTCAGATGCACGTATATTAATGTCAAAATGTGCTCACATTGTGCGTTCAGATAAAACGTTGATTACTGGGACCTTTCTAAACCATAAAAGCTCGTCCTGGACCAAAGAATGCAGCAACCTTACCTGCCGTCTTCAAAACGATGTGCCAGAAGATCTGCAGGCCAGGAAACTAAACCGCCAAACCTGCCGAGGATCAAAAGCGCTCCGGGAACTAGAATCCTTAAAACGCGTGTCCTGAATAATCCGCATCGAGAGATGGGTGCGGCTTCTTTTTATACGCACAGAGGCGTCCTACGGAGGCCTGGCTGAACACACTTACCACGTGTGTTTAGACCGTGAATCTCAAAATAAAACGGGTGAACGAACACAATAGGCTACATCATTTATGTACACTCTGATGTAGCATGCAGGTTAATTATGGCTGAAAGAAAAGAAAGGTAATTAGTACAAAATACTTGAATGACGCTACCAGGTAGAGTTTTACAAGGCAGAATACAACCTCACACTCTAGGCACATTAGGCAGTGTATAAAAGAGCTCACACTTATAGTCAAATTAGGCTGCTCACACTTATAGTCAAATTAGGCTGCATATATATAAATCAACATGATCAGGACACCAGGGAATCCATATGCAACAGAGCAGGGTTCCAACACTCTAAGCCCCAGGGATCCCCACCCTCAGGGGATTTTTATATTGTGGGAGGGGGCCGGGTGGCTCTTGGAGCAGTTGAGTTCCCTGGGGAACACCACTCCCCAGGGGAGGCTTCTGCTGTGTCTCGGGGTGCCTACCCCCGGGACACTGCTGTTTGCTATGGCAGGGCGGGAGTCGAGGTTCCCGCTCTGTCATAGTATACTTGAGGGCATTTTAATAAGGGCCATTTTGCCGCATTTTTTTAAAAAAAAGCCAAAAATGTGGTGAAAATGTTATCGCTCCGTTTACTAGGCAACGCTAAGATGCATTAACGCATGTTAGCAGTTGCTTTGCTAACGGCTCGCCTTGCATCTCCAATGAGTTGCAATGTAAGCGTTCCCAGAGGCAAGGTAGGTTTTCCTATGACACTAGAACATGGAAGAGGGGAGTACGACAATAGAGGGGAGTACGACAATAGCGTTGTGTTTACAAGGTGGCCCTTGACTTGGGGAGCGATAGCAAAACTCTTGCTAATTGTGGTTTATGCAGGATCCTAACATGTGCTCTGAAGTAGACATAAGCATGTTTAATATGTGAGGTGGATTGATATGTTAGGTCCACAGTCTTATATTAAGAAGCGTTTCACTTGCGAACATAAATTATCACGATATTGGGGGCATATTTACAAGGACAGCGTTAAAATTATCGTCGCTTTAGTGTCAGGAAAGTGCTGCTAAAGCGGCTATAATGGGCTTAATAATAGGCTCTTGAGAATTCCTGAGAATTCCAATAGAAGCCCAGGTTTACACCAGAACATTTTAACGCTGTCCTTGTAAATATGCCAATTACAGACTCCTAATTTTACAGTAAAAAAATGATCACCTACTACAAATTTTTATTCTTCCTTGGGATCCCAAGTCATAAGCGTATATACAACGTTGGGGACGGTGGGTGGAGCCCAATGTCTCTTTGGTCCCAGCCAGCTCACTGCGTCCTTCGGAAGCCGCCATTATTTTTCCACATGGGGACTTGCTAATATGCAGCTTCCCGTGGAGAAAAGCAATGTGCTTTGAATTTTGAAAGAGAGAGCAGGTTTTCGTGTTCTCTCTTTCAAAATTTAACCCAAGTTTGCTATGGCAGGGCGGGAGCCTCGGCTCCCACCCTCCCATAGCAAAAAGCAGTGTAAAAAAAATCTTCTGGTAAGATAACAAAGGATTTTGAAGTCCATTATCGGCGTTTTAGCGGCAGTTTGCGGTCTCTAAAGCGGCGATAATTTTAACGCCGTCCTTGTAAATACGCCCCTAAGTTTTGGAATGTCGACAATCCTGTCTCCCATTTAAATAGCCACAAAGTATTTAGTGAAGTTCACACTGTGAAAAAATAAGCAGCAGTGTCTCATTGGGATCGATAAAGTACATGGGGTTTTGTAACGCCAGTGGCTATTGCTCTCGCCCTCTTTTGAGGTAATTCAAAGAGAGTTTTGCTCCTAATGTACACAGTGTTCTGTGGTCTCAGTTTGCTTTCCCCTCTGTCATGTAGAGGATCCTGGGTAAATATAACGGCTTCTGTACAGCCAGCACCTTTGAACCCTACCCCTGAACTGCTTACTGCCTATTACCATAGTAACAGTTCATGGAACACTTAACTGAGCACACAGGTCACAAGTTTAGCACACAATGTTGCTAATCCAAACAGCAAGTGTGCTTGACTTTTCAAAATTTTCCATAGGAACCCTTAATCGCAGGTACAGCCTCTTATTGAAAAGGTAGAAGAGCTGGTAAAGAGTTAGACTGGGTATTACACTTCCAGTTATAAACCTCATTCTTTTCTCAGTAAAACTTTGAGCCCCGTCAGTTATTCTTTTGCAAATAAAGGGGTATCATTTGAATGACTTCTTTGTAAATATGCCCCTAAGTACTGGGTTAATGTCACATGTGAATTGGGCGCGGAACGGTACAGAGACGTTTTGTAGTCTAGGAGACGGCCACCTTCCCGAAAACTATTTACAAATTGTAAGAGGTGTTAGAGGCAACTTAAGTCCAGAATTGTCATACTCAGGATCTTTGTTTTACTATGCAGGGTGTGCCTTGGCAGTCTTTGTAGCCTCGATGGTGCTAGGCAGTTCCTTATTTGTTTTGTAATCTCACGGGCAGTATTTACGGTGTTTAAAGTTATACACTCATAGAACTCTTGTAGTTGTATAATTATTCTGGATTTATGTTCCTAAGTGTTAGTTACATTATTTTATGTTTGTCCACTGTAATGTTAAATAGTATGGAGTTTAAATTCTTCTCTAAAGAGATGATTATCACACTAAATAATAGTCAAATGTTGTCCGAAAAAGAAGACGTATACACTCAGTGATTTTTTTTTAATTATCCTTTATTAAAACAGAAATAAATAAATAGAAACTCAACTAATAAACAGTATAATAAACAAAACGTCGGATGGACTCCAGTGGTAGCAGCGTAGGTAACCTGCAAGACAAAAATGCATGTGTGCTATGTGGAAAAGGTAAAAAAAGCTAGTTCGAATTAAAGGATCATAGTGAAAATGGAAGGGAGGGTAGTGGGAGGGAAATGAGAAGGGGAGGGAGAGTTAAAATTAGAGAGGCAGGAGGAAATAGAGCATCTGCTTATTGCACTCAGTCCTTAGTGTTTACTCTCCGTTAGCCATTTGTCTATGACCAGGGTTCTGCGATATAGAGTGTGGTTTAAAAAGTCTTTAAAATTAAGTATATTAACCCAGATATTTTGGGCCATATTATGAAGGAAGGGCGATAATATTATCGCAGTTTTAGCAGCATCAAACCGCCGCTAAAGCGACAATAAGAGGTTAATAATATGGTGATGTGAATTTTCTTAGAAGCTCAGGTTTTGGTGTGAACCTGGAATTCTATGGGAATTTACAAGGGCATATTATCAATCCTTTATAGTCGCTTTAGAGGCAGTTTCCTGCCGCTAAAGTGGTGATAATGTTATCCCCGTTCTTTGATAATATAGTTGTACATTACTACTTTTCTGTGAAATCGCTTGTATGCGCCTGTGCACCCAGAGTGTTGCATCCCAGTCCCTACCCCGCAATGTGTTCAATTGTAGGTCTTGCACACTGAGGCTTCACAGCTCACCTGCCACCCCTGTATAGAAGAGTAGGTCTCCACAATGGAACGGTGTCTTGATACTGCAATGGTAGCTGTTAGACTGCTCAGGGCATCATTGCAGGTGAGAGTTCCCGCTCAGCCCCTTACAGCCAATCAATTTCTGTAAAGAGAGAAAAAATGTAATGCTGGAAACGTTTGGAGGTAAATGAATGTTTATTTTAAGCTTGAAAGAAAGTAGGAGTTGAGTGCATCCTTCGTTTTTGAAATACGATCAACCATTAGAGGTAATTGTGGTTCAAAGAGGAGTTGGAGTGCACGAGAAAACACAAGGTTAAATAATAATATATTATGGTAATGTTTATATATATATGAATAGAGCGTATGCTAGAAGCCTAATGTTTGCGTGTAATGCAGTGGCGGGAGCCTGTGTGCATGTACACTCAGTAAGGAGCTAACTACAGTGTCCTAAAAGCCAACACCACGTGTCTGTAGAGCAACGCTTGTTGGTGGCTGAGGTCTATAGTACGGTCCAGTAAGTCCTTAAAATTAGATCGATGTAATTGAATGAGGTGAGAGATTGCATGATTACAGACGGCAACATCGCTTTTTTTCACATAGACACTCAGGGTAGTGTCCTCCACCCCTGTTGCAGAATCACCCTCAACAGGAGTCTGTAGGGCAGCACTGCCCATAGGGTTAGGCCTATCTTAAGGTACAGATGATATTTAAAATGAGACAGAGGTGTAACTGAATTAGGTGAAAGATTACAAATTAACATAACACGTGGCAGTATTTTTTATTTGCATGTGTGCCGTCTGCCTAATGCATCCCACCCCTCTCGCAGGCTTGCGCTGATTCAGAGATGAGAGTGAATGAGGTGAGAGATCACATCATTATGCAGGACAATATAGTTTGTTTGCACCGCATTTAATTGGAGGCCTTGTGCACCTCGGCCGCTCTGCTTACCTGTTGCAAACACTACTATTAGCAGAGTTCCCAACTTGAATTCTGCTTTGGATCTATACTGCGGACATCGTTGAATTTAGCCTTGATTTATTAATCTGCACTGTGGACAGCAGTGCTCATAACTTGAAAAGAGAAAGAGAAACTGTGTGAGAGAGAGGAAGAGAGAGAGAGAAAGAGTGAAGAGAGGAAGGGAGAGAAAGAAAGAATGAGAGAGAGAGAGGAAGAGAGAAAGAAAGACACTGAAAGTGTGAGAGAGAGAAAGGAAGAGATGGAGCAGGATAGGGAATGTTGACACTGGAGAAATTCTTTGCAGCTCACCTTTTTGCCACCGGTGTGTGTCCAATTACGTGCTGGGTTATAGTGTACCCTCAACTGTAGTGATCTGAAAGACAGTATACAATTAGTAATTGCAGAGTATATACTACTGCACATGTATTTTTCTGTGTTACGCCTATGCACACCCAGCCTGCTGTATTCCATCAACTCGCACTGCAAGGAGGTGTCTGTGTGCTCTTTTCTTCCTAGAGTACTGTACCCCATGCACTACCACTGCACAGTGGTGACTTGTCATTGCAGGACACACAGACTGCTGCACCTCATCCACTCCCAGTGCCTGGAGGTGAGTGCCCGTTCCTGCACACCCAGACTGCTGTACCCTATCCACTCCCGCTTCCCGGAGGTTATTGTCCATTCCTACGCACCTAGGTTGCTGCACAGTATGCACTCTCACCGCCCACAGGTGACTTCTCGCTGCTGCAGAAAGAAGCTTCTTTTCCCACCTTGTGCCACCGGGGTGTTTCAAAGAGGGTCCACCAAGTGCCGAAGCAACCTTCTCAGGCGTTGTTAGAATGGCCAAGCATCATTGCAGATTACTCAGACATTGAGTTTTGGTGGTGTTGGGGGTTGGTAGTGAGGGATGCCAATTCGTGAAGCACAACTTGTTAGATAAAAAGGAATATAAGATTGTGTGTCATTTGTTCATCAAAGGAGAGAGGAGGATAGAGAGTGAGAGAGTGACACTGAAAAAAATATTCGCAGCTCACCTTTCTGTCACCAGTGTGTTTCCCACCACGTGCCGGGACATAGTGCACACTGAAGCTCCACATCTAAAAGATAGTAGAAAAAGATGTTATGATTGGTAATTGCTACTATCCTAATGTGGAGTAGAATAACATCGCCCTCTCACACACCTCCACTTCCCTATTAAAAATACAACCATCTGTACGGTTCTAACTTGTTTAATGGGCTTCGATTTATCAAAATTAGTAGAGTAGTAATGTTTTTCATCTGGTTATAGAAAACAAGTGGTCCGCAGCCATACCCGTGGTTTCAATTATCACGCCCGTGTCTGTGCACGATAATTGAAACCCCCTGTCCTATTGGAGTCTATTACACGCAGCAAGCGCGTAATAGACAGCAATAGGCCATGGGGGAAGCAATGTGCCCACCTCTGGCCAATAGCGTGTAGTCTTTTAGAATAAGTCGCACGCAAAGGCAATGGGGTAGCACAGAAGGAAACAGACATGCACAAGCGTTTGCGATTCGTAGGTTAGGTTCATATCCCTGTTTTTTCACTTCCAAAATGTCTCGCCTCCGTGAGCAGGGCTGTGCCCTACAACGACGGCACGAGCTGTATTGCGCACATCAACGGAGGCGCGAGTCCTAAACTAATTGAGAAAGGAAATGTTGTCAAAATAAGATGGTAGATTTAGGGGTACATAGTATAAAATATTAAATACTCATCTACTTGCTACACATGTGGGAGCGACAGACATTTCAATCAATCAATCAATCAATCAATCAAAGCATTTATATAGTGCACTACTCACCCAGAGGGTCTCAAGGCGCTGGGGGAGGGGGGTCCGCTACTGCTCGAACAGCCAGGTCTTGAGTTGCTTCCTGAAGGCGAGGTGGTCCTGGGTCAGGCGGAGGTGGGTTGGGAGGGAGTTCCATGTTTTGGCGGCGAGGTAGGAGAAGGACCGTCCCCCTGTGGTGGCTCTTCGGATGCGGGGGACGGCCGCGAGGGCGTGGCCGATCGATCGAAGCTGGCGTTTGGGAGCGTAGAAGTTGAGGCGGCTGTTGAGGTATCCTGGGCCTTGGTTGTCTAGGGCGTTGTGTGCGTGGGTGAGGAGTCGGAAGGTGATTCTCTTGTTGACCGGGAGCCAGTGCAGGTCTCTCAGGTGTCCGGAGATATGGCTGCGATGGGGGATGTCCAGGATGAGTTGTGCTGAGGCGTTATGTATCCGCTGGAGTCTCTTCTGGAGTTTGGCGGTGGTTCCGGCGTAGAGGGAGTTGCCGTAGTCCAGACGGCTGGTGACGAGGGCCTGGGTGACCGTCTTCCTGGTCTCGGTGGGGATCCACCAGAAGATCTTACGTAGCATGCGCAGGATGTTGAAGCACGACGAGGAGACGGCGTTGACTTGTCTGGTCATGGAGAGGGAGGAGTCCAGGATGAAGCCCAGGTTGCGTGCGTGGTCTGTTGGTTTGGGTGCGCTGCCTAGGGCAGGGGGCCACCAGGAGTCCTCCCAGGTAGAGGGTGAGGATCCCAGGATGAGGGCTTCCGTCTTCTTGGAGTTCAATTTCAGGCGGCTGTACTTCATCCATTCGGATACCTCTTTCATCCCTTCGTGAAGGTTGGCTCTGGCGGTGGCGGGGTCGTTGGTGAGGGAGAGAATCAGCTGGGTGTTGTTGGCGTAGGAGATGATGTTGAGGTTGTGCTGGCGTGCGATGTCTGTGAGGGGGCTCATGTAGACGTTGAAAAGGGTTGGACTGAGCGAGGAGCCTTGAGGAACGCCGCAGATGACTTCGGTGGCTTCAGATCTCAACGGGGGGAGGCGGACTCTCTGTGTCCTTCCGGCGAGGAAGGAGATGATCCACTCCAGTGCCTTCTCCTGGATTCCGACGTTGCTGAGTCGCTGCACTAGTGTACGGTGGCAGACAGTGTCGAAGGCCGCAGAGAGGTCTAGGAGGATGAGGGCTGCCAGACTGCGAGAGGTCGAGGGATCTGTTTGTCTCGAGGAAGGCGGCCAGCTGCTTGTTGACCTTCTTCTCGATGACTTTTGCAGGAAACGGGAGCAGCGAGATGGGGCGGTAGTTCTTGAGGTCGGTGGGGTCGGCTGATGGCTTCTTTAGTAGAGTGCTGAGTTCGGCGTGCTTCCAGCTCTCCGGGAAGGTAGCGGTGTCGAAGGAGGTGTTGATGATGTCCCGCAGGTGTGGTGCGATGACAGCGTTGGCCTTGTTGAAGACGTGGTGAGGGCAGGGGTCGGTAGGAGATCCGGAGTGGATGGAGTTCATCGTGCGGACGGTGTCTTCGGTGCTGATCGGGGTCCAGGCGCGGAGGGTGGTGGTGGGGGGCGGTGGTTCGGTCATGGCGTGCGTCGGTTGAGTGCTGAAGCTGTTGTGTATGTCCGGGATCTTGTTTTGGAAGTAGGATGCGAGGGAGTTGCAGAGGTCTTGCAAAGGGGTGATGTCGTTGTTTCCCGTGTTGAGGTTGGAGAGCTCTTTCACGATGTTGAAGAGTTCCTAGCTGTTGTGTGCGTTGTTGTCCAGTCGTTCCTTGAAAGCGGTTTTCTTGGTGGCGTGGATGAGTTGGTGGTGTTTTTGGGTGGCGAGCTTGAGGGCAGTCATGTTGTCCGGTGTTGGGTCTCTGCGCCATGTTCTCTCGAGGGCTCGGCAGTTCTTCTTGGAGCTCTTGAGTTCGTCGGTGAACCATGGGGCTTTCTTGCTACCGGGTCTACTAGGCGGGGTCTTCAGAGGGGCGAGGTCGTCTGCGCAGTTGCTGATCCACTTCGCGAGGTTGGTGGCCGCCTGGCTTGGGTTCGTTGCGCTGGTGGGAGGGTTCATGCTCAGGGAGGTCGCGAGCTGGTCGGCTGTGATCTTGTTCCAGCTTCTGCGTGCAACCTGTTGCTGGTGGTGGTGGATCATGTTCCTTCTGAAGCTGAAGTAGACGCAGCTGTGGTCCGTCCAGTGGAGTCCGGTGGCGTGGCTGAAGGCGATGTCCTTGCTGGATGAGAAGACAGGGTCGAGTGTGTGTCCGGCGTAGTGGGTGGGGGTGGTGCCAAGCTGCTTGAGTCCCAGGTTTGCGAGGTTGTCCAGCAGGGTGGTGGTGTTGTGGTCGTTGTTGGTCTCCAGGTGGAAGTTGAGGTCCCCGAGGAGGATGTAGTCAGCGGAGAGGAGGGCGTGCAGGCTGATGAAGTCGGCGATGTCTTCGCTGAATTGTGTGCGTGGTCCCGGGGGTCTGTAGATGAGGGTGCCTCTGAGGGTGGTCTTGGGGTTGATGTGGACCTGGAAGTGCAGGTGCTCGGCGGGTGCGAGGGTGTCGTCGGTGTTGGTCGTGATGCGGATGGTGTTCCTGTGGATGATGGCGATGCCTCCTCCGGTCTGGTTGATGCGGTCCCTTTGGATGATCTTGTAGCCGTCTGGGATGGCGATGGCGATGTCGGGCACTAAAGAGGCATTCATCCAGGTTTTCGTGAGGAAGGCGACGTCTGGTGAGGTTGTGTCGAGCAGGTTCCAGAGCTCAATGGCGTGTCTGTGGGCGGAGCGGGTGTTGAGCAGGATGCATTTCAGGTGGCTGCTGCTGTTGCTCGTCTTGGTCTTGGTTGGTGCTGGAGTAGTGCAGGTCCGGATGCAGGTGAACTTGCAGGCGTTGCAGCAGAAGGGTCCGTGGGTGCGTCTCGGGGTGGCTCGGTAGCATCCTGGGATTCGGCCGGCATTGAGTGCGTTGAGGGTGGCGGCGTAGTACGTCCGGTGGGTGGGCTGGAGTCTGCGGGGGCCAGAGGTCCTGGCGCTGGGCGCGGTCCAGGCGCGGACGAGCGCAGACGGGCTTACCTTTGGCGCACCTTCGGCGCTCAGTCGGCGCTCCCGCTGCGCGGTCGCTCTGGGGGCGTCATAAGAAGGGGGACGAGAGGGCGGGTCAGCTGGGCGGCGGGAGTGGCTCAGCCAATGGGCCGGTGGTGGGCGGGGCCTGTGGCGAGCTGCAGCGGGAAACTGGTGAGCGGGCAGCTCTGCTGAGGCTGGGCCGCTCGGGGGGTCAGGTGGGCGTCTGCGGCGGAAAAGGCGGCAAGGCTGGCAGGCAGGAGCAGGAGGCGGCAGGAGGAGCAAGGGGGTGACCCGGCCTGGTGAGAGGCGCAGCGGTCACATTTGACCTACTATAAAATTTTCCTGCTATTGGAAAAAGAAATTCAAATGCAATTAGACAGAGTATGTAGGATTGCGTACGCCTAAATCACTGCGCCGCCTTTTTGTATGCAATCTGCTGCATCCCATCTACCCCCTCCGGTGCGCACCCAGGCCTCACGGCTCACATTTTAGCGGACAGGGCACCTTCTACATCATGCAGTCCCGCTCTACCACCAAGAAGTCTCACATTTGGTGCTGAGTCTTGATATCACTATGGCAAAGGGCACCCATCATCATCGCAGGTTGCTCACCCGCTCAGTCCTTGCTGTACCAGTAACTCGGTGACCAAAGAGACCACGCACGTCTTTTTTATTGGTAGGGTCACGTGTCCTGTGACGCCTGTTCTGGATGGGTAAGGTGTGTGTGTATAACAAGCATGAGGGAGTGTGTGTGCCGTTCTGACAACTAGACCTGTAACTAGCTGATCACTACAATGAAAATCTGGGCCATGTAGCTTTGTTGGGTTTTCATGAAAGCGTAAGCGGAATGGGCTGGCCTGACGTATGCCAGTGCTGCACGAGGCTTTGAACAATGACTCCGGAGGTATGGGCGTGGCTCCGTTGTGAGGTATTTGAGAAATCAACTAATTCGGGTGTCCGTGTTGTAGTTATGCTGTCACGAGGATCTTAAACGCAAATGTGTCACTATGTCTGTGAAGTCCGACAACATGGAAGGTACGGGGTATCACAGACCCTACATTCATCCATAGATTCACACATAACAGGAAGTTGACATGACGCATTTCTGCGAATATGAATGTTTATTGTACATTCAGTGGAGTGTTGTAGCTGTAGCAATACAGGGTTATGAAAGCTTTAGGTTGCAGTTTTTGGCACATGAAGGGCAGCTAATATATATACTTATGTGGTCGTTCGGGTATTCTGTCGAACTTGGTGTTGGAAATCAGTGTTAGAGCCTCGGAGTCGCGTCCACATCCTGGTATTGTACACAAATCACGTAATCTACCCCTGCCTGAAAATGTACTGTAAATACGGTGGTCATGTAAACCGCTGAAATAGTTTTGGGTCGTCTTCGCGCTGTATAAATATGGTACAAAATATAAACTCGAGCAACCACAGACACTTATAAATTTACTGTACACGTTGCTTGCAGTACTCTAATGATCCAGTTTCTACATTGTATTTGTAGAATGAGCGAGAGAAAGTTATATAATCAAAGTTTTTCTTACTGCCAGAGGTAAGGTGGTTGCATATGCTGTTTACATCACAATGTAATGTGGTAGGGCCCCATGGCCAGCATTTTACAAACATAATGACAAACATAATGAATACAAACACACAGATAGATAGTTGAAGAGGGTACGGGCACGTGCGCTCGACTCCATTTTATTACGTTGCTATTGGTAACAAGAGTAATCATCATATCATACACAGTTATTCCAACATTAACGGTTTATGACTTCTGCTGTACAAAGATAGGAGCACTACATGTGAAATAATACACAGAAGATTCTTTCGTAAAGGGTTCATGACTTGTGGTGCTCTGAGGTAGGGGCAGCTTGTGTGGAGCCTGCGATGATGCATGGTCTGGGTAGGCCACACTGGTAGCAATGTCTTTTGCCTGATGAATTTTGCATTAAAAAGGCCATGTGGCGATTATTTATATTGTACTGAGTTAGTGGTACGTCTGATGCTCAGCTTGTGCTCACCCTGCAATGATGCGTGGTCCAAACAGGCTGCACTGGAAGCATTGTTTGTTGCCTACTGGACTGCATTATCTGTAATCACGATTCAAATAAAAGATGAAATATGTATGGAAAACATTGTCAAAATATGTAGGTTTCAGGGACATTATTGTTCAATTTGTGACCTGTGCTGTCTGCAGTGTAGACTGCCATTCAGTGTTCCTTTGAACTTGCAGGATGAATTTGGTTATTGTACTAAACCTATAACTGATATAAAAGAAGTTCCTAAAGGAAGGATACTAAAGGAATATTGTGTAGGTTTGAGGGACGTTATACTTAGTTTGATATTGCACTCTGCAAATAATGAATGAAGAGTCTATTTAATTGTGAGCTCGGATGACCGCAGTGTAGGCAGGAGGCAGCTAAGCATGGGCGAATTTTGCGAATCTGGCGTTCGCAAATTTGCATATTTGCGAACTCGCAATCTGCAAAATCCGCGAGTTCTCGCAAATTTGCGGATTTTTTTTTTTTGTGTTCGCAAGGGTTTCTGCCAGTTTGCGAGGGTTTTGTACCAGTTCACAATTGCGAACTTGCTTGTCGGCTCGCAACGGTCGTGACTTTGTTGTTTCTACGTCTGGTTCATCATCACAGGTTCACAACACCCTCTGTTTCACCAATGCCACCCTCTGATTCACCCATGCCACCCTCTGGTACATCACTGCCACCCTCTGATTCATCACTGTAGATTATGGGGGGGAAAAGCAAGCACACCTTCAACTGACATGAATTAATTTGGGGTTGATTAATGTGTCACTGAATTTAAACTTCCTGTCTGGCACCTGCTTCCTTATCTGTAATTTGCTTTCTGTTGCAGTGCAATTTTTTTTCCCAGGACCTTTGTGGCCTACTTGTAGCTATTCTATGAGCCTTCTGTGAGGGTCAGAGCAGGGTCATAGAATAGTTGCAAGTAGGCAACTGAACTCTGGAGGGGCCCCTCAGGAAGCACTACAGGGAATGGTTACTAATGATGAGTTTGAACTTTTGCACCTGCTGAGTGCTTTCAGTTTTGCAAAACTCGTTTTTCTGCAGAACAGCAACTGTAATGCCCCAAACAAACTTACTTGTGAAAGTTGATTTCTAATCCAAAAGTGATCCAAAGAAAGTCAAAAAGGCCTCAAATCCAAAAAAGTGCAGGCAAATGTCAACCTGAGGAGTTATTCTGATAAAAATCATCATTTTCAGAAGGTTTATGCTGCTTGCTAGTGGATTTCCTGTGCAAAATTGCAAATTTGTATTTTCGCGAGTGCGAGATTGTTGCTGCCCGCCGCATTTACATGTTCGCAATTGCGAACTCTCGCGATGCGTCACCAAACTCCTGCGAGATCCCGCAGCAAGATCCAAAATGGGCAGCACTCGCAAAATATTGAGAAAAACAACTTGGCAAACGCTGAATGACGGTAAGTGAGCGCCGCACGCCGCAATATTGTATCGCCAAGCAAAAAAATCCGCAGCGTGCGAATTTGCGTTTTTTTGGTAAATTCGCGAGAGTTCACGGATTGCGAATTTACCGAAAATCCGCAAAATCCGCGAGCGGAACGGATTTTCCACCCATGCTTAGAGGCAGCGGTTAGCAAGAGCCCACAGCCACGTGGCGTTGAGTAGAGCTGCACAGTATTGGTTATTTAGCATGTGTGAAACCAGCGGTGATAACTGCTTCGCTGAGTTAGTGGCACCTGTAGCAACAAAGTTCTGTGGAGCCTGTGATGATGCGTGGTCCGAGCAGGCCGCACTGGTAGCAAAGTTTTTACCTACTGAATTCTGTCCTAATGAGGCCACGTGGCAATGATTTATGGTGCACTGAGTTAGTAGTATTTTTGGCACTTAGCGTGTACATAGCCTGCGATGATGCGTGGTCCGGAGGGGGGGCGTACTAGGACTAATGTCTTTTGTCTATTGAATTCTGCATCAATTCGATTTTAGAGTGCTAGTATGCCTTATTGCTCACATAAAACTGTTCACTCTTCTTTGCGAGGATGAATGGTGCACTGAGTTAGTAGTATCTTTGACGCTGAGCTTGTACGTACCCTGCGATGCGTGGTCCAGGGGGGCTGTATTCGGACTAATGTCTTTTGTCTATTGAATTCTGACTGAATACGGCCACGTGGCAATGACTTGTGGTGCACTGAGTTAGTAGTACCTTTGGCACTGAGCGTGTACGTAACCTGCGATGATGTGTGGTCCGGCAGGCCACACTGGTAGCAATGTTTTCTGCCCAGTGAATTCTGCCTTAATAAGGCCCCATAGAGATGACTTGTGCAGTGATTTAGTGGTACCTGAAGAACTCAGCGTGTGCGCAACATGCGATGATTCGTGGTTTGGGCGGGCCACACTATAACAAAATCTGAGGACATAGAATACAATTGTCTCTGCATTAAAAAATCAAGGCTGAATTCCATCCTCTCCATGATCCAAAGATGAATTCAATTTGTGAACCCCCCTGTCCACAGTGTACATCAAAGGCGGTAGTCAGCACAGATATCGACAAATGATTTTTGCCACTTCTTTTGACAAAATCTGAAGACATACAGTACAATTGTCTCTGCATTAAATAAATCAAGGCTAAATTCAATGCTGTCAGCAGTGTAGTTTGATGGCAGTAGTCAGCACAGATATCGACAAATGCTTTTTGTCAAATTTTTTAACAAAATCTGAGGACATAGAGTACAAAATTGTCTCTGCATTAAATAAATCAAGGCTGAATTCCCTGCTGTCCATAGTGTAAATGTAAAGTTGAATTGAAGTTGTGAACCCTGCTGTCCGCAGTGTAGATCGAAGGCAGTGTCGGCACAGACATCGAGGAATTCTTTTTGTCACATTTTTTTTTTTAAACCTGAAGACATACAGTACAATTGTCTCTGCATCAAATAAATCAAGGCTGAATTCCCAGCTGTCCGTAGTGTTGATGCAAAGCTGAATTCAAGTTGTGAACCCTGCTGTACGCAGTGTAGATCGAAGGCAGTAGTCGGTAAAGACATCGAGGAATGCTTTTTGTCACATTTTTAAACAAAATTTGAGGACATATCGTACAATTCTCTCTGCATTAAATAAATGAAGGCTGAGTTCCATGCTGTTCGTAGTGTACATCTAAAGCTGATTTTAAGTTGTGAACCCTGCTGTCCGCAGTGTAGATCGAAGGCAGTAGTCAGCACAGATAGCGAGGAATGCTTTTTGTCACATCCTTTAACAAAATCTTAGGACATAGAGTACAATTGTCTCTGCATTAAATAAATCAAGGCTGAATTATCTGCTGTTTGTTGTGTAGATCCAAAGCTGAATTCAAGTTGTGAACCTTGCTGTCCGCAGTGTAAATCGAAGGCAGTAGTCAGTAGAGACATCAACAAATGCTTTTTGTTATATCCTTTAGCAGAATTTGAGGACATAAAGTACAATTGTCTCTTCATTATATAAATCAAGGGTGAATTCCATGCTGTTCGTAATATAGATCCAAATCTGAATTCAAGTTGTAAACCGTGCTGTCCGCAGTGTAGGTCGAAGGCAGTAGTCGATATAGACATAAGTCTGTGGTGCTGTGCGCTGGATTCACAGGGGGCCTGTGTCGAGGAGGCTTGCGATAATAGCAGCAAACACGTGGCAGGGTGAGGACCACCGCACTGCGATATTCTTTTGTCTTCATACAAGTGAACCACGCCCATGATGTGGCCTATGTATTTATACTCTTACGCTGGAGTTCTGTACGTTGGACCAGATCTTCCCCAGTGACTAAGATAATATGGTTGTGTCCACTGTGCAGTACAGTACATGTATCAATACTATATCTCCACATTGAAATGTTGGTTGTTTGTATAGTGAGTTGTGTACAGCATATCACCGGTATACTTGGGATTGTGTGAAATATTGTTGATGTGCGAGTTCTCTTCCTTATACTTACTTGGTTGCCACATCTCCAAACATTCAGCTATTTTGCGGTTGAGGGGATATGGTATTTTGGGAAGGTCCATTCTCCTGTTTTGTGCTGCCTCTGAGGTAGTATGAGGGGAGTTGTTCAGGGGGTGGTTATGGTCTTGGTGGCGCTGGGTGTTGTGATTTTGTTGGGTGTTGGAGCTGCATGATAGTACGTCTATCATATATTCGTCTTTAGTTATGGGTGTGAGTTGAGTGTAATTCACGCAGTAGATAGTCAACCTTCTTATACCACTTAAATGTTGATGTTAGTTTCTTACTGGTAAGTGGGGCTATCGTCTTTTTTTAGGTAGCATTGCAGATTTGGCTGGTTGTTGAAAATATGGTGAAGTGGTGTTTTCGTGTTTTTTTTTCAACAGGAACGCCTAGTTTGTATATCATTAGCGTTACCTGTGGTTCTGGTTTGTTGGCAAAAGGAATTAATGAAAGAGTGGTGATATTTGCAGTTTTTACTAGGTTGAGCATGGGATAATAAATAAAAAAGACAGAAAAAAACAGATATGCTTAATGAACATTATAATTATAAATTGGCATTTAAAAAACCTTCGAAATTCACTGAAAAAAACCATAGGTTTCAGGTATGTTATAGTTAGGAAGTAGCATTTAAAAAACCTTAGAAATTCACTGAAAAAACATAGGTTTCAGGGGTGTTATAGTTAGCTGGACATTTCACTCATACAAAACCATTGAAATTCCTCTGTTATTGTTAGTTGTACTAACTGTAACTCATGTGCCCGCAATCCACTGCTGATGATGTCACATATTACATCATTCATGACATGGTCAGTGACATCACTGATGACATCACTGCTGACATCTCAAATGACATCACTGATGACATCACTGATGACATCATCCGCGTGACAATCTGATACACCTAACCATACACTAGTATAACCTTTCAACCCTCATTATAAAATATGTGGAGTACCATATTTGAAACCATTGGCACACCAATACAAGTTTCTAAAAACCCACTCAGTGATTCCTACATCTATACACACATCTAAACACTTATCTATAGATTCACTCATACATGCTAACAAAGATCAATAGAACACTATTAAATATACAACTGAAGCGATTTTAGCAACATTAGTATAATGAAAGAAGGGATAAAAATCATAACATTTTGACCTATACTTTGCAGTGTACATGCAGCTCTTTGACAGTTCATAGCTCACTGTGCTATATTAAGATTGGAATTTATAAACTGCAAATCTAATCTCTCTCCGACAGGTGCATTAATCACTGAATCATTATTAAAAGCTGGCCCTGATTGGAAACAATAGGTCTGCCGAAAGAGAACAAAAGCTGGTTATTGCTAAGAGCTAAAAAGTGGTTTCTGTCAGTTAGGATTAAGATTCAAAGTTGGGGGCGTGGCTTGCCATGCTACGAAATGGCCGCTAGCTAGGAGTGCTCCGCCGGCCAAGACAAAATCCTGCAAATATCCGTGTCATCGGTGAGGGCATGCCGCACTAAAATACCCCACGAATATAGCCCAGGGAGTTCTGTACCCGTTGTGCCATTGCTCACCTCCGAAAGGGCCGGGGAGAGCAGCGAAAGTGCCCTGATCTGAATGATTGGTTTAGGGTGCAGAGCGAGAGGGGCGGCAGGAGTGAAAATTGAGGCCACGGCCTCGTTGATACGATAGGCCGCGTGTGACGTGGCTCTGGACACCGAGTCTGCCCCGAAAGAATATCACCAGATCAGAGACGCCGGGGGTTCAGCAACATCAGAAACAGACTGGCATTACTGAGTGGAATCCCCCGTTGGTAAGAGGGCTGCGAGGGTGAGGCGAACCCTTGCGGCTAATTTGGCCAAAGCGGAACACTGGCAATGAGACGGCCATTGTACATACTCAGCGGAGGGGCCCTGTGAATCCTCGTTTTTGTGAAAGGGACACATCAGAGCCTACAGTGCAGGATTGCGGTGGCTGCACGTTGATGCTGCATGAAGTGGCCACAATCTTTGAAGTGAGAACAATGACCTTCCATAAGGGGCAATTGCAGGACGTCATAGAACATGATTTGGAGGCAGGATCGGAGAAGCCACCAGACCCACAAACGGAGGACCAAGGGGAAGATCTGCGCACTTCAATGCTCGAAATGCGGTCCAGTTTGCGGACTATAGGCTCCAAGTTAAACACATTGACCTCTCAACTAGACGCTGTGAAGACGCAAGTAGGGACACACAAGACTAGACTGGATGTGCTGAAGAACAGGGCCTCAGACTATCACGACTTTCAAGTGGAGACGAAAGACCAACTCCTCCAGATGGAATAGGTGCTTGGCATCATCCGTGCTAAGAATGAGGATTTGGAGGCCAGGTCTCAGAGAAACTGGCATACCAGAGACAACAGCAATTGCTAAGATGGAGACCTACATGCCATGGCAGACTTGCTACACAAACTGTTTGACCCACACCTCTCCTCAGTCTTTACTGCGGAAAGGGCGCACCGTGCTCTGGGCCCTCGACCACCGGATGGCGCGACTCCCAGGCCCATCTTGGCCAAGATCCTAAATTATCAAGATCGAGATACTGTCCTGCGTCTAGCCCGTGGTAAAGGGACGGTCACATATGGGGGAAATACCATCTCCTTCTACCCGGACTTCACCCCCGCTGTGCAAGCGGCTTGGTGGGAGTTTCTGCAGGCCCAGCGTCTCCTGTTGCAAGCCAAGATTCCATATGCACTTCTTTACCCCGCCAAGCTGAAAGTATCTTGTGAGGGCACTTCCAATTACTTTACGGATGCTAAATTGGCCCTCAAATTCACAAAACATATTGGGGGAAGGCATCCAAACAGCGCTATAAAGAACTGGCTACTGAAGAAGCAGGTTTAAGCAACAATGACTGAGATGAGTCTTAATCCTGAGATCCCATTGGTTTATTCAAAGATGACTCTCGCTTGCCTGGTTTGGTTTTTTCAATTGCTGTAAATGGGAGGTGCGATTTATTGGTTTATTTTTCATTACTGGTATTTGATTTACAGCACTGTCGCGGTTGTCTGCTGGTTATGTGGACCCCACATCTGTTCTAAAAAATTGTTGGAGTTAGCTGAGGCATCTCACACTAGTATAGAATGGGAATTGTCTGGGCAAGCGCATGTTTATCACAAGCAATCCCTTGGGTTAGGGTATCTGTTTTCTTTTTTGGTGTTACGCGAAAATAGGTATGGCTCATCGTAATGCTCTTGGCCACCCTGAGTAATTGGGGGTGTATGCTGGTTACACTGCGCCCCTGCAGTAGTTGCAAGTTTAGAGCTGTTTGGGATGGGTAGTCTGCAACCTGATTGGAGGGTTTGAGTGGGTGGTGTGTTGGGGGGTGGGGTTGTTTTAATGTTCGCCAGATCTATCTGTATTCTACATTTCATGTGGAAATGTCTACAACACTATGTTTTGCTCCTAATGATTTGCTGCATTATATTGATGTAACTCCCCAATGTTCAATTTCCTTACATGGAACATTCGAGGGTTAAATGATGGTAGGAAGGCCAGGTTAGTGCACTCGTATTTACTCAGACATATTATAGATGTTTGCATGCTACAGGAGACACACTTAAGCATTCCCACCTCACCTAGATTGTGTCACAGCAAATGGGGTGTGGTTTATTCCTCTGTATTCTCAAATTACGCTAGAGTAGTTACTGTGCTGCTTAGATGTGGAATAGATTGGAAGGTAGATGGCCAACAACTAGACCCTGCAGGTAGATATGTGATTATACAGGGCACCCTCGCTGGCAGCCCACTGGTGATAGTTGCGGTATATGGCCACAATACTGACACACCAATATGTTTTCAAAATGTATGGGCTAAAGTGAAAGCGACAAATTGTAATACTATTATCTGGGGAGGAGACTTTAATGCCATTCTTGATAACAAATTAGATATGAAGGGTATATCTCATGCACTACACCCTCTGGCAAGTGCCACATTGCAAGTCATTCTATCAGATGGTGACTTGGTTGACATCTGGAGAAGAGAGCATTCATCAACTAGGGAGGGCACATGCATTTCTGAATATTATATGGCATGGCCGCAACTTGATTATTGGCTAGTGCCCCGAGATGTAACCACATGGACAAGAGAGGTCCTTCATCTTCCCCAATCCCTTTCAGATCATGCACCCTGTCTATTGGATTGGAACTACCACATTCCATGTCTAGGATGTATACCTGGAGATTGTCCCAAGACGCCATTTTAGATGACGCCTTTAAAGAAGAAATTAGAGGTGACAGTAACAACTATTTTTCCTTAAACACAGGATCTGTGGACACGGTGGCTATGTTATGGGAAGCCTTCAAAACTTTGATAAGGGGCAATTGAATAGCAAGACAAGCCAAGTGTGTTGAAGGCCATTGGGGGGAGTCTGAACTCACTTGAGAAACAGATTAGGGACTTGGACCACCAATTCTATACTACTGGCAAGCCCACCACTATGGCCTCGCTAAAAGAAAAAATACTGGAATTTGAAGAAGAAGGAATCTGGGAAGTCAAATTCCTAGGTAAAAACGTTCAGGCTAGGAGATATGGAGGGGCAACAAGCCTGGGAAGACGCTGGCGGCAATGCTGTGACCCCCCAGATCCTCTACAGTTGTCACTGAATTGAAGGGGGCAGACCACTCTAAAATCAGAGGACAGAAAGCTATACTTGATGAGTTTTCTAGTTTTTATTCCCAGATCTACACCACTACACAAAGCTCCAGGCCAGAGGGCCTGCTGCCATTCCTAGACTCTCTCGAGCTGCTATGTCTGAGTGATGGCTACAGGGAATATCTGGATTTCCCATTTACAACAGACAACATTGCGCAAGTCATAAAAAGCCTACCAGTAAACAAAGCCCCCAGTTCAGATGGTTTAACCACAGCTTTTTATAAAACCTATGTTGAGGAATTAGTGCACCGACTAGTCAAACTTTTTGAGAAAGCCCGCTTAAAGGTGTTCTGCCGCCGTCGATGCGGGAGGCTATTATAATTACCCTTTTAAAACCTGGGAAGCCTGAGGATGAGCTAATTTCATACAGGTCTCTAGCACTGATAAATGTGGATGTTAAAATTTTGGCAAAGCTCATTGCTAACCGGTTGCAACCCTTGCTCCCATTGGTGGCCCATCTGGACCAATCGGGGTTTATCCCCGGGAGATCCAGCTCGTAAATTCTTAGGACTTTATTTTTGGTATTGCATTATTTGCACCCAGAACTACAAGCCGACGCTGTATTTTTGGATGCCACGAAAGCATTTGATACTTTAGCATGGCAATACTTATTTGCTATCCTGGGTCATATGGGTTTCAGTCCGTTGTTTATAAATGTAATACGTCTGCTGTACATGCAACCACAGGCACGTGTGAGAGTAAATGGTCTCATCCTTGCTCCGTTTAATATTATGCGTAGAACGAGGTGGGGATGCCCATTATCCCTCCTGCTATTCGCGATCGCTATGGAACCACTCGCGGCGCGTATCCGACAACATCATACTGCCAAGGGGATTGGATTTAGTGCCCGAAGACTTCTAATTTTCCTCTACGCAGACGATATTGCCTTGTATTTATCTGATCCAGAAACAAATCTAGATCCGTTATTGAGAGAATTGATCAAATTTGGTGGTCTCTCCGAAATGTCGATTAATTGGGCTAAATCTGTTATTTTCCCTCTGACTGACACAACTGTCCAAGCCCAATCTGAGTTCCTCCTTACATGGACGACGGAACCTGTGAAATATTTAGGCATACGGGTTAGCAGGGATATCCAGGTTTTGCGGAACATGTACTATGGACGTCCCGTACATTGGTTGGAAGAGAAGGTCGCTGCTTGGGCTGGGCTCCTGTTCTCATTGGCTGGGAGGATAGCTTTGGCCAAGATGGTGGTACTTTCTAAATTTCTTTATTTATTTGTAAATCTTCCACTCCCTCTCAGGCAGGCCTTTTTTTAAACCCTACGGTCCCTGTTGATCTCCCTGATATTGGCGGGAGGACAAGCTAGAGTCTCCTGGGAACTTTTAACACTTCCTTTGTGGCAGGGAGGGCTTGGAGCTTCGGACATGCAATTATACACGTGGAGCGCACAGGCACAGTTCCTGCACTACTGGCACATCCTACTCCATTTTAACCCCATGTGGCAGTGGAGGCGGTGGTGGCAGCGTCTCTCCCTCTACGAGTTACCCTATATAGGGAATACAAACGCACTAGAGAGGATATAGATACAGTAGAGACTATGCGATGGGCCAGGAACGAGCTGAGGAAGAGGGCCGGTGCTCAAATCCTGTATGCCCCAGCAATGCCCATAGCACATAACTCGATGCTACTCCCCACGGGGGAGGGTATTGGAAAGGACCTGGCACACAACATGAAATTACACACATTTGCAGATCTTTACCCAGAAGGGTCTTTCTGACCACCCCTTTCGGCCACGGAGGAACAACAGGTGCCTTTTTCGGAATTGTTTACAGAAACTCAGAGCTGAGTGTCGGTTCATTCATGACACTTTTCTTCACATTGGGGGAGTAGGAGGGTCCCATCCAAAGATGACTGGATAGCAGACATTAAATTTGGATACTCACAATTGACCACATTCTGGGAGCTGATGCCTTCCACATCTAGAGCCAAAGACATATGGTAACCATTTGTGGTTGGGGCCTGTGAACATCAAGTGACAACCGCTCCCGGGGTACCTTAGGAATAATCACGTAGGGTGGGGATATAGCAAATATGCAAATGTGTCAATTTATGGTATTCACTTTTCAAATTTTCTCGTTGTTTAATTTGAATGAGATTTGTCCTGCCGTGATTTATTGTATTGACGATACTGTTGCATTCTCTATAAGGAAACTACCTATCATGCTGTTGGGACTATGTGTCGGAGCGATTAGACGTACATATGTAGTAATAACTCACATGACTATTTTATGAAACGGCAATTCTGTATTGCATAAGCAAATGACTGGCTGTGTTTGCAACTGGTTGTCTTGTATTATTGAAAATGTCAATAAATAAAACAAACAAAAAAAAAATAGATTCAAATTTGAATCTAGATTCTTAGCTATTCTAAAGAGCTGAAATAGAGAGGGGATGATAAACGAAAATGTATACAAAATGAAAATAAGTAGATATGATGCTTTGGTTTGCAGGATCGTGCACACCATCCTCCCAAGAAATGGATCCAAAGAACATTATCCCTATGAATGAAAATACAGAAATTAAAGACGGAAACATGGCGGAGTTTGCATGTAAACCAGGTTTTTATAAGAAACCAAACCAAGTAATGAGAGTAAAGTGCATGCAAGGGAAGCTGGATTATCCAGAATGTGACAACAGTGAGTATCGCTTCTTAAAATGTGACTTAGGTTCTCTAAACCTAATAAAGATGTTTTTTAAACTGAAGTAAATCCACTATTGGATGTTTTTAAATATATTGGCATTCAGTGATATGTTTAAACCTCTAATTTTCCTGAGCTATTAAAAAAAAATAACATTCATAACACTACTGGTCTGTAAATGTGCCTATATGTATTTTTTGCTTTTGTTTGGAAATGAGTGGTCCTTCCCTTATATTCTGATACGCAGAGTTTGAAGGGGTCCACTTTTCGTTTATATAAGAATCCATAAGGGGTCTCATAGTCATTGTGTCTGTATAAATTCAACCACATATACAAGTATAACATATGAGTGTGTTAAAGAAATGCAAAGTCTTATGTTAATGTCATTGTGGCACATATCATCGTTTGCTGCATCTTCTTGAGAACTATTTAGTCTTTTTGTTACATGTTGTTTCACCCATGATCCCGAATGCACAGCAAGCCAGGAAGGGTATTATTTAGGTCTGACTACTAAAAGCTCTAGCTGGCTGCCAAAGTTCATGTGAACAACATCAAACACATTTACATGGAAATGGTCTTTAGACCAGTATCCTGTAAGCACTGATCACTTTGGTTCAGTCCCTTTCAGCCGTTCCTTCTTCCAAGTATCTGTCACATTTGAATGAGTCCACTGGAGTAATACTCATTTTTTCAGTTTTGAGGTAGTGATTATCAGAAGAAAGTTTGTGTTACAGCACCTTGTAGAAGCTGGTGTGACAGGTTGTCAGACACTGGAGGGCTAAGGGAAATACAGCATGTCTTACATGTGCTCTTCACTGGGACCCTCCTCCATTGATCCCCTTCACCAGCTTTGGCGTCTGCTAAGTATTCACTGCAGCACTATGCTGTGTGCGCTATTCCCTGGCTCAAAAAAGATTCATTATTCTAAGAAGGGAAATCCCTTCATTTAAGATAACATGCTCGGGATGTTGGCATGTTGTAGCAGCCATCTTACACAGGAATTCCTAAACTCACTATAAAAATACATGGATTCCCTTCATATCCATTTTTCATTATTTGTCGTCATTTCAATTTTACTAAATGAATTGCTGTATGGTTGGTAAACAATGAAACATCATTACAAGCTGTAACTCAATTTCCGGCTCTGTTTATTGCGTGTTTTCAGACAACCACGAAACACAATGTGGCTGATTTTGATGTCGGGCAGAATTGCTTCCGCCCAACACTGTCTCGTAAACACGACCGACTGACATCTGGTCGGCAGTCCCGCCCGCCTCATTAGGATGCGACCAATTCCAACATTTTCCTATGGGAGCATGCATTACGGCCATAAACCGGACATAATACATGCTCCCATAGGGGAATGGGAGGTGCGGTTCATCACTGCACCCCGTGGCAGGCTGCTTAGGTGGGATGTATGACGTTACAACGCATGCTTTTACAATGCATGCCATTACGACCCAGGTTTTACAACACAAGTCGTTACAACGACTTGCGTTGGGGGGCGCTGGATAGTGAATAGTTTAATTTACTATTCCAACTCCAGTCCCCGTGAATAGTAGGGAAGGTGTTGGATAGTAATTAAACTATTCCCTATCCTAGAGCGCCCTCCAGCTCAATTCGTTGTAATGACTTGCGTTGTAAAAGTTGGTTCGTAAGGGTATTGCGTTGTAAAAGGTGCGTTGTAAAGGATGTTTCCCGCTTAGGTGCCTGCCATGGGGTGAAGGGATCAACAGGGGGGCACAATAGGTGCCCCCTCGGCCCCCAACTAGATGCCGCACAAACAAGAGGGCTCTGAGGGTCCCCAAAAATGCTTTCTGACATGGTTTCCATGCCGGACAGGCCGGCATGGAAACCATGCCGGAAACAGTTTCGTAATCCCAAGTGGGGAAAGGCCAGCCATTTGGGATTACGAGCTGGTTCCAACTGGCCGACGGGCTCCATGAGCCCATCGGAAGCCAGCCGGAATGACCCACCAGTTTCAATTCCAACCGGCTGCATCTTGATTAGCGGGTCAGAATTGAAACCGATGATGGCGGTTGGAAAGCCTCATAATAGGCCCCTATATGTCCTTACGACCAGAAGGATCTGACAGATGTTACCACTTATTGCTTGTGTAGATCAGCAAAAAATTACAGATGAATACGTCGTTAGCTGTTTTGATTTTTCCTAATATATTACATTATTTATTATTTAGTTTCTTTGGGAAAATCATGAATGATCTACACAAATGAAACCTTGTTAAATTTGGAGTTTGGTCTACTTTTCAGGATTTCACACCTATTTTGTTTAGGTCTCGCCTGAGCTAGCGCATGCACTGTCGGAGAAACATTTAGTAACTGGCTTTTCAGAGTGCTACCAAAGGCTTTTCCCGGCCTCCAGCGTGTGGCAACGCACGCGTGAACGTGCATATGAGCCATCTGGCTTTTGTAATGGCTCATTAAGTCTTATAATGCTTCTCCGTCCCCTCTCTCTCTTTGCAATTAGAGTGAGCACATTTTACATTCACACCCTCTCTCTCAGCTTTCACTTCCCCTCCCTTCTCCCCGTCCCTCTAAGTCACTTTGATTTTGCATCTTTTTTATTTGCAGAAAGTGTTACGTTTGTCTCTCTCTCCGCTCTTCGACTGCGCGTATTTGGCAATCACCCCCTCTCTCTCAGCTTTCACTACCCCCTCCCTGGTCCCCGTCCCTCTTAGTCAGTTTCATTTTCCATCTTTTTTTTTTGCTGAAAGTGTTACGTTTTGTTCTTTTTAAATAAATAGAGTGTGTGCATTTTGCAATCACCCCCCCTCTCTCTGTTTTCACTCCCACCTCCCTTCTCCCCTCCCCTCTTAGTCAGTTTCATTTTCCATCCTTTTTTTTTTGCTGAAAGTGTTACGTTTTGTTATTGTTGAATCAATAGAGTTCGAGCATTTAACATTCACCACCTCTCTCTGCTATAACTCCCCCCTCCCTTCTCCCCCTCACTCTTTGCTTAATTTTTCTTCAAACAATTTTGCTGGAAGTGTTAAGTTTTGTTATTGGTAAATAAATAGAGTGCTTGTATTTTACATTCACCCCCTCTCTCTTTGCTCTCACTCCCCCTCCCTTCTCCCCCTCACTCTTTGCTTAATTTTTTTTCAAACAATTTTGCTGGAAGTGTTAAGTTTTGTTATTGGTAAATAAATAGAGTGCTTGTATTTTACATTCACCCCCTCTCTCTTTGCTCTCACTCCCCCACCCTTCTCCCCGTCCCTCTTACTCTGCTTTATTTTCCACCATGCTATTGTGCTGTAAGTGTTAACTTTTGGTATTGTTAAATAAATAGAGTGCACGCATTTTGCATTCATCCCCTCTCTCTCTGCTCTCACTCCCCCTTCCTTACATACACATATTTTTGTTACATGTAAATTCCGTTACTAAAAGAAAGCAAACCTTACACATTAAATCAAATTTTTTGGATCATAGCTAGAAGCACTTACATTACAAGGCCAAATTCGCAACTGTTAACCAGGAAACAGACAAGAGGCGCCAATAGGGCACAAGGCAGACAGATTAAAGGCTTGGAATCTCCATGTGTTAGCAGTAAACAGGCCAGAGGCACCAGTGGAGCACAAGCCACACAGAGACATCCTCCTTAATTGATGTTTTCCCTCAGAGGCCATGCAGTTTACGCTTCACTCCAAAAATGTCATTCCATCAAAAGCATGTACTTTCTAAAGAAAACAATCTTATACACTATTGGTAGCGTCTTCAAATTGTATCCAGATTATGTTGGGGTTAATTCAGCATGTTAGACTATTTTATAGTAGGGAGCTCAGCCGATTTACATTCTATTTTTTTCTCTTCCTCCTACACTACTGTTAGTGTGAAGGTGAGGGTTAGGCACAGCAGTGTTCACATAGTTAGATATACTCCTAGGGTAGAGTCCAAATAGGCATTGACAATATGCCATATGTGTAGTAGAGGGATAGAGGGATTCCCGGGGGGTTCACTGGTTGTGTGGTTATTGGGGGATGAAATAGCAGCAAGGACAAAACAAGCATTTGCATAGCCAATTGGTCTCACCTTTGGGACCTTATAAGTGTTTAGCCATGCAACAGTAGATGTTGTAGCACCAAGGATATTATGCTGCATAACTAAATACCTTTAAGGTCCCAAGAGCGAGACCTATTGGTTATGACTACTAGCACGCTAGCGCTTGGGTGTGGAGCGTGTCTGCACTATTGAGGACGAATTTTAAACATTGTGTGTTCTTAACCTGTGGGTTATTTTTAAAAACTGCAAAGTGTATTTTAAAATTGCTGTTACGTTGCCAGGCATAGCGCTGACTCCCCGGTCCACCGCAGCTATCTGATGCTGATTGAGTGGAGGGAGAAAGAGCGCTCCTACTTCCTGCTTGTCCCTCGGCGGGCGGCCATCTTTAGAGGGTGACGCTCTAGTCTTCCCTCCCTCCCTGACTATTTAGGGCTCTAAACACTGGCGCTCGTGCTGAATGACTACTAGCACGCTAGCGCTTGGGTGTGGTGCGTGTCTGCACTATTGAGGACGAATTTTAAACTTTGTGTGTTCTTAACCTGTGGGTTATTTTTAAAAACTGCAAAGTGTATTTTAAAATTGCTGTTACCTTGCCAGGCATAGCGCTGACTCCCCGGTCCACCGCAGCTATCTGATGCTGATTGAGTGGAGGGAGAAAGAGCGCTCCTACTTCCTGCTTGTCCCTCGGCGGGCGGCCATCTTTAGAGGGTGACGCTCTAGTCTTCCCTCACCTCCCAATCTACATACTCTCTGCCCCCTCGCGCAGCGGTAACGCGCAGCGGGAGCGCCTTCATTGCGCCTAAGAGGCGCCAAAGAGAAGCCAGTCCGCGTCCAGACGCGTTTGGCGCGTTCTGGCCTGGATTTACATCATGGCAGGTACTTTCTCCTACAACTCTTCTATGCTTCTCTCCTTACGCCCTCCCATCAAGTCGTCCTGTAACCACTCATTCCTTCCAACCAATACTGATTATCATTGTAAGGTCTGTAATTGGCGCCCCCTTCCATCACTCTGCGGTCATCCGTCCTTTGGACACAAATGGAGAATGTTTCTCCTTAATTGTCGGTCTTTAGCGAAACACTTTACCGAACTGTACATGTTGATTGAAGAACTTAACCCCGATGCCCTGTTTTTAACAGAAACCTGGCTCCAGCTAGATAAAGACCCTACAGCAGTATGGGTCACCCCTCAAGGGTATACTCTAAAACGATCAGATCGCCAGACTGGGAGGGGTGGTGGACTGGCTATTATATACAGGGACGGTTATAAGTGCCGCGTCACTCCTACCACCACACCAGTTTGTGAGAGTCTCCACTTCTCGCTAGAACTTTCTCCCACTACCACCTTCTCGGGCATCCTAGCATACCGTCCTCCTGGCCCCCTCAATAACTTTATTACCAAGATAATAGATCTTGTCGCAAGTGTCGTCTTGACCTCTCCCAATCTCACTTTGCTTGGTGATATTAATCTGCATTTAGACGACCCCTATAACTCATCGGCTAACAATCTCTGTTCCAACCTGCAAGCCATGGATTTATGCCAGAAGGGCTTTCATGCTACACACAACAAAGGTCATCTTCTTGACCACATTTACAGCAACATAGATAACCTCTTGGTGGAGACCCCGATTCCCCTACCCTGGACCGACCATTTTTTAATTCCCTTCACTTGGTGCACTAACCACCCCCCCCCCCTTCCTCTCAGAACCTGATCAAGCATCGAGGTAGGAAATGGCCCTCTCTTCCCTTGCCTGATTGGGAAGTGGCCCTCGCCAAAAATCCACCTGCAAGGGCAACCAATCCTAGTAAGGCAACTAATATTTTAATCATTGGATTTCCAGTACCCCCGACCAGGTCCTTCCCAAACATGCCTGCAACACTATAAGAAGACCTAAAGTTGCCCCATGGTATACACCTGCCCTCAGACTCAGGAAATCAGCTTGCCGAAAACTTGAGAGAGCCTGGAGGCAGGACTATTCTCAACCTAGAAAAGCTGAGTATAGGGCTGCCATAAAAACCTATAAAATGGAAATAAAGACAGCACAAGCTTTTTTTTATGAAGCGAAAATCAATGCGGCGGCGAATGCCCCCAGGGAAATTTTCAAAATCGCTAAATCCCTTATCTCGCCTCCTGCTGAGCCTCCCTCTGCTGAAGGCGCTCAAAACCGTTGTAATGATCTGGCCGTCTTTTTTTCTCAAAAGATTCAGGCCATATACTCATTTATCATCACGGATGATCCAAAATCCTCCATCACCTCTGATCCTTCTGTTCCTTGTAAGCTTGAGGAAATCCCACTTCTCGACACCCCTGGACTAGACAAACTGATCCCTAAGATTACTTCCGGCTCCCCCAACGACCCAGCACCTCCTCAGACCCTCATCAAGGTCTTGGACGTTGTTCGTCCAGTCATCTTAGACGTTCTCAACGCGTCCATCTCTTCCAAATTTTTTCCACCATCTTGGAAATGTGCGATGGTGAAGGCTTTGTTAAAAAAAAACAACCTCGACCAGAGCAACTGGTCAAACTATCGCCCCATCTCTCTTCTTCCGTGGCTGAGTAAATTGCTTGAAAGGCACGTGAATAACATCCTAATGGACTATTTAGAGTCCAATAGCCTATTGCGTGCCTCTCAGACAGGTTTCCGTCCTCAGCACGGAACCGAGACCGCCCTCCTTGCGGTAACGGAAGAAGCAAGAGCGGTGCTGGATCGGGGAGGAAAAGTCGCCATCATTCTACTTGACCTCAGCGCCGCGTTCGACACGGTTAACCATGCCACGCTATTACATCGTTTGGCGGGCATGGGCATGTCGGGCGCGGCCCTAGGATGGCTGACATCATTCCTGGATGAGCGTTTTTTTCAAGTCTTTGAGGGTGAAGCGGTGTCTCCCAAACACCCACTTAGGTGCGGAGTCCCCCAGGGCTCTTCCCTAAGTCCTACCCTCTTTAATGCCTACATGGAACCTCTGGACAGGATAGTCCATCCCTTTGGTGTGCGTATTGTCACCTACGCGGACGATACCCAATTGGTGGTCTCTTTAGACCACTCTGAGGGATCGTCCCCCACCTTAGGCCCCTGTCTAGAGGCTGTCGCCAGATGGATGCAATCTTCCTGCTTAAAGCTTAATGGGGAGAAGACAGACATCATCTTACTGGGCAACCCTTCTCCCTCTGCCCTTGCATCCATCTGGCCACTATGTTTAGGCCCGTCCCCCGTCCCTAAGTCCCAGATAAAGAGCCTTGGGATCTGGCTCGATAGAGCACTTGATTTTTCGGTCCAGGCTACCAAGACGGCCGCCACCTGTTTTGGGCTAATGAGGATGCTGCGGAAGGTGCTCCCTTTGCTCCCATTCCAGGCGAGGAGGATCATGGTCCAGGCCCTGATACTCTCCCGCCTGGACTATGGGAATGCTCTTTATATGGGAGCCCCGACCTCCGTTACTCAGAAGCTCCAAGTCACACAAAACAGTGCGGCGCGCCTACTCTACAACATCCCCCGCTGGCAGTCAGCTAAGAACGCCCTAAGGGAGCTCCACTGGCTCCCTGTGGCGGCAAGAGTGCAATTTAAAGCCATGTGTATTTTACACAAATCGTTCCATCGAACGGGCCCTGTAATTCTACACCCTATGGTTACGCCATATGTCCCGTCCCGTTCCCTTCGCTCTTGCACCCTTCAGCTGGCAACGTCCGCCAAAATCAAGAAAGCTCGCTGGGGAGGCCGCTCTTTATCTCATACGCCGGCGAGACTTTGGAACTCCCTCCCGCTCTCTCTTCGGGAACACAACAACCATATGTCTTTCAGGAAGGCCTTGAAAACGCACCTGTTTGCTAACACCTGCTAACCTACCCCAAGCCCGCACTAAGTAATCATTCACAAGCGCTGCGAGGCCTCCGGGTAGATACGCGCTATACAAGTGCAATTTCCATTCCATTCCATTATGCCAATGCTTGTTAAAACTGGAAATAGGTGAAAACCACACAAAATAGGAAACATTGACTACCACTTAGAAAAATGCAAAACCTGTGCCAAAGTTGTTATCTTTTACTACTCTGCTTGTTCTTGCAAGCTGTGAAGATTGTGATTTTCGCATTGCAAACCTCTTGTTGAATCCATGTTTAGTGAAAAAAGAAACACACAAAAAAAGAAAACAAATATTTACATGCACAAGCATTTTATGCCCCAGTTCTCCCCTAAAAACTAATATTTGGCTATTTTCTCGGTTAGCCTAAGAAGAATCCACAACCATTGGATACCTTTAGAATCTGCAACATGTGGGAAAATAGGGCGTTACCCTAGTTTGGATACTTTTTGTGGAAAAGGTAAGAAGACTTAAGCATGAGATCCCCAAACATCAGACAGGGGTCAGCACCATGGGGGCCGGACCCCTAGCAGTCAAGGAGTTAAGTGATGGAACCGATCACATTTTAGTTTTCTTCAATAGGGCACAATCGGAAGCAAGACATCTGCCACCCCAGCAGCACTGATGGCCTGCATGGTTCATGTAAATCGACCGTAGCATTCAACATTAATTGCTGAACTTGACTTATACCTTACACACATTAAACATTTAACCATCAATGAACACAAAATGACCGAGGAAGTCTTTATCTGACTAACCATAACGTAGTTTTTCACCCACTTAAGACACACATCTTTCACTGATGGGGGTTTTCAGGGCTTTTCAATAACTACACTTCATTGTGCAACAGGACCGCAAATTAGCTTCACCACAAGCCGCTGTTCCACAGACCATTTAAATGAATAGGTAAATAAATAAACAAGATGTTTAACGTTTTTAAATTAAAGAGATTCTGTACATGGCGATTCAGTATGAATATTAAAGCAGGAATACCCTAGAACAGCGAGAATGGTCTTCCTTACTCAGTTAAGACTAAACTGCAATTTTGGTTCATTTACTTTTGCTACCGTTATGGCAACCTGGAGACTATGCCTTGCTTCTGCCTTTTCACCATTCTCGTAATTAAAGGTTTATTTTGCAAGGCACAAAGACAATCTACCCAAATATGTTAAAAGTATTTCTTGTAAGGTTGATATCCTTCAAGTGGACATTTTTAAAATCTGATCCTAGTGCCCATTACCCATATAAGGAGATTTTTGAAAGACAAACCAAGTGTGCCCGGATGTTCTATAATATATTTCAGAAAAAAACAACGTTTCTGTCTAAATGTACCCTTCCATACTTTACGATGAAATTTAACCAATTCCTTCCATTCAAACGATTACTCTACCATATATTTTACCCAATTATATTTCTCCAGCTAAAAAGTTATTTTACTTGTTATTTGTGAGGGAGTCCTTGGTATTTCCTTGCCAAAATGAAAGAGAGGAGGACAATAGGACAGCAGGTTGAAAATCACTGCTGGTTAACTCTTACTAGGCAGTGCATAACCAGCTAGATAGTGTTAACCATTTCCACATACTGACATCATGGGACATCCCCTATCAGGTAGAAATGAAACTCCCACGTAATCAAAGGCAAAACTACTAACCTGTAATGCATTCCCCCAACAGTAATATTTTATATGAATGAACAGCCTGCCCTCTCCCCAGAAGCAATAGGCACATGATTTGGGAGGTGTCAATCAATAATCGAACTGTGGGATAGTGGTATTAATGAACTTATTTTAACTATGAGTGCACTGCATTGTGGAAGTTGGGAAAGGCCTGTCTGTCTTTAATTATCAGCGTTCAGTTGCTTTATTTATGTAAGGTTCTCATTCTTCTGCCTATTGTTTCATTTTTCCTTATATGATAGGATCTGGGGAAGGGTCTAAAGACTATTTTAGTTCACATGTATCTGTCTCTAACGAGTGTCTCAGTCTACTGTGGGAGGTATTTTCTGGATGGCTACAATTTCCAGACACACAGTAACACAGTATAAATACAACAAATGGGCACCACACCAGTTTAGAAAAATAAAGTATCTTTATCTAAACCAAACGAGACCAGAACGAGAGAGATCCAACATACAATCCAATCCAATCCAATCAGAGATTTGCATAGTGCACTACTCACCCAGAGGGTCTCAAGGCGCTTAGGGGAGAGGAGTTCGCTACTGATCGAACAACCAGGTCTTGAGTTGCTTCCTGAAGGAGAGGTGGTTCTGGGTATGACAGAGGTGGGAGGGGAGGGAATTCCAAGTCTTGGCCGCCAGGTAGGAGAAGGATCTACCTCCCATGGTGGTTCTTCGAATGCGTGGAATCGCGGCGAGGGCTTGGTTGGACGAACGCAGTTGGCGGGTGGGGGTGTAGAAGGTCAGGCGGTTGTTAAGGTATCTGGGTCCTAAGTCGTGGAGGGCCTTGTGTGCGTGAGTGAGGAGACGGAACGTGATTCTCCTGCTGACGGGGAGCCAGTGCAGGTCTCTCACGTGTCCGGATATGTGGTTGTGTCGAGGTATGTCCAGGATGAGTTGTGCGGAGGCGTTCTGAATGCGTTGAAGTCTTTCCTGCAGTTTGGCTGTGGTTCTGGTGTAGAGGGTGTTTCCGTAGTACAGGCGGCTGGTGACAAGTGCTTGGGTGACCGTCTTCCTTGTTTCGATGGGGATCCATCAGAAGATCTTTCGGAGCATGCGTAGGATGTTAAAACATGATGATGAGACGGCGTTGACTTGTCTGGTCATTGAGAGGGAGGAGTCTAGGATGAAGCTCAGGTTTCGTGCATGGTCCGTTGGTTTGGGTGCGCTGACTAGGGCCGGGGGCCACCAGGAGTCGACCCAGGCAGAGGGGGATGATCCCAGGATGAGGACTTCCGTCTTGTCTGAGTTCCGTTTTAGGCGGCTGTTCTTCATCCACTCGGCTACTTCTTTCATCCCTTCGTGTAGGTTGGTTCTGGCGGTGGTTGGGTCTTTGGTGAGGGAGAGGATCAGCTGGGTGTCGTCGGCATAGGAGATGATGTTGAGGTTGTGTTGGCGTGCGATGGATGCGAGGGGGCTCATATAGACGTTGAAGAGGGTGGGGCTGAGCGATGATCCTTGTGGTACGCTGCAGATGACTTTGGTGGCCTCTGATCTGAACGGGGGGAGGCGGACTCTCTGGGTTCTTCCGGCGAGGAACGAGATGATCCAGTCCAGTGCCTTATCTTGTATCCCGATTTTGCTGAGGCGTTGAAATAAGGTTTGGTGAGAGACCGCGTTGAACGCTGCGGAGAGGTCCAGGAGGATGAGGGCCACTGTTTCCCCATTGTCGAGTAGGGTTCGGATGTCGTCTGTGGCTGCGATGAGTGCGGTCTCGGTGCTGTGGTTGGCTCGGAAACCGGACTGTGAGGGGTCGAGGGAACTGTTGGACTTGAGGAAGGTGGCGAGCTGACTGTTGATGGTCTTCTCTATGACTTTGGCGGGGAAAGGGAGGAGCGAGATGGGGCGGTAGTTCTTAAGTTCGGTGGGGTCTGCTGAAGGTTTCTTCAGGAGGGCGCTGAGCTCGGCATGCTTCCAGCTTTCCGGGAAGGTGGCGGTGTTGAAGGAGCAGGTGATGATGTCCCGGAGTTGAGGAGCGATGACGGAGTCGGCCTTCTTGAAGATGTGGTGGGGGCATGGGTCGGTTGGCGATCCGGAGTGGATGGTGTTCATCGTGCGCATGGTGTCTTCGGTGCTGATCGGGATCCAGGCGCGGAGAGTGGTGGTGGGGGGGGTTCGATTCTGTGGGTGGGGGAGTGGTCTGGTCGCCGAAGCTGTTGTGTATGTCTGCGATCTTGCTGTGGAAGAACGAGGCGAGAGAGTCGCAGAGGTCTTGTGAGGGAATGATGTCGTTGTTGCCGGCGCTGGAGTTGGTGAGCTCTTTGACGATGCTGAAGAGTTCCTTGCTGTTGTGGGCATTATTGTCTAGACGCTCCCTGAATGCTGACTTCTTGGTGGTGCGGATCAGCTGGTGGTGTTTGCGGGTGGCGTGATTGAGGGCGGTCATGTTGTCTGTGGTTGGGTTTCTTCACCAGGCTTTCTCGAGGGCGCTGCAGTTCTTCTTGGAGTTCTTGAGGTCGTCGTTGAACCAGGAGGCTTTTTTGCTTCCTGGTTTGTTGGGGCGGTTTTTCAGGGTGCTAGGTCGTCAGCGCAGTTGGTGATCCACTGTGCGAGGTTGTTGGCTGCTTGATTGGGGTCCGTTGATCTGCAGGAGGGTTCTGGTTTAGTGATGTGGTGAGCTGGGCTGTGGTAATTTTGTTCCAGCTTCTGGGGGGGACCTGTTGTGGGTGGTGGTGGGTCGTGGTCTTTCTGAAGCTGAAGTGGACTCAGCTGTGGTCTGTCCCGTGGAGTCCCGTGGAGGGGTTGAAGGAGATGTGCTTGCTGGAGGAGAAGATTGGGTCGAGCGTGTGTCTGGCGTAGTGGGTGGGGGTGTTCACCAGTTTTGGAGTCCGAGATTGGCGAGGTTGTCCAGCAGGGTGGTGGTGTTCCTGTTGTTGTTATTCTCCAGGTGGAAGTTGAGGTCCCCTAGGAGAATATAGTCATCGGAGGGGAGGGCGTGTGGGCTGACAAAGTCAGCGATGTCTTCGCTGAATTGTGTGCGAGGTCCTGGGGGTCTGTAAATGAGGGTGCCTCTGAGTGTGGTCTTGGGATCGGTGTGTATCTGGAAGTGTAGGGGTTCGGCGGCTGTGAGGGTGTCGTTGGAGCTGGTCGTGATGCGGATGGTGTTCTTGTGGACGATGGCGAGGCCTCCTCCTTTTTGATTGATGCGGTACCTTCGGATGATCTTGTAACCGTCAGGGATGGCTATGGCGATGTCGGGTGCTGATGAGGCGTTCATCCAGGTTTCAGTGAGAAAGGCGACGTCCGGAGTCGAGTAGGTTCCATAGTTCAATGGCGTGTCTGTGGACCGAGCGGGTGTTGAGCAGGATGCACTTCAGGTGGTTGATGTTGGAGCTCTGCTTGGCATGAGCGGATGCAGTGTAGGTCTTGATGCAGCAGAACTTGCAGGATTGGCAGGTGAAGGGTCCATGGGTGCGTCCTGGGGTGGCTCGGTAGCAGTCGTGGAGTCAGCCAGTGTTGAGTGCCTCTGCGGGGTCCAGGGGGTCTGGCGCTGGGCGCGGTCCAGGCGGGGACGGGCGCAGACGGGCTTACCTTTGGCGCGCCTTTGGCGCGTTTAGTGCGCGCCCGCTGCGTATATGCAACTCTGCCATAAGTGGAGAGTTGAGGGGGCGGAGCGAGGGAGGAGCAGCTGGGAGGCGGGAGCAGGGTGGCGAGTGGGGAGGGGATCGGTCCGGAGATGCTGGAGGGAGCGGGGGTGGGGCCGCGGGGGAGCAGCGGCAGGGAGCGGGGAGGAGAGACGAGCTAAGGGCACAACAATGCAATATTAATTTCACAGGCGAGATCGGGGGCACAACCAAGGAGGTCGCTGGCACAAATACCAAAACAATGCAATAATAATGGCACAGAATGCAGGAGATACAGTGCAAATACGATTTCAGGCACACCAAGGCAATATGGATATGATACCAGGCTCAATGGCACAGAATGCAGGAGATACAGTGCGAATACGATATCAGGCACACCAAGGCAAACCAAGGAGGGCCGCGCGGTGGGTGGAGCGACCGGTTCTGACCAGGTCAGGACGGTCACAGCTTCTCGCCTTGTGGGTATTGCCTTATGTTGTCAGTGGGAGGCGGGAGCAGCTGAGAGGCGGGAGCGGGGTGGCGAGTGGGGAGGGGATTGGCTTGGAGATTCTGGAGGGAGCGGGGTGGGGCCGCGGGGGAGCAGCGGCAGGGAGCGGGAAGGAGAGACGGGCTAAGGGCACAACAATGCAATAATAATGGCACAGGCGAGATCAGGGCCACAACCAAGGAGGTCGCTGGCACAAATACCAAAACAATGCAATAATAATGGCACAGAATGCAGGAGATACAGTGCGAATACGATATCAGGCACACCAAGGCAATATGGATACGATACCAGGCACAATGGCACAGAATGCAGGAGATAAAGTGCGAATACGATATCAGGCACACCAAGGAGGGCCGCGCGGCGGGTGGAGCGACCGGTTCTGACCACTTGAAACTTTTACAAGGTTTCAAGCAATTCTGTCCATAGAAACTATGGATGCATGGTTTTTTACACACAGGACCTTAAATGCATCTAAATCTACAAGGCAAAACAGCCGCAGAGGAGGGAGGCATTGGGAAACACATCAATGCGTCAGCTCCTGAGTCCTTGGAGACAGTACTGCTGCACGCAAGAGAAGGGATGCATCAAATCCATATGGTAGGGGTAAGTGATGAGTCGATTCCAAAACAGTTCTTGTCTGCGGGTGCTGCATTGGAGATGCGTGGCACGCAGGTGCGATGCGTGGAAATCCGGACATGCTGGAGGTCAATGCGGCAGCTGCGGCAAACAGGCACTGCATCAGTTTCTTTAGCTGCTGTCAGACAATGCACCGTTATTGTAGCCGCACAGCGGGGCCTCTGTCAGAGTCGGTGAGGTGACCAATCACACAGAAGGGGGCCCCTGAAATGAATATGTAGGCAGGGGAAGCAGGGCAAACAGCGTACTATTACCAAGGACGAAACCCCCCTGCCTAACACTTGTTATAGGTAGCTAATCATCACTGGTGAACAGACACAGAAGGTCACATAATCCCCGAGAAGGAACACATAGGTTTACACAAAATTTTACAGAGGATAAGAAGAACACAAACTGTTTTTTGAAATAACTTAAATTTATTATATCAAATCACAAAAGGCCATAATAATATTGAGTAGATAAACATAACATATAACAAAATGCCCGGCCGCAACGAACATTCTAAAACAACGCTCACACAGTCATGCATCGACGTGGGCCAAATTGTGCCCCCCAGCGCAGCGGTCTGTCCAACTGGAAGGATGTTGGACCCTACATCTTGCCTCAATTAGGTACATCCTTGCTGGAGTCAGTGGAATAGGATTCCCCCCCCCCCCCCCGCAGTTGTCGTCTTCACCCCATCTGTGCCAAGGCACTTGTTCTCTTTCATCTTTAGAGAGCTGTGCTCCGGGCGGCCCATATTCGGCCGAGTCCTTTCATCACCATGAAATTTCCACACCGCAGGCTGTGGACACCTGTTCTAATCCACATCCGGTGGGGTTTCAGTGATATCGCCGACTTGTTATCGAACGTTTGTGTCAAGCCTAGGTACTCCTTCTTTCGTTTCCCTTTGTTATTGCGCCCTGAAGAAGGTGAGACCCATCCACGGGGTCACACACCGAAATGCGCATTGGCTCTGGAGTCTCTTTGTTCCTTTTGTCTCCCCCTAAGCTTTGACATATGATATCTACAAATTTGTACAAATGAATTGTATTAATTTGTCATTTCAATTAATGAGATATGCACTGTGTTGGCACCATCTGTTCCATTATTCTGCACATTGAGGACAACTCAGTGCTGTCAACCATTCTAACCCAGGACGACTCATCAGCTTATGTAGGGCACACGTCAATTCCCCTTCTATGAGTGTCTGGAGTGAATGTACAAACAAGCCCCTGTCAGTCTAAACCAGATTCGACAGGCAGGCAGATGTATATGATGGTTAAATAAGAACCTGCCAACTTTCAAACACAGAATGTAAAAAACATTTTTACTAAAAAATCTGTTATTTAAATTCTGTGCTCAGGGAGCCCAAACTCCAAATCTAATCTCTACCTCTTTCCAAATGAAAGTAACCTTTGTAAAATGTTACAAGGCAGCTCCAATAATAGCCAAATGGGAGAGCTAGTCTTTTGAATAGTGAAAAACGAAATACAAAGCATTTCACTATCAGGACATGTAAAACACCAGTACATGTCCTACCTTTCCCACACACTGCACCATGCCATGGGTGTACCTTGGTCCTACCTTAGGGGTGCCGTACATGTAAGGTAAGGGAAGGTTAAGGCCTGGCAAGGGGGTGCCCTTGTCATATTGACATGATAGTGAAAAACTGTGGGCAGAGACATTGCAGTGGCACTTCTGAGACCTATTTGAAACGCTACTTGTGTGGGTGGCACAATCAGTACTGCATGCTGACCAGTATCATTTGATTTACAGGCCCTGGGCACACACAGTGCACTTTGCTAGGGACTTACCAGTAAATCAACATTTATTTTGTACAGTGATGGATGTACAAATCCGTTGCATTGCAAGAAGACCATACAGTATCCTGGTAAGTCAATATTAACCCCTTCCACGCTGATGACGAGCTGGGCTCGTCATGGCGTAGCCTCCTCGCACGCTGATGACGAGCCCAGCTCGTCATGTAAAGTGCGTTTTTAAAAATCTCAGCGTGCGAGCGGAATTCCGCTCGCGCGCATGAGGTTAATGAAGCATGATTGCAAACACTAGCATCTCTCGCGCAAAAGTAGAAAGGGACACCATTAAGCGTTAGCTGAGCACCATCCATCATTTGGAGTTTGCAGAGTTACAACTTTTATGATTGCTGCCCTTGTTCCTTAACGAGACTGATGCTACCATTAGGAAATACAATAAGCTTTCTGTAAAAGGCATTAGGGGGAGCATGCCATGGTTCTCTGTATTGCTGTCTGAATGCAACAGCTCACATTCACAAAGTGGAAACCACCCATTTCCAAGTGTCTTTATCAATGGTTTGCAATCACAGTTGCAGTCACAGGCCCTTGTTAAATTGCATTGCAATTCAGAAAGAGAGGCATCACCCCTTTCATGTCCCGTTCTCCTTCCCAAACTCATGGAAACAAAGGGCACATTGCAACTCAAAAATGCGTTTCTAACATTCCAATTTTGTAAAAAACAGGTTTCAGTCCTGCCTAGTGGATCACTGAAATAATATCGAGGGACAAAATATCGACTTGCAAAAATATCGTGGACAAAATATCGACAGTCAAAATATCGAGTTTGTATCTACAAACAGGTAAGTACAAAAATATCGAGTACAAAATATCGTTTACAATAATATAGTTGTAAAAAATATCGACTTTATTAAAAACAGTGTTAAATTAAATTAATATTAAAATTTAATTACTAAAATATACTTACAAATACTTACATTAGCTTATAATAATTAAATAATAAATGAAAATAATAAAAATAATTTTTTACAATCTTATTTGTTAAAACATATATATATAGTAACATTCTATAATTAAATAAGATACTATTATATTACCGTACGATACCAGAAGTGTAAAAAACACTATTCCCACTCCAAAGAGTGCAAGCGTAGGGAAAGCGTTGGATAGCGTAGGGGTTAAAATTACTATTCCCACTCCAGTGGGTGCAACAGTAGGGAAAACTGACCCTGAACCCTAAAAATACCCCTTTACCCAAAAACCCAAAACTGACCCTGAACCCTAAAAATACCCCTTTACCCAAAAACCCAAAACTGACCCTGAACCCTAAAAATACCCCTTTACCCTAAAACCCAAAACTGACCCTGAACCCTAAAAATACCCCTTTACCCAAAAACAGAAAACTCACCCTGAACCCTAAAAATACCCCTTTACCCAAAAACTGAAAACTGACCCTGAACCCTAAAAATACCCCTTTACCCAAAAACTGAAAACTGACCCTGAACCCTAAAAATACCCCTTTACCCAAAAACTGAAAACTGACCCTGAACCCAAAAATACCCCTTTACCCAAGAAGTGAAAACTGACCCTGAACCCTAAAAATACTCCTTTACCCAAAATTAATTAATATTATTTAAATACCAATTCATTATTATTTAACAATAACAATAAAGTAAATATAGTAGCACATTAACTGTAATTAATTTAATTTAGTAATTAATATTATTTTTCCCAATTAATTAATTAACAATAATTAAAATTTATATATATAAATAAATTACTCTAATTAATGTAATTAACTAATTAATATTATTTAATTACCAATTATTTACTAATTAAAAATATGTACAAAATTATATTAATTAATTCATTAATATTAATGAATTACCAATTAATTATTAATTAAAAATATTTACAAACATATATTAATTAATTAATTATTATTAAATTACTCCCCACCCTTATCCCCTATTAACCCAACATCCCGCTCCTAAACATTAACTACAATTTATATTACAATTAATAAAAAATAAAAAATAAATTTACCTTTTTTCTACATATTATCGAATTTTTTTACTTTGACTATTTATATATATTTTGTCGATATTTTTGTACTCGATATTTTTTTATCATTATTTTAATCGATATTTTGACCAACAATATTTTTGTTATCGATATTTTATTATTATCAATATTTTTAACTCGATATTTTGTCCATTCGATATTTTGGAGTCGATATTTTGTCTGTGCACCCTGCCTAGTATCACGCAACTGACGTGACACTAATGCATTTCAGTGTGGTGTTCCGCATCACCGCACTGAAATGCATTGTCACGCATTTCTTATGTCACTCTGAAACTCTCTGCCCACTGTCCTAGTGCACGCCACCGGCATCTGTGACAGTGCGCCGGCTTTGCTGCGCCTCGCATACTTGCAAGCAGTTAGTGGCTCAGTTAACAAACAGTGAAAAGTCTGCAGCCCAGCAGCCTCTCGTTGAGAGTACTACAATGTTACAAATATGCCCCTGCTGCCTGGCCGCCTATTTCCCGCCAGCGGTGCGGCTGTCAGTCACTGACTTCACTGACACATCAGAATTACCAAGACCCGGGCGGGGCTTGCCCTCAGCAGTGGCATCATGGGGGGATTATTTCGATATCTGAACTCTGCCTCCGTCACGTCCTGGAGAAAGTGAAGTGGTCAGAAGTGGCGGGAGACTCGAATCAGACTGAGTCGCGTCTTGTTCTCTCCAGGTGTGCTGCTACTGTCTGTTAATAAATTTGAAACTCCGTTACCCAAGCGCCGGCGGGAGGCCAGCTGCAGAAATGACCAACAAACCAGTTGACTCCTCAGCATGGCCGCCTGCGCGCAGATTGATGAGAGGCATCGGGCGCAGGTGCCCCTCATCTTCACTTAGACCGTCTCTCATGTGTATTTAATTTCTCTTATAGTGTTACTCATCCCAATTATGTAGGGCCAGGTGTCGGAGTGCGTTACATCACAGACATTATATATAGACAATGACTCATATTAATGTGAAAGTCAATGTATAGGAAATGTTACTTAAGATAAAGGGTGCCACAAGGTGTAATCATTCTTTTATCTATCATTCAGTATTTCACCATTCATTCTGTCCTTCCATCTATGTGCCTATTTATATCCAAACATATTCAACCATTTGCAAACCTATCCACCATATATCCTTCCATCCATCATTTCACTCATCCATCCCTCATCCACCCTTTCACTCATCCATCCATTATTCATCTACCCACCCTTTCCCCCATCCATCTGTAGTCATCCATCCACTCTTTCACCCATCCATCTATTCACTCATCCATCCAGCCATTTACCCTTTCACCCATCCAGCCATCTATTCACTTACTCATCCATCCACCCAGTCACGTATCCGTCCATCCATCCATCCATCCATCCATCCATCCATCCATCCATCCATCCATCCATCCATCCATCCATCCATCCATCCATCCACTCATCCACCTATTCATCCATTCATTAATTCCATCCATTGATCCTATTACTCATCCATCCTTTCACTCAACCATCCATCCGTTCTGTCATCCATCCACCCGTTCACTTCTTCACTCATCTATCCATTCTTTTGTCCATCTATCCCCTTTCACTCATCCATCCATCCATTCACCCTTTCACTTATCAATTCAATCCATCCATCCTTTCACTCATGTATCCACCCATTCACTCACCCATCATCTAAGCTTTCACTCATCCATCCATCCTTTCACACACCCATCCACCCTTTTATCCATCCGTCAACCCTTCCACCCATACATCCATCTTTTTACCTTTTCTCTCATCCATACTTTCACTCATTCACTCATCCATCCATCCTTTCATTTATTATCTAACCATTCACCCTCTCATTCATCCATTCATCCTTTCAGTAATTCATCCAGCCATTCACACATACCACTTATTTACTCACCCACCTTTTCACATTATGAGCTGAGCCTTTGTCTGCAGAGTTGCAGTCAGAAGAGGCCCATCAAGAACTTCACCTCGCTGTAGTTCCTAAAGCAAGGGGTGGGGTGGGGTGGGGGAAAGTTCACTATGCCCCTGCACATAGGCAGTCTGAAAACGCAGAAGTCATGAGTCATGCATGATGCACAGTGCCAGGATGTGAGGTGACTGTGGCATGGTGTTTCCAGGTCTTTAGGTGATGTAAAAAAAGGGGGGGTCTCTTCAAAGGGGGTGTTCGATGTAATTAAGGACGTGGTTTAAAACACCTAGTCTAAAAATCAGCGCTTAGCATACTGTTCCGCCCGACTGGTATTATGTTTTTTATGTCATTGTATCCAGATATATAATACAGCAAGTATCATTACACCAACAACAAGCCAGGACTATTGGCTTTGTCAATGGTTGTTAGTTGCTTAAAATAAAAAAAAGCAGCACCCATGGCTTTGTTGATTATAATATTGAAAATACTTCAACTCAAAAATGATGAGGCAGTGCAAGAACGATAACCCGTTCTTTTTAACTTATTTTCCAGTCTTCTTTATATGAAATGTTTTCCAACGTTGCTAAAGTTGCAGCATTAACGTTTTACATTTTATCTATCAGATTGCCCTGCTGTACACTGAGGCAGGAGGAGGCCGTCACATGCTCTCACACCCCAGACTGCCCCATTGGCATTCTGTATGTGGCACATAGCCGGCATACAGAATGACAACGGGCAGGTGGGGCTGCGCTTGTGCTCCAGGAGTGTGAGGCGCCAGCATCAAGGGTCTGAGGCCTCTCACAGGGGAGCAGTGCTGCTCCCTGAGATGGCCAAAATTACGGACAAAAGGCGTCCGTAAAAGGGATCCTCACGGACAACGGACGTGAGGTCCAAATTACGGACTGTCCGTGAAATTGGTTGGTCACCCAACGCTGCGGAGCACACGCACAGTCATGCAGATGATCTGATAATTTAATTCAGACACACACACTAAAATCTGCAGGCAGCAGGACTACTCTGTTTCTCTCGTCATCCTTAGGTTATCATAGGCACCACGGTCCACTAGGGTTTATCTTCTTCAGACTAGTCTGAAGGACAGCTCTCCACTGGACGGACCACAGCTGCGTTCACTTCATATACAACAAGTCCACAATCCACAACCATCCTCAACCCACCATGCGAAGAAACTGGAACAAAATCACCATCAACCAGATCTCCTCTTCGCTTCTTCAAAACCCGCCCGTCCACTCCTCAAACCCCGACCAAGCAGCCACTAACCTCACCCTATGGATATCCAACAGCGCCGACACTCTAGCCCCGTTGAAAAACCTCAAAGCAAACCTGGCAGCAAAAAGGCCTCCTGGTTCAACGATGATCTTAAGAAATCGAAGAAAATCTGTCGATCCCTCGAGAAGGCCTGGAAAAAAGACCCAAACACCAGCACCAGGGACGCCTTCAAAAACGCCACCCGCATACACCACCAACTAATCCGGTCTGCCAAGAAAGCCGCATTCAAAGACCGACTAGACAACAACGCCCACAACAGTAAGGAACTATTCAACATCGTCAATGAATTCACCAACCCATCAGCCAACTCCAACGACATCACCCCTTCACAAGACCTATGCGACTCCCTAGCTTCCTTCTTCCACAACAAAATCGCAGAATTCCACAACAGCTTCGACAACCAACCCGGAGACCAACCCACCCAACCTTCTGCAGGACCTTCACCCCCCCTGAACACCCTCAACGACTGGAACCCAATCTCCACTGAGGACACCATCCGCCTGATGAACTCCATCCACTCAGGATCCCCAACTGACCCATGCCCTCATCACATCTTCAACAAAGCAGACTCCATCATAGCACCACACCTCCGAGATGTCATCAACTGCTCCTTCAACTCCGCCACCTTCCCGGAAAGCTGGAAACACGCAGAACTCAGCGCCCTTCTGAAAAAACCCACAGCGGATCCCACCAAACTCAAAAACTACCGCCCCATCTCGCTTCTTCCATTCCCTGCCAAAGTCATCGAGAAAGCTGTCAACAATCAACTCGCCGCCTTCCTCGAAACCAACAAATCCCTAGACTCCTCACAGTCCGGCTTCCAAGCCAAACACAGCACTGAGACCGCTCTCATCGCTGCAACTGACGACATTCGAGCTCTACTGGACATCGGAGACACAGTCGCCCTCATCCTCCTCGACCTCTCCGCTGCCTTCGACACAGTCTGTCATAGCACCTTTCTACAGCGCCTCAGAAACGTCGGAATCCAAGGAAAAGCACTGGAATGGATCACTTCGTTCCTCACCGGAAGAACACAGAGAGTCCGCCTCCCACCATTCAAGTCAGAGTCCACTGAAGTCATTTGTGGCGTGCCACAAGGATCTTCTCTCAGCCCCACCCTCTTCAACGTATACATGAGCCCCCTTGCGACCATCGCTCGCCAACACAACCTCAACATCATCTCCTATGCTGACGACACTCAACTGATCCTCTCACTCACAAAAGACCCCAACACCGCCAAAACCAACTTACACGAAGGAATGAAAGAAGTAGCCGAGTGGATGAAGCACAGCCGTCTGAAACTGAACTCCGACAAAACAGAAGTCCTCATCTTAGGCACCTCCCCCTCCGCCTGGGATGACTCTTGGTGGCCAGTGGCCCTTGGAAAGGCACCCATCCCGACAGACCACGCACGGAACCCGGGCGTCATCCTGGACTCCTCACTCTCGATGACCAGACAAGTCAACGCCGTTTCATCTTCCTGTTTCAACATTCTTCGCATGCTCAAAAAAACATTTCGCTGGATCCCCACCAAAACTCGTAAAACGGTCACCCACGCATTGGTCACTAGCCGGCTGGACTACGGAAACACCCTCTACGCCGGCACAACCGCAAAACTCCAGAAAAAACTCCAACGCATCCAGAACGCCTCTGCCAGGCTCATACTAGACATCCCACGCAAAGAACACATCTCTGATCATCTGAAAACCCTCCACTGGCTCCCCGTAAATAAGAGGATTACTTTCCGCCTCCTAACCCACGCACACAAAGCACTTTACGAACTTGGACCTGAATGCCTCAACACACGACTGTCCTTCTACACCCCCTCCCGTCAGCTACGATCCTCCAACCAAGCTCTTGCCACTGTACCTCGCATCAACAAAACCACCATGGGAGGCAGATCCTTCTCCTACCTGGCAGCTAAAACTTGGAACTCTCTTCCTACTCACCTTCGCCTTACTCAGAACCACCTAGCATTCAGAAAGCAACTTAAAACTTGGATATTCGACAAGTAATTCCCCACCCCTCCTCAAGTGCCTTGAGACCCTATGGGTATGTAGTGCACTATATAAATCTTTTTGACTTGACTTGACTTGACTTGTTTTACGTCCTGCTGTGCCACCTGCTGTCTCGCCAGACCTGGCCCCAGCAGAGATTACGGTGGTCTGGGAGGGCCTGTGATAGAAAGCATTCTGCCCTGGCTCCATGTGTGTTCCGGGAACGGCAGGGCACTTGTGTCCATGCTGTGCTGCACTATCTTGAAGGCACAGCAGAAAAGAGCCTGTGACTTCCCGATGACCTGAACTGGCGGCATCTGTGAACGAGGATCCTACAGACTATCAACTCTGCACTTAGCCCCTAATTCAAGAGAGGCCCAGCGACTGCTGCTGTCAGAGCAATTCCACCACCAGTTCGGGCGCTTGGCAAATTTAGCGGATCCCGTAGTGGAAAAGTTAGTTAGTGGCCTGTCCAGAAGGGCCTTTCAACCCCTGCTTATAGAGTGATGGATGGCTGCAGTTGGAGGAGTGATGTATACCAATGAAATATTGCAGGCAGTACTTTAAATTAAAACATCCAAAAAGTGCTGGTACTTATCCACAGTACCTATTTCCTCCTTCAAAGTGCCACTGTTCTCCCATCAAATATTACAGCATTGCTGAGAAGTGCAGATGCTCTCTCTTTTAAATTAAAGTAGTGCAGGTACTCGGTTCCCCACACCATCTGCCCTGTTACACCAATAGTTTACAGGAAGAAGATTGGATTTACTGATCCCTCTGGTAAGGTTTAGTAGCTTGGAATGGCAAATTTAAAACCGAGAGCAGTTTCAATTATCTGCAGTTCTGTGGTGCGAGAAGTAGTAAAGTGTAGGATGAGAGGAGATTATGCTAATGCATGAGAGTTTTGTAGGGCACAGTTGGTGTTTTGAAGGAGTATGTACATGGGAGAAAGGCGACGAAGGATGTGGTATTGCTTTTGCCACCTGTTGAGGAGGACTGCCCTTCCATTCCTGGTCTTTTGCAGCAGTTTTAAGATAATCTTAGAGTTTCTTGTTGCTCGACTAGGTGTCATTTCTGGAATTTATACATTTCCCTTGTCTCAGTTCCTTGATTTTTGCTCGTGAGAAAGTGTCACTCATTGTCGCTGAATGTCACTCATAACTACACTGAAATTCTGAAAATGTCACACATAAGTAATCTGAAACCTTGGCAGCTATGAGGTTTCCCATTGCAAAACCATTTGACACATCTGGTCCCTAAATCAGAATGGGCTCAACCATAATCTTGGGAGCTCTTTTGATATTATTATCCAGGGGCGTAACACTAAGATAAAAATTCCTCATCCACTCCCAAGGTATCCCTTTATTAGCGGGGTGGATGGGAAAGATTGAAATTAAAGTACGACCGCAAGGAAGGATATTATGGACCTATGACCCTTTAATCCACTAACATGTTTCTGCATTGTGCTATTGGACTGTTCAGGGCCTGGGCATTCGTCAGTGTTGCTTTCTTTTCCTAATACTCTCCCAGTGACATATTTTTACATGAAGAGTTTTATATGTGGCATGCATACTAAATCAATGATGCACAGGTAGCGTTATACTTGCCAATCCAAATATACCTGCAAGATAAAAATACATGGCATCAAATAATTGTGTCACATTGTGTGACTTTTCAAGCTTAACGTGCACACCTCCCAAATGTGTGTATCTCTCTTCACGTTCACTAGGCTCTGACCCATATGCTTCAATCATCGGTGCCTCACTCACTTTAATAAAGCATCTCCTAATGTGCGTGTGATGTTTAACATTGGTGTGCAACACACCCTTCTGGTGCATGCACTGTCTCACAACATAACACTCTCCAGGTATGAAAGCTCAGCAGAGCCATTTGAAACTCAAGCTACTGTGCAAAACAATACACCCTGACCATCATATGAGGACCCAAAAGGATGCATACAAACAATGTGACATGCTACAATAATTGCAATGCCTTAATCATCACTCTCCTTCTAATTAGGTATCTCTAACCCCTGGGGATGTAGGCTCTGGAGTCAAACACTAAAGAAAAAGCATTTTACCATAGTGTCAATTTGAAAATAAAAACAGGGATCTTAAATTCAGACCACCGGAATTCAGACTACTTTAAAACATCACGTTTTCTTTAAAGGAATGCTGCTGCCTGAAAATCCGATATAATAAAGGTAGTACTTACATTTTCAATGCTCCCTACTCTCAGTATCATCTATTTGCCTCTGCCCTCCCCGGGGTGTGGTTCCCAAATACCCGAAGATCATGTGTTTTATTACCTGGGGTCAGGCCAGCTGGATCTTGTTTTCACCTAAGATGACCAATCAGAATGTGCTTATTATCCACCGGGGCCCAGCACCGTTGTTGCTCACATTGGCTAATAATATTCAGGTGTAAGTACCACCATGATTGGACAATAAGATTTAAGGGTGTGCTTGCGCCAGTGTGGCTGCTAGGGGCTCCTGGCACGAGACACAAGTGTATGCTGGAACTCGGGAGAAACCGGCGCGTCCAGTACTGTGCATCAGGTCCTGAGAATCATGGTACATGAAGTCCCCAGGGTGCCCGGTCCCTATTTGGATGTTTAAACAAATGCATACATGCCACCCCTCCCGATTCAGGAGGGAGACTACTGATTTCAAGGCTAGCCTACCACCTGTTTCCTGCATGCAGAAACCCGATTCGGAATTTTGTAAAACTGCCAAAAATAAAGTGTTGATTCCTGTCATGCATGCTCCAATTTACGCCTTAACGAATTACTTCTGACATCACAGGTTAAAACTACGTCCTTCATTCTATGAGGGGAGATTAGAGCATGTGACAGGCTGTAATATATTTTGGCAGTTTCCTTAGTACAAACAAAAACATAGGTTAGAACTGTCTTTTTGTTTTAGCTATGTTATTAAACTGACAAAAATGAAATGCTGATTGTCTGTCATCATACATACCAATAGACCCTATTCGGGCAGATTGCCTCGTTTCAATATAAGTCAAAGGGAAAAATACATTCTTATGACTATATTTTTAACTTCTCCCACTTGCCGGGTTTAAAATGTTAAATGAACAAATGATGGACAGGGAATGCAGAACAATGAAAACATTCATCCCCAGTCACAAACATCAGGGTTTAGTCCATCGTTATTTTGCTCACCACACAGGCCCAGGTTGGACCAAGCCATGTGCAAATCAATCTTGACCCTATTCCTCATGGGAACAGTCCAGACCAAGCTGCCAAGCCAAGTCCTCCTTGGACCTGAAACTTGCATCCTGGACCTGTTTCGGGGCATCACCGCTCATCAGCCAGGCTAGCTTGAATCCAGTGGCACAGTGATTACGGGACCCACGTCTGGTCCTACGCTTCCCTCTTAGGGCGATAAAAGCAAAAGGAACAAATGATGGGTGGAATGCCAGTTGCCACTGGAGGGAGGTCCCAAATTGTGGTTTGTTGCTCTGGAACTCCCTGCCATGTTTTACTATGAACCAATCTGTCTCTGATCCTCCTGTTTAATTTGAACAAGAAAGTGGTTTATTTAAGATCAACTGATTAGATGTGAGTATGTGCCAGTGTGTGTTCACAATTTTCTTGATTCGTGGCTTGTTGGATAAGGAGTTGTAGATACTCACAAAGATCAATGAATCGTTGTCCTGTTTGGTGTTGAACTCATATAGGCACCTGTAGCGGTGTTGCATACCTGCTTCTGTGCTCTTTTGATTAACTTTTCTTGATATTCTTTTTCTTTATATTTTTTGGTAAGGGTAACAGCTTCCTTTTTGAAGTCTTCGATGTCCAAACCATTTCCTCTGATATGTAGAAACTGCCCCATGGGCAAATTTCCTTAAGTGCCCAGGGCTGAGCACTCTTGAAATCCAGAAGGTTGGTCTAGTCTGTTGGCTTCGTGTATAAAGAAATGATTAGTCTTCCAATCTTTGCCGGGATGGTGATGTCAAGAAAGGGCACTGTATTCTTATTTGCTGTCATTGTGAATCTTAAATAGGGAATCTTGCTATTTAGCCAAGGCATGAATGATTCGATGATGGCTTCTTCTTAAAGCCAAATGATCAAAATGTCATCAATATACCGCCATCATAACCATATTCGGCCACTGAACTGGTTGTTGGGCCATATGTTCCCCTCTTCAAACCAACCCACATAGAGGCAGGCTATGCTTGGTGCAAATGTACTTCCCATGGATTTTCACATGGCATTGTAAGTAAATTCGGTCTTCAAAATAGAAACAATTCTCTGTTAATGCCAGTTCTGTCAAACTCATGATCCAACGGACTGGGGCTGCCCATACTCATTCTTAGGATAGCATCAGATTGGAGATTACCCACAGGTTCTCACCCTAAAGGATGCTGGTATAGAAGGCCTCCATGTCGAGGCACAACATTGTTTCCACAGTGGGATCATACTCCACTTTTTTAGTAGGGTAAATAGGTGCTTAGTGTCCTTGATGTAGGACCTTGTTTTTGTGACAAGAGGAATATGGTCGAGCCCACCCTGACTTTTAGGGGTCAGGGTGAATCTGAGGAGGAAGCATGTCAAAGTTAATGTTATAGAGTGCTCATTTACCCATAGGTGTCTTGGCGCAAGCTTCACTCAAACACAACTGGAATGAGATCCTTAGTTATTTAAAAGCCATGTTTTCAGCTCCTTCCTAAAGGAAGTCAGAGAGGTGGAGGCCCTGATAAGTGGAGGAAGATGATTCCAGAAATTGGTCACCCCTGTGATGAAGATTATTCTTCCCCAGTTTGTCCTTCAGAATCTGGGAATCATCATTTTCTTGGCCCGAGGGGATTCTGCTTAGTTTGTACCTGTCAAAGACCTGTCTCAGAAACTAAAGCTGGTGTCATGCAAGGCCTTATGGGGAATACAGAGAGCCTTGAATGTGATATGTCTTCTGACTGGCAAGCAGTGTAGCTTATAGATTGACTGGAAGACCGAATTACATTTGGGAATACCCAATAGCAGCCTAGCTGCCTCATTTTGCAGAGTGTGTAGTATATTCAGATGTTGCTCCTACATATTCACATATAGGCCATTGCAGTAGTCAAGTTTAGATAAGACTAAAGTAGTGATGACAGTTCTTTAGGCATTAGTTGGAGTATATATGATTGAGTTTTCTTTTCATTTTCCTCAGGGTAATGATTAAGGAGGAAACAACAGCATTGACCTGGCTACCAAAATCCACTTTGTCGTCGATGACAACTCCTGAGTTCCTTACCTTAGTCACGGGATAGGAAGAAGTACCAGTTCCTCCGGTCACCAGGATGGTGTCCAGATAGGACTGAGTTTTCCAAATAGCACAACCTCAGTCTTTCCTGGATTTAGCTTTAGGCATTGTTTGCTCATTCATAAACTGAAAGCACTAATGCAGTTGTGGAATTTGGTGCAAATGTTATCATTGTTAAAAGCTGAAACCACAATTTTTTATTTTATTTTTATTTTATTATATAAAGTTTTATATAGCGCAAAGCAGATCCTAAGGGATATCAGAGCACTTCATAGAAGGATAAAAGGGAGAGTAATACTCCAGTAACAATATCAAGTAAGAATGCCACACAGTTGTAGTCACAACAATCATAGACAAATGACACACAGCGAGAAGAGAGGGAGAATACAACTCCAGTACGATATTGCAAAGGCCGCCGCACCCTCCCGAAGGGCGGGGGGAGGCTTGAAGGCCGGCGCCATAACCCTCGTGGTGCCACCAGCGGGGGTAAACTGGTTCTGGGCGCTTCGATGCGCACAGGAACCAGCGGAAGCGGGGTGCGCACCAGCCACCCGACCGGAAGTGACCTGTTGACCTGAGCGCCCCCAAAGGGCGCCCAATGGTCAACCTGGCTATGTTTGAACCCCCCAATCAGGGGGACTCACCTGAGGCCTGCATGGAGGGCTCAAGAGGATTTAAGCGACGCCGCCCTCCCAGCAGAAGCACATCGCATTCGAGGAGCTGGGAGAACGGCGCGACGGCAACAACGACTGAAGGAAGAGAGGCGACGCGGCAAAGGACGAAGCGGAAGACGGCGAGGCCCCGGTGGAAGATCCAGGTCATCATCGCCGAGGACGCCTGACGGAGCGCGGCGCGCCGTGCCAGCTCCCCCGAAGCATCAACAGGTAAAAAGCCGCGGCAAGCTCAGAGCCCGGGATAAGCACACGCAGTTAGCTGTGCCCCCAGCAGACGGCCTGACGCAGACGCGAGAAACCAAGAAGCCACACACAAGTGCGCAGAGACTCACAACATGTCGGAAGGCCAGCCGGACGAGATGGCAGAGGTACTGATGAAGATCCGCGAGTTATCGGCCATCCACGGCGACGACTGGCTTCACCCTCACCTGGGCAAAGGGAAAGAGAACAGACCGGTGGAACAAGCGGACGAAGAACCAGGGCCTTCCGCACCTAAGAAGCTGAAAAACACGCCGATGAAGAGAACATCGAAGAGGAACCCTCCGAGGAAAGTGCGGCAGAAACCTCTTCCGCCGAGACCGGAGGGCAGCGACCAGGGTGAGACGACCGGCAAAAAGAAAAAGGGTGAGCATATTAGCAACATCGTAAAGGAATGTTTAAAATCGCTTGCGCCGGGGCTACTCAATGGCACAGGACAAGGGGTACCAGGGCCTAGGGAGCAGCGCGCGGAGGAAGCGGCAGGTCTCACGTGGCATATGGTCGACCCGGGGTGGGCCCGTCAGACAAGAGTGCAAGAGCAGGTAAGCTTCTCCGCCCAGGGGGAACAAATTTCCCCACTACCCGGTTGGGGCTACGGCCCCGTTTCAGGAAGCCCACCTCCGAGTGGGGTAGTCAACGATCATTACATCAGGCCATCCCCCGGTCCGGCGTCCCTGACTACGAAAGCCACCGGTTTGGCATGCCTCATCCCCCTAGCGGTAAAAGAGAGGATATGGCGCAAGGAATTCATAGACATATTTTCGCTGCTTGAAATACAGCTAGAGGGACTTGATCTAACCACGTGCAACAGGAAGGAGGAGGACAGGAGAGAAAGGCGTGGGGCCAGAAAGGAACGCAGTTTCGACAATTGGTTAGATGCTTTCAGAATCATGGCATGCATTATAGTGGAGAGGTTCCCCCATTGCGTGGCTGATTTGTGGCTGTACGAGGCCAATATCCACCTGGCACAGAGGCAGTTCCCGGGGGATGCCTGGTTAGAATACGACAAAGGGTTTAGATTAAAAATGCAGAGGCACCCCGAAATGGAATGGAATGAGGAGGATGTCTCGGGGTTCATCCACAAGATGCTCACAGCCAAAGATGTTAGGGCCTGGGCGGGAAAAGGCGACCAGCCCTTTCGGAGCTCATACCAAAAGGGGAAGAGTGGTTCTTATCAAAGGCGGTCGAACGGGAGATCATACTCCCCAACCGCAACTAAGGCGATCTGTTGGAGATACGAGGCACGGGACTGCTCATGGGGCTCGTCCTGTAAGTTTCAACACGCATGCTCTAGCTGCGGAGGCAAGCACGCCACCGTTGCATGCAAAGGTTCCAAACACGAAGCGAAAAGGGAGAAGAGAGAAAAGAGCAAGAAGCGTTAGCCCCAACGCAAGAAAAAGGGGGGGACTGGTGGACATTTGTAGGCGCCAGCTGGCCAGATCCCCCATTATTACACAACAGCTGCGCAGATTAGCAAACAAATACCCGAACAAAGCAGAGGCCAGGTCACTGGTAGAGGGCTTCGAGCAAGGCTCTGTTATTCCATTCCAGGGCCCGCTCCCCTCGGCGGGGGCGAGCAACCTGAAGTCGGCAAGCCAACACCCCGAAGTTGTTAGCGCCAAGATAGAGAAAGAATTGAAACTGGGTAGAGTTGAGGGCCCTCTCCCAAAGGAAGTGCAAAAAGGCATAGTCGTCTCCCCGCTAGGCGTGGTCCCCAAGAAAGAACAAGGTGAATTCAGGCTGATACACCACCTATCGTTTCCGGAAGGTTCCTCCGTGAACGACGGTATCGACCCCGAAGCTTGCTCAGTGGGCTATGCGTCAGTCGACGACGCAATCGAGCTGGTGAAGGCGACAGGCATAGGAGCCCTCATGGCGAAAGCGGATATTGAATCTGCGTTCCGACTATTGCCGGTCCACCCCTCCAGCTTCCACTTACTGGGTTTCCAATGGGGCGAGGACGTGTTTATTGACAAGGCTATGCCCATGGGATGCGCGATATCATGCGCATATTTTGAACAGTTTGCCACTTTCTTAGAATGGGCGCTGCATGACCGGCACCAGGAAGGTGGAAAACTGCACTACCTAGATGATTTCCTGTTCACAGGCCCGGCAGGTTCCTCAGTGTGCGCAAGCGCATTGGCAGCCTTCGAGGATCTAGCTAGGTCCCTAGGGGTCCCCCTCGCAAAAGAGAAAACTACAAGCCCGACCACGAGACTCACGTTCCTGGGCATAGAATTGGACTCTATAGCGGGAACGGCCAGGCTGCCTCCAGGCAAAGTGAAAGAATTTCGCGAGGAAGTATCGAAGCTACGGGGTCGGAACAAGGCCACCCTGAGGGAGATCCAACGAGTGATAGGTAGACTCAACTTCGCGGCTCGGGTAATCCCGCCCGCCAGGGTATTTTCAAGGCGCCTAACAGGGCTAACGGCCGGCGTCACCCACAAGCACCACCACATCAGGCTGAGCGCAGGCATGAAACAGGACCTGCAGGTGTGGGACGAGTTCCTACAAGATTTCAACGGGGTGCTGATTTGGAGAGCAGGGTGGGTAAGGACCGAACAGATAGCTCTTTACACAGACGCGGCCGGAAGCCTTGGCTTCGGCGCGGTCCTGGGAAACAGTTGGTGCGCCAGCCAGTGGCCGGACGAGTGGCATGCGCAGGGGCTCACCAGGAACATCACATTTCTCGAGCTGTTCCCGATCATTGTGGCACTGACCATTTGGAGCGAGAAAATAAAAAACCTGAAACTCACGCTCTGGTCAGATAACATGGGAGTAGTGCAGGCCATTAACAGAGGCGCAGCGAGATGCCCGGACATGCTGAGGCTAATGCGACAGTTAATTAAATTACAGCTGGAAGGGAACCTGGAGCTTAAAGCACGCCACGTGCCAGGGGCAGAGAACTCAGCAGCAGACGCACTCTCACGGTCACAAATGAAGCGTTTGAATGACCCCCTTTCCATCGTCCCTTTGGGACCTGGGGGAGTAGACTTATCATGGCTAATAGGGCAATCACTTACCGCAGAGGCTAACAGAAGATACAGGACATACGCGTGCACGGTAATGAGAGTTGGGGGCCTAAAATCGCTGGAAGACAAGGCAAAAACTCGCACAGCAGTCGAGAAATTTGTACAATGGGCATTCAAGTCGGGAAAAACGAGATCGTGGGCCCAGGCGCATTTGTCCGCCATCGCCCATTTTGCCAGGCTTTACACAGGCGAGGACCCCACTACCTCGGCCTATCTAAAGACGGCCTTAAAAGGCTGGAGGAGGGTTGAATGTAAAAAGAAGGACAACAGGCGTCCCATCGATTTTGCCAAACTGGGGCAGCTCCTTGGAGCCCTCACAGGCTTAATACCGGATAAATATGAGCTGCTGCTATTTAGGGCGGCTTTCACGACGGCTTTCTTCGGAGCATTCCGTATCAGCGAATTGGTAGCCCCCAGCAAATCGGGCCCAGCGCAGCAATGCCTGCAGGCAAGAGACATTAAACCAATGGAGAAGGCAGTGGAATTAACGCTGAGACAGTCCAAAACGGACAGGGCAAGGAGGGGGACGACGATACGTCTCCATTGCATCCCAGAGTCGGGGCTCTGCGCGGTATGCTGGTTATTCAGGTACATGGGGGCTCGACCAGCTGGTGAGGGCCCCCTCTTCATACATAAGGACGGAAGGAACCTGAGTAAGTTCCAGTTTACAGCCATAATGCGCCAAGGCCTTGGTAAAGCTGGGTATTGCGCGGCATCGTTTGCCTCTCACTCATTCAGGATCGGCGCAGCGACCTCGGCAGCGCAGCATGGCATGCCAGAGGACAGGATCCAGGCAGTGGGCAGATGGCGCTCCAGGGCGTACAAGTCGTACATACGCCCTCACCTCGTATAAAAAAATAAAAATAAAAAAAAAGACAAAAGAGAGAGAAAGCCCCGAGGGGGGGGAAGGAGAGGTAGTTGCCTTGGGATGCCGCACGGCAGGGTGACAGCACCCCCTCCCTCTCTTAAGTGCACACGGTGCGCAGAAAGCCACCTAACAGAATGCTTTCTCTCGACAGGGGGACGCCCGCAGCTGGTCTGGGTGGTGGGGCACTCATTCGTGTCCCGGATGGAGTCTTGGTGGCGGCAGGGGGGCCGCAGCATAAACAGGCCCAAAGCGGCGTACATCCGGTGGATAGGGCAGCCAGGTATGAGATGGGAGCAGCTACTGCCGACGCTGGACGGCCTCATGGCAGATTCGGCCTGGTTGCCCGACGTCCTGATCATCCACCTTGGGGGCAACGACCTGACCCGGCTAGGGCGAAAAGCAGTCGGGCAAGCCATCCAAAGGGATCTCACCAAGACAGCAGCGTGGCTGGGACCCAGGACGGTAGTCTGGTCCGAAATGATCAGCAGGAAACATTGGAGAGGTGCCGACAAGGCCGTCGACAACGCAAGAAGGAAGCTAAATGTGGCGATGCACAAGTTTTGCCTCGCCAATGGCCTGGAATCAGTTCGGCACGGCCTCATCCACCCGGGCCGCCCGGAACTCTATGGGCAAGACGGGGTACACCTCTCCGAAAAGGGGATGAAGGTGTTTTGGGATAACTTGTGGGGTGCAATGTCACTCGCAGGTTGCAACTAAAAAAAAAGAAAATATGGAGAAAGGTGGGAGCCACGAACCAGGTGCAGGGGGGGGAGCCACAGTGAGACGTGGGCCTCCCTGCGGCGTGGCTGAAATCCTACACTGGTTGGCTAAGAAAACACACCGGCGGGCGGTGTGTAAGAGGATGGCCACTCACTTTTGAATGCCGCACGGCAGGGTGACGTGGCGGCATAAAGGAGGGGAGTAACAGGAGGAGACGGCACTCGCGGCCCAGACCCGGCCGGACGGCAGGGCGCAATTTGGTAGCGAGCTGGGGACCTAACTCCCGACTGGAAAGCTCCCCTCCGCAACACGCAGAAGGCGTGGGCAACCAACCACTGGAGCACCAATAGACTGGCAACAAACTGATTTGTGTACAAGCCCCATTTTCGAACTAAGGAGGGCACAAAAAGACTGACACCTGCTATCACAAGAGGGTGTCATAATGTGTAATATGCCAATTATGATTGATGAGTAATGTTCGCAAAATGGAAGATTGCTTGAAACCAGTTTGTGTTAATAATATGTCTTTGGTTATTAATAAACTGCGGCCAACAACGACCATTACTGATATCAGGTTTTGTTGGCTGACATTATTTCCCACCTTTGGCAACAGCAGAATGCGGGGGCCGGTAAGTATGGAGGCTTGGGTCTCCGCAGAATAGGCACATGCGAGGGTTATTGCAAAGGCCGCCGCACCCTCCCGAAGGGCGGGGGGAGGCTTGAAGGCCGGCGCCATAACCCTCGTGGTGCCACCAGCGGGGGTAAACTGGTTCTGGGCGCTTCGATGCGCACAGGAACCAGCGGAAGCGGGGTGCGCACCAGCCACCCGACCGGAAGTGACCTGTTGACCTGAGCGCCCCCAAAGGGCGCCCAATGGTCAACCTGGCTTTGTTTGAACCCCCCAATCAGGGGGACTCACCTGAGGCCTGCATGGAGGGCTCAAGAGGATTTAAGCGACGCCGCCCTCCCAGCAGAAGCACATCGCATTCGAGGAGCAGGGAGAACGGCGCGACGGCAACAATGACTGAAGCCCACCCACCCACACCTAAGGAACAGCAAAAGTCGCAGTGCTGGATAAGGGAAGGGGCGTTAGCGGAAATCCTACACTGGTTGGCTAAGAAAACACACCGGCGGGCGGTGTGTAAGAGGATGGCCACTCACTTTTGAATGCCGCACGGCAGGGTGACGTGGCGGCATAAAGGAGGGGAGTAACAGGAGGAGACGGAACTCGCGGCCCAGACCCGGCCGGACGGCAGGGCGCAATTTGGTAGCAAGCTGGGGACCTAACTCCCGACTGGAAAGCTCCCCTCCGCAACACGCAGGAGGCGTGGGCAACCAACCACTGGAGCACCAATAGACTGGCAACAAACTGGTTTGTGTACAAGCCCCATTTTCGAACTAAGGAGGGCACAAAAAGACTGACACCTGCTTTCACAAGAGGGTGTCATAATGTGTAATATGCCAATTATGATTGATGAGTAATGTTCGCAAAATGGAAGATTGCTTGAAACCAGTTTGTGTTATTAATATGTCTTTGGTTATTAATAAACTGCGGCCAACAACGACCATTACTGATATCAGGTTTTGTTGGCTGACATTATTTCCCACCTTTGGCAACAGCAGAATGCGGGGGCCGGTAAGTATGGAGGCTTGGGTCTCCGCAGAATAGGCACATGCGAGGGTTATTGGATAAGACTACCAAACAGGTATAGTCACAATAATCACAAACAAATGGTACACAGCGAGTAATGTGTTTAACAGGTCAATAACAGGCTGCTACAGGGGGCACACCTTACGTCCGAGAGGAGCAGAGAGCAAAAAAAAAACACAGGATGGTAAGAAGGATGTAACAATGTGAGTGTTGTCAACATAGGAGGTTAGAGAGAAGCAGAAGGTGTTATTCAGAGTAGCAAGCCCTTTTACAAATACTTTGAATAATGTTGGACTGATTGAGCATCACTGTGGGACCTTACAAGGAAGGGAGAAAGGAGTGTAGATTGACACATGCCGATATTAGAGTGGGTGAAGATCATTTATTAAAAAGTTTTTTTTCCCTTTTTCCCTCTTCCTTATGAAGTAGTGTATAGTTGTGGCACATTACAACCACCTTATTAGGAGTAGCTCTTCCTGATAGCTTATAGCTACTAAGGGAACTTTAAGAAACTGTGCTCTGCAGTGCATGCTTGGCTGTAGCTGCTTTAAGGACCAAGGGACAGATTTCCTAACATTTTGCGTTCAAGATGCACCACTGTATTGGTGCAGCTATGACGCAAAATGTTATTTGTTATTTACAAAGCCACGCAAATCTGATTTGCCTTGCCTTGCATGGGATTCTTCCCAAAAAGTAACTAAGGCAGTACATTGTGCTGCCTTGCATTACTTTGCGTTAGGGTAGTGTTCCATAGGTGGAGCATGGGCATTACCATGCATCCATCCATGGATGTTTGCGCATTTCCAGATAGACGAAAGCAAGTAAACCGTGGCATGAGTCAAAAAGCTACACCTCCCTGAAAAAGGCGTAACAAGGAGAAATATCTTTATTTCTCCTTGTTACTTCCTCTTCCCATGTGTGCTACATTCTGCAGCACACATAAAAAGAAGTAAATGTCATTAAGGATTGTTTTTCTGCAGGAAGGTCTCACTTCCTGCCCAAAACAATCCCACCACTACCACTAACACTGGCACCATTGCCTCACAGTGCAAGGGGAACTTGCGTTGGTATTAGGCAGCACACAGTGCCCTAGCAGACACCAGAAAAGTGCCATATCTCAATTGATGTGGCACATTTCTGCTGTCTCCCTTTCATGCAATGCAGCAACTTTGCTTGCTGCTTTGCGCGCATGAAAAAATGTAAACCTGCCTCTAAATGTCTGGGTCATATAGATGTGGACATGACCATACCAATATGATCGCATTCATAAAACAAGTCATAGCATCCAGTTCTAGACTACAAAAGTGCACGTTCTGCGAAGTGGGCTGTTGTTTTAACCATCCTGTGTATGGATAAAATCTTGTGGTCACATTTGGCTGCATCTAGGACCTGGTTATATAGTGAAGTCACCAAGCATCAAGCCTGTATTTACCAGTGATGATACGAAATGAGGTAGTAGCAATTTCTAGCTTTCATTTCGCATTATACTTTGCTGTTAGATAACCCCTGACTAGTAGAGGGCGTGAATCAATATCCATAGTTTCTAGTAGCTTCACACAAAGTTGGAAACTGCCAAACATATGGAACAGCATCCCACCATATATCATGCTTGACCCCTTTGTTCCTGCAATGAAGAAAATAAACCATTTTAACAAATATCTTATGATGGGATCCATCAGATCTATACTCTCAGGATTGCAGTACGTAATTGTGCATTTTTTTACCCCATGCATAGTGCTCAATTGCTCTCAAACCAGTTTTGTTTATAATCAATATCAACAAATACACCCATAAGTTATCCACACAATCTAAACACTCAAGACTAAATCTCTGGTATTCAAGGTTGTTGTTGTAGTGAGTATGTTAATAAACAAGATAATAGGATGATCATGTCATTGGCCGTGCTCTGATCATGGATGTGCAACCTGATTGCTCAACTTACATTCCATTCTTAAATTCTCAATGTTTTATGGAGGTTTAATATCATGTCTGACCTAATAAGAGGTTTATTGATTTCTGAGATGATGTGCCGTGAGGATAGGTAGCAGCCATTCAGGGGTTAGCTTCTGTGAAGCATCACACTGAACCTGGAATCAGAATGCTGCAAGGGCGACGCAGAAACCCACACGCTCACTATTTCAATACTCGCCGCAGCAAACAGCAATTAGCGGCTGTGCTGACTCTCGCAGCCACATCACTGCACTACTGCAGCTAGATACCCCGCACAGCAGAAATCTTCAGAGCAGCAAGGGCCGAAACTCCTGGACTCCTGGAAGAGGAGGTGAGTGACCCCGGTACTGACTTTCTGTCATTATGGCACCAAAGTGTGGAGGTGTGCTGAGTGCTTCGGAGGAGGAGGCGGCAAGGAGGTGGCAACGGAGGCAGCGGATTACGAAGCGCATAGGAACAGCTAAAGTGGGGCCGTGGCTGCCGTGGAGTGGCAGTGGCTGACGAAGACAGAATGCTGAAACGCCGAAGGAGTGCTGGTAAGCCAGCACCTCGACAAATAGAGTGCCAGCAGCTCAACGAGTAGAGTGGCAGTGCAAAACCGCCCCTGCACAAATCTCTACTGCTGCCCTCTCTGATCTCTGCTCTCGCTGCACCAGAATAACCCAGGACAACCCTGCCTCCTCCAAAGCCTCTTTCTAAACCGCGATTACCGCAGCGCTGCCGTGTTTTCCCCGGCGCTGAGATTTTAATTGCTGAGACTGCCACAATATTTTTAAATCATTGTTACAATATTACTGGGCATATTGTGATTTTAGAAATGATTTTTAATACCTGTGTACTTGCTATTTGCACTGTTCTTGCTCCTGCTGCACTTTAGGCTTAATGCTCCCTCGATGCGCTGGTGTACTCATCCGTAAGAGCGAGTCACCGGAAGTAGCGCCATCTTGGGTAGCGTTCTAGTTGTCAGCTGCCTTCTCCCTACTTAAACTGATTCAATGCAAGCGCGCAGCGCGCACGCTCAGTGAGTGCGCCGATGGTGCACCAAAGGCACGCCCGTCTGCGCCCGTCCGCGCTCCGGACGCACTCAGCGCCAGCCATGCTGTTACTATTGCCCCCCGCGCGGCTTACTCTAGAGATGAACTTCTGCTGCTTAACACTCGATTGGACAGGACATTGAATTAAGAAAACGGCATTGGTGGTAAGACCATCTCTAAACAAGCCTTGCCAGATACACTTAACTGCGGGCTGATTAATGTTAACTCCCTCGCTAAACATCACTTGGAAACCTATATGTTGCTGGAAGATCATGAGCTGGATGTCTTGTTTCTTACCGAAACTTGGACACGGGTAGACAGAGAAGTTGAGTTGGGCTTAGCATGCCCTCCTGGATACAAAATCTGCCATAAACCCAGGGTGGATGGGAGAGGGGGAGGAGTAGGATTCATCTATAAAGATATCTGGAATCTCACCCCACTTTGTGTAGAGGATGTTCCAGGGATTGAATCACTGGGGTTCTCCCTTAAGGATACTAGTGGTGTCTTATGTATAGGCTTACTCTGCTATAGACCGCCTGGTGGAGCAGCCCATGGCTTCCAAGAATTAATTGATGCCATATATAATTTATCGAACTCTCATTCTAAACTGTTGATCCTTGGAGATTTCCATTTCCCGGAGAATTGTACCCTAGACAAAGCTTTTAAAGAACTGTGTCAGACCTGTGAGAATATTAACCTCCAACAGCTGGTGTTAGCCCCCACTCACCAAAAGGGACATATGTTGGATCTGGTCTTCTCTGGTGTTAAAGATGTAGTGTTAAGGAGATACGTCCTTTGAGCTGAACTGACCACTTTTTTTTCTCTTCTCTCTAAAAGTAGCTAAGTGTCAAATAAAATCTACCTATCTAACTGCTACATGGACCAGTAGAGAATGGTCTAAAATACTAAAATTAGGGTATCTCCCCCGACTTGTCAATGTCAGATTCAATATCCACAACTCAGTGGAGGAGAACTATCTGAACCTGTGTCAGCAAATCACTACCTCCTTGGATCAGATAGTCCAAGTAAGGAAAACTAAAAGCTGTAAAAAGCCCTCCGCTCCTTGGTACAATGAAGAGCTTAGATCGTTGAAGTCCGGATGTAAGCAAGCAGATAGGAAATGAAATAGAAATTATTCTAAGATAGATAAAATAGCTTTAAAAAATCGGCTTCATAGCTATAAAGAAAAATAAGTAAAGCTAAAGCTAAATATCTTGAGGAAACCATTCTTTGGTCTGCCAATAAATCTCAAAATTTGTTTAATATTGTTAGAGACATGTCTAACCCAGAGTGCGTAAAAGCTAGAATTCTCACATCACAAGAAATGTGTGATGAGGTAGCAATCTTTTTTGAGGAAAAAAGTAATAAAATCTTAACTGGGCTAGAATCCACTATGAATGATGATGTTCATCAACCTACTACCCCTATAAATTGTAGTATAGATGACAGAGAACAGATGACATTAAATGGCGATGCATATCTGCCTACTATCCATACAAATTGTAGTATGAATGACAAGGAGCATCTGCTATTTCTGGATCAATTTCAAGTCCATTCACAGGAGGAATTTAATGCCATTGCAGCTGGCATCGCTTCTGGCTCCCCTATGGACCCACTCCCTCATAGGTTTTGGAAACTGTTCGGGGATGAAATTTTTCCTTATCTGTATCAAATTTGCTGTCAGTCCCTAACTAATGGTGTAGTTCTGGACTGCTGTAAATAGGCGGTTGTCTCCCCACTACTAAAGAAAGCTACTCTAGATCCCCAGTGTCCTTCTAATAACAGACCTATATCCTTGCTACCGTATCCGATTAAGATCCTGGAGAAGGTTGTGAGTAAATCCCTCTCCAAATTTGTTGAAGATAATGAGTTGTTGGACGAAGACCAGTTTGGGTCCTGCCCTGCACATGGGACCGAAACTGCCTCGGTGTCAGCCTTGGATGATCTGAGAATGCGGGCAGACAATGGTCAGACAGTATTTTTAGTGCTGCTTAACATGTCAGCAGCGTTTGACACGGTCAACCACCGGATCCTGGTTAAGAGATTGGAGGAGATGGGAGTGGTGGGTAGGGCACAGGACTGGCTGCAATCCTTTCTGTCTAATAGGCAGCAGGCAGTGACCTTATCACCATTTACCTCCCAGAATAGGGACATTAAACATGGGGTCCCACAAGGCTCGGCTATCAGCCCTGTTTTGTTCAATCTCTATCTCCGTCCACTCATTATCTTGATCAAATCCTATGGCTTGGATGTAATTAACTACGCGGATGACACTCAGCTTATTTTCTCTGTTGAGGGTAGTGAAGCAGTGTCTTTAGAAAAATGTCATAGCTGCATGCGTAGAACTGCAGACTGGCTGAAAGAAAACACATTACAATTTAATGGGGAAAAAACTGAAGTCCTGTGTTGTACTGCAGGTAAAACTCCGTGGCCTCTTCCTGCGGATTTTTGGCCAGGTCCGGCTAATAACACCCTATTGCCGGCTAAGACAGTGCGCAATTTAGGAGTGATGTTAGACAGTAATCTACAATTGGACTCCCAGGTAAATAAAACTGTGAACACCTGTCTATCTCTGCTTAGGGCTCTTCAGAAGATACTCCCTTTTTTACCATCCGCAGCGAGATTTCAGGTGGTACGGAGTATTGTCCTAAGCAGAATGGATTACTGCAACGCGCTCCTATTGGGCACTCCTGCCTCCTTGATAAAAAAACTACAAAGAGTGCAGAATATGGCGGCTAGGCTGGCACTTAACCGGCCACGCAGAGCCTCCGCATCACTTGCCTTAAAGGATCTACACTGGCTGCCCATTGCATAAAGAGTCCAATTCAAGGCACTCTGTATTGTCTTTAGAGCAATACATAAAATTGGACCAAAGATGCTGCAAAGGAAATTCACATGGTACTCTCCTGTGAGATGCCTGCATTCCTCCTCAGCTAATTTGACCTGTGTTCCCTGTGTGACAAGGGCCCATATGGGCGGTAGATCCTTCTCATTCACAGCATCCAGACTTTAGAATGCCCTACCCTTGGAGCTGGGTCTAATAAATACCTTGTCAAGGTTCAGAAAAACACTGAAAACTAGTCTGTTTCCCAGAGATTAGCTCCCTATTGTTGTGGGTAGTATTCGCAATAGCTGATTGGTAACTCTAAGCGCCAGGATACCCTTTGGGTGATAGTGCGCTATATAAGTGTATCTACATTACATTTCTAAAGACAGTGGTCCCTAGACAGTTATGAAATTATAACAAACAATAAAAATATGTTAAATATGTTCTTTGTCCAGCCGGACAGAATTTTATTGATTAGATAAGTGAATAAAAGGAGATTCATGTACAATTTCAAGTGGGACACAACCAGCGTCCAACTTACAAACATAGACAGACAACACAAATAGGCGAGGGTTTTTTCAGGCAAGGGAAAAGAGTCTGCATATCATACAATTTAACAGACTTAAAGCGCATTAAAGTACTATTGTACAATGTAATCCTCAGAGTTTAAATACATATGGTACATGGGGTGTCGACAATGTTCCGATCCCTAGGGCAAAAGTCATGGGATCATCTTCAGGACATTAATTATTTACATGCCTGCGTACGAGCAATTTTAGACATTCAAATTGTTCATGTCTTGATACATATAAGCAAAATGTTTGACGCAAGTTCACAGTTCAAACAGAAATAGGGAGGAAAAAATGAGGGGAAAAAGAGAGGAAAGGGCATTAATTATGGTGGGCAGACCATACACGTGATAGATACTGAGGTTGTGACATGAGCTAATAGGTCAGTTGTTCTAGACCTTGTGCAAGTTGCTGGTTTAAAAGGTAACTCAAAAAGGAGGAAAGAAATAGCAAAGTTAAAGGCATGTGACAATAAATTCCTGAAATCGGCGGAGAGAAAGAATTATATCAATTGTTAATGGCTGTGAGGTATAACGCCTGTGAAACAAGAAATTGCGAGCCAGTTGGTAACACAAGCTATTACCAGAATAAGAGAAGGGGGTTGGCGCACACCTCGCGGTAGCTGTACGTGATAAATTGTAAGGCGGACATGGAAAGCCAGGCAGATTCAAGATGCAATGAGGCATGCTGCTTTGAAGAGGCGATAGTATGCGTGATCCAGTGAGAGGTACCTCCTGCTTGACGGTGTGATCCGCTGCTCTTGTGGTGGGCTACCGGCATCGCTGCAGAAGTGATACGGAACTTGGATCTGTGCCCCAACTTGGGTGGCGTGTCATTGGCCAAAGGTGTGCAGTATGCAGATGAGTGCTACGCTATGGGGCACCACCTACCACACTATTGATAACCAGTTCCATTTATCCTCAGTGGGCTGACGTAGTCCACATGGCTTCGGCCTGCAGGGACCGGAGCGGAGGGGGCACGGCCCCGTGGATGCAAGCGTGGTGCTGAGAGGCCAGACTGGGTTCTCTGGGGATACTAAACTATCAGCCAGACAACTGCTTATAATCCACAGATATTCCCTCTGCACACACGGGGCCTCTCTGACTTGCGATACAGGTTCTGGGGCAAAAACCCACAATGCTCAACTGAACTCCCCCCGGCTGGAGAGCGCTTCCCGTGACACGTAACAGGCTGCTGATTTGGTGAGTCTACACCACCTCATGTTGACACCTGTAGCGGGAGCTGGAAAGTAAGTCACTCTGGGGCTTCTGGTGAGTAACAGCAGGTTTATTGCTGGAGCATAACAGCAGGTACTTCAACGCTAGCTGGCCAGGCACAAACTGTCTCATCCTAGAATCCTAGGATGAGTCAGGGCCCCCTACATTCTAGAATAAATGACATAGGGCTAATACAAGAGAAAGCATGGAAACAAAGGTAGGAATAATATACAACACATCTTCTCTCATTGAAAACAAAACAAAATATTAACTATTCAAAAGAAGCAGAGTGAACGAAAATAACAAAACAGAAGACATGCTAGAAACATAATATGTCAAAATAATAATGGGAATACATCTCCTCTCATTAAAGCAGAAAAACATAGCATTCTATATTAATCACAGCAGTAATCGTTTAGATATCAGGGTGGTCTACGGTACCTTTGAGACCTGGAAAAGGTCTGGGAGGAAACCGCACAAGGAGAAACAGAAGTCTGGTTAGACATACCACTGCAGAGTTGAGAATCAGGAGCATCTCCCCCACCATCGCTTCTCCCTAGAATTGGCACAGAATTTGGTGTGCTAGAAACATGAGAAGGAATGAACATGTAACCATTACAATCATCCCTGCAGTCAAGTTGATTCTGCTCAGGAACAGAACGAGTGGCCAAAGAGAACTACCCTTCTGGTAAAGAGCCCCTCTTCTGAAGTTCCACTTCTCTCCATTAGAAAGAACCACATAGTTGAGAAAAGCCATCCTTACAGTAAAGGGACCCCTACATTTGGACAACCCACCACAAACTCTACCATGCTTCACCTTTACAAGGTCCCCCTTTGAAAACTTTGAAGAAACGCTCTTCACCACTTTTCCAACTGCACTATGTTTGGGAGAACTCGAAGAGGAAGCATTCTCAGAATTAGCTTGAACAGAATTAAGCACCATTTTTTTAAGCCAGGATGGAGTTAACTTGGTACTAGGAACCCTGCCCCTCATCAACTCAAAGGGAGACTTGACCTGGACACCATGAAGAGTGGTACAGTAGGCATAAACCATCTCTTGTACAAGACCACTGACAGGTGAACATTTAGAAAGAGCCATCTGAATTGTCCCTTTCACCAATCTATTAATGTGTTCACACAAGCCATTTCCCTGAGAATTATAGAGAGAGGTTCTGTGATGGGAAATATCACAGTCAGGCAAGAAAGAACACATATTGTGGGAAACTAGTTGTGTACCATTGTCAGTAATGATAACACTAGGAAAACCTTCCAAAAAAAATAAAGACTTAAAATGTTTTATGGTAGTGTCTGTGGTGATGTCCTTCAAAAACTCAACCGAAAGCCACTTGGTAAAGCAATCAACAATGACAACTGCAAACCGCGGAGAAACCGCCAACTCCTCCATGGGCCCTATAAAATCCAAACAAATGGTGTGCCAAGGGACCTCTGGAAATTGCAACTTTCCTATTTTTGAACCAACAGCAAGTTTTAATCTTTTCTCCCCCACTTTACAAGTAGGACAATCTTCGACCCAAGAGGATACCATTGAATCCATCCCAGGCCACCAAAAGTTCAATTTGAGCCTTTGTTGCGTTAAGGTTTGGCCAAGATGACCCTCATGCGCTATGGAAATAAGCTTACCTCTTAAATCCGCAGGAGGGACAAATTTGTAGCCCCACATTACCACATTATCCTCACACACTGAAAAATCATAAATAATTTTTAAAAACGGACGAACAGAGACGTGCACACAACTTTCCCGTCGTGAACCCAATTTTATCATCTGGATAACCTCTTGCATAACATTGTCCTTAAGCATAGCTTCTACCCAATCCTCACGAGAAAAGGAACTCTCACTAAGATAGAGCACATCATTAATCCAGGCAATGTTTTCTTCTGTACCCTCAAGGCTAAAATCACCATTGGACGCAATATTGCAAGGAATAGGGAGTCTCGACAGACAATCAGCTTGGAAATTCTTCCACCCCTGAATGTGAGAAATATCAAAGTGGTATTCTTGTAGCTCTGAAGCTAACCTTGCCAATCTGGGAGAACTACAAGTTGCGCCACCAGGAGAAAGGATTCTGATAAGAGGTTTGTGATCTGTCTTAAGACGCTTCCTTCTCAATGACAGAATAGTTCTGTTCACATGGAGAAAGCGTCCTCGATGCAAAAGCAATAGGCCTCTCCCCTTCCTTATGTCTTTGTAGGAGAACCGCACCAAGGCCAGTTGCACTTGCATCAACCAATAATATGGATGTTTTGTTTGTATCAAATGGTGCAAGAACCTTAGCACTCGACCATTTCATTCCTATGAAATGCTCTAGGCCCAAGCGGGGCCAAACTCATCCGTGGTACTCTGAGGCCCTTACAATACAGAAAAAACAATGTAAGCAGCTGGAGCGTCTCTGGAGGAGGTCGTATGACCATCTGGCCAAAATCAACTTTAGAGTAGCTACTAAAGCCTACCATAAACTTATAAAACTATCAAAAGCCAAATACTACACTGATCTGATCAACTCCAGTACCAATCGCTCCAAAACCATTTTTACCTTAGTAAAGGATGTGACCAAGATACCGGAAGGCCCAGGTAATTTAATTGTGTCCGATGTCCAATGTGAAGAGCTGGCCTGTTTCTTTGTAGACAAAGTCAAAGGGATTTATAACTCTCTAACCTCAGATGGACCCATTGCTAATTCCAACCCTATGGGGTCCATCGACTTGCCATTTTCACTACAATATTTACCACCTATTGAGTAAACTGAGATGGACTCTTTGATTAAAAGAGTTAAATCAGGTTCCCCGGAAGATCCTGTTAAGCCAGAATTATTCAGATTATTCCAGGACTCCATCTTGCGGGAAGGGCGGATGTTAATTAACAACTCACTTCAGTCGGCTACCATTCCCTCATCCTGGAAACATGCTAAAGTTGTCCCCCTTTTAAAAAAGCCATCACTAGACCCCACCAGATCAGACAGCTTTAGACCCATCTCCCTGCTCCCCTATCTTACCAAGGTGATGGAGGCCCATGTAAATTCCATTCTGACTACCTATTTGGAGTCAAATGGAATATTGGACGAATCTCAGAACGGCTTCCGTGCTAAGCATAGCACGGAATCTGCTTTGCTAGCCGTTACGGAACATCTGAGGGAGGGGCTGGACCAGGGTGAGACATCTGCCCTGGTTCTGCTGGACTTGAGCGCGGCCTTTGACACGGTCTCCCACAGGATCCTGCTTGCAAGACTGTGGGATATCGGAGTCAGGGAGAGAGCCTTGGAATGGTTCGCGTCGTTCTTATCTGACCGCTCCTTCCAAGTGCACGCCCCGCCGTACTCATCCAGCATACACCCCCTGGACTGTGGAGTCCTGCAGGGCTCTGCGCTCAGCCCCACATTGTTCAATGTGTACGTCCGCCCCCTGGCCATGTTGGCCAGGGACCGCAACATCAAACTACTATCATACGCGGACGATACACAACTCATTTTCTCCTTTTCTAAGAACAGAGGGGCTGACCAAATTAAGTTCCAGGAAGATATCCTGGCTATATCGAATTGGCTGTCACAGAACGATCTCCAGCTAAACTCTTCTAAGACGGAGATACTCCTTGTAGGTAGGGACACCCAGAAATGGGATGCACATTGGTGGCCTCCCACTCTGGGACCCTCTCCTGCCCCCAAAGAGGTTGTCAAAAACCTGGGTGTGATGTTGGACAACTCACTCTCCATGGAAATTCATGCCAAGAGAGTGGCAGGCACCTGCTATGGTCGCCTGCGCTCTCTTAAACCTATCCTCGGATTCTTTGAGCCTTGCATCCGCCAGACTATAATTCAGGCCTTAGTCTTATCCCATCTAGACTACTGCAATGCCCTGATGCTAGGTTCTAACTTGACGGTGATAAACAGACTACAGAGAGCCCAGAATGCCGCTGCTCGCATTTTATTTGCACTGCCAAAAAAATGCCACACCTCTCCTATTCTCCATCGGTTACACTGGCTACCGGTTAAACAATGTATCCAGTTCAAAAGTTTATGTCTAATTCATAAAATTTTGTATAACACCGCCCCTCAAACCTTGCAGGGACTCTGTTCCTTCTATGTCCCCTTGCGTGCCCTTCGTTCAGCCGACCTGTCACTGGCACGCACGACTAAGATCCGAAGGTGCCGAGCTGGTGGTCGCTCTTTTAGGCATTTGGCACCGAAGCTGTGGAATTCGATCCCTCTTGGGGCTCGGGCCACTTCTAACCACCTGCTGTTCCGTAAACAGATTAAAACTTGGCTGCTCTCTTCCATCTAACTTCACCTTCTCTGTTGTGTTGCACTGCTCTTAGGTATGTCCGCAGCGCTGGGACGCCCCATTGCTGGGGTCGCCATGCGCTATACAAGCAGACTTAACATAACATAACATAACTGCAAGTAGCATGTTTGATGTTATTAAAACACTGTTCAAGCTCAGGCCCCCATACAAATGTACACCCTTTTTTCAACAAAGCTCTGAGAGGTAAGGTTTTTTCAGAGAATTTCTCCACAAACTTTGAATAATATTCAATCAATCCCATGAATGAACGTAATTGGTCTTTATCACCAGGACAAGGGGCAGAGTGTATTGCCTCGAGGAGATCCCTCTTTGGTTTTACACATTTAGCTGATATTTCATGACCCAAGTATTCAATGTCTTGAACTAGGAAAGGACACTTCTCCCTTCGCAAGGTAAGGTCGGTGTCCCAAATCCTATGCAAAACATTCTTAAGAACATGATTATGATCAGCCACTGAATCACCAAAGACTAAAATATCATCCTGGAAGAACACTACTTTCTTTAACCCCTTGAATATTTCAGTAACCAACCGTTGAAACACACTCGCTGCCGAGATTAATCCAAACGGAAGGCGAGTGAACTGAAAAATTCCTTCCGGGGTAATAAAGGAAGTGAGGTGCTTTGAGGTCTCATGCAGCTTGACCTGATGATACGCACTCTTCAGGTCAAGCTTAGAGACAAATTTGGCTCCCTGCAGAGTAGACACCATTCAGTGATGGCAAAGGGAATGTGTCAGCCACAACACACTTATTCAGTGCCCTGAGGTCGACACAGAACCTCAATTTGCCATCAGCTTTCTTCGAAATGACCACCGGAGAAACCCATGCTGAGGCCTCCATTGGTTCTATCACTCCACTTTGAAGCATCTCATCGATTAACAATTTTACTTCATCACGAATAGAGATAGGATCCCTTCTCACCTGATGTTGCACAAGTAAGCTATTCTTTTTGAGCCTAATGAGGTGGGAATAACCTCTAAGTTCCCCAAGCTCATCCTTAAATACAGAACTGAATTCGTTCAGAATGCTCTCAATAGAATCATCTTCAACAACCATAATCTGATTTTTCGGTCTGGGATTGATAATAATGTAGAGATCATACTGATGTACCCATCCCAGAATAGGAGGGCCATCAATAGAAACGTACACCTTACCAAATGTAGACTTTTTCTCAAAAACAATTTTCGACTCAAAGTAACCAAGAATTTCAATCTTTTGGCCATTAAAACCCTTAGGAGAAATGTCACTCTTTTCTAAAATTGTCCCTTCCCAGAAAATATCGAAAATAGATTTTGGAATAATGGTATAACGCGACCTGTGTCCACCATCAACGACACTTCGTGAGAGTCTATCTTGAAAATTGCCTTTGGTCTGTTCTGTCTAGGATCCTCACCAACCACGTCGACATCATCCACTACCAAAAGTCTTTCTGCTTCAGTTTTACTGTCACATTCGTAGTCATCCACAATAGCAATTCTCTGCTTGCCCTTAGACTTGCACATCTTTGAAAAGTGTCCAACTCTACCACACTTAAGGCATTCCTTATTAGCAGCAAAGCAGAACCTTGCCTCAGAAGAATGAGTATTGCTTCCACATCTATTGCAAAATTTATTTGAAGAAAAAGTTTTTTAACTGGAGCCTTGGATTTGTTTCTAACCACAGCAACACTCTCTCCTCCACAATGCTCACACTCTGTAGTAACTTTCATCTTGTGAGAATCTAGAACTTTCATACATTTGTTAGACTCTTCGATTACTTTCGCTAGATCAATTGCATCTTTTAATGATGGATTCCTTGCCGCCCAAAGTCTCTCCTGTATTTTTTTACTGGATTATTGAATGATCAACTGATCCCTTATGAGCTCGTCATTCATGGCACCAAACTTACACTTAATAGACAACTCTCTCAAGCGAGCTACAAAGTCATCAATCGACTCTGAGTCCTTTTGTCACTGTATATAGAACGTATAACGGTTCATGACAAGATTCTCCTCCTTTGAGAATCTAACTTCGAGCCTTGCAACAGCCTCCTTTAATTCGTCAGGCATTTCCTGACCATTAGCCCTCAAAGCTATTGGCAAAAGTCTGAAAACTCTTTGCCCTTCTTTGCCAAGGGTACTTAAAAGAATAGCCTTTTTCCTCTTTGCGGAAAACTCTTGCCCGTCTAATGCTTTAAGATAGTTGTCAAACATTATGAACCAGTCCTCCCAAGGTATTTCTGGAATCTCTGGTTCAGGTAGGAATTGCGGTGGCAAAGTAACCACTATTTGTTGTGCCATATTTATGCTGTTGAGAAAAAAAACTCAACAAAAGAAAAAACACTTGGCACAAGAAGTTGAGGCAGATCAAATGACAACGAAGTTTCAAGGCTTCTTAAAAGATTTTACAGCCAACAGTACGTACCTCGAAACTGCTTCAAATAGCAGGATTAAGCCATGAGTAACATGTTGATTTCGTGAAGTAACCAGATAGGAAATGCCTCCGGTAAATAGGAGCGCTGAATTTATATTTCCCATTGACGATGGAAAAAACGCTGAATTCCCACACTCAAAATGGCCCCCACAAATAGTTTTGTCAAAGCGAGGCTTGGAACGCTAGATTTCGCAGTTAAAATGCCCGCCACAAATAATTTTTCAAAACGAGGCTTGAAACGCTGGAATTCACAGTTAAGATGGCCGCCACAGAGATGGATGATCCAAAGCAAGGCTTGGAGTGTCGGGTACTAGCGCGGCCTTGCACTCATCATCACGTTAGGTGCAAGAGATGGTGATGACGTAGGAGTACAGCAACAACAGCGGTTGCCAAGGCGCTCGCGCTACAGTGCTCGCGCTACTCACAGTTTGAAACTCCAGGCTCGCTCTCACCACAACGATTTCACCACGATGAGAAGAAAATCATCAGGATTCATCAGAAGCCACCATGACTACAACTGACCAGCTGCAATCGTCGCCAAAATTGTAGTAAGTCACTCTGAGGCTTCTGGTGAGTAACAGCAGGTTTATTGCTGGAGCATAACAGCAGGTATCTTCAACGCTAGCTGGCCAGGCACAAACTGTCTCATCCTAGAATCCTAGGATGAGTCAGGGCCACCTACATTCTAGAATAAATGACATAGGGCTAATACAAGAGAAAGCATGGAAACAAAGGTAGTAATAATATATAACAGAATACTATCAGGACTTAGCCTGTCGGGGACTGGGGAGTGAGAACATATAACCTACCCGACAATGCCCTGCCGGGAGCGGGCGGCCATCTTGGGCATAGTCAGAGACCTGTGAGATAATTGGCCAGTCATCTGGGGATTTGCCAGAATACTTATATTTTCTGTACACCATGCCAGGTCGTAAATGCGGAAGCTAACGAAGTTTCCGTGATCGTGATGGGATCCTTCGCGCCGCCAGGGAAATGGGTCAAATAACACACCAAGGCAACTATATTTCCATATTTCTGGAGTTCACCCCAGCTGCACAGTCGGCTAGAAGGGAGTTCATACCGGTCAAGTACATCCTTAGACAGGTCGGAATCACATATGCCCTCCTATACCTAGACAAACTGAAGGTCACACATGAAGGCAATCATCGCCATTTCACGAATGCAAAGTCATCCCTGAAGTTCGCCTAACATGCTACAGGGAGCAAACGCTCGACAACCCCCATGGGTCAGACCAAAACATTTCTCAGTGATAACAAATAACGAATAATATTTTACTTCATGCCCGGTAATCACTCTGCTGGCTGACCCTGGAACTTCGGTAAGGGGAACAGCGTGGATATATGTAAACAGGAAAATAGACACTGGTGCTGCCTTGGGCTTTGACTGTTAAGGACAACTTTAATAATAGTGTGTGTTGTCGCTACCATTGGTCTCTCATTAACTTCTTAGCCACCTGACCTCTGGTCAGGTTGTAAACCGGAGTCACCTTGCCCCCAAGGAGAGCTCCCACAACTGATACATTTGTTCGCATGTTGGGATGTTGTTGGTTTTTCGGGGGGTTGGGGTGGGAAGTGTATACTCAACCTAATTGGGGGGTTGGTGTGGAGGGGTGAGGTGAGTTTGGTGTTACTTTGCAACATTTTATTGAAATCCACGCAAACTCTGAGTGTAAATCTTCAGATGCACTACTTCACACTCCTTATAACTATAGTGGTATGTATATGCAAGACTGGTCACAGAAAAACATATCTCTCTAACTGGATGGGGTGGTTCAATCCGGGTTGAAAACACTATGGCTAACCTAGGTCACATTACACTGCACATCAACAAGAAATGGCGTCATATACGCTCCTAACATGAAATATCAGAGGTGTGAATGACCATAGAAAGGCCAGGCTCATTCAAGCTTATTTAATCTGACACACAATTGATTGTTGCTTCCTTCTAGAAACTCACTTGACAAACACTTTAAATGTAAAGCTGCAACATAGAAACAGGGGGGATGTTTACTCAGCAGTTTATTCCAATTACACCAGAGAGGTTGCAATACTTATGCGCTGTGGGCTGGACTGAAACATGACATACGCACAACTGGACACAGAGAAGAGATTTGTTACACTTAAGGGCTCGTTGAGTGGAATAGATTTAGTGATGGTTGCTAGTTACAGCCAAACACCGATGAGCCAGAATTTTTCCACAACATATGGACACACACTGAAGGGATGGGATGTGAGACTATTGTTTGGGGAGGAGATTTTAATTCCATTCAAACAATACCCTAGATAGGTGATGTTCGACATGCAGGCTGCACCCCAGAGCCAGTGAGACCCTTAATATTCTCATACAGGAAAATTAATTGATAGATATTGGGAGGCACTGATATCCCGATGGCACAGAGGACACCTGCATAACCTCACACCATAATGCATGGTCCAGATTGGATTACTGGCTGTTTCCCGGGATGTGGCTGCGTGGACAATCAATGTTCGTCTGTTACCCAGGACGGTCTCTGATCATGCCCCTTGCTTACTGCAGCTTAGCAATCCTATGTCATCTAGACGTACATTCAGTTGGAGGCTGTTGCCTCTTTCTCTACTAGACTAGGCTTATCAAGAAGAAATAAGAAAAGAATAGCAGATTATTTTGCTGTAAATGAAGGGTTAGTCTCATCGGTAGGGACACTCTGGGAAGCCCTTAAGGTGGTGAAATGGGGAAGCTGCATTGCCAAACCATCTGGTGTGTTGAAATCAATCAGACAGATACTCCAGACCCTAGAGACACAAATTAAGGAAGAAGAAACGAAATTCTTCGAGACGGGTGAGCAAAACCACTTGGCATCACTAAGGACAAATATATCTGAGAATGAGGAGGAAGCACACAGAGAAGTAAAATTTTTATGGAAATACAGCACAGCCAGGAGATATGGGGAGGGAAATCACCCTGGGAAAACCCTAGCTACCATACTCAGACCACTACAAAACTCGGCGTACATAACCGAACTCAGAGATGCAAACTGCGCACCGATAAGGGGGTCACAGCAGGTACTCAACTACCTCATAGAATTTTGATCTAGGCTATACTCTTTCACTGCCCCGGATGTGTCGGCAGACCTGCAAACATATCTAGACCGCCTGGAACTGTTATGGTTGGGGAAGGCACACAGAGATTACTTGGATGAACCTTACACTATGGAGCATATTTTACAAGTCATTAACAGTCTCCCACCGACACGGCCCCTGGTCTAGATGGCTTGACCACATCTTTCATTAAAACATATAGCACTCTACTTGCGCCACATCCATTCAACATCTATCAGGAATTGCCAGAATCTGGTCACCTCCCACCCACTATGCGTGAGGCAGTGATATTAAGGCTCTTAAAACTTGGGAAAGACCTGACGAGGCGGGACTCCTATTGCCCAATGTCACTTTTAAATTTCACCAAAAAGATATATGCAAACTCATAGCACAAAGAGTTCAGCTCTCCTTCCATTCATCACCAGACCTGACCAATCCGGCTTTATACCTGGGAGGTCAACGGCGCATAATTTAGGAACCTTCTTTGCTTCACTACCTCAGCCCCCAAACACCTGTTTTGGCTGCACCACTAGATTCAACAAAAAATAGAATTCTCCTCCCCTATCCCTTTGCTGCAACCTTAATCAAACCAAATCCACCGAAGCGAGTGCTATTCCCATCATAATTGCAGCTACTCTGGGACTTAGGCAGGTGCGCCATTTGGTAGCAGGAAAAACAAGGGTAAGAAATTGCAGACCTATTTGAAGAAAATCAGTCCCTCTTGCTACAGCAGATCTTCAAACTTGTGGACCCTGTACCTTTACTAGCATCATTGTCCTCTCAGTGTTCATAAAAGAAAAAAACAAATATGGAACATAATGTTATTCCCAATTTTTTTTAAATAAAGGGTGCAAAGTGTGAACAACCTGCAGTAGAGAAAAAAGAAACCAAAAGCAAAAGTGAATCTGCCCATAGGCAGAAGTAGAAAAAAAGGAAAAAACTATGTAGAATAAACAGAAAGAGATCAAAAATGCTATGCTTTAACCCTAATTTAATTATGAATATTGTCTTGCCTGCTCTAAAGAGGGAAGAATGCCAAGTTGAAGCCATCACAAGGGGTTCTCTGTCACCGCCAAGGAATTTATATGACTCAAACCTTGATTGCACAAGGACACATTCCATCAGATTTAAGTTCTGCATGGTGACACGGTGTAATTTGAATCCTAATGCTGCATTATTTTCCACTTCTTTAGCCAGTAATGTAATTTACAATCCTATTGGGAATATGGCTGTGGGAGGTAGCCAGGCTAGTCAACCACTCTCAGCTCCACTTTCTTTAGAATTTTTTGATCACAAGCTGTATAGGTCTTTCCTATTGGGCTGCTTGCTGAAATCCTGGACCTCCAAATGGCTCAGAGTAGTGATCTTGTCCTGGATCTTGTCTTGGTGCGAGTCCAAAAACATGGTAATTATGGGGGGGCAGAGTGACCTTTTGTTTTAAAGTGATCTCCAATTTAATAATCTTAATTAGCAATACATCGTGATGCTGTGGCATTGATGTTCTTGTTCCCCAAGAGGAGAAAGCTTTTAAAAAAGGTATTTATAAAGGCCAGTTCTTCGCCTATTCAGATCCCTCTCCACTAGAAATCCCTCACTTAGAGAGAGGAAGTACAATAGGGGTCTCCATCGGGCAAAGGTGACAGGACAGTCTCCTTGCTCGCTGAGAAAGAGAATAATCAAACACTGAATATAGATGAGGAAGATAGGAAATAGAGTTGGGTGGCGGGGACTCTTAACACAAATAGCTCTTTAGGGCTAACGTATGGAAATTATTCATAGCAAGCCTCTCAAATGTATCTTTCGGAATGCAGCCAGCATAAGCACTAATAAAAATAATTTGTTATTCCTGAAAGAACAGAAAGCAGACATAATATGCATTCAAGAGTCTTGGATTGTAAAGAACTGGTCCGTTGAAGAATACATTGTGCTAAGACGTCCTGTACTCCCAGTGAATAGAGGACATGTGAAAGAAGGCCTTGTCATTCTGTTTAGAACTAGTTTTAGATGGATATATAAAGATATTCCCCACATCCCTAACCTAATTCAGGTGGCTAAGCTAGATTTTAAAGAAGATCATGAAAGTTTAAGCACTCTGTTTATTGTAAAAGCTTATATCCCCCCTGACTAATCTTATACCTATTTACTAAAAGACCTATTTGTTTTTATCTCTACTACCATGGAAAGAGAAGATTGTAGGCATTTAATACTGGTTAGCGACTTGAACACCAACATTTTTACGCACAGTATAAAGGTATTAAATAATTCCTCAAAAGACAAAGCTCTAAAAATCCCTCCTACCTTATTTCCGAATAACAGTCAAGTTGATAAATGAGATATGATTTTAGAAATTTAGACCTATTAATTGCCAATGAGAGATTACGAAATACTATCCCATAAAAACATTACACATAAAGGGGCACATAATGATGGCGGACGGACCTGAGTCCGTCCGCCACTATAGAGCAGGAGGGAACCTCCGCATGGGCTGCGGAGTTCCCTCCTGTGCAATTAGGATGTGTCCGCCACCCTGGCGGTCGCATCCTCTATTTTTAACATTGCGACGGGTGCGGCTTCAAGCTGCACCCGCAGCAATGTTAAAAATGCACGCATTGCGGTGCCTGCCGCTTTCTGAATACAAATGCAGGGGGGTACCATAGGTACCCCCCATTTGCACCCCCCACCCCCCCTTCACCTAGGGGGCCCGCAACGGGCCCCCGCAGTGAAGTTACACATGCTTTTCCACGACGAAAAAGTCGCCGCAGAAAAGCATGTTTCAGTGCCCATCCTAATCTGGCTGACGGTGTCTGAGAGACACCGTCACCATATTAGTGCTTTTCCGCCACGGTTGTAAGCCAACCGCGGAGGAAAAGCTGCGGACAGAAACCAGGACCCACCAGCCATCCTAATGTGGCGGTGGGTCTTTGGTGGGTCCGCAGAGGATTTTCCACATCCTCCGGCGGTGGCTTCCGCCGGCCCGGAGGGTGCCGAAAATCCTCCATCCTAATGAGGCCCTAAGTGCCTACTGGTGAAACTATTATCGATTACTTAATCATTTCAGCTGATTTTTTCAGTAAGTTCTCCTATATGCAAGTACTGGAAAATTCTTATAGTGAACATATGGTGATCTCCTGTAAAATCGAGATGACCCAGTCAGATTTATTGGTATCTTTTGTTAGCAGTATAAGCACCCTGGTTACTTCATGTAAAATTAATGAATCACTGACAGAATATCTACAAAAACTATCGGTGGCAAAATATCGACTACCAGAATATCAAATTCCTATCTACAGGTAAGTAGAAAAATATTGAATCCAAAATATTGTTGTAAATATTATAGTTTGTTAAAATATCGAATTTTTTAAATTTCTTAAAAGTAATGTAAAATTAATGAAATAATAAATATAATTAACCAAAACATACTTAAAAATACTTAACCTTAAAATTATTAAATAATTTATGTAAGTTAAAAAAAACGAACATGCATTTTTATTTTTTAATACGCATATATTAACCTAATATTGATAAGAAATGTTCAGTATTTTTTGTGTAGGATAGCGGGAGGGTAACATTTACTATTCCCACTCCAGTGAGTGCAACAGTAGGGAAAGTGTTGGATAGCGGGAGGGTAAAAATTACTATTCCCACTCCAGTGAGCGCAACAGTAGGGAAAGCGTTGGATAGCGGATGTGTAAAAATTACTATTCCTACTCCAGTGAGTACAACAGTAGGGAAAGCGTTGGATAGCAGGTAGGTAAAAATTACTATTCCCACTCCAGTGAGTGCAACAGTAGGGAAAGTGTTGGATAGCGGGAGGGTAAATATTACTATTCCCACTCCAGTAAATGCAACAGTAGGGACAGCGCTGGATAGCGGGAGGGTAAGAATTACTATTCCCACTGCAATGAGTGCAACAGTAGCGAAAGTGTTGGATAGCGTAGGGGTAAAAATTACTATTCCCACTCCAATGAGTGCAACAGTAGGGAAAGTGTTGGATAACGTAGGGGTAAAAATTACTATTCCCTCCCCAGTGAGTGCAACAGTAGGGAAACTGTTGGATAGCGAAGAGGTAAAAATCACTATTCCCACTACAGAGAGTGCGACAGTGGGGAAAGTGTTGGATAGGGTAGGGGTAAAAATTACTATTCCCAATCCAGAGAGTGCAACAATAGGGAAAGTGTTGGATAGCGTAGGGGTAAAAATTACTATTCCCTCTCCAGTGAGAGCAACAATAGGGAAAGTGTTGGATGGCGTAGGGGTAAACATTTCAATTCCTAATCCAGAGAGTGCAACAGTAGGGAAAGTGTTGGATAGCGTAGGAGTAAAAATTACTATTCCCACTCCAGTGAGTGCAACAATAGGGAAAGTAATGATTTAATATTTAAATAAAAATAAAGTAATTATCAACACCAATAAAAAAATAATTACCAATTATAACATATTTAATAATTAATTAATTATGAATAACAATACATGATATCTATTAAAAATTACTTACTTATTAATCATTAATTAATAAAAAATTAATTTTCAATACAAAAAATTAATAAGTGATTTGAAAAAAATACCAATTAATAATTAATTAACAGTAAATTATTACCCATACACAAACATAATTTCAATAATTACTTAATTACAATGAAATTACTACCCACCCCATTCCCATATAAACCCACAACCTGCTCTGAATAATAAATGAATACAATTAATATAATTATCAATTAATAAAAATTAATTATCACTTAATACAATTTAATTACCAACTAATAATTAAATAACAATAAATTCATTATCAATACCAATAAATAAATATAAATAATTACTTAATTACAATTCAACTACTTCCCACCTGACTCCCCTATAAACCCACAACCCACTCCGAATAATACATTAATACAATTAATATCATTATCAATTAATCAATTATTAACAATTACCAAATACTAATTAAATAACAATACATTAATTAGTAATACCAATAACTAATTACTTATTTACAATTAAATTACTTCCCACCCTATTCCCCTACAAACCCACAACCTGCTACAGAACTAAAATTCAAAATTAAATTAAAAATAATTAATAATTCCTAAGAATTAATATTTCATTTACTATAATTAAATTACTTCCCAACCTATTCCCCTATAAACCCACAACACGCGATGGAATTCAATTACGCAAAAATTAAATAACATAAAATTCATTACTTAAAAAAAATTCAAACATACATTACAAAAATAATACATACTTTTAAGACATACTAACACTTAAAACACTATACAAAAATCGATATTTTTAGCAACTATATTATGACTGTCGATATTACTAACTTCAATATTATGAAAATCGATATTCTGCACCACTATATTTTAGCAATTCGATATTCTTTCCATTCCATATAAAGCTATTCTGTCCAGTCGATATTTTTTTTCGATATTGTGACTAGTTACCAATTTAATCTTTTATCAGTTAAGCACAGATCGTGTTCTAATCTGCTACGTCATATAAATAGGGAACTAAATCAATTATTGAGGACCCCATTCCTGAGCTTTTCCCTGGAACAAAGTAAATAATTAACCTACTATAGAGGAAAAGACTCAAGTAACAATGCTCCATAAGACGAAAAAAAGGAAGATTACGAATGGGTCCAGTTAAAAAAGGCAGCTTCAAAAAATGACGCCAAAAGGTGTGGGGAAATAATCTCAGATTGTTGTGGCACAAGGGTAAAATCCCTCCCAATTCCCTTAAAAGGAGAACAATGGAAATCCCATCTCGCAGATCTTTATTCTACAAACTCTAATTCGTCTTGACTTGCCACTACTTTAACTAATTCCCCTAATATTCTAGAATCTAGCTATGCTCCTTTAAGGAGCGAAAATTTAGGACTCAATAAAAGAATGGCAGCTTCAGGAGTACTGTGCTCGGACGAAATTCAAATGACAATAATTAGAAAAGAGCCTTTGTTGTGGGCTACATACCTTACTCCTCTGTGTAATTGCTACAATCAGCAAGGGAAGACCCCCCTTCCTGGTCTGGAAGTATTCTAATTTCACTATTTAAAAAGGGTTTTAGACATCTTCTGGGTAACTACCCACAAATAGATCTACTAGAAGCAGTTGGGAAAATAACTGCACATAGTATTCTAGACCATCTTACTGACTGGGTGGTGAAAGAGAAAATTCTCCCCATAGAACAAGCAGGATTTAGAAAAGAACATCCCAGTATGGATAATACGTGTATGTTGAAATGAATAGAGGAGAAATACACTTTATTTCGTAGGCCAAACATATATATGGCACTTGTAGCATTTCTCAACAGCCTTTGATAAGGTAGACTGGCCAATACTTTGGAATAAACTGCACAAAATGGGAGTGTTTGCCCGTCTGCTATCGCTAAGTATTGCCCTGTACTCCCACACATGGTGCCAGGTGTTAATTGGGGGAGATCAGGGCCTATCCGCAGTATTTCCCACAGAAAAAAGGCCTAAAGCAAGGCTGTCTATTAACCTTGCTACTCTTCTCTCTTTACTCTAGCAGATTTACGTGAATGCTTTTCTCCCCCAGACGGAGATGCGCCGAAGATAGGTATCCACCTATTTTAATGTCTCATGTATGCAGATAATATTACAACTATGGATTTGACTCCCATTGGGCTGAATAAGAAGTTGACGTCACTGCAGAAATATACAATGGCACAGTATTTGTAGATAGACGTCTCTAAAAGTAAAGTTCTGAATTTGAAATGTAGAAGGAGTTGAAGGTCTTGAAATTTTAAATGGAGAATTGGATCCGATAATCTTGAGATAGAAGATTTTTTATCTCTACTTGTGGAAATTAATAGTGATCAATACAAAGAATAGGCCCCACATTGAACACAGCTCCGGTAAAGCTGCATTACATGTGAATGGTCTACGTGTATTTCATAGCGTAATGGGTTGAAGACACTTCCTACACTTGATATCAGTTTTTAAAGCAAAATTCCCCCAACATTGTTATATGCCATTGAATCCGTTCCAGTAGAAGAAAAGGGTTTTCTTGATAAGATGGAATACCAGATTTTACGTAAACTATGTAATTTTATCTCACTGGTTCCAACACCCACTATTAGATTGGAATTTGGTCTGGTAAGTTCATTTGTTCGAGGCTTAACCAGGGTAATTCGATGGGGATAGCAGTTGAAGAATAGTAAGCTGTACACCATAAGGGGTATCTTATGTCAAGAAGTCTTTGGACGAAAAGCAGATACTCCTTCTCCCGTGACTTCACTATGGCGCTGAATCTTTTCAACGCATAGGAGGAGTCAGTGATCTTCCTCCCACTTTTAGAACTTAAATCTTTTTTTACAAAGCACTAGCTGGATGGTTAGTTTCCAGAGAGTTGTTAGATTAAAGGAAAGATAGGAGATAATAGCCACGTCAAGTACCTCGAGAGTAGCTCCGAAATACTTAACCTGGAATTTAGACCATGGTAACCGCCGTTGCCTGACTTTATTCCGCATGAATCGTTTACCACTAAATGATCTAACAGCAAATTGGTCCCCTTCTATGAGAATGGGAAAAAATTGTAACGTGTAACTTGGTCGTTCAGAACCTTAATCATATCCTGTTTGTTTCCCAGCCTTATTACCGTATCACTTTCGGTTGCTTCGTCTGATGTGTTTAGTGATTAACATCGAAAGCTTACTATCAGCTTGCGAGTTTTTCTTCTATCCATCGAATGAATAATGTGCACAAAACTATTACATTTTTTGGAAGGAGTTTTTGAAAATATTATGGTTGTTACTATACTCTCACTTGAAAGGAGGGAGTCTGTTTCAGTAGGACCATTCTTCAGTAGAACACACTATATTTTTGTATTATGGATAGAGAGGAAGAACCCACTACGGGTGATAGGAACACTATATTTTACTCCTGTAACCTCTTAGGATACATGGCTTCTCACATGACCAGACTCCTAAGTACAGGGCTTTTTGTGGATTCTTATAAAAGCTACAGGTGTTTCATACTCTCTGGAATACATTTTGCATTCGGCTAGCGCTGCTATTTGGTTGCGCTTTGCACAAAATTGGAATATATTTTTGCTTTTAACTATTACTGCTAGAGGAAGTGAAATTTTAGTTATAAATGCTTTCGATCTTTTTCTCAAAATATTTTGTACAAAAATCTCTGCTGCTACATGACTGCTCTTTACACAAAATTGGACTAATTATGAAGTTGCTATTGTATGGAAGATTACAATTAACAAACTGCATGTTCAGTACAACATTGTGTGTGTATTGTCTGATTATAATAGCACTCACCAGACAGTGTTAGCTGCCTCTAGTGAGGCCTACAAGGAGGAGAAAATTAGGTGATTCAAATAAAGTAAGCAATGTTGCAGTAGTATTTACTTTGTCTACTGAAAGCACGAATAAGAATAGTAAGTGGCGGAAGAGGGCATGAGGAGGGGTCAGAGTCAAAAAAGGGATGAGATGGGCTTTGTCTGAAGTGCAATGAGTTAGGGAAAATGCCCTGTTTTAAGTAAATTCCTACTATAAAAATACTATACAGCAGTGCTGTGTGAGGTTTGCAGTGAGTTTCTTGATAAACACATTTTTATTGATTTTACAAAGGAAATACACCAGCATTGCATCACAAACCCATGAAAATCTTGGATTACATAACAACTGTGCAGCCCATTAGACCAATACTATTGAAACACAAATATTTGGCAAATGAACAAAGCCCTCAATGATCACCCCACCTCCCCCAACCATTTCCCCCATACTCTGTGGTATTTCTTGGGGCACCCACGTGCTTCATACATAACTTTCTCCTGGTGGCGCACCAGTCCACCCCAGCCCACCATTGTTCAACACTCGGGAGCTCAGGGCATTTCCATGAGACCGCAATGTCTCTCTTAGTGACCACCAGTGCTGTAGTTAGGAATACCTTCTCGTTCCTAGACCCTTCCAACCCATCAGTAATGCCCAGAAGTGTGTGCTTCGGTTCATGGGGGACCTCCCACCCCAAGATTTCAGTAAGCTCTATCTCTATTTCCCTCCAGAATCACGCCAGGTCGGGACAGGCCCACGCCATGTGAAGGAAGTTGGTCGGCTTGTGACCGCATCTAGTACAGGCTGGGGTCGAACTAAACCCAGCGTGATGTAAGCGCGCCAGGATGAGATATAATGCGTGTAAGTAATATAGCTGGACCAGGGGCAGCCTAGCGGATGCAGTGACTGTTCTAAGAGCCATAAGGGCATCACACCAGTCCTCTTCCTCTAGGGGGCCAACCCAATCATCCCACTGAGCCCGCAGTTGATCCAAGGAGGGGGGAGTATTGTTAATCAGTGTGCGATAGATGGGTGAAGTGCCACCCTTCCCCAGGTCCCCCAACCTTATTTGAGCTTCGGGTGGGCTGTGGTCAGGAATCCGTGTACCCATTGTAAGGTGTAAGCAGAGGGCATGATTCAGTTGCAGGTACCTGTAGAATTGTGATTGGTGCAATGAGAATCTCTTTTGGAGGTCTCAAAAGGAACGCATATGGTCTTCCACCCACACGTCTCCCAGCTGCGAAATGCCTATGAGGTCCCAAGCCCTGAAGCCCTGCAACTCGTTCATTTCTTTGAGCCAGGTCCCAGTCCACAACGGGGTTCACTGAGTCAGTGTGTGTGTCCATTTGGTGTGCCGCAGTGCCACCCGCCAAGCCAGCAACACTGAGCGCGTCACCTCGGGAAGGCGAGTGGGAATAGGGGCCCCGTACAGCATGGACTGAATCTTATCAAGGTCTAGCTCTCCCAGCTCGAGCCTATAGGTCGGTTCCGACCAACCCCCGTTGAACCAGTCATGTATGGAGAGGAGTCGCGTAGCAAGATAATATAAGTAGAGATGAGTCATGCCTAGGCCCCCGTCGAACAAAGGGATCCTACAAGTATTCAGCGCCAGTCGGGATCTACCTTTCCCCCACAAAAACTTGGTGGCTATACAATCTAATTCGCATAACCAAGTTTTAGAAAAGCACAAGGGAGTATTTTGAAGGATGTAAAAGAATCAGGGGAGGACCATTATTTTAAAAAGGGCCACCCTTCCCATGGGGTTCAGGGGCAGCGACTGCCACTTCTGGAGGTCCGCCTTGGCACGTTTCACCTGAGGAGTAACATTGAGGGCCCAGCTCAACTCAGGGAGCAGGGTTATCCAGATTCCCAAATATTTAATGGATTGACGGCGTAGAGGTATGTCAGATTGCCAGTCAAAGCAGTCTCTAGACAAATGGAGGGGGACCAGAACCAATTTATCTGGGTTCACCCGGAAGCCGGAAGCCCGTTCAAAGGAACTGAAGATGCGAAGACATTGTGGACCTGATTGAGCAGGGTCTGCTAAGTAGATGAGGACATCGCCCGCATATAGGGCGATTTTGTCTGGCTCTGTGTTGGGCCATTCCCACCCCGCACGTGCTCACACCACCGTATTAGGGACGCCAAGGGCTCCATCACCAAGGCAAAGAGCAGAGGGGAGAGTGAACAGCACTGCCTCCTTCCCCTGCGAATAGAGAAGGGTTCCGATAGGGTCCCATTTACAAGGACTCGAGCTCTCGGGAAGGCATACAGAACCCTGACCATGGCTCGGAACTGGGGATCAATGCCATCCTCTCCAAAACGTCTCTGAGAAACCCCCAATCCACCGAGTCAAAGGCCTTCTCAAAGTCTACAAGAAAAATCGCCAGGTATGGGATTAGGAGGTGACGGTAGGCCAGAGCAGATTGCAGTCTACGAAGACAATGCCGGGTTCCACATGAGGGCGAAAAGAAGGAGTCAGGTCCTGATTGGGACTGAGGGGGGGCTGGACCATAATATAATGAAGGAAAAAAGACGATGCCCACACCTCATGAAATACACAATTATTCAAAGAAGAAGGCACGTGTAACTGAATTGCACATGTGAAGGTACATTTATTTATACCAACTACTAGTATTTTTTGAATTTTTAGGCAAAATATTTTATGAAAAGCAGAAAAAGGGAGGAACCCATACAATCAACACAATAGTTATACAAGTACAAACAATGATTTTCAACAATGACAATTGATGAGAAACATAAGAACACAGAACAAAAATATTAACACATTTGGTAATTCATGGTTAGATGTGAATGCCTGTTTTAAAACCACCAAAGCAAAGTGAACAAGGGGCAAGAGCCTGCACCATGTCCATTAATATAGATACATTTCATGTATTACTGCGCTCTTGCGTAATGCCACATGAGGGCATGAACCCGCACTGGTCGGGATGGACCAGCGCAGACAAGTGGGTTTTAAGCCGCTGGGCAAGCATTGCGGCATACACTTTGATCTCAGTGTTAATGAGTGAGATTGGGCGGTAGTCGGTACAACAGGACGAGGGTGGCTGGGATTTCCGCAGAACCACAATGATGGCCATGTCCATCTCACGAGTGAGATGGACATGGCCACCACCTCCGGATACTGTCCCACCAGGTGGGGCACAAGCGTCTCCCGTTAATGTGCGTAATATTCCTGGGGGAGACCATCCAGACCCGGTGCCTTGCCGGAAGAAATAAGGCTGATCGCTTTCCCAGTCTCCTCGTGAGTGATAGGGCAATCAAGGTCGGCTTGAGTGGTGGGGTCTATACATGGGAGGCTGCCATTTCCATCCACCAGCAGATACGAGAGAGAGAGGGTGGGGGATCTGGCCTCGTAGAGCTGCCGATAATAGACGGCAAAGGCCTTGGCCATGTCCATGGGGTAGCGGCACAGCGAACCGTCCTGTGCCACAATCTCGGGAATTATGCTGTTCGCCCTAGGGTACGTAGCGAGGCAGTGAAGGAGTGACCTTTTTTTGTCACCCCAACTGTACACCCTGGCCACGGATGAACGCCAAAGGAGTTTGGCCACGTCCAGCGACAACTGCCTGATCTCTGAGCGAACCCGGGCTCGAAATCTCATATCGGAAGCGTCAAGGGGACGGGCTGGATACGCTCCCACGTGGTAATTTGCTCCAACCGGGCCTGCCATTGGATCTTGAGCTGGCTCTTGGCGACCCCTCTAATCATGGCCCTGCCCACCTTCCACAAGGTACCTGGTGAGGAAACAGACCCATCGTTAGAGAGGAAGTAGTGCTTGAGTTCCCGCCCCACCACCTTCCAAAAGTCTTTATCCTGAAGGGACCAGGCATTTAGCCTCGATGTCTGTCGGGCAAAAGCGGGGTGGACCTATACGGAGCAACACAGGGGCGTGATCAGAGATGCCTCTTGGAAGGAGTGAGACGTCTTGAATAAGGAGGCAGTCTGTCGACGGAACAAAGATGGCATCAATACGTGCCTGATTGTGGTGTGCCGCCAAGGTGTGTGCAAATTGTTTAGAATACGGGTGCCAAACACACCAAGTGTCACACATACCCAGGGATTCGGCCCAAACCCCAGCTGTTTTGCTTGTGCAATTCTAATAGGGAAAGGGGCCGGTTATGTCAAGATCAGGTGCAGAGACTGCATTAAAGTCACCCTCAAGGAACGTGGGACCCAGTGGTAAGGATGCAATAAGGTCGGCAGATTTGGCTACGGTGCCATCTGCATTGAGGGTGGAGAATATAGCAATACGAGTTTGAGGGGATGACGATTCAGCGTGCCACTTAGGGCCACCAAGGTGCCCTAGGTGTTGAGGGTCGTCCAGACTATCACTAAGGGAAGGGAGCACTTTACCAGAATCGCCCCCCCACGTGAATCGCAAGGTTACCCCGAATGCCAAGCTCTATTGTACCCATATCGCACCAAAAAGGGACAATAGTTCCCCAGCAGGTGGGTTTCTTGCAGCAACAAATTGTCACCTCTAAACGCTGCGAGTGACGCAAGACTGCCATACATTGTTCACGTTCCAAGACATGATGCACAGGGAGGTGCTTAACGATGGTGTGTCAGGCATAGCGGCTGTAGTTGTGTGGTAGTGAGTCCCCAGGGGGGGTGTGGGTGTCGAGACGAACATCACCAGACTGAACAAGATGTCAGAGGTGGATACTGCTTGTCCCAATATGCACTGATTAGAGTGCTGTGTGAGTGCTGGTGTGACAAAACCCAAAAACAAGAAAGACTACATGAAAGAAAAGATTCAGGGCAACGGGCCCAACCCCCCAGTCTCCATCCCACACTTCAGGAACGGAAGCATCTGTCGCCCCAACAGTAAACTAGTGAAGGAACACCCAAACTACAACGCTTGGAAATGGGAAAGTATGGAGGACCCCTCCTCTTATCAGGATATGCTTGAACAAGTCCAACGGGAAGGAAGAAACATTTGAGATTTGTGAGTGCAGTCTCCGGCCGCAGAGCCAAGCCCAGCAGGCAGAGAGCCCCTTAGGCAGGGTCTTTCAGGAGCATCAGGATGCGGGAGAGATCTGTGTCCCAAAGGTCAATCAGAGAAGGCCGCGGTGAGGCACCACCTCGGTCCAGGCGTCCAGAGGAGCTAGAGCGCCCCCCAGCCAGGGATCCATCAGAGGGCTGTATGGGCTGTCATGATGATTGGCTCGGTGGGGAGTCCAACCTGGCCCGCCGCCTACCACAATGTCTGCGTGTGCGCTGACGCTGAGGCTGGGAAGTGAAGGGCGTGGGTCAAATAGGTTCCCGCTCACCCCCCCCCACTAGGGATGGCTGGTGGGCAATACGAAGAGGGCGCTCCTCCGTCGCCCAGGCCCAAGCCTCAATAGGATTGTCAAAGAACATGATCTAGTTGGCGAACACCACACGCAGGCGTGCCGGGAAAAAGAGCCTGTACTGGATGTTGAGTGCCCTGAGCTTTTGTTTAACTTCGCTAAAAAGGAGCGGATTTGACCCTGGACCTCATTAGTGTAGTCCAGGAAGATCATGATTGTGTGGTTTTCATGGTGGAGCAGCTGCTTTTTGCGAGCTTCAGAAAGGATGGCATCACGATCTCTAAAGTTAAGGTCCTTATTATGACCGGTTGGGGGCTGCACCTGGTGGTGGTTTGGGAGCGAGCGCCTGGTGAGCCCGCTCAATCGCGAACCATGGTGAAAGAGAGTCCTCTGGGACCCATGATCCTAACCACTTCTCCAGGTACTCCGCCGCGCGAATCCGCTCTGCCATCTCCGGGAAGCCCACCAGCCGGAGGTTGTTGCGTCTGGACCAGTTTTCCGCATCCTCCGCCTGGCGATGCAGTTCTTGGGTATGCGACTGGAGACTGGCCACCTGCCCCTTGAGTTGTTGGTCATTGTCCTTGACGGTGGAGATGCAGCTCTCAGTTTCCTTAATCTGGGCCGTGGCGTTCCGGAGGTCTTGCCGGATGAGGGTCATGTCTACGTGTACCTCCGCATTCTTGCCTTTGACCAAGGTTTGTGAGGTCTGAATGGCCTGTAGAATCACGGACAGACCCGTGGAAGGGGGAGGCTCATGCTCTGCAGCTCCCCCGGTCGCCCCACCATCCGACGTGGTGAAACAGTAAATTTTTGTCTGGGTGACAGGGGGCTATGCCGACCTATCCGTTCTGCCCATGGTGGAACCGGGGGGCCAGAGTTGGATCCCACAGCAGAGGGCCAGCAAATGCAGTTGGGTAGGCAGGATTTAGGCAGGCAGCGCTACCAGTGCTCGGACGAGGCACGATCCAGTTCACCGCCGCCTGGTATGTGCGACGGAGCCCCCACTCCAGATGATGCGGTCCCACAAGAGCAGGTGATGGAGAGCAGGAGGGAGGGGAGAACAGAGTCTAGCACCAGGCTCGCAAAGGCCTCGGCGCCCCAGAAGGGCCACACCTCGATAACTCAGCAGGAGGCCTCACCCCCTCCAGGCCATCAATGCAGCAAGCGAAGACACCGGCTAGGGTGGGGGGACCGTCCCTGTTAGGGTTTGTGCACAGCAAAGAGCATGTCCCCTCTCATTGCACTAGTGGTCTCTGTAAAAGCTCTCTTTAAACATACTACTGAAAGCCTTTCTTGTTATTTCAGCCCCTCCCTAAGACTTCTGTGTATGTTGCTCAATGTATTCACAAGTTTGGACATTGCTGTCTTGTTTGCACATTGGACCTTGCTTTTACCAAGGCTTATTTAGAAAACATTGGACATTGCTTTTACCAAGGCTTATTTAGAGCACTCCTCCCTAGGCCATGTGTTACTTCAACTTATTAGCATAATAACTGAAGCTCTGCACACCTGCTTGTGAGAACCACACCCAGTTCTTTGAACCACACCCAGCTCTTCGAACCACACCCAGACCTGTCTATAAAAGGCAGCCCTTGAGCCTCACTCAGTGCTTGTGCTCGTCTACCTCCTACTTACCTGAGAACAGATCCTTCGGCACTGACACTTCTGCTCTCTCCAGACCTTCATTGACTTCAACGGGCGCGGCTTCTGGCTCTTCCTTCTTCTGGTTTCCGGCTACTTCTTGCCTCAGCCCCTCTTCTGTCCACTGCAATCGACCTGCAAAAGAGAAAGAGGTCAAGGTTAGACTGATCAGTATCCCTTTTCAGCAACAAGTAAGTAGCAGACAAGAGAAAACATTTTTATAGAGAGGCAATAAGAAATTACAAGGCTGAAATTAAAATTGCCCAATCCTCATTCTATGAGGAGGAGATTAGTGCAGCTGCGAACTTACCCAAAGAGATCTTCCGTATTGTTAAATCTCACTATTATACCACAAAAATCCCCCAACTCAGAAGAGGCACAAGTCCGCTATGATAACTTGGCGAATTATTTCCACCCAAAAATTCACCTGATATCCCAATCCTTTCTTCCCCACCAGAGTGAGTCCACAGCCTCTAGCAATGAGAGTTCCTTCTCCGAACCACAGAGTTCGCTAGCTGAGTTCCCCTTGTTAGATGAGATCTCATTGAAAACACTTACCTCTAGGGTAACTTCGGGCTCACCTATGGACCCGGCTCCCCAACAACATCTTACTCTAGTCACTGAAGTCATCTGCCCAGTAATTTTGAAGACCCTAAATGCGTCTCTCACCTCGGGAAAGGTACACTCAGCCTGGAAATGTGCTCAGGTTAGAGTCCTTTTGAAAAAAAACTTAGATATTTCCAACTTGGCCAATTACCGACCCATCTCTCTCCTTCCTTGGCTGATAAAGCTGACTGAGAGACACATAAACTCCACTCTAGCCCACTATCTGGAGTCCAATAATCTACTCCATGACTCCCAGACAGGATTTTGTCCTAAGCTCAGGACAGAGACTGCCCTCTCTGGCGGTAACAGAAGAGTCAAGGATAATGTTAGACCAGGGCGGCTCAGCAGCAATCATCTTGCTTGACCTCAGTGCTGCTTTTGACACCTTATTTACAACAAGGGGTGGTGAGGGACAGAGTCTCTGAATTAAGCAGAAATCTCTCACCCAGTCAAGAGATCAGGGCTAGATCCAACACCGTTTTTTAGCTCACTGCACCATCCCAGTTTCAGAACCTGGCTGTATGCAAATTAGTCTGTTCCTGTCCCAGTGCATGATGGGAACAGGGCAAACCAAACTACAAAAGCCAATTCTTACACTGGGAAGGAAACAAGCTCCCGGGGACCGGTTTCTGGCATTACAGCCGTCTTCGGCCCGGTTTGCCTGAATCCTGATGGTGCAATGAGCAAGGGACTCACATCTGAGTATACCCTTCCACGCTTAGGGTGGACAAAAATATTTACAACAAGGGGTGGTGAGGGACAGAGTCTCTGAATTAAGCAGAAATCTCTCACCCAGTCAAGAGATCAGGGCTAGATCCAACACCGTTTTTTAGCTCACTGCACCATCCCAGTTTCAGAACCTGGCTGTATGCAAATTAGTCTGTTCCTGTCCCAGTGCATGATGGGAACAGGGCAAACCAAACTACAAAAGCCAATTCTTACACTGGGAAGGAAACAAGCTCCCGGGGACCGGTTTCTGGCATTACAGCCGTCTTCGGCCCGGTTTGCCTGAATCCTGATGGTGCAATGAGCAAGGGACTCACATCTGAGTATACCCTTCCACGCTTAGGGTGGACAAAAATATTTACAACAAGGGGTGGTGAGGGACAGAGTCTCTGAATTAAGCAAAAATCTCTCACCCAGTCAAGAGATCAGGGCTAGATCCAACACCGTTTTTTAGCTCACTGCACCATCCCAGTTTCAGAACCTGGCTGTATGCAAATTAGTCTGTTCCTGTCCCAGTGCATGATGGGAACAGGGCAAACCAAACTACAAAAGCCAATTCTTACACTGGGAAGGAAACAAGCTCCCGGGGACCGGTTTCTGGCATTACAGCCGTCTTCGGCCCGGTTTGCCTGAATCCTGATGGTGCAATGAGCAAGGGACTCACATCTGAGTATACCCTTCCACGCTTAGGGTGGACAAAAATATTTACAACAAGGGGTGGTGAGGGACAGAGTCTCTGAATTAAGCAGAAATCTCTCACCCAGTCAAGAGATCAGGGCTAGATCCAACACCATTTTTTAGCTCACTGCACCATCCCAGTTTCAGAACCTGGCTGTATGCAAATTAGTCTGTTCCTGTCCCAGTGCATGATGGGAACAGGGCAAACCAAACTACAAAAGCCAATTCTTACACTGGGAAGGAAACAAGCTCCCGGGGACCGGTTTCTGGCATTACAGCCGTCTTCGGCCCGGTTTGCCTGAATCCTGATGGTGCAATGAGCAAGGGACTCACATCTGAGTATACCCTTCCACGCTTAGGGTGGACAAAAATATTTACAACAAGGGGTGGTGAGGGACAGAGTCTCTGAATTAAGCAGAAATCTCTCACCCAGTCAAGAGATCAGGGCTAGATCCAACACCATTTTTTAGCTCACTGCACCATCCCAGTTTTAGAACCTGGCTGTATGCAAATTAGTCTGTTCCTGTCCCAGTGCATGATGGGAACAGGGCAAACCAAACTACAAAAGCCAATTCTTACACTGGGAAGGAAACAAGCTCCCGGGGACCGGTTTCTGGCATTACAGCCGTCTTCGGCCCGGTTTGCCTGAATCCTGATGGTGCAATGAGCAAGGGACTCACATCTGAGTATACCCTTCCACGCTTAGGGTGGACAAAAATATTTACAACAAGGGGTGGTGAGGGACAGAGTCTCTGAATTAAGCAGAAATCTCTCACCCAGTCAAGAGATCAGGTTCTGAGCTGGGATGGGGCAGTGAGATAAATAACGGTGATGGATCAAGCCCTGATCTTTGGACTGGGTAAGAGTGGTCTGCTCAATTCAGACACTCTGTTCATCACCACCCCCTTTTCTGAATCGCTTTTGACACCTTTGACACTGTAGATTATAACATCCTGCTTAAGCTATTAAAAAACCTTGGTTTCAGTCCTTTCTAAAGGACTGATTATTTCAGGTCACTGAGGGTACTGTCACTTCTAACCAATGGCCTCTTAGCTGTGGGGTCCCCCAGGGCTCTTACCTGAGCCCCACGCTTTTTAATACCTATATGGCTCCACTGGCAGATATAGTACTCCCATTCGGCATAAAAATCATTACCTACGCAGATGATACCTTACTGGTGGTGGCATTAAACCACCCGGAGGGTTCATCCTGCGCTCTGGGCACTTGCCTAGAGGCGGTAGCCGAATGGATGGAACTATCCCACCTTAAGCTAAACAGGGACAAGACCGAACTAATGTTTCTGGGCAAATCCCCCTCAACCTCCTTGTCACTATCCTGGCCGACCTGTCTCGGCACCATGCCTGAACCAAAGCGCCAGATTAAAAGCCTTGGCATATGGCTTGACAGTTCCATCTGTTTCAATCATCAAGCCACCAAGCTCTCAGCTACCTGTTTCGGCCTGATGAGGATGCTAAGGAAAATTCTACCTCTACTCCCCTTTCAGGCACGTAGGATTATGGTGCAAACCCTTATCTTGTCCCGCCTGGATTATGGGAACGTCCTGTATCTGGGCGCCCCTCAGGCCACTATCAAAAAACTTCAAGTGACCCAGAATTGCGCTGCCCGCTTACTCCTCCAGATGCCTTGGAGGCAGTCTGCGAGTCCCGCACTGAGGAAACTTCACTGGCTTCTAATCCAGTCTAGAATTCGATTTAAGGCCATGTGCCTGACCCATAGAGACATTTGGAAAACTGGACCTGTCATTATCCCTCCTCTGGTGACCCCCTACCTATCTTCCAGGAGTCTTCAATCCAGCGATGCCTTCCTTGCTACCACAAGGAAAGTACGAAGATCTAGATGGGGTGGACGTTCCTTCTCACTGAATGCCTCCAACCTCTGGAATTATCTCCCTCCCACTCTTCGTAGGGAATCCAACTTACAGACTTTCCGTAACCTGCTTAAGACTCATCTCTTTAGTGCCACTCACTAACGCGCTATAGAAATCTTATTTCATTCATTCATTCAGAAGGGCCTCCATTTTGCGGGTGAGGTAAGGTGCTCCCGTTCTCAGCGGCAGGACAGCTCAGTGAAAGTCCAGAAGTCCCTGAGGTACAGCCAGAGCTGATCCGCCACACACACAGCAAAGTACACTGCTGGATGGCTCGATTCAGTTAAGGATTATAGTCGGATGGCGTAGGGGTCCCAGAGCACTGTTAAAGTGCGTCCACCATCTTGGCTTAGCAAGCCACGCCCCCTAGGTTTGTGGTGAGTTAGGGAGAGAAGACATTTAAGTAGCTGGTGAAAACACAATGGGAATTCTTCATGCATTCATGTAAAAAACAAGCAATGGCTATGCCAATAGTCCTGGCTTTGGCAAACTGGTGCAATTGTTATTACTGTTTTATTGCTATCATACGCCACAAAAGTAAATGGAAGGGAAGAAAACAGGCAGTCTCCTCAATGTGACATTCATATGCAAGCAATATAAAATATAACTAAAAAATAAAATTAGCTAACATATATAACTTTAATAGAACTGTATAGACGATGCCTTTTAGGCAGGTGTAATTAGAAAAGGTGTACAAAATGTTTTAGGTTCATTGCACCTCACAGAAAAATATGACTCTTATTGGTGCAAAGAAAATTTATTATTGACTTTGACCCACTGTAACTTGAAAATATAGCATATAGACACAATAGGACTAAAAATAGAAAAACAAGGATTCAGATTGAAAAAAAGGGTAGTCTATTTAAAGTATTGTCCAAACAGCCCTCGTATTCAAGTGCACTTCTTTTTAGGCTAAGGTGCACTTGTGATGAGGCAAAAGTGCTGTAACTCACATTGTAAGTGAGTCAAGAGCTTAAGTCAGCTGACTCATTGCTACATGCTGTATGCTGTGGTGCCAGGAAATAAAATATGAATGAGAGGTGAATAGACCAATGGAGAAAGAGGGCTGACCTAAAGCCCTCCATTTATATATCTATGTATTTTGTATTTATTATTTCTTTGTGATTACATAAATATGGTAACCTGAAGCTGCCTCTATTCCAGACCTAAAAAGGTGAAAAGAAAGAGTAGAAGAAACAGCTAGTGGATATGACCTGATGGCGAAGTGTGAGAGCAGAGGCAACAAGCATTAGTAAATGCATTAGGTTTCCCCTATGTGGTTAATTATAAGCTGATTTTGTTGTAAGTTGTAGCTTGCTGAGTAGTTGTACAACATAAGTTACAAAACGTTTACTAAAGTGTTATGACTTGTTTATGTACAAAAAAGCAATATATTGTGCTGTTACTAGTGGCATTATAAGATGTGGAGATTAGGTAACTGGTGGAGGACAAAGATACAAAAGATTGACCTGATAAGTAGGCCTGAAAGTGGTGCAGCTATGGGAAGAATAGCTAATGAGTGGATGAAAAACCATACAAGTACAGTGTAAGCGCTGTTTTTGCAAATCCAAATAAACAAGATTACGAAAACTAGATGAAAGGGTGTTGTTTAGTTATTGTCCATTGTTAAGCTAGTCAAACGAAAACGAACTTTGTATTTTTCAAATGAGCATAAGTGAAAGAAAGGCAATGAAAATGAGATTATTGTTTTGTTGAGATGGGCACTTTTTTCATCACATATTTTTGCACTGCACATTCTTTTTACTGTAGTAAAAAGACTTAAACATGAACATAAACTCTGAAACAATAATGAGCTTATAGTTAATATTTGCACTTGCATTGTCATTGTCTTACATATGGTTTACATTTGTCTATATTTAAACAGTACACTGTGACATTTTCAATTATTGTGCTATATACTTTAAAGTTTGTATGTTGTAACAAGTGCTGTATTTTTTTAAGGCATTTGCTATAATAAGTCCTGGTGCCACTGCACCTGCTGTACCATTGAAATCATGACCCTAGTGCCTGCTAGATAACTACACTTTCCCTGTTTCAAGAATGTGCAGTTGGTGCACATTTTATTAAGCTAAAATACCAGCTGTAAAGCAAGCTAAACTAGACTAAGTGTTTACCTGTTTTAAGAATGTGCAGTTGATGTTCTTTATATCAAATAATGAGGAAAATACAGGAGGCTGTTTAAATTACTTTGGAGTACTCAAGCCTTCTTAGCAATTATTAAACTTAAATACCCCGTTTTAAAAGTATGCGAATAAAATGCATTTTACATCCACTGAAAGATGAACAGCAAAATTATCACTATTAGGAAATAAATCCTGCTTCAGTTTGTAGAGTATAGCTCAGTTACCACATTGCTTATTTATATGGCTAAAAGAAAATACAGCAAACGATATAACCTATTTTTCGTGCTGGTACCATACAATCTGCACAGTAAAGGCCAGTCCGAAAAAAATGTTGTCTTACCACCTACCAGCATACTAAGCTAATGATCGGTGTAAAAAAAGTAGAGAGCTTACACCTAAGAAGAAAAAACTTTATTTAAAAGTATTCCAAAATAATAGATACCTTCTGAAAAAAGGACAGCAGCACAAATCCCTTACAATCACCAAACACACTTGTTCACAAAGACAAACTGTGACACAATTCAACAACAATACCAGGCAGCTGGAATTTTCTAATTCACTGCTCTTGCAACTATACTGCCTTCCTTTCCTGTCAGTAGGAACAGGCTGCAATCACAAAATCGAGGAATACTTTTAGAACAGGCACATGTCCATGTATACAATCCAAGACTGTGTGGCAGTTCTCTGGCACTTTAATGTTATACAAACACTGTCCCAAAGGATAAAGAAGCTAAAAAACATCCCTTTGGAGCACCACAGAGCGTGCTTATATAGACCACTGCAATTACTTTGCTTGGGTTTACACCTCATAATGCGCCTATTAAAACACACAACAGAGAGAAAAAGAAACTATTTTATTAACGACAAACAAAGGACACAGAAAAGAAATTTGATTCTTTTTGGTGGAACAATATCATAATTAGCGTAAAAATTTGTTGAAAGTTCTACCCACTAAAGCAGAGTTAAACAGGCATGTTTTAAATGCAGGCAGCCAGGGGAAGATAAGTATTGGTAAACAGTAAACACTGTTCAGCCTTAACATAAGATAAAAAGTTTCACAACGTTTGGGCCCGATGCCACTGCACCTGCTGCACCATTCAAATCATGACCCTAGTGCCTGCAAGATAACTGCACTTGTGACTGCCTGTTTATTTGTCAATTATAATATTAATCGGTGTCTAGTGGTGTGTCTAGATCTACTGGTCCCGGTGCCACTGCACTTGCTGCAATATTGAAATCATGGCACTTTTGTTCGCAAGGTAACTGCACTTGCGACTGCCTGGTTAGTAGTAAAATATAGCAATATTAGGTGTTTAATGGTGTATCTAGAGCTTTTGGTCCAGGTGTCACTGCAGCTGCTACACCATTCTAATCATGATGCTAGTGCCTGCTAGATAACTGCACTTGTGCCTGTCTATTTAGGGCCCGATTCCGATCAGGGCTGGAAAGCTCTCCGACTAAGGTGTGTTTTCCTACCGAGCTGGACTCCTGCAGTCTGACCGAGAGAGTAGGATGAGGCAGCATGCTGCCGGGCTCGGTTCAGTCGAACACCCATAGATCAATGGGAGCTGGTCATACGACGCGTACATGGGCTCCCACTGACTGAATGGGTACGTCTTGCACAAAGGCGCCCCCTACTGTGGGCACGCGTCGGTGCCATCCGCACCGTTCATGCCTGTGTTGGGGAGACCCTTGGGTCTCCCCCTGTGTCCGAGTCGTAAGACTGCGTGTGACAGGGGGTCCGACGCCGACCCCCAAAGGCAACTTCCGGAATCTTCGGCTCGCACCGGCTGTCCAACGGGTGCATCGTACTGGCTCGGTCGTAAATCTCATCCATTGCACGGCACAGTTTGCTTATGTACGAGACGTACGGAGCGGTTCGGACTCGGAAACGATTCGGTCGGTGAATTTTGCGTTGCTCGCATCATACTTGCTTGTTCGTACAGCTGTATGAGTCGGGCGGAAAACACGCGTACGGCTCATACTTTTTCCGGACGGATCCGTTTGGTGCCCTTCTGAGCGAGATCGGAATCAAGCCCTAAGTAGTAACATTTAACAGTAATCTGTGTTTAGTGGGGTCCCTAGAGCTCTTGACCCCGGTGCCACAGCACCTGCTGCACCATTTAAATCAAGCCCCTTTTAACTGCAAGGTAACTGCACTTGTGACTGCCTGGTTAGTAGTAAAATGTACCAATATTAGGTGTTTAGAGGGAAAGATAACAAGATGTAAACAGTAAACGGTATGCAGTGTTGACCAAAAGAAAAAAAGTTCAAGCCTCCAAAAAGGATGGGAATGAGTAGTTAGACCACAGGAAAGTAATACGAGAAACACAGAAGGGAGACCAGGCTAGCATCAATGGAAAGGGCGGAAATTTGGCAAGCACGCAGACTAATAAGAAGTGATGGCGGGATGTAAGTCCCAATGTTGATTACCAGGCCCCAAGGCGGTGCAGCCCCGAAACTAATTTAACACTGGTACGCACCTAGCCAAGGAATCTGCCCCGCGGTGAAGGGGGCAAAGGTCTCCAATTTGCTGTCCAGTGGCAGCAAGAGGGTGGGGGCCCGGGGCTAGGCCGCACCACCTGCGCACATAGGGAGTTCTCGCCGCCCAAACAGCATGCTGCCAGGGAGAGACGCCACGAGTGCCACAAGTTTGCCCCCCAACAATTTTGGCCTGACTAGTACGTGAGTAGTTCCTGGGAGGGGGTAACCGACTGGGACAGCATGTAAAAACTGTGAGATTTGAGTAGGCGACACCGGCTGAAGTGGTGTGCAACATCCAGCACCATCTGCATCTGTTGTAAGTCTCTGCCACCAAGGGTGTATTGTGCATGTTGCCCACCCAGTCTCAGGCCTCTAGTGCAGTACCTGCCCTGTGGGTGTTGGTCGGACTGTACACATGCACGGAGTCGGGGGCGGGATCCCTCCACTCCAGTGGCAGCATTGTCCTTGCGGTGTCAGACCCATTTCACCGAGCCTCGGCTGGGCAGGAAGAGGATGGCGGCAGCCGATGATCGGAGCCGGGCGTGTATCAATCCCGCCAGAGCCAGCGGTTCTCGCTGTAGTCCCACTTCCTTACGCCGGCACCCGATGGGTATCAGCAGGGAGCGTTGGTTTAGCCAGGGTCCTCCTTATGGTCAAGCAAGTCACGGGCCTCCCGTGGCAGCGGGACAATCATCGGGTGAGGTATTTACTCAAGCGCCGCCCACTTCCACCAGGCCTCACCCGGGAAAAAGGATCATGCAAGGACACCAGCACCAGAATTTCGGTGCGGTGAGTGTTCCGCAGGCTCTGCATTTGCGGCAGCCTCGTCTAGGACGGATAACTGTCAGATAATTAGGGGCTTTTGCTCTGGCTTTGGGGGAGCACCTTTCCTAAGCCGCAATCTTAGTCGGCGCCAAACCACGCCCCCGGTAACTGCACTTATGACTGCCTATTTAGTAGTAAAATATAGCAATATTCGGTGTTTAGTGGTGTGTCTAGAGCTTTTGGTCAAGGTGTCACTGCACTTGCTGCACCATTCATTTCATGATGCTAGTGCCTGCTAGGTAACTCACTTGTGCCTATCTATTTAGTAGTAACATTTAGCAGTAGTCTGTGTTTAGTGGGATCCCTAGAGTTCTTGACCCCAGTGCCAGGGCATCTGCTGCACCATTTAAATCAATCCCCTTTTAACTGCAAGGTAACTGCTCTTGTGACTGCCTGGTTAGTAGTAAAATGTAGCAATATTAGGCGTTTAGAGGAAAAGATACCAAGATGTAACCAAAAGAAAAAAAGTTCGAACCTCCAACACGGATTTGATTGAGTTGTTAGACCACAGGAAACTAATAAGAGAGACACAGAAGGGAGACCAGGCTACAACCATTGGAAAGGGAGGAAAGCAATTTGGCAAGCACAGGGACTAATAAGAAGTGAAGTCCCTTTAACCCCCTCCATGTGCATGACTGCCAGGACGGTCAGGAGCCGTCGTGCGCACAGTGTTCGTGTGCACACGACCGCTCCCGCCATCATGGCACATGGCCCTGGAAATCCCTCTGGTGCAGGCACTAGTGGGATTCCTATTTTTCTCCTGTGACCTCGGGAGCTTGCAAAGAGCTTCCCCAGCTCCCGAGCACCCCCCATGTTTTAGTGAAATGATGATCAGTGCGCACATCGCTCTGACGTCATTTCACTGAAACCGAAACCGAAATGAGCCTTTAGGCTCATTTCAGTTTCACTTTTTACGTGCTCAGGGGGCTATCTCAGCCAGGGAGGGGGGAGCAGCCCCTTGAGCAAGGCCCTTTGCACCCACCAAACATTTTTGGGCCATATTCAGTCTTTCTGCCCCCCCCCCCCCCCGGGGGCAGATGGGGCTGTAGCCCCCAATCCAGGAGGACATAAATCCAGGAGGACATTAAGCCGGCTGGACACCAGGGATTTTTTTGGGCAGTTTCACTTTCTACGTGCTCAGGGGGCTATCCCAGCCAGGGAGGGGGGAGCAGCCCCTTGAGCAAGGGCCTTTGCTCCCACCAAACATTTTGGGCCATATTCAGTCTTTCAGCCCCCCCTGGGGGGCAGATGGGGCTGTAGCCCCCAATCTGGGAGGACATAAAGCCCACTGGACACCAGGGATTTTTTTGGGTGAAATTTCAATGAGGGTGGGTGCTGCCCAAAATGTGCACGCCAATGCCCCACCCCCGCCACTAATAATGCCTTTCTGCCCCCCTGTGGGGCAGATGGGGGCAGTAACCCCCAATCTGCCCCCCCGAGGGGGCAGAAACCCCACTAAATACCAGGGATTTTTTGGGGGCGCATTTGTTTTTAGGGTGGGGGCAGCCCGAAATGGTCACCCCAATGCCCCCACCACCATTAAGCCTTTCTGGGCAGATGGCCATATTCAGTCTTTTTGCCCCCCGGGGGGCAGAAGGGGCAGTAGCCCCCAATCTGCCCCCCCGGGGGGGGCCAGAAAGCCCACTGGACGCCAGGGATTTTTTGGGTGCAATTTCAATGAGGGTGGGGGCTGTCCAAAACGGGCACGTCATTGCCCTTTCCCCGCCACCATTACAGCCTTTCTGTAGTAACCCCCAATCTGCCCCCCCGGGGGGGTAGAAAGTCCACTAAACGCCAGGAATTTTTTGGGCTCATTTGTTTTTAGGGTGGGGGCTGCCCAAATTGGGCACCCCAATGCCCCCTCTCCTCGCCGCCATTACAGACTTTCTGCCAATCTGCCCCCATGGGAGGGCAGAAAGCCCAATTGACACCAGGGCTAGGGGCTGCCCACAATGGGCATGACAATACCCCCCCCCCCCAGAGAAATTCCAGTTTTATACATTTTTGGCCAATTCTGCATTGGACATCCACACAAGTGAGGTATCATTTTACTCGGAACACTAAGGACACTGAGTTTGCCAATTGTTTAGGCTTGTTAGGGCTTCTGGGTAACAGAACTTGGTGAGAGAAGACAGTCAAGTCACCCCATCCTGGATTCCCCTGGGTGTCTAGTGTATAGGTTTGCTAGGTTTCCCTTGGTGCCAGCAGAGCTAGGATTCAACAACTACAGCTAGGCACTTTGCAAAAAAAAGGGTCATTTTTCACTGTTGCGTTTTGCGCCGTTTCCTGTTGCTGGCACTAGGCATACCCACACAAGTGAGGTACCATTTTTCTTGTAAGACTTTGGGGAATGCGGGATGGGTGGAAATGTGTGGATCCACGAAGATTCCAGGACTTTCAACCACAGAAATGTGAGGGAAATGTGTTTTCTTTGACAATGTTTTAGGTTTTCAAGGGATTCTGGGTAACAAAACCTGTGAGAGGCAGTCAAGTCACCCCATCCTGGATTCCCCTGGGTGTCTAGTGCTAAAAAATGTATGGGTTTGCTAGGTTTCCCTAGGTGCCGCCAGAGCTAGGGTTAAAAAACTACAGCTAGGCACTTTGCCAAAAAAGGGTAATTTTTCACTGTGAAATTGTGGTGTGTCCACGTTGCTTTTTGTGCCGTTTCCTGTCACAGGCACTAGGCCTACCCACACAAGTGAGGTACCATTTATCTCAGAAGACATTGGGGAACGCGGGGTGGGTATAAAATTGTGGAGCAACGCAGATTCCAGAACTTTCCACCACAGAAATATGAGGATAATGTGTTTTTTTTTTAAAAAAGAATTGAGGTTTGCAAGAGATTCTGGGTAACAGAACCTGGTGAGAGCCAGTCAAGTCACCCCATCCGTGATTCCCCTGGTTGTCTAATTTTCAAAAATGTATAGGTTTGCTAGGTTTCCCTAGGTGCCGGCAGAGCTAGGGTTAAAAAATATAGCTAGGCACTTTGCCAAAAAAGGGTTATTTTTCACTCTGAAATTGTGTTGTGTCAACCTTGCATTTTGCACCGTTTCCTATCGTGGGCACAAGGCCTACCCACACAAGTGAGGTACCATTTTTCTCAAAAGACTTTGTGGAACGTGGGGTGGGTAGAAATTTGTGGATCCACGCAGATTCCAGAACTTTTCCACCACAGAAATGTGAGGAAAATGTGTTTTTTTTTTTACAATTGTTTAGGTTTTCAAGGGATTCTGGATAACAGAACCTGGTGAGAGCCAGTCAAGTCACCCCATCCTGGATTCCTATGGGTATCTAGTTTAAAAATTGTATAGATTTGCTAGGTTTCCCTAGGCGCCAGCAGAACTATGGTTCAAAAACTATGGCTAGGCACTTTGCAAAAAAAGGGTAATTTTTCATTGTGACAATGTGGTGTGTTCATGTTGCGTTTTGAGCCATTTTCTGTCGTGGGCACTATGCCTACCCACAAAAGTGAGGTACCATTTCTATCAGGAGACTCAGCATATTTTAGACTTGTAAAGTAACTGTTATTACCTATTGAATTATGATGCATTTCTGCCTTCCAAATGAAAGACAATGTGTAAAAAAGAAGTCTTTATGAAAAATGACTGATAATTCTCATGCTAGTATGAGTATTTCCAATTTCGGAAATGTGCAAATATTTACTGTTTCTAAACCCTATATTTTGTTCCCACTCCAGAAATACATAGGTGTCTTTCATACCGATTTTTCCATGTATACCTTTTCCCACAATAATTGCTATATACCCGGTACATAATTAAAAACCATTGCAAGTTGCTGCTCAGTTTTTGGCTCTGGGTTCGTCGAGTTCTTGTTGAACCTACAAGTCCTATATATACCCACAACCTCTAAGGGTTAGCGGATGTATCGGTATATTGCTTTCAAACAGCTGTCGCAATTAGAAGAAGTTACAGGTGAAAACGTTGTCACAAATGGCTGTTTTTTTCACCTAATTTTCAATTTTACCTATATTTAACTGTTAGTTTCTATGAAGAAACCTTGATGAATCAACACAAATGACCCCTTGCTGAATTCAGAATTTTGTCTACTTTTCTAAAATGTATAAATTTACAGGATCCATTTTTGCTTTCATACCCATTTCTACCAATAACTGGAAGGATGTTCAAAGCACAAAAAATAGCAAAAATAGGCTATGTCCCAGACAAATGCCAAAACTGTGTACAAAATGTTGGTTTTCTGACAAATGTCTGTCTGTCCCTAAAAGCTGGGAAATGGTGATTTCAGCCCCACAAACCCTTATATGATACTATTTGCAGGGACAAACCCAGTCGCTTTCATTTGCAGCACTTTTTTCAAATTTTTCCCCCAAAAAACAAAATGTAGCTGTAGTTTGGCTAATTTCTGGGTCCGATCCAGGGGAATCCACAAACCCTGGGTACCTTTAGAATCCCCAGGATGTTGGAAGAAAAGGATGCACATTTGGCGTGGATACCTTATGTGGTCAAAAAGTTTCAGGGGCCTAAGCCCAAACTACCCCAAATAGCCGAAAGAAAGGCTTAGCACAGGGGAGGAAAAGGCCTAGCAGCGTAGGGGTTAACATACATTAAAAACATTAGATTTCACAAGCGCTGAACAAGCGTTGTGCAGGTTAAACCTAAAAAGAGGGAGTAGATGACACAGTTGGTTGCTGCATTTGAAAGTACAAAAACAATTTCAAGGAAAGGCATTTGACAACCCAGTGAATGTTATGTTGAATTACAAATTCAGCATGAATAAAGTAAAGAGAGTCAGGTTGTCAGTTTTGTTTTCAATTGTTTGCCATACTTTCAACTTTGATCGCAATTCCAGTCATTTTATAGATTACCTCTAATGTGATTTTATGCTACTTAAAGAAAGGCTGTCTTTTAGAAAGTCATCCCTTTGTCGTGATTACCCCCATTTTCTGCTGAATGATACTGGTGGTAACTGACTCTGACTGTACCATGGGCTGTGCTAACCAGGCCAAGGGCCAGTGCTTTATGAAAAAAGGTACATGTAATAGGGTACACCTACAATTGGCAATGACAGACCCTGTAAGTCCCTAGTAGATTACAGGGCCAGGGGATGCAATCTACCTATAAGTCCCTAGTATATAATGGGGCATGGAGGTTTGGAAGCCCAGGAAACTTCCTGCACTTGCAAGTGTGCTCTGCTGTGTGCCTGCTGCCCTTTTAAGGGCAGTTCTGCCTTGCAGCCTGTCTTTAAAAGTAGATTCACCCAATTGGTATTGACAGATCCTACAAGTCCCAAGTAGAAATAGGGCTAGGGGGCTCAAACTACCTATAAGACCCTATTATGCCACATGGCATGGAGGTTTAGATACCGGACAGATTTTTTGCACTTGTATGTGTGTACTGCCTACTGTCATTTAAAAGGCAGCCTGGGTTTGCAGAGTGTCTTTAAAAATAAATTGTTTGCAAACTCGACTTTGGTGGTATGGGCACTTTAAAAGTAATAATCTACCATACTTTTACATATCAGGCTACCCACATGGCTCCCCAAGGTTTCCAAGGTGTGGGGGTTATGTACCTATAAGCAGGGACCATATAAAAGGTCTTTTATATGCCCTAGTGAGGAAAAACTCATTTTCCCCATTGTAGATTCTTAGCTCTATAGGCTGACCTTGCAATATTTTATTTAGTTTTAACTATTGCTGGGAAAGGAGTAAATATATCATTCAAGGACTTAAATGATTCGTATTGATAAAGTCAACAATTTGTCACTGATGAATTTCTCTTAACTAGTACAGAAGATGAGTTCTAGACATTTCTCTTTTGTAAACCAAAACCCAGCCTTCTAGTAGTCTCTGCTGATTGGCCAGTCTTAACAGGCTTAGCCAGGCTGCTTTGATTGGGTGATATGTGGCCGGACCAGAGCAAAGGTTATTTGATGGAGAGAGTTCTGAAGCCGAGGGGGATGGGTCCTGCAGAGGGGACTGGGTAAATCAATCTGAGCTCAAACAGAGAGCTGATCAGTAAGGAATGCCAATTGTACCTACCCCCACATCCTGTGCCCCAGCCAGATGGCAGGCTCAGGACAGGAATTTGCCGAGGTCTGGGGGAGGAAAGCTAATGAAAGTGAGAAACACTGTGGGTTGGTTTAGCTAGCTCTTACTCCTCTGGACAGAAATCACCCATGTTGGATTTCGGAAGTGCAGTGCTTTGTAGAACAAGAAGATGCCACACTTTGGAGGAAGTTGTCATGTTCTGGGGTGGCACCCTGCATCTCATTGGACAAAGGTGCCCCCCAATTGTCACCCCAGAACACTGAATAAATATGTGAGAGCTGCTAAGATTCTCAGATCTGCTGCCTGAAACTACAAGGAGAAGAAGGACTGCACTGACGGAATCTGGATTTGCACCCAAAGGCCTGCACTCTAAATTACTAAATTACTGTGAGTGTTGCACAAACTGGTACTACAGCCCAGGGACTGTGCCTTGCTTCAAAAAGGATTAACGAGTAGATTACCTGCAAGCTACAGGTTAACATAGCCCACCTGCATCATCTCCTTCAAGGGCCCCATCCTGGAGTGTGTCCATTGGACTTTTAAGGATTTTGTCAGGTTCATTGTGGGAATTGTGGTCCAGATATCCCAGAGACCATCCAGAAGATTCCAGACCTTTGGATTGGTGATTTGGACACTTTGGACCTACAAGGAGACATTCATGAGCACCTCCTGAAGTTTGGACAACTTTTGCGAAAAAGCTTCGTGAGGTGACCAACCCAACCTCGAGAGTCAAGCTAACTACCTTCAACCATGATCCGGCCAGGATTTCAGGTTCATCCCACTGAAAGCTACAGAGCTCCAGACTTTCAGGATTTGACAGCGGCCTCGTGGAAAGTCAAGCCGGGGAACCCTCACGTAATCCAACCTGCTGTGGGGGACCAAGCGACGTCGGAAGTAAAAGCTTCAGAAAGGTTTATAAGTGTGAAGTTAAAATTTTAACCAGGGCCTCGCACTTAGTGTATCCAACCAGGGCTCCAATGCGGTCAGCCTCAAACTTTGACTTTTTACCGGTCAAGCGCGACAAGATGTTCCAGAGTGACGCTATATGTTTTTGAGCACTATAAAATGGTTAATCTTTAAAAAATCATATCTCCAGTTCCTTACATTGGATGTTTTTCATTTTGGTGTCTGTCTTCATAAAAATATTTCCTATTTTTATAAATTGGAGTGGGATTTTTAGATTTTTATTGTGTGTTGTGTTTCACTTATTTGATGTATTGGTGCTCATATAAACCACTGCAATCACTTTGTTTGGGTTTACACTACATCATGCGCCAAGAATAACCACACAACTGAGAAACAGTTTTATTAACGACAAACAAAGGACATCGAAAAGAAATTCGATTCTTTTTGGTGGAACAATATCATAATAACCTTAAAATGTGTTCAAAGTTCTACCCACTAAAGCAGAGTTAAACAGGCATGTTTAGCCAGGGGAAGATAAGTATTGGTGAACAGTAAACACTGTTCAGCCTTAACATAAGAAAAAAAGTTTCACAACTTTTGCGCCCAGTGCCACTGCAACTGCTGCACCATTCATATCATGACCCCAGTGCCTGCAAGATAACTGCACTTGTGACTGCCTGCTTATTTGTAAAATATAGCAATAATCGGTGTCTAGTGGTGTGTCTACACAAAGCTTCTGGTCCAGGTAAAACTGCACTTGCAGCAATATTGAAATCATTGCACTTTTGTTTGCAAGGTAACCACACTTGTTTTTTTTTTTTTTAATTCTTTTTATTAAACATACATTAACATATGATATACAATGCAGAGAAATCAGGCCCAATACAATCAGTGAAGGCAACAATGGATAATCTTCTATGCCGGAGCACTGCGGGTACAGACTATGGGGTAGAGGGATCGCCTGGGTCAATGCTAAGTGGAGGGTTGCAAATATGTCCTCGATAGGAGTTCCAGGGGTTCCATATTTTAGACCACTTTTTGGGGCAGCCTCGGGCTGTATAAACTGTCTTTTCTCTATACATACACCAGTCCAGGTCTTCTTTCCAGGCTTCTACTTTGGCTGGCTGTTCTGCCCCCCACAGTTGTGCTATGTTATTCTTTGCCAGCATGAGTTCTAGTGTGACCCATTGCATGTGGTGACCATTCAAATCAGTGGGTTCCCATATGTTTAGGAGGCATCAATGTGCATCCGGATGTATGACAATTGTGAGCACTTCGCTTAATTTTTATTTTTTATTTAGTTATTTTAGAAGTTTTGTATAGGCTGGCTAGACCAAAGGGTATCAGAGCGCTTCACAACATATGCATCATATACATTATTGTGCAGGCGTGAGATCTAGGGGATCCAGGGGAGTGGGGGAACATGTAGGTTAGGGCAGTCGTGAGACTGGCATATGACTGCAAGGAAGTCGCGCCAGGGTAGGATAGTCAGATATCAGATAATCAGCCATACATAATTAGGAATCAAAGAGATTAACTCCTTGGACGCTCATGACGAGCTCAGCTCGTCTTGATGTACACCTCCATACACTCATGACGAGCTGAGCTCGTCATGAACAATGGGATTTTAAAAAATTCAGCATTGACGATGAATTTCCTAAGCATTGATGTGGTTAATCATCAAAGGGTTTCTTAATACGTCGTGGATCCTGCGCCAGTATTATTGTATGTACTCGCATTCCCATATTATGTGTAGAAATGTTCCTTCCTGACCACATTGTTTCTCCGTCGGCCCTACCCATGCGTACCAGACTAGGCCCTGTGACATATACTTTATGGACAATTTTTAATTGAACAAGCTGGAGTCTGGCAGAGATTGCTACTACTCTTGGTGAGGAAACTGCTTCCTGCCAGTCTTCGTCATCTAACTCGATGCCATCCCTCACACATTTCTCACGTAGTGGCCCAAGGGGGTCTTCCATATTGTTGATCAGTTTTTTATAGGTCAGTGATATGGTTTTCTCGGTTAGGTGTCCGTCTAACAACCTATCATCCAGTGGAGAGGGTTCTGGAGAGGAGGAGCCTTTCTGGAAGTGGGACTTTAGTGCATGGCGAATTAGAGTGTATCTAAAGCTGGAGTTCTCTCTGACAAGCTCATTTGCTACAGCTATGGCTAATATTATTCGATGGGCGTATAATCTTCTGCACGCCAAGGAAGGATCGCTAAGATTCTTGCTAAAGACTGAGATATTTTTAACAGATTCCCGCCATCTGATCTTCTCAAAAAATATGTCCGAAGCATTTAAATTAGCGAACCTGACTGAAAATATCCTGTTATCATGGACAAAACCCCAACTAAAGCTATTCCTGAAATGCTCTATCCCCAGGCTAAGCTACGATATTGATCTTAAGTATTGTAGTAAATTATCTACGTACAAAACGTATATAGAGTCGCTGGAATATAAACAACTACGGCCATACCTGGGCCTCTCACTATCACATGGAGCTAGAAGGTGTATTACTATGTTGCGTCTAGGCATTCTCCCAGTTTCAATTGTTACATCTAAATGGTTCCCGGGAGATTCCCCCATTTGTAACCTTTGTTTTGGGGGTGATCAGGATATTGTGCATACTTTATTTGTATGTCCTCATATAACTGTAGTAAATGCACGCGCAAGATACCTCAAGCCGATATATCAGAAATACAACATTACAACGATTAATAACTTACTTGCAATTTGTAAGCAACCGACCGAAGAATGGGTTTGCTATAATGTCTATAAATTTTTTAAATCCTTTTTAAAACTGTATTGAATACTTTGACAAAACTTTTATATTTTGTAAATTGTTTTAAATTTGTGGTCCTCAGATGAGTACCAAAACAAATAAAAACTTTTTGACTTTGACTTGTGTATCTAAAGCGTTCTGAGTCAGCCAACTCATGTTGCTGCTGCAAAGAAGCAAATGATTTCACTTCGCCTTCTCCCACATGTCTTTGATCTGCAAGATCCCGATGAGGTCCCACTTTTCGAATCCCTTCGATTTCCATAAGCCTCCCATTTGTTCAGAGTCCCACCAAGGGTTTGTCAGAGTGAGTTTTCGCTGGCAGCCCAGAGTTTTGTTAACGGCGTGCAAACTCGGACCGGGTGGTCAGTTGCTCCAATCAAGGCGTATCGTTTGGGTTTGGAATAAAGTGCCCTATTGTAATCACCTTCGGGTAGAGTCCATCTGTCCATGGCATATCCAGGATCATCCGGTTGACCATAGGTACCCTGATGAATGGCTGCAAGGTGTGCTGCCAAGTAATATCTTTTGATATCTGGGAGACTAATCCCCCGTCTTACCAATAGAGTGTGAGCTTGGTCAATGATATGCGAAGTTTCCCGTCCCACAGCAGGTCTCTCTGTAGGCTCTCAACCTCTCTAAAGTACTCTGCTGGAACTGGGTACAGGGTGTTTTGCAAAGCGTACAGAAAACGGGGCAGCAACATTTATTTATTTATTTAACACTTGTATGGCACAATGAATCATCTCCAGGGGGATCTCTTGGCGCCTTGGCATGACACTAACAATACCACGACCAATACAAACCCCTACAACAGCCAGGTTTTTAGGCTTTTCTTGAAGTGTCCCAGAGAGGTACAGTGGGGTATCTCTTCCGGTAACCTGTTCCAGTGAAAGGGGGCAAGATAGGAAAATGCACACCTTCCCATTCTAGATTTATTAATCTTGCATGGCACTAGAAAGTTTCGATTGCTTGGCCTGAGGAGGCAACCGAGGACGTAAGGCCTTGTCTTCTTCCTTAAGTATGCTGGCCCCAGGCCTCGACTTGCCTCAAACACCAATGTGAGAAGTTTAAAGACTTCTCTTTTTTTGATGGGCAGCCAGTGTAAGGCCTGGAGCAAGGGTCGCGAGGGGGAACGTCTAGGTTTATTCAAAACCATTCTTGCAGCAGTATTTTGCAGTACTTGGAGCCTAGTGAATAGCTCTACTCTGGCTCCTACCAATAGTGCTTTCCCATAATCCAACCTGCTCACAAAAAGCGCCTGAATCAGGGTCTTTCTTTCACCCAGGGGGATCCAAGGAAATACCTTTCTCAGAATCTTCAGGATTCCGAAACAGGTACCCAAAAGTGCTTTTAAATGATTTTCACATGATAGTTTACTGTCTAACAGAACTCCCAGATTGCTGACCTGCTTTGTAGGGGAAGGAGGCTCCCCCAGTTCAGTGGGCCACCAATCTGGTGTCCTAAATTCCTCCGCCTTTCCGAAGAGGAGAATCTCCGTTTTAGTGGAGTTAATCTGGAGGAAATTGTCCCCATTCAGGCCGCTATGTTCAACATACAGATCTTGAACTTGGCCCTGGTGACAGCAGGATCTAAATTGAATGAAATAATCACCTGCGTGTCATCCGCATAAGAAATCGTCTCAAAGCCGCTAGCTTTTATAATGGCGGACAAAGGGGCCACATATATGTTGAACAGAGTAGGGCTTAAGATGGACCCCTGAGGCACCCCCTCGTCAAATAATAATATAATAATAATTGCATTTGTAAAGCGCCTGGTTACACTGAGACCAGTGTGTCCCCGCGCTGAGGTAACAGCTAAAACAAAACAGCATCGACAGGGGCCTAGTACCAGATCAAGTTATACCGCAGGGAACAAATAGGCCTTCAAACCTTTCCGAAAGATGGATTCAGAGCACTCCAGCCGGAGACTCTGAGGAAGAATATTCCACAGCTGGGCCACCAAATGTTGAAAAGAGCGGCCGCCCATCCTGGCTCTCGTGATTTTGGAAACGTGCACCTTTCCTTTCCAACTAGATCTTAGCAGTCTGGTTGGTACATAGGGAGTTAGAAAGTCATGCAAATACGAAGGCTCCTTCCTCTGTAAAATCCGATGACTCACACACACAGGGCCTTAAACTTTACTCTCTCCCTAATGGGAAGCCAGTGTAGGGAGGCCAATGCTCTTTTGGCTGAGGCTCTCTTCGGTAGCATAAGAAACAGTCTCGCTGCTGCGTTCTGGATACACTGCAATCTCTGTATGCATTTAGCAGTTGCACCCAGATACATGAGATTGCCGTAATCCAGGCGAGAAGACACCAAAGCGTGCACCATGATCTTCCTAGATGCAGTGGGAAGGGGGTCTAGGGTTTTCCGTAATCCCCATAGGATACCAAAGCAGGCGCCTGCCACCCGCCTGGTATGGTAATCAAAAGACAACTTATTGTCCACCCATACTCCAAGATTCTTCGTTTGTTCGCAAGGTGTGGGAGTAGGTCCCAAGGTCTGGGGCCACCATGCCAATGACCATACTGACGGAGCCTTCCCTATCACCAGCACCTCTGTCTTGCTTCCGTTCGGCTTCAGGCAATTATTTGCCATCCACCCAGCCAGTTCTTCAAGGCAGGACACAAAGTTGGAGGCAGCATCAGCCCGAGCTTGAGTCAAAGAGACCACCAGCTGAGTGTCATCAGCGTAGGACAGGGCATTGATCCCAAATGTATCCGAGATTTTAGCCAGGGGGGGCGACATAAAGATTGAACAATGTCGGGCTAACAGGGTAGAGCCCTGAGGCACCCCCTGAGTCAGCTTGAAGTTCCTGGAGTAATGAGTACCCTGCATGCACTCAGATAAAAAGGATTCCATCCACTTCAAGGCCCGCCGGCTACACCACCTCTCTCTAGGTCCTGCGGGAGGGTATGATGGGCAACAGTGTCGAAAGCGGCACTTAGGTCTAAAAGAATTAAGGCTGCTGTTCGTCCTTAAGTGGGGTGGTTGCTGACACATACAAGTCTAGCTTGACACATTGTGATCTACCTGCCAGGAACCTTTGCAGCCAAGCCAGTACTCGACCTCCAACACCTATCTACTGTAGTCTGCAAAGCAGGATATTATGTGAGATGGCGTCGAAGGCCGCTGTGAGATCAAGAAGTACTAACATAGTGGAGGTCCCTTTATCTAAGGACATCCTGATACTGTCAGTGATTTCGATTAGGGCCGCCTCCGTGCTGTGACCTGCTCGAAAACCCAATTGTGCAGGGTCCAGCAATTGATGTTGTTCCAGATAATCTGTCAGTTGTCGATTGATCATCTTCTCCATGACTTTCCAACAACATGGAAGAAGGGTAATTGGCCTGTAATTTTTCATCTCTGCTGGGTCTGCAGACATTTTATTTAAGAGAGGTTTGATTGATGCTCTCTTCCATTTGTTTGGGAAAGTGGCAGTATCCAGGGAAATGTTACAGATTGACGAGAGTCAGTAAGGCAGCTAAGACCATGGCCAGATCTGCCATGATGAAAGGAGGGGCGCTTGTTGCTGCGAGTGCCTCCCCTACTTGCTTCGTGGTGATGGTGGCAAATGAGTCGAGTTTAGGTAGTGAGGGGTCTCTCGTCTGCGGGGTAGGCAGCCTAAGGGTCTCTCCTCCCCCTAGCGAGTTGTACATGTTGTCTATCTTTTCTCTAAAGTGAGTGGCCAGGTTATCACAAAGTTCGTGGGTGTGGGGAGCTGCAACACTACTCACTAAAGGGTTAGTGAACTCTTTTCATGTCTTAAAAAGTTCCTGTGACAAATTCTTTGCCTCCCTTATCCGTAGACTCAGATATTCTCTTCTGGCTGTTTTACATTGGCCTAGAAAGGCTCTGTGTGCCACAGCATAGGCTGACTTGTCGTTGGGACATTTAGTTTTCCTTCTCTTTCTTTCCTGACCTCTGCACCTACCCCTCTCCGCTTTGAGCTCTTCCGAGTACCAGGGCACAGGCGCCTGTTTCCCTTTTACTCTCGCGGCTTGCATCGGGGCAATACTGTCCAGGGCATTCACAACCGCTCCCTCCCATTTTTCCAGGGCCCTATTGCGTTCTAGCTCCCCTTCCAGCAAGGGGGCTGAAAAAACCATGCCAAAGACTTCCGCCCTGACCTTCCTCCATGTCCTCAGAAGACCCTCCCTGACTAGGGGCTTCATTACACCAACTGGCTGGCTGAAAGAAAATCTTAAGGCCCAATGGTCGGTCCATGTAAGCTCCTGGGGTGAGTTTACGGAGAGAAAAGGGACCTTTGAGAATATCGAGTCCAGTGTATGACCTGCAATGTGAATAAGCTCGCACACTCTGTGAAGAAGCCCCAGTTATTCCATTGCTGACAGAAGGGACTTGGGGCTAGATGTAGGTAAATAGGATTTACCGATTCTAGAATACCGAATTTTACCGATTCGGTATTTTAGAATCGGTAAATGGTGTGTAGCTAATATTTCTCTAAAAATTACTGAATCGTTAAGATTCGGTATTTATCGAATCGGTATTTAACGATTCGGTAATTGCCATTCATTCCTATGGGATAGGGGGCCCATAGGAATGAATGTCAATTGCAGAATCTGTAATTACCGATTCGGTAAAATAGGGAAAGAGTCAAGGGTGGCACTTTTACACCCTGTTGCACACCAGAATAGTGCTTGTGTGCACATGTGGCACACATACATGCCCTAAGGGCATATATGTCTGTCACATGGCACAGGTGTAAATGCACAGATTTGCATTTACAGAGGTATTCGTTATTTACCACCAACTAATTGTTGGTGGTAAATAACGAATCCTTAAAGCACAGAAGCACTCTTCAAAGTGCTTCCTACATGTCATTTACCGATTCAGTAAATACCGAATCCGTAAATGATGATTTGGTAAATACCGATTTGTTACTTACCGAATCCTCCCCTACATCCCAAATGCCCAATACCGGTCGGTAACGGCCGAAATTCAGTAATTTTGGCCATTACCGATCGGTATTGGGCCACCTACATCTGGCCCTTGGATTCTAGATTCGAGGTGTCTTCCAGATGGTGATTAAAGTCTCCTGTTAACACGAAGTAGTCGTAATGTAATATATAAGGGGCGAGTGTTTCCAAAAGAGTAGAGCAAAACAATTGCTTACTCTTTCCCGGAGGATGATACACTACCGCTCCCCTCCATCTAGACCCCTTCAAAGACTCTATCTGAAACACCAAAAGCTCTATATATGAGGTTAGAACTGTGTCCAGTACTTTAATGTGGTGGGGGGCCCCGGGTTAAAGCACAGAAGCACTCTTCAAAGTGCTTCCTACATGTCATTTACCGATTCAGTAAATACCGAATCGGTAAATGATGATTTGGTAAATACCGATTTGTTACTTACCGAATCCTCCCCTACATCCCAAATGCCCAATACCGGTCGGTAACGGCCGAAATTCAGTAATTTTGGCCATTACCGACCGGTATTGGGCCACCTACATCTGGCCCTTGGATTCTAGATTCGAGGTGTCTTCCAGATGGTGATTAAAGTCTCCTGTTAACACAAAGTAGTCGTAATGTAATATATAAGGGGCGAGTGTTTCCAAAAGAGTAGAGCAAAACAATTGCTTACTCTTTCCCGGAGGATGATACACTACCGCTCCCCTCCATGTAGACCCCTTCAAAGACTCTATCTGAAACACCAAAAGCTCTATATATGAGGTTAGAACTGTGTCCAGTACTTTAATGTGGTGGGGGGCCCCGGGTTGCTACTGCAAGCCCACCTCCCCGCTTACCTATCCTGTCTAATCCTGTCACGATGTAGTCTTCGGGAATGCAACCGCTAGCACCGGGGTTGAATGGGTTTGAAACCAGGTTTCAGTCAACAGGCATAGGTCTGGCTTTTCATCCTCCAGAAGTTCCCATACCTCCCCGAGGGTTTAGAGATCAACCTGGCATTGATACACAACCCCTGGAGAGATCCTCCCGGTGATCGGTTACGTGACTGAGGTTGCCCCCCCATTGACTGGTTCACCCCTGTTCTCTTCGTGGCTGAAGGGTAGAAAGAATATTTGCGGGCCCTACACAGTCCCCCGCCCACCCACAGCTCATACAGTAGCCTTCAAGGGCCACCTCCCTCCTAGCTGACAAACCCTCCTCACATTCTGCTCCATTCCCAGCAGTTGCTCTCTCTTGTACCTGATTAAGGGCATCCTGCCAGGGGTAAAATGGGCAGCGCTTCCTGGCAGCCGGCAGCGTCCAGGCACGGACTGGCGCAGACGGGCTTGCCTTATGCACGCCGGCGGTGCACCCACTGTGCGTGTCTGCTGCGCTCCCGTGCCCTGCTTCCTCTTTGTACCCCCCACCTGAATGGCTGAAACACCAAAAGCCAACCACCCTAATATGGCCGCTGCTGCTGGCGAGTTACGGCGCTAGAGGCAACCTCTCTCCACAGCAAATGGCCCCTCTGAGGCAGCCGCGGTGGACTGGAGAGTTGCCCAAGTAATTTAAAACATTAAAACAACAGAGCGATAAAAATACAGGTAAGGGAGAATGCGGTGATCAAGAGGGAGAATGCACAGCATCACCTGCTGTGCCTGCTGTGCCTGCCGGCATGTTGAAGAGGGCCGCTTTGCCCAGTAGTGAGAGCGGAAGGGTTTTCCAGCTGCATATGTCACGTTTAAGCCTCTGCAGTGGAGGGAGAAGGTTTTGAGTAAAGCAGAGTTTGGGGTCCAATGTAATATAAATACCCAGATACTTGAAGCCCACTGTATTAATTTGGATTGGGCAGCCAATTGGTGGATTGGGTGGGTTTCCATTGAAGGCATATAGGAGGGATTTATTCCAGTTGATGGAGAGTCCCGAATATCTACCAAGCATTGCCATGATGTCCAAGACACACACCAATGACTTTCTCTGGGAGGCTAGGAATAAAAGGATGTCATCGGCGTGGAGAGAGATACGGTCCTCCCATTCGGGGATCAACGCAGACCTCCTATTTCTGGGTCTTGACGAATCCATGCTGCGAGTGGTTCGAGGACGATGGTAAACAGGAGAGGGGAGAGGGGGAATCCCTGTCGGGTACCCCGAATCAGAGTGAATTTATCTGACTTCTTGTTATTGACTACGACCTGTGCTTGGGGCTCCGAATATAAAATCCACACCCACTAGATAAATTCCGGGCCAAATCCCAACTTCGCAAGAAGTACAAATAGATAAGGCCATTCAATGGTGTCAATGACCATAGTTGCGTCCAACGATACAACCATGGTGTCTTCTCGGATTGTAGCTGCTCTCCACAGCACCCCATGCAGCCTGCGCAGGTTCAGCGCAGTATTGCGGTGCAGCATAAAATCTGACTGATCAGGATGGACTAGACCTCCAATTACTTTGATTAGACGGTTCGCGAGGAGTTTGGCCAGATTTTTGGCTCTGTGGTTAGAAGGGAGATCGGTCTGTAAGAGGCACAGTCAGTTTTGGGTTTACCTTCTTTGTGAATAGTGACCGATGTGGCTATTGTTTGATCCTGTGGCAGTGCCCCCAACTTCTTGCTTTCTTCGAACATGGCCTTTAGGTATGGGGCTAATTTGTCAGATTTAAGTTTGTATAGTTCAATGGGTAGGCCATTTGGGCCAAGGGCCTTCCCGGAGATCAGTGATCTAAGGGCCTGTGCTATTTCATCATTTGTTAAAGCACTGTCTAAGAAGTGCTGCTTTTCCTCTGACAGGGCTTAGAGCGCAATGTCATGCAGTAAATCATGGGAGTCCTTTACCGTGTATGGTGCACTTGTTGCATACACTATCTTGTAGTGGGTGGCAAAGTGATTTGCACCTATTAGTTCTGGTACCAAGCGACTCGCCCATTCCTTCTTGTCGAGCCAGGTGATTAGTTTCCCTGCTTTGTCCCCCAGGTTGTATATTCTACCCAGCTTTTCCCTTCCAAGGCTTTTGTGCAGGCTTTTCTGCTTATCTTTCTTCATGCCAGCAATTAGTGACAATGCTTGTCCCCAAATTACGGATTTAAACGCCTCCCACAAGGTCTGGGAAGAATCTACTGAACCCTCATTTCCTTGGAAATAGGCGTCTAATAGCTGTTAATAATGCTTTCCGGATTCTAGGGTCTCTGAGATACCACGGGTTGATGGGGGCGACTGCCCCTACCCTTGCCTGGCTGAGGACTATCTGTATCTAAACCGGGGAGTGATCATAGGTTCCCCTTGCTAAGTGACGTTGTGGATGTAAGCAGCTTGTGAAGCCGGGATCAGGACATAATCAATATGGGAGAGACTATGGTGGGCCCCGGAGTGGACAGTATGTTGGATTTTCTCTGGGTGGTATGACCTCCACCCATCAACCAGCCCTAGTGCTTCCAGAAAGTCGGGCAGCCACCTGTTAGAGAACTCAAGTTCATCCAGTGGGTGTTTATCTAATGTGCCTGAGGCCACTGAGTTGAAGTCCCCCCGACCACCAGGAGACCCTCCGGCAATGAGAGTAGAACAGTGCCTAGATCTTTAAATGTAGTGCTCTGGAGACCAGGCAGTATGTAAACTGACAGAAGCGTGACCGTGTAGCCCTCCCAGGAACCTGCGACTGCTATATATCTGCCTCTGTGATTGGTCCAGGATGAACTCACAGCTAAAGGAAATACATTTCTCACCATAATGCCTACTCCGTGTGAGCTAGTTGTGAACCCTGCATGTGCTAGCAACCTGTAGTCCCACCAGTTGAGTGCCTTACAGAATTTCCCCACCAGGTGTGTTTCTTGAAGCATAATAACATATGGGGCGTGTTGCTTAATGTATTGCAGTACGGCACTACGTTTGATTTTATCTCTAAGCCCATTGACGTTCCAGCTCAATATTTGAGCACTTTTGTCCCATAGCGTACTCATTGTACCCAAAGTATTTTCCAAATTCCTCCGTGTAAATGCCAGCAACAATTGTACAGTCCCAACCCCACACCCCCCTCTGTCACCTTCCCATTGAAAGAAAAAAAGCAAACCATAAAAGAAGAACCCGCATGAGTGTCCCTTCCCTCCCTGCTACCCTGCTGTGTAGGCTCAAACCTACCCACATCCCCATCTAGCAGAGCGCCTGTTAGAACTGGCTATTTCTGGTAGGCTAAGGCTGACGCCAAAGCCAGGCAGAAACCACCATTCTAGTCAGGGCAAGGAAGTCACACGCCAAGATAACCCCTGCTCACCCCCTTGGTAGCTTGGCACAAGCAGTAAGGCTAAACTCGGAGGCAATGTGTAAAGCATTTGCGCCAGCGCACAACAGCAACAACATACTAGGCACACCACAAAAGAGACTCCACACAAGGTTATTATAAAAATAACTTTTGTATTGTAAAACCATATCAGATAAAATCACACATATACATTGTGCCAACTGGCACGGGCAATATTCACAGGGATTATGTACACAAGACAGGGCCACATGGGCGCCTGTCAGAATCAGATATAGCACTTCTAGATAAAAGGTAGAATGTAAAATCACTTCTAGAATAAAGAATAAATGTAACATAAAATAATAATCAAAAATAACCAGTAACCACTGGTAACAGGAACCAGGACCTTACTAGGACCACCTGTACTAAGAAAGAAGAACCACCTAAGTATCACACAGCATTTATGGGTCTAAGAAAGAATACCTTACTCATTATGCAATAACCTACATTCAGAGGAGTAATAAAGACAACCACCTAAGAATAAACACATTTAGGGGTATACACCAGAACACCTTACCCATGATGCATGAACACATTCAGAGGAGTAATAAAGAGAAACACATGATGCCATAAACATTCAGAGGTGTTAAGAATAAAGCACATGATGCAATAAAAATACATTCAGGGGTGCAGCGCAGGAAGACACATGATGACTAAACATTCAGAGGTGCAGCACATGGAAAGAAAGACACATGATGCAGTAACACATTCAGAGGTGCATAATAAATCAATAGCGCAAAAACTCACATTAGCAATAACTATTAAAAAGCATAGAAATCACATTGCGCCAACCCTACATAAGCCACTACCTGTGGCAGTCCCTAGGCCAACTGGCCTTGTGGGGCAAAGATGCCCTGAGTCCAATGTCAGGGTGCGCTGCCATGCAGCGCCAGTCTCAAAGTACAAAAAGCCTAAACGTGGCAGCTGCCCACAAAGTGCTGGGCAACTGGGATCAGAAAGCGGTAGCAGGGCTCTCAGTAGCCCCTAGAAAAATTCTGCGCCACCTGAGCCACACAGGCTCTAAAACAAACATTGTGGCCAAACGTTGGAGCCCTCAGGCTCTGCAGACAATGCCCCCTCGAGCCTTGGCTCTGGACAACGTTGGGGCGACCCGCTGCCAACTGGGGCCGCCCTGACTCTGCGCCGTTCACGGTGAGTCCCCTACGGGGGACTCTAACTTCTCAAAATGCCCCCAGAGCCTCTCAGGGCTCTAACTACGAAAAATGGGGCGGGGAGCCTCTCCGGGCTCCGTGCACGTTGGGGCGACCCACTGCCAACCGGGGCCGCCAATGAAGCCTTCATGGCTTCCTACTTGCACTAGGCGCGAGCTCGCGCTTCGGGAGGGGCAGACACCGACAACGTGTCCCGGCGCCCCTCCTCTCTTCTCTGCCTCACTCTGCCCGGCCCCAGCCCAGACTCACCGGCGGGCTCCTCCGGGCGGCGGCTCTTCTTCACTCGCGGTGGGGGCAGGCACCGACAATGTGCCTCGCGCCCCCGCCGCAAGTCTCCGCCTCTCTCCTCAAATGCTGCCGGGCTCCCTCAGCTCATGGGAGCCCGGCCGACCCGCCGCCATGCAGCGCCATCCTCTCTCCTCTCCCCGGGCCCGGCGGTGATCACGGCCATCTTCAAAACACGCCCGGGAGCCAGCCAATGACAGCGCGGCTCCCGGGACGAGCCCCTGGGAGATGCTGAGCCGTCAGCCAATCAGGGCGCGGCCTCGGCGATGACGCGGCGGCGCTGGGTCAATTCCAGCGCGGCGTTACTGGAGGGGCTCGTCTCGCTGGGCCAATAGGAGCGCGGCGGCTTCGATCTCCCTACCGCAGCTCCTGGTCCTCTTCCTGGCCCCGGGCAGCGGCAATCACGGCGTGGGCAGCCAAAGTTAGATAAAATTAACAATAAGCGAGGTGGGCACTCGCCAGGGCGGCCAAAGCGCTCCTCAGTGCTATAATCCAAATAAAGCGCTCTACAGCACTAGAAAACAGGCAGAGCGCTCCAAGGCGCTCAGGGGGAAGCACAGCGCTTCCTGCAGGCAAATGCAGATCCTCCATGCTGCAACAAGGTCCCAGAGATTCCAAGGGGCAAGCAAAGTCCCCCCCTCAGCTCAGCAAGGCAGAGGGGTCCCCCAGGAGTCCAGGAACGTCCATCAGAGGTCCAGGAGCTGGGCAGGGTCCAGGGATTCCCCTGAGCCCCAGCAGCAGCATGCCCCTGGCAGATTCAAGTTAGAAACAAGAACATTTTGGAAGGGGACACAGCCCCTTCTTATACACAGAAAAGCCTTTGAAGTCCTTTGAAGCAGGCAGTGTGAGAACCAGCTAGACTGGTTTAGAGGGAAGTCTCCTTCAGTATCAGGGACAGAGGTGTCAGTCGCCCAGCGGGAGGTGGAGCCAGCTTTGTAGTTAGGCAGGCACAGCCCTTCACTATCAGGTGCCATCTCCTCCCACTTCCCTGGCAGCAGATGCTGCCTTTCATCCATGGGCTGACTTCAGACAACCTCCTGGGCTCTCTAGCCCCTGTCATCCTCAAACCAGACAGCCAATCCACAAGCAGGCCCAGGCACTCTGGGCCAGGCTCACCAGCCAATCACACGCTAGCACCAACTTACACAAATATTCCAACTTCCAAAAGTAGTACTTCTAGACTAGACACAGTCATGCCGCATACATCATTTTGCAGCATTCACTCTCACGAGTTCATACATACCAAAATCGCCCCTGCACTCCCCACACATCAGGAACTACCATGGGCATACATATTCCCCATTCATTCCTATGGGAGGGCTGGTCACTCACCACACATACAGAGAGCTCAAGCACTTTACCCTGTACCACAGTGAAAAAGTGCGCAGAGGCCTAAAATCACCAACACCAGGTTCCATAAACAGGCTAGGAAAAAGCAAAAAGTCTAGGGGTGAACCTGCCCAACGGGCCGGGTCCAACAGCGCCTGTCACCCCAAATAACTTGTCAACTGTTACAGGGGTTGTGGGTGGCACCGCTTTAGGCCCCTCCAGAGCCCCCCTAGGAATGAAGGTTTATTGCATATTATTGGTCCTGCAGTGTCCAGCTTACTTGGTGGCCACTACCGCTCAATAAAAGAGCAAATGATATACATTACGAAGTGTTGCAAAGAGTTCCAGAGTCTGTTGCCAGACGAGAGTAGTTCATTCTTTGCCGGTCACAGAGACAGCCAGACTCGTGGCTCTCGATCTCCAGGATCGCAGACTTCTCTTGTCAGGTACAGTTCTGCCATCTTGGGAGCTTGGCGGACTCACCCGGGGATCCCTTCAGCTACTCTTGTTCACTGGCCTCGTCTTCCACTTGACCCCTTCATCCAGCCATGTTTGCACGGGGTCGTGAAGAACCATGACTTTCCATTTGCCATAACTTTAAGTTTTGCTGGAAAAAACATCATGTACTTGATGCCTTTGTCCCTGAGAGCCCGCTTCACCCCTTTGAAAGAGCGGCATCCTTGTTGGACCTTGAGGGTAAAGTCTGGGAAGAACCGGATAGTTGCATTTTCGTACCTGAGATCCCCATGTAGGCAGACCGCCTGTAGTATTGCGTCACAGTCTCTGTAGTTTTGGATTTTAGCTATGATTGTCCTAGGGGCTGCCGCCAGTTTTGGCGGGTTATTGGGGCCCTATGCGACCGTTCCACAGCGAAGAAGGCGGAGAGTCATTTAGGTTTGAGATGGTTTAGTATTAGATCTTCGAGGAAGAGGTCCACACTCAGTCCCTCTGCCCCTTCCGGAACCCCGACCACTCGAACGTTGTTGCGGCGGCCCTGCCCTTCTTGGTCCTCCATCTTAACAGCCACCTGACGTTGCTGATGGCCCAATTGTTGGACTCTTTTTTCCAGTTTCTGAATTTTGTTTTGCAGCTCTGTGACATTGACTTCTGTCTGCGTTACGCGTTCATTTTAGTGGAGACTTTATCAATCTTTGTTTCCAGTGTAGCTCCCAGTACTTAGATTGCCGCCATTATGGACCTTACTGATGGTTCGGGGTCGTTTGTCAGACCACCTGTGGCTCCATCCTCCGGCATTAGCTGCTTGGGAACTGCGAATTTATCCTGTTCATTAGTTTGCACAGGTTGACCGCCCTTGGGCTTCATCGCGGCGGGAGGCCAATTGACAGTATATCCGGAGCCGCTCAGTCACTTGATGATAAGTAGATCGTGCACCGGAGCGACGCACAAGCTTGGTGAGCAGGGTGGACTACCGGCTGTTGCACAGAATCAGCTGTAGTACAGTAGCCGCTGTCTTTTGGACTCCCCCCTTTATAGCAGCCACTGAGGGTGCCCGTATCTCTTGAGGTTTCCCCAGGCCCACTAGTATCCGGGGAGTCTCACCGTGAGGGTATGGTCCTTCCGCCTCCAGGAGCCAACTGTATCATGGAGGGGATTCAGTACTCCCGAAGCTTCTGACAAACTGCTAGGGCAAGCATGGCCTGCGGGGCTCTCTTCGTCCGGCAGCTGTTGTATATCCACGCAATCCCAGAGGGGCCACCTGCGTGTAGTGTGCACATATAGCGTTGGGTGCCAAGCAGCTGCGGGTGCCACCCACGCCCCAATGTTCGTGGCCAGGCCCCAAGGCGGTGCAGCCCCGAAACAAGTTTAACACTGGTACGAGCCTAGCCAAGGAATCTGCCCCGCGGTGAAGGGGGCAATGGTCCTCAATTTGGTGTCCAGTGGCAGCAAGAGCGTAGGGGCCCGGGGCTATGCCACTCCACCTGCGCACATAGGGAGGGCTCGCCTCCCAAACAGCACGTTGCCAGGGAGAGACGCCACGAATGCCACAAGTCTGCCCCCTACAATGTTGGCCTGACCAGCCCATGAGTAGTTCCTGGGAGGGTGTCTTCAGCCAACTGGGATGGAATGTAAAAACTGCGAGATTTCGGTAAGCGACACCGGCTGAAGTGGTGTGCAACATCCAACATCATCAGCGTCTGTTGTAAGTCTCTGCCACCAAGGGTGTATTGTGCGTGTTGGCCACCCGGTCTCAGGGCTCTAGTGCGGTTCACGCCCTGTGGGTGTTGGTCGGGCTTTACACATGCACGGAGTCAGGGGGGATCTCCCCACTCCAGTCGCAGCATTGTCCTTGCGTTGTCAGGCCATTTCACCGAGCCTCGGCTGGGCAGGAAAAAGATGGCGGCAGCCGATGACCGGAGCCGGGCGCGTCTCAATCCCTGCCAGAGCCGCCGGCTCTTGCTGTAGTCCCATTTCCGTACACCGGCACCCGATTGGTATCAGCGGGGAGCATTGGTTTTGCCAGGGTCCTCCTTATGGTCAGGCAAATCACGGACCTCCCGGGGCAGCGGGTCCACCATCAGGCGAGGCATTTACTCGAGTCCCACCCACTCCCACCAGGCTTCGCCTGGGCAGCGCCTCGGAGTGCGTAGCCGGTGAAAAAGGATCAGGCAAGGGCACCAGCACCAGAATTTTACACCGTTCGATGCGGTGAGTGTTCCGCAGGCTCTGCAATTGTGGCAACCTCGTCTAGAGTGGATAATTTTCGGATAATTAGGGGCTTTTGCTCCAGCCTTGGCGTAGCACCTTTCTTAAGCCGCAACCTTAGTCAGCACCAAACCACGCCCCCGGTAACTGCACTTGTGACTGCCTATTTAGTAGTAAAATATAGCAATATTAGTTGTTTAGTGGTGTGTCTAGAGCTTTTGGTTAAGGTGTCACTGCACCTGCTGCACCATTCTAATCATGATGCTAGGGCCTGCTAGATAACTGCACTTGTGCCTGTCTATTTAGTAGTAACATTTAGCAATAATCTGCGTTTAGTGGGGTCCCTAGAGTTCTTGAGCCCGGTGCCACAGCACCTGCTGCACCATTTAAATCAAGCCACTTTTAACTGCAAGGTAACTGCACTTGTGACTGCCCGGTTAGTAGTAAAATGTAGCAATATTAGGTGTTCAGAGGGAAAGATACCAAGATGTAAACAGTAAACGGTATGCAGTGTTAACTAAAATAAAAAGAGTTTGAACCTCCAACACGGATGGGAATGAGTAGTTAGACCACAGGAAACTAATAAGAAAGACACAGGAGGGAGACCAGGCAACAACCAATGGAAAGGGAGGAAAGCAATTTGGCAAGCACACAGACTAATAAGAAGTGATGGCTGGATGTAAGTCCCTTTAAGACATATTAAAAACAATACATTTCACAAGCAGACCACAAGCGCTGTGCGGGTGAAACCTAAAAATGGGGAGTAGATGACACAGTTGGTTGCTGAATTTGAAAGTAACAAACAATTTCCAGGAAAGGCATTCGTCATACTGAATATGACAACCCAGTGAATGTCATGTTGAATTGCAAATTCTGTGTGAATAAAGAAAAGAGAGTCAATTTGTCAGTTTTGTTTTCAATTGTTTGCCATACTTTCAACTTTGTTACAATTCCATTCATTTAATAGATTACCTCTAAAGTGATTTTATGCTATTTGAAGAAAGCCTGTCTTTTAGAAAGTCAACCTTTTGCCGTATTCACCCCCATTTTCTGCTGAATGATACTCGTGGTAACTCTGTGTGTGATAATCAAAGGGGAGGGAATAAGAAGCTGTGATCCATTTGGCTTCCAATGGTTAGTTCAGAAAATCAAGGGGCGAATAGATCACTTGTCCAGTGAAATCAGGCTCTTAGTGTTGTTGGAACCGTATAAAAACCCTCATAAACTTACACTGGCAAAAGGCGGTATATCTTTATCCTCTGCCTTGGTGTACCCTTACAGCATCATCATTGGGTTTTTAGATACTACATCTGCTGCCCTCCGCCTGGAGGTAGACAAACTGGTTTGCTAGTAGTGTCCAGAGATTTAAAGGGGGAGTGAATGTGCTCAAGTGCAGTGAAATTAAAATTCCCTACATCATGGGTGACACAGAATTTTACTCAGGAAGATGGTGGTGTGAGAAATTAGAACATAAAAGTGGTGCGTGTGTAGACCCAATTACTAGTCTACCTCAGTAGTAGGTCGTAGGTAACTGACTCTGACTGTACCCTGGAGTGTTCTAACCAGACCCAGGGCCAGTGCTTTGTGAAAAAAGGTACATGTGATAAGGTACACTTACAATTGGCAATGACAGACCCTGTAAGTCCCTAGTAGATAATAGGGCCAGGGGGTGCAATCTACCTATAAGTCCCTAGTATATATTGGGCCATAGAGGTTTGGAGGCCCAGTAAACTTCGTGCACTTGCATGTGTGCTCTGCTGTGTGCCTGCTGCCCTTTAAAGGCAGTACTACCCTGCAGCCTGTCTTTAAAAGTAGATTCACCCAATTGGTATTGACAGATCCTATAAGTCCCAAGTACAAATAGGGCTAGGGGGCTCAAACTACCTATAAACCCCTAGTATGCCTTATTGCATGGAGGTTTAGAGACCCAGCAGATTTCTTGCACTTGCATGTGTGTACTGTCTACTGTCATTTAAAAGGCAGCCTGGGTTTGCAGACTGTCTTTAAAAGTAAATTGTTTGCAAACTCGACGTTGGTGGTATGGGCACTTTAAAAGTAATAATCTACCATACTGTTACAAATCAGGCAACCCACAGGGCTCCTCAACGTTTCCGAGGGGTGGGGGCTATGTACCTATAAGCAGGGACCATATAAAAAAAATTTTATATGCCCTAGTGAGGAGAAACTGCTCATTTCATTTTCTCCATTGTAGAGTCTTAGCTCCATAGGCTAACCTTGCAATATTTTATTTAGTTATAACTATTGCTGGGAAAAGAGTAAATATATCATTCAAGGACTTGAATGATTGGTATTGATAAAGTCAACCATTTTGCACTGATGAATTTATCATAACTAGTACAGAAGATAAGTTATAGACATTTCTCTTCTATAAACCAACACCCAGCCTTCTAGTAGTCTCTGCTCAGTGGCCAGTCTTAACAGGCTTAGCCAGGCTGCTTTGATTAGGTGATATGTGGCCTGACCAGAGCAGAGGTTATTTGATGGAGAGAGTTCTGAAGCTGAGGGGGATGGGTCCTGCAGAGGGGGCTGGGTAAATCAATCTGAGCTCAAACAGAGAACTGATCAGTAAGGGATGCCAGGTGTACCTACCCCTACTTCTTGTGCCCCAGCCGGATGGCAGGCTCAGGACAGGAATTTGCAGAGGTCAGGGGGAGGAAAACTAATGGAAGTGAGCTATACTGTGGGTTGGTTTAGCTAGCTGTTACTCCTCTGGACAGAGATCACCCATGTTGGATTTTAGAAGTGCAGTGCTTTGTGGCACAAGAAGATGCCACACTTTGGAGGAAGTGGTCATGTTATGGGGGGCACCCTGCATCTCATTGGACAAAGGTGCCCCCCAATTGTTACCCCAGAAAACTGAATAAATATGTGGGATCTGCAAAGTCTCTCAGATCTGCTGCCTGAAACTACAAGGAGAAGAAGGACTGCCCTGTTGGAATCTGGATTTGCACCCAAAGGCCTGCACTCTAAATTACTGTGAGTGTCGCAAAAACTGGTACTACAACCCTGGAGACTGTGCCTTGCTTAAAAAAGGATTAAGGAGTAGACTACCTGCAAGCTACAGGTTAACAGAGTCCACTTGCAAAATCTCCACCAAGGGCCCCCTCCTGTAGGGTGTCCAGTGGACTATTAAGGATTTCGTCAGGTGCATTGTTGGAATTGTGGTCCAGATATCCCAGAGACCATCCAGGATATTCCAGACATTTGGATTGGTGATTTGGACACTTTGGACCTACAAGGAGAAATTCAGGAAGCACCTCCTGAAGTTTGGAGAACTTTTACGAAAAAGCTTCATGAGGCGACCAACCCAACCTCAAGAGTCAAGCCAGCTACCTTCAACCGCGACCCGGTCAGGATTTCAGCTTCATCCCACTGAAAGCTCCAGAGCTCCAGACTTTCAGGATTTCACAATGGCCTTGTGGAAAGTCAACCCGGGGAACGCTCACGGAATCCAACCTGCTGTGGAGGACCGAGTGACGTCGGAAGTAAAAGCACCAGAAAGGTTTATAAGTATGAAGTTAAAATTTTAACCAGTGCCTCACACTTAGTGTATCCAACCAGGTTTCCAAAGTGGTCAGCCTCAAACTTTGACCTTTTACCGGTCAAGCACGACAAGATTTTCCAGAGTGACGCTATATGTTTTTGAGCACTATAAAGTGGTTAATATTTAAAAATTCATGTCTCCAGTTCCCTACATTGGATTTTTTTCATTTTGGTGTCTGTCTTCATAAAAAGATTTCTTATTTTTATACATTTGTGTGGGATTTTTATTGTGTGTTGTGTTTTACTTATTTGATGTATTGGTGTTTTCAAATGTTTTACACTCCTGTCTCCTACGTTTGGCCTGACTGCTTGTTGTCTGCTACCAAGGGTTGAGCAAGGGGCTAATTACGGAGGCCTTTACTCGAGCCTATACTATATTGGTGGCCTTATGACTAGTTGTAGGTGCATACTAACCCCTACCAATAACCCACTTTCCAACACTGTCCCCCTGATTGTCGACCTACCTGGAAATAAACAAAAGTATGGATATTGGTGTAATGGTCTATAGTGGTGCTGAGATGATCATATAATTGTGGGAATATTTTCACCCAAACCACATTGCTGTAGCTTCCCTAGAAATTTACAACTTTGAAGAAACCTTACTCCATTCAATCATACCTTTATTTGATCATCTATTATTAAAGATGCTGTGATAATATCCAGGGTTGCTCTTTGTCAGGGGCTACTGCATAGGACCAGAAAACCCCACTCACTTCCCATGATAAGATGTTATATCATTACAGGCAATTCCAGGAATATGTGAATGTCAATACATTGTATATCAGTTCAGATTGTTTGCTAGGATTCAAATTTGTATAACTTTCAAAGAGATGGATTTGGTACTGGAAATATGATGTAGTTATTGTTTTTGCCTCAAATATGCCTTTGTAAATCCTGATGTATGATAGTACATGATTTTTTTTTATTTTCATTCAGCTCCTCCTGTCTGCTCTATGCCACCATTGGTTCCCCATGGAAAACTCGTTGGTGATGCGAAAAAAGAATATAATCCGGATTCATCTATTGAATATATATGCGATGAGGATTATGCTTTGGAAGGAACACGATTGCTTACTTGTTTTGGTGGGACATGGTCAGGAGACGTGCCACAATGCATACGTAAGTACAGAAATACCTCAGGATACTAAACATATTGGACAGGATTCAGAAATATGTTGCAGTGGCTTACTCTTGTAGTACTTCAGTCTTACTCCTGAATTCAAGAAGTGAGTCAGGTTTAAGCCAGGAGGATTCCTTGCTAACTGTTAGAATCAGCACTACAAAATGTAGTCCCACCTACCCATAGCAAAAATCCTTCTGAACAGGACCAAACATTTTGAATCATTCAGTTTCATTGATTGGGAAACATGTAGGCCTTTAGGTTTTATCATTACTGTAAAATGATTTGATTGCAGCTGCAACTGAAAAGCATCTGTGAAAATTATCTGGAATTATAAAGTATTTTTATATCAGTTTTAGCTGACACATGGAACTGTGCTTTGCAGATGAAATGAGAATGCATTCTTGGAGAAAGCAGAACAGTTTAAATGGGTCAGTGGTGTCCAGAGGTACTCAGGAGGCTAGTGTGTTAACTATATAATCTGAGGCCCCCAAACCTTAGGGAAGATTAGGTGAAATCGCTTGACATGTGGGAAATGTTTTGGTCTGGTATCTCTCATATCTTTTATAGGTAAAAGCATAACTCACGCAAAAACGTTACTCAAAAGGAGACTTGTTTGAGCAGAAAATGTCTCTCTCCACGAGGAGTTCTGTTCCCGAGTGCAAAAAATCATGCAGATGTAAACTCATAGGTAACACGCAATTCAGGAGTTACATGACATCACTGCCATGTAATGAAAATGACCCTCAATCGGAGATGTCAGTGAGACTTTCTCAGAGTAGATAAAAAAGATTATTACGAGATTGCATGTGGGTTTTAGATTGACTTACAAATGTCATTGATGGGAAGTGAGCGTCTACAGGTCTTATAATTTAGTTACACATCCAAAAAGAAATGTTACATTTTTCAGACTAAAGTGTATGTTATTCACAGTTGCTTGGTTAAAAGGGCTCCAAGTGCAAATATAATATTAATTTGTCCAAATTTGTGTATTTTGGTTTTTGCAACATTTCACTGATCCATCTCTAACGAGATTCAGTGTTTGCACTACCCGGCTGGGCATGTTAATTACTTTTCGAGCTAACTGACAGTTCATACTCCTCCCTTGGACAATAGGCCCTTTTGAGTGGGTGTAGCCTGGTCGAGGAAAAGGGTTGGGTAGAAATCTGCTCAGATAGGTCAGCTAACCCTCATTGGCAAACCTCAGCATGTCCTTCTTAGAGGTACACGAGGTAAAATAGGCTTAACTCTGGTACCAGTGACACCGGGGGTTCCCTTTGACAGCTTGTAGGGAAGAGACTAGTTTTGCAGTGTTAGTTTGGAGTGGAGCTAAATAGCAGAGAGAGATCTTTCAGACCGCAGCTTGATTCTGTCATCTTTGAATTACCCAGAATGCAGTGCAGTGGTGTGGACCAGTCTGTAAGGTGTTCACAGGATGTGTCAGCTACAGGTGGAGAGCTGACATTGCATCTTTAGAATTGACCAGAGACACCAACCTTTTAGAACCCTTTACAACCTCTTTTAAACCCCTGTATAAGGGAAGGGTTAGGAGGGAGAGGGCCAAACCATAGAAAAGTAAAGGTAACTGACCCATTGACTGGATGAACCACAGTCTGGAGTGGTGGGATACTCTGAACTTGGATCCTTGGACTCTAATTGACTCAGGCATATTTATCATGGCCTTGTAATTATAGCCCCCTTTCTCGCATTACCCTGTGTGAAAGAGATGTTCCATGCGTGTTGCTGCAGGTGTTTCCACGCAAAACCCATGGATTCTGACGCATTCAAAGATTTAGAAGGTTTTATAACCCTGGGAATGCCTCCGATTGCTATGACTCCCCAGGGGAGGCATTAAAGTGGTGCAACAAGGAGAAATACCTTTATTTCTCCTGGTTTTTTTCTCTTTTTATTAGTGCTGCAATCTGCATCACACATAGAAGGAGGAAAATGGGACCGATTATTGCTTTTGTGCCGGGAGGTGTCTCTTCCTACACAAAACAATCATCCCTGCACCTCAGACACCATTGTACCATGGTGCAAGGGGGCCTGCGTTGGCACTACGCAGCCAGTTGTTTTTCAGTGCAGAGGAAAGCACAGGGATGCATCGTATTGCTGTAAATACAATGCATCCCTGCACTTTCCTAATAACGTAGTGTGGTGCAGCAAGATTCCTTGCGCACTGCGCTGTGTTTCATTTTCTACTAGGTATGCCCCTCTGTCTCAAGGGTCAGTGGTACGGGCCTTCCAACTCCCTGTGGGTCATTCTATGGAGATTTCCCGTGATGCATAATGGACACCAGGTGCCCTGCACAAGGCAAGGATGCAGTGCTGCTTTGGGAGTGCATGTTGAAGTATTACCTGCCTTGAGGGACATGGGGTGCTGTTGCTGGGAAACCCTGGGCCAGCAGAAAAGTAGAGTTTGGCAGCAGTTTTTTTAACCATTTGATCAATGGAGGAGAGTAGTTTAAAATGAGCTCCATCAAAAAACAGCCATAATTTAGAGTTAAAGAGCCCCGAACTGGCACACTTGGTGGCGTGTACATGAGAGCATAAGCTCCACAAAGGAAACCTCATTTTACAATGCTCAAACGGGCTAGAGCAATTTCTCTCTGTCTTTTTTCACTAGATGCAGCTTGTCCAGAAGGAACCACAACTGCTAAGCCAAAAAATCCTCACTACATTCATTAGTTTACTAATTAAACTCCTGAGGAGGGCCAGTTCCTTCCACACCAGCTGGAAGGAGAATTTGTGAGGCTCTGTGGAGTCTGACTTCAAAGAAGATGCCATCTGACAAAAGGCAAAGCACTGATCAAAGATTGATTTAATATGTGTTTTTATGTTGCATGGCTGAGTTCTGAGTTTTTAGTCCATCGTACCTCCTCTGAGTATGACTTGGACTGGTATGACCCTGAGAGTCCTGTGCTATAAAGGATTATTGGTTCACAGCCTAGGGATTTGTAGGATGGGATGCTGAGACACTACTGGTGAAACTCTCCAGTTGTTACAACTGGGGTCCAGTACCTTCTGACTGACATGGGACCTTCTCATCTAGATTTCTCACTGGTACCAAGAGAGTTTCAGCCCTGAACAGAGCCTTGACACCTGAAAGAAATAGAGGACAAAAGAAGAGATTTGTCAGCATTATCAAGTGATGGCGAGGCAAGAAAAGGCAATAACAACCCCCCAAAACAGGCCATACTGTGAACAGACCCTCAGAAAAGTGTCTTTAAACCAACAAGCATTTCCAAATAAACAAGTCCTTCAACACTGAGCCTACCATCTACAGGCAAGACCGATGATAAGCGCAAACTCTTTTTTATTGAGGCTATTTCTTTTTTTTATTTTTTTTTATTTCAAAAGTTTTTTATTTAGAAGATTTTCCAATACAGTACAGTAGTAATATTTCCCATCTACTTTTTTGAGAAATCAGTGGCCCCTGAAGAAGACAGGCAGCACTTACAAACACAAGTACCAGCAAAATAAGCCACAGCACATACAGCACACCGACATACACCTTCAGATGAGGATGCTGGGCAACCATATAAGGAGCACAAGTTCCGAAGATGCATGGAATAAATAATAGAGTTTGATAATTAAGAATCGCTAGAGCAGTGCCCTATTAGAATACCTCCTCTAGATAAAACATCAGCCTTCTATGCTGCAATCAATCAAGCCTCTTCCCAAGATGGGCTCATTCAGAATATAGCAGGAGAAACATGATTTCCTTCAATAAACATTTTCCAGAATTGTACGTAGAGTATAAAATCAGTCCATGTTAAAATTGTTTTAAAAACCATTGTGAAAATTTCACACACTGCATAACACCCAGAGTTAAATGTAAATATAAAGCTGTTCCACCAGATCTAATTTGCATCAGATGTCATATTCCTTCACATTCAATGGCGGGAAACATAGCCCATAAAAGGGCAGTTAATGAACGTGCTACTAAAGGCCAACCTCTAGATGAAGAAAGCTAGTACATGGATGCAGCTCAAAAAAAGAGTTATAATGTGCAGCCAGAACTTAATGGGCATTGAAAATTCCTCGGCACTCATCAGCCATTATGAGCAAATCCAATGATTTGAAATGGAAGAGCTCTTCCAGCATTATCTTTAACAATATCAAAATGGTGTGCCAAAGTTGTGGCTAAACACAAAATAGTTTTACGTTGCTTTGTAGATGCCACATTACCTCCTAGATATACCTTACAAAGGCGAGCATTTGTTCAGCTTACATACAAATGAAATTGAAGGAAATTTAAGAATGATCTAGGCACAGCAAAGTCCATGTGCACCCTGCATCATCAGATAACATTTTATTGGCAACATACAACATACATGTTGCATTACTCCTTCTAATCCCCAAGCTGTGCAAAATCCACAGTCCTTTCAGCAGCAATCATTGCAACGACAAACGTCACACAACTAGGTTCAACAAAGAGGATGTTTTTGAGGTAATCACAAAAGCCCCAGTATAGGCTCCCAGTATAGGCTCTCATTCCCACAGGTCCTACACTGCATCAAAGGAGTGACTCCTTGAGCATTGCCCCAGGTCACACAACACCTGTTGGGGGAAGCTTGTTGAATTTTCCTCAACTAAGGATAAGGATGAAAACAGACACATGATCTTCCCAATCCTCAGATGTCCATAGAACAACACAGCCCCTGAGTTAATGAACAGGCCCTCAAATACTCTTCAGAGAAAGTACAAAATCAACAAAGAACATTTTCTATTATTCATAGAAGAGATTTTGCCTACTGAGCAAAGTTGCATGGAGGAATTGCATTTACAACAGTGAGGCCAGGATGTGTCCTCAATTTACTTTATGATATTAAAGAAGGACAGCACTCTGCCTACAGGTTTGGTCCGGAGCCTAATCCATTCCAAGCAATCCATTTCAAAATAACATTAAAGTATGTGGACCCCCAACAGCAGGATGGTGCCTTCCAAGAGACTTGCAACTTCAAGGAATCATACTTTCATATACCAAAGTTTTCAAGTCACCTCTGGTAAGTTTGATTCACAGTAGCTGCTGGGCATTGTCAGGTCAAGTTTTATTTTCACCATAAAATTGACATCAGAAGTAAATATTAGGATGGTGGCTCATCTTGGTTGCAAATGGGTTCTACTCTTATCTAAATGAATGACTAGTAAAAAAAAGTTGCTGAGTAAAGCCTGTGTCTCACACACAAAAAACAATATCACACCTGCAACCCATTACCTCTGTCAACCACCGTGAACGCATTTGAACCAGGTGTTTACACATTTTATAATAAAGATTCCACTCTTCGCCGCTTCCCACGGGGCGTTGTAAATGTCAGAGCCTGGAGCAGAATTGGTTATTGTTGTATTAGAGTAGAAGCGGTGCCGTGTGGGCCTGCTCCGGCCGCTCCTCTGCAGCAGACCGGACACTGTGCCGTGACGTGTTAGCACTCCACTGTCCGCAGCATGTCAGGGAGTGACCCCAGTGTGGTTATGAAGCCTGGAAATGTGGTCCAAGAGCTGCATAGGGAGATTCGAAGCGCTACAGGGAATGTGGGGATCCCTAGATATGCAAGTTGTAAAGAGCGCAATATCTGCATGTGGCTCTTGTGTAACTGCTCACCGTTTTACCAAGTACTGGGGTGAGTTTGATGTATGCAAGGCGACAGTATAGGACCCGGAAACATGATCCTTGAAGGCTGATTTCTGCGACTGTCCTGAGCTGTTGGCTCTGAAGCCAGACTGAGTGCCAGAAGTGCAGGGATGGAGGATGGCGGCATGCAGGCACTCGCGTGAAGTCAAAGCCCGCACATCGCAGGGCCATGTCTGTTCTTGGGTACTGTACCTCGGAATTGAGGTGCACAACGTTTTTGGTGGGCGAATCGGCATATGTTTGCTTCATCTCTTTGAAGAACAAACAGAAAACGGTGGCATGTGTAACAGAAATGTGTGACCCACAGAGAAGGGCATGGATATATAGGAGTGTGTATGTGTGTGTATATGTATGTGTTTTAATGAACTTTGACTGGTTCACTCCAAGACAAACTCACTTGAAGAATACTGCACATGTGTAGCTACGACAGCCAGAAGGCTACGAGGGCGTCCAGTGCCGACCACGCCCACTGGGGCGGTCTGGAAGAGTTTACATTCATCATACAATGTTGTCCTGCTGTTTGAGCATCACGCCAATGATTAAGGGTTATAAACCCGATCCGCGTCTGTTCGGAAAGACGAAGGGTGATCAGTTCTCCACCTTAACCTGACTGCAGCCTCCAATAATAAAGAACAGGAGTAATACTTACCTGCGTGGCGTAACCTTTGTTTGTGATATGTGCGCGTGCCCGGGAGTTGTCTGAACCCGGGCTGCCACACACGACGGGGGCGGGGCGTTGAAGCCCTTTGATTCCAATGGTTGTTGCTCGCCTGATATATATAATTATATATATACATATATATATATATATATATATATATATATATATATATATATATATATATATATATATATATATATATATATATCAGTTCTTATCTCTGTCACGTGGTGACGTGTTGCTACATTTACACATACATTGCATTTCTCCACTAAACTTCTTGCTACAACAGTTTGCAAATTCTCAAAAGGAAATAAAAAAAGTACACAAAGCTGATAAGAAAATAGCTTTATTCAGACCATACAAACATTTACAGCACTGCACCGTGCCAGTGTGATGTATATTTTTCAAAACGGCGGGAGGCCTGTTACAACACCCAAACTAGGCCTCAATGACCCTTCAGGGTGATTATAGCTCCTCTCTGGGGTGTCTTTCTTTGCAGTTCCTGCGAGTGTTTCATAAAGGGGCACCGTCTCGGCGATGCATAAAATCTGCTGAGTTCCAAACTGCTCTTATCTTCTTGCAAGATGCTCGGCCATGATCTGTTACCGGTGCTATGTGTGGAGCGCATTGTACGAGTCTCCGGGAATGTTACAGGAGCTGAATAATAGAATATTTCTCCTGTAGGGTCTGATGGGTGAACCTACAGGTGTCGGCCCCTGCTGTGGTAGCTGTCCTTGTATCCGGGCGCTTGACTGTGTCATGATGACTTACACCTTCCTTTTTTCAAGTTGTATAAAACCGGTGCCATCAATACTTTTATGAGGCATAGACGAAATGTTCTCACTCCAGTACATTCAGGCGGCTGTGGTGTAATTTGACAGAGCTGCACAGTTGGATGTCCCTCTTTGCTTGGCCTAGATCACAAATTGACTGTAGACTTCTAATTGTGTTTTAATGAAAGCTGATGAAACCAAATTCTCATCCAAGAGACAGGATGGCTTGAAAGGAACACAGATACAGTCATATTTGACCAATTTACCTATTTTTCCATGCATTTGCAATAGCTATATTGTTCGAGGGCAAATTAAGTGTCTAGTCTGTTTATTACACTTTGTTAGAAAAAAGAGGCATCTTCTCCTGTTAATAACCCGCCTACTAGCTATCACTCTCCCGTCTCAACTGGAAGACCAGTGGAGGTACTGAGGTGCTAACTTTGTGTTTTGGATTCTGAACAGCTCTGTTATTACTGGGGCCATTCCAAGAGCTGATCGCTACTCGATGTCTGGACACCGGCCACATCTTGTCCTGAGAAACATCTGAGCAGAAACAACTGCTTTTGAGTTGATTTACTGAACTGGGGCGGAGAGAGAGGAGTGGGAAATGGAAAGAACTTTTCCTGGGTAGTTGGAAAATGTTCCATGTTTAATTTAGTGGTGACAGGTTTTCCTATGAAATGGCTTGTTTTTGTGTGTTGCTATATTTGGGTAGCCCTCAACTTCCCTTAATCTGTCCAGCGCAGCACTCACGATGATGCTACCTGAACTCCAGTTACAACCAGTGCTTTTTACATGTGCCCAACACCCAGCTGCCACACCACTTTCGAGTTTGCAGCCCAGCCATGGACGAGGGGCAGGAGGAAGAGGAGGGATCCGTGAACCTCCCTGGGGATCGCAAAGTAATTAAACTAAAAAGTATGCACTGAAGAGTTTTCCATGCACATCAGGTATTTTATTATTTATATATAATATATTAACATATTTACTAAAAAATACTTGGCTACTTTCAGACCATTTCGTATGGTAAATATGTTTCAAGCCATTCCCCCCCCTCGCCCCTGCCCCCCTAATCCCCGCCTGCCCCCAATGCACGGACGCCGCTCTTCATAGTTCACAAGACTCTGTTAATAAAAGAAGAAATAGACGGACGCTTCCTCCATTTTTTCCCTCTACCCCCATTCATGCCCTTTTGTGTGGCTTTTTACACAGAAGAGTTTCCACACCATGCCACACAGTTCCACACAATGCCAATCAATTCCATACCACACAACAAAATTACACTCCACTGCATAGCACATAATCACACCGCACAGAAATCTACTCCATGGCACACATCAACACTCCACATAAACACACTCCAGACCGTGCCACATAATTCTACTCAACATAATTTAACTCAGTCTCACACAATTCTATGCAACACAATTCAGTTCCACGGCACACAATTCCACTCGACAACACATCATTTCACTACACACCGCATACCTCTAATCCACATCACAGAATTCCACATCATGCCACAAAATTCAATACTGCTTCACATAATTCCACTCAATACATGACACTTCACAACACATAATACCACGTACTTACTATTCACATAATTCCATTGCACAACCATACCCTCAACCAACATTTCTCATATTGGTTCACTTCAGGTCTTACAGCACAGTTTCTTTACCATAACTTTTCAAAAAATCCAAACAGCAAACACACACTCTCCTCCACTTCTTTCAGTGTGTACACAAACACAGCCTCTTTGTTAACACACTCTTTCTACTACTCTATCTACTCTTCATTCGCCACCTCCTACATAAACTACCTATTCCTCTTAACCTTACTTGCTATCTATTTTATACAGCTCTCACCCCTATCTATTCACCATACCACATAAGTACACTACATAAATACACTACACACCACACTGTTCAACCCCACACTATTTCACAACTAACAATTCTAATCCAAACCACATTATTCCACTACAAACAATGTACATCCTCTCCAAACGAAAAAACATAAGTAAAAAACAATATAATTTACACAATACCATTAGCTCAAACTCTCGCAAATCCGAGACCTATTGCATAGCAAATGCTTGTGTTTTTTTAGTCTTCTCCTCTACCATTTCCTCCCTTCTTTTTTCGGAAGTCCATCTGTGGCTTTTCTTAATCTCGTTCATCTTCCCTTTCTTTCTCTTGCCTTCGATCCCTTCATGCCCTCTCTCTTCTTTCTGCCACTTTGCCTCCACTCCCTTCTTCTCTCCTCTTTCCTCCTTTCTTGCCTCCTTTTACACCCCTGCCGTTCAGCTTGCTTCCTTCCCTTTCCATGCACGTTTTCTGTCTTTTCCCATGACTCACTGCAGTGTTTCATTCGTACTTTCTGCATCGATTCTTCCGTTCACTCTCTTTGCTATATTTCTTTGTTCCACTGTCCGACCTCCCTTCTAACACCTTGTGGCTCTGTGTATTTTGTCGCTGGCATTCTTTAGTGAAATGTAGCGCACATGTGTGGAGAAGTGTGGCTCAATGGTTAGAGCGGCAGACCTTGATGCAGAGCGCTGGCCAGGGACCAGGGTTCGATTCCCGCCTTGGCGGGATCGGGCTTAAATTCCTCTGACCGGATATTCTCGCCTCAGTGCCGAATCTAAGCATGGGCCCCATGCTGCAACTCTGGGCAATAGCTTGCTTAGGCTCCACAACGGCCCCCGATACACAAGGGATGCCTGGTTTCACCATGGGATGCCCAGGAGTGGACAAGGAAAAGCCAGGAGGGGTTCCCTTGTGGTAGGAGTACAAGCGCCGGGATGCTTACGGGTTACTGTTCGCGCTATACAAATACAACACATTTACATTTACATTGCCCTAATATATTTCATCTTGTGTGTATGGCGTCTTCCCAACTCTTATTCTGTCGTTCTCGTTATTCATGAAAGCAAGATACTTAGTCTAGTGTCACACTCCAATCCCTTTCATGGTCCAATTTGCACATTTATTTCAAAATATACATATTTGCCTGCCACAATTACCCATCTCTCTTTGGTCTTCCCTCACCGTACATTTCCCAGAACGTTAAGATATATCTGAGGTAGCTCCTGCCTCATACCCACTTCTGTCTGGGTGTGTCTCCTCCTTCCTTTATGAGGGCTGTGCTTCTGTTCTCTGTGAGAGTGAAGTGAGCAGGCATAGTGCTTTCAGTGGCTGTTACAATGGCTTGATGATGAGTATGATAGAAATCCCAATCTACTGAAGGTCCATGTAGACGGTTGGGAGACAGAGAACATGACAGCACCAGCCACACACACATAAACACACACAACCACAACCACACACACAACCACACACAACCACAACCACACACACAAGCACAACCACAACCACACACACAAGCACACACACAACCACACACACACATACGTAAGTAAGTAAGTAAGTAATACTTTATTGTACAGTTAATAAAAACCATTACAAAAACCATCAGCAGTAAAAAAGGAAAGTATTAAAAATATTTTTAGCAGCATAGAGGATGGAGTTATTCGATTTAAGCTATGTTACAAAATGCAGTTTAAAAAAAAGAAAAAGTTAAAAAGAACGGAGTGTCCGTCTGCCGTTAGGTGCTCGTGTCCTTCTACGGAGGGGGTTTCTTTTGTCAGTCCTAGCCCTCATTCCTATACAAAGTTGGGTATTGCAGTGCCTATTCCTTTTTAGAAGACTGGCTGGCATTTGCCCTGAATGTTCATAACTTTTAGTTATAGCGTGCCAGTGTTTTAATTCAGTTAAGATCTCTGAGCTGTCTTGATGTTTTGGCACTCACAGTATTGAGGGTGTGCTGTCCTTGTCCGTTTGTTCTTTCTTTGTGTTGATTCTGCATTCTGCAGCTCCGAGGTATTTTACCAGTCGGCAAGCCATTTGCACTTCGTCGCCTCTGAAGCAAGCCAGAGTTGCTTGTCTGCACGTCCTGATTCCTTTTTTTATGAATAGGGGTCTCAGTAGGTTCCTGCGATCTTGCTGCAGCTCTTTGCAGATGGTAATGAGATGTACTATGTTTTCCTCATGAGTTCCACACAGGCGACAGTTTGCCGGTTTTGGGGGCCGCAGCCAAGGGGCCATGTGGTCAGCTGAGGGTAATACTCCTAATCGTAATTTTAGGAATTTTTCTTTTGTTTTTTTAGTGAAGCTGGTCAGAAGGTATGCCTGTGGTGTGAGTTTATTGTAGGTTTGTACTGTCAGCCAGCCATGTGCTCTCTCTCCACACACACATACAACCACAGACAACACACACAACCACACACCGACAACCACACACAAACAACCAAACAAACACAACCACTACCACACATACAACCACACATACAACCACACACACAATCACACACAACCACACACAACCACACCATCAGTGCACACTTTCACCAGACACAAACACCATCAGTCATCAGTGTACGCTTCCACCGGGCACAAACACCACCAGCCGTCAGTGCATGCTTTCACCGAGCACAAACACCACCAGCCGTCAGTGCACGCTTCCACCAGGCACACACCACCAGACATCAGTGCACACTTTCACGAGTCACTCACACACCACCAGCCGCCAGTGCATGCTTTCACCAGGCACACATACACCACCAGCCGTCAGTGCACGCTTTCACCAGGCACACACACACACACCACCAGCTGTCAGTGCACGCTTTCACCAGGCACACACCACCAGCCGTCACTGCACACTTTCACCAGGCACACACACCACCATCTGTCAGTGCAGGCTGCCACCAGGCACACACACCACCAGCCGGCAGTGCACAATTTCAACATGCACACACACCACCAGCCATCAGTGCACACATCAATTGTTAACTCATCCACAATTAACTATTGCAGCAATCACAGTATGGCACACTTTACTTTTAAACATATTCATCTAAAGGACAGCATGCCACCATTGCTACAAAAATAAATACACATTTTTTTGGCCTACAATTTATAGACTTTTGTTGCAATTAGTGTTGCAATATTTAGCAATGCCAATAGCTCAAACTTAATTAATGCGAGACCTATTGCATTGCAAATGCTTTTTTATTTCTCTTCTATTTTGAGTATTCAGTCCCATGCAGCGGTGGTGCCCTGGCACTTCATAGCGCTAGCAGGCAATTGGTAGCCTGTCCCCTCGCCAGCAGTGATGGACCCAGGAATATGCAGTCACTTTTTGTGGCTCCTATGTCGGGTAATATGAAAGTGAGTTATTTTTAGAGAAAATAACTAACATTCCCTTCTGTGTAGGACCCACTGTTTAGTCTGTGTGCGTGCGTGGCTCTGTCTGTGTGTGTGTGTGCGTGACTCTGTCTGTGTGTGTGCGTGGCTCTGTCTGTGTGCGTGCGTGGCTCTGTCTGTGTGTGTGCGTGGCTCTATGTTTGTGCGTGGCTCTGTGTGTGTGTGTGTGTTTGCGTGGCTCTGTCTGTGTGTGTGTGTGTGTGTGTGCGTGGCTCTGTCTGTGTGTGTGTGCGCGGCTCTGTCTGTGTGTGTGTGTGGCTCTGTGTCCGCGAATACTCCCTACTACTCTCTACTGCTCACCTATTGCCATTGTAAATGACAATACCATTTATTTATGTTTAAAAAAAAAAAATGTCATGAGCAATGCTAATAGCTCTACCTTAATAATGCCGAGACCATTGCATTGTAAATGCTTGTCCTCCTTTCCTATCCAATCACTACAATGCTTACTCCCTCTTATACCCCATCTCCATGCCTCACCACATACAATTTGTTAATCTTGTTCTAGATCTCACTCAACTCTCCCTCTATTCACTCTCACTGAGGCAAGATTGCCCTCACTCCTGCTCCCACACACTCTAGCAATTTAACCCATTAACCACAGCCGTTTTTTCGCAGCAGTGCTGCTGTTTTAAAGAACAGGTGGGGCTGCGTCAGCCGTTGAACGTGCGCAGCACCAGCCAGGTAGTGGTCCGAACATTCAACGGCCAACGGCAGCACTTAACGGGTTAATACAATTTAACATAATTTACTGAGCCCAACATGTTGACCCTGCTTCTTTAACCCCTTTCAAAGCGCCACACCCCTCCTTAGGCCCCACCCTCTTCTTACAGCTATTTCCTGCCTCACTTCTATTCTCTATCTCTCTGTACAAATCCAAAAAGCACCTCTTCAATTACTTATTACAGTCATTATCTTCCATCCTCTTTGTACCTTTATTCTTACCCTATCTTCTATCCAAGCCTCCCTATACCCACTCCACTCATGGCACTGCCAGTGCATGTCATCATCCCATCAATACCTGTAAAGTCACAAATATGCTTCCTAGACCAACTCAATGACTCATGTGATAGCTGTTGCATACCACGTCTGCTGCTTCACTAGCAAGAGCTGCAACAAGAGCTGAAACAAGACCTCCATCTGGACCATGAGCAACACAAGATGCCAAAACTACAGTTGAGACCTCGATGTACTATATATAAAATGCCAATAGTGAACCCAACACCTGCTTATTGCACACTTCCAATACGCTATCTTATTTGATCAATGACAAACTCCAAACTTGCACATACATGATTTTAACCACCTATGATGCATGCCAGCCAATGTGAGATCTATTACAACAATGACTGAATTATAGATATGGACTCCTACTAGCAGACTTCAAATCTGATCTCTGCCATAAATGAAACCTATATTGGCGAAAATGCAGGTCCCATACTTCACAGAGTGATACCCAAAGGACATCTTTCCCCTTTGGAAACTAACCTTTAAGACTGATGAAGAACTTGCACTTCACACAATGACCCCGCCTTCATCCATCATAAAGGACTTCACTGCTTCAGATAGAAAACAATGGCTAGTCTGCTGCTCTCCATCTGTAATGTTTACAGCCTCATTACTCCTCATTTATATACCACCATTTCACAATACTGCTTTTACAGATGCCCTTAGGGATTCAACTACTAACAACAGTATTATTTGTAAGAAATTGTGCATTATACGGGATCTCAACATTTGTTTTGACAAACCTGATTGTAACAGACCTCCTGCCACCTCTGCACTGTTAAAGTGCTTGGCTTTCACCAATTGGTCACTATTGTCTTTAATTCAACATGATTGCGCCTGATCCTTATCTCAAATGTATCAGATCTTACCATTTATAAGGATCTTTGGTCGACTGGATCTTTTTATCCGCTGAGAAGTGTAATGGGGAGAAAACCAATACAATCACCTCTAACATTAGAACTCATTAACTTAGACTCAAGAAGGACCACTTGACTACGACTCAATTTTTAGAGGTTTATTACAAAGCCAAGAAGAACTGAACATACAAGCACCTCATAACGATGTTGAAAAAATACATAGGCATTAACACGAAGTTCATTCTACAGATTAACCTAATTCGATGCAATGTAAAAGGGATAAGCAATTCTAAAAAGATTAAACAAGAAACAATTGATCCAATATCTTAATTAGTCTTCATCAGTTCACAGAAAAAGAAAAGTAATTGGTTAATTCCATCCCTACTCTAACACTAAAGTGACATCCCTACATAACATACTTCAGGCAAAGTCAAGGGATAAAGGTGTCAGCTTGTGAAGACTTCCTAAGAAGTACATTCACCTTGGAATGTCAGAAAGTATCTAAGTTTTCCATTCTAGAGTCAATCCCTTCTCTTACCCTCCTAATTGCTCTCTTCTCTCATCAGCCCTTTCTGCATCGTCTGCCTCTTCTCCCTCGTCTGCGTTTCCTCCCTCGGGGCACTTTCCCTAATACAAAAACAAACAACTCAAAAACACGCCCCCAAAATCCCTCCTCTGGATGGACATCTTCTGCAGGTAACTTTCCACAACTTGTGCTGCATCCAAAGAATGGTTGAGTAGTCCTTGGGTCCAAGGCTCCTTCAGCAACCTTCCAATTATCAAATTCCACTGCAACTTTGTAGCCGGTCTCCTCCATACCTAACTCCTAAAACAAAGAGAATCAGTCTAGCTAACAAGGAAAATGTCCTTGCACCTGTAACGGATAGCATGTGAACAAATCAACCTTGCACGTATGAATCTGCTAACTACATTCAATTGATAACCTGCCCAAGGATAAATACTTTTCAGGCCTTCTCGATTTTGCTAACATAAGAAACCACGAAAAGGCCTTTCCATGGCAAAACATACATTTTCATCTCAGGCCTTTACACATCAAACCTACCATTTAAAATACTGCAATGAGGCATTACATTTTTCTTTTTTATGGCATATTTAATCGTCCCTACACGCGCAGACTTTTATAGTGCACATTTAAATCTAATGCATTACATTACACACAAATGATTTACGAAGCACTTGAAATAAGCAGTTACATTTAAATGTCGTTTTCACGAACTCATTTTCTAACATTAGACATACATTATTCGTTATTACATCCACATTTTCTAATTATTAAATGCTTAGTTAAACCCAGAATATATATGGGTGCAGACTAACGTGATTATGATGCACCCCTACAAATTTCAGAATAACATGACGCTCTATCAAACAGACCATGCCTGTGTCACCAGATTTGTCCCCACAAGCCTAATCTCAGGAACTGGAAACAGTCTCATACTTGAAATGATCGTCACATCATCCATTTCTCACTAACATTCTGATGGCAACCACCTCTACAACAAACTCTGCAACCATAGAAATCATATATTGGCAGGCATCTGATGTAATTTCCTTCAAGGAATCCCTTTCCAGCTCTCAACTGATTGACCCAAAAACATCTGTAACACCGTTATTCCAGTATTTTACAAGGGCATTCAACATTGTCATTCCTCTGAAATACATTTTTCTGTATCTCATAAGTAGGATAGCAATTTGTTTCAAATCACCAACTCGGATGTAAATTTATTTATTTTTAAGATTTGTAAAGCGCGGCGTATGCCCGTGGGCGTCATGGCGCTATGACTCAACGTAATGCCTCAGTGAGAACAGTATCAAACTTTAACGGTGAAGAGATAAGGAGAAGAACTACTGCTCAAACAGCCAGGTTTTCAACGATTTCCTGAATTGAAACAGTGTAGGTGTCAATCTAATCACCAATGGAAGAGAATTCCAGAGTCTGGCTGCGGTGTTGATGAAGCATCTATCACCCCAAGTGACAGTCCTGGTCCGTGGCACCACTAGTTGGTATAAATTTATGGATCTTAATTGTCAGGTAGGGCGATAGAGAGGAGGTTCTGTTTAAGAAACTCCGGCCCTAGATGATGAAGAGCTTTAAAGGCAATACACAGAGTTTTGAATCAACGAAAAACATAAGTCATGTCTCTCAAAAGGCTTTAGATGAAAAGACTCAATGTAGATGTAAACATTGCACAGACAATACAGAACATGAATGAAAAAAGGACAAACGTTTCCATTATGCACAATGTATCTTAGAGGCTACATGTCCAACTAAAGAGATGTTGAGAACCACCGATAACTTCTATTATCCTACTAGCATTTCAATATCTGGAGCATTGCATGCGAGGACTTAGCAAACCACTTCATTAAAAAAAGCCACAAACCTTACTTCCTTTCAAAATACACCACCAGCATCAACAAACCCTCTCCCTCCAAACCAGGCTACTTTTATGCCTGAATCGATTGTTCATTAAACCTACTAACACAAAATGAAGCCACTGATACATTTAAGCCACTTTAAACAAGGCCAGCTCTCCAGCAGAGCCTTGCCGATCAAACACTCAAAGTCAATTTTACTTGCCCCTGCAGTAACACCAACAAAAGAGATCCTGAACTCCTCCCTATCAACAGGTGAATTTTCAAGCGACCTGAAAACATATATTTATTATAATCTAAAAAACAGGTACTCAACCACTATGTCAGAACTAATTATGGCCAACTGACCTTCCCTATGTAAACTCACTCGATACCAGCTTTCATCAACCAAAGCAATCTTGTGTCAGGCAGAATGGCAATCTGTCTGGGGCAACCTCAGGAATATTGACAGCAAAAGGGTTGCTACCCTACTACTACCTCATCTGTCAGTAATTAGCCCAAAAGCTATGGTACTGAGGCACATGGCACAATACTCAATTAGATAAAATCCTTCCTTACAGACTATCCATAAATTGTCTGGCTGCCTCCTATAATTTATTCACCTTACATCGGTTCAGTAGGGAATTCCCCCGAGCTCAACTAGCACACCCTTACTTTTCAACATATACCTAGCCGCTCGTCAGAAACTAGTAAATTCTCTCAACTTTATTGCAATTTTGCTGACCACACCGAGGCCCTCCTAGCACAAAATTGTAAATTGTAGCCTATGCCTATTAGCTATGAAACAATAGGTTGTTGGGAATCATCTCACACTCCTCAAAAACAGACATACTCACCTTTGGACCAAGGCAAACGACATGTCGTCCTGGCCCAATGAATTGAGCCAGACACGTATTGCTTCACCTGAAGTAAAACATCTTGAAGTGAAAATGACCTCCATATTTTCCCTTCAATTTCAACTGAGCAAAGTGACTTAAGTCTCTTTCTCTACATTGCAAATTCGACAACTGATTTAGTCCTGCCTAAGAGTAAACAGACTCTACATTTTACTCATTGTAAAATCAATTACTCAAGTACAAAGAATGCATAAAACTGTGGCTAGACAAGTTCTCATCATAAACAGATAGAATCCCCTCAAAGCTCTATATTTGAACACTGGTTATGATTGTCTCGGAATGTATCATTTAAAGCCCTCTGCATTGCTCATCTGTCAATCCAAAGTCTGAAACATTAGTACAGATGATCAAAAGGAGGACTGTTCTTGCAAAAGGGAAACCTCATATCAAAATGAACTCTCTGCTGATAATTCCTTCCTACTATAAACCTCATATAGAAAATAGTTGTTTCGTAGGTCGGACATACCCATTAGGGATTACATTGCCAAGGAAAATCAGGTCCACAGACACTCATTTGCAATTCAGAAGAGCGCTAAAGTCCAGGGGCCTCATTTATGACCTTTGACGTAGGGAAGCGCAGCAGGCCTTCCTGCTGCGCTTCCCTACGGCAAAAGAAAAGGGCAGAAATGCGCCGTATCTATAAGATACTGAGCATTCCTGTCCTTTTCCCCTGCGCCGGCGCACAATGGGCTGCCTGCGCCAGAGCAGGCACCCTTGCACAATGGTGCAAGGGTGCCTGCGTTGCGGGGAAGATTATTTGTGTACAGGAAGGGAAACCTTTCTGTACAAAAATAATCACAAGAGGCTTTTCCTCTTTCTATGTGTGCTGTAGAATGCAGCACACATAGAAAAAGGAAATACGAGGAGAAATAAAGACATTTCTCCCTGTTGCGCCTCCCTTACGCCTCCCCTGGGGAGGCGTAAGCTTTTGGCACTGCTTCAGAGTTACGATTTCTCGTAAATCTGGGGCAGTGTCAAAAGGCCATGGATGTTGCTGGGAACGCCCCCAGCAACACCCATTGCACGCCCCTTTAACGCAGAACACTGCGTTAAAGGGACTGATATTTATCAGGCAGCAGTACGCCACAAAAACTGGCGTACTGCTGCCAGATAAATACCACGCAGGCTTCTGCGCCACGGAACTTCATAAAAAGTGAAGTTCCGATGGCTTTTTCCATATCAAGACTGACATACTTGCACCTTCCACACTTCTTTTCTCTCTGCCACACTTGTAAAATGTGCTGGCACACCACCGCATCAGGTTTGGAGCATCTCTTCCAAGTCAATTCCCAACCCTAATAGTGAACACCAACATCAAAAACCTTTTCTCATCCGCACACCACCGAATCAAAACAATCGACTCCTCACCTGCAGAACACATTGAAACCTCTTTCATAGTTACAAAATTACAGAAATGCTGCGATGCAATAAAATCTAAAATTAGAACCGCCGAACACTAAAGTCAGAACAGTGTTAAAAGCTCCTGCCAGCCTGTGACTTCTAGCACCAACAAATGTTTAAATACACCAACTGCATGCTGGACACAAGTGCAGATTTTATTGAAGATCTTTCATATTGTGCTTTTTATCTGAAACACCCTATGCATATTTTATTATATTCAATGGTTATTTCCAACTGCCAGTACAGTGCTTTATATTTCTACATATTCATCTTTGTGTGCAAAGGTAATATTTTATGAATGTATGATTCTGTTTCATATCATTTGCAGAACCGTGTCATCTCAGTAAAGGTGAAATGGATAAAAACTTCTTAGAATTGTATCAGCCTGAAGACATAAGCAAAGCTGTTAAACACAAGACATCCGCACTCTTTAAGTGTAAAGAAGGCTACGTCGAGGGACCAAATTCAGAACTCTTTGGACAGTGCAAAAATGGGACAATAACATATCCTTCATGTGTTATAGATAGTAAGTGGACCTTTTTGATTATTAGCCTTTTATGGGGGTTTATATGAATAGTGTTTTACGTATGTATTCATACTCAATATTTGTTAATGTATTTGATTGGTAACACACAAGCGTGGCCAAGGCAACTCTGCAAAATAAGTATGAAGGTGGTGGAGTTTTCATTTCATATGGCCATTTTGGGAGCTGACGATGAGCCAACATGAGGTCAGGGTGACTATCCCAGAGGGGTCGCTTTGGAGACAGGTTCTGTGTGGTAGATCTCTAGCAACGTTTTGACTTCAGTGCCTTTTTTTGAGAATGTTAGGCTGGAAAGGTGTGCCGTATTCGTTCTAAAGAGTAGCAAACAGCATTTGAATGGGATCGCCCTGTTCGTCTCGTGCTTCTTACCTATAAATCAGGAAACATTGACAGTACCGAATTAAACCCTGTAGAGGTCCTTAGGCAGTCGAAATTTCAGGCCCCCCCTCGCAAATTATTTCCTAATACGTTTTTAATTTTACCAACCAACAATTTTAATAAACACATTTCACACAAAACAAAACATTTCCAATCATTTATGTTATTTAACGTTTTTAAAAAGTTTTAATAAACCAACAAAACTTTACATATTCACTTTGCTCAATTTGTTTGTGGTGAAATATTTCAGTATTTTTTGGAAGACTACATTTTGCAAGACGTTGTATTCAGTAGCCATAATGGCAAGTGAGTTAAGTCGTTCTTGTGTCATTGAAGATTGATTTCAAGATCAAATCAATATTATTTTGTTGCATGGCCCCAAAAAGCAACGGGTCCATAGGCCGGTGCATACTTTGCCAATTTGTTAATTCGGAATCGAAAGTTGATCAGACTGGTAATGCAAGGTCAAAGATTGTTTCCTGAAGCATATTGAATGGTTCATTTTCAGAGACAGGGAGGAATTGAAAGAAGATGAATATGGTACAGAGTACATTTGAATGTGACCCTATTTCACTGGGAGCCAATATAATTCTTTCACATGAGAGATAATGTGGTTACATTTTCCTAGAATTAAGTAGAGTCTCACGACTTACTTCTATATTTGTTGAATTATATGAATTTCAATCTTTAGAGAGCTTGCATTGACTAAATGAAATCAGTTAAGCCTTGAAAATAGAAGTGCCCCTGTGACTTCAGTCTTCTTAGTCTTCCCAGCTGCTGTGGTACTGAAAATTCTGGACCCGCGTTAATCGTCGTATCATGACGATTTTGGTATCAGCAGACCGAGAATGATTAGAATACTATGCGCAAGCATTTTCGTCATATTCAGGTGACAAAATCACCCTGAAATCAGAGTTTCCGTCCTGAACCCTGAACCCGTGAACGGCAGCCATTTTGTGATTGCCCTCACATAGGCCAATGACTAAGACCAAAAACGAGTCTGAAGGGCACGTAAACCTTTGCTGACTCCTCTGTGACCTGGGCAAGCTGACTTCACTGCCTGAAGCCAAAACCTGTTCGGCCAGTTCCTTTCCCAGTGGCCGAATGAGATTAGTATCAAGGCACAACATATCATAAACCTTTCATCGCACACATACCATGCCTAATCTTACACGCACCTGTCCCTGTTTCTTTCTTTATGACTTGCTTTACGAGGAAGAGGTGCCCGTTTTTATTGGGGGTCCGTCGATATCTGATGAAAATACTGGGCCTTGCCAGGTAATTGATTGTGGGCTGGACAAACTGAAATATGGGCTTGTCATCATGACTCTGCTTTTTCTTTGTACGGAAAATATGTGAATGGTCAACTGTAAAATAAGGAGTGTTTGCCTAAAGCATAATATTTTGTATAAAAGGAGAAGGCTGGCTTTGTAAGATGGAGCAGTCTCCTGAGAATATACACCGTGTTGTACTTCTAGGATATCTGTTACTGGCTGCAGCCAATAAATTTGATCTTTGAATTCACCTAGAAGACTCTGTGTTTCTGTAGTCTAAAACAGGAAGGACTCGAGATCATCTGGTGTGTCCCTGGCACCGCTGGGTTCTTAAAAACCCGGTACTTCAGTTGGCGCCCCACGTGGGGCGATTTCAGCGGTACCAGTCCAAGCCAGAGGTTCGTGAGGAGCTTCGTGTGAAAATTCTGGAGGAAGGCCGCCACTTCATCGACCCCTGTATGTCGACGTGGTTCGAAAGTCTTTGCTGCGAGGTTCCCCGCTTCCCGATGGCTACGAAAGACTGCTGCCCTGACTATCGCCCTGTTTTGGACCCTTGATGATTGGTAGAGCGAAACGATAGACGAGTCTTCTGGTGACGTCATCGATACCTCAGTTAAGTATGAGTGGAGCGTCTCCCAGTCCTTACTTTGGTTCTTAGTTTTGGTATCCCCTTGGGATCGCTTTGTTTGGAACTTGCAAGTGCCAAAGCCGAGGGACTCGTGTATTCATGAGACTATCGTATTCGATAATCCTTCGAAGTTTGAAGCTAGACTAGAAAGCGAAGATGCCTGGTCTTAGCAGACTTGGAAATTTGTTTTGTCTTGGTTGTAATAGGGATTCCCAATTGGAGGATTCGTGTCCGGTTATTCCGATTGGAACTCCAACCTATGAACTATATGTGAAACATGGCGTAGGCCCCATCACATATAATGAATTATGGATCTGATACACCAGAAAGGATGGTGTTTTAAAATGGCCCCAATATGGTAGCTTTGACACGGAGATTTTGGATAATCTAGAGGTTAAACTTTTTAAGAAGAAAGCCCGGCCGGCAATGTTTGACTCTTTCCGCCTGTGGCGTAAGGAAGCCAAACAGAAGGAAATTAAATTAGCAAAGAGAAATAAGAGAGAAAGGGGTATTTTGATAATGCAAGCTGCTACGCAGTTTAAAGATAACAAAGAAGAACAGATAAGTGAGCAGTTGCACAGGCAACGTAAAATGGCGATTGATAAATGTTATCCAGTTTTGCCGCCTCTTCAGCAAGATGCAGCAAAAGAACTTGAAAAAGATCCTTTAATGTCGCACTTATTGAGTTCGCCACCCCCTTATGCGCAGAGTGCTACAGCACCTCCGCAACCTTTAGTGGCGCAACCTCTGGTTGCTTTGCCCCTTGCTATCCAGCAGCCGCCAGTTCCTCTTTCGCTGGCTCCTATTCCTCTGGTGCAGCCTTCTCAAGGGCCACAGACTTTGCTATCTGCTCCGCCTTTAACTTCTGCAACTTTTCCACCTGTTCTTGCTACCTCCCCTACTATTGTTCCTATGTTGACCTTTTCTCAATCTGCTTTATCTCCCGTCTTGTCAACCTCTCCTTCTGTTCGACAGAGAATGACTAATACTGTCACTAGTCTTCTGTCTCCCTTCTTTGGGTCATTAACTACGACCCCTGTGTCGGAACGTAAACAGTTGCGTAGCCAACTGCCTGATTCGCGAGAGAAAGAAATATTGGACCGCCTGGCGTGTAAATGGGTCACTCGTCCTTTAAGATATGATGTGGAATCTGTTACGGATGTCTTCCATCAATGGGAAGCGCCGAAACAGAGATATGTTTTCGATAAGGTGTGTACTTTCCTTCGTGAGGTATGGGAAGATGATGATGTGGGACAGGCTCCTTCCGAGTTGGTCAATATACAGTCTGAGTTTGCGAAGGGAACTATTGTGGGTTCCGATGTTGAGAATGCAGTTGCGACGTTGTTGTCGTTTAGGAATGAGTCTCCTTCTCAGCCGTTGTTTGAGCCTGACGCTTCTGCTAGGAGAAAGGCGTGACAATATCCAATGAGAGAGGTTCCTCCGGTGTGGAAGGAAGCAGTTGCTGCTGGTCCAGGTAATAATCCACCGCCTGTACCGGCTCATTTTCAGCGCGTCTGGGTGCATGTTCCCTGGAAACGTGCTGAAGTTTTAGCTATTAAGCATTCTTTGCCTGATCCACGCAAAAATCCAGCAGGGTACTATAAAGAGTTGATTCAGACTGAGGGTTTGTGTGTTATGAATATGGCGGACATCGACATGTTGTTTGGCAATGTTGTTCCACAACCTTTTTGGACTAAGATTCGTCATATGGATCATGCGGTTGAATTGGGTGATACATGGGTTAATCTTAGAGATGCCGACAATTGGCAAGTAGGCGGTGCTAAGCCTGAGGATTTGATTACTGAACTTCCTGATAACATTATTACGTATATGAAGACTTTGATGCCCGAATTGCGTGTCAATTGGGACAAGTTGTCAGCATGTAAGCAGAAGAAAGACGAAACGGTGTCTGACTTTTTCACGAGGTTCGAAGAGACCTTCGTAGACCACAGTGGTCAAGATATGAGTACAGAAGGTGGCCAACGGTTGTTCGTTGACAAGTTTGTGCACAATTTGCTTCCAGAGTTGTGTAAAAAATTGAAAGATTCAGAGAGTTCTTGGGCCGTTTCCTCTTCAGCACAGATATTGGCTACCTCACAGTATTATGAAAATAGGGATAAAGATGAGAAGGATAGAGTAGACAAGAAAACTAAAGAATTAAAGACGAAGATTCTTTTGCAACAAGCGTATCCACCACGTGGTGGTCAGAGTAACTATCAGCAACCTCAACAGTTTCAGAGGAACTCGCAAAGGTTCGAGTATCCCCAACAATGTGTTCCTGTAGGTCCCAATCAGTGTTCATATTGTAAAGAAGAGGGTCATTTCAAGTATAGTTGTCCTATTCTGTTACAGTGTACGAATGGTGCATCTGGTGCAAGAGGTCGAGGTGTTCCACAAGCTCCTAGAGGTAAAGGACGTGGAAATTTCCCCCAGAATGCACGTTCCTTTCCGCCTCAAAATTCAATGAATAGTTTTGATCAGCAGAATAACACGTCTGGTAGGACGACTCAGTACTATGCTGATGACTACTATGCAGAAGATGAGAATATGGAAGGTAATGATTGCTAGGACAGCCATACACAAAGAGAGGGAGTTGTTTCAGTTCCAGTAGATTAGAGTGGACCTTATGTTGAGGTGATTACATCAGGTGTGTCAGAGCCTTTTCTGTTGGATACTGATGCTACAAAGAGTTCTATTATGCACTCTAAACTCCCTGGCGCACCTTTGTCTGGTGAGACGAATGTTTCAGTAGGTTTTTCAGGCGCCCCGGTTAGAAACCCGATTTCTAGTCCTATATCCCTTTCTGTTGGACCTTGTGAATTCAAAGCACCCCTTATTCTAACGACAGGTTGTGGTGAGAACTTGTTAGGATTGGATCTGTTGAAAAGATTGTATGCAACGTTGTATTGTTCTCCTTCGGGTGTACAACTTACACTGGGCAAGAAAGTGGTTTCGCCAATGTATTTTTCGAGGGATAAACTTCCGACAGAATTGTCCTCTCTCCCGGATATTCTGTGGGCTACTGGTCCTAATGATGTAGGTTTTTTGGAAATACCGCCATATGTTGTGACATTTAAAGCCAATGTTAGAATGCCGCGCATTCCCCAATACAAGATCTCTAGCGAAGGTAAAAAGGCGTTGTTAGTGATCATTTATGATCTAATTGAAAAAGATATAATTGAAGAGACAAAAGGCAACGTTTGCAATAGTCCTGTTCTGCCTGTTTTGAAGCGTACTGACACTTCCCAACCACCTGTTTACAGGTTTGTGATTGATCTTAGAGAGGTAAATAAAATAGTTGTGCCACAGTTTCCAGTTAACCCTGATATCACTGCCCTATTGACTATGATTCCAGCTTCAGCCTCTTGGTTCTCAGTGATTGACTTGAAGAATGCTTTCTTCAGCATCCCGATTGCTGAGGAAAGCAGAGATATTTTTGGCTTCAGTTTAGGAGGCCGAAGCTTCCGCTTCAAACGCGCTCCTCAAGGCTACTGTGAGAGTCCATCAATATATAGTCAGGCTTTAAAAACACAGCTTGATACAATTGTTTTACCGGATGGTGCTACCCTTATTCAATACGTCGATGATTTGTTTGTCGCTGCAGATACCGAAGAGATTTGTAAGGAAGCCACCTTGTCGTTGTTGCGTCATTTGTCTGATCTGCATCACAAAGTGTCTCTTTCAAAATTGCAATATTGTCGACAAGAAGTGACCTACTTAGGTCATCTCTTATGGAAGGAGGGAAGGAAACTGACCCCAGAAAGAATTCAGGCAATTGCAAAATTGAGTGTGCCAAAGACACAGAGAGAAGTGCGTGCCTTCTTGGGCATTACATCATATTGCAGACAATTGATACCAAATTTTTCTTTGTTGGACAAACCTTTGGTGGCATTAACGTGTAAAGATACACCGAATGCCATTCCGTGGTCTGAAGAATGTCAGAAAAGTTTTTCCGAATTGCGTGATGCATTGTTTTCGGCTCCTGTGTTGGGTACCCCCGACTACAGTAAGCCCTTTACACTGTACGTCCATGAGAAAGAAGGTTGTGCATTGTCAGTGCTGACACAGTCTTTCGGAGACAAGCAGGGTCCATGCGCGTATTTTTCGTCGACTTTGGATCCGGTAGCTAAAGCATTGCCAAGTTGTTTGAGAGCCACGGCAGCAGCAGCTGTTTCTATTCGGCAGTCTGCTGGTTTAGTGATGAATAATATACTGATTGTGATGGTTCCACATGCAGTATACACCTTGTTAAACAGAACCAAGACACAGCACTTAACTAGTGCTCGATTGTCAGGTTACGAGTTGACACTGTTAGCGAGTCATGTACACATTAAAAGATGCAAAACGTTGAATCCAGCCATGTTGTTGCCGATTTCAGTTGAGAGAATGTTGAAGAACAACATGATTGTTTCCTTAGAACTGAGGAAGAAACGAAAGGGAGGATAGACTTGAAAGATACTCCTCTTCCAGAGTGTGATGGTACTTTGTGGGTTGATGGTTCGTGCTTCAAGCTTCCGAATGGTGATACGACTGCGGCATATGCTGTCACGACTTTGCATACGATTGTTGAAGCTGCACCCATCCCACATAATTCAGCTCAAGCAGCAGAATTGATTGCACTTACGAGAGCATGTGTTTTATCAAAAGGAATGAAAGTGACCATATATACTGACAGTCAATACGCGTTTGGTGTGGCTCATAGTTTTGGACGTTTGTGGCGTGAACGTGGGTTCCTGACTTCGCATGGAGCCAAAATTCAGCATGGTCAGTTGGTGAATGAGCTTCTCGAGTCACTTACTTTGCTGTTGCACGTTGCGATTGTGAAATGTAGTGCGCACAAAAAGGTTACTGATGATGTTGGTCGTGGCAATGCATTTGCTGATGAAGTCGCAAAAGAAACAGCAAAAGATGTGATGAGTCAAATGTATGTTGCAGGCCCTGCAAGATGGGTTGGTGACGTTGGAATGTGTGAAGATACGATAGAGAGTGTGAAATCTATTCAAGCTGAAGCTACAGAGAAAGAGTTGAGTGTGTGGAGAGAGAGTACGGGTAAATTGGATGCGAATGGTTGTTGGGTTGAATTGTCAGAGCATCTGCGATGGTTGTTACCCGATGCGTATGTGCTTGCAGTGGTTACAAAGGCTCATGGAATGGCTCATATCAGTGTGAAAGGGATTTGTAAGTTGTTGGCTCCAGTATGGCAAAACGCTGGAATTCCTAAGTGTGCAGAGAATGTGGTCAAGAATTGCATGGTGTGTCTGAAATACAATCCTGGTAGGGGAACCCCAACTCCAGCTGGTCATTTTGCTCCCCCTACGTATCCGTTTGAGGTTTTGCAGCTAGATTTCATCCACATGGACAGGTGCAACAATTTGAAATACGTACTTGTTGTTGTTTGTGCCTTTTCCAGATGGGTAGAAGCATATCCCTTAAAAGACAACACTGCCTTATCCACAGCTAAAGACCTTGTCAAAGAATTCTTCCCTAGGTTTGGAATGCCGAGATTGGTCTGGAGTGATAATGGGAGTGAATTTGTGGGTCGACTGATGAAGAAAGTATGTGAAGGGCTAGGTATCCAGCAAAAATTCCACGCTGCAAATCACCCCCAATCAGCTGGACTAGTATAGTGCTATAATGGCATGCTGAATCTGAAATTGGCCAAGATTCAAGCGAGCTCTGGTCTTAAATGGCCTGACGCTTTGCCCTTAGCACTCCTATCAACAAGAATGACTGTGCATTCGCAAGTGGGACTTAGTCCTTATGAAATCGTGTTCGGCCGCCCGGCCAACATATGGGGAGTGCCAAGGCCAACAAAATTCAGTGAAATAGAACACCCTGTACTGCTTGATTATTTGTATGATTTGACGGCTAAATTACGTGTTACACCAACAGGTTCACAATACCCTGCCTCAGGTCTCTGAAGCTCCAGGACATCCTATCGATCCTGGATCATGGGTGCTGGTCAAGAACTTCCAACGGACAAAGAATGACCAGCCCCGCTGGACCGGCCCCCACCTAGTCCTTCTCTCAACGAGATCAGCCGTTCGAGTGGAAGGAAAGAAGAACTGGATCCACGGCGTACACTGCAAGAGGGTCCCTTTGCCTCTACCAAAAGACCAGTGGGTCCAGAAGGGTATCGCTGACTCTGAAACTGAGACTGTGCCTCGTTTTCTGCCTTTTAGCAATGCACGTGTAAAAGGAACAATTCCTGAACGAGAAAGTGACAATCTTTTGCAAGAAGCTGTGCCACCGTCAATTCAATTGGACACTACAGAGCCTGAACTCTTGTTCCAGAACCAGACAGTACCTGGGAAAAGCTGTTATAATCTAAGGCGAGAGCTATGGACAAATAAAAAATTCCTTTTTCTTTTTCTGCTATTTTTGAAAGTGCAGCTCTCTCATCTGAAAAACTTTCTTATTTTTGTTTTTCGAACCGCCATCCGGGTTCAGCTGTAGGGTCGTGGTTGCCCAAGTCTTTGGAGTGCAGCTGAAGACGTTAGGTCAACAGTTCTGGTTGGTCTAAGGGAGTTGCCCTGGACTGACATAAGCATTTTTTAGCATAGAACACCCTACCACCGCGAGCAGCAATTAGAGAGGATGGAGTTTTTCGAGATGGAGAGACCTGCCAAACAGATGGACTTTAAAGCCAGAATGTGTATAATGATGACAAAGAAACGCTTTTTGATATTATGTATTTTCATGTTGCTTAGTGTAATGATGTTTTTAATAGGATATGTTTTATTCTCTTTTGAAGTGACATTTGCACCCACTACACAGCCCATACCTCCTTCTACTGTTTCCTCGCATTCTTTTCACCCTCTGCCTGAACACGAGTCCGCTAGAAGATTAGAATTTGTCAATAATTCATTCGTTTAGCTTTTGCACCAACACCAATTAGTAGTGAACACAACTAATTGTTGGGTGTGTGGTCTTATGCCACATACGACAGATAAGGGTATCCCACACTTGGTCTTACCATTTAGCTACAATGGTTCTTTGTGGGCGTTTCAGACGATGTTCATATATGCCATCGAACCATATCCCCCACGTTCCACTAGAAGTAACTCGAGCAAAAAGGCATTGGTAGTGGGAATCACAAATATGAGCAGAAACATTGACTCGTATAGAACGATTCCCAGAGATGAGTTACAGGCTTACGCTAGATGGAACGTAACAGGATATGGAGTTACTCTGAGTGAGAACCAGCGAGCAAAGAGATCTTCCCTGATTTGGATTGTACCCCATCAGGGTCACCTATGTCTGCAAGGTAATGGCAAGATTTCCAGAGCTCAGTTAGGGAAAAGTATCTGCACTGAAACATATGTTTTTGCGTCTCGGACTTCCCCTTCGTTCCTAGCAGCTAAGAGTACCTATTTCCTCTGCCATGATAGAGCCTATACATGGTTGCCCCCTGACTTCTCGGGCACATGTTTTGTTTTGTTCCTGTTGCCTCCCACCTACACGGCCGCTGCAGATTACCATAAGACAAGTATAGTTAGAGGTGTCTTCAGTAAAGAAGACACTGCAGGACAAGAATATGGAGATTTCGTAAAGGGTTTTCTGCCGTTTTGGGGGCCTATGGTGAACAGCAGGAACATAAGGCAATTGACAAGGGTGGTTGAATCCACTGTAGTTGAAACCGCCGGTGCCCTTAGTAATTTGACTGCCGAGCTCCAGTCGGATCGCCTTATGACTCTTCAGAACTGGGTCGCATTAGATGTCATACTTGCAGACCTAGGTGGGGTATGTAAAGTGATCCAATCAAGTTGCTGTGTTTTCATTCCAGATAACGCTCCAACAGTCTACCAGGCCATTTCCAAACTGCATAAAATCTCTGAATCTATTCACGTGGATAAAGGATATTGATCATTGATGGGGTGGTTCTGGGAACTGATATCCGGCTGGGGGTGGAAGATTCTGATAGTCATTGGGATGATCTTAGCCATTCTTTTCCTGTTCTGTCTCTGTGTACAGTGCGCTCCTACAATATGTAGCCTCTGTGCTACATCGTGTGTAAGGAAACCTGTATCAAGGGATGAGCTAAGTAATAAGATGATGCTACAGCAACATCTCAATGACTTTATGAATATTGACCTGAACTCAGATTAGCATGAGTATAGGTTAATTGCCTATGTAAGGGCAAAAGGAGGGTCTATGGTACTGAAAATTCTGGACTTGTGTTATAAACTTCAATTCGAGTCAGCAGAGTTGTCCTTGCCATGTGGGGTACCTCAAGGTTCATCCCTTAGTCCCACACTATTTAACATCTATGTGTCGGACCTCGCTAAAACAATCAAAGCGCATGGGATGAACCTTACCTCATATGCGGATGACACCCAGTTGATTCTGGCCGTCAGAGATGATGGGGAAACAGTAGCGGAAAGTTTTAAAGCAGGTATGCTGGCCATCGGTCAGTGGATGTCAGCAAACTGTTTAAAACTGAACTCCGATAAAACCGAGGTGGTAACCTTCGGTCATCTCAGCCCTAACTGGTCCTCTGCATGGTGGCCGTCATCCTTTGGAGCCTTGCCCAAACCAACCACGAGAAACCTGGGCGTCATTTTTGACGACAACTTGAATTTTATGGCTCATGCCAACCAGACGGCCTCCACAGCATTTTACAAACTACGCCTGGTAAAAAAGATCCTTCCATTTCTTCCCAAAAGTGTAGGCAAGACATTAGTTAGCGCCCTTGTCCTGTCAGCATTAGATTACTGCAATGGCCTGTTTGCCAATGCCCAAATCAGGGTCATCAAGAAAATGCAGACAGTACAGAACGCAGCGGCCAGACTTCTCTCGGATATCCCCAAATTTAAACCTATAACTGATACCTTGAGAAGCTTTCATTGGCTCCCTATCAGGAATAGAATCAAATTCAAAACATTGTGTATTGTTTATAAATCGCTACACCAACAAGCCCCTCAATTCCTGAGAGACCACCTTATTCCATATATTCCTCCTCGGCTACTCCGTTCAGCCAAGCTGAACGATCTGGTAGTACCACGGACTAAACTAGTCAACTGGGGAGACAGACGTTTCCTGGTTGCCGCCCCAAAACTATAGAACACACTTCCTCAATCCATTAGATCCAGCCCAAATCTCCTGTCATTCAGAAAGAAACTGAAAACATGGTTGTTTAACCTCTAAGAGCCAGAAGCCAAGCATAGGAGAGTTCACAATAGTACAGCGCCGAGACGCCTGCGGGCATTTGTTCGCGCTTAAGAAATGTTAAAAATAAATAAGTAAATAAATAAACATCGTCGTATCATGACGATTTTGGTATCAGCAGACCGAGAATGATTAGAATACTATGCGCAAGCATTTTCGTCATATTCAGGTGACAAAATCACCCTGAAATCAGAATTTCCATCCTAAACCCTTGGGTTCCATTTTGTGAACGGCAGCCATTTTGTGATTGCCCTCACATAGGCCAATGACTAGGACCAAAAACGAGTCTGAAGGACACGTACACCTTTGCTGACTCCTCTGTGACCTGCGCAAGCTGACTCCACTGCCTGAAGCCAAAACCTGTTCGGCCAGGTCCTTTCCCAGTGGCCGAATGAGATTAGTATCAAGGCACAACATATCATAAACCTTTCATCGCACACAAACCATGCCTATCCTTACACGCACCTGTCCCTGTTTCTTTCTTTATGACTTGCTTTACGAGGAAGAGGTGCCCGTTTTTATTGGGGGTCCGTCGATATCTGATGAAAATACTGGGCCTTGCCAGGTAATTGATTGTGGGCTGGACAAACTGAAATATGGGCTTGTCATCATGACTCTGCTTTTTCTTTGTACGGAAAATATGTGAATGGTCAACTGTAAAATAAGGAATGTTTGTCTAAAGCATAATATTTTGTATAAAAAAAGAAGGCTAGCTTTGTAAGATGGAGCAGTCTCCTGAGAATATACACCGTGTTGTACTTCTAGGATATCTGTTACTGGCTGCAGCCAATAAATTTGATCTTTCAATTCACCTAGAAGACTCTGTGTTTCTGTAGTCTAAAACAGGAAGGACTCGAGGTCATAGGGTTTTGTCCCTGGCACCGCTGGGTTCTTAAAAACCTGGTACTTCACTGGATGTTCTGTAAACCTGAAGAAAGTATTTGTTTCAAATATCTACCATGTGTGTACCCTTTTTGATGTTCACGAATATTAAAGCAAACAAAAAATCATGCGGGTGACACACAACGCCAGCTCCACGTTTGGCATGATTAAGCATGCAACTTAAAAGAGCATGATCACAACTCCCCTGATTCACACACACCACAATGGAACATATGGTGTATCATCTTGGAACCAAAGCATTTTGCAGTGTTTGTGATATTCATGAATACTGGAATTAAGACACATAAGGGACACGCAAGAGATGCATTGTATACTCATTTGATTTGTCATTGGTGAAGACCTCACACCTTTTTGGACCATGAACATACATCTCCAAGACACACAACACATCATTGACACGTGTGACATTTTGATTTTCACCAGTGTGCATCATTTTGTATGTTTGTATGTATGTATGTTGGATAAACAATGTTATGTTATTTATTATTTGTTAAGCGCGCATACGCCCTGGGGCTTCTTGGCGCTGGTGAGAGAATCAAACATAACAGTGCATAAAAGAAATACAGTTATTTTTTACAGTAGGCCTGGGAAAAAAGAAGAGTTTTAAATGCCTTCCTAAAAGCAAGGAGATCCTTGCTATGTCGCAGGGTCAAGGGGAGGGAATTCCACAATGAGGAGGCTAAAAATTGAAAACTGCTGCCTCCTTGACGTTTCTTTTTGAAACGAGGGACCTCGAGTAGATCTTTGTGGATTGATCTCAGACTGCGCGAAGGTGTATATTTGCGCAGTAGTGATCTAAGGAACATAGGGCCCTTGCCCTCCAGAGCCTTGAACACAATGCAACCCACCTTGAAAGTGGCTCTCTGTTCCACAGGCAGCCAGTGCAAGGTCTCTAGTCCATGTCTGATTGATTCCCACTTAGGTACTTTGCAGATAGGTCTCGCAGCTTGATTTTGCAAGTACTGCAATCTTTTAAGTTGGCCAATAGGCACCCCCAAGTAGAGGCCATTGGAGAAATCAATATGGGACAGGACTAGAGCACTGACTGTCTGAATTAAAGCCAGGCCTGTAAGAAGATGTGCTATTTTTCTGATCTTCCTCAATTGAAAAAACCCCGAGGAGACCACAGTTCCGACTTGGCTCACCAAGGTAAGGTCCTCACTAAGAGTCACTCCCAAACTTTTCACTGTACGGGATTTTTTTGGGGGCGAGCCCATGTCCGATGGCCAGAAACTAGGACTCCAGCTGATCTCACTCTTCCCAGGTAGAATGAGCTCCGTTTTTCCCGGATTTAACTTAAGGTGGTTTAGAGACATCCACCTCTGGATAAAAGACATGGTGGCTCGAAATTCCTCGGCAGCATTGTGGGAGTTTAGCACAAAAACCAACTGCAGGTCGTCTGCATAGTTATAGACATCGACCTTGAACTCTCGTAGAGAGAATAACAGTGGGCGCATGTACAAATTAAATAATAGAGGGGACAAGGAGGATCCTTGAGGGACCCCACAGAAGGAGGTTTTTTTAGGGGCTGTGAAGGAACCTAGTCGAACCGATTGAGTACGTCCAGAAATAAAAGACTTGAGCCAGGCCAAGGCCGAGTCACGAAGACCGGCCTGTTCGACACGGTTGACCAAGATGGTATAGTCAACCGTGTCGAACGCCGCAGACAGGTCCAGTAACACCAAAGCCTGGTGTAAGTCCCTGTCTGCATTAGACCTTAAAGTATTCTGAACGGCCAATATCACTGCCTCAGTGGAGTGACCAGGCCGGAAGCCTGCCTGGTTGGGTTGTAAATACCCGGAAGCCTCCACAAAACTTGATAGGCAGTTGGTTACATGCGCCTCCAATATTTTGGATAAGTAAGGCAGTAACGATATTGGTCTGTAATTAGAGAGGTCTGAAGAATCAATGCCAGGTTTTTTTTTCAAAGGAATCAATAAGGCCTGTTTAAAACTATTAGGGACACTTCCTGACACGAGGGAGTTATTGAGCAGTGGAATCAGGCTATTTGGGAGCGCCCGACCAATTTCTCTCATTACTTGGGGAGGGCAGGCATCCTGAGGAGATCCTGATTTAACTCTAGTGAGTAAGTCTTGAAAGGTTTGGTGAGTGATTAAGGGAAAGGAATGCAGGGTAAGAGGGTTTAAAAAGGTGTCGTCTATCGGGGCACAGACTGGAAGTTTGGATAAAGTGTCCTTAATCAGCACTATTTTATCATTAAAATAGTCATTCAGCGAATTGCAGAGCAATTGTGAAGGGACAACCGGGGGAGAAGTTCTCTCATCATTGCACAACTCCGTCACAATCCTGAAAATTTCTTTCGACTTGTTGGTGGCATTAAGTATTTTAGAAGAGAAATAAGCAGTTTTGTGAGTGTGCAATGTTTTTTGGTAGGCTTTGCGGGTAGAACAGTAAGCGATCCTTGCTTGAGGACAATAGTTGGAGCGCCATGTTCTCTCTTGCTGCCTCACTTCAAATTTTAGTTTCCTCAACTCCGGTGTAAACCATTTTTGCGCATCCGCGCCACGCGAGTTATCAAAACGAGTGAGGGGAACACAAACATTAATGGCCGAATTTAGCCAGTCTTGAAGCCTACCTTCGGCTATCTCCACATCTGAGCTCTGCTCTGGCAGAGTAGATTTTAACAGATTTAAGAAAGCAGACATGTCCAGCGAGGACCATTTCCGAGTCAGACTGGTAGCCTTCAGCTTAAATTGAAGAGCTTTCTCAACACAAAATGAGAAATTAATAATAAAATGATCAGACCAGCTACAAGGTTTAATATCAATAAAATCAATGGCTAAATTCAATGACCAAAGTTGATCGAGACTGTGGCCCTTTTGATGGGTCTGAGTATCTATATGTTGTATTAAATTCAGATCACTCAGAAGGTCCCTAGTCTCTGCTGCTTGGGGGTCTGATAGAATGTTATCAAACCAGAGATTTAAATCCCCGACCAAAAGCAGTTTTGAATTATCAGTAGCTAACATGGCCAGTTGCTCCGCAAGAATAGCAGGGAACATAACCATGGTTTGGGGCGGGCGGTATAGTAAAACCACCACAAGTGTCCCATTGACAGTGTCCAATTTGGCAACAATATTCTCCACATTAGAAATATCCAAGGAGGGGAGTTGTCTAAGTTGATGTTTTTTATTGGAGATGATGGCCACCCCGCCCCCAATTTTACCTGCCGGTCGTATCACGGAGATAATATAATAATCAGCAGGTAAGGCGGCCAAGATGTCCGGTAATGAATCCGGGGTGAGCCATGTTTCGGTCAACAGGAGTAAATCCGGTTTAATGTCAGATAGTAGCAGAAAAATATCTGTCTGATGTTTGGTCATGGAACGTGTGTTTAAATAAACACATCTAAAATTGCAGGTGGTAACTGGCATGCTTGCCGAAACCGCGTAAGTAGAGGCGGAGTCCGTAGTTAGGGTGATGGGATTACTGATGCCTAGGCGAAATGTCCGCTTCACCGCTTTGAGGGGTACGGGAGGGCACTTCATAGTAGAAGGTCTTAGTGATAATAATTCGGCGGAAGTATACACCAGAGGACACACAGGGTCCTTAGCCCCTAGTCCCGGACGCTCGCGGACGAGCGCAGACGAGCTTGACTCTAGCGCGACTCCGGCGCGCCTCCGTCGCGCCCGCTGCACTCGTCCGCTGCGCTCCCTCCACCACATTACGTTTTATGTGAGGGAGCCTCGAGCGACTGGACCGCTGCCACAGGTCCCTGCGCTCTCTGGCTCCTCCCAATATGGCGCCCGTTCCCACCACCAGCCCGGCACTAGGAGCCGCGGTAGGTGAGCCGCCCTCCACACAATCGGCAGAAGCCGCGATGGACCAAGGCAGAGGGGCCGCTATTAAGGTAAGGGTGCAAATGGCGCTATGAGTCAGCCGCCCTTCACGCAAACCGATACACCGTTGCAGTCACACAGTAACTGTTTAAAAACACATAGCAAGATCACAATATAAGTTAAAATAATCAGGTGAGCAATTGTAGTCCAGTCTGCCGTCATGCAGCGTCTCTCAAATAATGGCGCCGGGCTGCTACCACCAACCCGGAATCCACGAGTGAGGAAGGACTCCCTATCATTTTATGGGAGGGAGCCTCGAGCGACTGGACCGCTGCCACAGGTCCCTGCGCTCTCTGGCTCCTCCCAATATGGCGCCCGTTCCCACCACCAGCCCGGCACTAGGAGCCGCGGTAGGTGAGCCGCCCTCCACACAATCGGCAGAAGCCGCGATGGACCAAGGCAGAGGGGCCGCTATTAAGGTAAGGGTGCAAATGGCGCTATGAGTCAGCCGCCCTTCACGCAAACCGATACACCGTTGCAGTCACACAGTAACTGTTTAAAAACACATAGCAAGATCACAATATAAGTTAAAATAATCAGGTGAGCAATTGTAGTCCAGTCTGCCGTCATGCAGCGTCTCTCAAATAATGGCGCCGGGCTGCTACCACCAACCCGGAATCCACGAGTGAGGAAGGACTCCCTATCGTTTTATGGGAGGGAGCCTCGAGCGACTGGACCGCTGCCACAGGTCCCTGCGCTCTCTGGCTCCTCCCAATATGGCGCCCGTTCCCACCACCAGCCCGGCACTAGGAGCCGCGGTAGGTGAGCCGCCCTCCACACAATCGGCAGAAGCCGCGATGGACCAAGGCAGAGGGGCCGCTATTAAGGTAAGGGTGCAAATGGCGCTATGAGTCAGCCGCCCTGCACGCAAACCGATACACCGTTGCAGTCACACAGTAACTGTTTAAAAACACATAGCAAGATCACAATATAAGTTAAAATAATCAGGTGAGCAATTGTAGTCCAGTCTGCCGTCATGCAGCGTCTCTCAAATAATGGCGCCGGGCTGCTACCACCAACCCGGAATCCACGAGTGAGGAAGGACTCCCTACAATGCATAGAAGTGACACAACCCAAATCCTAAAGTCAGGGTGAGCAACGTTTTGTGCCCTGGTGAATGATGATCACACATTCTTAACCCGCACAGCACCTCATTATGACATATTGGGTTAACTTTGCCCCAAACAACTTTACACAATTTTTGTTGTTTGTAGACAATGATCCAAAAGATAGCAATTTTTGCGAACACTGAACATATAAATAATAAGAAACAATATTCGGAATATTGATAAACCTAAACAATGTTGGGTTGCTAAGAGATTAGGTCGAAGCCTTAGTCCACAGAGAAGACTTAAAAATGTGTCTCCAACTAGATGTCCCTACTGATTGGTCACGTGACAATGGTTGAAGATGAGAGTCTTGCACTTACCAACATCTTTAGCATCTGAGCAAAGCATAGCATAACAATGGTGCAGACCACAAACATAATGATATTGCAGCCATTTGTACAGCTGTCTGTTTACACAGAAGGAGATTACCGTGGCCTACCATCTGTGAATGTACATCGTTTGCAGCTGCAACAAAAGTGGAAGGTCTGGCGCCATCCTCTTCCTCCACAGGTTTGGGTAACTTAGTCAAGACCAACGTGACCACCTCTACCAGACAGGACACCACTCCCACCAGAGTGCTCACGCACTGTGCAGAATGCACACCCAAAGTTGTGATTGCATGTGTTGGAAACACCATGGCTAATTAGCACTTAATAGCAGCACATTGAGACATTAAGATGGGAAGGTACCTTAAAAAGTTAATATGCCTGCTGTAATGATAACAATGTAGCATATATGTCACAGGCTGGCATGCTTGTAAGCAAGATAGCATAATGGATTCATGCAGTGGTACAGAGCTACAGTCTTAGGCAATGTTTTATCTTCAACAGTCTAAATCAGCCACTCTGCGAACCAGGGAGAACTAACAACATTTCCACTGACTTACAGCAAGCGAGACTAAGTTACAGGAACAGAATTAGGTGTCGGAAGTGATCGAGGAGACAAGAAAGGCAACTTTGGAGTGACTGCATCGCCGGCTCGCTACAAAAAACTAACAAGAGTTCCCACAGGGGCTGGCCATGCAGATTGCAAATGGCGGATCGGCGAAGGAAACCCCAAGGAAGTACCCCAAGTACGGCAACGACTGCACACACAAAGTAAGACAGAGTGCAGTGCAGGACAAGGGAAACCCACCACCAGTCCCGCCGATACACCTTCCCCCCCACCCCCAGTGCAGCGAAGGCGGAGTACACGAATTACGCACAATATACCTCACTGCCTGACTACGCCTAATCAGTCACGCTGCACCACAACTGGGATACAATTACTGGAGCAGCATAAGATACACCACGCCTACCAACCGCGCTGCCTTGCCCTGCTACCACATGCAAAGTGCCTCTGCTGAGAATCAAGAGCTTTAGCGACACAAGGAACGGGAGGGGAAAACCCATAGATAAACATTCCAAACGCCTTGGCTCCACGAAAGATCAAGACCTTCTGGAGGCTCCTTTGAGCTGGAAGAGGTTGAAAAACAAGGGGAAAACCTGGCTGTTCATACAACGGAGGTGGTGCTCCCACAGTTGGCAATATAAGGCAAGAGGAAGGGGAAGGAAGTCCCACCCACCATAGCCACACAGCAAAACGAGTACACAAAGTGGTACCAGCACTGATCAACAGGCTCAGTGACGCAGATAACCCGGACTGAAACGGAGCCTAAGACAACAGAAGAAAGAGGACAGATCCATTGTGTAAGCAACCTCTGGCACGGACACGAGCAAGGGGGCGACCAGATTCGAACTGGTTGAACTTGTCATCAAGACAATAGAAGGAATGTTTCAGTGCATGTTAAAAACACTTAATTAAATAAATACCTCACAAATATTTTAACATGGGAAATCAAAACACCTGCTTTAATTGCACGTTGCCGAATATTTTCAGGGCTCAGGTCGTGTACATGCTCTTAGAGCCAGTGTCGGCCCTTACCCTTGGCTCTCACTTTCAATATCTGCTGACTCACCTACCGCTATCTTCGCTTCGTGCCACTCCACCTGGGTACAGTCAGACTGCACCGGACTGAAAACTAAATAGCTTTCCTATACTCTGCAGCGGGACCTGTCCCCCAGTCTGTACAGCTGAATTAGCAGCGCGGAAAGCTCTGAACTGGATTCTGCGCATCAAAACTCGGGCTAATGCACTGCACAGAATCCAGTGTTCAGCTTGCTTACTGCAGCCTCTAACCTCACCCTTCCCTAACTGGTCATAGAGTGGGCTGGGGTCCGTAAGGCTCCCTGACACCACCCAATTCTGTGACCAGTTAGGGAAGGGTGGAGTGGCATGGCTCCACTCCTTGTAAGAAGTGAATCCTCTGGGGATGCATAGCTTTAGCCTGAAGTGCCCTGAGGCAAATTTGAACAAAACATCGCTTAGGGGTGGAGCTTACCAAGGAGTCTAGGGGCATATGTATGAAATACCCATTTTGCCATTCCTTAATAGCAATTTTTAGAGAATCGTTATTAAGGACTCCCAAAATGCTATGTAGGTAGGAATCGCAATAATTTTTGCGATTCCTACACATTCCTTATTTGCGAGTCGCAAATACGGAATGGCTTCCCATTCATTCCTAAGAGGCCCATAGGAATCAATGAGAATTGCGTGCCCAATTTGCGAGTATCCATCAGGTACTCGCAAATTGCGCACGCAATTTCAAGGGTACAAGGGTGTCAAAAGGACACCCTGTTTCACCCCTGAAATATGTATATGTGCACAAGTGGCGCACATAAGCATGGGCGAATTTTGCGAATTTGCGATCCGCGAATTTGCGGATTTGCAAATTCGCGATCCGCAAAATTCGCGAATTTGTGCGAATTTGCGGATTTTAATTTTTTTGCGTGTTTGCGGGGTTTTTTGTGTGTTCGCTGGGTTTTTTGCGTGTTCGCGGGGCTTTTTGCGTCTTCGCGAGCCGCTTGCATAGCGAAGTTACCCATGCAGTCGTTTATGGGAGAGGGAGAGAGAGATAGATAGATAGATAGATAGATAGATAGATAGATAGATAGATAGATAGATAGATAGATAGCTAGATAGATAGATAGATAGATAGAGAGAAAGAGAGGGAAAGAGAGAGGAAGAGAGAGAACGAGAGAAAGAAAGAGAGGCCGGATCTTTGAACTGCCAGATTCCTGAGTTGTTCCTACAGAGCATACAGCTTTTTATTTTTACCAAAATGCATATGAAAATTGTGCTGTAAAGGTCTCTTTTAGTTTAACCCCTCCTGGCAACTCAAAATGGGTGTATTTGCCATCCTCTCCTTCCTTCCTGTTTTTTATATCTGTAAGTGCTTCCTGATGAGGTTTAATTCCTTGGACAGGTGCCTCGTTGCCTACTTGTAACTATTCTCTGACCCTGCTTCAAGGGTCAGAGCAGGGTCAGAGAATAATTGCAAGTAGGCAACGAGGCGCCAGGAAGCAATCAGCAGCAGGTGTCCAAGTTGAAGTTAGTTTGTTTGTAACCCTTTTGTAAAAGGTTACAAAGAAATTAGGGTCAACTTTTGCACCTGCTGCTGTAACCCTTGCTTGGCTGAAAATTCGTCCCCGCTGATTCGCGGATTTTACCGCGATTTCGCGAGATTCGCGGATCGCGAAATCGCGGAAAATCCGCAAATTCGCCCGCGAAACGGATTTTACGCCCACCCTTAGGCGCACATACATGCCCTAATGGCATGTATGTGCACCACATGGCACTTTGAAAAATGCAAAAAAGTGAATTTTTCAAACAAATCATAAATTACCACCAACCTGAGTTTGGTGGTAATTTGCAATTTCTTAAGCTAAAGTCGCAAAATAGGGAATCGGAATTTTTGCGATTCCCTATTGAGAGGGCCATTTTGGATGATACACCCCAAAAGGCGGTTTCCCGCTCGCAAACTGGCAGATTCTGAGAATCGTCACATTTGCGAACGGGAAAAATGCTTCATACATATGCCCCCTAGTGCTTTGCTCGGCTGATGACCCCCTCCAGGGGTCAGGGTAGTGAGAATAGTAGCCCATCCATTGATTGATGGAAGACAAGCTGTGCAAAGTGCACGTCTGCCATCCAGAGATTTCATTTCTCCCTGGGACAGATGGTGAGTGCTGTCCGTTCTATGCTTGTGTGTGAGAGTAAAGTTATGAGGTTTAGGGTAACTCAGGACACAAGTCAGTGATGATGTAAGCATGTTTGTGTGTGTGTATGTATAATTTTTTTAAACCCCAAAATAAAGAGGGGTGGCGTCCCAGCGCCCACTAGGTGGGAGCAGCTGCAACCAAAATAGTGCCTAATCTGCAGTTTAACCTGCCACAGGCTAAATTGCAGAGATAATATACTGTTTAAATGGCATCCTGAAAAATAGTGTGAAGAAGGTCTTCATTTAGACAGCTGTGAAGAAAAAGGGCTCAACGAGCAATGGTAGGGTGGTGGCCATCTTGTAATCGGGATTCAATATGTGTGAAGTGCTTGAATGTATGTGCATATACCATTGTACAATGTTTTTTTTTTTTTTATTTAATGAAAAAAATATTACATTTTTTTTTAAATGTTGTCCTCATATGTGACAAACCAGCTAAGGGTATATGATCCGGTATGATCAGGTTCTGCAGTCAGGTTGTATACCCACATCCTGTTGGGTATATCCTCCCCCTGATGTACCTTCTGTCGACCTTTTTTGTAGGGATGGTGGGGTTGCCCCCACCTAACCTCTTCTTGGTTGAGGATGTCTTAATCCTTGGACCACTGAATGACGTTTGCCTTATTGTGATTGGATTGTAAAGTACCAGAGGTTCCCAGGTGCTAACCCTCTTTACAGACCTATTTATAGAGTTCAATCTACCTATCTGCCTTGCTGACGTTAACCAGGCTGTACAGGCTGGCAATGTGCTGGAGACCCAATTAATGCATATTTCCAGACGTGCTATAATTAACAGGACTATTAAAACTGTTCTTGCACTTTCCTATTCTTCCCTTTAAAACCAACCTCTTATATGATCCTATTCTCCTTTTCATAAAACCTTACCCACTTCTAGCCAGTACGCTTCGACTCATGGGAACTGCCAGATCATATGCACATCAACCCCTCTCACCATTCTACATTTCAGATTTCAGCAGCACCTAATTTTTGCTCCTAATCTGGATAATTTCTTGGGAGACCCATAAACCCTGTATAAAGTAAACAAATGTTTTTTCTTTAAGGGAGCCTAATTAACAAACGACCAAAGCGTAGTCATAGATACTTGCCAAAGAGGTGATAAAGCTGCTGTAGGTAGTTCATCATTCCATTTTTCTTCCGGCAATATATAAGAGCGGTCTTCCTTTTGAGCCAGCATCCAGTACTACGTTGTCACTTCTTTATTCTGCAAGGTGGTGCCACAAATTCTTTCCTCCCAGTCATTTGGACATCCCACATTGGCATGGTCTTGAACCCAACTCACTAATTGCAGGTATTTAAACCTGGACAGCTGAATATTTGTTTTCTTCAATAGATATTCCCAGGAGATTAAATTGTTCTCATCCGTCAATTGGCCCATTTCTCTATTGCAGCAACCATTAGTGATGCAGTTAATGAGTCTTGGAGATATAGAGGAGTTCCGGGGGAGTTCCAAATTGGAGCTATCTGACTATATTAAGGTATGCCAAAAATTCTTCTGACCTGAATCCACAATTTACATGCTGCACTCAATACTTTTAAACATACACTTTTTAAGAATTTTGGACTGGCTATATTTAAAAAGAAAGTACCTTTCTTGTTCTGCAAAGTCCTAGCTCCATAGCATGGACTGGCCTGTTGATGGTTCTTTGTTGACAATATTCTAAATTTTTTCAATTGAAAGGTCCAACAGTACAGCTGAAAATCTAAAATGGCTAATCCGAAGTCTATCTTTTTCTTGTGTAGCTTTTTCAAGGAAATTCTTGAACTTTTGCTACCCCATATAAAACTACTCAGTTCCCCTTGTATTTTCCTAAGCCATTTTGCCTCAAAGTGCAGGGGCAAAGCATTAAATATGAAGGTGAACTTTGGGGGAATCGTCATCTTAACTAAGTTAACCCTGCCAATGATGGATAAGGGCAGATGAGACCAAAGCTGTAGTAGCCTCTTGGTTTCCCTCATAAGCTTTTGAAAATGTACCTGGGCCATATCTTCCACATTTTTAACCACCTGGACTCCTAGATATCCTATCTCTTTTTTCACACTTTTTTTCCAAGGTGGTGTCCAGCTGTACATTCCAGGCCATTAACAGTTTTTTCCTCATTGACCTGATATCCTGCTACCTTCCCAAAGTCTCTTAGTACATGAACGATAATTGGAAAGGTTACTATGGGGTGTTTCGTGTATATCAAAAGGTCGTCAGCATAAAGGGCATCCTTCTTAACCCAGTCTCGATATTTGAATGACAGAATCCTCTGTTCTCCCCTGACTCTTCTAGCCAATGGCTCAATATATATATATATTGAACAATAAGGATGATACGGGTCAACCATGCTGAGTACCTCTACCTATCTCCAATTGTTGAGTAATGGAACGATTAATTATAATCCTCGCTGAAAGGCATCTATATATATTTTTTATTGAATACTGAAGCTTGTCCCCCAGCCCATAATGTCTTATAACTGCATGAAGAAAAGACAAGCTGACCCTCTCAAATGCCTTGGAAGCGCCCACTGTAATTATAGCTGGAGGTAGGTTTTTATCTACAGCCAAGTTTATGGAGCAAACCAAGGCGTAAGTAAGATCCTGTAGCTGTCTGTCCTTCATGGACCATTTTTTGAGATGTGCCAAGTAACTCTCCCATCACTTTATCAAGTATTTTGGCCAAAATGCTTGTGTGTAACTTGTATTCATTATTAAGTAAGGATATCGGTCTATATAACTTACATTTTTTATGGTTTTTATTTAGTTTCAGGCTTAATGTTATTGCGGCATCATTTCATGTCTCAAGGGCAGGTACTGCTTCTATATAGGTTATATTGAATAAAGAGGTCAGTACCGGGGGCATTTCATCCGCCAAGGCTTTATGTACTTCACCTGGAATTTCATCTGGCCCTGGAGCTTTCCCATTCTTTAAAAGTTTAATTGCATTGCATACTTCTTCAGGGCTTATTTGTTTATTAAGGTATTGTTCTTTACCTAGTGCCAGTTTTGGTAGAAGGTCATTTTGCAGCCAGGATTTATTTGTTTATTTTTTGCTAGAATCTCTTCATTATATGAGTTTTGGAAGAAACCGGTGAAAGCCCTCCCAATGTCCTGATGGTCCTGGTAACTTTTACCTGTTCCATCCAAGACAACTTCTTTTAAAGAGATCCTTACCAGGTCACCCTTTGCTTTCCAGGCGAATAATGTCCTGCCCCTTTCACCGTATTCGTAGTGTGCAAGTTTACTAGCATTCCATGTTTTCTTCTCTATCCCCTCTAGATGATCTGTTAACTCTTTTATACTTTGTCCATTTGCATTTGTATTTTTCTTATAACATCTGTGTCAACCACATTATTCAAATCTTTATGCCAGGCAGTTATTTTCTTCTCAATCCCCAGATTTTATTATTGTTTTTTCTCTTTCTATGAGCTGTGCAATTGATTAACCTCCCTCAAATAAAAGCTTTATAAGCATCCCAGATTATTTACGGGGGGCAGAGTCCATATTTAAATCGAAGTATTCTTGGGTGTCCTGCTTCAGATTAGTTAGGGTCTCCTGCTTGCCTGTTAGTGACCTATCCATTGTCCATCTGGGTCTAGTTGTGCCACGATCTAAGGCTAGCTCAGGTCTTACTGCGGAATGATCTGATAGGTGGACAGGTTGATGAGTAACTTCCTTAACCTTATTCCTTAATCTGGAGTCAATCAAAAAATAGTCTATGCGGGAAGCATGCCCATATTTCTTATTCTGATGTGTGTACCCTTTATTTCTGGCAGTTTTCTGTCTCCGGGGTCTATCAAGGGGTCTATCAAGCCAAGGTTCTTCATTAAATTCTGTATGAAAGCTCTCATCTTGGGTGTGTTAACCGTGGGCCTGGAGGTGGATTTATCTAATTCAGGGTCAAGTAGTGCATTGAAGTCGCCCGCCATTATAATAGGAATGTTGTTATTTAAAAGTTGTTGGAACAGTTCCTGTAGCAATAATGGATCATCTATATTAGGGCCATCAAGGAATATTTTATGCTATGAATTCTGATAGTTGCTATTACCCATCTCTCTTTGGGGTCTGTAACCACTTTTATTAATTTAGCTTGGGTTGAGTTTTTTTTATCACAATTGCCACCCCTTTTAAATTGCAGTTCTGATTTTTGCATGGAAACTGGTTGATCCATCTTTATCCCTTAATTATTGACTTCCACTCTGCCTGACGTAAATGCTATTCTTATAACATTATAATGTCGTTGTTTGACTGTTTTAAAAATTGAAGAATTCTCCTTCTCTTGTCTGGTACTCTTAGACCATTTATGTTACAGATTAAAACCCTCAGGCTGTGTGTCTTATCTAAAATAGCAATCTTCCGAAACCCACCCATGTCCAGCACTCCCTATTCGGTCACATATGAGAAACATGCATCTTTTAAAAAAAAATTCTCCCACTTCTCCGCATCCCTTGTGCTATTTACATTAAGTGTGAAGCATTTCTCCTCCCTGGTCTCATTAACTCTCCACCCAGGGGGACCCTACCTTTGACCAAATTCGGCATTTGAGCATGCTCGACAGTTTCTTATCTCTCCTGGTAATTTTATGTATCCTTGATGTGCCTATGGACTTAGCCTCCCATTAGGCTTTTATTTGCTTTTTTAAGTTCTCAACTTCCTCCGGCTCTTTAAAAGTATACATTTTATTGTTCCACATTATATTTAATGTGGCTGGGAATTTCAGTTTGGCTGTGGCTCCAAAAGCTTTAAGCTTTTCCATATGTATGCCTAGCTCCCGTTGTCGAGTTTGTGTTTCTTTCACTAAAACTGAGAGTGTGCGGAAAGATCATCCACCTTTAGAGTATAAGCCTGCTTTTAATGCTTTAGACAGTATAATTTCTTTGATTGAATAGGTATTAAAATTAAGCATTGTCGGAAAATCCGTTCCGCTCGCGGATTTTGCGGATTTTCGGTAAATTCGCAATCCGCGAACACTCGCGAATTTACCGAAAAACCGCAAATTCGCACGCAGCGGATTTTTTTTTCTTGGTGATACAATTTTGCAGCGTGCAGCGTAAGTTCGCAATTGCGAACATGTAGGTGCGGCGGGCAGCAACAATCTCGCACTCGCGAAATTACAAAATTTGCAATTCTGCACAAGAAATCCACTAGCAAGCAGCATGGACCTTCTGAAAATGATGATTTTTATCAGAATAACTCCTCAGGTTGACATTTGCCTGCACTTTTTTGGATTTGAGGCCTTTTGACTTTCTTTGGATCACTTTTGGATTAGAAATCAACTTTCACAAGTAAATTTGTTTGGGGCATTACAGTTGCTGTTCTGCAGAAAAACGAGTTTTGCTAAACTGAAACCATTCCCTGTAGTGCTGACTGGGGCCCCTCCAGAGTTCAGTTGCTAGTTGCAACAATTGTATGACCCTGCTCTGACCCTCACAGCCGGATCATAGAATAGCTACAAGTAGGCCACAAAGGTCCTGGAAAAAAAATTGCACTGCAACAGAAAGCAAATTACAGATAAGGAAGCAGGTGCCAGACTGGAATTTTAAAACAGTGACACATTAGTAAATCAACCCCAAATTAATTCATGTCAGTTGAAGCAGGGCAGGTGTGCTTGCTTTTTACCCCCATAATCTACAGTGATGATGATGAACCAGAGGGTGGCATTGATGTACCAGAGGGTGGCATGGGTGAAACAGAGGGTGGCAGTGTTGAAACAGAGGGTGCTGTGAACCTGTGATGATGAACCAGACGTAGAAAAAACATAGTCGTGACCGTTGCGTGCCGACAAGTAAGTTCGCAATTGCGAACTGGTACAAAATCCTCGCGAACTCGCAGAAACCTTTGCGAACACTATAAAAACAAAAAAATCCGCAAATTTGCGAGAATTCGCAGATTTTGTGGATTGCGAGTTCGCAAATACGCTAAATCGCGAACGCCAGATTCGCAAAATTCGCCCATGCTTAATTAAAATGTATAAGACATTTTTTAGCCTTGTCTCTATTAGGATTTCTTCTAAAGGGATCCCTATGTATTTGTTGAATATCCTGTTGGAGGTCTAAGTCCCTGACTTCTGGTATTGGCTCTTTGACCAAATTTACAATGAATTCTTTCAAGTTTTAGCCTTCTTTTCCCACGGGGATATTAAGAAACCTTAATGTATTCCTTCTGGAGTTATTTTCTAATGTTTCAATCTTCTCCTGGAGAGCATTGACTCTCTCTTTGAGATTTTGAATTTTATTGCTGTTGCCATCTACCTTACCTTTCATGTCTTCGTAAGGATTTTTCCAGGTTTCTGATTCTTTCTATTAAATCCTTACTTTCAAGACTCTCTCAGGCTTTGCAGTTTTTTGCTAGATTTGCCCCTGACATTGTAAATCTGTTTTTAATCTCTTCAGTTAGTGTGTGCAGTAATTCCCCGAGGTTTTCCTGCCTCATGGGATATGGGGGGGCATCTGCAGGTGGAAGTGTGGGCACCCCTGGTTCGATGGGGGTTGTTGTTTCAGAGTATACTGTTCCTACTTACAAAACCTGATACATGGTTGTTAAGGACAACTCCTTGGTTGTTGCAGCTTGATGTTATTCAGTGCTGCAGTACTACCTGGAGGACCTGAGGCACCCGTGTAGCTGGTGGGTATATTTTCACCTCCCCCCGGGCCTTGGAAAAAGAGCTTAAAGAGGGTATGATCTTAATTTGAGCCCCCCCCCCCCACACTAGATCTGACATATTCCTGGAGCCACTTCCTTCTTTTCTTATAGGTATGTTCAGAGGTCTGGTCTTTGGAGGGTATTCCTGGCAAGGAGTTTGGAGGCTGTAATGTGGGAGAAATAACTGGGGAGGGGATCCCTTAACCCCACCTGGGGGGGGGGGGTCCCTTAATCTCACCTGGTTCCTCCTCCTTTAACTGTGTGTCTTAAAAATTGATGCAATAGTTCCTTAAAGTGTACCTGTTAATGCACTGTTTCCTTGGCTCTGCGACTGAGGCACCCTCGATGTCCTTATTTTTCTCCCTGGCACAGGTGTCCTTTGAGGGCTCATTTGCCGAGGAGAGCTGCAAACGTCCAACGTTGTCTGTAGTGCTGCTAGCTGCAGCCGGAAACTTGTGCTGACACCACCACCTGGAGGCAAGCAGGCTGCAGCCCACCGGCCCCAGCGTAGTTGGAGGGCAGCCGTGCGTAGCTGGCCGCGTCTCTGGAGGCGGTCTATCATGTAGCGTCCTCGTCACTCACCGTCCATAAAAAGAAATAAAAGGTGACAGAAGGTCAAGTAAAAGGGAAAAGTACAAGAGGAAGCCGGAGCGAGAAGAAATCAGGGAGGTTTTGCTAGGCGCGGTCAGCTCTGTCCATCGAGGTAAGAGTTCCGGAGAGACAAGGATCTCACAACCAGCTCCTTAGCCAGCCGCCCTGTTCCCCCGAAGCACTGTGGTTGTTGTAGGACCCCTGTACTTGTTGTAGGACCTAAGTACAATTGTTTGTAGAAAGGTAAGTGCATACATTAAACTAAGATTTTTACAGATAAAATGAACAGTAACATATTTTTTAACAAAAATAATTGTTATTTTAATATTCCAAAAGGAAATGTAAGAATCAAGCATCTATTTCAGGAACTTCAGGATATAGCACACATATATTTAGCATAGAGACTAGGAGGATTTGGCAGTCTGTATTGAGTAAGGAATATGGATTTGAAGAATGTTACATGTTGTATTCACTACTGAGCATACATTGTTTTTTCAATGTGGATGGTACTCCTGTTGAATATTATTTGAGGACTTACCTGTTTTTGGGATTCTCATGGGAGGCCTTTTGCTAGACATGCAATACTTTTTAAGGACAATTGTGCTTGCGTAGTATTTCAAACCTGGCAAAAAGCAGCAGCTGACAAGCAGCAGCAAGCAAGAAATACAGACAGATAGATGGTATGTGGACTCGAGAGGGAGGAGCACTAACAGTAGTCAATTGGTGCTTGGGGGCACAGTGCTTTGGTCCACTTGCATGAGGTAAATTGAGAAAGACACAGCAGTTGGAATTCTGTGGAATGGGAAGTAAATTCAGGAGACAAGTAATAGATGCATCTGGATAATTCACAATAGGAGTTCACTCAGCTGCTAGCTGCCTGTGAACAAATACACTTGTTCATAGTATTCACCCAGAAGAGTGGATTTCCGGCATTGTTGCTAATTGGTCCCATGTCATGAGTGGCCCCTTCAGCCACACTGAAATTTTAGTCTCCTGTACAATGTATCTTGGGAATAGTAGTTTTGATTTTTAGCATGCTAAGCAGTGCTTTAAAAGGGCAAGGTCATACCTCTACTGAGCCCTCATTTCTGTCCTTGACAGTACTGTCTCTGGATAAGAAATCTTAAAGTCAAAGAAAAATATTAATCTGGGGGAAAACATTGGAGTCTATCCCTTAGTCCTTGGCATAGTTTGCAGAGTTTTACTCCGTGGAACACCGCGAACAGCTAGAAAACTCTGCTGCACTCTGCGGTGTTCCACCAGTGGTGGAGTCTGTTCACACTGATTTTTAGCACCAGGGGTTTTTTCTGGGATGTAAAATCAGCACAAACAGCACCATGCATCACACCAGAGGGTCCGGCTGCTTTCTGCTCCACAAGTACACATTCTACTCGAGCAGCAGCTTCCTCAAAGCTAGTGGTAGATTTCTCAACGTGAGCCGGCGCGACCTGCCACAACTGTCCGTGTTGAGAAATCTCACAAGAAGGAAGGAGGTCTAGCATGTGATTTTATTTCTCACAAGAGCTCACCAACTGAATGTTGGTGAGCCGCCCAAGAGAAAAAGCTCGGCTCGGTGTCACTTACTGGAGTTTTTTTAACTCTGCGTTCTGCACGGAGCAGGCAAAGCTGTGCAAACTCCACCGGCAGAGAGGAATTCTTCGCACGCCCCTACTGTCCCTGACTCATGTCATTCTGGAAGAGTCTAAAAAAGGAAGCAATTGGACCAGTAGGAGTTGGATAATGACAAGTAGGAGAATAAGGGCCTGAAGGTGGACCACCAGAAGGGCAAGGATGACTAAAGCTATGAGCAACAGGACAACAAAAATCTGGTCCAGGGAGACCTAATCTACGAGGATCAAAATTACCATTGCCAGAGGAGACCAGGAATAAATAGACAATAAGGAACAGCACAAAGAAAAACAGGGATGTGGTATCAGGACCAAAATGAGAAGATTCCGTAGGGTGTGGAGGATGTAGATTAGGGCTATCTGGACCTAGTGGACAAGTGCCCGATGGAACAGAAGCATCAGGGGTAGAATGAATAGGAAGCCCTGAACTGGAATGATATGGAGGGCTCGGAGGGTCTCAGAGCACCAACCAGGACCAGATGCATGAGGACTACCATTGGCATTATCAACCAATCAATCAATCAGAATATTTATAGAGCGTGCTAGTCACCCGTTAGGGTCTCAAGGCGCTGGGGGGGCGGGGTGCTGCTACTGCTCGAAGAGCCAGGTCTTGAGGTGCTTCCTGAAGCTGAGGTGGTCCTGGGTCAGTCGTAGGTGAGTGGGGAGGGAGTTCCAGGTCTTTGCTCCCAGGTAGGAGAATGATCTTCCTCCGGTGGTGGCTCTGCGGATCTGTGGGATGATGGCGAGGGCGAGGTTGGTGGAGCGGAGCTGGCGGGTGGGGGTGTAGAACATGAGTCGGCTGTTGAGGTATTCTGGGCCCATGCTGTGGAGTGCTCTGTGTGCGTGGGTGAGCAGTCTGAACGTTATTCTTTTGTTGACGGGGAGCCAGTGGAGGTTTCTCAGGTGGGTTGAGATGTGGCAGTGGCGGGGAATGTTGAGGATGAGTCGTGCGGAGGTGTTTTGTATGCGCTGGAGCCGGTTCTGGAGTTTGGTGGTTGTTCCAGCGTAGAGGGCGTTCCCGTAGTCCAGTCGGCTGGTGACGAGGGCCTGGGTGACTGTTCTTCTGGTGTCAGCGGGGATCCATCGGAAGATCTTCCTGAGCATGCGCAGGGTGTTGAAGCATGAGGATGAGACGGCGCTGACTTGTTTGGTCATTGTGAGCGAGGAGTCCAGGAGGAAGCCCAGGTTGCGTGCGTGGTCCGTGGGTGTCGGTGCGGTGCCCAGCGCAGAGGGCCACCATGAGTTGTCCCATGCAGAGGGGGATTGTCCGAGGATGAGGACATCCGTCTTGTCTGAGTTGAGTTTGAGCCGGCTGTGCTTCATCCAGTCTGCTACTTCTTTCATTCCTTCCTGGAAGTTTGATTTGGCGGTGGCTGGGTCCTTGGTGAGGGAGAGTATCAGCTGGGTGTCGTCGGCGTAAGAGATGATGTTTATGTTGTGTTTTCGTGCGATGGTGGTGAGGGGGCTCATATAGATATTGAAGAGTGTAGGGCTGAGTGAGGATCCTTGGGGTACGCCGCAGATGATTAGGATGACTAGCAGTCTCAGATAGACAGACCCAAGAGGGCCGGTACCAGGAGACCATTGAAAAGAAGGACCAAGGACAGGAGGGCCAAGACCACAGACCTCAGATCAGGGACGACCACGGGGCCAGACAATAATGGACAAGGACTAGTGAGACCATGATGAGAAAGGACAAGGGCTAGCAGGACATGGAGGCCCTGCATCAGAATGACGAGGGGGAAATAGAGGACCAGGAAGTCTAGGGCTAGGATGAGAAGGTCCATGAGGGTCAGACTCTGGGCAATCCTGAATGAAGGTGACAAGTGCTATTTGAACCAGGTTGACCCGCAACATTCGAACTAGGAGGAGTAGTGCCAGGGGGATGAGTAAGACCAGACCCAGGAGAACATTAGTAGGAAGCCATGAATGAGGAGACCAGGGTCAGATGGACAAGAGCAAGGTAGAACAGGCAAACCAGAAGACACAGAGGGCTAGTAGGACTGGGATGAGATAGGAGGGCTGAGGGACTGGGAGAGCTAGAGAAATCCATGAGGACCAGGTAAAGGAGTGCTAGAGAAAAGACCAGTACTACAGAAACCATGACTACATGTACCAGGAGAACCAGTAACAGAAGAATTAGGAACAGGCACACCAGCGAACTAGATAAACCAGTGAAGCAGGAGCAGGAGGACTGATGGATAAGAATTAAGGTGAGGAAGTAAAACTGTCCGGGGGCAGCATACAAATAACTAGTTACAGGGGTTCATAGGAATGATGACCAGACAGACCAGGAAGTACAGGATCAGTACATTTTAAAGCTTGCATGTAGAACCAGGAAGAGAAGGATTAAGACCAGATTAAAAAATAAAATGAAGGTCAGGGCTTGGAGTGCATTGGGCAGTAGAAACAGGAAACCTGGATAAGCAGGACAGGGACTAGCGAGACTATTGGGACCAGTACCAAGAGTGCCTGGAACACTAGAACAAGGAGGACTAGGTGAACTCAAAGGATCATGACCAGGAGGACCAGAAACAGGCCTCAGAGGGCCAAGAAGATTAGGACCTAGAGGACCAGGACTCAGATTACCAAGTGAGGCAGAGTAAAGGGACTGATAAATGGTGACCAGGAGGGCCAGGACTATTGTGACCAAGCTCATGAGAGCCCAAACAAGGAGTACCTGGACCAAGAGGGTCAGGATCCATGACTAAAGTACAGAAGGGCTAAAAGGACAAGGAAAAGATCCAGGAGGACCATGATAACCCAAACCAGGTGGACAAAGACTAAGAGGGTTAGGACACAAGAGGACAGATGGACAAGGACCTATGATACCAGGCACTAGGCGGTTCAAGATGAGAAGAACCAAGATAACATGGCAGGAGCCAAGAGGACCAGATCACAATAGAGCAAGATGGGCTAATACTGGGAGAATCAAGAAGTGCCAGGAAGACCAAAAGGCAAGGTTTGTGATAGCTAGCACAATAGGACAATAAGGACCAGAACGACTAGGACCAAGTAGACCAAGTATAGGATGGTTAGTGAGCGAGGTCCATATGAAAAGAAAGCCTATAAGAAACCGAATTATAAGGACCAAGACCAAGAGGATCAGGAACAAGAAGCACACAATCTTGAAAAGGACAAAGACTATGATAAACAAGAATATCACAACCATGGACAGGAGTGCCAGGGAGGTGGGACAAGGCACACAGGCAACCAGAGCCAGTAGGAAAAGTCCTAAGGGGACTAGAAAACAAAGGGCTATGGGTGCCGGGGCAAAGAGGATGAGGACTTTGAGTACTAGAACCGGGAGGATCAGGATGAGGAGGAAAATGAGATTCAGGACCAGGGAGATTAGGACTGTGATGACCACACCATGAAGGTCCACACCACAGAGCTAGGAACATGATGGCCAGGTAGATAAGGTACAGGATCAATAGGACCAGAATGACCAGTGCAAATAAGACTATGATCATTTTGTGTAGAAGCATGAGGGCAAAGGCCAGGAGGATTAGGGCCAGAGGGGGCATGTCACTCCACTTAAGTTCCCTCAAAGCCCGAGAGATAAAAAATAAGATGGTGATTTATTACCATTTTATTTTTCATCTTCCTGTCCTGAACCGAGTCTCAGGTTGGGAAGGAGCCTGCTGAGTGGCATCAGGGAGGAGTGGTGGGCAAAGGGCTGCTTTTCCACTATTTAAAGTGTGCATGTCTGTTTGGCCATCTGTCTTGCGACGGACATCCATACACTCACACTTTAAACCTCTCAACCCAGCTGTTTTAAGACAGCTGGGTTGAGAGCAAGTGCTGGCCTCCAGTATGGTGGGGAGTGCAGAGTGAAGCTTCTCCCTCTAATCAGTGTGCTGCTCACATGCTGTATGTGAGCAGCACCCACATTGATCAAGGGAGCTGCAGCATCAAGTTCCTGCTTGGGCAATAGAAGACGCCCGGAGCCGTGGGCGTCGTATTCAGGTAGGTGTTTGGTTTTTTATTCTCATTTTATGCCCCACTCGCCTGTAGATGCCAGGCACCTCTTGTCCAGTTCATTGGGTATAGTGCCAGGAGGGCCATGAGGGCAAGGCACAAGTCCAGGAGGAAATGGATGATCCATACTATACATACGAGACTAAGAGGGCACAGCCTTAGAGGACCAGGACAGAGAGCCCTGTGAAGCAATGTGACCAGCAGGACCAAGAACTGATGTACTATGGAATAAGACAAGCATGGTGAGAAAGATCAGAATGACCAGGTCAAGAGGACAAGAATCAAGAGGATTAGGGAGGAAGAGATGAACTGGGAAAAGGTGACCTGGAATAACCAAGCTGGCACATGAGGATTAGGCATACAAAGACTCAAACAGAGAGAACCATAAACAAAAGGATCAAATGTAGTGGGCACAAAACCATTAAGAGAACACAAACTGAGGACCAGGAGTATGAATCTCAACGCTAGGCAAACTAGACTGAGAGTGAAGAAGACTAGGAGAACAGGACCTGTATAATCATAAGGAGATAGTCAGGCAACTAGAGCCAGCAGGACAGGAGTAGGAGGACCAGGGCAAGGAGGCTCAGTGGAACCACAACCAAGATGAAAGAAAGATAAAATCACAGAGGCCCAAGGGTATAAGGACCTGGCATACCAGGACAAAGAGGACAAAAAAAGGAAGGCTAGGATGATAGGAGCCAGGATGACCAAACAAGTCAAGAACAGGAGGACCTGAACAAGGAGAATCAAGACTATGTGGACAAGTTGGTGCAGAATCAGGAGGATAAGGTGCAGGAGGGCCAGGGCCAAGAGTATTGGAGGAGGACCAATAGAGCTATTCAGGACTGGAGAAGGTAGACCAGGGCCATAAAGAGCAGGGACGTGGTGAAGGAGGATTAGGTGGACTATAATGATCAAAATATACAGGTCCAATGACAGGTATAGGAGAACCAGAGGCATTGCAACCAGGGGGCCAGGACCTGAAGTAACAAGTGGAGCAGAAGGACTAGGAACTAGTATATCAGGACCAGACTAGTGAAGCTCAGGGGGACCAGGACAACCAGAGCCATAATGACCAATAGGACCAAACCAGGACCAAAAGGAACACATCTTGCCAAATTAGACCTAAACATGAGGATCAGGAAACAAGGATGCAGTACCAGATTGACACCAAAAGACAGGTTCCAGGACAAAGAGAATCAGGACGACTCAAATGAGGAAGACTAGGAGTGCTAGATCTAGGACACTCGGGACACAGCAGACCAGCGGGATCAGGGTTAGGATCAGTAGTTGCAAGATCAGGAGGCCAAGGAAGGGCTAATATAAGGAAGGAGCAGGGCCAGTAAGACGATGGTCAGGAAAGACTAGAACAAGGAACACCAGATTCAAGAAACCAGTGTCATGGTGACAGAACTATGTGGACCAGGATGAGGATTAGGAGGTCAAAAACCTTCCAGAAATGGAGGCCTTGGAAGAGAACCAGGAGGGGGACCAACACCAGAAGGCATAGAAGGAGTTAGAGGAGAAGGAATGCAACTAGAGCAAGAGGATGCCAATGTGATCCTACACCACATGTATCAATAAGTCCAAACTGTAAAGTGTTATTATACTGTTAATTCAAAGAAACATTCACTTGTATAGCCCACATATATAACTAGTAAGTGTTTGCTGAAAAATTAGAGCATGCAAAGGAAATTAAAAGCTACACTGTGACTTCTGTGTGATAGCAGATGTTGCCTGTTGCTGGCACATTAGTCTAAGGGTGGATGAGCTGAATCAGCTCGGCTGAACTGGTGGTACCTCTACCCACTGAACACTGCAGTAGCTGTACGTGTGTATTAAGGACACATATTCATACTTGTGGCCACCCCCTTGCTTCACATGACGATCTACTTGTAGGGGATGCTAGCCTTTTCCTGTTTACACTGCAGTTAGTGCCATTATCCATAGAGTTTGGTTAGCTCCATTCTATCCCTTCCTGTATTCGGCACCCCTCAGGGAGACAGGGGGACCAGGTGTGTTGGAAGATGGACTTTGAAGTCCACAGTAGGCAGAAGTGCTTGCAGATGCGTGGAGAAGTGTGGCTCACTGGTTAGAGCAGGCAGACCCTGAAGCAGAGGTCAGACCCGGGACCAGGGTTCAATTCCCGACGCGGCAGGGTCTTGAGCTCAAATGTCCATGGACTCGATAATTCTCGCTTCGGTGCCTGACCTAATCATGGGTTCACACTCTGCAACTCTGGGCATTAAGCTTGCTTAATCTCCACAACGGCCCCCCGCGGCGGGATGCCTGGCTTTCACATTGGGGATGCCCTGTAGGGGCTATCTCACAGGGAAAAGCCAGGACGGGTTCCCAAGGCAAGCGCGGAGATACCCCTTCGGGGGTCGAATCTGGCGCTATATAAGAATATAATAATAATAATAATAATAATAATGCGGTGTGCCTCCAAAGCCTTGAGTGGAGTGGAGGCATCTTACAGATCAGCAGGGCTATTGGTCGTAGCATAACAAAAATATAGTGTAAGGAGTGTTGTACTTCAAAGTTCTGGAGTTACAGAGGTTAAGCCCATAGGGGAATTACAGATGCAGACTTTGGAAAAAGTAAATATTTAAGGAGCTCGGGTGATGGACCATGTAAAGTTCAGAAAAGAAGGGAGGTCCTTTGGTCTAGGAACAGAGAATATGTCCCTCTTCCTACAAAAAAGGAGGGAGGTCAAAAGGATTGTTCCTCCCTCCCTTGGCTGAATGGGAAAACAGTGTTAGTTGGAGCAAAAGCTGTCTAAGTTTTTATGTTTCAATGTGGCATAACATGGGGAAAGCGCTTAAATTGTGACCTTTAAATATATCTAATGTGTTATTTGTATTTCACAACTGCCCCACCTTGAGCTTAAATACAGGATATGAGAATACATTCACTACTGGTGCGAGAGGTAATGGTAAATGCAGAGAAAGAGTTAGTTGGTCATGGCTTACGATTGGTGGGTCAAGCGGAATTGGAGGAGAGAGTAGTGAATTCTTTCCTTAATAATCATGCTGGGCTAAGTATCCAACAAGCTAATAATGTCTCCTTAGTGAAGAGGTCTAGGCTGACTAAAACATGTAGTGTAGTTTTCAGTAGTGGGAACTCAAAAGTATTGTTAGATCTGTCATCCTTAAGGTGGTCTTCCCTCGAACTTCTCGCCTGCCTCTGCCTTGCAACCAAAGTGATCTCCAAGGGCTTGTTGGGTTGCCTCCTATTGTTTAAGACTCAGGGCTATCAAAGTCTTTAACCCTGCTCCTGGTTCACTAGAAGTGGACCCACAAACTTGCATCAGAAAAATCAATGCATCTCCAGTCTGTATGAAGCAGAACTGATGCGTTGACCTTGTTGTGGGAGTAGATTCGATGCATCGCATCTGAACCAGCACATCTCAGCCCGAAACCGATGCATTGGAACTGTGCATCACTGGTGCAGCAGTGTGGACAGATCCACGCGTCCCCCCGAACATGCAGAGAAAACTGGTGCATTACACTTGGAGCCATTGCCTCTCAGCTTCAGGGCTTGACATCGGAACTGACTCATCACTGGCACTGTGTAAAGATAATCGATGCATCACCTTGGCTGTGGGGCAGACATTGACAAATCACTCAACTGCACCCGCATCCCATTGTGTTACTGTGTATTGTGTTACACAAATACTTTAAACATTGCCTCTTTAGATTAGCCTGCCTTCTATGTGCCTGGGGAGAACTAGCTTGTGGAGGTACATGCCCACAGTAGGGTGGGGCACACTCCTCACACTAAAGGTTGGGGGGGGGTAGACACTCTACAGTACAATGAAGGCCATGCTAGGAATCAACTTTGGACTGCCCCCTGAAAAGTATAGGCAACGGTTCAGGGCCAGCAGCAAGATCTCATCACAGACCTTGGTGGATTTCTTGGATTATGCTAGCAAGGCACTGAAGAGCTGGTGAGGGGCAGAAAGGTTGATGATTATTCTGGTCAGTAGAACTTATTTTTGAAGGACTACATGCTGATACTTATTTTCTAGAACTGCACCAACCCCTTCTAGATGGCAAACTTAATGACCCCAGGAAGATTGCTGAGGAGGTGGACATCTGAAAAAACAACATTTGATGGACAGAATGCAGAACAATGTCATACATTCACCCCAGTGCAGAGATCTGGGCGTACATCCATCGTTTTTTTGCTCAGCATGCCATTCCAGTTTGAACTCAGCCATATGCAAATCAGTCTTGACCCTGTGCCGCATGGGAACAGGCCAGCGTGAACTGCCAAGCCAGGTTCTCCCTGGACTGGAAACATGCATCCTAGGACCGATTTCGGAGTTTCACCCCTCTTCAGCCAGGATAGCTTGATTCCAGTGGCATGGAGAGCATGTGGCCCACGTCTGGGCTTACTCGTCCCACTCAGGGTGACAAATGCAAAAACAACAGTTGATGGACAGAATGCAGAACAATGTCATACATTCACCCCAGTGCGAGGTGGACATCTGGGTCAGCAACAGAGTGTGCAAGAAGGCATTTTAGGGGGACTCCCAAAAGGGTGATCAAGGTTCCCAACAGAAGAAAGGGGAGGAAAAAAAGGAGTTCTCTCAAGGCCATCAAAATAACTTACAGGGGAAAGAGTCTCATTCTCTATCTGACCACAAGAAGAAGAACTACCCTGGCAAGAGTCAGCAGCCCAAAACTCCCAAGTGCTTTGAGTGTTTTAAGTATGGACACTAGAAGCGAAATCCAAAGTGTCTAAAAAATAGCTCAACCTCTCGCTGGAGGAATGGTTCCAGGGGTGGTTAGTGTAGTGCTGTGAGTGAGGGGGGTTCCAGTGAGGTTACCCCAGTGCCCCTGGGTGACAGTGAAATGGTTCCTAAAATCCATGTGCTATCCAATACTGCATAGTATAGGCAATGGGTTACCATCAATGGGCAGGGTGTTGAGGCTCTGAGGGATACAGGTACCAGTATGACTACCAGGTTGTGGTTTCTGACAACAGAGAGGGCCACTATCCAGTTGCTTCTGTTCTATTTGAGTGGAGAGGTTTCATGTCTTCTAAAAGTTGCAGTGAGCCATGCCTTGCCAGTGGACTTTCTGTTGGGTGAAGATTTTAAGCACACTACCTGGAAGGAAGTGGAGCTTAGGGCAAACTTGGAAATGTTGGGGTTGTCTGAGTGGATTTTGCAACCACCAGGTCCTTTGTGGCCCAGGATCGTAGTCAAAAAGGGCTGGAGCATTGAAAAACGTACTGGCCAGCTGCTAATAAGGGGAAAGCAGAAGGCATGGGAACCCAGCCCCTGAATGTCTCCCAAGTGAGGTGGATGCGGCTCATGCCCTGCCCCCCTCTCCCCCAGAGCCCACTGAGGAGAGCATTGCTCCCTTTGATAAATTGCAAGAGATTGTTGGCTGGCAGGTGGAAGTAGGACCCACAAATGCATCAGAGAAATCAAAGCATATGTAGTCTGTGTGAAGCAGAACTAATGTATAGACGTTGTTGTGGGGGTAGAATCAGTACTTCATATCTCCCCCAAGGAGTTCTGTAGGGCACAGAGTCAGTATCCAGTCATGGAGGGCATGAGGCAACAGGCTGAAGCACAAGCAGCACGTGATGCATCTGGAAGTTATCACATTTACTGGAAGGACAAACTCCTTTACAGTAAGTCTACGGCTCCTGTGCATGGGAAAACAAGGGCCCTGGTGGTCCGCCATGCTCCATGGCCTTCTTACTGGAGCTGGCACATGAAATTCCCCTGGTGGGATACCTGGGATAAGACAAGAACTTTACCAGGCTTGTACCCCACCTTGATAGACTTAGCATCAAAACTTCCTCAGATGTGTTCTGTAGGACTTGGGTGATCTGCTAGGCCAGTGATTAGACAAGGCAGAGGATGTAAGCCCCCCCTTAATCGCTTGCCTGTTGTTGGCACACCCTTTGAGCAGGTGGGTATCAACACTGTTGGGCCTATTGATTCCCAGATCTCGTCCGGCAACAGGTAGATCATGCCACTAGGTACCTAGATGCTACAGATCTGAGGACCATCACTGCACCTGCAGTGGCTAGGGCCCTAATGGGAATTTTTACCGGAGTCTGTTTTCCCAAGGAAGTGATATTTGACAGGGGAACCAGCGTCATGCCTGCTAATATGCAGTCAATGGATAAGCAGTGTGGAGTTCCTTACAATTTCTCCATCCATTACCATCCTCAAACCAATGAATGAATGAATGAATGAGTGGATGAATGAATAAATGAATGAATGAATGAATGAGTAAGCTCTTCTATAGCGCATGGCTACTCTAGGGCATCCCAGCGCTGTAAGACTTGAGGACACAGGGTAAAGTCATTCAGTGGAAAAGGAATGTCTTCAATATCTTCCTGAAGGCCAGATGATTAGTTTCAAGCCTGATGTTGTCGGGGAGAAGGTTCCAGAACTTGGCTGCTTGGAAGGAAATCTGGCGGCCGCCCATGCGAGACCTAAGAGATTGATGACGGCAGAACAGGGGGCTAAGAATAGTCGGGCCGGTATTAGCAATGGACTTATGAGCCATGCACATGGTTTTGAACAGGATCCTTTCCTGTATCGGCAGCCAGTGAAGAAATCGAAGTGCGTCCCTCGCCGAATTGCATCTGGGTACATTCAGAAGTAGCCGGGCTGCACAGTTCTGCACCGATTGCAATAACTGAATAGAACCTGCAGGGGCCTCAAGATAGACAGCATTTGCATAGTCCAGCCGAGAGAGAATCAACGACTGGACCAGCACGCGCCTGGCCTCAAAAGGAAGAAGAATCAAGACCTAACTGAGGACCCTAAGAAGACCGTAGCAGGCCGCAGCAACTTTTTTGGCCTGAACTTGAAATCCCAGAGTGGAACCAAGCCAAACCCTCAGGCTCATACAGCCCGATTCATGAAAACCGAATTCTGCGAATTATAAATTGCGATTGACAGCGAATCGCAATTTAGAATTCGCAGAACAGCATTCATCTAATTTTGCGATAAAATAAAGAGAATCGCAAGCGGCCGCAAAAGGCGATAGCGATTTTTCAAAATCGCAGAAAAATCGCTAATTCCGTCCAAATCCGTGTAGGAATAGCGATCTCGCAATTTGCGAGATCGCAAACTGCGATCTCGCAAATAGCGAGATCGCAAAAATGGGAAGTCGCATTTCGAGCCCAGTGATGACATCACAACCAGGAAGCAGGCAGTTCCCACCCCCATTTAGAACAGTGAGGCAGAGATCGAAGCTGCATCACACAGAGCACCTCTCAGAACACCTCCAGACCTTGAAATCTTTCACTTTTGAGACTGCAGCAATGGCAGAGGATGCAGCAGCAGGGCCCAGTGACACCGGGCGCAAGCGCAAGCTGAAATTTTTCGAGCAGGAGTTGGAGCACCTAATAGATGGAGTGTGTGAAAACCACACCAAACTATTCGTCAAGGACTCCAGGAGGGTGCCAGAGGCCGAGAAATGCTGACTGTGGCTGGGGATCGGTGCCAGAGTTAACGCTGTGGGGGTGACACACAGGTCGATAGATGACCTAAAAAAGAGGTGGTACGACCTCCGAGGTCGTGCCAAGGAGAGGGTGGCAGAGAGGCTGGGCGAGAGCCACGCAACTGGAGGTGGAGAACCAACAGTCCCTCCCAACACCCCCATGGAGGATCGTGTGGAAGACACACTTCAGCGAGAGGCGTGTATAGGGGTCATCCCTCTGGACTCATCCCGACCCACCCAAGACAGCCAAGGTAAGTGGCATGCGACTGCAACCCTGTCCCCTAACAATGGCCATGACCCTATAGCCTCCCATAATCAACCCCAGTCATGCAACCCATGCACATTAGGATATGCCCAAAAGCATTGTGGGACATGTAGTCTGCCCACAATGTACAACAACTCCAATGCAGCCAGACATGTCCCAAAGTACGCAATGCCACAGCCAGTCAGGGAATGTCAGCCAGCATGCATGTAGCAACTGCACATGTGAAAGATACATGCAATTAATCTACGTCCACTTTCCCTCACAGGTGGCCCAGACAACAACAGCAGCGACAGCGATAGGCTGCTGATAGACGAGGCAGCAGAGGATGCAGAGGAGGTGCTAACAGCCACACAACCTGCTCCATCAGGCGCTGCTCCATTGCCTGCTGCTAGACCACCACCATCTGCACCAGCTCCATCAGGCGCTGCACCATTGGCAACCGCAACACCACCACCAGCGGCACCCTCAAAATCTGGTGCTGCTAGACCAGCGACACTGCGCACACCCACTGTGGCCAGCCAGCACAGCAGGCATGGCAGGGAGCGGCAGCAGGGCACACCACGCAGCGGCAGGAGGGGGATGGCTGTGCATGTGCCAGGGCTCAGCATAGAGCGCCGGATGCTGCGCATCCATCAATTGCAGGCACGACGCCAAGGGGCAATCCAACTCCAGCTCCACAACATTGGCAGAAATGTAGCAAATGTGTCGGATAGGATAAAGCTGATGACAACTGCCATGGAGGCTAACACTGCGACCATCATCTCGCAGCGCAACACCGCCCGCCGCCGCCACCGCCAGCTACTTACGCGCCTATCTGACTACACGCGCTCGAACTACGTGATTGGGTGATTGGTAATGCCACCTCCCAGCTGTCACGTCTAACCCTGGCAATGCAGCCGCAGATGGTGCAATGCTGCGAGGATGTGGCGCGTGTACTGGAGCAGGTCACCAGTGCTGTACTGGCACTACATCCAACTGCCCCAGCCAATGGTGGTGGGGACGACACTAGTGAGGGGACCTCGAGTGTCAGCAGCCTGTCAGCCTCACAGGTCGGTGTCCTGCGCCGCAGCAGCAGGCCTACTGCGGGTTCACGTGCCCTCCCTGAGGATGAGCCTGAGAGGCGATTGGGTGCCGCACGCCGGAGGCGCACTTGACATCACTATCCATTGGCAGGGACATACTGATGACAGAAGCTTGTCGTGCTTATGACTTAGAGCAGTATGGCGCAATACTACTCACAAATGTAATAATTTCAAAATTTCATTATTATTGTGCCTTCAACAATAATATTTATTCAAGCATCGTACATCGGCCTCCTGTCATTATTTCCATTGCCATGCATTTGTGAATTGTTGGGTGAGGGGAGTGGGTGCACTAGAAACTGTTCATTGTGATGTGGTTGCGGTGTCTGTGTCCTTCAGCTGGATTCTCCCCGCGTGCATGACGCACATGTGCAGGTGGCCGGTCGTCCCCTTCCGACTCACTGCCAGAGATCTCTACAGGTATCCGGTGCTTGGTAGCAATGTTGTGTAGTATTGCACACACAGCCACAATGCGGCAGCACATATCAGGACTGTGGTACATGGCCCCACCAGTCTTGTGCAGTATGCGGAATCTGCTCTTCAGTAGCCCAAATGTCCTCTCAATGCAATTCCTTGTGCGTATGTGTGCTACATTGTAACGCCGTTGCTGTGGTGTTGCAGGGTTGAGGTATGGGGTGAGGAGGTATTCACGGAGGGCGTAGCCACTGTCACCTGAATGAGAGGAGCAGAGGGTGAGTGCCTGTGCAGCGCAGCTACTTCATCACAGTGTAACATTGTGGGCCAAGTGTACTTACCAAGTAGGTGTCCTTCACCAAAGTCTCCCCTGGCCAGTTGTGTGTGGAGGCCGCAGTGCCGGAATATGAAGGAGTCATGTGTGCTCCCCGGGTACTGTGCCACTATGTCCGTGATGTATGTCTTGGCATTGCACACCATCTGGATGTTGAGGGAGTGGTAGGATTTGCGGTTGCGGTACATGTACTCCGTTTCAGCTGTTGGGCAGATGTGGATGTGGGTACAGTCAATGCATCCTATCACATGTGGGAATTGCACAACATTGTAGAATTGATGCTTGGTCTCATCCAAGTCCTGTTGGCTGGTGGGAAATTTGATGTGGTGGTGTAGCTGGGTCAGCATTGCATCTAGAAAACTCCTTAGGCAGCGGGACATGGTGGGCTGGGATATCCCCCCAGCAGCGGCAACTATCCCCTGGAAGCTCCCTGAGGCCAGTAGGTGCAGGCTGCACAATACCTGGACATGTGTGGGCACGGCATTCGTCCGCCTTGTTGGGTGCTGCATCAGGGGGTCAAGGTCCTGAATTAGCTTGATGATCATTGGCCCATTCAGGCGGTACTTTGTGTCTATTTGCTCTCTGGTTTGGCCCAGCAGGGTGACCCGCTGGCGGAATATCCTCTCCTGGATCCTACGTCTGATCCGTGCTGCTCGCTGTAATCTTTGCCGCCTGACCACCATGTAGAGTCCTGGCATTGTGAGACTCCTAATGCTGCTGCTGCATCTCCTTAAGTGTGTTTGGTCAGGCCAGCACCTGTTACTGATTGGGAAACGGTTTTTCAAATATTTTTTTGCTTTGCTTTCATGGTTACCACCTGCTTTGGGTTGTCCTTAAATTGCGCCTCGCAATAAGCGATTTTCGGGTTTTTCGCTATTTGCGATTTTTCTTGAATAGCGATTGCGATTGTATTGCGATTTCGCAATTTGATTCGCAGAATCCGTGCTTTCTCGCAATTTCCGATTCGCTATTGGGCTACTGCCGGGATTCTGCGAATATTTTTGCGATTTCGCTATTCTGTGTTTGCGAATTCGCTTTTTTCATCAAGAATACCGTTTTTGACAATTGCGCTCGCAATAGCTTTTTCTCAGCTATTGTGATCACAATTTTGCTTCATGAATCTGGCTGTTAATTTGGTTCTTAGGAGTGAGAGGAGGGCCCAGGAGATTTGGCCACCACGGATCGAGGTTGATGGGGGCTTTATAACCCACCAGCATGATGTCGGTTTTAGACCCATTTAGCTTGAGGAATGAGGCGGTCATCCATTCTAAGACCTTGGTGAGGCAAGGGGTCAGATTGTTAATCCCCTGGTCTATAGCGTCATCCCTTGCCAGGGAGACAACCAACTGCGTATCATCGGTGTAGGTGATGATAAGCTGAATTCCCCAGGGAAGAACCACCTCAGCAAGTGGTCTCATGTAGATGTTAAACATGGTAGGGCTAAGTGAGGATCCCTGGGGAACGCCGTGATACAGTGGAAGTTGTTGAGATGACACCTTATCCTCAAATACTGCGAAAAATCTCTCAGACAAAAAGGACTGGAGCCATTTGAGGGCCATTCAGGAGGGGGTGATTTACTGTATCGAAGGCTGCCCTGAGGTCCAACAGGGTCACCGCAGCGCAGCCTCCGGCATCCACAATGCTCCTGGTTGCTTCCACCACTGCCACCAAGGCAGTTTCCGTCACTTGCTTAGCTCTAAATCCCGTCTGGGTAGGGTGGAGGGCTCCCATGGGCTCTACAAATGAGGATAGTACCTGGTTAACAGGTTTTTCGGCTATTTTGCTAAGCCCAGGCAGCATCGAAATGGGCCTATAGTTGGCTAGGTCTTCAGGGTCCAGGTTGGATTTTTTTTAAAGGGCCTTGACTTTTGCCAGCTTCTAGGTAGGGGGTACCACTCCTGCAGCCTGGGAAGAGTTTATAACATGCATTATAGCGGGACAGACAGTCCCAGAAACTTGTTTATGCGCCGATGGCGGAGCGGCATCCAAAGGGGAACCCGATTTAAGGTTGCCAAGAAGTCTTTCTACAGTGGCAAGCTTGAGCGGCGGGAAGAAGTCGAGAGTTCCAGGGAAGTCTGGGACAGCCACAGAGTCGTTGTCAACACTCTCAGTCGGGGCAGGGGCCTGGACACCTGGCGGAAAGCCAGAGTAGATATTAGTCACCTTAGAAGCAAAGAAGGAGGCAAGGTCATCACATCGTTTCTGAGGGTCATGAGCTGCACCAAGGGGACGGGGGGAGGGGGAGGGGGAGACCAAAGATTGAAATATTCGAAAGATTTCCCTGGGCATGTTGGATGCGATTTTTTCCTGAAAGTACACAGCTTGCACGGTTTTTCTTATAAGTTCTAAGCGCTAATCTGTATTCGTTTTTACTGACGGTTGAGAAATCTTTCCTCCATTTCCTTTCAACCCGTTTGCAACATTGTTTGAGACCCTTTAATTCCCCCGATTACCACTGCTTTTTATTTGGGCCCATCCGATGACACACTTCTTTCTTAGGCAGGGTTAAATCTAAAGTAGTATCTAGCCACGTGGATCCAGTCACAATTTGTTTCAGTTGGACTACCCCTAGGGTGTCCAATAGATCTTGCGATGAGGAGGCCTCTGAGTTATCAAGATGAATGTTGAGATCACCTAAGATGGAAAAATTAGATGTACTACTAATAGGAAGGGTGATCTTGTCCAGGAGATTGTTACAGAAGCTATAGTGTGCTCCCGGTGGCCTATAGACTAGAATACCCGAGAAAGTAGAAGTGGGGGAGAAAAACATAGAGAACCCTAAGCTCTCACACTCCAAAAGTGGGCCCTCAAAGGTTCGGCAAACAAATGTGTTTTTATAGATGATGGCCACTCCTCCTCCTCGGCCAGTTAGGCGATCCTGCCTGCAGATTAAATAACTAAGTGGTAGAGCCTGAACTATATCAGGATCAGATGCATCGGTTAACCACGTCTCAGTCAGAAAAAGGACATCTGGGTCTCGCTCCTCCAAAAGCAGACGGATTTCCACCGCGTGCTTTAGGAGGGACCGACAGTTTATTAAGGTGAATGAATATGATTTGATTTTACAGTTCGCTAGCCCTATAGGATTGCAATGTGGACAGAAAATCCTTACCTCCTCTAAAGGGGTTTGGCTGGAACAGAGAACGGCCACGTCCTAGCCCGGCCTGGCACGGACGGGCACAAACAGGCTTTCCTTAGGCGCTCCTTTGGCGCTAAAAGGGTGCGTCCGCAACGCGTATGCGGCGCGTAAGATTGTATGTCTAAATTTCTGTGCTTTAGCGCGTCGTGTCAAGCGCTTCCTCCCCAAACACTAGAGCAGCAACCTGCTCCTCCCCAAGATGGCCGCTGAAAGTAATCGGCCCCTCCGAGCCCCACAATGGGCTTGTGGAGAAATTCGATTCAACAAGACCCTTAAAGGCATGATTAGAGAACTTCCTGAGCCCTTGACGAAACAGTGGGCTATCTCTTGCCATGCCGGTTGCCTGCCTACAGGGAGGTACAAGTGAAGGGAGTGAGCTCATCCCATTGTTTTGGCACCCTGTTAGAGGACCTCCGAGTTTGGCTCAATCTCCCAGGATATCTCCCCAGGATTTTGTGAGCTACATGCTGGCCTTCAGGAGCCAGATTGCTAAGATGTGGAACCAAACTTCTGACAACTTAGAAGTAGGAGTGGGCGTAGGGTGCATAGTGGGGCTACTCGAAGCTCCGTGAAGTGGGGGGAATCTATGCCAACCCACACATTTGCGTAGCCCCACTACGCGCCGCCCGCCTCCCTCCCGCCCTCTTCTACATGCCTAATTTAATGTCAAACATAGTAAAAGTAATTAAAAAGGACTTACCTGAGATGCTGCATCCCGGGGCTCCCTCTTCCTGCTCTTGCGAGAAATGCGCATGCGCGGGCGAATGCGCACTTGTCTGGAACAAGTCGGCGCGACAGCAGGAAAAGTGATCCCCAGGACGCCACATCTCAGGTAAGTCCTTTTTAATTACTATTACTATGTTTAACATTAAATTGGGCATTTAGAAGAGGGCGGGAGGGAGGCGGGTGGTGGGCAACTTCGCAAAGTAGGCAACACTACGCACACTCCGTGGACAGAGCGGAGCACTGCGCCCACCGTTACTTAGAAGCCAGCCAGGATGTCATGAAGGAGTGGTATGACAGAAATGCCACTCCTGTGGAACTGACACCTGGCCATAAAGTGTGGTGTGATGGAACCCTTGGAGCTTGGGGCCCTCGAGGACCATTGGACTGATTCCTATGAGGTGATTGATAGGAAAGGGGAGGTCACTTACCTGGAGGACCTCAAGACCACTAGGCAACCCCACTGGGGGCTGCATGTCAATCACCTCAAACCACACTTTGAAAGGTCTGCACTTCCTATGCTGTCAGTGACAGATGAGGAAGAGGAGAGTGAACCTCTCCCTGACCTCTTGTACTCCAAGGAGAAGGATGGCTCTGTGGCAGGAGTAATCCTCTACCCCACTCTAACTCCTGAGCAGCAGAGGGGCAGTACTCCTCTTTCATCTCCCTTATTTCTGGGACAACCTACCTGTGCACCCATGATATGGGCACAGGAAACAACCTCCATGTTAAGAATAAATCTCACAGATTGACTGATAAGGTGAGGTTCAGCATCAAGCTGAAGTGTCCAAGATACTGGAGATGGGAGAGGGGGGGATAGAACCTTCCAGGATTCCCTGGTCCAGTCCATTGGTACTGGTACCAAAAGCTGCCCCAACGGGCACTACACCTGAACTGAGGTTCTGTGTGGAGTACAGAGGGCTCAACTCTGTGATAAAGACAGATGTTCATCCTATCACTAGGGAGGATGAGCTGATTGGCAGGTTATAGGCTGCTTGGTGTTTAAGTACCTTTGATCTTCATCATGGTACTGGTAGATTTCCCTAACAGAGGGAGCCAAATACAGACCAGCCTTCTACATTCCAAAAGGGCATTATCAGTTTAGGGTAATGCTCTTTGGTCTCAAAAATGTCCTACCTACTTTCCAGAGGTTGGTAAACCAGGTGCTTGCTGGTTTGGAGGCCTTCTCAGCTGCCTATTTGGATGGCATCGCTATCTATGGGAGCTGCTGGAAGGACCACCATTTTCACCTTCAGGGAGTGCTTCAGGATCGGCAACAGGCAGGCCTGACTTTCAGGGCAAAGAATTTCCAGATAGGGCAGGGGTCGGTGGTATGCTTAATACACATGGTGGGCCGAGGTATGGTGCAGCCCCACCAGGCCAAGATTGAAACAATCATGGCCTGGGAAGCCCCCAAAACCCAGACTGAGGTCAGAGCATTCTTGGCCCTCACTGGGTACTATAGGAGGTTTGTCAAGCATTATGGCACTGTTGTTGCCCCTGACTGAGCTGACGTCTAAGAAGCAGCACAGAAATGTGATTTGGACAGAGGCATGCCAAACTGTATTTGATTCCCTTAAGCAGGCTATTTGTACAGCTCCTGTGCTCAAGGCCCCTGACTTCTCTCAGTAGTTTATTGTTCAATCAGATGCCTCAAAGCATGGTGTATGGAGAGTACTTTCTCAACTGAATGCAGAGGGCCTGGACCAACCGGTATCCTTCCTCTCCAGGAGGATGCTACACAGGGAACATAGGTAGAGTCTTAGTGAACTTGAAGCTTTTGCTGTGGCCTGGGCACTGAAGAAGTTGAGGCCATACCTGTTTGGCATTCACTTCCTGATTCAGACAGACTATATGCCCCTCAGGTGGGTCATGCAAATGGGGGATGAGAATCCAAAACTGTTAAGGTGGTCCATTTCCCTGTGGTAGACCCCGTCAATGTAGATGGTCTATCTAGGTTCTTCCACCTTAGTGATGAGAACTCCCTAGAGGTTGGGTCGTTCTCCCCAGTTTCAGCTGGGGGAGGGACATGTTTTAGACTTGGTAACCTTAGGGTGGTCTTTCCCCAGGCGTTTTGCCTTTTACCTCCTGTTACTGCTTATATTTTTGGCCTCAGGACTCTGAGCGCTTTACCATTGTTAACCAGTGATAAAGTGCATGTGCTTCTCCCTAAACATGATGACATTGGTGTATATCTTGTTGTGAATCTATCTAGGACCCTAATCAAGATATCCCCGATTCACGGCCTTATATTGTTATAAAAAAACATATCCTTATAAAGGCATAGGAATCATGTCCATATCTAGTCATGGCCCATGCAGTCCAAATACGCTATGGCTACTCCCATAGACTCCTAGAAAGTACAACGCGTTCTTTAAACAAACGAAGCCTCCAGCAGCCCGGGAATTCCCCCTGCTTTTGTTTTGATTTGCACAAGAACTCCTGGAGTCCAGAAAGAACTGTTAGTTCTTAGTGACGTCTTATGTCCAACCTTACGTCAAACCCGGCACCTTTCAGGTATAAATATACCAATGTTGCCTTAAGCAAACACACGGTGGTTTGGAGCAGAGCGGCTATCTACTTGCCCGACGCCCAGCTGATGTGAGTGCCGAAGGAAGCCGACCCTCCCATTTGACGCACTGAGAGAGACGCTGTCTTTTCTTCTGCCGAGAAATTCCAGCTCCGGTGTTTCCAGTCACCCTCGCGGGTTGCTGGGAGATCGAGTTCTGAGAGAGATGCAAGACCTCCTTCATTCTAGAACCAAGGTACGGAGCTGATTAAACCCTTAAGAGAATTCTTGATTCAGATTATTGGCAAAAAACTAAACTTAACTTAAACTACAACTTATTTACTCCTTCCCACGTATTAGGCTTAGGTCAGGTACACCGGGGTAGGCATATCTTAGAAGCACCAGTTGAGTCCGTTAGTCAATGTTTTTATGTATGTATATATTTTATCCGTTTAAAGTATCATATGGCTAAGAAACCATATCAATGCTTTTACAGTATTATTTCATAATACTCATTAGACTGTAGGCACTTTAGTTTATGATAAGTATTGCAATTGTGGCAATTCATTTCTCTTGCATGAGAAAGAAGACTGCTCAATAAATAACACTTTTTATTGAAAACGCCCGTCATTCTATTTCTCTGCACTCTGGTGGAACTAAGCATGCACGATTGACTGAGTGAAATAGCTGTCTATCGTTTTCACACGACTCTAGAGATATACTCTTTATTCTGAGGGGGCAAAGTTGTCATGTTTATGCGGTTGTCAGAAACTAATCCTTTCTTGTCTATTCAGGAAAGTTTACTCATTCCTGTGTATTCGAGAATGTTTCTAGTGACCTCTGAGCTAGCTGGCAAAACTAATTAAGTCTAACATAGTCAGTAGAGACCTAGATGACCTCAGTCCTACGTCTACACTGCTGTTTATGTTATTCCAATGCGCAGAGCCTATTGGGAGTATAGGAACTACACTACATGGCGCCCAACGTTTGGTAAGGCGATAATCTAACACAAGACATTAGAATAACTCAGTCATGCTTTTCACACAGACCCTTTTTCCCTTAAAAACTCCAAAAGACGTCTGGAGTGGGTAAAAGGTTAATATCCGCCGGAACTTAGTAGGATGAGAATCCTATGTATTAGTTTTTGGTTTAGTCAACGTTGAAGGATACAGTGTTCCAAAATATTGTGCACCTAATCTTTGTTTCCTTGAAACTTGATCTGCAACAAAAAAACTTTCTGTCAGTAAAATGCCGGAAGGTGATGAAGAAAGAGATGCCTTGGCAGCTCAACTAATATCAGATGACACAATTCTCCAACAGAATGACCCGAATGCTATAATCATTCCGGTCAATGTAAGAAGTGCTATAACTAATAAACTTATAGAAAATGGACTATCACCAAGAGGTGGTACAGTCATATTTGTGGTAGAGGCCCATGAATATCGGCAGACAGAGGTATTCTATTCATGGATACATTTTCCAGCAGCAAACGCTGTGACACAAGATTTCCACTATTACAATAGAGGAACCTACGGATGAATACGCTCCTTTCGATGACGTTGAAATTCCATTAACATACCAAGAGCACCTGCTCTGGTTTAAAGGTGCACTAAAACATCAAAATCACATTACCAGGCTCGGTCCACTTGGTAGACCAGGAGCCACGTGGCCGGTTCTAACAAGCTACACACCACATCCCGACTTTGAAAAGATGTCAGACTGGGAACTTTTAGCTCAGCTAAAACTACTAATTAAAATACATAGACAATTAGTCCAATATGTCATGCGGACTTCAACAGTCCAACCAGCAATTAGAATTCCACAGCAGACCCCCTCATCAGGGGAACACAGATAAAATCACACCACAGAATATACAATCAGCCATTGGCAAAATACCCGCAAAACGGGAACAGATTCCATTCTGGTTAGCACAAAAAATCACTCAAATAGAGGCAGTATTTCCTAATACTACACCTCATGAGAAACACAGAATTCTGACTATCTGCCTTCCAATGGGGATCGCACCACATGTGGAAGACTGTGACACTTGGGGCACAGTCTTTGCTTCTATTTACACAAAAACACATGGTGTTCCGTCTATGGCGGTGATACCAGACGTACTAAGACAGATTCAAAATGAATACGGTCCAGAACCTGCTTTAACTCTGGGTATGAAATTACTGAAAGATTTCAAGCAGGTCTCAACTATATTACTAGCCAACATAAAAGGAGAAGCAGCATCTGTTGCAATCCGCCAGAAATTGAAAGAAACAGATATAGCAGAACAACCTTTTGAACTTGCCAGAATCATAGAAAAATCCTATGAAGAACTAGGAAGAGATAGTTTGGTTGGTAAACCATTAAAACCCCAACTAACTGAAAATCCGGAAAAAACCTTTATTAAAAATAATCTCAAGACTCCAAAAAAGAGTTGGGAGGGTAATAAACAATCCACTCCCAGAGAAAAACGTTTTTTTAGTCCAGAGTAAGGTCTCCTCAACAGAGAGATAGATCTCCTGACCGAGGAAGCAAGTCTCCCGAAAGGGAACCCTCTGAGAAAAGATACAACCTTAGAGATAGGGATAAATTAAGAAAACCTGACAGATATCAAGATATTGATACACGTCCCTCTCGATCTTTTCAGGCTTCCTCACAGAAATCGGAAAGAAGAGGACGGTCAGAACACAGAGAAGAGCACGTCAAGTCCAAAGACAAGGAACCTGCTCATCAAAGTAAAACATTATAATTTACAAAGAAGAAGGTAGCAAGTATTAAAATAAAACATGCCGAGGATACTGAGGACACAACTGAAAAACGGAGAGTGGGCCCAGACAATGCTCGACAGTGCAGCAGAAGTGACAATAGCTCGCAAGATCCTGATGAATCTTCTGGAGACAGTGGACACAAATGAATACCATCAGGTGGAAACTGCTGATACCAGAGTTAGCAAACCCCATAAATTATATGAAATAACATTGATATAGAGGAGGACAAAACTAGGAAAGTAAGGGGTCTCTTTTGGGACAACCTTTCGAAAGGCCATGACATCCTGTTAGCTGAAAAAAGACTGGCCACCAGAGTTTGTCAGGGAGTGCCCTCATGGCGAAGAAATGATTATGCCTGCCTTCTCTAATCATATTCCAAATAAAAAAAATACACATTTGCAAGAAAATGGGCAGTGGCCCAAGCCCCTGCTTTATATAAAAATCATGTAGGATGGGATGAGGATTCTCCTCCCCACAAAATCCAGTTAAAAAGTCAAACTACTGCACAGAGGCAGTACCCAGTTAAACAAGACGCTAAAAAGCAAATAAGGGAGATCTTAGATCAACTTGAATATCAGGGGGTGATTGAAACATGCACCTCACAAATTAACAGTCCTTTGTTTCCTGTCTCCAAGCCAGACAATTCATATCGTCTAGTTTTGGACTACAGACACTTAAACTCCTGCTGCAAGTCATTTGCAATACAAAACTCACACAGTGTAGCACTAATGAATAACATTGCGCGCAAAAAATATAAAACGACATTAGACATCTCTAATGGATTCTTTTGTCAAAACATTGCACCTGAAAGCAGGTATTTGACAGCTTTCTCAACAATGGGGTCACAAAAACAATTCTGTCGACTCCCACAGGGATTCAAGAATAGCCCAGGATTATTCTCAGCAAGGGTAACAGAGTTACTACAAATATATGATGATGAGGCATTATCTCATGTTGATGACATCTATCTAACAGATGACGACCTGGAGACACACTTGAAAAGAGTGAACACCATAATACTTGGGTTCGCAGCTGAAGGGTATAAATTCAACTTTAAAAAGTCACGTATTGCTCACCTAACTGTCCTATTTTTAGGATATGAATTATCAAGTGAAGGCAAAAGCCTAGCAGACAACTTCTTAGAGAAGTGTGCAGTACTCCAAGCACCAAAAACGCTGAAGAACTTACAATCAATACTAGGTTTCCTGAATTTCGGAAGAACATACATTCTAAATTATGCAGAGAGGGTTAAACCACTCTATGAATTAATAAAACCTGATTTCAAACCAATTAATTGGACTCAGAAAAACACAGAAATTTTAAGATCATTGCAAACAGACATGTTAACTAAAACAAAACTGCAAACACGCGCAAATGAACGCAACCTTGTAATCCGAGTCATCCCAGGAAGATGCAGATTCACATACTGACCTCTAATGAGGGAGAAACGGTAGCGATAGCTTACAGATCACACTTTTACACACAAGCTGAGATGAAATTCAGTTCTACTGAAAAAATTCTAACTGCGGTTCAAACTGCTGTAGCAAAAGAAAGAGCCCTAGCACAAGGTAAACAAATAATAATCGTTACACCAGTACCTGCCCTAGAAGCAGTAACTAGAGCAAGCATTCCAAATGCTAAAGCACTACATCCGAGATGGATACATTGGGTTAATTCTCTTGCTGCATCAGACGTAGTATACGAATTTGATCCTAATTTAAAAACACAAGAATTTCTCCAATATGAATATGAATGTCCTCTGCCGACCAAAATCCTGCCTCTGGAACATTACGGCTGTATAATATATACAGACGGATCAGCACAACCCACAGTTGGGGGTAAACAAGCATATAGTGCTGCGTGCGCGATTGTTAAAGGTCGTTGGCACGAAGGAAACTTTAGACCACTGGTCACTAAAACTCAATCTCTAGGAGATTGTACAGCTCAGCGAGTTGAACTACTGGCTTTTAAGATGGTGCTTGAAAATACCGATCGCGAATTCCCCACACTAATAGTGTGTGATTCATATTACTGCGTTCAGTCTTACAATGAATACTTGCAGAACTGGGTTCAAAACGGCTTCAAAGATGCAAAAGGTGGCACAATCAAGCATAAAACGCTTTGGGAACAAGTAGTTATTTTCTAGAAAGAACTACAAAAGGCTCACGTGATACATACACTGAGTCATGAACGTGATGGCGTTCACGTTGCGGGGAATTCATTGGCTGATGAAGCCGCGAAGGCAGCTGTGCAAACTACTTCCGTAGCTGCTATCACACGGTCAAAAACAAAAATAGACAGCGATATAATGCAAGCTGTCAGTGCTTCAGTAAAAGATGATAGAAAAACACTTCCGAAAGGCTTTCCAGTAAAGTACTCATACATAACTGATGCGAATAATGTTCCATTTGCTCGAATCCCTGGAGTGGGGGATAGGGCAATTCCAAACATGGAACACAGGTTAGGACTAATTTTAGCGGCACACGAAGTGCTCGCTTCTGCACACGCTGGTGTTTCCGCCACAGTATCATTATTAAAACAGAGATATTGGTGGCCACGCATGAGAAAACAAACTAGGAACTATGTTCTAGAATGTGAAATATGCCAAAGAATGAAAGTATAAACAGTGAAACGACCAGCGCAGACGCCCCTTCTAATCTCAGATAAACCATTAGCATGTGTTTACCTGGACCACTGTGGTCCCTTACAAAAGGATGGCAACTATTAATATATCATGGTCGCAGTGGATTCCTGCACGAGATTCATTTGGATGTGGCCCCAGCGCTCGGCTGACGCCAGAACTGTTATAAAAGATTTGCGAGTCTTTATTGGCACATACGCAATTGACATGCTACATTTTGACCAGGGTCCTGCGTTTAGCTCTCGAGCTTACAAAGAGGCCATGACCAGCATGGGCATTGCATTGCGGTACTCTTCTCCCTTCCATCCTGAGGGAAATGCGGTAGTGGAAAGAAAATAACGGCGAGGGTATTAGGTTCGGGTGATGGGTGGGTCAAACATTTAACAAGTGTCCAACGTAGTCTTACCAATCTGCCAAGAAATTCTCTAAAAGGTATCACTCCATACAAACTATTGTTCGGCACTAGAATGCACATTCAGGACTTAGATTGTCACACTTCAGTGGTAGAAGAAAAAGCCTTTGATATCAAAGATCGTTTGGCTGTTTTACAGGACTTAAATGAAATAAGAATTCTAAGTAACATAAAGTTAAAGCCTACAACCACTGAAGATAAACCACCTGTCCCAGCAAGACCTGTCTGGATTCCAAAGATTGGGGATCTGGTCAGAGAAAAGATCGCGGTGAAGAAGGAATTTGGGCCTTCTTACAGAAAAGCAGTACCTGTCTTAGCTGTCAGCGGAACAAGATCAGTAGTACTACCGCCCCTTGCTGGTAAAAAGGAGAACCGAGTTGTATCCATCGACCTGGTTAAACCACAATCATGTGGCCAACAATAAGTAGTAGGCCCAGTGGACTCCCAAGATGTAGCAGAAGACCAAATCTTGCTACAATCCAAGAGGTTCAAACTGAAAGACTAATCACTTTTGATAAACCTGCAGTGAATAAAAAAGGACTATGCCACAAAGCCATGGAACTTGTGCCTCTTGAAACCCAAATTGCAACAATTCATCAAGAAACACCAGTCTACAATGATGTAGCATCAGACTATGCTAATGAAATAAAGAAAGATCCAAAGACTGAAAGAAATCTGGAAGCAATTCCAACAATTGACAGAACTGCATCTGGCTACTTCATCAATTTCGATGACTTTTCCGATGATCCAAGTGAACATGGAGACAAGCCAGCAACAAAAACGTTCAAAGAAAAGATGACTGAACTCGTTCATCAACTAAAAGAAACATATCTGATTTCACCATGGATTGAATTTTGCATTGTGTTAGGTGTACATTTCCTCCTGCTTTGGCTCATCATGGTTCTATGTTTGGGAAAATGTATTGATGGAAAATATAGTACAATGGACACAGCAAGTCAGAACATCAACTTGGTCCTAAAGCCTCACACATCCTCTCACATCGAGAAAAGAGAACTGTCATCAGTGAACATCACAGCCAATCCAATACCCGGTGGGGTAGCATGGGACAAAACTGATTATGAAATCTATGGCCCGATTGAGCTCCTGAAATATCCACACCAGTTCAAGGTTTCATTAAGTGACTTTGTAACACCAAGTACTTTTTCTGATGATTGGGACTTTGAAAATAATAATATGATGTCAGATTTAGTAATGTCAGCTAAATTCACAGAACATGATTATTTGCAGGGTTCATCAAATTATGAAGAGTTATATTGCTATAATCACTTTGGTCATCACTATTTGCATAAATCTGCTCAACCTAGAAATGTTTTAACTTATAATCAATGGGAACATTGTCCAACACCGCCAAAAGGCAGCTCAAAAACATTTTATGAGAAATTCCAATACTTCTCAGGGTTTAACATCAGTGATCCAGAAATGTTTTATTTTAAAATGTTAAATAAGACAGGAATGAAAACAATGTTGACAAATACTAAATTGATTTATTCTGAAAACTTTTATGAAAAAATGTTTACATTTGGTTTCGAATTTTGGAAAAGCAACATTGAAACAAAAACCATCTGGGGTACAAAAGACTGGCAGGTCCAAGGTCTAGAATCACTGTTTAGAGCCTGCATGATACCAGAACAGATAATGTTCCTAAATGATACCATTCAACAAACAACCTGTCTTGGTTTAGCCAAGACTAAAGACTTGAATAAACCGTCTATTCCAAAGCCCATACCTGATAGTAGTAGCACTATAGATGTGGAGATAGACATATCCCATATTTTTCACCAAAACAGAACAAATCCTGATTGGAAAAAATGGTTGATCTGGCCCACAGACACAAATAACTGTCAAGATAGATTCCTGAACAAAATACAGGGGTTAAAACAGAACAGGCCAGACCCAAGATATTCCCAGAGACAACATCCAGGGATAGTTACAACATACAGTGTAGGGAAACTATGCCTTGAGTGGCTACAAAAATCCACACTGGCTGAAATTAAGCCACACTTGACTTTACTTAAAGATGGTGCTAACTTGCGAGATTTCCTACTGGGACCTCGCAAACAGCGTCAAAAACGTTTCATAGTGGCCGGTATATACGCAGCTTACAACGAAGCTTGGAAAGTAATGCAAATTGAAACTGCAGAAAAAATACGAGAAATTTATCGTATAAAATTGGAAACATCACTTTCTGGACAATGGGTTAAGACTCTGTCTTCCAGAATGTATGTGTATATGAATATATTCACTGGACAGCATTGTATCATCTGCTATTGATATAATTGAGCAGGACTTTCTAATGTTACAACATGGTCAGTCCCAATTACGTTCTATTGTACAGCTAGGCTAGAAGTTACAAAACTTGCATTCAGGCTACGTGCCATGGCGTCTAATCAACACAACGTCATTATTTTCTATCTTTAACCTTACTGATAAACAAATCAGTTTGCAACAAAAAGGAACAGACTACTCGATTCTGAGCATTGAAAAACTTGAGAGATTACCATTGATAATGTCAGAAAGACCTGTCATTGAATGGATAATCCACGGAACAATTACAATTCCGATAACAACTTTCCAGTTTGAGTATTGCCAAAAATATATACCAGCAGGCCTGTATGAAAGGTTGGGTAAAGGATACATCAAATCGACCTGGAATTTACCTTATACACACAAATGTTATAGTGAAAGGAATAAAGAGGTATTTCTTAGTGGTAACAATTGTAAAAAATCACTAAGCTGTACATTTCTTTGTCAAGGTATTAACTTACATGGAGCCTGCAAGGGTTCATCATATAACCTTTCATGTCACCTGCAAGGCACTCCAGCAAAACAGATAGAGCCATTTTTCAGACAGCTTTGCAACAGCAGTTATTGTCTAATAAGTGACCACAGCTGTTGTGGCATGGTGCCAGGAAAACTCTATCTTGTAACCGTTACTTCCAGGGTCATTTGCTGTATGCAAGTGTTGTATCCAAACAGCAATCCAGTCATGGAGGCGGCGATCTGGCCTTCTTTGAATATCTCTTCTGTTCGAATTGATACTTTAAGCAGAATGAATTCTATTCTTTTACAGACAACTCTGCCTCTAACCTCGTCCAAAGAAACGTATGATCTGCAAGTTGCAAGGAAAGCAGCAGAGATACATTCCCTATCATCGACAAATTGCCCCGTGCATTTCGTAGAAATGTTAGGTCAAATCTTAAACATGTCTGATACCAGTGGCATCGCACATGTATTTAAGACAATTTTTTCGGGACTGCTAACACCCTTCAAAGCAGTTCTTGGCATCCTCCTGAATTTTGTGCATTCTGTATTCGGCGGTCTACCCCTTCTTTTGGGACTCGTAGCAGGAATTTTATTTTTATTCCTTCTGCTCCGATATGGCAAGCCAAACAACAGACAAGACTCAGGCTACAATGGAAGAGATGATCCAAGCCATACGATACCGAGAACGGATTACTAAGGTCCTCGGATTGGCCTGGCTAAGAGATCTGAGTACAACATGGTTTCTTTCATTCAGACCAATCTGGCAAGATTGCGTTTTACCTGTGCTTCGATGTCTGCTATGCGGAGAAGAATGCGTGTTGGACGTCTGTCTTACACTACCATCAGCAGTACCAATGGATATCGATACTTTGCTAGGTCCGGTAACGACTCATGCAACGTGTTGTCCCCAGCGGCTACCTATTCTGATGACGGCATTCGTTGAGACTTCACCATTACGAGTAGGTGGCGGTGAAGTACGAGATGAAAGCAGCACCACACAGGTACAACCTTCTGTGAGCATTGCTGATGTAGAAATGGATGATGGCAATGATTCTCACATTTGCACTATCTCAGGTTTTTCGAACTTGGTCGAACTTTCACCTGATGTTGTAGACCAATTTTTCGCAAGCCTGTCTGATATGATTTTCTCCCCTGAACAACAAGAATAACTTTTTAAAAACAACGAGCACACAGCGTTCCCTGAACTCTGAATTCAGCCTTCAGTTTTTGATAAACAAAACTACTGAAAACATTTGGAACTATTTTTTCCCTGAAAACTAAATTATTTTTTCCATTTCCAAAATATTTACCTTTTTTTTGGCACATGGTACTCTGCTTAAATTAGAACTATTCTTAGAGAACAGAGCTTCTATTTTTAGAGACACTAAAGACAATATTTTACCTCAGCCTCTAGCAAATGTACAGTATTGTATAAATATGTGATGAAATGGTCTCGACCTTCTTTTCTGTATACAGAGCCATTTCATGTGTAATTTTCGCAATTCATTCAGCCAATATTTATATTTGCATTTCCTGAATGATAACACTGCTTAAAAGCGTACAGTATAATACTCTTTTTGTGTATCTATACCATTTCAAATGCATTTTTTGTATTTTGGGGTGGGCTGTAAAACACATGCATACTTATATGTTTAGTAGTGCTTAGTATTTAAGCAATGATGGACATTATTACATGGAGTGGGTGTTGTGAATCTATCTAGGACCCTAATCAAGATATCCCCGATTCATGCAGTTATATGGTTATAACAAAACATATCCTTATAAAGGCATAGGAATCATGTCCATATCTAGCCATAGCCCATGCAGTCCAAATACCGCATGGCTACTCCCATAGACTCCTAGAAAGTGGCTTGGAGGCCTTCTCAGCTGCCTATTTGGATGGCATAGCTATCTATGGGAGCTGCTGGAAGGACCACCATTTTCACCTTCAGGGAGCGCTTCAGGATCGGCAACAGGCAGGCCTGACTTTCAAGGCAAAGAAGTGCGAGATAGGGCAGGGGTCGGTGGTATGCTTAGGACACATGGTGGGCCGAGGTATGGTGCAGGTCCACCAGGCCAAGATTGAAACAATCATGGCCTGGGAAGCCCCCAAAACACAGACTGAGGTCAGAGCATTCTTGGACCTCACTGGGTACTATAGGAGGTTTGTCAAGCATTATGGCACCGTTTTTGCCCCTGACTAAGCTGACGTCTAAGAAGCAGCACAGAAATGTGATTTGGACAGAGGCATGCCAAACTGTATTTGATTCCCTTATGCAGGCTATTTGTACAGCTCCTGTGCTCAAGGCCCCTGACTTCTCTCAGGAGTTTATTGTTCAATCAGATGCCTCAAAGCATGGTGTAGGGAGAGTACTTTCTCACCTGAATGCAGAGGGCCTGGACCAACCGGTATCCTTCCTCTCCAGGAGGATGCTACACAGGGAACATAGGTAGAGTCTTAGTGAACTTGAAGCTTTTGCTGTGGCCTGGGCACTGAAGAAGTTGAGGCCATACCTGTTTGGCATTCACTTCCTGATTCAGACAGACTATATGCCCCTCAGGTGGGTCACGCAAATGAGGGATGAGAATCCAAAACTGTAAAGGTGGTCCATTTCCCTGTGGTAGGCCCCGTCAATGTAGATGGTCTATCTAGGTTCTTCCACCTTAGTGATGAGAACTCCCTAGAGGTTGGGTCGTTCTCCCCAGTTTCAGCTGGGGGAGGGACATGTTTTAGACTTGGTATCCTTAGGGTGGTCTTTCCCCAGGCGTTTTGCCTTTTACCTCCTGTTACTGCTTATATTTTTGGCCTCAGGACTCTGAGCGCTCTACTATTGTTAACCAGTGCTAAAGTGCATGTGCTTCTCCCTAAACATGATGACATTGGTGTATATCTTGTTGTACATCTATCTAGCACCCTAATCAAGATATCCCCGATTCATGCCCTTATATGGTTATAACAAAACATATCCTTATAAAGGCATAGGAATCATGTCCATATCTAGTCATAGCCCATGCAGTCCAAATACGGCATGGCTACTCCCATAGACTCCTAGAAAGTACAACGCATTCTTTAAACAAACCAAGCCTCCAGCAGCCCGGGAATTCCCCCTGCTTTTGTTGTAATTTGCACAAGGACTCCTGGAGTCCAGAAAGAACTGTTAGTTCTTAGTGACGTCTTATGTCCAACCTTATGTCAAACCCGGCACCTTTCAGGTATAAATATACCAATGTTGACTTAAGCAAACACACAGTGGTTTGGAGCAGAGCGGCTATCTACTTGCCCGACGCCCAGCTGATGCGAGTGCCGAAGGAAGCCGACTCTCCCATTTGACGCACTGAGAGAGACGCTGTCTTTTCTCCTGCTGAGAAATTCCAGCTCCGGTGTTTCCAGTCACCCTCGCGGGTTGCTGGGAGATCGAGTTCTGAGAGAGATGCAAGACCTCCTTCATTCTAGAACCAAGGTACGGAGCTGATTAATCCCTTAAGAGAATTCTTGATTCAGATTCTTGGCAAAAAACTAAACTTAACTTAAACTGCAACTTACTTACTCCTTCCCACGTATTAGGCTTAGGTCAGGTACACCGGGGTAGGCGTATCTTAGAAGCACCAGTTGAGTCCGTTAGTCAATGTTTTTATGTATGTATACATTTTATCCGTTTTAAAGTATCATATGGCTAAGAAACCATATCAATGCTTTTACAGTATTATTTCATAATACTTCTTTTACTGTACGAACTTTACTTCATGATAAGTATTGCAATTGTGGCAATTCATTTCTCTTGCATGAGAAAGAAGACTGCTCAATAAATAACACCTTTTATTGAAAACGCCCATCTCTCTATTTCTCTGCACTCTGGTGGAACTAAGCATGCACGATTGACTGAGTGAAATAGCTGTCTATTGTTTTCACACGACTCTAGAGATATACTCTTTATTCTGAGGGAGCAAAGTTGTCATGTTTATGCGGTTGTCAGAAACTAATCCTTTCTTGTCTATTCAGGAAAGTTTACTCATTCCTGTGTATTCGAGAATGTTTCTAGTGACCTCTGAGCTAGCTGGCAAAACTAATTATGTCTAACATAGTCAGTAGAGACCTAGATGACCTCAGTCCTACGTCTACACTGCTGTTTATGTTATTCCAATGCGCAGAGCCTATTGGGAATATAGGAACTACACTACAATCTGATTAGCATATTTGATCTACTGGTAGGTCCCTTGTAAAGTGCTGTACCATATACCCAGGGCCTGTATTTCAAATGCTGCTAGTGGGCCTGCAGCACTAGTTGTGCCACCCACATAATTAGCCTTTCAAACCTGTCTCAGGTCTGCCATTGCAGGATCTGTGTGTGCAGTTTGCTGCCACTTCGACTTGGCATTTGAAACTAGTTCCCAAGCCTTAAATTCCTCTTTTATTACATATAAGGTACCCCCTAAGTAACCCTAAGAGCATGGCTGTATGTACGAAAACGTAGGACATATAAATTGTTTCTTTACATATCCTGGTAGTGACAAACAGCCTACTTAATTTTTCACTAATGTGAGGCCTGCTCCTTTCACTGTTCAACATTGGTGATTTCTTGAATGCATTTTCAAGCTGTAATTCCTGATTACAGAGGAATAGCTGCTTAATGTTTCATATCTTTGGATTGGTAATGACAAACACTCATTACTGGCAAAGTTCGATTTGGCATTTCTTGTTTAGAAGTGCAACTTTAGAAAGTGGGCATTTCTAAGGCTCCTAGCTCTTTGTGTGCCTTCCAGCTGTCTCCAATACAAGTCTGAGTTTGGGCGCCAGTTACGCTTTGTGTATTTCCTCTAGATAGCACAAACACAGGACACTTAGCTGCATCTGTATTCATCTGCATACTGAACGGTCTTCCTGGGCCAAGAGAAGGGAAGGGACTGACGCACTTCAATAGATTGTGTCCTGCCCTCACATGAATTGTTTAACCTCTTCCCACCACCACATTAGCCTGTCAGACAGGGCTAGGCTGAAAGGGAATCTGTGCAGTTTAAAAGCCAGCCTATGGTGTCACCTCCACTTCAAAGGCACTTTTGTGTATAAGTATTTTGTGTATAAGTACACTTTTTTGTACCTGCAACCAGACATTGCTGGATCTGCATCTGATGTGCTGCCAAGAGGGACAGCCCCTCTGACAACTGCTCTGCTGTGTTAGTCTGCTGCTTGCTGTGCTGTAGGAAGGACTGCCAATTTGCTACCCTCCTTGTTGTGCTGGCTTGCTGCCTATTACCTTTTGTGTGCTGAACCTAAAAGGGCTTTCCAGGGGCTTGCTGGCTTGCCCACTCTTCAGAAGGTCTCAGGGTTATCAAAAGACCTTGCCTCTTATTACTGCCGTGGGACTTTGCGACTCTGAGTCCAGCAGTTCAAACTGACAAGGATCAGCCTGATTGCCGCTCAATTGTCCTAAGAGGGCCAGCACTCTGTTTGACAAAGTTTAAAGTGTTCTGTTTTCCTCCCCGAAACACACTGCACACTCAACTCACACTGTTACAACTGATAGTATTGATCAGGATTGCTATCGTTTTTGATGCCACTGCAGCTCTGCTCTGCAGGGCCCCATAGCAATGTGTTGCTCGTGTAACCAGGGGCGGGCCCGAGACACGAGCCTCGTCAGCCCGGCTCTGCCCTCCAGGATCAGTGTGGCGTAGGCAACATTGCAGCACCCTTCTAGCAAGATTCAATATGTGGTACTCCCTGGAGGTTGCCGCCTGGTATTTTTGAGTTTCCTGGAAGGGAGATGCACGCTCGTCCTGGGTGGCAGAGTAGGGCTTACACGCCTTGTGTTTCGGTATTCGTTTTTTTTTGGTTGCAAAAACACACTCCCACTTTTAGGAGTTTATTTTGGAAAAACAGGAAACATTTGAAAAGTTTGTGGCTGGCCAGCCATCATGTCTGATGGTATTGTCAGTCAAACTTTTCCTACAGAGACAGCAACCGCAATGTCTGCAGTTCCTTTCATTGTAAGGATTTGTGCACAACGTCAGCAGATAACACTATATTTGGTGGGCATAGTTCCCTCAGGATAACTGAGGAATTGTCCTCTGCCCTCCTGACAAAGTTAACTCTGTCCTCCAGACTCTAAATCAGGCCCATAGTTTTACTTCCTTCCATCATGAGATTGTAATGAAGCCTCTCAATCATAGTGTTTTGGTGACTTCATAAGAGGCCCTATGCAATAGTTTTTAATTTGATAAGATCACCTTAAATATCAGATGACACTATGTCCCTGGGATAAACATTTTCCAGTTCTGGCCTTTGCTTTTTCAAGTCATTGTTATGAAGTGTTTTCGTATGGTTTGTGTAATTGAACTGAAGCGGAATTCTTAATTCCAGAATGCACTCATTTGCTGCAGAAAAAGAAGAGCTCTAACAACATGGAGCCTTTTGGTAATACAATATCTGGCACTGGTACATGTCATTGGCTTTGTGAGTAAGAGGAGTACATAGCTTTAGACGAGTTAACAGCTTCCACTAGTACTGCAAATGTTCTAATCATCTTTATCATTAGGCTCCTTTACAGGTAAACATAAAGGAGTATGAACATGTGGGTAGCATGAGACAGCTCCATAAAGGGAGTCTCAAGTCGCTGTGCCTTGGCCTATGGTACAACGGAGCGGCATTCTGTGCCATTTCTGTCAAAATAACTTAGAAACATTCAAAACTTTGGTACCATTAAACCTATAAATAGGGGTGGGGTAACTTGCATAATTTTTTGAAGCACAATTATAAAGAATTACATAAGGAGCATAACATCGCTTTTAGAGCTATTTTACAAGCTAAAAATTACCCACTCAAGTTGCAAAATCACACAGTTTGTGACCCCAAAAGTACTTATTATTATGCACAATACCCCTTTTACATATAGAAAAGTCTTTTGACTCATAAATGGACTTTGGTTATTGATACTGAATTGCAAATAGAAAGAGTTATAAAAAGGTTCCCCCTCCTGCCAATTATATACACTCATTGTTTACATCTGTATCTCGTGGTAAGGACCTGTTGAAAACCTGCATAAGGTATACTAGTACAATATTTAAGTGGTTTAGACACCAGCCATGTAAATAGTGAAGTTCATGTGCCCTCAGCATAGCTATAGGCAAGGTTGTGTGTACTGTGTGCTAATTACCAAACTACTAGGTACATAATTATGTTACTTTTCTATTTGCAAGGCCACTGTCCAACTAGTACATAATTTCTTCTACTTAGCCAGCAGAAGGGTAAATGTGTAAACTTTTTTGCAATTTGCTTGGCTACCGTTGAAAAGAGTATATAATAGCTTCTGTTTAACCAGCAGCCAGGAAAATATTTACATTTACTTTCTATGCGCATGCTCACGGCTAAAGTATAAATAATGTCTGCTGCCTTGCCAGCAGCCAGGTAATGAGTGAAGTTTCCTTGCTGTTTGCTTGATTGATGGCTAAATAGTACGCAACCTCTGCTAATTAGCCAGTGACCAAATCCTTATTATCTGCATTGTTGCTGGCCAAACAGTGCAGAATTACTACTATTAAGCCAGCTGCAGGGTAAATAGTGAAGTTGTTCTGCAATTTGCAGTCACCAAACCAAAACATTGCAGAATTGTTATTATTTATCGAGCGGCCGAGTAAATAGGACAGTTGTCCTGCAATTTTTAAGGCCATCAGCCAAATAGTAAAATATTTCTACGGTGTTGCCAGCGGCCTAGGAAATTGCTGATACAATTCACTATTTTTCAGGCGGCTGGCTAAATAGCTGCTACAGAATATTTCACATAATTTGTGTTTCTACAAAGATCATTGGAACAATCTGGGATGAATGTGCGGCTGAAGTAGCTATTTTGGCCATCAATTGACCTGCAGTGGTACTCTCATCCAGTGTCACCCCCACCCACACTACCCACAAAGACTGGGAGTCCAAGAATGAGGTAGGGGTTCAGGTACAGTCTGAAACAGTCACAAAACTGAGGGGGGTCAGAGGTGAACTGTGCTTGTGAAACAAGTAATCATATGAAGAGACTGCGGGGAACAGCCTGGGATTGTAAGGATCCAGAAGGTGTGCAAAACTACAGACGCATTTTAGTGAGGAATTCATAGGGAACAGGCTGTGTAGAAGTGGTGGTGAAACAGAAACAAAAAACTGACATAGAGAAATTGAAACACTGCAAAGATATACAGGGATGTCCAGAGGCTGGTGGGAGCAAAGGCAGGGAAAGGCATGCAGAGGAAGAGCAGAGACTCAAATGGGAACGAAGAGCCCAGGGTTGAAAGTTATGTGAATCATGGAACCGCATGTTAAGAACTATCCCTGTCATACTTCCACAACATCCTTCCTCCCCCCACTTAACTACCAAATACTATGCAATCTCTGCTATTTAAACAGCAGCTGGGTAAGTAATGCAATTTGCAAGATATTTACACAGCAGCCGATAAACTACTGCATAATTCCTGCTATTAGCTAGCAGCGTTGTGAATAACAGTGTAAATTCACTGTTTACCCACCAGCTGGGAAACAGGCTGCTACCGTTTCTGACAGTTCAGGAAGTGTCGATCTGTGCAACAAGGTTGGACGAGAGTAGTCCCTATGCTGATTGGACAAACCCGAAAAAAGATCTTTAGTAGGAGTATCGCTACTCCTCCATGTTCTGTTTATTATTCAATAATGACACCTGGCCCTCTTGTAAACACAGCAGACATAGGGGCTCATGTATGGGAAAGTGATACAGTGTAGTGCTGCAAGTCACTTTGCTTCTCTGCACTGCATGACTGGGAAAGAGCAGGATGTGCCGTATTAAAGGCCATCCGGCACTTTCCTTCGCACAAATACAATCCTGGGAGACATACTCCTCTTTCTATGTGTGCTGCAAAATGCAGCACACATAGCAAGAGGAAGAAACTAGGAGTAATAGAGATATTTTTCCTCGTTGCACATCTCTTGAGAAGGCGTAACATTTTAGCCCATTCCCACGGAATGCGTCAAAAACCATGAGAGTTGCGTTAGAACATCTACACAATGCCCATGGAATGCGTTCACAGGGCTGAGTAATGCAACCTAGCGATTTGCGCTGCCTTGTGTTACTCAAGATTTTTGAAGCCACTCAGAGCCATGCAAAGTGGTTTGGAATAGCTTCAATATCCTGACTCAGGGGTTTGCGTAATACATTTACCAAGTTGAGTGGTGCAAACGTGTTGAGGGCTGCTTTTATGTACAGATTCATTTAAAATCCAAGCTGGTGGGTGTGATATGTTGGAGAACCTAACGCTTTACATACCTGCCTGGAAAAAGGTAATCAATGGCTTAACGCTGGTGAGATTACAATGCAATGCCAAATCTTTCAGCAATCAGGTGAACATCAATGGTATCCAATCACTGGATGTTTTTTACTTTTTGAGGCCAAGGAGCATGATGCTGCGCCCTCCATAAGCTCTATAGGCACTTTTCTGTTTGAACAATAACGAATAATGAAGATGTACCACCACTTTCTGTCTTTGTTTACTTTCATTATAAGCCAGGGATATTTAGATCAGCTCTAGAACACATTCTATAGTGCTCTCTGTTTATATTTACTATATAAAGGATGCGCTGCTTTGTGGGGAAAATACTGAATTTAGGTAATTTTCCTAATTTGTGTTCCAGATGAGCTACTAAAATACCAGTCATGCCAGTGATAAAAACACCAGCTGGAGACCCTTTTCAGTGCTATAAAAAAATGCAAACTAAATTGTCCAAAAAGAGCCTCACCACACATGCTAGGTAGGGTTTACAAGACATGGATGTAAACTCTAGACCCGTATGTTTGGGGTCCAAGGGGAGGATGTCCGCAGAGCACCACCGTATGTTTGGGGTCCAGAGGTTAGTGACCCTTTCATAGGCCCCAACATGCCATGGTTGTTACTAGGGTTGTGTTGCTTCTGGATTTGTTTGGCTGAAGTCTGGAACTTTGCACACTTTGCTGGCGAAAAGTGGTGGCATTACGGGGTTGGTCAAGAGGGCAGCCTTGTGATGATACATGTGACCTGATATTTGCCTTGATGACACGGTTGCCTTTAAGAAACATGAGAAAGCTCCTAATATGGCTTCCCTAAAAGCTATCAGCTTTTACACTGGTTGTGTTTTCTGTTGACTCTTGACTAGTGATCCATGGAGAAGGGGTCTGCATCACTGAGGCCCAATATTGACCTGCCCGTGATTTACATTGTCACGCAATTTGCTGTCCGACCCAGTGATGACAGGAATTTGTGAAGGGAATAAAAAGTCAATTCAACTTCACCTGTACATTTGGCTTAGATGTATTGCCACTACTGGGCGCGAATGTTGATCCAGTGAATAGCCGAGGTTGAGATATCCGCAGGTGTGAAACCCTCCCTGAAAGTCCATTTTGTGCCTCAACAACCCACATCATTTGCATTTTGAAAAATGTCTTGAGACGGTTGTGGTGTACAAGTCATGGTGTGCCCATTCCTTTAGCCAGTGGAAGGGTCCTTCGCCAGTTAATTCCCTCCAGGGCATTATGATCACCGGGCTCTATCCGAAAGTACCTACACAATATGCCAAGAATTCCCCCGTTCCCTGCCAATATATTCTCATTGCTGTGCTAGGATAACTCCTCACAGTACCAACACTCATCATGCTAGCAGAACTCCTGCCTGGTGCCACAATGCAGTCCCCCACAAATGCCGCCCACCATTGAGCTGTAGCAGTATAAACTACAATACAATATACATCACCTGCTACATCCCAGAGTTCAGGGTTTCTGACACACTAAAGGAGGTTTTCGGGGTCAGCCACATTGAGGTTGGTTTAAGAATTGTGAGGCAGCGGGTTTGTGGAACGTTTCAAGCTACTATGCATCTTTTTACCTGGGCGATTTTAGGTTAGAGCACTTGCATGAATATCCACTGTGGCTCGCAACTGTATATTATATACTCAGAGCACGCAATGCTTTGTGTCGCTAGGACCTCTTATGTCTCGTTGTTAGTATTACTATCACTAGGTGTTTGATGAATAGAAAGGTTTTACCATATCAACAAAATTATATTGCTTTCATATTCTGTATTTTGAGTCCAAAATATATACTTGAAGATTGACTTAACTCTAGCTCCCTGCTAGCTGCCGCAAAGTCTTCGTGTCATGTGGTGATTCATTCTGATGTGTGAAGTACTGTTAAGGGGCCCAAGTATGAGGTGCACTACTTGCCGAATGCTAAGCTGATGCACAGGCCAGGCCTCCAGAGGCTGAGAGGCATTTATAATAGTGCCCTTCCGCTTACAGATAAAGGTTAAATGGTATGGTGCAGGTTTATATAAACAGTCAATCAATCAATCAATCAATCAGAGGAATTGTAAGCACGCTACTCACCCTTGAGAGTCCCAAGGCGCTGAGGGTGGGGGTCCGCAGTTCTGTTTAGCCGAAGAGCCAGGTATTGAGAGTCTTACTGAAGGTGTTCAGGGAGGGGATACGTCTTATATCCACCGGTAGCTTGTTCCAGGTATTAGTAGCAATGTGAGAGAAGGATCTTCCGCTGGCTCTGGCTCCATAGACGCAAGGGGTTTCAGTCAGTGCGAGGTTGGAACATCGGAGGTTTCTTTTGGGTGTGTGGAAATTGATTCTGTTGTTGAGGTATTTGGTTCCATTGTTGTGTAGGCATTTGTAGGCGTGAGTGAGGATTTTGAAGGTGACTCTTCTCTCCACTGTGATCCAGGGGAGTTTTCGTAGGTGTTGGCTGATGTGTTCATGATTGGGGATGGCGAGGACGAGTTTGGCGGCGGTGTTCTGTATAGTCTGGAGTTTGAGTAGTAGGTACTTGTTGATGCCGTTGTATGGTGCACTTCTATAGTCCAGTCTGCTGGTGATGAGCGCGTGAGTGACTGTCTTCCTTGACTCCGGGGGGATCCATTTGAAGATCTTGCGAAGTATGTCGAGGGTGTTGATGCTGCTGGATGTGACGGCATTTGCCTGTTGGTGCATGGTGAGTGATGAGTCGAGTATGATGCCGAGGTTCTTGGCATGGTCTGAGAGGGTAGGTGGGCTTCTGAGGGTGGTTGGCCACCAGGTGTTGTTCCATGCTGAAAGGGTGGCTCCAAGGATGAGGTCTTCCGTGCAAGAAGGGTGGTGGTGCCGCGGCTAGGGCGACTGACTCAGAAATCTGGGGCTCACTGTTCGATCCCTGGCACCAGCGGCAGATTAGCCCAGCACCATGTGCCTCCGGGCAATAACTTGCTTAATCTTCCCGACGGCCCCCAGCGCCTAGAGACCCTTGTGGGTGATTGTGCACTTTACAAATGTGGATTATTATAGAAATGGAAAGTTAGAGATCCAGGTATTGTGGTGCTGGCGGTGGTTGGGTCACGGACCGCTGCAGACAGGCTTGCGTTAGGCGTGCCTTTGGTTGCCTTTAAGTAGGGGAGGGAGAGGGATGTGCAGCTGGGAGGCGGGGTCAACAGGGCAGAGGCGGTGGCGGGAAATGGTGGGAAAACACAAAGCATCTTTGTTTTCTTTTACAGATTAAGAACATTTAAAAAAATAAGGCATCTTTGAATATCAAATCTACAATAATACCTAATAGTACAGGTACCATATCTCCCATACAAAACGGTGCTAAACAAAGAGTGTGGACTACTGAGAAAGACATTACATTAATTATCCCTTGTTTCAATTATTTTATTTTTACAGATTACATTATTTTATTTGCCCTGAGGAAAATCCCGTCATACACGCAGGGATTAGCAACACGTCGGCACCCTTTCTTTTTACCCCATGAGTTGTTTACTATGAAATATAGCCTAAAGGCAGGAAAAGGGATATAAAAGTGAGATTACATCCCACAATACCTGGAGCTTATCCCCCATGGGAAGGGAACTACCATAAAAAACTGAAATAGGTACAAAGAGAGTTCCTTTAGATCACTTGTTTGACAGACTGTATGTGTAACACTTTTTTGTTATGATTTTCGTATTCTGTGTCAAATGTTATCAATTTTAATAATCAATATTGTCTTGTTTAAGTTTCATGATTTGTTATAACTCATAAGTGTATCGCTCCATGCTCAGGCAAGCATGTAAATGAATTAAATGCGTTGACAAGATTTACAAATTATTGCAAAGAAATAGGCAGGACCAAGAAATAAATGGCTACATTGGCCCATAATCTGCTTAAACAAACAGCAGGACTTTCATATAAGGTGGTCAGATTCCCTTTTTTTCCATAACACTTTGTAAAAGTGGCATTTTCAACCACATAATTTAAAAACCACCTTCACTAAAAAGTGTGTTATTAAATTCAGAGTTCAGAGAGGCTAAACTCCATTTCTCCACCTTGTCCCAATGGAAAGTTACACTTCTGATTTATGTGGAGAAGTGTGGCTCAGGGGTTAGAGGCGGCAGACCCAGAAGCTGAGATCGGCCCTGGACCAGGGTTCAATTCCCTGCCTCGGTGGGTCTTGGGCTAAAAAATTCCACCAACTTGATAATTCTCGCTCCGGTGCCTTCTCGACTCATGGGTTCGCACTCTGCGACTCTGGGCAATAGCTTGCTTAATCTCCACAACAGCCCCTCGCGGCGGGATGCCTGGCTTTCACCTTGTGGATACCCTGCCGGGGTTATCTCACAGGGGAATACCAGGACGGGTTCCCTAAGCAAGCGCCGGGAAACCCACTGCGGGTAGCTGTGCGCTATACAAGTTCAAAACATTTACATTTACTTATAAAACTTTACAAAGCAGCTCCCATGTTAACCTATTGGACAGACAGCCTTTCAATAATGAAAAACTAAATGCACAGTATTTCATTATCAGGACATGTAAAACACACCAGTACATTTCCTGCCTTTATCATACTGTGCACCTCTCCAATGGGGTTACCTTGGGCCCACCTTAGGGGTGCCTTACATGTAAGAAAATGAAAGGTTAGGGCCTGGCAAGTGGGTGAACTTGCCAGATCAACTTGGCAGTTTACAACTGCATGCACGGATACTGCAGTGGCAGGTCTGAGATACATTGATAGGCCTACTGATGTTGGTGGCACAGCCACTTCTGCCTATTAGTAGCATTTGATTTTCAAGCCTTGGGCACACACCTTGCACTTTGCTAGAAATGTATCAGAAAATAAAATACGCCAATCATGGATAACCAATCAGAATCGATTCACAAACTTTATTCGACAATTAAGTCATAAAAGTATACATACGTATATTACACAAACAGAAATAAAAAAGACATTAAAATCCATACAATAAATTATTTTTAAAAAGTATTAAACTTGAATAGACTATGTCGAATTACAGTTCAAAAGAAATATATAAAAACTATTTCATAAGCATACTTTAGTACAGGGGAATATTGTGCAAAGTTCGCAAGTGGTGGCCCATAAGTGCAAGGACAAATACAATTTGGTCTTTATATTTTTACCGCTATAAATTTTGTGCGGATTACCCAGGCCCATTTCAAAAATTTAGCCACGGCAACAGCAATTGTAGCCGTCGGGTCTGTAGTTAAAATTCTCAGAGCCTCAGCGTGTCTTTGAAGCCCTAGTAATTTACATAAAGGCTTGATCCACAATGATCTGGGGGCTTTATACAGGGGAAAAAAGAATAAAAAATGGCTGATTGTCTCTTGTTCCTCCTCACAATTGGGGCATCTATCAATTCCACTTTTATCTGCCCATTTAACCATAAAGGATCTTACTGGGAGTGATCCTACTCTAAGCTGGACATAGAGCTTACGATCCTGTTGTTTAGCAATATTGTCCCAGTATTGTTCTAGTTTCGGTAAGGCTTTAATGTCCATAAAGCGACTAGTTACGTTCGTGGAAAGACCCTCTGACCTTGTTTCAGAGATCACCATTTCCCAATATTTTTCTTTTAATTATTTTTTGGAGGGAAAATGAGCATTTTCTGGGTCCTCCCATAAGTCAGTCATCCCTAACCTGGAAAGTATCGACTTGATGTTCTTAAGCCTATGAATTTTTTGGGACCTGTCCTTAGCCATTACCTCCTTCAGACCTTGAGCATAATGCTGTAGTTCTTCTGTCGTCCACAGCCGGTGCCAGTAAAGAACCGGACGCAGGAAGGCTAAGTCATGGACCGCCTTTTTTCCAAGGTCCCACATTAGCGGCACTAAGGGGGTACTTATGGGGACGCTAGCAGCTTTTCGAAGAAATTCATTTTCAGCTAGCGTTAATTTCCTAAGATCTTCAAAGCCCCATAGTTCGGCTCCATATAAGGCCGAACCTAGGACCTTCATCCCATATACTTCCAGTAAGGGACTAATGGGCTTAGTTGTTGAGGTGGAGAATTTTTTTAGAAGGATACCTGCCTGCTGGCGGAGTTTTAGGACCGCGATATCTAGTTGGCTGGACCACCCCAGGTCTTTCTGAAGGGTGACCCCCAGGTGAGTAAAAGCGTCTACACACTCCAACCGGGAACCATTCATATTGATCAGCCCTCTGAACGGTCTATTTGACCCACACATTTTACGACCAGTCAAAACCATATACTTAGTTTTTGTAGTATTTATTTCTAGTCCCCTCTCCAAACAGAAATCTTCAAACCTTTTCAGTGCTAGCTGGAGTCCACTCGGAGTCTTTGAAATGATGAGAATATCGTCCGCGAACATGAGGATCGGGACCCGCTCACCAGACATCACAGGGGCATCGGTCGGGACCAGGGAGAGGAAATCCGCAACCTCATTCACAAAGAGCGAGAACAAGGTTGGCGCCATGACACAACCCTGCCTTACTCCACGCTCCACCGGAAAGGGCTCGGTGACCTCCCCCTGGGATCCCCACCTCACCTGCGCGAAGGTATCCTCATGCAGGCGGATAATCAGACTCAACAATTCAGGTGCCATCCCCAGAGCTGCTAGAACTTTCCATAATATGTTACGAGGGACCAGGTCAAATGCCGCTTTTAGATCGACAAAAACGGCATACAAGGTGCCCTTTTCCAAGACCACGGTGCGCCAATATAACATGATGAACCGAAAGACCTGGTCAATGGTACTTGTTTTTGGGCGGAACCCAGCCTGGAGGTGACTTAAAATATTGTCATTATCCATCCAGGACTGAATTCTGCCCAAAACCAACCGACCCATGATTTTTTGTAAGCAGTCAATTAGACTTATTGGTCTATAATTGCCTGCAAGTGACTTGTCCCCCTTTTTGTACACCGGCACGATTTCTGCCCCTTTCCATGAGATGGGCACTTCCATCCCTTGAGCTATGGCGTTTGCCAGATAAAGAATATAAAATCGCCAAGGCCTTCTATTGGTCAGAAATAGATCTGCGGGGACGCAATCCATGCCGGTAGAACACCCCTCAGTGACTAGGTCCAACGTCCTGTCCACCTCATTCAAAGAAAAGGGAGGTTCCTTGTACACAATATGTGGGTGATCGCCTATACTTTTACCATTGTCACGGGCAGCATATTGGGGCTTAAAATAGTCGACCCAGGAGTTACGGTCAACATTATTGTGGGGACTCTTTCCATAACCTCCCCTGTCCCACTTAAAGATTTCCCAAAAAAGTTTGGAATTCTTTGCAGAACATGCTACTTTCAAATCCTGCCACAGGCCCTCTTCCCAGTCCTTTTTAGCAACAGTTTGCTCGCGCCTGTAGTTTGCCCTAGCCAGTCTTACTGCTCCCATATCTTTAGACTTTAGGGCTATACCCAAATCCATCCTAGCTTGGCGACAAGAGCTATTGTACCAGCTCTCTGGTTTTTTAATTATAGCTCTTTTATTCCCTAAGCAGGGTTTACAGAAATATGATTTCAGTTTAGTAAAAAACCTGTTGTGAGCCTCTAACAAAGAATAGGGGGGAGATCCTTTCCGTATGACATCCTCCATTGCCTCTAAGGTCCCTTCCAGGTCTACATCAATAAATCTAATTATTTCTTGATGCCCCACCACTTGGCACCATTTAAGGTGTTGTTCATCATTTGCCATAACAAGGTCCGAGTGGGAGTGCCCTTGGTGAGCGTCATCCCCCGTATGAATACCCAAATTTAACTTTGCGCACAGGGGGTTATGGTCGCTTTCAATACGTGCCACAACCTCCATATCAAGGAGAATTGACCACAGATTGAGAGAGACTAGTAGATAATCAATGTTGCTTGCCCTTGCACCATTGTCAAAGGTTTCCTTCCCCATTTTATCGTAAAGTGTACGCCCGTTGGCGGCCCTCAGCTCATTCTCCAAACAGAGACCCTTAAGCTGAATAGCAGCCTTGGTCCACTTTTTTATAGTTTTGGTATTAAGTTGGGGAACTCCCCACCTAGCATCCTCCTCTTCTGTCAAATGGATGTCATCTAAACCAAGGGGTTCAAAAGTGGTGTTAAAGTCCCCAGCAATCAGTGTCTTTGTGTTATTAGGGGAAGCCTGTAGTAATATATCTGGTTTAGCTACAACCTCCGATTTCTTACCACCCTGGAGCCCCCTGGCGTAAATATTAAAGATGTCAATTTCCACATTTGCATGAAAGGTAAATCTGACATCAAGAATGTCATCACATTCAATTGGGAGCGGCTGGGTTTTACATTTTAGGGACTGCTTGACCCAAATGACCAGCCCTCCCATAGGTCGCCCTTTTGATTTTTTTACAGCCGGGACATAAAAGTTCAGATAACCAACTCTAAACATTGGGTCAACTGCCCAGACTTCTTGAAATAGACAGATATCAAATTGATCAATGAAGTCTGCCCAAACCTCCGAATTAAGTTTTGACCCCAGCCCTGCCACATTCCAGGAAACCAGTGATGGCCCACATGGTGGGCCATCAGATAGAGTAACCGGTTCACCCCGAGCGGGTTGTCCCTCTAGATCAGGATTATATTAAGGTGTCTATTTATGGGCTGATCTACCTCTAGAGCTTTTAGGGTTATGTCGCATATGGTACCTTGCCCAAACTCAGCCAGCCCTTCACCATTACTACCCTGTGCCTGGACATTCTCTTTAACACTCTCAAGCCCTTCTCTACCATCCCCATCCCCACTAGCCAATATTGAATTTTCTTGTTCATACTGTCAATCACAGTCCCCTAATCCCGACAGGGTCTGGAATCTGTTGAACAGCCTAATGTTCCCTAAGGGGCAGAAATTAGGTACAGAGTTCTGAGAAAACATATCCCTCTCAAAGGAAACTGGGGTAGGGGGACCATCGTCCCAGCACTGAACAGTACTTTCTTCTCATCAGTACTGTTCAGCGCTGGGACGCTCACGGGCAGCTATGCGCTCTAAAAATCCGTTAACATTAACGTTAACATTAACATAAAAATAGGCTAGGGGTAGAGCTTGTATCCCAGTAGTCATATCGTTATGTGACCAGTTACAGATGAAATTGACACATGTCTGGTCTCTAAAGTTAATAACGATACAATCTCCTGCCACTGTCTTACATCTCCTGCCTATCCAATTAACTCTCCTGAGACCCATGATTTCAGCACGCATATTCACTGGCAATGGGCGGTTTTTATTTAGCCAGAAAATAGATTTGTGCTTTAGATCTTGGTAAGATTCACGTTTCCCATGTGCTAGTGGGGGCACCCCCACCAGAACTACCACGAAAGGGGCTGCTTGAGGAGGGAGGTTGATGTAAGGAAGGGGAGGTTCTCTATGCACTCTGCTTGAGACAGATATACTTGGCTGTTTGTCCTGCAACTTGGTTCCATCACCTACGGCTCTCTCTCTATTAGAGGACTTTGCACCCGCCCCTACGGTATTAGATACCGGGGAAGGAACTACTCCTGACAGGGTAGCTTGTGTTAACACACTAGTTTGGTGTGTGTTTCCCACTCCTTTTTGGGGAGCGGATTGTTGATTAACAATTGGCCCCTTTTCAACAACCTGAACAGGCCTTACAGTCTGACCTGCACCAGTTGCACTATTGGCGGTAGAAGGGTCATTGGCTACGTTCGATTTTGGTCTGGGAGTGTGTATACTACGGCTTGGGCCTGCCTGTTTTTGAGCTGATGCCAGTGAAAGTTCAAGACACACCAGTCTGTTTTCGATGGAGTCCAGCAGATTATGCAGAGGATGACACATTTTGTTGAAGGTGGCCTGTAGTCTTTTCCAAAAAGAAGGACCCAGCTCCACAAGTGGATCCTTGTCCCCATTGTCCAAATGAGCTCCCTGCCCACTTCTGTCTACCCCATCCAATAATTTGGGGTTGTCTTGTGACATCACGATTGGGTCATCGGGTGGATCATTAGGTGGAACATTACTTATGCAAGATGTGGCTTTTTTCCCACCGGTGTTAATTTGAGGACCAGGGCGTTTCCTTTTTGTTTGCTCCCTCCACTTTGGTTGGATCATGATAGCTTTCACTTGGCCAGCGGATCGAGTCTTAATTTTAGGAGAGGATTCTCTGACTAAGTCACTGCTAGGCACTCCTTTTTTTGGAGAGTTGTCGCTTATAACCATAATTGCCGATTGGGATGGAGAAGAAGTTACCACCCCTGATGGAGGAAGCGAACCCTGCACATTTGAATCTGAAATAGTAGGTGATCTAGCATGTGCCAAAGGGCCCAGAGAGGACCTTTTGTCAAAGGACGTATCCAAGGATAGTCTTTTTTCAGTAAGTTCTATGTCCTTGGCAAGAGCAGATGATACCCTTATTAAAAAGTTGTCAAGAGTCCCCAATAGTGTACCACCAGTAGATTTCCTACAGCTATGTTCGCCATCTTGTAGGGTAGACATCCTTTGGTGTAGGTCAATACAAAATTTAGGGAGAGTCAATATGGCACTAACCTTGTTTGTAGAGTGGCAGGTGTTAGACGGGTGGGTCCCGTCCTTTTCCGTGCTTTAACGGGCCTAAACGGGCCCGCCCTCTGCCCGGGCTCAGCCCGGCGTCGCCCGCGCGTGTCCCGCGTCGCGGGAGTTCTCGCTGTCTTTTGATCCCCCCTGGTCACGTGTTAGAGTGGGGGCGTGGTCCACAGGGCTTCTGGGTTGTGTAGTCCGGTTTCCCCCGCTCGGCGGCCGCTTGCGATGTCAACTGCGGCGGCAGCGGGGGGGAACCAAGCAGTAGTCCAAAGGTCCGGTGTGAAAGCACAGAGTGCGCTTTAAAATCTCCTCACTGGCAGCCAAAGAAACACAGCAATATTCGGGACCCGCTCTGCCACAGTTCTCGTGGTCTTTTGATCCCCCCTGGTCACGTGTTAGAGTTGGGGCGTGGTCCACAGGGCTTCTGGGTTGTGTAGTCCGGTTTCCCCCGCTCGGCGGCCGCTCGCGATGTCAACTGCGGCGGCAGCGGGGGGAAACCAAGCAGTAGTCCAAAGGTCCGTTGTGAAAGCGCGGAGTGCGCTTTAAAATCTCCTCACTGGCAGCCAAAGAAACACAGCAATATTCGGGACCAATCAGAATCACAATATACAAAGAGAGGATATGCACTTTAGCACTGATCAGCAGTTGTGAAGTGCCTAGAGCCCTGTAGCCATAAAAACAGGGTCAGAAAGATAGGGTGCAAAATGTTTGGGGAGACACCTGCAAAAAGGGCCAGGTGTAACAATGTAAATCTTTCTGTGAACCCTTGACAAGATGTGTTTGGTATCCAGTGCTTTACTCCAGATCCCCTTCCAAGGTGTGTATGCATGAAACATGACATTAAAATTCCAATTAAAAATCAAATTGCTTTATTCTAACTAACTCAAGGGTTAACATGCCAGCTACAAACATCTGTGTATGTACCTGGTAGCCATAAGTCCTGGTATACCTACACAGCCTTTCATCGTTCTGAAGTAAATAGAGCGAGTTCCCGTCTGTAGGTTTCCACCTGTTATTTACAGTGGCAGAAAAATCCAAAATGTTCAAGTGGTTATTCAAAAAATAAGTTGTGCACTCTATGAGGGAGGCTATGCTTAAAGGGAGAGAGAAGTATACGAGGTATACACAATGAGTAACATTATGCTCCGGTTTGTGAGACATGCACATAATGAGTGAGGCTGTGCTGCAAAGCGAGACTTATTGGCTTTGCCGACGTTTGTCATTTGTACCTGTTTACCAATTCGCAATTTCTAGAGAGTGAACTATGTGGTATGCCTTTATTTTGCTGGCCGCCCTTTAGACATATATCTGAGGGGTGAACTATCATGTGCATGTTGGCTTACGTTATTCGTTCTTTCAATGTATTTATACACCACATAACAATAAATATGTTGTTGCTTGGTGACCCCTGTTTGCATGCATAGGTAGAGTTGTCTGAGACAACAAACATGTATATGCCAGTCTGCATGTTGACAGTTGATGCCTTTTAAGCTGCCATGAATGCTTATTTGTATGTCTCCGCAGGAGCCTGTTTAGGGTCATACAAATTTGTAAGATTCTGTTATGCAAGTGCACTTAATATAGGATAACATAACATAGTGAAGTCTGGCGGATTGGTGTTTTCGCTTGGCAAGTTTAATTCATAGTTTCTCTGCTAAACTCAAAATACACTTACATTATTCGAGAAAGAGCATGAAAAATGGAGAGTTGGAAGAAATATATATGATCTTATTGTGGCTTATTTGACTGTTCTTTTGATTGTTTTTATTTAGCAGTGAGGTATGCACCTTTTGATTTCATTTCAATGAGTCAATTTACAAATACATTACAGGTCCGTGTCGGGTAACCGAAGACAAACTGGAAGAACACTATGTAGAATTAAGCTCAATCCACAGAGATAAAACGGCTTTCAAGGAGGGGGACGCCATCCTTTTTAAATGTAAATCCGGATTTCGAGTCGTCACACCTCCAGGGATCCTAGTTCCAAAGTGCACTAAGGCTGGATTTACCTACCCCACATGCTTCAATCCAAGTAAGTGTAATGCACTTGTGTAAAACATTTGCTAAGTTAGTAATGGTCAGTGGAGTTCTAAAATGAAATCTTTTTTAGGTCTGTAATTTATTGCAAAGAAGAGTTTCTCATGATCCATGGCAAAGTAAACAAAGACAATATGTATCAGAGGCTTGTGTCGCCCTGGTGCCATGCAGGGGGCACAAGGGCGTCACAACACTAAAGCTAGATTTACCAAGCCACGCAAGGCCACCTTGCGTGGCCCTGCATGGCTTGATAAATCTGGAGTAACGCAATGCAGAGCAAATTGTTGCCTTGCGTTACTCTGCCCCACAGAGGCATTCCATCGGTGGAGTGTGGGTGTTCTCCGGCATCCACCCTTGGATTCTGGTGAATTCACAGATTTCCCATTAGTGGTAATGAGGGGAAATATCCTTATTTCTCCTTGTTGTTCCGTCTTTTTATGTGTGATGCTTCTGCAGCACATGTAGAAAGAGGAAAATGCATCTTAGGATTTTTTTGTGCAGGAAGGTGTCCCTTTATGCACAAAAAGATCTTGCTTACAACTCAGGCACCCTTGTGCCATGTTGCAAGGGTGCCTGAATTGACAGTATTCAGCCAAAAGTGTGCCGGCGCAAGGACAGGACAGGAATGCGCCCTATGATGTTGATGTTGCCTTCCCTGGACCGGAAACAATCTTCCGAGGACCGGTTTCTGGCATCACCATCCCCTTTTGTACTGCTTTTGGCCGCCATAAGTGTGGCAGGGTATGCTCAGACGTGAGTCCCTTGCTCACTTTGCCACTGGATTCAGGCAAGCTGGGCTGAAGACGGCTGTAATGCCAGAAACCAGTCCTTGCAGCTTGCTCCGGTCCAGGGAAGGCATGGCTTGGCAGTTCAGACTGGACTGTTCCCATGAGGCACAGGGTCAGACTGATTTGCATATACCCATGTCTGAACTGGGGTGGCAGAGTGGGCTAAAGAACGGTGATGGATCAAACCCAGATCTTTTGACTGGGTGTGAGTGTTTGATTGGCTCAGATGCTCCGTCCATCACCACCCCCTTTTGTACCGCTTTTGGCCGCCATAAGTGTGGCAGGGTATGCTCAGACGTGAATGCCTTGCTCACTTTGCCACTGGATTCAGGCAAGCCGGGCTCAAGACAGCTCTAATGCCAGAAACCAGTCCTCGGAAGCTTGTTTCCGGTCCAGGGAAGGCATGGCTTGGCTGTTCGGGCTGGACTGTTCCCATGAGGCACAGGGTCAGACTGATTTGTATATAGCCATGTCTGAACTGGGGTGGCAGATTGGGCTAAAGAACGGTGATGGATCAAACCCAGATCTTTTGACTGGGTGTGAGTGTTTGATTGGCTCAGATGCTCCGTCCATCACCACCCCCTTTTGTACTGATTTGTTGTCTAGAGCATAGTTTAGGAAGTGAGATTCGGGTTTGTGAATCTCAAATTTTCCAACTACAAAAGTGATGAGCTTCATGGTGGAACAGTGAGATCAACAAGGTTCAGGATGAACTGTTCTTATAAGAAAAAGAAGCAGTACTAATTTACATTAGTTTGGCCTCTGTCTAGAAAGGAAAAGAGGGCAAAAACGATACATTGGAATGCTACCCTAAGTGATTGCTAATGGTTAGACTAATCGCAAGCGTTCTTCCCCTCACATTTTGAGTTTTGGAGTGCCAGTATAATAGCTGGAAACCTAGGGCTAGCACAGCTTTCCAAGCCTGCTTCTCCCAAAGTTTGTAAGTTCTAAAAAGTAGTACATTTTCACCCTTTTAAGAATGACTTCTCTAGGTATGCATTTACTGCTTTGTTGGTAAAACCAGTCACTATAAGTTTCTGATCCAAAATACACAAACAAGTTAACGCCACTTAGTGAATTGAGAGGAATTAGAAAACCCGAAACATACATGACAGACCCGACTCAGGGCCCAACGATTAAGTAAAGAATGCATTTATTTGTGGGGTATAACACCTCAAACATCCCCTGAAGGTGCTTCCCTGTTGTCACCTTTATGAGGAATCACTCACACTTCAAACGCTTGCACCCTCTTGATTGTTATTAATGGTGCTGTGTATCAGATGAGATATATTTGAAGTGACAGGTGGGATGCTTGAATTAATTTCATCCATGGTAATTACTCTATGCCTTAATTTAGTCCTTTTTGCATTTTGGTCATGTTGTTACTCTACGAAGTGACCAACATCACACAAAGCAGCTTGGATCCAGGTGCATTAGAAACAGCCTAGATGAATTTCCAGCTCCTATATTCCATCTAAATTGGAACAAAACAAACACCAAAACAGAAGACAAGACATCTGCATCTTCATATGAAGGTTGAATGACAGAGGCAGCCATAGCTAAACCATGTGTGCCTTTACAACGCCGACCACACAAAGAATGCACCTTAACAACGCATCCCTTTACTGTGCATGCCTTTACCACGCACCTTTGTGGGAAAGGCATGACCGGTAAAGGGATATGTGTGGTAAAGATCACACACCAACCCCCCGAACCATAAAAATAACATTTTTCCCCTCATAGCCCTAAAAACAATCCTACCCCCTGAGCCCTAAATACACCCACAAACCCCTCCAGCCCTAAAAATAATATCAAACCCCTCTGAGCCCTCAAAACGACCCCCAACCTTTAGAAATAAGCTCCTCATACCCCCAAAGCCCTGCCCCAGCCCCACTTACCAGACCATGTCCACGTCCGATCGGATCCTTCCTCTTCTGGTGCCCACTCATCTGCGCATCTAGACCGTGCACTGCTTAGCCACACATATGTGTGGTTAAGGCATATGAGTGGTTAAGGCAAGCGTAGTTCCGCTTGCGGAGAAATGGCATACATAGCTCAGTCCGCGTTGTAAAGGTCATTTGCCTCATATGAAATCTCCATTGGCAGAATATGAGACACACATATGTAATTATTCCACCTTTGTCCCTCACCGTCAAATACAAATTAATGAACATGAAAGTTAGCACATGTGTTCATCTCCCTTTAAAGTAAATACCTTGTTAATGCATGAACATCTGTAGTGGGTAGTAGAGATGCAATTCCAGTAGGTGACCTAGGATTTGCCGCTCAATTGGAAATATGTGATGTCTTGTTTCAGGATAGTGACCCACCTGCATTCCAGATTGTTGGGTATAGGGCTAGCCCTGGTTTGTAAAAATGGCAGTACATTGTTTGTGCAGTGCTCCAGAACTCTCATAGGTAATGTGGCGTGTTAAGAAAAGAGCAATACCAAATCTTCTCCAGATCAAAAGCACCCAGCAGTGTACTGGCAACCAACACCCTCTATATTAACTCACCAGGTAGCAACTGCAGTCTGGCATGCGCTTCATGGAGATTAACACTACATTGTAAGATATTTATTTACTATCCTTAATTCTAATAATACATACCTTCCAAGTAAGTATATGTGGAGTCAAGAATAATGTCATGCATATAGGAGGGTAAGTCATGGCCTGCTGATGGGCTAGAAAGATTGTGCCCCGCAAATGTTAGTACTAAACATTTTAGGCTCTGCCTACATTTCTTACAGACTTTCCAACAGTCCTTTCCACTAGCACGATTAGCTTTGAACTGAATTTAAACGTTTCAACACCATCGGGGCTATAAAGCCACCAGACACTTTCTGAGACCAAATTAGCTGCTGAAAGGGGGATCTGCCATAGGCACTTCTACTGAAGAATGGCTTAAGGGGTGTATCTTAAACACATGGCTAGCCAACAATTCTTTATATGTTTTCTGAGGATCTCCCACTATCACCAACCATAAAACAGTGCTAGACCTCTAGACCTCACGTTTATTATATAATTGTTGTTTTTCAACTGACATTGGAAAATAACAAAAAATATATTAATCAAAATAAGCAACATTATACACTATGTTAATGATGATGCTGTGTAAAGAACGACGCTTCACGAAAATGAAGTTAGAAGTTTTAATCTTGCTGGAAGCACCAAAGGAAAGAGGGAGACAGTCAACTTCAGTACCCTCTTGCTCAGCTGGCTCCTAAACAGTTGTCCTCACAGTCTTGAATTCCCTAGTGGTAACTAGAGAATGGCACAAGAAAGTACATTCAAGTAATAATATGTACATAACACACCTTCCCCCGTTTTACAAAAATTACAAAGAAAAACAAATACATAAAATACTCTAACAATAAAAATAAAAACTTAAATGAATAACATTAATATTCTACTTTAGGATCACACTCATAGTCAAATAAGCATTTGGGTTTGCTCCTTAGTCATTTGCCAACCTCAGATTTTCTCTCATTTCTCGCTTCAGAACAAATATTGCTACAACTAGCTTCAGTACATTCTTCTGCATCCTGAAAACATTCCTCTCCATCTTCTCTTACCACACTTGCTTAATTTCCTTCTCTTACACCATCTTCCATATTATTCACTTCATTACTTTCATTAATGACGTAATCACCAAACCAGTCCAGATTTACTCCCTGCTTGCAAAACTCTTGATCCCTTACCATGGCTTGGTTGACAATAGCAATCCTTTTTAATTCCAAACCTTGCCTCAACATAACAGCATTGTGTAAAACCTTAACAATAGTGAAAGGTTCAGAACATTGACTTTCACCCTTCTTAACTTTACCTGGTTTCCTCACTTTCATCAACATACCTGCTTCCATTTGTATATCTTTGTAATTCACGTTCAAATCGTATTGCTCCTTGTACTTCAAATGGGTATCCACAATTTTCTTTCTGATTACTTCCATGGAAATATTATTAGTCACAGGATGTAAAAGTCAATCTGGATTAGCTTTAGTTCTAGCTTCTCTGCCTCTCATGACTACAAAAGGTGACACACCTAACGCATCATCAATAGAGGTCCTGTACGCCCATACCGCCTCAACAACTTGAATTTCCCAGTTTTCCTTGTTCTTCATGGCCAGTTGTACAGCATTCTCAATCACGTTTGGGAATGCCCTCATTGAGAAAAATGTTATCCAAGAATTCCAAATCAGCATCAGAATCTACTTTCTCAACAATTTTAATGACAGGCCACCTGGAAAAAATATCAATTAAAGCTACAAACAAACTTCTGATTCTCTCCAATGGGACCGGTGATGTCTATGACTAAAGTTACCCAAGGATCATTTGGAATAATAGGCTTGCACATGCAAGGCTTTATTGTTCTTAATGACTTGTTGGGATTAGCACATGCAGTACAATCTCTTACATATCTATCCAGATAGAAATCTAATCCAGGCCACCAAAACCACTATTTAACCTTCTGCTTGGTTTTGACAATACCCAAATGTCCTTCATGACTGAGGGTGACCATTTTCTTTTTAATGTTCTTCGGAGGAATTACTCTTTTTCCCCTTTTAGTTATATTAGCCTCAACCGCCAGTTCACTTCTTACCTCACAAAACAGCTTTAACTCTTCAGTAAGGTTAGATTTACTTGGCCAACCAGATTTAATGTACTCCCCAAGTTCCATTATTACAGTGTCACAGGCACATTCTTCAATCCATTCTTTTTTCTTAATACAAGTTATTACTTGCTCAAAATATATGCTATTCTAAAAAAAATTCCATTCAGACTCTTCACTTTCTTCTATATCCAAAGGCGTTCTGGAAAGGAAATCAGCAGTAATATTGTTTTTATGAGGAACATATTCAACAGAATAAATGAAGTCCTGGAGCCTCATGGACCTCCTGGCTATTCTAGCTGTAGCCCTGAACATGCCCTCAGTAGGCAGCAACTTGACAGGAGGTTTGTGATCTGTCCTTCACCACACATGCTTTACCCCATACAAATGCTCTAAAACATTCAAGAGCTCAAATACATGCCAAAGTTTCCTTTTCTATTACAGAAAATCTTTCCTCTGTGGGCGACAAGGCCCTTGAGGCGAAAGCAATGGTCCTTTGAAGACCCTTGGAATCATTCTGTATCAACACACCACTTAAACCTTTATTACTTGCATCTACTGTGACAATAATTTCAAGATCAGGATCGACATTTCTCAAAGAAGGGGCATTAGCAATGTCCTTTTTGATTTGCTCACATTTTTGTTGACAGAAAGAAAACTAATAAAATGTATTCTTTTATTTTAACAATTGTCTTACATTGTAGATGTTGCTAGAAACCTCCTTAACAAACTCGGAGTAAAACGCCACAAGGCCCAAAAAGTATCTTAATTCCTCCTTGTTGGAGGGAGCTGGTGCCTTAATAAGGGCTTCAATTAACTCTGCTTTAGGGGAAATTCCTTTTGTGCCTAATAGAGTCTTTTGTGTGAAACACCCTATTGACTCGCTCTTCAACATCTGAATCCGCACTTTCCTCGACATACTTAACTTTAGATGTTTTCTTAGATCAGCATACTTTAGTGTAATGACCAATTTTTCCACAGCTAGTACATTTCACTTTAGGTTCAGGACAAGATTTACTATGTGCCAAACGTGATTCACTATTGTAATGATAACATGTTAAAATGTCCTTCTTTTTGTTTGGTTGATACCATAAACTTTTCTGAACCTTCTCTTTGTCACTCATTTTATCAGTTGGCATGAAATTCCCTTCTTTGCTTTTAATTTTGCCCATTATATCATCCTGTTTTTTCCCAATTTCACCTTTCACCTCCTTCAAACTGCTGCTTGACATCTCTGCCTTTCTAACAATAACTTACATATCTCATAAATCAGCATCATCATTAATCCAGAGTCTTCCTTGGATTGCTGGATCATTAGCATGCAATACAAATTGATCGTGATTTAAATTGTTCTTGCAAACCTTCATATTTGCAATCCAACGAAAGTTTGCGTACAGCCGATACATATTCATCCACACTTTCATTGGCATTCTGTTTCCTTTAAAAAATGTTTCTCTAACAATACCAATACATGCATTAAGGGCAAAATACTTATCAAACACTGCAATAGCCGCATCAAAAACATTAATATCACCTACACCTAAAGTGTTTGGTAACTGTTCAAATACTTTCAATACTATAGGTCAAATAGAATGTAGGAAAATACGTTTCTTTTGTTCTGGTTTTATCTTACCATCCAAGTCAATGGTATTGAGGTAATTTTGAAAATACGATTTCCAGTCTGGCTATTTCATACAAGGCTCTTCTGCTCCAGCTGGCCAAAATGCTTGGGGATGCTTGAGGATGAGTTAATAACAAATTATGTGTACTCATTTTTTTTTTTTATCAGATCAGAAAACAAAAAAATTGAATTTTATAGTATTAATGAAATGCAGCTTAACAAAAATGGAAATGAAACATATAATATTCTAGTAAATGGTGCGTGTCCCTCATGCGGAGTATAGTAATGTGATACACCAAATACTCAACAATGGATATCTGTGTGTATCGGCGATGAACAGACACGCATTTGCCAATACAAGCAAAATAATAAAAGAGCTGTGTGTGTTAGCGTGCAGGGTAAAATTAACCACTGCTGTGAAAATTACTGCAGAAAGAAAAGTACCTGAACCAATTAAATATATACTTTACGGAAGGTTAGTGCTCAAAAGTGATGCCTAGAGGATTCCACACTGTTGCATCTGTAATAAAATACCAGACGGTCAAGTCTCTTTAAGAATTCTTGTAAAAATGTTAAATCTTCTTGCGTCAGTAGCTAGGTTGCTAGGAAATGTACGTTAGGTGTCAGACAAAGGACATGCGCACGCACTAAAACGTTAGACGTCATCAAGGTGGAACGTACGATATAGCAAAGAAGGCTGCCTAGTTCAGGATATAGCGGCGGAAGCCATGAAGTTCAGGAATGGTTGAGTAGCTTGCAGACTTGAAGGTAAACTCAAACCGCCACAGCAGTTAAGTTTTTCCAAAGCAGACTTCCGAAGCAAATTCCACTCCAATGCAGCTACCGAAATCGATTTTCGCTCCAATGCAGGCTTTTGAAGTAAATACCCAGCAAGTAACATAAATTCAAATGAGGATATTAATCCATTTAATATCCTTCACGGTATAAAAAAATATATACTCTGCTCCCTAACACGTAGGTTCTTGGTGCTTCAGCACTGTAAGCAGTTGTCGTCAAATTGTAAGTGGATGAGGGCCAGACTATGGCTCTGATCCTCTTGGACCTAAGCGCAGCATTCGACACTGTAGCTCATTCCACCTTGTTGCTACAGTGTCTGAATGATGGAGGAGTTTCAGAGGCTGCGCTTGAGTGGATCCGAACTTTCCTGACAGGCAGATGCTTCCAGGTCTGCCAGGGAGAGTGTTACTCTAGGGAGATTGGGTTGGGCCAGGGCGTGCCGCAAGGCTCGTCCCTGAGCCCGACCCTGTTTAATCTGTATGTCTCCCCGCTGGCGGCCATAGTTGAAAGTTATGGACTTCGTCTGGTGTCCTACGCCGACGACACGCAGCTGGTCATCTCCCTCTCGCGCGCACCCGGTCTGATGGCGGACAATTTCAGAGTATGCATGCAAGAACTGGCAACCTGGATGTCCGCCAACTGCCTGAAAACTTAATGGCAGCAAGACCGAGGTGCTCGTGGTGGGGGGATGCCCATCTGTGTGGACGTCCGCGTGGTGGCCGCCCTGCCTAGGAGAGATGCCTGTTCCCTGCCAGGAAGTTAGGAATTTTGGGGTGTGGTTGGACAGTGACCTAGCCTTCGGCCCCCCGATTGGCCGTGTGGTGGGGACATGCTTCGGAGTCCTAAGAACTCTGAGAAAGGTCTTGGACTTCCTGCCCATTTCTGCTCGCCGGACGCTGGTGCATGCCTTAGTCACCTCACGCCTGGATTACGGCAATTTGTTGTATCTGGGGGCCACGGGAAAGGTTCTCAATCGCCTACAAAATGCTGCTGCTCACCTTATTTTGAGGCTTCCTAGAAGATCTTCCCCTAAGGCAGCACTCCAGGCTTTGCACTGGCTTCCTGTTAGGAGCAGGGTGGAATTCAGAGCCCTTGCCACGTGTCACCGCATCCTGGGTGGCAAAGCCCCTGCCCCGCTACAGAGCCTGGTGACCAGGTATGAGCCCACAAGGACTCTGCGCTCCTCCTGCACAGGTCTTCTGAAAATTCCTAAAATTAGGAAAGCGTGTATGGGGGGGAAGGTCATTCAGGTATCTGGTAGCGAAGCAATGGAATGACCTTCCGTCAGAGTTACGCTTGGAGTCATCAGAACTCTTGTTTAGAACAAAACTTAAGACTCACTTATTCAGACGATAGACGGTTGCGCTGACTGCTTGACTGCTTACCCCACTTTTTATAGCGCGGGGACACACCTGTAGGCGTACACCAGGCGCTTTACAAATCTCCCTAATAATAATAATAATAAGTACATTCAAGTAATAACATTCTGTTAAATGTTTTGCTCCCTATTATCCATTTGCGGCCATAACTGTGTACACTAGAAGCTTTTGTTTTGTCTAGGCCGGAAGGCATACACATTATTATTCTCCATGATGCAGAGTAAATGACACAATATCCTTTAGCAGAAGGTTACACATATCCATATAGTTCAATCTATTATGCCTGGATAGGTTTTCAGTAGAGCCCCAGTATTACTTCTAGCTTTATGCTAGCACACATCTCATCATAACTTTTGTGAAAGTAGTCAACATTAGCTGCTCTTTATAATGTAGGGAAAGAAGAATAAGTACTGCATTATAATAGAGGGAAGGGATATGAAATGTATTGTTTAGATGCTGGGGATGGTATGACAGGGGTTTGTTACAATCGTTGATGGCTGTATCACTGAGTGCTTCCGGAGCCCATTGTAGAGGGAGTGTCGGGCTACCTCTTCAGTATGATGGGTCATCAATGCCACAGATCTCTCTCAGCCAAATTCCGTTCATCTCTAGTTTTCAGATACAAAATATATTAATGTCCACTGTGGAGATGCACTATCTTGGTATTATTCAAAACATCAGAAATCATATTTTACTTATAAGTAAATTTTTCACATATTCTGGTGAATCCCTTCATTTTGAAAGGGGCCTTTATTTGTAAATGTGGAAAATATGTTCTTTTTTCCTCAGTATATACAGATATTTGTTTCATTTTCTACAGCTCCTTGTCGTGTAGTTGAAGAGGGTACAGATTTGCATAATTTAGAACTTGTTGGAGACGAAGTGACATTCCATCATGGAGCCATCATTCAATTTAAATGCAAACCTGAATATTCTGCAGTGGCTTCTCTAAATGGAACCTGCAAGAACAGCAACATAATTTACCCCACCTGCCGACCAAAAGGTAAGTGCATCCAGCTGGTCTTGGAGACAAGCATGCATAGATTTCTGAAAACTCATGTTTTCTTCGAATGTGTTCTTCTTTGCATTTTCTCTAAAGCCTACCATTCCAATTCTGCTACCTATGGCATTTTTATGAATTGCATACATATTGGGGTCGATTCCGATTCGGGTAACTAATCCATACGATGATTCGAATTCGTAGCCGTTTCCGTACGAATCGTACAAATCCCTCTGAATCACGTAGTACGATCCATAGTAAAAAAATACGTCCAAATCATTGCACCGTACCCCTATGCACTGTACCCCCACGCACCGTACCCCTGCAATCATGGGGTGTACTCGCGTACCCGAGGGGGGGTCCATTTCGGTACACGGTTCGAGTCGAAATCTGCTTTTACGGACGTTTTAAACTCCCGTAGAAAAAGAGTTGTATGGCGTGCTGTCGTAACGAAACGTATTTGCTGGGTCGGAAAAAGCTGCTTCGATCCGTATGGACGTCGCGTACTGCGAGTTCTGAATGTGGTTTGTACGTATTTGTAAGTCGTATGGTGTTTGGTACGATTCGTACTGAGATCTGCTTTGGGTTCGGATCGTACTTCAGCGTACGTATGGGGACGTTGGAGCTGTACGATTTGTACGGGAAAAATGCTCCGTACAGCTATTCGTAGGGGATTTTACCGAATCGGAATCGACCCCATAATATCAACCCAACCTCTTCTGGATATGATTCCCACATGTGAGTGTACATACCTCTCAGATAAGAAAAGTTAAAAACTGAAGTGATATAAAGTGAATTTATAGAACACATCTTTTTTGTAAATTTGACAAGTGACAATCTTTCTGCTTCAGGACCAGGAGTACAGAGTATTCGGTGTTCTGTTGTATACTCATTTGTAGAAGTAATAGTCCTGAGAGACAGGGAAAAGGTCTTAAATAGATAGCACAAATTGTTTTCACCTATAATACTTAGGAGATAGGTATACTACACCAAACACACCATTTCACTTTTATCAATAATATTATTAATAATATTCATTCTTGTTGAATGCTTAACACCACTTTCTTGTTGTTTCCAAGCACTGAAATTACCAGGCATTACTACTCATTTTGATGGCACTCTATTTACCACACTAAGGTACTCATTGCAAGTGCCCCCTTGAGGGGAATAACATTTCTGTGTACATGGAGTTAACAATAGCGGAGGCCCCTTTACCTCCAGTGGATTGGAATTAATGGAGATTCTGGGATGAACCATTAGAATCCCCTCAGGAATGATAAATTACTGTGGGAATTGTTAATTCTGGATGATCTGATTCCTTTGTAATTCTTCAGTTTCTCCAATATTTTCTGAGGTGATTTCAGCTGCTGAAAGTATGGGAGGTGCAAAGTAACTCCATAGATAAGTCTAAATGAGTCCATTAACAGGCATACTAGCCCCACAGGCAACTATACAAGCCTTCAGTGTTCAATTTGGGTAACAGGAAAATTAGCTAGGGAGTATGTGGTATCTCCTGAGGTGAAGAGGGGTTAGGGTTCTGCAGCACATCTCCCAAGCCCTGGCCACGTCTAGTGAGCCATGACCTTATTTGGCCTCTCGGAGCCTCACTATACTCTCATAGCCCACCAACCTTATCAATTCTCTTTTCCATGCCATCACCCGGGGCACCCTCTGTGCCTTGCAGTTTCTGGGGATTTCACGCTTTTCAATGATGAAAGCCAGATCTTGGAATTCACTTGTAGCTTTAGTTTTGGCAGTGTGCAGTAACCAGCTCAAAAGACAGTGTGCAGGGGTACATGGGACCTCCCTCTCATTGATCTCTGCCAGTACCCCAGTAATGTTCTCCCAATGATCTGCTAACCTCGGGTACTCCCAGAACATGTGAAGAAACTCAGCTCCCACCTCCTCACATCTGAGGTACCTGGCTCCCTCCACCGCAGAGTACCTGTTTCTTCTTCTAGGGGTAAGGTATGCTTTGTGCAGTACAAAAAGGTTGACAAGTTTAAAGGGGGCATTCCTATACACCTTGGGTATTCACTCTAGTACGATCTTCCAGTCCCCTCCGAGATGAGAATCCCCAAGTCATTCTCCCATTGTTCTCTAAGGCTGTCTAAGGGTAACATCAGATCTCCCTGTATTCTATTATACAAACATGTAACAGCTTTAAACATCCCCGATGATGTAACCAAGTATTTGCAGCCCCTAGCATGATGTGGGTCTGTCAAGTTCTGTCCTCCAGTGTTTACAAGTGGTTGTTGTGACCGCACCATGGAGGAGGAAATGGCCATGAGGTAGGACATGTCTTTGGAGGAACTCCTCCAACAGGAGGAGCATTCCAGCCTTATATAGGGCACAAGCCTCGTCGCCCCTGCGGTCACCCATTCCGTCAGTCCCTGTAAGTCCCCCAAATGTGGGAGCTCCTTCAGGAATCCTATTGGGATGTCGGAGAAATACAGCAACCTCCCCGCATTTTCTGCAGGCTTCTAGCCCAGCAGCGTCACAGCACCTGAAATTTCATAGTGTCTCCTTCGCTAGGGCTGTGAAGTCTAAGAAGCACCCTAGTCAGTCTTTGAAGGCCAGGGACAGAGGGACCTTTTTCCCTCCTGTGGTGAGTCTGCCCTCTTGCCACTGTGTTAGCCACCGGAGCTGTGATACCAGATAATAGGTCTCAAAGTTGGGGATGGCCAACCCACCCTCCACCGCTGGTCTCTAAAGTGTGGTCAGGGTCACTGTCCTGCGCCCCCGGTCCCCTAAGAAACCTGTAATCAATGTGTCTGTATCTCAGAAGAACTCCTGAGAGATCCAAACCGGCAATACTACAAAGGAATACAACTGAGGGGGAGAGCTCTCATTTTTAGTAAAGCCCATCGGCCCACTACCGACAAGGGGAGAGTTTTCCGAAACTCGAATCTAGACAGAAGCGCTCAAATGGCCTTCCCCACATTCCCCTTTAATAGATCATCAGAATCATGATATACCTGCACTCCAAGGTAGGACAGGCATGCAGGCTCTCATTGCAACTCCCTTAGACCACCCAGCAGGTCTCTGGATGCCAGCTTGGGAAATAAACAAGATCTTGAGCTCCTGTCAGAACCCCCTCTGTGTCATGCAAGAAAATCAGGAGGCCATTTGTATGTAGTGCAATATGGTGGGTCTGGGCTCCCAATTAAATCCCCTGATAATCGTTCCCTGCCCTGGCGTAACAAGCCAATAGCCAATAGCTCCATCACCAGGGCAAAGAGCAGAGGCCACTAAGCGCAAACCTGTCTGGTACCTAACTCCATCCTGTAGCCTTCTGAGATGATGCGCCCTGCCAAAGATCTGGCCAAAGGGGCTGGGTACAATAATCTGTGTCCAGGTCCCACACCCCTGTCCTAGGCCAAAAAGCGTCATCATTCTATAGAGAAAGGGCTATTCCAAGCTAACTAAAGCCTTCTCAAAGTCCACTGTGAAGATCACTGCCTTGGCTCCGACATATGTGTCAGCCTCTGACAGTGTGAGAAGACTACAGATGTTAAGAGCTATATTGCAACTCAGGAAGAATCCCGCCTGATCTTGGTGTATAAGGGTGGGCATGTGGTGGAGGAGTTGAGAGGCTATGATCCTGCTAAGAATCTTTTAACTGATGTTCAACATCAATAATGGTCAGTAGGCTTTTTTGTCTTGGTCTGGCTTCCCAGGTTTCAACAGAAGTACGATCAGGGCCTCCCGCGTGGAGGATGGTAGTACTTCTGTGTCTCCAGTGGCCTTATAGATGCCCATTTATTTAGGGGCAAAGTATTCCACATAGGTGGAATAGAACTTAACCGGTAGCCCATCTGTGCCAGTGTTTTGTTCCGGGCCATAGATTTTATGGCTGCTCGGGTCTCCTGCAGCGTGATGTCACACCCCCAATACCTCAGCTTCCTCAAGAAAATTGTTAAGGAAAGTTATGGGTGCTAAAAAGGACTCAATTTTTTATTTTATTTTATGGAGTTTTATATAAGGCAAACTTGACCCAAAGGTATCGGGTATCAGAGCGCTTTACATAGCACCAGTTGTGTTTCATGAGGACACATTCATTTTTGTTAGGCATGGGGAGATTAAGTGATTTGCCCAGAATCACAGGATGTTCGGCGGCATTGCCAAGACTCAAACCCATTTCCCCAGATTCGAGTTCGACCGCCCTAGCCGTTAGGTCAACTCCTCTCCCCAACGTTAGGCCAACTCCTCTCCAACTCCTCTCTCTAATGACATTGGTCAAACAATTTGTGGCACTGCAATAATGGGTGGAGTAATATGTATAATATTCACGATTGATGTCCTTCTGCTGTTAGACTTTGGAGCCCTGGTTAGTGTTCACCTCCACAATACCTGAGCCCTATTTGGCTGGGTTCGTAAAACACTCTTGCAGCGAGCCAGCTAAGTTCTTATCCGAATGCACCTGGACCATATAGTTCTTCTAATCAAATATCTCAAGCACTCAACATACTCTGCTACTTTCTCTTTCTCATTCAAGAAGTTGGTCTGTACTTATGGGTGTCCTGGTTTTTTTGCTCAAGAGTCTGCAAAGCCACCTCGAATGATAAGGTTTCTGTCAGCAAAGTCCTGCAGACACCTACTGATCAAAAATAAACCTACCCTTGATCACAGTCTTAAATGCATCCCAATCCCTTTGGAGAGACAAAGTGGAGCCTATGTTTTGAGCAAAGTAATGTTTAATGACAGTGTCAACCGTGTGATAAAAGACTGGATCCTCTAGTGCCTCCGGCCTTAACCTCCACAATGGGATGCAGTGTGTTAAAAAGAGACTATAACTTCAGAATAGCTCTTAATGAAGATTTATTGGGAAACATCAGCAACAGCCGTCTTCAAACTCTGCCAACTCCTTCAGGCTCCAAGACTCATCTGATACATGGAATCATGAGGAGTAAGAATGTACAAGGAAATAGAATGGCAGTATGTCACAGTACAAACCAAAAGAAACATGTAATGCACATTACAACACATCCCCTATACTAAAAGAAATAAGGAAAAGAACAATAAAAAATATCAAAAACATAAGCTTATAAGTACAACATACAGTAAGGTAAGTACATGAGAAAAGAACTTAGACATAGTCTCTGAAGCGTACAGGAGCTTGATGAGTTCTATGTGGAAACCTCCTAGAAGAAACAACACCTCGTCCAGTTGAGGAGGAGGCGGAGGCAGGACAGTCAAAGCTGGAAGAAGGTGGAGGAACCACATGAGAAAACTTAACAAGCCTGGACATGCTCCATTTACAACCATTCTGCATGGTAACAACATTCTTGTAAATATTAGTGATCATGAATGGACCGATAAACTCAGAAGCACCTTTCTTAGAAAACCTGGGTTTTTTAACAAGAACCCATTCACCCACACTCCACAATTTAGGTTTGGTAGAATTCTTCACATCATAACGTTCTTTATATTTTTGTTGATAACAGTGAATTCTATCCTCCACATTCCCCCTATCCAAAGGGAGAAGAGATTGAGGAGGAAGCCAAGAAGGATTTAGTTTGGAACGTAACAAAAAAGAAATGGAGAAGATTTTGAAACATAATTGATAGTGGTGCGATGGGCCCACCAGGTATCACGCAATTCATCTTTAAGAGAACTTTTCATGTCAATAGCTCTCTGAACACACCCTTTGACAACACGATTCATTTGCTCCCCAAGACCATTGGCCTGAGGTGCATAAAGGGCAGTTTTAAGATGTACTATACCATGGTCTTTCAAAAAGGTCTCCATATCGGTGGAGATAAACTGCACACCATTGTCTGTTATGATGCACTTGGGAATCCCTTCAGACACAAATTCATCCCGCAAAAAATCAATGACCACCTTGGAAGTAACAGAGGCTACACACTTGGTAGACACCCACTTGGATGTATAATCGACAAGAAGAATTACAAATCTCTCAGATGGTAACAACAAATCAAATGGACCCATAATATCCAAACCTAATTTGGACCAAGGTTGGACCAAGGTTGATCAGGAATGCACACTGGAGACAAAGGGGCCTTACTCACAAACTTAGACTTTAACAGCACATTGATAACAGTCTCTAACCACATGCTCAACTTCACTATCCATATTGGGCCACCAATATCTCTCTCTTAAGCGTGTTTTGGTAAGACTCCTACCCATGTGTCCATCATGGGCAAGATTGATCAACTTTGATCTCATTAGAGAAGGAGGAATTAATCTCTCACCTCTCATCACAACGTCATCAACAATAGTAAGTTTATCACGAACAGACCAAAAAGGCAAAAGATCCTTACTGATACCTCTACTGTCATTAGGCCAACCATTAATCACCAAATATTTTACCAAAGGAAAAATCTGATCACTAGATTGAGCACCAACCCAATCCTCCAAAGAAATATCACTTTCACTCACCCTAGACACATTGACACAACCTAAATCTAAATGTTCAGTCTGATCTTGTGAGGGTAAACGCGAAAGACAATCTGCAGCCTTATTTAAAGGTCCAGGAAAATATTGCACAATGAAATTAAATTCCTCCAAACCCTCACTCCAGCGTTTAAGTCTTGGTGTTAATCTTTCACTCTCCATGCACAAAAACACTTGTATCAACGGTTTATGATCAGATTTGACTACAAAAGGGATACCCCACAATTAAAACTTGAAATGCTTGATAGCCCAAACAATGGCAAGAGTCTCCCTTTCAATACAGGAATATTGTCCTTCAGCTATTTTCAAAGCTCTGGAAGCAAATGCCACAACTCTTTCTTCACCATTGTCCACTTGAGAGAGAACCGCTCCCAATCCAGACAAACTAGCATCAGTGGTTAGGAAAGTCTTTTTCTTAGTATCAAAGTGACCTAAACTAGGCAATTGACTGATTGTATTTTTAACAATCAAAAACGCATCATTGCAACCAGCACTCCATTCAAAATGAACTCCCTTTTTAAGAAGATTCCTAATAGGCTCAACAACCGATGCAATTTTTTTTATAAATTTCGCATAAAATTCAGATAGACCAAGAAAAGATCTAACCTGATCCTTGTCACAGGGAGTGGGAGCTTCCACAATGCTCTTAGCTAACTCCAACTTAGGCTGTATTCCTTCCCCAGAAATCACATGGCCAAGGTAGGTTACTGAGGTTACACCAATCTTACATTTAGCCTTGTTTACAGTCAAACCCTTATCAGCCAATCTAGTCAAAACAGACCTCAAAGCACAGTCATGTTCCATATTATCTTTGCCAAAAACAAGAATATCATCTTGAAAAAAGATTACATTAGAAACGTCACCCACCACCAATTTCATAATCCTTTGAAAACATGCCGCTGCGGATGCTAACCCAAATGGCATCCTCACAAAACGAAACGCTCCAAGAGGTGTAACAAAGGAGGTAAGATGTTTCGAATCATGATGAAGCGGAACCTGGTGGTAGGCTGAGGACAAATCAAGTACAGAAAATATTTTAGCTCCAGACAACATAGTGATGGATTCAGGAATATTAGGTAGGGGTTGTCGATCCACCCATATGCATTTGTTTAACCCCCTAAGGTCCACACACATGCGAATGTTCTTTCCACCATCCTTGGGGGCCAAAACTACTGGGGCCAACCACTCTGATGACTCAATCTCTTCAATGATATTCAACTCAATAAGTCTGGAAAGTTCCTGTTTAAGTGGGGCCAGCATCAAGTTAGGAACTTTTCTAACCTTATTTACACAGGGAACAGCATTTTTTTTTAAATAATGCGATGTTCAAAATCTTTCAGTAAACCCAAATTTGTCAGAGAAAACATGAGGGAATTCATCAAAAAACATATTGGAGGAGGAGATTTGATCAATAAGCATAACTTGATCAGAGGGTTTGAGAGCATTTGGATTGAGAATAATCCCCAAATCCCTCTGATGCCTCCACCCTAAAAGATTATCACCTCTGTAAGCAACATAAATCTTACCAAGAGTTTCACGACCTTTGAAATGAATTCTCATGACAGTATAACCTGATATTTCAATACGGGAACCATTAAAGCTAACAGCATTAATATCAGGTTTAAATAACTCAACTTTAGGAAAAGTTTTGTTCCAGTTTTCATTAACAATTAAAGTGATAGGCGAACCTGAGTCACCTAGAACTACAAAATCTTCGCCTCCAATTATCACATTGCATTCAGGCATAGAGATTGGATCAGCATCAATACTACCATCACTAGTGACAGTAGAAATTACTAATCTGGGACTATCTTGAGAAGATACAGAGCATTCATTGGAGTGTATTTTACTAGTGGATTTGCAAACCCTGGCATAGTGTCCTTTTATACCACATTTAAGACAGGTAGAAGACTTGGCATAACAGTTGGGAAAGGGAGAGGACTGATTAAAACTACCACATCTATAACATTTGATCTTACTGCGATCAAAAGGAATTTTTGCTTTTGAGTTTTGCATAACCTTACAAATACTATCATCTGAAGCAATAGGTTGAATACCCCCTTGAACACTAGGGGTCATAGATTGAGTAACTTCATGAATACTACTGGAACTGGAAGAACAATCTGACAAAACTTTATGTTCTTTCATCTCTTTAGCCCAACCAGAATTGTTCTCTATACCTTCAACAATGGCTAAAGCCTCTCCCAGGGAAGGAATTTTAGATAGGAGCTTCTCTTGTACTCTTGAACTATTAGTACATCTGACCAATTGGTCACGAATTAAAGAATCTGTAAGGACCCCAAACTCACAAGTACGTGCAAGAGTTTTTAAGGAAGCTACGTAATTGCCAACCTTCTCCTTAGGTTCCTGTACTCTCATAAAAAATGTATGTTGTTCTAGCACAACATTAATTCTGGGACCAAAATTATCTTCTAGCATTTTTAAAGACATTTGAAAAACATCAGAAGGTGAATCACCAGAACCATTATTTAAAGGTATTTCATCAATAATATCATAAATATTTCGGCCTTCAACACCTAAATTATGAAGCAAAATAGCTTGCTTCCTTAAGGCAGAAAATTTCTCTCCCCCTATAGCCACTAAATAGGAGTCAAATAAATGTTTCCATCTTTTCCATGGGAGAAGAGGTTCGCCCTTCTCACAAAGAAAAGCAGGGGGTTGAGTCATAGAAGTAGAACTCATTGTTAAGCAAAAATGAGCACAAACTAAAGAAAAGAAAGTAATAACTGGTAAACAACTGTTAAAAATAAATGAAAACAAAGTGTGTGTATCACTGAAGAAAACAGGAAACGCTTAGAGAAGCAAAATCCAAAAGTCAAAGGTTATTCTTATTCTTTTACAGGCGTTGCATGCGTGGGTTCGAATCCCATCCTCGTCGCCAGTGTTAAAAAGAGACTATAACTCCAGAATAGCTCTTAATGAAGATTTATTGGGAAACATCACCAACAGCCGTCTTCAAACTCTGCCAACTCCTTCAGGCTCCAAGACTCATCTGAGACATGGAATCATGAGGAGTAAGAATGTACAAGGAAATAGAATGGCAGTATGTCACAGTACAAACCAAAAGAAACAAGTAATGCACATTACAACACAGTGCCAAGCTTTCTACCAACCTACACCCATCAACAGAGGATTGTGATCAGAAATTGCTCTGGAGAGTTACTTAGTGGTCTAAACCACTCTGTGCACATCAGGGTATATAAGAGCACATTGAGGCGCACTTGGTGGTCATGAATATTGAAAAAGAAAGAATAGACCCGGTCCCCCAGGTGGTGCTAATATCATGAGTCATTCAGATCTCATCCCACCTGCCGGGCAGAGAACGCACGGGTCACCCGGAGTATTGTGGATTCCAACAGTGTGGTGTGGGAATGATCTAATATAGGATTCGCTATGCAGTTATAATCTTCCCCTATGATAATTGAGCCCACCTGGACACCCTCGAAAACTCAGTAAGAAATGCTGCCTGTCCACATTCGCAACATATATGGTGATGTCCCAGCTATTGAGCAATCCAATGACTCCAACATAACAGCCTGCAGGATCTATCAGGTGCCCAGTATGGTGGATAGGTACCCCAGGTCATGTCCATAGCAAGACTCCTCTTGCATAGGTTGAATATGTAGTATAGCAGACCTGCCCTCTCCATCTGCGTAGCAGTGCAGTTTCCTCTTTGGCAATGAGGTGTGTTTTCATGAAGGAGCACTACCTGAATCCCTCGTCTATTAAGATCAGAGAAGACTTTTTCCCTGTTGATCATTGTATTCATTCCTCAATATTCTAAGACAAGACCTTGTACATCATGGGGGTCAAAATTGTGTGTGGTAAAGACAAATTGGATGGCACCACCAGGCTCCGATATCCCAAACATAAGGTACCACTCCATCCCAGCATAATGAAGTACACGCCTAAAGCATCTCCCATCAGCTTGCACACTACAAACTCCCCAACTCCCACATCCCAGGATATGCAGGTCAACACCCCCCATCCAAACAGTTGCCAACTCAAATGCAATTGTGGGTGTACCCACAGTAAACTCAAAGACACTAAGGTAGTGGCCATCCCAGAGCACCCTGTCTTGCTTCTCCCCACCTAGCTAGAGAAACTAAGGGACAGTATCCCTGCGGGATCCCCAATCTCACATCCACTTCATAAAACATATACAACTGCGCACTCCTCCGAATAATCAACATCGACCTTACAGCTCTCCATCTCCTTCAAATGAATTTGTGTGCCGTGACAGGCGTGACTTTAGGTAGCTCATTGTCTGAGTTCTCAGTGTAACTGGCATAATTGGTAAAGTCTGAGTCCGGGGTAGCACCCTCACTCAGTGTTGAGACTGGACTTGGTCCGGCTTTGCTCATTGTTGCCACCACCTCCACCACTCTCTGTTGTTCTCTCTGGGCCTCCACACCAAATGAGGCCCTTCCGCAGACCTCGCCACCTCATTGCCTTGGTTTTTTCCACTTAAGTGTGTATCTTTGGGACCCCCTACTGGTGCAGGTTTGAAGGTGCATCTAAATGCAGTACCACACCTCCCACAGAGTCTGAGAGAACTGCACTCCTTCTGCAGCTACCACCCGCAGTCGGGTTGGGAATAACATGCATAGTGCAGGCCCATTTGGCAAAGCCGTCTCTTAACATCCAAGAATGCAGACAGCTGCTGCTTGACATCCTTTGTAAAGTCTGGGAAGATCAGGACTTCATTGTTTTAAACTTTGACTTCTCCTAAAGCCATAGCCTGGGCACATATGTGATGTCCTTCCACATAATAGAGACGTCTGGCAACTACTGGTCGTGGCAGCGTGTCTGACAGGAGCGAGATAAATGTCCCCCTGTGCGCCCTCTCTAGGGTGTAGAATGAATGGAGGCCCTATGGTGCCACCTCCTCGTGTAGCCGTCTCTCTAGGTAAGCCAGCATGTTCCTCACTCGCTGCACTTATTCCATTGTGATCTATTTTTACCAGCGTCCACTCTGACCTCCAGAGTCCAAATTTTGTCCTTCAAGACTGTGAGCTGTTTATGTATCATTGCGAGATACATGGAGATATCCATGACCACTCTCTCCGCAACCATGATTAGCACCTTGAGGTGTCGATGGGCGTCTTTCAGAATGTTCAGGTCAGTCCCCAAGGCATCAATCTGTGTTTCCAATGCTTCCCTGGAAGCAGTAATCGCCTGCATTATATCTTGAAGAGTGGGCCTCTACTGGGGTCCCAACTGGGACGCTGGAATTTTGCCCCCTAGCATACAGTCTACCGCTGTGTCTGTGTCCTGTTCCCCAAGTCCAGATCCTTTTCCCTGGAGACGTTGCCCATGACCACAATGGAATACCTAGCAGCTCAGGCTCCTTATGGACGGTCTTAGTGTTGCAATGCAGGTTCACCAGTGTTTCTGTACATTCAATTGGCAGGAACGGGAGGCTGAAAAGCCAGGTTTGGGCACAGAGCTCACTTATTGACAATGGCAGTGACTCACAAAATTGCACCCTCCAATCAGCTCAAGGCAATCAGCAGTGCCTGTTCCTGGGATGGAGGCTTGCAGGTCCTCTTCCTGAGGACCTGCCAGGAAGTCTGCGACACAGGGCTTCAGGGCCAGTGGGTTGTCAGCAGATGAGGGCTGAAAACCTCAAACCTGTCCTAGGATGCTTGTTTCCATTCCAAGGAGGACCTGGCCTGGCAGTTTGGGCTGGACTGTTCCCATTGGGTGTAGGGTCAAGACTGATTTGCAAATGGCTAGGTCCAAACTGTAATAGTATGGTGAGCAAAAAATGTATGGATTTAGGCCCAGATCTCTGTACTGGGGTGAATGTATGACATTGTTCTGTATTCTATAAATCAATTGATATTTTTGGATTTGTCAACCCGAGTGGGACAGGTATATCCAGACGTGGGGTCCCGGGCTCTCCATGCCACTGGAGTCAAGCTATCTGGGCTGATGAGGGCTGAAACCCTAAACCGGTCCTAGGATGCTTGTTTCCAGTCCAGGGAGGACCTGGTCTGGCACTTCGGGCTAGACGGTTCCCATTGGGCGCAGGGTCAAGACTGATTTGCATATGACTGGGTCAAAATTGGAATGGCATGGTGAACAGAAAACAATGAATTCAGGCCAAGATCTCTGTTCTTGGGTGAATGTATGACATTGTTCTGCCTTCTGTCCATCAATTATTCTTTTTGCATTAGTCACCCCGAGTGGGATGGGTATACCCAGACGTGGGTCCCGTGCTCTCCATGCCAATGGAGTCAAGCTATCCTGGCTGATGAGGGCTGAAACCCCGAAACCGGTCCTATAATGCTTGTTTCCAGTCCAGGGAGGACCTGGCCTGGCAGTTCGGGCTGGACTGTTCCCATTGGGCGCAGGGTTACGACTGATTTGCATATGGCTGGGTCCAAACTGGAATGGCAGTGGAAAGAAACAATGTATTCAGGCCCAGATCCATGTACTGGGGTGTAGTATGGCCTGAGGCCTGCTTTGCGTGCATGTTATCTTAGCATGGCTTATTAGAGGTTTAAACGCCATTTTACCTTTTGCTGCTTTTGCACACAACACTGCATAGCTGTTTTTGAAAGTTAGCCTTCACGAAGGTCTACACATGAGAAAAGGTTTTTGTTTTTGACATCTCTAGACTTACATCGTGCCCCTAGTCTGCACAGTTAGTGCTGAAACCGTCAAGTTATCAAAACATGGTTGCTGTTCATCGGCATGTTCGAGTAACACTTTCTAGACTCAACAATTTGGCAGCTGTGATGCAGCTACAATTCTGGCGCCTTTATTATTGCACACTCGCCATGATTTCACACACATGGGAGATTATCGTTTCCAGGGATGCAGAGAGCCTATGCTGATCCAGATGTAATTCACTCTTACTGAGCGGAAAGGTAATGGGGTCGCCCAAAACAAGCCTAAGAGACCTTCTTTAGTTTATAATACATAGTTCCTATATAGGGATGGTGTTAAAACTAGGCACTATTGGACCTGTTTTCACCTGCATTATAATATGCTTTCTCCTTGTATGTTATATGGAACTGTAACCATGCTGACCATATTATTTTTAATCATATGTCTGCTTATGTTGGCTAGGATACTGCACATGAGATCATGTCATTAAAATGAATATTTTAACCTTACCGTGTCTCTTCTTCACTCCTGTTGTGGACTGGTATGAGAGTATAACAAAAGAGTGTTCTCACTTCCCACCATTCCTGAGTTTGTACTAAGTCGCATGTTCTAGGTTGTTTAATCATTGGTTGCTTTGCTATAGGATGAAGAGCTAATGTGACACTGATGCTAGCTGGTTGTGGTTCTCTGAGTACTGAGGTGAGTTTCTAGCACACCACAATTCACTGATGTACTGGGTCTCTGTGCACAGTTCTGTGCATGAGCAGGATCCTTGCAACATGGCGCCGCCAATGAGTGTGGTGTTATTGTGAGACTCTTGAGTATTGCTTATGTCAGTCCACGACCCCCTCACTATTGTTTCCGGTTGACAGTAATGACGGATAAAACCTACCTATAGTTACATAGGTTTCTTCAAGCTTGATAATCTAAAATGGTTTTCTATTTAATTACTACCCAGTTGTGCGTTTGCTTTTTGTTGTACTAATCTTTCACTGTGTCGATGTGTCTGAGGTTGATATCCCTGTACACAGTCGTTTGGCAGTGCGCAATCATTTGCAGGAATTCCTAGTCTCTGTGGATGGACAGGCAGTGGTTTTTGTAGTATCCGCTGATGCAGTGCACCCGTTTGAGCTGTTTTACTCTTGGGTCACGTTTCCTGCGGTTGATGCTGGTACTGGTGTGTTTCACATGTATACTCCCGCTGCTGCGCTTGCGGTGTACGCTCCATATAGGACCCATGAAGTTCCGATTTCTGCTTGGCAGCAAGCTAGTTGGTTTAATGGTGTCCTCCCAAACGTTATGACGGCGGTCAGACATGGGCCGTTGTCAATCCCAGGCGCTACATGGCCAGTTTTAGCTGCTTATACCCCCCATCCTGATGCGGGGCAATTAACAGCTCCGCAACTGAGACCCCTTAATGCCTCTGCAGTGTCAGTAATAAGGGTTCTGGTTCATTACATTTCCTGCAACCTCCCAGGTGGGGCCCGGGGGGGTGGCGCAACCATTTGGGCCGAACGGACTGAAACTTAGTCTGCTGCTGTTGGGGAACCGGGCATCACTCTCCTCACCTGTGCCAGCTGCATTTGAGGTCCTGGGGTCCTAACGCAGACGGTCTCATCTGACGCCTCTTCCTGCAATATCGAGCGGCAGTGGAGGGTCGAGACCACAGCTCCCAGGCATCCTAGCGCGAACCACGCCCACTGACGCCTAACCTCGCGCCCGGAGGCGCTTAAAGGACAGAGGCTCCCTCGGTGGAGCGGGGGCCGAAAAACGCTGATGTTGGGGAACCGGGCATCACTCTCCTCACCTGTGAGGGCCGCATTTGGGGTCCTGGGGTCCTGGCACTGACGGTCTCCCCCGACACCGCTTCCTGCAATATCGAACGGCAGTGGAGGGTCGAGACCACAACTCCCAGGCATCCTAGCGTGAACCACGCCCACTGACGCCTAACCTCGCGCCCAGCGGCGCTTAAAGGACAGAGGCTCCCTCGGTGGAGCGGGGGCCGAAAAACGCTGCTGTTGGGGAACCGGGCATCACTCTCCTCACCTGTGCCAGCCGCATTTGGGGTCCTGGGGTCCTGACGCTGACGGTCTCCCCTGATGCCGCTTCCTGCAATATCGAGCGGCAGTGGAGGGTTGAGACCACAGCTCCCAGGCATCCTAGCGCGAACCACGACCACTGACGCCTAACCTCGCGCCCGGCGGCGCTTAAAGGACAGAGGCTCCCTCGGTGGAGCGGGGGCCAAAAAACGCTGCTGTTGGGGAACCGGGCATCACTCTCCTCACCTGTGCCAGGCGCATTTGGGGTCCTGGGGTCCTGACGCTGACGGTATCCCCCGACGCCGCTTCCTGCAATATCGAGCGGCAGTGGAGGGTCGGGACCACAGCTCCCAGGCATCCTAGCGTGAACCACGCCCACTGACGCCTAACCTCGCGCCCGGAGGCGCTTAAAGGACAGAGGCTCTCTCCGCATCAGGGAACGTGCGCGGTCGGTGCCGGGCGAAGCCCGGGCAAAGGGCGGGCCCTCTGTGGCCCTCAGAGGCCTGAGGAGGACGGGACGGGCCACCCTATTTGATCTTCGCCTCATGCTCGCTGGAAAAGGGAGATAATACGAACTAACCCATTAAAGTGACTGACTTTACATACCCTTCGGTATTCCCTAAAGGGTTACCTTCTGACTTTTCAGTTTTTGACTACTAGATTACGTGCACAATTTGCATAGGTACCTGTCATTGTTATATACATATACAGAAAGCTAATTACATCATGACTGATAAAGGGCTTTGTATCAATAATATCCTTCAGGGGGGGCAACGGAAGGGGACATTGGACAACTATCTAATTATGGCTACATCGGCAATCGAGTCCGAAATAGAGAGAGTAGAACAAAGTCTTTCCGTAGAACCCACATCCAGTATCCAATCTCCTCTGGTGCTACCGGACCAAATCCAAAATTTTACCTTACTGGAGGAATTAAATCTGATTTGTAAAACTGTATATACCAATGTTGAAAATGGAAATGAGCAAAAAAATGCTCCTGCATGTGTAATGAGAAACACAAGTCCCCAGCCTAGCATTACACCTCTACTAATCAGCAATCAGGCTCACCCAAAGACCCCTGGCCTGCCAAGCTCTATAAAAAACATGCACCCCTTCTCAACCCCTACCTCAATCTCATCTGGAATGATTCATTCAGAACGGGCTGTTTCCCTGCCAAATGGAAACATGCCTCCTTAGTTCCCATCCTAAAGAAACCTAACCTAGATCCAGACAATCCCAGTAATTACAGGCCTATTTCTCTCCTGCCTGCCCCAGCTAAGATCTTGGAAAGACTGGCACATTCCCAGCTGTCGAAATACATTGAAACCCATGGTCTTCTCCACGACTCCCAGCACGGCTTTAGGTCGGGCCACAGCACCGAGTCGGCCCTTATCGAAATGGCCGACTCGGTGAGGTGGACGCTTGACCAAGGATCGAGGGCGGTGTTGGTGCTGCTGGATTTATCGGCAGCATTCGACACCGTCTCTCACAAAATCCTGCTGGAAAGACTGGAGGACCTTGGGCTGGGTGGAGCTGTCCTGAAATGGTTTTCATCCTACCTTTCGGACCGCACACAGCAGGTTTTCACACCCCCTTTTTCTTCTCTGGCCAGACCACTCAAATGGGGAGTCCCACAGGGCTCTTCCCTGAGCCCGCTCCTTTTTAACGTGTATTTCACCCCTCTGGCCAAGCTGATTGCACAGACGGGGATCAAATCTACCTCCTACGCTGATGACATCCAGCTTCTTTTCACTTTCGATTCTCACTCTGCCTCTGCTTTTGATCCTTTGAAATCCTGTCTCAGGGACATCTCGAGCTGGATGGATACCAATTCCCTCCGGCTCAACGCCGGAAAAACAGAGATCCTTTTTTTCAACACATCATCCCCCTTGGATTCCAGTATATGGTGGCCAGAAGACTTAAGCCTAGCTCCCATCCCTAAAGACTCGGTGAGAAATCTCGGAGTCCGCTGGGACACTCAACTTAGCTTCAAAAATCAGGTGCAAACAGTAGCAACCTCCTGTTTCGCCAAGATTAGAATCATAAAACGCCTCATCAACTATCTGCCGGCAGACTGCCGTAAGACTGTGATCCAGGCCCTGATCATATCCCATCTTGATTATGCTAATGCTCTCTACCTTGGTATCACAGCGGGCCTCTGCCACAAGCTCCAGATGGTCCAAAACGCCGCCGCACGGCTGGTTGAGAGAATCCCGGCCAGACACCATATTACTCCTCATCTCCGTAAGTTACATTGGCTGCCCATAGCAAAAAGTTGTGTATTCAAGGCCATGACTCTGGCCTTTCGAGCTTCAAAAGGCAAGGGATCGGCACACCTCAAAAAGATTCTTCGACCTTATTCCAACTCCAGGACTCTACGGTCCAATACCCTCCATTTCCTGGAAACCCCCCGATTTAAACGATCTCGGGCCGGTGGCAAAACCTTTGAGGTCTGTACCTCTCAGTGCTGGAACAAACTTCCATTAGCCTTACGCACCTGTCAGACTGAATTAGTTTTCCGTAAATCCCTGAAAACACATCTGTTCTCCTCATAAATTTGGATATCTGCCCCTATGACCTCCCTTTGTTTTTCATTGTTTCAGCGCCGGGACGCCCCGTTGGGGCCGCTGTGCGCTCTATAAATTTCTCAAATAATAATAATAATAACTAAACGTAAGCCATCCTGGTACCCCCCTTTACTATCACCTAAAGACAATATCCAACTGTCTGCAAACGTCAAGGCCCCCTTTATTAACAGAAAGCGCAAAGGTGCTAAACGGAGGGGAAGATTAGTTAAAAAACAAAAATTGTATCTAAGTCCCCTTTCGGCCATCTGAGGTACGTTCAATTCTGGATTCTCCTGCATCCACTATACCATCTGATTTACTGGTCCAGATTGAACTCCTGGTCAAATCTTTAATATCCCCATTGGAAAAAAGAATCAAGGTAATAGGGGAAAAGCTCACAAGCATAGAGGAAACCATCAGGGCAAACCTGATACTCACAAAAAGAATGGAAGGACATAAGCAAGTTGAGACCCTAGTCGCTACTGACATCCCCATCACCTCTGCACAAAGTAATACCGCACAAATTCATGCAGTTGCCCCAAAAACATCCAAAACATTACTCATATCAAACCCCCTAATAGCCCAGAGTTCTGCCAGTGTCAACTCCCAGATCATATTTGGGAACACTTGCTTTGATTAGAGCTATCTTCTCAACAAAGTAATTGTTGAGAGAATCACAAAGAGGCTGAGAGGAGGGGGAAATCATCGTAACTCTATCAGGTTTGACAAGTTCATCAACTATAGTAAAAATCTCCCTCGATTTGTCATGTAATAGTATGCCTTTCCCTCTACATTCCTGTCTAATAATGCTTGCAAACGGCTTTATGCCCATGAAAACAGCATTGGGGATAGGAGACCACATTGAAGTTTTCCATCTTTATCTCAATGACCTCAGAACTATTATGTTCAATCCTAACTCGTGCATCTGAGAATAGAGAATGATTATCCACTTGTCCCACCAGAGGCCCATATTTATGCAGTGCATTGTTGCATGAATGTACATCCAAATTGTGTCTCAAAGGCCTTCTGTAGGTTCTGTTTGGAACCCAGCGGACCCATTGATGTTTAGTGAGGTGGTGGGTTGAGGAATAAAACCATTTTGGTCTGCAGATGAGGTTGCAACTGATCAACCAGTATGTTACTGTGTATTTTATAATCAAGATTTAACATTGACAAGGGGCGGTAGGAGGTCTTATCCTCTAGGCTGATGTGTGGCTTGGGTAGGGAGATCTGTAGTGCCTCTTTGCTGTTGGGCGGGAGACTGCCACGCATCCAGCCCACTCTATACAGCTCCACCAAGTAGTGAACTATAAGTGAAGCATACATTTGATAGGACACAGCTGGGAGCCAATACAGCCAAGCCAGGATTTTTCTCTCTGGCTAAATCCTTAATGCCCCCCCCTTATTTCCAGTTCTGTGATCTGTTGTCCCAACATTTTCCTGACGTTTGATACTGTGGATAAGGTTGCTCTATCCAGGAATGCCGCTACCAAGATATCCGTGACAGAATGCTATGGGCCATATACACGCTTATAGTGCTTCCCAAAGACTTCATGCACATCTATCTCTAAGTGTAGTAAGGTGCCCCCTGGGTCTTTAATGGCCTGGATATTCCTGGCACTGTGCTCCGAGCTATCCAACCAGGTCAGAAGTCTCCCTTCTCAGCCCTTTCTCCCGCACGCGAAGTAGTAACATATTTTTTATATGTGAACAGACCCAGTCTCTTGGCTCATTCCGCATGTTTATCCTGTACCTCAAGTAGTTCTGGCCATAGGACGAATCTGAAGGGCTCGAACTTCCAGTGTGCGGAGCGTGTCATCTAACTGTGTGAGCTGTGCTTCTAGAGTCTTCGTACTCTTACACGCTAATCTATGCAGTGACCTTTTACCACCGACTGGAATGCTTCCCATTCTTTGTGCACATGTGCCAGGGCTGATTGCCAATTAAATCTTCACTAGTATTGTCAGCTGACAAGTCCCGCAAGACAGGGTCATGTAGCAGTTCAGGGTGAAGTCTCCAGATCGGGATTGGAGGCAATGTCTCTCCCCCCATCCTAGCCTCAGTAACAATGGATTATAATCTGAGAATGTGCGTACTAAGAACTCCACGTAGGTAATCATTACTGCTACCTTTGGGGAGATCATGATTTTTTTCTAGGTGGACGTGCAGGTCATGAACTGGGGAATAATATGACTATTACTTTAGCTCCCTATTCCTGCATCTCCACACATCATGAAGGTCCCAATTACCTGGGACACTTAGGGTACATACTCAAGAACTATGATACTACTTACCTCTTTTCTTTCTTATAATTCCAAATACTACAGATCTGAATTTACAAATGCTGGTGGTAAGTTAACCTCTATAATTAGGGGCTGCAATAAGCTTCCTATAGCACTTTGGTCCTGAAGAAAGCCTTTAGAATTTACAAGAAGGCGGAAACATGTCAACCCAATAGTAGACTGGTAACTGGGTCTACAATCGCACCTGATTTGTTTTTACCTTCTCACATCACCATCTTTGGAATACATTTTTGAGCAATATAGTGATGTAGAGAATTTTAATTCACAGCACCTGAGCACTTGCACATTTTTCACTGTTCTTAAATCTCTGGACACCACTGGAAAATCATTTGGTCTACCTCCAGGTGGAGGACAGCATGCAAACTATCTAAGAACCGTAGGATGATGCTGTAACGTTACACCTAGGCGGAGAATCAAGATATACCGCCACCGGCCTGTGTACGTTTGATTAGGGTTTTTATATGGCTCCAATTCGACAGAGACCCTGATTTCACAGGACAAGTGATCCATTCTCCCCCTGACTATTGCGTTTTTCTATAGTCTAGTTGGGCTATAGTTTAGATTGGTGTTGCCAAGATTTGCCAAAGTCCCTCTAGGTTCTAGTCTGCTCCATACCTTAAAATGAGAGAGGTTGGAATCTCTTTCCGAGTCTCAATCTCTAACACCCCGCAAGGGGAGTCAGAAACTCTGGAGCTGGATTCTCTGCGAGGAGGATGATATCGTCTGGTCAGTGTGCCAGGCGGGGACTTGACTTCCTTTCGAACTTGCAGTGGCGAGTCGTGCAAGCATGCAGCTGCACCGTGCCGTCATTTGCCATGGCAAGTGAAGGTATATTTATACCTTGAAGGTGTTTAGGGATGCCAGTATTGACGTAAAAGTCGGGCAGAAGAACGTCATGAATGAACCCCTAAGAAATAGATGTTCATGCATTATAAATGAGTTCTTGGAGAAATCAATAATCCAAGCAAGGGGAAGTCCTAAAGGTTTAAGAGTCTGGGTTTCCAAGAACTCGTTGTGACGTGGATGGACAGATGTAGGTGGCCATGCCTGTATTTGGTTATGGATAATGCCTAAATAAGGGTAGGATTTCTATGCCTAAATAAGGGCAATGTGAATTGTGCCTATATAAGGGTGTAAATCAGGAAACCTATATACGGTATCTAAATTAACACACAACATCCTCTGCCATTTCAGGCCTCGGTCGTCATCTTGGGTATTCTGCATCACCAGCGAGGCAACTCCTTTCAAATGTCTCTCATCTGCCTCCCGAACCAAGTGAAGAAGGCAACCATAACTTGCCATGTCTGGGCACCAAGGGCTCAGATGCTCTCAGTGGCCCCAATGGTGTCAGGATAAATTGTGATGCTCCATAGGTGACTGACATCGGCTATGTTCGCTGCCACTCAGCCACATCCCCTCTCTCTACTTTTTCTCCTTATCATTCTACAGCCAGCTTCTTTAGCATAGACAACAGTGCTTTATTAACATGACTGAAGATAAGTGTTTCTAACCTGAATTGCATGACAAATTCTCTGCTAGTGCACTTTCCACTTGCAGCCACTCATGTAAAAAAAGACCATCTACTTACTGGGATCTTCTACACAACTCCGATTCACACTATGGTTGTTTTTAGTAATTGCTGTGCAAAAGACTACAAATACATACGTCTGCTTTTATGAAAAACTACCACTGTACAGGATTGGATAATGTAATGAAAGTAGGACCAACAATTAAATATTTCATTACATTTCAACACTGGCTGTCCTTTTAGCAACTGGGCTGAAAATATAGATTTTCTCTGTTTGAGCATTTGGGTAACTAGCATTTACAGTGTCACGTGTGGAAAGGACTATTGTATTAGTTTTAAAATAGTGTTGCAGTGTCATCCTGCCTGGTGGGGGTGATGTTCCCGTCCACCCCTGATTTTCACAGCTGGATCTCCTTATAAAGTATCCTCTACCACCTACTTCTATATGTTTAATGTGTTTTACTTGATGATCCGCCCCTTTTACCAACTTCTTAGTCATACACTCACTCATTTAAAACCTATACTTAGAGTATGGTGCTAGATAGTATTGTTTTCACCCATTTTCCTCTCATCTTCCTCTGCAGCCAAAATCTTCACTGCGTAATACTTACATCTGATGAGTTTGATTCAGTCGCTGTGATCCTAGACATTCTGAAATCTTTTTGTATACCACTCAATATCTATTGTTATTCCTTTTAAACCTCTGTTTTTGACGAGTACACTGCTCCTCTTCATTCCCTACACAATTATCAATACATTTTTAAAGCTTGGCCACATATGTGTAATCCACAGAAATTTCACAATTGTATTCTGCACCTGACCCATCTCTTTAAGGGGAGTTGGCAAATGGCTGGCACTTGCCTTTGGTTTCTGATAGCAGCGTTGCTGGAATACTTTGTAAAGAGGGGATGCTGTTTGATAATGTTACCCCCACTAAAAGACATGGGGGATATTTCACAGGGTTTCTTTCAAAACCCAAATATGGTGCCAGAAGAAATGTATTTGAAGGGCCCCTTTATTACTAATTCTCCAGTTTTAATGGGGTGCGGCAGCACCTCACACACCGCTTGTTCCAGCACTACTGGCTGACAGTTAACAAAAAAGGAATAAATTGCCCCTTTTGCACCATTTCTAGGCTTGATATAACACATAGGCTGTTCCCCATATGGTTGGCATTTTAACTGAAAGTCGGTCCATTAAAAAAAAATAAAGAAATGCGTTCCCAAATGTACATCTCCCTTGTTACTGATGTCTCCATCTGGAAATTACGCATCAAAATACATGTTAGTTGAATAACTTTTATAAGAATTGCATTTTTAAAAGCATGCATTTGTACCTAAATAGCAACTCCCAACGACCATCTGCTCAAACTAAAGATACATGTCTCTAAAATGAATGAGAGGCCAAAATCACCCTTGTTGATAAGGCCCCCAGAGCCAGCTTCATGCTTCCAGCAATGAAGCTCACATTTAGGCAGAAATGGAAACTTGTGTCTTGCAAGAAGCCCCGGTAAGCTGGCAAAATCTCAGATATTTTGTTGTTTATTTACCTCCAGTTCAATATAATGCATTTTGTGCCATCGAATATAGTAGATTGTTTTGTGCTATATTTTCAATGCTTTCAATGAGTTTTTAATTATCGCATGTAATGTGCACGGCTTTTGCCTATGAGCAAAGCTCTATGGCTTTATTAAATTAAAATACATCTCAATAACACTAAAACTCATTCAGACTGAACAAATATTCCGCATTTTATTTGTTGCTAAGAATAAATACCATGTCTACACTCTATTTCATCGTCTACCACTTAGACTGCTCCCACGAATCCAAGTCAGGTTGAAAACCAGAATGCACTGATTCATGTGTATGTAACTGCCCCCATCTCGGATTGGTGTCGTTACAACGCAGGCTATTACAATGCCTGCTGTTACAACGCGGTTTTTACATCGCATGCCACTACAACGCATAGTGCTTTTAAGCGCTGGATTGTGATTTATTTAATTTACTATTCCAACTCCAGTCCCCGTGGATAGTAGGGAAGGTGTTGGATAGTAAATTAAATATATTCCCTATCCTAGAGCGCCCCCCAGCGCAATGCGTTGTAAGGGTTTGCGTTGTAATGGTTGCGTTGTAATGGTAGTGCGTTGTAATAAATGCGTTGTAAGTGATGTTTCCCCCCATGTCTAATAACTTTAAATAACTTAAATCACGTCCATCCTTTTCTTTCATTTATACTACACTTGTGTATCCTTTAATCTATTTCATGTTTTATATTACTCCATGCAAGAACTATACATTTGTTTGAAGTAAATTTGAACACTTAATTGGTTGTATCTATATTTCAATCGTGCATCTCACGGTCCAAAATATTTTTTTTGCCTTAGTGTGCACACTGGAGCACAGCCGACCACGCCAGAGTATGCTTTGACCCCTAAAACATGCTAAAATTGAATAACTTCTAATTGGCATATGTAACGTCCAAATAAAGTCATAGTATATGGTGCAGGAAATACACCAGAGGCAGAGGTGAAGTTAAATATCACCCCTGGACTTTTATATAATGTACACTGTAACTATCAGTGACGAAGCAGTAGTACATTTAAACAAGATAAAGACTGGGCACGACTACTTTGAGTTGCAGACGTACATTTCAAATAGGTTGTGGGTTAATGCAAAGGCCTGTTGCCAAAACATATGTGAAAAACTAACGCTTTTCCTTGCAATAGATTATTTACACGTCGATTTCTGTGCACATACTAACATTAAAGTGTTCTCATGTAGTGCTATAAACAACTGCTGTGTTAACTAAGTCTATGAGCTTAGTTCTACAGTGGCTGACTTTCCCTCCCATGGATGCATGAACTTACTTCAGTACAGCAATGCCTATACGTGAAAGTTCAGGTTGTTGTAGCCCCAAACAACCCCACTAAACTCTGGTTCAAGTGTTTTTTAGCTTACTTGTAAAACGTTTCAGGCATGCAGTGGTAATTTAAACCCAATTTCAATCCGTAGAATATCACACAGAACTACTACATTAAGTAAAGTCAATCTGTTGTTAACAAGTGTTTATTTCAAAATTATAATTCTGTTGCTTAGCACATAAAAACGAACCACACAAAATATGATTAATACAGCAAGTAAAGTATACAAAACGCTGATGGATGGAATGCCTAGTTCCGTGCTCATCAGTGGATACAGCTTGGTTCCAGTGACACAGTGTGCACAGGATGAATATCTGGGCATATCCCATTACTAGACGAATCTGGTCCTGGGTTGCTTGTGTTCTGGTTCCGGGAGAACCGGGCTGGGCAGTTCGGCCATGCCTGTTCTGACTGGAAAAGGGTCAGACTGATTTGCATATAGCTGGGACCAAACTGAGGTAGCATTGTGAGCAAAAAGGAATGGATTGGGATGTGGCACAGAGCAATTTCCAGTGGATGAGGTTAATTCAAGCATTCCATCGATCACCTTGTTGTTTTTGCATTTGACGCCCTAAGTGTGCCGGTTATGCCCAAAGGTGGGTCCCGGGCTCACTGTGCAACTGGAACCAAGCTATACCTGGATGAGGAGCCCTAACTAGGGAAAACTGGTCTTAGGTTGCTTGTATTCCATTTCAGAGAGGATCTGGTTTGGCAGTTTGGGTTGGACTGTTCTCATGAGAAGCAAGGTCAAGACTGATTTGCACACACCTGAGTCCACACCGAGGTGGCATTGCGGGCAAAAGAAAATGGGTTGGTATGCATCCCGAGTGATTGCCAGTGGCCGGGATTAATTCAAGCATTCCATTCATACCTTGTTGTTTTTGCAATTAATACAGCAGTCAACAGGGTCGGCTCCTCCACTAGGGTTGAAGAGCATCGCCCCACTGCTTTCTCACAGTGCGAGAAGAAGAAAAAATAAAATGGTAAAACTACCATTTTATGTTTCTGCTTCTCGAACTGCAAGAAAGCAGAACTGTTTGGTTGGGGGTGGGCAGGGCTGCTCTAGGGCAGGGGAGGAGAGGCTTGCCCACTGCTGAGGGCACTGACTGTTTGGTCGCCTTCTGGGGCCGACCAAACACGTCATGCGCACTCTGCCTTTTCTCCATGTAGGCTGCATGCAGTCTACATGGAGAAAATGGCCGCCCCATAGGCGCCTGGCTGGTTGGCGTCCTGACCAATCACAATGCTGCCAGCATTGTGATTGACTTCGGGGAGGGGAGGGAGGTTGCCTGCTTCCTGTTACTACCGGAGGCTGAAGAGCAGGGGAGGAGCAGAGACGATGTGGGATCAGGCTGGCAAAGGTAAGTTAACTTGTTTATTGTATTTCTATTTTAAATTAAACCCCCCCAGCACGACCACATCCCCACACAACTCCCTACCCCACCACCCGTGAGTCATGCTGGCCGCAACTGGCACTGAGACACATAACTAACAAGGTTAATAAAATTACAATTTCTAACATCCTAGAAATTCACTTATCACAGTAACCACCTAACACCTGCATCTATGTGCTACACTATGAGAACATGGAGTAGATTAACTTGCATCTTGATTTTCTTGGGATACGAAGTACTGCATACCAGTATACAGAAAGGTGCTCTGGTCATCAGGAGCGCTGGAAGTGAGTGTTCTGAAAGAAAAACCAACACAGCTGGACTCAGCCTATCTCCTCCCAACACCTTATCCACATTCAGCATGGGCAGGCTCTATCAACAGAATTTCGGACTGCATCTGGTGTGGTTGGAACAGGGGTGGGAGCACACCACTTCACCTCCCAGCAAGGTTCACCCCTGGCATTGTGGTAAATGCAGATTCAGTTACTTGCTTGCTTCAAGAGTGTTCAAGTGTTTCGCCACAGTTGGCGCAGATAGTGATGATCTCTAGACACGTGTTTCTGGTTCTTTAACTGTCATCAGTAGACATTACAGTCTTTCAAATTTGGGTTTTGCTGAGTAGGCTGCCAACATCTTTCTCGAACACTCTTGAAGCAAGCAAGTAACTGAAACTGAATTTACCACAATGCCAGGGGTGAACCTTGGTGGGAGGTGAAGCGGTGTGCTCCCACCCCTGTTCCTGTTTAATAGTACTCCCGTGAGTCATTGAGCTGACGAGCTCGTGGATGAAGCACCCGCATGCCTGTGAGAGGTACCTGACCTGAGAAAGATGTTGGTAGTCTACTCAGCAAACCCCAAATTTGAAAGACTGTAATCTCTACTGATGACTGTTAAAGAACCAGAAACACGTGTCTAGAGATCAGCACTATCTGCGCCAACTGTGGCAAAATACTCAAACACTCTTGAAGGAAGCAATGAACTAAAACCGCATTTACCACAATGTCAGGGGCGAACCTTGCTGGGAGGTGAAGCGGTGTGCTCCCACCCCTGTTCCTGCATCTGGTGTGGATATCTGTGATGCAGACCTCTTCAATTTGATGGTGATTTCAGAGGGTTTTGACAGTAAACTGACCCCTCTTATCCTTTTGCAGGGTTAGCCCCAAACTTGTTGCTTCTTCCTCCTTTGTTTTTCCTGACCTGTGGTTGTTGGCTATGGGACCCTGGGCCCTTTACCACTGCCGATCAGTGCTAAAGTGCATATGCTCTCTCTGTTCATTATTATTGTGATTGGATATCCATGATTGTCATATTTGTTTTCCCAGTAGGTCCCTAGTAACTGCACTGAGTGTGCCAGTGCTGGTGATATTCAAATGCTACAAGTGGGCCAGCAGCACTGATTGTTCCACCCACATGAGCAGCCCTAAAATGGTGTCTCAGGCCTACCACTGCAGTGCCTGTGTGCAGTTTGTTAACTGCCATGTTGTCCTGGCCAGTGTACACACTTGCCAGGCTTGACCCTTCCCTTTTCTTACACATTGGACACCCCTATGGTAGGCCCAAGGTATAAATATTAGAGCTAAAACACCTAAACTTCAGACTTCTACAATCAACTGGAATCTCTGCCAAAGAAGATCAGCTGAAGAGACTCAGAAGTAAGACTGCCCTTGCTGTGTGATCTGGGGCTGACCTGCAGTTTGCTGTTCATACTGAGGAGTAGAAGATGGGACATTGCTGTGTGCGGTGTTCCTCCACCTACTTGAAGAAAGGACCTTGCTGTGTCCTGAAAAGTCTCCAAGGGCCTGAGGAGAGCTGGCCTCCTGTTATAGGAAACACAGGGACATAAAAGTTTCCAGTATCATCTGCAACGTTGTGTGCCCGTGTCTGTACACAATCCTATCTGCCCAGAGAGCCTTGTGAAACCACCGCATCTTAACGCTGTGTGCGTGTGCCTGTACATCATCGAGTTGGTACTGTGACCATCTTGGAGCCAAGAGCGCGATCTCCGAAGTGCTGCGTGTGTACCCTCTGCTTGATCAAATCATCAGCGAGAGCTGTGTGTGAGGAAAGGAAAGCTGTGCTGCAGTCCCCAGCTGCGAGGCGTTGCATACAACCGGGGCATCTCCAGAGATGCATCGCCGCCAAAGAAAGGAACTGCCCAGCAGGACATCAGTGCCTGGAGAAGAGCTGCGACCGAGTCCGGGAAGTCTCTGCGAGGAGAGGGCACCCAGCCCAAAAGAATGCACCATGGATCGCAGCGAGAGACCAGCTCCCCAGGCAACGCGCAGATTAGCTCTGCCACAAGTCTTGTTACCTAGGGTGGGTTGGGATTCAGCAGGAACTACGTAAAGGATGGGCCTGGTTGCTGGACCTGCCTGGGACTGTGCCAGCGTTAGCTAGGAGATAAGCACGGCCTGTACCAGCTCGTCGGGAAAGCTGCGGTACCGGGGCCCGTTTCTCAGCATCCGAGTCCATCGCGCATTGGGGGCCATGTTACACCGGCACTGGCCACGGAGTCAACTTTGGGACACTATTGAAGGCCGCAGGGCCACAGGGGCCGCGTCCGTTGGTGCCGAGTGAAGTGGGTTGTGATACCAAGTGTGGGCAGCTAATCCTGAACTGTCTTGCCCTAGTGAGCTCTGGCGTAAAGGGAATACAAAGCCTACAAGTTTATTGGTTAATACCTGTGAAAGGAATGTAAGAGCTGCACATTTATTTGTTTTTGACGAAAACACTGCAAGACAACATTTGAAAGTTGAGTCACTGGGTATGTTGAAATTTGTGTTGTTTGGTCTTGCCTAATTTTAGATAAAAGATATCTATTTTTTTAAATATCTGTGTGGTGTCAATTTGTGGCTTTTTACTGTATTATTGTGGGTGTTGGTGCAAATACTTTAAGCATTACGTTGGGGATAAGCCTGTCAGCTTGTGCCAAGCTACCAAGGGGGTGAGCAGGGGTTATCTACTGTGTGTTTCCCCCTTACCCTGACTAGAAGCAAGGGTCCCTAATTGGTCACAGGTATCTAGCTCTGCCAAATAGAGACCCTCATTGCTAACTTTGGTGGTCAGCGAAGAGGATTTGAACTTGTATTTGTTATTGGCTCACAATGATTGGTGTACATCACTAGATTAGTGCAGACCACTACGCAGCCACATACTGTATTTTCTTTTTGGTTCTATTTTTTATCTGATCCTCGAGTCATCCACGCATCATGTCTCCGAAGGGTAAACCAGCAAGTGATGTTGCAGAACTGGAGTGTGATATTGAAATGTTAAGTGGTTACAAAGTAGATCAGCTCAAGCAGTTCTGCAGGGGCCTTGGATGACACATGAGGAGCAGCTCCAAGAAGGAGGAGCTACAGAAGGCCTTAAGGGCCTGGTGGGAGCCCAAAGAGGCTGGGGGAACAGATGGTGCAGAGGTGGATGAGGATGCACAAGGGGATGGTTTCAGGTCACAGGATCTGCCCTTGTCCAGAGCAGCCTCCAGGGCAGACAGCGACCAATTCGCTGGAAGTTTTTCCCAAAGAAGAGCTGTCGGAAAACCAAAGGATTAGATATCATGAGTTAGAAGTCTTGAGGCTTGAGATGGAGATATTGGAAATGGAGAGGAGGAAGAATTACACCTTGGAAGAACTGAAACTGACCTTGGCACATGAATTGAGAATGAGGGAGCTTGATCTGGAGCTCGAGAGGCTTGAGGCCATGAGTGTCTCAGCCCCGCAAGAAGAAAAGTGTTTAGCTCAGGAAGTGAGCTTTGCTGAGTTGGAGGTGGAGTCCAGCTCAGATGGTGGCAGTAAGATTGTGTTATATTTTGCTGAGGGAGAAGTACACACAGCCAGAGATGTGGCACCTGACTTGAGGGAGTGGGTTAACATACACCAGGGGGTTCAGGTTTATGCGGCAGCTCCAGTGGTATGCAGTCTCCCTGAAGTAGATGGGGGAACTGACACAGGGGATCCTATACCTAGTGGTGGGAAGGACAGACTCTAGATGAGAGGTGCAGGGAGAGGGGTTTCCCAATAGTAGAAGTCCTGGTGTTTGGGGGAAAGACTGCCCAGAAGAGTGTGGGTTGAGTGACAGAGACGGTCAGACACTGTCTTGCCAATATCAGGAGAGTGGTGTGGGATGCTTGTGTGAGGCACTGGAGGGTGAAGCAAAGGGTAGCTTGGTTAACAACTGTGGGGGGCAGTGTGATTCAATTGTTGGAGAGCATATTTTAAGTCTCTGTTTTCAAGAGCTATGCCAACACCCGGTGGAGTGTGAGTTCTCTGATTCCAGGGATCTTGCATTGAAGGCAGACCTCATGGTGTATTCCAAAGGGTCTGAAGAGGCATTGGGGATGTGTTCCCAGTGGGAGAACCAGTGGGTCAAGGGCCAGCCAAAAGGGCTGAGCCTCCTAGGAGTGACCATGGTGACACCATTTCAATCAATCAGGAGTTTGTTAAAGCGCGACTACTCCCCCGTAAGGGTCTCAAGGCGCTAGGGGTGGAGGGGGGTGGGGGGGGTGCAGGTTCCATTCCATCAAGGAGGGGGTCTGTCGAAGAGCCAGGTTTTGAGGTTTCTTGCGAAGATGGGGAGCGATGTTGTCTGTCTGAGGTGGAGCGGAAGGGCGTTCCATGCTTTGGCCGCGAGGAAGGAGAAGGAGCGGCCTCCCGATCTGGTCTTTCTGGTGCGGGGGACCACGGCGTAGGAAAGCTGGGCTGATTGTAGGGTCCTTTGGGGTGCGTGGAATTTGAGTCGGCTGTTCAGGTATGCTGGTCCGGTGCCGTGGAGGGCCTTGTGTGCGTGGGTGAGCATCTTAAAGGTGATTCTCGCCTCGACGGGGAGCCAATGGAGTGTGCCCAGGTGCTGGGAGATGTGGCAGTGTTTTGACAGGTTGAGGACCAGTCTTGCGGCGGTATTCTGGATGTTCTGTAGCTTGCGGAGGAGGTTTTTGTTTATTCCGGCGTAGAGTGCGTTGCCGTAGTCGAGTCTGCTGGTGACCAGGGCGTGAGTGACTGTCTTTTGGTGTTCGACGGGGATCCATTTGAAGGTCTTACGAAGGAGGCGGAGGGTGTGGAAGCAGGAAGATGAGACAGAGTTGATCTGGCAGTCCATTTTGAGCTCGGAGTCCAGGATGATTCCCAGGTTGCGTGCGTGGTCTGTGGGGGTTGGCGGGTTTCCGAGGGCGGTGGGCCACCAGGTGTCGCTCCAGGCGTCATGGTTTGGGCCCATGATGAGTACTTCTGTTTTGTTGGTGTTTAGTTGAAGGCAGCTGTTTTTCATCCATTTGGCGACGGCTTCCATGCCTTCTCGAAAGTTGCGTCTGGCGGTGTTGGGCTCGTTGGATAGGGAGAGGATGAGCTGGGTGTCGTCTGCATATGACACGATGTTGAGTCCGTAGGTTCTGACGATGGGGGCAAGTGGAGCCATGTAGACGTTGAAGAGCGTCGGGCTGAGGGAGGAGCCCTGGGGGACTCCGCAGGTGATCGGTGTGGGGTCCGAGAGGAAAGGGGGAGTCTGACCCGCTGCGTCCTGCCGGAGAGGAAGGAGCAGATCCAGTCAAGGGCCTTGTCCTGGATTCCTGCATCGTAGAGTCTGCGTTTTAGGGTGCGGTGGGAGACTGTGTTGAACGCCGCTGATAGGTCGAGGAGGATGAGGGCTACTGTTTCTCCTTTGTCCAGTAAGGTGCGGATGTCGTCTGTTGCGGCGAGGAGGGTGGTTTCCGTACTGAGGTTTTTTCTGAAGCCGGATTGGGAGGAGTCGAGGATGTTGTGTTCTTCAATGAATGTGGCGAGTTGGCTGTTGATGGCTTTCTCGATGACTTTCGCTGGGAACGGGAGCAGGTAGATGGGTCTGTAGTTTTTTAGGTCGGTGGGGTCCGCTGAGGGTTTCTTTAGGAGGGGGTTGACCTCGACGTGTTTCCAGTCGTCTGTGAACGAGGCGGTTGCCAGGGAGCGGTTGATGGTTTGGCGGAGCATGGGTGCAATGGTGTTGGCGGCTCTGTTGAAGATGCGGTGGGGGCAGGGGTCCGTGGGGGCCCCTGAGTGGATTGACTTCATTGTCTTCAGTGTGTCTTCGGTCGTGAGGGCTGTCCAGTCATCAATCGCTGGTTTCCTGGTGTCGGGGGGTGGTTGGTGAGGGTTCAGTGTGTTGGTTGTCTTCGTCGAAGTTGTCGTAGATGCTCTTGATTTTGTGGTGGAAAAAGATGCTGAGTTTGTCGCAGAGGTCTTGTGAGGGAGGGATGTAGGTAGACTCGCTGGTGGGTTGGGCAAACTCCTTGATGATGCTGAAGAGTTCCTTGCTGTTGTGTGCGTGGGTGGAGATTCTGTCTTCAATCGCTTTTTTCCTCGTTTCTCTGATGAGTTGATGGTGGGCGTTGGTGGCGGCTCTGAAGTTGTTGTGGGCTTCTGTGGATTTGGTGTTTCTCCAGGCCTTTTCAAGGCGGCGGCATGTGCGCCTGGACTCTCGAAGTTCGGTGGTAAACCATCTGGCTTTCTTGGCACGGGTATTGTTTTTCTTGAGGGGGGCTATGGTGTTGGTGCTGTCCGAGATCCATCTAGGCAGGGTTCGGGCTGCGGTGTTGGGGTCGTCGTTTTCCGCAATGGTTGGGGTGGAGTTGTTGATTGAGGAGGTGAGCTGGTCATCGGTGATTTTGGTCCAGTTTCTTTGTGGAAGCAGGTGCTGGTGTCTGTGGATGGTGGGTGTTCTGAAGGTGAAGTGGACGCAACGATGGTCGGTCCATGGGAGTTTGGTGGTGTGGCTGAAGGTGATGGAGTTTCCTGTAGTGAAGAGGGGGTCGAGGGTGTGTCCTGCTGAGTGCGTGGGCTCGGTCATGATCTGGCGGAGTCCAATGTTGTGGAGGTTGTCCAGGAGGGATGTGGTGTTGGGGTCCAGTTGATTGTCGAGGTGGAAGTTGAGGTCTCCCAGCAGGGTGTAGTTGGTGGATGCGATGGCCTGCGGGGAGATAATGTCTGTGATGGAGTTGGCGAAGGGTCCGCGGGGTCCAGGGGGTCGGTAGATGAGGGTTCCTCGGAGGGCGGCGTTGGGGCTGGCCGGTATCTTGAAGTGAAGGTGTCCATCAGTTCTGTGGACTCGTCAGGGAGTGTGCTCAGGCGGAGGCTGGATTTGTGGACGATGGCGATTCCTCCTCCTGGGTGGATGGGGCGGTCCTTCCTGGAGATCTTGTATCCTTGGGGAATGGGGATGGCGATGTCCAGTCCCGAGGTGGTGTTGGTCCAGGTGTCGGTGAAGAATGCTACGTCTGGGGTGGTGTTGTCGAGGAGGTCCCAGATTTCTGTTGCGTGTTTGTGGAGGGATCGGACGTTGAGGAGGATGCATTGCAGGGTCTTCGGTTCGGTTGTGTTCTTGTGGGCGGGTTGTGCTGGATCCGTGTTCTTGGCGGTGCCCCATTTCTGTCCTGGGGGATCTTCGCACACTGTCAGATGGACAGGGATCGGGAAATCTGCGCCAGGCAGACTGTCACACAACACATAAGTCCTGTGTTACCCTCGGGGGGATACTGTGTGAGTCCCCAGAAGTCCTGGTATGACAGGCAAGTGTTCAACCACAGGGTTTAGACCCTGGGTTGGGAGGCCAGGTTCGGGTTATGCCTGACCTGGAGGGCAGGACATCTGTAATCAGTGTCCTGACCGAGGGGATACTGTGTGAGTCCCCAGAAGTCCTGGTGTGCCAGGCAAGTTCTCAGCCGCAGGGTTCAGCCCCACGGTTGGGAGGCCAGGTTCAGGATCTGCCTGACCTGGAGGGAAGGACATCTGTAACCAGTGTCCTGACCTGTTTGGCTTTCAGGGGTACCACTCCAGGTGGGAGGGTGTAGAACCCTGGAAGGGGGTGCAGAGGGAGGAATTCCTCACCTCTGACCCCGCTACAACTTGAGGGTTTAGACTCTAGGTTAGTAGGCCAGTTGCTGGAGAGAAGTCCTGAACTGGTGGGCGAGTTGTGTTCTGAGGGTGACTCTCCTCTGAGGAGAGGGCTGGACCCCAGAAGGAGAGGTAGGGGGAGGAGAGCCTCACCCGTGACCTCTTGTCCACCTGAGGATGTAGACCCTGGGCTGGCGGACCAGTGTCAGGATGCCATACCTGACTTGGCAGGAGGGGGAGTAGAGACATGGTGCCAGGCACCTGGGGCTACTCCCCCCACTTTCTGACTCCACAGAGGTTAAAGAGGGCTGACAGGCATGAGGCCTGGCTCTCATCACTGACAGCTGTCAGTGGCCACTGTGGCTGGTTGTCCTGGTGGACAGAGTTGCCACTAGGAGGAGAGCCGGAGTCGCACCCTGGGGGTGGACTGGGCCACAAATCTGTGTTGGCCAGGCGGGTTTTGTCTACCAGTGCCTACACATCTGTGAGTAAAGTAAGGTTAGGCACAGTACAGATGAGGTCCCCAGGTGTGAAGAAGGGTCCCCCATTGGTTAGTCTGGTGGGCCCTGAGAAAATGGATAAAGGGATCAAACTGGGTTCAGGAAAGCGTAGAACGGGACTAGTTCCCTGCTGTTCGGGCCAGTTTCCGTGTTCTATCGCCCCAAGCAAAAAAGCCCCTCAAGGCATTGATTGGTCTACCCTGGCTTTAGGCTGGTAGGGGGTTCTGTTGGAAATGGCCCTTTTTGCAGGATTATCCCCAAACGTTTTTCTACTTCCTCCTTTGTTTTTCCTGACCTGTGGTTGTTGGCTATAGGATTCTGTGCACTTTACCACTGCTGATCAGTGCTAAAGTGCATATGCTCTCTCTGTTTATTAATATTGTGATTGGATATTCATGATTGGCATATTTGTTTTACCAATAGGTCCCTAGTAAAGTGCACTGAGTATGCCATGGCTGGTGATTCAAATGCTACTAGTGGGCCTGCAGCACTGATTGTGCCACCCCCATGAGTAGCCCTAAAATGGTGTCTCAGGCCTGCCACTTCAGTGCCTGTGTGCAGTTTGTTAACTGACATGTTGTCCTGGCCAGTTTCCACACTTGCCAGGCTTGACCATTCCCTTTTCTTACACATTGGACACCCCTATGGTAGGCCCAAGGTACTTCCCTGGGCAGGGTGCAGTGTATGTGAAAGGTAGGACATATACTAGTGTAGGTAACATGTTCTGATAGTGAAGTACTGCCAATTTCGTTTTGCACTATTGAAAGGCTATCTTGCCCATAGGACAGAATTGGGAATCCTGTGTCCCATGTGTAACGGCATATCTTCTCATAGGAGTAGGATATCAAATTGAAGTCTGGTACCCCTGAACTCAGAATTTAATAACACATCTTTTAGAGAGGATGGTTTTAAATTTCTATGCTTAAAATAGCACTTTTAGAAGGTGGCTATTTTTTTGTTCAACCTTTCTGAGTGCCTCTGCCTGTTTGTGAACTGACTGTCTGGTTTGTGAGTGACAGGGGGCTGGCGGGCTTCAGGAGGCTGGGCGAGTCAGCACTAAGCTGAATAGACCTATCTGCATTTGGAGTGGTGGGAGGAGGAGTGCCTGGGTCTGAATAGGGCTGTGCCTGCCTTCCAAAATGCTGACTCCACCTCCTGCGGTGCGTCCGATGGCCCTGGCCCACACTCACAAAGGAAGATGATGTACACTGGCAGAGTGTACCCAGAACTGGTTTGGACTGGGTCCTGGACCCCTCACACAGGAAGAATAAAGACTTTGGGGGTATAAATATTAGAGCTGAAACACCCACACTTTAGACTTCTACAATCAAGAGGAATCTCTGCCAAAGAAGATCAGCTGAAAAGACTGAAAAGGAAGACTGCCCTTGCTGTGTATTCTGGGACTGACCTGCAGTTTGCTGTTCCCACTGAGGAGGAGAAGACTGGACTTTGCTGTGTGATGTGTCCCCTCACCTACTTGAAGAAAGGTTCTTGCTGTGTGCTGTGTCCTGAAAAGTCTCCAAGGGCCTGAGGAGAGCTGGCCTCCTGTTATCAGAAACACAGGGACATCAAAGTTTCCAGGATCATCTGCAACGTTGTGTGCCTATGTCTGTACGCAATCCTATATGCCCAGAGAACCTCCTAAAAATAGCGCATCTTAACGCTGTGTGCGTGTGCCTGCACACCATCGAGCTGGTACCGTGACCTTTGTGGAGCCAAGAGCGCGATCTCCCAAGTGCTGAGTGTGTACCCCCAGCTGGTTCGGACCATCAGCTCTGTGTAAGGAAAGGAAAGCTGTGCTGCAGTCCCCAGCTGCGAGGCGTTGCCTAGCAACCGGGCCTCCAGAGACACATTACCGCCAAAGAAAGGAACCGCCCAGCAGGACGCCAGTGCCGGGAGAGGAGCTGCGCCCGAGTCCGGGAAGTCTTCCTGTGAAGTCCCTGCGAGGAGAGGGCTCCTGGCCCAAAAGAATCCACCATGGCATGGATTGCAGTGAGAAAACAGCTCCCCAGGTAACGCACAGATTAGCTCTGCTGCTTGTCGTGTTACGTCGGGTGGGTTGGGAGTCGGCAGGAACTACGTAAAGCATCGGCCTGGTTGGTGGGCCTGCCTGGGACTGTGCCAGCGTTACCTAGGAGATAAGCACGGCCCGTACCGGCTCATCGGGAGAGCTGCAGTACTGGGGCCTGTTTCTCAGCATCTGTGTCTTTCACGCATTGGGGGCCTAGTCTCAGCAGCATTGGCCGCGGAGTCAGCTTTGGGACAATATTGAAGGGCGCAGGGCCACAGGGGCCCGTCTGTTGGTGCAGGAAACAACGCACTACCATTACAACGAAACTTTTACAACGCAACATCGATTACATCGCATGCCATTACAACGAAACCATTGCAACGCATGACACTGCACATACCACTACAATGCATGTCATTATAACACATACCATTACAACGTATAACATTACAGTGCATATTACCCTTACACTATCCAACACTTACCCTACTGTTGTACCCCCCTGGAGTTAAAATAGTAATTTTTACCCTTACACTATCCAATACTTACCATACATGCAGTGTAATGTTATGCGTTGTAATGGTAAGCATTGTAAAGGTAGTATGCGTTGTAATGGAATGCGTTGTAAAGGTAGTTTTTTAAAAATTTGTTGTAATGGAATGCATTGTAATGGAATGTGTTGTAATGGATGTTGCGTTTTAAAAAATGGATTGTAAAGGTATGCGTTGTAAAAGTATGCGTTGAAACGTCATTCATCCGTTGGTGTCGAGTGAAGTGTGTTGTGATACGACGTTTGGGCACCTAATCATGAACTGTCTTGCCCTAGTGAGCTCTGGCGTAAAGGGAATATAACACCTACAAATGTATTGGTTAACCTCTGTGAAAGGCACACAAGAGCTGCATGTTTATTTGTTTTTTTGAAGAAAACACTGCAAGACAACATTTGAAAGAAGAGTCACTGTGTATGTTGGAATTTTTGTTGTTTGGTCTTGCCTAATTCTTGATAAAAGATATCTGTTTTCATAAATACCTGTGTGGTGTCAATTTATGGTGTTTCACTGTATTATTGTGGGTGTTGGTGCAAATACTTTACACATTGCCTTGGGGACAAGCCTGTCTGCTTGTGCCAAGCTACCAAGGGGTGAGCAGGGGTTATCTACAGTGTATTTCCCCTTACCCTGACTAGAAGCAAGGGTCCCTTTTTGGTCACAGGTACCTACCTCTGCCAAATAGAGACCCCAATTTCTAACATATACATTAGATGTTTGTACTAATAAGGTACACAATATGTCAATACAAACTACACTGTTTTAGTTATAGCTGTTATTTGACCTTGGAAAAGGCACCTGTCTCAGACTGCTGTCGCACAAGGAACTTTTATTTGTGTCACTACTGGGAGGATATGACATTCCTAGTGATGGATTGATCTTCTTTTTTTTAATCTCACTTCCAAATGGATATGATATCTTTTGTACAATACGGTCAAAAGGATATGACATATTTTCAAGTCAAAAGTATGTGACGTGTGTACTTTTCCTAGAAAAGTAAGGGCCACCATTTTGTAGAATCAAGGAAATCAAATGTTGCCATTTTCCAAAAAGACTGAAAACAAGATGGAGCCATAAGTTGCACAAAATGAAGTCATAATAAAAATCAGGTAATAAAGCCTACACAACACAACTGCAATGTAAGCTACAGATTTATAAAGCGCAAATATGTATTTCCTTACATTCACGGAAAATTCAGACACATTATATATTGTTGTGGAATTTATAATGAATGAATGACTCACAAATAGTTCAAGTTTCAGTATGATTATCAGTGTTGTTAAAATAAGAACACCACAGCTCATTTCAGGAATATATGAAGGATATTTCTACATACTATGGAGAGTTTTCCTAGGGTCTGGTTGTGTATCCCTGATCATTGCCTAATGTATATGTGAAGCCGTTCACTTCAAATGGTGTGTCAATGGAGGTATTCAAGAGGCACACCAGTATTCAATGTTTAATAGGCTGCACATCTCATTAATTTCTACAAAACCCTTAACTTTGTTTGCACCTCATACCAGTAAAATAGAGCATAGCATCTACATAATGTTTGTGATATGATTTCACAGATTTGCTACAAATTATTTTTGTTCTGATTATTGCGCAAAGTTACGTCTGTTAACTACAGAAGTAATGAAAATCTGGGCCTATATGTAACATGCTGAATGCCTTCCACTATGAAAAGCTTAAAGCAATCTGTCACATCCATTAGAAGATGTCATCAGTAATCTCATTTGAAATGTCATCAGTGATGTCACCAGCAATGTCATATAACAAGTCCTGAGCGATGTAATATCTGAGGTCATAAGTGGAGAAGTGTGGCTCACTGGTTAGAAGCGGCCGACCCTGAAGCAGAGGTCGGCTCGGGACCAGGGTTCAATTCCCGATGCGGCAGGGTCTTGGGTCAATGTCCGCGGACTCGATAATTCTCGCCTAGGTGCCTACGCTAACCATGGGTCCCACTACATTACATAAGCAGTGGAGCGAGTGTCAAAAATGATAGTGAGCTTAATAAAGTATAACTGGTAAACTTCAGTGTTTAATTTTGTTTTTGAACATTAGTTTTTGTATTATTTCAGCATCTAACTGTAACGTTACTTTATCCTTTGGTGTTTTTTGAGTACATTTCTAGCATTTATTTGATGTAAGATCAAATAAAATTACCTTCCCTTACTACAATGTCACTTCAACCTTTATTTTTTGTAATGAAGATCTTATTACCAAACCAAACTATAAAGTCACATTAACCTATGTTTTTTCAGTCAATATCTGTGTTTTCTTATCATATTCAATATCATATCAATGCTCCTCCCCTGCGGGAACAGCTTTTGGCCTTGCACAGCAGTGTGCCTGCTGCAGGGGCTTTCCCCTGGTCAGACCCTGTGCCTAACCCCGTCACTCGAGACCTCTGGTTGTTTTCAACAGCTGCCTATGGCCATACCATTTGCCCAACTTCCTGTGGGCACCAACTCCCCTACACACACAGACTTTAGCTGTGCCTAACCTGGGGTTTGGTGCAGGGCTTGGCCTCTGACCAAGCCCTGTGACCAACTTCCCGGCAGAGCCACACATTTATATTGTTTCCAATTTATTTTGCAGTACTGCATTATTCTCATTGTACCGTAATTAAGTGTCACATCCATCATACCAAGGGATGATGCAAGCTTCACCCTGCTTAGTCCTCTTGGAGTACCGCAATAACTGTAGTCATTTTTGTTATTTTTTGGGCTGCTGGGGAAGGTTCCTCTGCATGCAGTGCTGACAGTTATCTTCAAACTTGCTGCAGGCAGGAGAGCTGTATCACAATTATACTTGGCCTTGACAAGTATGACTAAGGAGACCTTACAGACGGGAAAGCAGCATGGATTGCAGACCCTCGAGATGACCAATTGAAGTGGAATTGCAAAGGATCATGGGATACTCTAAAACTGTATCCAGAAATGTCAGATTCAGATCCCATTTAACCTACTGCTTTGCACTTATTTAACTCCTCTCAAACTCCATTCTTTATTTCCCAGGGTACCAGACCAATGGCCCAGATGTTATGTAGAGAACACTAATCTTTTGCACATTTTCTGGATCTGTAGATGCAAAGCACAATAATGGTAACACTTATACAAGAGATAGGCCATCTGACTAGCAGGATGATTATCATATCCTTAAAGATCTGCCTGCTGGGACTTATGATGACCTGCACAAAGAACAATAAGGCTGACTAAAAATGTGCCGGTTTCACACTCTTGCTGGCGAAAAGGCAAATTGCCATGCAATGAAAGTCGGGGACTGTGTCCCAGGAAATGAAATGAAGATGGGACCTACTCAGATGTGGAAGTGGAAAATACAGTTCTGAAATCACAGAAAACATGGGGTGGAATTAACGTCTGATTGGCAGAGAGGGAAAAAATACTTCACAAATTAGCCAAACAGAACAATGACAGGCCAATGTGAAATATAGGGAGATATACACAGAATATTGAGCTGCATATTTACCATGGAGGAGAGGCAGCAAACGTATGAAACCTAACACTGTGTGGATGTCGGTCACTTGGGTACATTCAATGGGCCACCCTTTCTAAAACCATAGTTGGGCCCTGGAAACTGAAAAACCGTTTAAGTTCTGACAGTGTGGTCTGTGTTTTTAGGTCTCGCCTGAGCCAATGCGCTTGCGCATTGCTCTGGCGAGATTATAGTAAGCGGAAAAGAAAAGTCTACCAAAACGGCTGCGGATCGCATACAGTTCATGTGATCTATACACGTGCACACCATCGCAAGCCACATAACACACCACCATTTGTCTGTGCCTCGGCATCAGACTTCAAAGGCTGCCGCTCCCCCTCATCAGACTTCAAAGGATTGCACTTCCGCTCCCACTCCCTCGCCCCCCTGCCACAGCAATGCCGAGAGCTTGTTTCTAAATGAAAGTGAAAGCCTACCGTGCTTATTTACAGTAGCCTTGCTCCTCAAATGCTTTTGCTGTGTTGCCATCTCTCTAGGGATACTCAGCTTGAAAACACTTGACTTGCTATCTGCAATGCTACATCCGCTATGCTTTGTCTCTAGACATGTTGATCCCTCGCAGACTGTGCTGACTCTGACCCTCCTGATTCTGAAACTGACCAACGCAGTCACCACACAGTCTCTTCTCTCTGTCTTATGATGTCTGCCCTGCCTCCATTTAATTCAGACCCTCACCCTCACACCTACTCACCCTCACACACCCTCACACGCTCTCACCCTCACACACCCTCACACACCCTCACTAACCCTCACACCCTCACCCACCCTCACTCACCCTCATACCATCACCCCCCTCACACTCACAAACCTCTCACCCTCACTCACCCTTAACCCCTCACACCACCATACACCCTCACCCTCACATACCACATCACTCGGGAACACCACCACATCACTCAGGGACACCACCTCATCACTCAGGGGCACCACCACATCACTCAGGGACACCACTACATAGTGACACCACCACATCACTCAGGGGCACCACCACATCACTCAGGGACACCACCACATAATTCAGGGACACCACCACATCACTCAGGAACACCAACACATCACTCAGGGACACCACCACATCACACAGGGACACCACCACATCTCTCAGGGACACCACCACATCGAACACCACCACATCACCCAGGAACACCAACACATCACTCAGGGACACCACCACATCACTCTGGGACACCACCACATCAATCGGGGACACCACCACATCACTCGGGGACACCACCACATCACTCGGGGACACCACCATATCACTCCGGGACACCACCACATCACACAGGGACACCACCACATCACTCAGGAGCACCACCACATCACACAGGGACACCACCACATCACTCAGGTACACCACCACATCACTCAGGTACACCACCACATCACTCAGGTACACCACCACATCACTCAGGGACACCACCACATCACTCTAGGACACCACCACATCATTCTGGGACACCACACATCACTCTGGGACACCACCACATCACTCTAATACACCACCACATCACTCTAATACACCACCACATCACTCAGCCCAACCACATCATCACTCAGCACCACAACAGCACTGTCCTTGCTTGCTACCAACAAGCATTGCCATAGCCAATAGGACTCGCATTAGAAAAGTGTAAGCTATTGGCTTTGTGAATAACAATGCTATTAATTTATATATTTTCAAAGCCAACACATATTTTAAAAAATTGTTATTTACAATACCAATAGCTCACACTTTCCTAATGCGAGACCTATTGTATTGCAAATGCTTGTTGCTACAAGTTGCATGCAGGAATGTCATTGATCTAAGCCACATAATAGCCAGTCCTTATAGATCACGCTGATGCTCTCAATATGTTATCTATGATGAAAATCTCGTCATAGGCTTTGCAACCAGGCTCCACCGCCTCTTGCTGAGGCTACCATCATGTTCATAAATCAGCTCTTGGAGTGTGTGCAGCTCCTCCAACACTGGGCTTAGTTTCCTGCTAGCCAATAGGGCTGCTTCCTGACAGACGCCTACAACTGATGAGACAAAGCCGCAGCTATGTTTTTGTCTGCACCATTTCCTTCATTACCTGGCATTGTGGAATGCAATTGCCGATAGATAAAACTCAATGCACATTACAGCCTATAATGTTTCCTTTAGCTACTAACCACTTCAGATTTCAAGTCGTCAAGCTCCATCACCCCTTCTAAAAAAAGCCAAACCATTTTATCAGATTACGTCTTAGTTGAACCACTAATATGTCCACAAACCTTCAGACCGACAGCCCAATTAATACATCGTATATTAAAAAACATCTTCTTCTCCTCAAAGCAGCGGTCATGGAGGTTCATACGAGACTCCTGCAAGCAACCTCCCCTCCTGCTTCACCTAACCTCACTCTCCCACTTCACTATATCCTACAAGCTCTTCCCAAAGCTTCTGTTATTTATAAGCACCTACATGCACATACACTCACCAGACCCAAATCCAAGGTGGAGGAGCATTGGGAAAATGATTTTTCTACATCATGGCCAATATCTCTGTGGGACAAGATTTGGACAAAATTTTTTTAAACTTCTAGGGCGGCATCCTTGACGCAATCTATGTTTTTATTATATAACCGACTGCTTCAGACTTCTTCTACCCTCCACAAGCGATTCCCTACCACCCCAGATGTATGTTGGTCTTGCTCCTTACCTAATTCTACTTTGTTTCACATGTTGTTCCTATGTAAGAATGTACATGCCTTTTGGTTACAGGTTTGGGCAAAAGTTAATGTTATCTTTCATACATGTATTCCCTTTTCTCCCACCCACATCTTTTTGGGAAGTCTCTCTCCTTGTTGGGATATGACCGATCTTTATGTTCGTATTGTTGATTTACTACTGGCTGTTGCGTTTCAACAAATTGCTATTAATTGGAAGTCTTCGTCTACCATTACTTTCCAAGCATGGTGGTATAATGTTTGTCACAATCACAGGCTTGATACTGCTTTTGTTTTTCCTGCCCAGATGGCAGCTAAACGTGCAGATTTATGGCTTTCTGTTACTATGTATTTAGATAATTGCATAACTTGTTCCTTTTGTTTACGTCCTGCTCAGCAAGAGGTTTCTAAACCCCCTGGATGCCTTTTTTAAATACTGCTTTCTTTGTTAACATAATTGTTTGAATACCATCATTTGCATTTATTTATATTGTATCATTATTGTATCTCTTCTTTTTATCCTTATTGCCCATGAAAAGTTTATTGTCATTCCTTCATCCTTTTAATGTACATTGCTTTTTCTCCTTATGCTTTCCCTTCCTTCCTCCCCCACTTTCTCCCCCACAATTCTTTTATTGTATTTTGCATTAATGCCTTTTATTATGATCAATAAACCTTCATTGAACTAAAAAAAAACATCCTCTCTTCCATATGATGCAATTATAATGAAATGAAGGATTATAATGGAGCACTGATGGCCATTTCTTGCAGAGCAGTTAACGCAGCATTTCACCCAGGCATGCACAATTCTGGTACCCCAGCACAATTTCTCCATCCTCTTGATCACTGTGTATTTGACAAGAAACTGATATCAAACTGCACAGATTCCCATCCAGCATCTCATTCTCCAGACCCACAAATATCAAAACATCGAAACACTGGTTGGTCCTTGTCGGTGGCCCTCATTAGAAGGAACTCCACATGTTCTCATCGAGTCCTGATTAGCCTACAGCTGTCATTCTTGCCAGGGCCCACTGACTTCAATATTCTAAACAACAATCATTTCCAATGCAATAGGTCTCGCATGAGTTTAAGCTATTGGCATTGTAAATGAAAATATTTTTTTTGATCTGTTTTGATAATTAACACATAAATAAAAGGCATTGCCATTTATAATGACAAAGCTGAAACTCTTGTAAATGCGAGACCTATTTCATTTCAAAGAAGCTGCCGCCACTGCTTGGAAAGTGAAAGCGCACATTGCGCGCTGAATGTTGCAGGAAAGCATTTGATGCCTGCAGTAGGAGAAACTCATTAAAAAAATAGTGTGTACAAACTAAATAAGACAAACCATTTAACAACAGAGGTAAAAGAGCCAATCCTCATGGGAGGTTACAAATGAAGACAAGGTGGTACTAAGGAGGGACGAACAGGCCTGTTAACGAATCTGAAGCCAGCATTTACATAGGACAATGACACAAGCCAATGACAAATATGGGCCGAGAGTGGGGGTGCTTCAACCCCATACTCGAATACAGCATTCCTCACAGAACAGAGCATGCGCTACCCAGGTTAGACCAAAGGAGACCCCACATAGCAGCCCTTCTTTTGGGCCATCTCTGACACTATCAATGGATCTCCTTCCTTTCCTCTGGGCCATAACTCTGGCGCCCCAGGGGTCTGGAGAATTAGGGCACTGCATCTGAATGCAACCCTGCTGGCCTTCTCTCTGCCACTATCTCAACTCAACTGAAAACACATCTGCAGATAAACAGAGATCAAACTGGGTAAAATCTATGGGGAATGACACTCCCATCCATTTTTAATTTTAGAAAACTCAAAACAAGCTCTGCCTGAGAGTGAAGCCAAGGGAGGGACAGAGAGCTAAAGAAGAAACACGCCTTCTCCCCAGGGTGCCTGCTACCTGAAAGGAATGTAAATGTGTTACCAAATGTAAAGCTTGCTGGCAGCCAGTATTGGCTTTCATTGATGGATTCACTTGAGGCTTCCGAGCGACAAAGATGTATTCTTTCTGGGAGGTTAGGTAATGATGTTTTCAGCAGAGCTCTGGAGTGCGTCCTTTAGATGGACACTTAGAAAAATGTTTGCACTGGGTGTACTCAGATTACTTATTAGAAAATGTATACTTTGCAAGTACTTGTTTTATCTTAAACACTGCATCATGTTGCATAAGCCTATTAAATACTGTGTGCACTACTGTTTTAAAATAATGAATGACCTACTATTCACAGTGCTTCTTGTCACAGGGCTGGGCCATTGTGGCACTATAAAAGCACATGTCACTATTTCCATTAGGATTCGACTCTGTGACTCTCTGGTTACACACAGACACCTGCGGTGATCACATTTCCCACAGAGGTTTCATAATGTCAAAGAGTACATTTCCCATTGACTAGTTGTTATCCTGCTTTTATTGTTCTTTTAAGGTGTGCGTGGTATTTTATATGCAGTTACCGTATGATGAAAACACAACAAAATACTTACAGAATATCTTGTTCTTTTTAACCACATTTGACCTCGCTATAAAACTCGCTGACCCTACCCCGTGGCACTACGGATTAGAGCTTGCACATTTTTTAGGCTCTCCAACTGCTGCATGTAAATGAGGACAGCCTGGAAACGTGCCAGAAAACCAGGGTCGTGCTTTCGGGGTATCTTTGTTTACAATTACTTTCAGTCGCCCTTGCGCCCTCTGAAATTACAGCCAGGGCCCCCAGGGGGCGCGCACCTTACAGTATGCAGACCCAGGGTCTAGTCTGACTCTGGGAACTGCATCGTATGTGAGCTGTGGAACATAAATGCATTATCATAGGAGGTAGCAGGTGTTACCCTCATAGCTTTAAAATCTATGAGGGCTTTACGAAAATACTATAAAGTGATAACATAATATATAAAATGAACACAACAGTTGTGAAAAATTTAATGTTCACTTGTATAATGGTCATCGTGTACCAAAATGCTGCTCATCACTCAAGTGTTGTTATTGTTACCCAATGATACTCCTTTTATCCCGTGAATCGTCTGTGGTGGGATACCCTGTTGGTCAGACATCAGAGCTCTATGGCAGGAGCTCCGCCTTTTCTCCACTGCTGTATTCAATGACACAAGCTCCCCTACCTCCCCAAGCCGGTTCTCATAACTACCTTCTCAGGTGGGTGAAATGAGTACCATTGGGTCTAATCATAACAGCGGACGTCAGAGTCGTGAGTGGGTAGTTTAATGTTCTGCATATAAATTTTCTTTTGGGGACGGGGTGTTTGAGAAGGTTACAGTAGCGTTTCTGATCTGAGGTATCCTTGTTAAAGCACAGTGTAAGAGGAGCTGAAAAAGTTCATTAACAAAAGTTGCATAGCACTTTCAGTCAATGCACTTTACCAAGAAGGTTTGTACAAAAACAGACAATAATCGATCAGAATTGATCATGATAACAACATAGGAAGAATGAAAGAGTGAAACAACCCTACACGTGTTTGAATCTGTGATCCAAAAGTCAGCACCTAACTACAGTTTAAGTGCTTAACCATCTGTGCTAACTAGTCTACTGTTTTTGTGCAGTTTTGCATAGCGGAAACTTGTGTCACAATAAATGATTTATTCATGATCGGGGTGACTTATTCCTGATCCTGGCGACTAGTGGTGGAATTGTTGTTAGACACAGCATTTTCTAGTTACTCGAGAGTCTTGGCTTATTATATGTTTGTTTGGTACTCAGATTTCATCTGTGAATCCATTAGTAACCACTAAATGAACTTAGAAAATGGCCACGTTTCTCATATTTCAAACCGTGTGCCGAGGCGCTTCTTTGCGTTGCATTTATATGAATATGGATTATTTTAGCCCCAGTATTTTTCCTTGTTATTAGCAATTGGTTTCCTGCGATACCTACCACCGAAGCGATACCTAGCCGAAGTAAAGTGTAAATTACTCCTGATGGAGACGTTTTTGTGTTGTGACTTTAGAATTTTCTATAACATTCCTCTGAATGGATGTGTGCCATGCCGTGCAGCACACATGCAGTATGTGGAATGTTTGGAAATATTAAAATATTTCTCCAATTTTGCACCTGTGTCAATTTACATATTGGTGCTGGGTAGTAAATACCCTTCCAAGACTTACAACCAAGCAATAGCGATAATTATCGCTATTGCTTGGTTAGAGACAAATATTTACCGCAGCGCTGCGGCGATGTTTACCGCAAATAAACCTTGGTATTACCAAGGTTTAACGCAAATGCGGTAAAAATCGCCGCAAAGCATGAATATCGCTGAAAAGTCAGCGATATTCATGCTTTAGCGAGCTAATGCTCTTAGCCATGTTATCCACCTCCCATTGGATAACATGGCTAAGAACTGCTCAGGGCAGGTGTTAGCTTTTGGAGATATTCCCGCTTAGCGCGAATATCTCCAAAAGTTGGTAATAGGAGATAGCGATGTTAGCGACTGTTTTCAGTCTCTAACATCTTGGCACGCCCACTTTGCATCTCATTAGTGATAAATATCACTGACATGCAAAGTGGGGCCCAAGATGGTCGCTATCTCCTACTAGCTGTCGCTAACTGGTGTTAGCGGCAGCTAGGTAATAGGGAGATAATTTTATCTCCGCTTTCTTGGCTTTTAAAGCCAAAAAAGCGGAGATAAACCCCCTTGATAATATGCCCCACAATTCATCTCTGCGACTTTGCACTTTAGCTGTGTATTGGTAAATAAGCCTCTTGTGCTGTCTTACTCTCTCTCTCTGCCCATTGCCCCCACCCACACTTTTCACTCCCATATCCCGCTCCCCATGTTATCCGTTATTTTTTGTATTTATTGTTCCTTCTTATGAGAGCCCGGCAGCTGAAAAGTGCTGTTGGGACAGTCGCTCTTTTTCTCCCATTCCCACACTATTCTTTTTCTTTAATTTCACACTTTACTTTACCGTTGTAACTTGGCCGTCCCTCATGTGAGCTGAAGTCAGTAGGTACATTGCCGATGGCTGCAAGGGCCCCCTGTGTTCTAGAGAAAGGAAGGGGGCCTCTTGTCACCAGTGCTGCGATGCCACCCTAATGCTAAAAGGAGCTAGACGAGTGCAACTGCTGTGGCCTCACGAAAAAGTAAATAAGAAATTACCTCTTCTAATGCACCGTGCATGGATGTTGTGAGGGCTGACATGAAGGGTCTCTGGGAGAGTCAGGCTCTGTGGCTGTTTACATTGAAAGTGAAAGCGCTTGTACACTTCTGTATAATGAACGGAACACACTTCCCATGGATTCCATGTTTAAATATCAATATCACAAATATCGATGAAAAAAATATCGATGTAAAAATATCGATAACAAAAATATCGACTCCTCATACTTAAACAAGTAAGTACAATAATATCGACCCAAAAATATCGATGTAAAAATATAGATGTACACAAATATCGACTTTAAAAAATAACATAACTTAAACAAAATGAATTAAAAAATATTATTATCATTAACAAAATATATTACATTTGATATATATTTTAACTAATTATAACAAATAAACTTAATTTAATAATTATAAACACAAAAGATTGTGTACATATACATATATTTACTTAAATACATTTTAACTATCTTTATTTAGTTTATAAACTTTTGTAATTATATAAAAACAAAGTAAACATATATACAAATAATTTTAAATAAAGTAAAATATTCTATATTTAATTAACAATTTAAACTATTAAAAAAATAAATACATTTAATAACAAAATAAGAACATTAATAGTTAAAACGTTAGATAGCGAGGGGGTAAAAATTACTATTCCGATTCCAGTGTTTGCAACAGTAGGGAAAGCGTTGGATAGTGTAGGGGTAAAAATTACTCTTCCCACTCCAGTGAGTGCAACAGTAGGGAAAGCGCTGGATCCCACAACAATATAAAGCAAAATCATCAACATTTTTATTACATGTAATAACAATAATAACATAAATAATATATACATTTAAATATAATATTATTAGCAAAGATAATTAAAAATAATTATAACAAAAATACATTTAATAATTACTAATTAATTAATGAGAAATTAATTCATAATTATTTATTAACTATTCAATAAAACAATATTTACTTACCACCTTTCACACCATTTACACATATAAACACCACAATACACACCTAAAGTTAATTACACAATTACAATTAATAATTAATAATTAATTAATGGTGATTAATTACAAAATATGTAATATTTAATCTATAAAAATTAATTACTTACCACCCTTCACACCATTTACACATGTACACAACACAACACACCTAAAATTAATTAAACAATTAACACAATTAATTATTCATGAACTAATTGAAATTAATTAACAACTGTTATTAAACTATTATTAATTAAACAATTAACACATTAATTATTCAATACATTAATTATTCAATACATTTTATTTAATTAAATTACTACCCACCCTATTCTCCTAAAAACCCACAACCCGCTATGGAACTAAAAACGCAGAATTAAACTTAAAATAAATTAAGAACTAGTAAAATTCTAAAACATGTCATAAAATAACTAGCAATTCTCATTAAAAACACTAAAATACATCACATTAATATTAAATCAATATTTTTTGTAAACTATATTTTTGTAAATTATATTTATTACAACGATATTTTGTAATCAATATTACTTACCTGTAAGTCGATATTCTTGCCAACTATATTTTTGTTGTTGATATTTCTTCCCCACAATTTTTTTGCATCGATATTAATGTCCCACGATATTTCTCCATCAATATTCCTGCTCTGCGCCCTTCCCATGCGCTTAAGGGGGAGCGCAGGGAAAGTGAGCGGGAGGAAGGGGGTTAAGGGTGGGTGCATGGTGGGAGGGTGACTAGGTGAGGGAAAGAGAGATAAACACCTTTAAGGGACTTGTCTTGAAGCAAGGAGGTGGCTTAACATATAAAGCTGCCGACTTTGGAGCTGGAGACCAGGGTTCAAGCATTGGCTAGGCTGTATCACTTAATAATAAATAAACAGCGAGCTCCGAGGGGGTGGAGTCAGACAAATAAAGAATATACAATTCAATTCAATTTTATTGAGTATATGATTTGGAACTCCTTAGAGATCCACATATAATAAAGTAACAAAAGAGCAGTATGAGAAAAACAACTTATTAAAACAGATTTGTTGTTAACATGATTTTACAAATTTTCGTGCAAATTATTTAATACAATTCTAAAAAGCATTAAAAAAAATTAAAAATTCTATTGCAGAAGATTTCATTGGGAGGACAGAAAATAGCATCAATAAGAGATCTTGCCGATAAAATACCCAATTGCATACAAACTGGTCTCACCCACAAACGACGATAGGCCATTAGGGCAGGACAAACTAACAAAACATGTACGGTGTCTTGGACTGAATTATTGCAGAAACTGCATATGTTGGGTATACCGTTACATTTGGCCAACAACTTATTCAAAGGAAGGAGATCCTGCCTTAAAAGTAGCCAAAAACGGCGCAAACCATGGGGCATATTCCAGAAGACATACGGTTGTAATTGTCTAAACAGGTAAGAATTAACAACTTGAGTGACCCCCTTCTTAAGTATAGTAGAGTTATAGTCCCTTTCGTAGCTGAACTTCCATGTTGCCTGTTTTAATGTAGATTTTAGCTGATGTACAGAAAGGTCCAATAGGGTTGCTTCCTCCAGATCCAAGAGTGTAATAGCCTTCCTAAAGTTCTTTATGAGTAGCGAATACTCTTTAAGGGGACCCATTAGCTCTTTTTTAATGAGAGATCTTAATGTGGCTGGATTTCCATTAATCAAGCAGGCGACCCAGCGAATAACTCCTGCCAAACCCTGAGCCCAGCTACTTCTTAATCCAAATTCTAATCGAAGGGATGCTGCAGTGCAACTGTTATTGACAGAAATTAGGTTTCTTAAGAGGGAACCCTCAATGGTGTCCAAAAAGCCCCATTCACCTAAATCGATAAGTTCTATGCCGTAGAGCAAAGTTGCAGGGATTTTTGCCCGGAATGCCTCTAAAAGATGCATAAAGTGTCTTTTACCGGTTGATTTATATAAGGCTCTCAGCCCATTTCCCTGCGACTTTGCTTTGCGGGAACTGTTATCTATATGGGGTTTATTACTCAAGTTGCTACTAACTATTTTTCCTAAAAAAACATATGATTTTACACTTTCCAATTTTTGACCTCCCAGCTCCCAACTAATGTGACCTAATTTCAGTTTTTTCTTCCCCTCCAAACACATTACCTTGCTCTTAGAAATGTTTATTTTCAGATAGTGAGCTTCGGAGAATAAGTGTAGGGCATGCAGATGGTTATTAAGGCCTTTCGCGGTAAGGTCTAGAACTAGTATATCATCTGCATACATTAAACAAGAAATGTAAGTGTCTCCCAAGCGCGGAGCAATTCCTTCACTGAGGGATATAGTGCGGGGGAGGTCACTAACATAAAGGGAAAACAAAAGGGGAGCTAATAGGCAGCCCTGTTTGAGACCATTGGCAGAGGGGATGGGCTGGGATAAACCCCTTTCTCCCCCCAATAGTACTCTATACCATGTATTATCATGCAAGTCCTGTACCAAGTGTAGAAGCCTAGGTGGCATTCCGAGAGCAGATAGTTTTTTCCACAGCAATTGACGATCGACCTTATCGAATGCTGTGGAAAAGTCTATAAATGCCACATAGACTCTCCCTTTTCTGGCTCTAATATATTTATCGGTTATTACCTGGAGGGCTGTTAAATTATCCATAGTACCATGGTTCTTCCTAAAACCTGTCTGCTCAAGTGGGAGTATGTTTGCATGATCCACCCAGTCATTTATACGCTTCAGCAAACATCTTGTAAAGACCTTGCCGATTGCATCCAACAATGCAATCTGGCGGTAGTTTTGAGGGGATAAGCGATCACCCTTTTTAAACAATGGAACTAGGATGCTGCCCTTCCAGGAAGGTAGAACCTTGCCTCCCAATAGGCAAATGTTGAATACAGGACAAAGTAATTTACTCCATTTGGCACCACTTTGCTTTAGTATAGAAATGGGCAATTCATCAGGGCCCATTGCCCCAGAGCGCCGCATTTCTCTGATGGCTAGGTCTATGTCTTTTTCTAAGAATGGTACCAGGGGCAGACTAGTCTCCTTTGGCCATGCTTGTGGGGCCACAGAGCTGTTACTTGCATAACGATTAGAAACAAATTCAATCCATATTTGTTCCTCAATTGGGATGGGTAAAGGTCTTGTTCTCAATCCACACCCCTCGCCTATAGGGACCAGAACTGCCTCATTTCCCCATTAATAGAGGCTTCTCTTATTTTTATCCACATGGCATCCTCTTTTTCTTTACGTATTGTGGATGATAACCTTCTCCTTTTCCTTTTTAACAATGATATTTTTCGTGCTGTGTCAACAGATCTAGCTAAATATTGAGCCCTTACTAATTTGTTAATTTCTATATTAAGCAGTCTCAGGGGGCTTGGGAATATTCTAGCAGATTTTTTCTTATTGGAGCTTTTAGCCATCGCTATTACTGCCTTCATGAACAAAGAAAAATTTTCAGTTTCCAAACCATGCCAGGAAGGAAGAACATTTATTGCTGCATCGAGCATTCCCTCCAAGTTTCGTTGAGCTCTTGCATTCCAATGACACCTTTCTGATTTAACGCCAAAATGTACCCATTCACTATTTAGAGACCACTTATCACATTTAGGGGGCTTTACATTCGCAAAGATAGAAAGTATTTTATGATCACTAAACGGCGTATCAATAATACTGAGATCCTTCAGTAGCTCAAATGAGTGAGTCCCCACTATTACATAGTCCAATATCGATTCACCCTGATAGGATTTATGCGTGAAGTTGGCAGGGGAATCCGAGGGGAGTCTCCCATTTACAACAATCCCATCCATATCTGCCAACTCATTTAGAAGTAACTTTCCTCGTTTATTTGTTTTAATATTTTCAGGGAGTAATGCCGGAGGTATATGGAGAGTTTCTTCTTTGAATTTATCGCGAAATAAATTCATGCTTAGATTGGAAATTTTGCAATTTAAGTCCCCAACTATGACTATGGCAATCATCGGATCTTTCTCCCTGATACTCTGAACGTAAGAAAAAACCTTCTTCAAAGTTACATTAAAGCCAGCTTCCGGTGGAATGTAGGCATTGATCAGAACTAAGGGTTTAACAACTTCATTGTTGCTAGACCTAAATAGAGTTACTGCTTGAAAAAGGTTAGAGGGGTCCATATAGTGGGCATAATTCCAATTTAGATGATTCGATAAAAGACAAGCTATACCCCCACTGGCATGTCCTCTCTTGTTAATGGTGGCACTGCCTTCCAACACAAAATAATCTTTCCCTACCTGAATTTTATCTGGGCACCATGTTTCCTGGAGGCATATTATATTTGCCTCCAGAGACAAGAGGAATTGCATTTTTTCCGGGCTATTTTTTAGACCAGCTGCATTCCAAGATATTATAGATATCTTGTCGCTAAAGATGCGGATTAGACGTTTGATTGTTTAGGGGTTTTCCTGCTAGAATTCCAGGTAGCCAGTTCCATTGATCTCTTTCATCCCCGGAATCAGGTTGGCGAGATAACAAAAACGGATTAACATAGGACACTAAACGGAGGTCCTTAGACTTACATATTTTTAAATCCGCAAGATCACCTGCCTGTTTTGCACTACCTGTTGCTGCTTGCAACAAAGAAAAGGGGGACCTTGAAGGGATTAAAGGTTTAAAGACTCTATTTTGTCCAGTATACCCTAGCAAAGGGATTACATCTATCCCTCTGCTCTGAAGGTCTTCAGAGCGTTGCAGGATTAAATTTGCTACTAGCTTAGACTGGAACTTCACCCTAGTTATCATCCCTATCTCGGACTTTAATATTAATACCCTGTCTAGATCAGCAGATTGTTTTAATGTCAAGTTAGCCGATTCTTGAAAGTACTTCAGTAAAAGAGATCTATTCACAGTGCATTCAGCGTCAAAAAGGGGGGAGAATTCTAACCACATGGTGTCAATGCTATTTTCCTTAATTTCTTTTAACAAAATGCCTCGTGAGACTGCTCCAGCAAAAGATGTTGCTAAGGGATTGAGAATTGGAATTACATGTCCGGGAGGGTTATGCTCCTGTCCCAGAGGTATCGAGCTTATAAATCCAATTGTATCCATATTAGCATTAACAGTTTGGAGAAGACTATTTGTGTCAGTTGTTATGGGAGGAAAGGGTAAGGGAGTAACTGTTAAAGGTACAGCCGAGGGCGGAGAAATGATATTTTCCGTTATGTGCTTATTTTCAGAATTGTTATCATTTTCAACTGCCACCTCGGGTGTTTGGCGTACTTCTTTGTTCGTAGAGGAGTTAAGGTGTTTTCCAAAAAGGATTTTCCTCCACCTATTTTTCTCTATCCGTCTTATTATTTTCCTCTTGTTCTTCCCATTCTTTTTAGATTTCACTAGATTCCCTTTATTACTATTCTCCTCTAGAACAACTGCCTCCCTGTCTCCCTCTCCTTATTGCCTCTTGAAGATCGGGAAGAGATCATACTCCGTTTTTGGTGGGGACTCCCCCGAGACCTTTATTTCTGAATCAATCTCTATTGAGCAATTTGAGGTAGGGATTGGATGGATAGGACTTGAGTTAGCTTCCTCTTTTACCATTTTTAAGTCATCTTTGTCTATAGGGAACAGGTCCTTTATTACTACCTCATCTCGTGCTGTAGGGGACTGCTCCTTTTGGACTACGACCTGGACAATGTCCTTCCCATGATGATTGCCCAACAGAACTTTCAGAATTTGGGTCACTGTGTCTATTACACAATCGGAGCCACCCACGAATTTTTCTAGTAGTTGCAAAATAGACGACAATAGGTGTTCTAATGCGGAGAGAGAGGCAGAAATAGGTTTGTCTATCCCATGGAATTGAAGTGCATTTATCCCAGTTAGATTTAGGTTGGGACTCATTGAAAAATTACAGTGTGAGGTCTTGGAGGGGGTACTACTGTAAAGATGGAGGCCTGCATGTGTTGATGTTGCCGGTGTTTTTAGGTCAATCTGAACCTTGTCTAGATCTGTATCTATGTATCTTTGACATAAATCCTTATCTAGGACCATAAGAGACAGGCCATTATTGAAAGAGTCTCTTGATGGTAAGACAATCAATGAAGGGTGGTTATCATCATGGGGGATTTTCACATTCTGTAAAATATCTTGTGCTATCTCTTTCCTTGTTTTTATAATTACTTCTGGTACAAGATCAATATTGTTTTTCATTGTGGAGAACAGAGAAGGCGAAAAGCTATGTACCGGGGGTGTAGGTTCTACTCTTGCTGCTACAGAACAATTATCCACGTTTACCTTTCTGTTTACAGACCCCACTCCCAGTGTTTTAGATAGCCTATCTGAATGATTTGCTCCAAGAGCCTTGGTATCCTCAGATATGGTATCCACCATTGTAGCTTTATTCTTACCCCTTTCCCAAAGGTTAAAGAGCTGGCAAGTGCCTTTCAAGTGGGCTGCTTGGCTAGTCTTATTTCGAAGGGGGTTCGATTTGGTTTTAGAGCATGATCTTCCTGCTAAAATTCTCCCAGACCTTAATTTTTTTGTCGTCATCTCACTCAATGAAAACAGTTGAAAAAATAATTACGGAAACGTATTGTTCAACGTACATAAAATACAATACTACCCCATTGCTTAAAAATGAAAACAAAGGAAAGAAAACAATCGATCTATATCAACACAACACTTAGTGGGATCACAAACCCCATTATTCTTTGCCCAATAGGGGCATAGAAGTAGAAAAAGAAAGCTGGTCCCTTCCCAACGTCCGTAGAAACTAAAGTCTGAAACGACCTTAATTCCCCCAAAAAAACATCGTAGGGAGATACAACAGTATAAAAACCCTCTCAAAGTCACTACTCCCTTCCCAGGGACCCGTCTGGATACCGGGAAAGGGGAGGGGTAGGAGGGCTATGAGCAAATAATGTATAACTACCATAAGAACTGCTGTACGAAATGGATATGTTATGTTGGGATGTTAGGGGACTGGCCTAACCTGGCCTTCTCGTGCCTCTGAGGGCCTCAGAGGGCCCGCCCTTGTCCCAGGCTTCTCCCGGGACGCTCCCGCGCAGCGGAGGGGAGTACTTCCTTTATACGGGAGTAGAGGGAGGTGGGCGTGGCGACCAGGGAGAGCGTCCCAGGTGACTCGGGTGAGCAGCAGGGACTCCTGGGAATCGGAGTCCGTGCACCGCCTTGCTCGCAGCCCTGCTTCAGCCAACGCCCGCAGCAACAGTGTCCAAAGCACTCCTCAAACTCACAGGGAGCAAGCGCCGCGAAGCGGGACCCGCGGAGCGGGTCCGGCGAGGTGTAGCGCTGTGCAGATGAAAAGGCGCTCCAAGTTCCAAATTGGCCACACCAACAGCGAAGGTCCTGGTCAGGCAGGTAGGCGCTGAGAGAATACGCCGAGGGATTGCAGACCAGTGAATTTAGCAGTCAGTAGGGGGGCGTGGCGACCAGGGAGAGCGTCCCAGGTGACTCGGGTGAGCAGCAGGGACTCCTGGGAATCGGAGTCCGTGCACCACCTTGCTCGCAGCCCTGCTTCAGCCAACGCCCGCAGCAACAGTCTCCAAAGCACTCCTCAAACTCACAGGGAGCAAGCGCCGCGAAGCGGGACCCGCGGAGCCGGTCCGGCGAGGTGTAGCGCTGTGCAGATGAAAAGGCGCTCCAAGTTCCAAATTGGCCACACCAACAGCGAAGGTCCTGGTCAGGCAGGTAGGCGCTGAGAGAATACGGCGAGGGATTGCAGACCGGTGAATTTAGCAGTCAGTAGGGGGGCGTGGCGACCAGGGAGAGCGTCCCAGGTGACTGGGGTGAGCAGCAGGGACTCCTGGGAATCGGAGTCTGTGCACCGCCTTGCTCGCAGCCCTGCTTCAGCCAACGCCCGCAGCAACAGTGTCCAAAGCACTCCTCAAACTCACCGGGAGCAAGCACCACGAAGCGGGACCCGCGGAGCGGGTCCGGCGAGGTGTAGCGCTGTGCAGATGAAAAGGCGCTCCAAGTTCCAAATTGGCCACACCAACAGCGAAGGTCCTGGTCAGGCAGGTAGGCGCTGAGAGAATAATAAACAAAATACAACACACAAGGAGGGGCGAGACAGCTAACAGTAAAAAAAAACACGGTTGAGATGGGTAAATGTAGGATCTGAAACCAACGGTGCAGAGAATCATAGCGAGGAGGTGGCTTAACATATAACGCTGCTGACTTTGGAGCTGGAGAAAAGGGTTCGTGCCTCGGCATGGGCTGAATCACTTAATAATAAATAAACGGAGATCTCGGAGGGGGGCAAGACAAATTTAAAAAAACCTTGTGCCAGAGCAGTTCTATGTAAATATAACATGGGAGGGGAAAGTGCAGTGTAAGAAGCTGCCTTCCTCCCAAGGTGTGTACATTAAGTAAATAGTTCTCAAGACATTGTAATAAAAGTTCCTGAGTCAGTACACATACAAAATGGCCAGTTCTCATGGGAGGTAACTACAGGAGACAGGGAGGTAACTTAGGAGGGACTAATAAACATATTGACAAAGCAAAACCATACATTTACAAAGGACAGACACAAAAGCCAATAGACAGTCACAAAAGCCAATACAAACAAGCATTTGCAATCAAAAGGTCTTGCATTTGCGAAAGTTTAAGCTTTTGGCATTGTAAATGACAGAGCCTTTTATTTATCTGTTTTGATAATTACCACAAAAATAAAAGGCAAATAACTAATCCTAGGGTTAACCTCATTTATACATTTCCTTTTTTGGTGGATAATGTAGGGATTGTGTATTCTAGCACACAACACTCAGGTGATCCTCATTATGTTATTTAGACAGAGCTCTTTTAACACGGGCCAGGTAAATACCAGGTTGAAAATATGTTATGCAATAGTTTACAATCAATGTGATGTGGTATACTCGCATTTAATGCGAAAACATTTTATTTTACATGTGCAACTCTGGATATATTTTCAATGCATCGGACGGCCCCCGGCAGTCTGACGTCATGGTGCTTGAGTGCGTCTTACTGCCCCCGGCCGTCAAAACTGCGCACTTATCAAATTCTGCCGCACCGCTGTGGAATTTGCACCACTCTGAAGAGGTTAACTGAGTTACGTAGCAATGATAAAAATTAAATGAATGAGTTACGAATGTATAAATCTGCCTTTATAGATGTTTGTATGCTTGTCTTGAATGAAACCCTTGTTTGCATTTTCTATATTTGCTGTATACTCAGACCCTAGCATGCAAGGGGTATTGGGTTGCCCTTTATTTTTCTTACCATAGTGGAGACAGAAGCTAATAAAATAAACTGCCCAGGATAACACAATGTGATTAAACAGGAAAGCCAGAATAGAAATTATGTTACCATGGTTTCATGATTAACAAATTACCAACTAGACCATATCTTGTCTGCACTGGCCATCCCTTTGCCACTGTCTTTACTTAGTTTCTATGTGATGAAGGGATGCACACCAAGTTTAACTCCATCTCTTTTTTTCATCAAATTTATCCTCCTTCGGCATGATTGCGTGCAGATCGGAATTTGAGGCTTGCCCTGCTGCCACTCGTTAAGAAACATATAAGGAGAGGGACTGTACAGCCCCTATGCCAAATGCACAGCTCTGTGCCGCTTTTTAGCGTGCACAATAATTCGCACTTCTTTATCAATTCTTAAAGTTTTCAACCTTAAATTCATTGTTTTTAATCTTCAGTCCACAAATCGGGCTCAGGTGCCAATTTTCAACTTTCTTACATTCATACTGTGCCAATCCAGGCCTCTAGGAAGAATGCGATTGAAGCAAGAAGTAAATTAATAATGATATAAACAAATTGTTAGCACTTCGTTTCATAAGTACACAACATCACACCAACTTTTCTTCTCTGAACTACAATCATAATATCCAAAAACATTACCCACTGATGCACTACCCCAATGTGACTCCCATTTTATACCTCAGTCGTCGTGGCACCTAATCATCCGTATTCAGGATTAAAACACCAATTCCCAACATCATTAGTTCTTATACAAATCATTCCAGTACTTCTCCCTCCCCTCAATTTTAAACACAATCCATTGGTGTTTTAATCCTGACTTGACCCACCCTCATTCAGAAGATAATTGTTTGAATGGAGATGAAGAGGTTGTTTGCTGTTTGTCCAGCGGGGGGTTTAAGCTGTGTTTTTTTTAAGTTTCATTTATAGTCTCGCTCTAGTGATGCGGCGGGCGGTGGGGAGACGGGACTGACTGTCAGCTCAATTAGCAGCTCCCAGTGTGACGGGAACTAAAGCTGTGTAGTTACAAAGAAATGCTGTAAGGCATTTATGGTGCTAAAAGTGACTTATAATCCACCAATAGTCCGAAAGGAAACAATAAAATAATGTTACCTTATAATCGCGAGTTAAAGCAAACACGCGGTTCATCGAGGCAACAACTTTCCATAAAATAATTGGCTGCACACCTCGGGTTAACAAAGCCTCGGCTCATATTATTACTAATGAAGATGTCATTATGGCCAGCGTGGCACAATAATTCAATAAGTAAACAATCATGGTCAAAGTGGACCGGATAAACAAGCACAGCCGAAGTGGACCGCGCTGTAAATAAAAACAAAAGAGTGCTTACAGACTTATGGGGACCGTGGGTGTAACTCTGCAAGCTAACAATCGAGTCCAGATAGGCCATCGCAGAAGGAGACAGGGCGGTAACAAAAAAGCCTTACTTTCAATCGGAGGCCGGCACTTAACACAAATGATGACGCCAGCCAATCAAAATGATGGGCGCTGCCACAAGTACACTACTGAAATTTTCTCGATCACAATAAGCCTCACAGAGCGAGGAGCGCATGCTCCCTCGAGCGCTAGGCGAGACCTGAATAGGGGCGGAGAGTGGATGCAGCTTCCAAAAAAGACCCCAATACAGCATGTCTCCAAGAGACAGCGCAAGCGCTGCCTAGGCAAGACCTAAAAAGTCACTGAAAGAATGGATACCTTACTTGCATGTCTTTAATTGCCCACTAACAGTTAAGTAAAATAGAATACATTATACAGTGAACCCAGCTTATATTTCCCAAACAAACAAACATCAACTGGTTAAAATAATTGGAGGCAAAGTCTGAATCAATATGGTATTGGCCAGCCCAAGCGTCCTCGCACATGAAAGGTAGGCCTCGCTGAAGGAATCTTATGCTTTTGAAAGGTGCATTCAGATATGGCTGCTGCTTTATAAAGATTTGAAAGGATACTCTACTAATCTAAATATTGAGGCCACTTATGGATTTCTGTTCATATCAGCCATCCTTAAATGGATTATTTTAAAGCATTAAAAAGTCACTGAAAGATGGTCGCCACGTGTGCATGTGTGTATTTAAGTCCATCTGTGGGTAAAAAAAACTGCATTGGCACGGTAATAGGTTTCACTGGAGGGATCAATAGGCTTTGCAGAAGTTTGTTAAAATAAGTCACAGCTGAACTTTGGACCCAAATGCAATTTTTTTTATCAAAGGCCATATATTCAACTATTACTCCTGGAGGAACAATTTTAATGGGAAGCAATCAACCCTACAAAAATTTAAACTTGAAGTGTGCAAACGTAATTTGTGGCATGGTAGCTGTATTAAGCCTTTGCATACCATTACTATGTGAAGTCTTTTCATAGATTTAAACTATGGTTTATCAAATTTTCAGGTTCATGCGTATTGGAACAGGAAGAACTTAACAAGAAAAACATAATACTACGTCCAGCGTTTGCAGACTTAGTGCATGCAACTGACAGCCAAATTATTGAATTTTCTTGTAACGAAGGATACATAAAACACACAAGCTCAAGTGACTTCTCTCAAGTATGTGATGCCGGGATCATTGCATACCCCACCTGTGTCAAAGTAAGTACAGCCTTAAAAAAATATATAATGATTGCTGTTGAAAAATCTGTTAACCCCAATGTGGTGCAACTGAAAACAAAGTAATGACTTATTCAGCGGCACCTCCACCGCTAAGGTGGAGGAGCATCGCCCCACTTCTCTCTGAGCAGTTCAAAAAGGAAAACTAAAATGATAATAATGCAATTTTATTATCATTTTATTTTTCCGTGCTGGCTTAGATGCAGTGCAGGGCTGGGCTGGCCAGAGCAGGGGGAGGAGTGATGGCCACTATCTAAGTGTGCATGACGGTTTGGCCGGTCGTTTTGTGCCAGCCCAACAGTTATGCACAATTACCGGGCTGTATTGCTTAGTCAGTTGGAGAACATACACAAGCTCCCATTTCCTACCTGAGTGCCTAACCAGGCCACTCAGACCAATCACGACTCTGTTGTCCTGCTGGTGACCGCAGCATCATGATTGCCTAGGTGAGTCAGGAGCCTGTGTGCTTCTGTGCTGCTGGAAATCAGAAGAGAACGGAGGGAAGGTGGCGGCATTACCCAGGTAAGTACTATATATTTTTTTTCATTCCCCGCCCCCCCCCCATGTCTGCCCCACCCCACCACTCCAGTTCTGTAGCAGCTGCTACAGATTGTATTAGTGAGAGATCATTTAACGAGTGGAGTTTATACAATGCCAACGTCATAGCAACATAATGCTTCAATTCTCTGAATGGCTTCTTCCAAGTTGGAAGTATAAATTGCAACATCATTTGCATAAGCAATACTGTTGACTTGACAACCTATGCATCTACAAGGTATAATCTCCTGATCAAGTTTCCTCATTAATGGATTCATACAGATAACATAAAATGTAGGCAACAACGGCCATCCCTGACATGTAACTCACTAGATTTATATATTCAATGTTAATTACCCAGTGATCAGAATGTTAAACTTTTAATCTGAGTATTTTGTTTCAACCCAGATTACAAAGACTGGTCAAATATTTATCCTCTAAATATCCCCCCACTGAAACCAGCAGGAAACTCAATGGAGTCCTTTTTCGAAATCTAATAATCAAATTGCAATAGGATTTTGCGCACATTCAATCAGACTTGTAGCTTGGGAGGTGTTGTCTTGCCCTACTACATATCCATGTTGGTACGAAGAGGCAGCTTCCTTTAGCCAGACTTCTACAGCCTGATTCATGAAAACCGAATTCTGCGAATTTAAAATTGCGATTATTACCGAATCGCAATTTAGAGTTCGCAGAACGGCATTCATCAAATTCTGTGATAAAATTAGGCGAATCGCAAGCGGCCGCAAAAGGCGATAGCGATTTTTCAAAATCGCAGAAAAATCGCAAAATCTGTCCAATTCTGTGTAGGAATAGCGATCTCGCAATTTGCGAGATCGCAAAATGCGATCTCGCAAATAGCGAGATCGCAAAAACGGGGAAGTCGCATTTCGAGCCCAGTGATGACATCACAACCAGGAAGCAGGCAGTTCCCACCCCCATTTAGAACAGTGAGGCAGAGATCGAAGCTGCATCACACAGAGCACCTCTCAGAACACCTCCAGACTTGGGAAATCTTTCAAATTTGAGACTGCAGCAATGGCAGAGGATGCAGCAGCAGGGCCCAGTGACACCGGGCGCAAGCGCAAGCTGAAATTTTCCGAGCAGGAGCTGGAGCACCTAATAGATGGAGTGTGCCAAAACTCACCAAACTATTCGGCAAGGACTCCAGGAGGGTGCCAGAGGCTGAGAAACGGCGACTGTGGCTGGGGATCCGTGCCAGAGTCAACGCTGTGGGGGTGACACAGAGGTCCATAGACGACCTAAAAAAGTGGTGGTACGACCTCCGAGGTCGTGCCAAGGAGAGGGTGGCAGAGAGGCTGGGCGAGAGCCATGCAACGGGAGGTGGAGAACCAACAGTCCCTCCCAACACCCCCATGGAGGATCGTGTGGAGGACACACTGCAGCGTGAGGCATGTGTAGGGGTCATCCCTCTGGACTCATCCCGACCCACCCAAGACAGCCAAGGTAAGTGGCATGCGACTGCGACCCTGTCCCCTAACAATGGCCATGACCCTATAGCCTCCCATAATCAACCCCAGTCATGCAACCCATGCACATTAGGATATGCCCAAATGCATTGTGGGACATGTAGTCTGCCCACAATGTACAAAAACTCCAATGCAGCCAGACATGTCCCAAAGTACGCAATGCCACAGCCAGTCAGGGAATGTCAGCCAGCATGCATGTAGCAACTGCACATGTGAAAGATACATGTAATTAATCTACGTCCACTTTCCATCACAGGTGGCGCAGACAACAACAGCAGCGACAGCGATAGGCTGCAGATAGACGAGGCAGCAGAGGATGCAGAGGAGGTGCTAACATCCACACAACCAGCTCCATTAGGCGCTGCTCCATTGCCTGATACTAGACCACCACCATCAGTGCCAGCTCCATCAGGCGCTGCTCCATTGGCAGCTGCTAGACCACCACCATCAGCGCCAGCTCCATCAGGCGCTGCTCCATTGCCTGCTGCTAGACCACCACCATCAGCGCCAGCTCCATCAGGCGCTGCTCCATTGCCTGCTGCTAGACCACCACCATCAGCGCCAGCTCCATCATGCGCTGCCCCATTGGCAGCTGCAACACCACCACCAGCGGCACCCTCAACATCAGGTGCTGCTAGACCGGCGACACTGCGCACACCCACTGTGGCCAGCCAGCACAGCAGGCATGGCGGACAGCGGCAGCTGAGCACAGCACGCAGCGGCAGGAGGGGGATGGCTGTGCGTGTGCCAGGGCTCAGCATTGAGCGCTGCATGCTGCGCATCCATCAATTGCAGGCACGACGCCAAGGTGCAATCCAACTCCAGCTGCACAACATTTGCAGAAATGTTGCAAATGTGTCGGATAGAATAGAGTGGATGACAACTGCCATGGAGGCAAACACAGCAGCCATCATCTCGCAGTGCAACATCGCCCGCTGACGCCACCGCCAGCTACTCACGCGCCTATCTGCCTACACACGTTCCAACTACGTGATAGGTAATGCCACCTCCCAGCTGTCACGTCGGTCCCTGGCAATGCAGCAGCAGATGGTGCAATGCTGCGAGGATGTGACGCGTGTACTGGAGCAGGTGACCAGTGCTGTACTGGCACTACATCCAACTGGCCCAGCCGATGGTGGTGGGGACGACACTAGTGAGGGGACCTCGAGTGTCAGCAGCCAGTCTGCCTCACAGGTCGGTGTCCTAGGCCGCAGCAGCAGGCCCACTGCGGGTTAACGTGCCCTCCCTGAGGATCAGCCTGGGAGGCGATTGGGTGCCGAGCGCAGGAGGCGCACTGGCCATTACTATCCATTGGCAGGGACATGCTTTGAGCAGTATGACGCAATACTACTCACATGTAAATAATTTCAAAATGTCATTATTATTGTGCCTTCAACAATAATATTTATTCAAGCATTGTACATCGTCCTCCTGTCATTATTTCCATTGGCATGCATTTGTGAATTGTTGGGTGAGGGGAGTGGGTGCACTAGAAACAGTTCATTGTGATGTGGTTGCGCCGTCTGTGTCCTTCAGCAGGATGTTCCCCGCGAGCATGACGCACATGTGCAGGTGGTCGGTCGTCCCCTTCCGACTCACTGCCAGAGATCTCTACAGGTATCCGGCGCTTGGAAGCAATGTTGTGTAGTATTGCACACACAGCCACAATGCGGCAGCACACATCATGACTGTAGTACATGGCCCCACCAGTCTTGTGCAGTATGCGGAATCTGCTCTTCAGTAGCCCAAATGTCCTCTCAATGCAATTCCTTGTGCGTATGTGTGCTACATTGTAACGCCGTTGCTGTGGTGTAGCAGGGTTGAGGTATGGGGTGAGGAGCTTTTTCGCAGCTATTGCGATCGCAATTTTGGTTCATGAATCTGGCTGCTTGTCTCTTATTTAGAGCTTGTGATTACATTTTAGAATATGAATTTAAGGAAGATAGAGATTGTGGCTTCCTTCCGCGCTTGTCCTATAGTAAAAAAATGTTGTCTTGTTTTTGGGCCCTGGCGAAATTTTGTTCTAACTCTAGTAACTAATTTTCCATAATTTCCAGCATTTTATTTTATGATTGTTACATAAAATACCCGAGATTACTTCATTAAACCACAACCTGTAATAAGATCATGGGAAAAATTTGAACAAGCTGAATGCATGTGGCTGCTGTGCATGTCATGCGTGACTTAGCCACACGTTTTTGGGTAACTCCCCGTGCCACAAAATGCACAGGATGATATATTTCATGCTAAAAAACAATGCAAAGGTTCCAGATTGCAATTTTAAGTAATAATACATACTTTTTCGAAGCATTTCTCATAATTCCAGGAAAGGAAATATATAAGAATTTCATCCAAGATCAAATTTGTTTTATAAAAAAATAGATGTATTTCTTGTACAATAATTGTCTATGTTTGCAGACAGGATCCAGTGCATATATACCTGAGGCCCCCCTAAATATATTGACCCTCTATCTATCATTCAATTTAGACTGTGTTGCAGTTCATTATGGTATACATCATGCAGCTAAATAGCTCTTGTCAGAACCCCTGTATAGGGCCACGGGGCCTGCACTAGGCCCAACTGTGGAGGTCGAGGCTTTTTACTACTGATGTCCCAGGGCCCGACCTACTAAGGGTTCTGAGCAACTGGGCCAAGTACCCCTTCTGCACTTGACTCTCAGCAGTAAACGTAGTCCAGCAGTCCAAAGGTTCTCTGGGTTGTCTGGGGGGGAGGGGGCTGAGGATAAAGATAAGTGGACACGGGCTCACAACTTAAAATTCGTGCAGCAGCAGCACTAAGTCGTTGTCCAGACAAATACTCACTTTTATATCGAAGAGAAATATTTTATTTCCATTGCCAACCACGTAAAGGAAGGAAACAACATACACAATTACACAGTCCTCCCCTGAGGTCGGGCTCTAGTGTCTCTCTGGTGGTTCCCTGTCCCACACACTCCTCGTGTTAGTGATTGTGGTTATTCCCCATTTATTATTGGTACCATCCCTGGTATGCCCCACTAGTAGCATCTGTCTCAAGAGTCCACTATGACTCTGATTTAAAGTCACTAGTAATCCAGCACAGAAACTCAATGAAGCAACAAGTTTCCCCGGGACATCAGGTCCTGGAGTGCACCCCATCTAAAGGCGCTAAAAGCATCTCCAGTCCAAGTCAGGTGAGTCGGCCGCACGCTGACTCCGTGGCTGCACTCGGCAGGGGCAGGCTCTCTACAGTGCGGTTGAGCTTCTGCAGCAATTGGAGTTTACCTGCAGCTTCTATTACAGGGTAAATTTTCACATGCTCCAGGTGGGAGATTGGTTATGACAATCCTGTTCTTGGCCCCACATGTGTGTGATGATGAACCCACGGCGACCTACCTCATTAAACGGGTGCGAATCAGTCACAGACCTTGTTGCTTCCGATGACCCACGGTTCACCACTGCTTTCTCTCCACAGCTCCGGCCAAGTCAACACAGCACAGTTATTTATGACAGCCTCTAACGGCCTATGAGGTTGTTGCACTGCTACTGCACATGATTGTAGCCCTTGCAGCATGACCGTCTTTTCCATGGCCATCTTCACAGTGGCCCTTTCCTGGCAAACTGGTGCAGTCCGGTACAAGGGCAGCAACGTGAACATGCAGCAGACATTTCTTCACATCTCACACGGAGTGCACTGAACTGGGCTTTTCAGTTGACCTTGCTCCCTCGACTGCTCTACTCTTCCTCACAGGGCACACTGGTCTTGGCAAACATGCAGGTGCTGTTGCTCCAGGCTCTAAAGCAGGTATCCTTGGATTCCATGGGTGATGTCTCCTTACCCAGTAGGGAGACTAGCAGGGCTTGTCCCTCAGTTCCGGCCACAGGCAGAAGTTCTTTAGATCCTTCCCTCCCCCCACAGCCCATCTAGCTGCTTGGCAGATGACAATTTATGAGATCTCAGACTTCCCTTCTTAAAGTCCATGTCAGGCACCAAATATGATTTAGGGTCAGAGTCTTTAAAGTTTTAAGTTGGGGTTCTGCTTCTTTTGAAGTGCATACTTCTCTGCTCCCTCTTCCTCTTAAAAAGCATCAGAAATGTATCTGTAGCTGATAGCCCCACAACACAGGCCATTGGAGTGACTAGAATTCACATTTGGATGTCAGCCACAGTGATATATGCATCAAAAGCAAAGCCCAGGGCTCCTAGAGCTACTCTTCAGATCAGCCTCATCTCCATCCTGAGATGTTCCCTGCTCCTTCCTCGTAATCTCTCACTGAATCAAAGAGCATTGTTTCAAGTGTATAGGGGAGGCCTGGTCCTCCCAGTGTTTTTGCCACCCATTTACAGGAATGCAGCAAACCACAAATATGTCTGGAGGCGCGCTCTACCTTCACTCCATAATTCACTATGCAGGCCTGGTTCTCCTAAAATAGAATCCAGGGTCCTCCATGTATAATACTACCCACAGGCAAACATACACCCAATGAATGTATAAAGCATGCAGATACTGCACAGCACTGTACTCTCCATGTAATACACCATTCAGAAGGCCACATTCATCCAGCACTTGCATTTGACACGTGAGCACTGTATCCTTTATGTATTGTACCACTCATAGGCACACATATACCCAGCACATGCACCTATGATGAACACACTGCATCCTGCATGTATTGTACCACTCACAGTTACACAGACAGCCAGCAATGCATTTATCATGCACACAATATAATTTTCATGTATCTTCATGTGTACCGCTCACAGGTACACATACTCTCAGCCATGCACTTCTCCTGTATGCATACAGGGAATCTTTTTTATTGGCATGTATATGTCACTCCAGAAAAATAACACTCAAAGCAGTTACATATCCATAGTGAGAACAACATATTACATAATGTTCTTGCCAGCTATACTGCACTTTACATTGTTCAAATCGTTTTGGACCAGAACAATTGATGTCATAACAGTTTCTATTTCGGTGCAAGTTATCTCCAACATAACAATCCCTCCCGGTGATTGCTGAGGAATAGATTAATCTATGGTGAAATAGACACTGGCGAATGGTTAGGTTATTGTCCATTTTGTTCTGCCAGGACTCATAAGCATGGAAAAAACAGAAATCTGTGGTGTAGGCAAATCATTCAAAGGTTATGCAAAATTAGAAGCCACCTGAAGAGATAAAGGAAACCAATGGAGCAAATTCCTTGTCTTCTCTCAAAATAAAACAAAACATGTAACTAAAACTAAAGAAAAACCACAAGGGATCTGCAATGAGCTCAGAGATCTGCTATCGGTTGATCGTCACTACTTGAAGGTCAGGGGGGCACCCTGTGGCGGGGGGAAGGCAAGGGTAGAAGGGAGACCTAGACTGCCAGGTAATGAACTAGCAAGAACTCTATCCAGTTCATGAACGGCATGGGTGTGTGACGTAGTCGTGGTCCGGTGTGTGAGGGCCAGATCCCTCTCGCTCCCTGAGAATCCTGTCATCAGTGTATTTCCTGCAACCTTTACTCAACCCTAAGGTGTGTGAGTCTGTTCCCGTCCATCTGAGTCAGATGAGCTGGAGGGTGAGGCCAAGTCGGGTAAATTTTGTGTGTCCCATACTTTCACTATTTCCGCCCAGGGTTCAGCCAATGGTTTACGCCGCTTCGTGACCCTATCCTCCTTAATCAAAGCCTTCTCCTCCGCTCTAGCCCAGCAGGTGATATCCTGTTCCTAGTCTATCACTAGACGGGGGTGTTTCGCCTTCCATCTGAGTGCTAGTCGCCGTTTGTCTAAGAGAAAGGCCAAATCTATAAATCTATTACCAAGTCTTTTGGCTTTAGATCTCGGGAAAAGGCCCAATAGGCAAACCACCGGACAGCACGCCAGGTTCCAAGATAACATCTTGTTAAGTATGTCAACTATCTTAGGCCAATAGTCGTTAAGCTCAGGAAAGGCCTTCACCATGTGGTCAAAGGCAGCATCCCCCTGTGAACACCTAGCACAGACTTGGGTGTCACTCCCATACACTACGTTCAATCAGTGTGGGGTGAGGTAAGTTCTATGGAGCATATTGAATTGTATGAGTTTAAAAGCTGCATTCCTGGACATGATGTGATCTCCATTATAGCTTGATAAAGCCACTTCACCAGATATCCTGCCAAACCCAACGTAACCATGGCCTGAAGAGTCGCATGGGTGACTGTTTCTTTCAAATCAGGCCCCCAAAATTCTATCAGAGCTCCCGGTATTTTATGATAATTTAGGAACTGTCCCGCAGCAACTAGTGGTATTCCAGAAATTCCTCCAGCAGGAATAGCTCACCGTTACAGTAGCCATCTGTATTCCTGTGAGGTCTGGGAGCCATCTTGCTTCACGTATTTGGGAGTTCGCATCTACCATGAGGCCGCGAGTCTGTTGGAGGGTAACATAGGGCGTTGTATACGTGCATTGAGAGGTTGCATATCCTTTTGGGCCTCCCTCCCTTTGTCAGTGTTAGGCCGAGTGGCGCTACTGAAAATGGTGGCGCTTCCGAGGCTGCTCTATTACTTTCGCACCCTGCCAATCTGGATTCCCCAGCGGGTCTTTAAAGAACTAAGGATGTTGGCAACGGACTTCCTCTGGGGTCACGGACGACGCAGAGTAGCATTGAATACTTTGATTAGGCCCAAGCTCGAGGGGGGATGGCAGTCCCCGATTTTGAGCTGTACTACTTAGCAGCGCAGCTTCAAATATTCACACAACATGTGGCTAGGGAATTCAGAGGGCCGGATCACGAACGAGGGACTGGTATACAACGCCACGTCCTGGCCTACATAGTTATGCAACAGAAACTAGAATTAAGGGGCCTTACAATGGAAGAAAAGACGATCAGGCTATGTTGGCAAAGGAGCTTGAAGAGAGCAAAGAAGGCCCAGCCATATGCCCCAGAGATACCACTGGGAATGTTGACTGCTCTGCCGCATGGGGGTGACTGGTCCCCGCTGTCAGAATGGGAAGAATTAGGCTTACAGATGGTGGGTGATCTGTATGTGGACGGAATGTTGGTCCCCTTTCAGACGTTGCAGGAACAGTTTGGTCTACCGGACGGGAACTTCCTTTTACATGCAGCGGTGGTAGCGGCGAAACAAAAACACTGGAAAGGAGGGCTCCTTGAGCCAGAAACGACCATGGCCTGCCAATATGTAGTGATGGCCGCGGGTACGTTTAAAGCGGTGACCTGCCTCCATAACAGGATGTTACATGAGGGATTGGAACCGCTTCTGGCACTGAAGTCGAAATGGGAGGATAGTATAGGTAGGCCCATTCCAGACACGGTGTGGGGACATATTCTGAAGCGAACATGGAAAGGGACAAGGAATGCACGTTTTCAACAGGTACACTTTTATATCCTGCACAGGGCATACCTGACCCCGGAAAAGATCAAAAGGTACTTCCGGGTACATGACGCAATGTGCCCGAGGTGCCTGGCTCCTAAGGTTGACATAGACCACCTGCTGTGGGGCTGTCCAAAGTTGGAGACGTACTGACTGGAAGTGGGGGGACTCCTGAATGTGGTTACCAACAGGGTAGTGGACTTTGACATGGCGGCGTGCCTATTGCTTTGGTTTCCGCACACAAAGAGCACAAAGATAACTAGAAAATTCATTGATCTAGGGCTCATGTTGGCGCAAAGAGAAATTACCTGGCACTGGAAGTCCAAGGAGGGTCCGTCGGTGAGGAGATGGGTGAACGAACTGCTGAAATGGTCTGGATGTGAGAGTGTGCTCAGGATGAGACAAGCTGTCAGGACTGATAATGATAAGGGCTTGGACATGGCAAGAGCATGGGAGATGATAGTCCAGGCGTTGCGTGATTACATGGTGGAGGATGAAGAATAGATACACTACACACCTAGGGCACCATGAAGCTTGAAAGAGCAAAGGCACCACTCGATTTGTAGCGTGCTCCACTATAACGATAGCGAGACCAGGCCCACATTAGCAGCGGTTGAGGGGGGAGGAGGAGGGGAGGGGATTGTTTGGGGAGGGTTGTTAGGCACCGAGGCCACGCTCTGGGAGACTCTGAAGTTGAACCTAGGGTTAGGTACGCTGCTAAGGGTCCCGAGAGGGCCCGGATAGGCTCCAGCGGGTGACAGTAGATGTACCCTGGACCAACACACTAGGCGCCCACTGGTAGATAGGTACAGGACCAGGGTTACATATACGATGTCGCTTATATGGATCACTGGAGCAGACAGGCTGGTGTAAGGGAAGGGGCGGGAGTTTAGGGGGGTAAAATGCAGATACAAAATGATGCTATTAACCAGATATCCCTCTAGGGTAATCACTGTGACGGTCTTGCTGGACATACGAATCGATACGCCGCCCGGCCTCCGGGTTGTGGGCTAACTGGCTGTGTACGAATTTATGCTTATCTTGTCTAGGCATTGTGAAGCCATAAGTGTACTGGTTAATCTATTTTGTGAACTGGTTTCTAATTCTGCAATAAAAACAAATTAAAAAAAAAAAATCTGTATTCCTGTGTCTTCCCAGCCCAACAACTGTCTTTGTGGAAGGTGTGGGGGGGGGGGGGGGGGGGGGGGGCACCCATTCCTATCTGTTGGAGCCCTGCAAGGGAAATGTTTGGTGTATACAGCGGTGCATCTTTTGGAGTGTGTCGTACATTTATCACCAGCACTTCATTGCCACCAAAAGTAACGTTCCCATTGGTTTGATTCTCTGGCGATGGTTAAGCATCCTAGGAAGCAAAACCATTTGCACTGAACTAGCTGGCAGCGGCAGCGTGTCTCAGCCTCTCCCATCAAGCCACCTGGCCAGCCACTGAAGCTGTGCTGCCAAGTAGTAGGCTTCGAAATCGGGGGCTCCAATCCACCTCCCACAAGAAGATCTGCAGGGAAACCCTATTGGATCCGCCGTCCCACACCAGTTCCCTCAGAATCCCATACAATGTTCTGAACTTTTTGGGATAACCACCGGTAGGTTAACAAATTAATAAAGGAGCCGTGGTAGCATCACCATTTTTGACAGTGCCACCCTTGCCATAGTTGGCAGCTTAAGCGTGAGCCAAAAGGCTACATTCATCCACAGGGCTCTTAGGGCACTACCTAGGTTGCCCTCGAAGAGCACAGTCTTATTGTGATAAATCTGGATCCCGAAATACTTAAAGGAGGTAGATGTCCATTCCAGATCCAGCTGGAGGGCCATCGGCCTATCTGGAGCATGGCGCAATGGGAAGACCCAGGTCTTCCTCTTATTAATACGAAGACCTGAAAGCTCAGCAAATTCCTCCAGGATATGTAGAACTAGCTGGATCTCACAGACCCCGTCTCTAACATAGATTAGTACGTTGTCTGCGTATAGTGAAACAATATGCCAGGTCACGTCTAGTGCCAACCCCAGCCCCTCATCCTCCCGTTGAAATCGTACTGCCAATGGCTCCATTGCTAATGCAAATACCAAGGGTGACAGGGGACATCCCTGACATGTACCTCTGTTGATGGAGTAAAAGGCTCGATACCACAGTGCCTGTTCTCACTCGAGCTCTAGGGTTTTCATATAAAAGACAAACCCAACTTAACCATCAGGCTCCCATCTGCATCGTCTCCATCACCGCTAATAAGAAGTCCCAGCAAAGGGAGTCAAAGACCTTTTCAAGGTCCACTGCCACTACCACCTCATCGGGTAGTTTCCCAGGTCTTTATGGAACAGGACACTGTATAGTCTCCTCAGATTGTTAGACATGGGAGCGTGCTGGGATGAAACCGCTTTGATCTGTGTGAATTAAGAGCTGCATGTGTGGTAGGAGCCTGGATGCCAATGCTTTGCTTAAGATCTTGAAGTCCAAATTCAGCATGCCAAAGATCGAAATTCCGTCACTCCTGAATGTTCTATTTTAGTCTTAGGTAGAGGTATCACCAGTGCCTCCCTAAGAGAAGGCGGCAGCTGCTTCTCCTTGAGTGCGACTCCGTACATTCTCTCCAATCTCAGAGCTAAAATGTCGACAAAAGTTGCATAGAATTAGGCCGGGAGGCCATCAGGCCCAGGTGTTTTCCCTCTCACAATATCTTTGATGGCTGCCCTAATTTCTGTTGTTTCAACTGGTAGCGCCAACGATTCCCGTGAATCGCGATCAAGGCCCATCAGCCGTAGCCCGTGCAAGTAGGTCCGGGGTGTGCCCTCCAGATTAACCCTCGGAGGCCCATAAAGTGCCTCATAATATTTCGGAATGCTTCATTATTGGCTCCCAGGGAACAGAGAACTTGTCCATCTATGTCTGTGATATTGGGGATCCCTGGCCTTCTGGTCTATTCAACCAGGCCAATAACCTCCCTACCATGCTTCCCTCCTCATGATGCTTTGCTTGGTATGTCTGATAATCCAGTGCCCATAACCTATACCGCGTGGAGCTGTAGAGGCTCTTTACAGCTGCTAATTTGCCTTTCACCTCTGCCCCTCTGTCTATCTCCTTGTTTAGTGTCAGGATTTGGGCTTTCAAATCTTCTAGTTCACATGTAATCTCTCCCTAGCCCTCACCACTTGTCCCAGGCATTGCCCTCTGGTTATCTTGATTCTATGGAAAGTAGGTAACCAGGGCAGCAGGGAGGAGCTGCCTAAACCCTCATAATTCCAATAGGGCCGGGTTCAATCTTCACGTTAGAATTGGGGCTCTCTCATGGGTAAGGGCAAACCGTAACAATATGGAACTATGGTCAGACAAAGATCTTCCCAAGTATTCAGCCCCAGACAGCGTTGGGGCCAGGTTGTTAGAGCAAAGAAACATATCTAACCATGTGTACAAATCATATAGGTGGGAGTAGTAAGAGTATTCTTTCCGCTGTGTATTGTGGAGTCGCCAGATGTCTAGCAAGCCCCACCCGCGGCCCAGTTCCTAAATCCATTAGCTGTAGCAGCAGCGAGTGTACTCCGTAGTGGGGGCGTGAATCACCCTTTCAATGTTGTACACACAATTATAGTCCCCACCCAGAAATAAATCCTATTGGGCCACCCCTGCCAGGGTTCCTGAAAGCCGGTCCAGAAAGAGAACCTGGTCACAGTTTGGTGCATATATCCTCCCCAGTGTTAATTCCTTGCCCTTCAACTTGCCCTTGAGCACCACAAACCTCCTGTCTGAGTCTAAGAATTTCCTGGAGAGCTGAAAAGGGACCCCTGGCCTGATCCACATCAACACCCCCCTCGCAAAAGCCAAATAAGTAGTTGCATATAATTGTCCTCTCCATCTACGGCGCAATCCGGTGACCTCAATTTCCGTTAAGTGGTTCTCCTGCAACATTACCACATGGGCTCCCCTGCGTCTAATGTAGTTCAGAATACTGTGACGTTTAGAGGGCAAGCCCATGCCTCAAATATTCCAAGTGAGGAGTCTGAACTCCTCAGCCTGACTAATGGTGTGTGTCATCACAACCCCGCCTTCCCCCGCACCCCACATCGTCAGCTAAAAAAAATGCTGCAGTCCTCCTGGTGTGTAACAACAAACCCATAAGTCCAACTCCCCTACCCAAGAGCGGACTGACAACAGTCAGCTGCCTAAACTCGCAAAAAAATTGTCTGATATTAAACTACAGTAAGTATTCAAGGCCCAAAGCTGCTAGCGCGATGGTCTACAGGGAAGCGTGACTATCTCAGCTAATGCTCAACAAGAGCATTTTCAAGAACAAGAGGAATTTGCTCAAAATCCCTGTCATGGTTCGCTTCTTTTCTGAAAGATTGAACCAATCAATCAATCAATCAATCACAAAATTTTTATAGCGTGCTACTCACCCGTAAGGGTCTCAAGGCGCTGAGGGGGGAGTCGCTACTGCTTGAACAGCCAGGTCTTGAGTTGTTTCTTGAAGGAGAGGTGATCCTGGGTCAGCCGTAGGTGAGTGGGGAGCGAGTTCCATGTCTTGGCTGCCAGGTAGGAGAAGGATCCTCCTCCGACAGTGGATTTCCGAATTCTTTTGACGGAGGCGAGGGTGAGGCTGGCGGATCGGAGCTGGCGGGTGGGTGTGTAGAAAGTGAGGGGGCTGTTGAGGTACTTCGGGCCCAAGTCGTGGAGAGCCTTGTGTGCATGGGTGAGGAGTCTGAACGTGATCCTTTTGTTGACGGGGAGCCAATGCAGGTCTTTCAGGTGGGCAGAGATGTGGCTGCGGTGCGGGATGTCCAGGATGAGTCGTGCTGAGGCGTTCTGGATGCGCTGGAGTCTTTTCTGGAGTTTGGCTGTGGTTTCAGCATAGAGGGTGTTCCCGTAGTCCAGACGGCTGGTGACGAGGGCCTGGGTGACCGTCTTCCTGGTTTCGGTGGGGATTCATCGGAAGATCTTTCGGAGCATGCGCAGGGTGTTGAAGCAGGATGATGAGACGGCATTCACTTGCTTGGTCATCGTGAGGGAGGAGTCCAGGATGACGCCCAGGTTGCGTGCGTGGTCCGTAGGTTTGGGTTCGCTGCCCGGGGCAGGGGGCCACCAGGAGTCGTCCCGGGTGGAAGGGGATGGTCTGAGGATGAGGACTTCAGTCTTGTCTGAGTTCAGTTTCAGACGGCTGATCTTCATCCATTCCGCAATGTCTTTCATTCCTTCCTGGAGGTTGGCTTTGGCAGTGGCGGGGTCGTTGGTGAGGGAGAGGATCAGCTGGGTGTCGTTGGCGTAGGAGATGATGTTGAGGTTGTGTTGGCGGGCGAGGGCTGCAAGGGGGCTCATGTAGACATTGAGGAGGGTGGGGCTGAGTGAGGATCCTTGCGGGACGCCGCAGATGACTTCAGTGGCCGCGGATCGGAACGGGGGGAGGCGGACTCTCTGGGTTCTTCCGGCGAGGAACGAGATGATCAACTTCACCCAAACAATTCAAATGGGATCTTGTACTTCAACTTCAAAATACATAGAATATGGAGTCCCTCAGGGAGCCACCTTGAGCCCTACCCCTTTTAAAGGAATATGTATCATCTTTGGCAGACATCAGTAGAAAATGGGGTTTTGACATTGTTCATACACCGATGATACCCAATTAGTGATTCCCTTCATAAACAGACTGACCAATACCGAGGCTAAGCACAACCTATTAAACTGTCTCACTGAACTCACAGGCTGGATGTCATAGCAATGACTAAAATGAAACGCCAGGAAGTCTGAAATTCTGGTCTTCGGGGGGCCCAGGCGATTTGAGACCATAGTTGGTGGCCCCAGGCGCTAGGCATCGCTCCAGAATCAAAATGTACGGCAAAAAATCTGGGAATCATTGATCTATGCAGGACGAAGTACGCACACTGTGCGAAACAGCCTTTTCCACACTGAAACTGTTCAGACGACTCTTTCCTTGGATCCCATTAAACGGCAGACAAACAGTAACTTAAGCTCTGCTCTTAAGCAGACTGGACTATGGCAACGCCCTTTATGTGGGCATGGCCGTTTTTTCTTTTCTCTAGACTCCAGGTGGTTCAGAACGCTGCCGCTAAACTAAAAAGTAGTTTAAAAAATTACAGCTCGGCTTCATACTACTTGGAGAAACTACATTGGCTATCAGTCTGCCAGAAAGCCAGTTTTAAGCTCCTTTGTTTTGCACATAAAACATAGCATAAAAAAGGGCCACACATATTCCAAGATAAACTACAATTCCATGTCCATTCATGCAATCTGAGACTGTGTCATCTGGCTCTCGCCTCAGTCAAACGCACTTCCACAGTCAGGATGGGCGATCGGTCTTTTTCCAAATCAGCTGCGGTCCTTTAGAACAACCTACCCCTTGATCTTCTCCTGACAGATGATTACTTTCTGTCCAGGAAAGAATGAAAAACCACCCTGTTTCCTAGATGCTCATCCTATTCAACTGACCAACTTGCACTGTACTAAAACCCGTCCTAAGCGTTGTGATGTCCCTCGGGATGATTGATGCACTTTATAAATTTCATTAAATACAAAATATAAACTTGTAAAGTGAGAGCCTCAGCCTAGGTTGGCTGATCCACCCCACACCCATTTACTTAAGGGACATTTTAGTTATCTGTGTAGAAAGCTCGCTTTTTCAGACATCAGGGTAACGAACGATTCTTGATTAGTCACTTTTCATTTAACATAGATTAGAGTCAAGGTTGTACTAGCTGTATGACATTCCCGTTTTACATCCACTTTACTTTTTATTTGCTATGTACTTTTTAACCGTGTGATTTTGTTTATGGTTTTATTGACTAAGAAACTAAACTAAAAAAACAAAAAAACTAGTGTTTCCCTTATTCACTTATGTTAGATGGAAAATTATTACATTTTTCTGTCTTGCCCTGCTAAGCGCACAGGAGAAGCCTCTACCAAGCCCATAAGGCATGCATTTAACTACACCGATTTTATTGCATAAGATGCTATGCTGAGCCTATGTTCATTGTTTTAAATTCTTTTAATTGGTAACACTACCTCCACTACACAGGTGCAGAAAGATTGTCATTAGCTGGTTTAAATCTGGAATAAAAAAATCCTTAAGGCATATGTATTAAGACCATATAAGCAACAAACAGTATGTAAGTTTTTTCCAGCTGTCTTTATTATCTCCTCCAAAATCCCTCACAGCCATCGGGTGCATGTTAACACTTTCCTCACAGGTGTGTTTCAATTTAGCTCAATATATTACCAGCAAAAGGGGTGGCTTTATAATCTCTAATGATTAGTCATTCGATTTAGCTATCTCACTAATTAAAGACAAGATAATGTTTCATCTTACTCCACATCGATTCTGCCCTCCTCAGCACATTTTTTATCTTCATTTAAAGCAAGTCAGCATTGGATGACTTCTCTGTAAAGAAATACTGAGTGACCCTTACATGTTATTTTCATTCAGGCAGGCTCTTGCAATGTGACTTCATCAAGCATAGACTTAAAATAGATACATTTTACCTCATTAACTATCTTTTGTCCAGTGTCACATGCTGGAAGTCTGATCTGAAAAGAATAGTCCATCTACAGTAACTGCATTTAATGCAGCTGGTTTCATATTTTAATGATCTCATAATTTAAAGACATGCAGGTTAGTGAGTGTAAGAAACTGGTTGATGAGTTTAGCAGGGTGGAAGCCCTTCACTCAGGCAACAACTACAATCCTTGGCAGGGTGAACCGCAAAAGTCACTAAATTAACCTGTGCTTAACCCTCAGTAAGTTTGGAACAAATCAGTCTGGCTTATCTTAGAGGCAATGTGTAAAGTATTTATGCAGCACACAAACAGTAATAAAGTGAAAACACAAAAACAAAATCCAAATCATTCTAATAAATACAATGATACCAGAGCAACAAAAATCCAATCAGTAGAACTGGAGCTATTAACTCTGAAAGTTTTCAGTGGCAAGAGGCAGACAACACCAACTGCAGTAATATGGTCGCCCTGGACCAGGACAAAGTTGAAAGTACATTTCAACTATGATGGAGTGCAGGCCAGGTACATGACCTAGCTTGGCCTCTTGGGAGTTGTAACTTAGTGTTCCTGAGTTTGAGCAATGAGATGCTGCATCAGTCTGAGACGCACTGCATCGGTTCGGATGAAGTCGCTAACCAGGAGATACAAACACTGCAATTCTAGGTTCTGCGTCTGGCTGCGTTGCACTGCGGCATGTTCTGATGAAACTGCCAATCCAGAGCTGTGAGGTGCTGCGATTCGTGGTCCTGCATTGGGTTATGTCACTCTGCATTAGTTCCAATTAAACCTTTGGTTGTGCTGGGAGGGGTACACTCTGGATACAGCCAAAGGCCCAGGACCTGAGGACTCCTCTGGGGGATTAGGACTAGGCCTGGCCCGAACTCATAGAGTTTGGCTCCGCGTAATTCAGCAAGGTTACAGAAAAACTCAGTGAAATTCTGTGGAGTTCCGCGATCAGGCAGAGTAGAGCAACAGGGACCCACACCCATCCCAGTGGGGTTGCAGGACCTAGATCCAGTAGCTTCAGCCCAATGCCAGGGTAGCAACAGGCACCTACATCCGCCTCAATCAAATCCCATGGGGGCAGCAAGTGATCCGATCCATCCCAGTGTGGCAGCACAGGTGCCTCCAGCATGGTACCAGACCCATCTCATGTCCTGGAGATCTGCCCTCCCTGGTGAGAGCTTGTCTTGGACAGCTGTACTCGGCAGCAGTAGTAGTTGCACTCACCGCGCTCATGGCCACCAGGGTTGGAGGAGTAGATGAGGAGCTCCCCACTAGGAGGCTAGCCACAGCCATGCAGACAAGGGGTCACTGTGCAGCGGCAGCACAGCGTAAACCTAGGCCCATGTAGGCAGTACAACAGGATGTGATGAATATGACACTTTACATCGCAGTTTTTACACTGAGTTGCAATCACAACACGGTTGCTACAACAACCGTGTTGTTACAACGCAGTGCCATTACACCGCAAGTTGTTACAATGACTTGCGCTAGATGGCGCGCTCGACTTAGGAATAGTATGATTTACCAATCCAACTCCAGTGTGTGCAACACTAGGGAAGGTGTTGTAATAGTAAATCAAAATATTCCTTAGTCTAGAGTGCCATTCAGAGCAAGTCGTTGTAACGACCTGCGTAGTAATAGCACTACGTTGTAACAACGCAGTCGTTGTAAGGACCGTGTTATGAGTGCATCGCAGTGTAAAAAACGCGATGCAAATGTTGTTTTCCGGATGTGACGTATCATGACAGAAGTACAGGCTGAATGGCCCTTCACAGCTGATGGTCTACATAGGCAATGAGCCATGCCTTACCAAGAGTCTATGTAGTTTATGACAGCCTCTAGACCGGCTTCTGCTGACTGCCCACAGAGTATTGAATACATTTTGCCAATGCTGGTATGTTTTATACAATAAACATTATTGTACTGTCTGTCACCAACTACAGTTAGCATCTTTCTGCTGACGTTACTAGAGCCCGCCCACTGCGAGCAGGGTGGGATGATGTGTCTTTCTTGAAGACTTTCCGTCTCCTTGGCCAAGGAACAACTTGCAAGCTCTCCACTCAACCCAATCCCAAACCACTCTGAAGGTTCTCTTGCCCCAATGAGCAAATGATAAGATCCACCCAGTGTATCACTTGACGAGCGATCCCAACCAATGCACCATTACTTCTCCTCCAACTACCATCATGATTGAATTCCTGAATGATTGTGAAGATGGCCAACAATGGGAGGTAGATGATTATTTACTGGAGATGGGAAGGATTAGAGGAATAACTGGGCATATTATCAAGGGGGTTTATCTCCGCTTTTTTGGCTTTAAAAGCCAAGAAAGCGGAGATAAAATTATCTCCCTATTACCTAGCTGCCGCTAACACCAGTTAGCGACAGTTAGTAGGAGATAGCGTCTATCTTGGGCTCCACTTTGCATGTCAGTGATATTTATCACTAATGAGATGCAAAGTGGGCGTGCCAAGATGTTAGAGACTGAAAACAGTCGCTAACATCGCTATCTCCTATTACCAACATTTTTGGAGATATTCGCGCTAAGCAGGAATATCTCCAAAAGCTAACACCTGCCCTGAGCAGTTCTTAGCCATGTTATCCAATGGGAGGTGGATAACATGGCTAAGAGCATTAGCTTGCTAATGCATGAATATCGCTGACTTTTCAGCGATATTCATGCTTTGCGGCGATTTTTACCGCATTTGCGTTAAACCTTGGTAATACCAAGGTTTATTTGCGGTAAAAATCGCCGCAGCGCTGCGGTAAAGTTTTGTCTCTAACCAAGCAATAGCGATAATTATCGCTATTGCTTGGTAATATGCCCCAACGTGAGTAGTAAGCAGTAGCAGGAAATGTTGATCTTTTGTAAAGTAGAGGGATTTAAACACCCAAAAACCTGGACAGGAGCAGATAGAGATGTTGGTCTAAATGCTGCCCCAACCATAGACGTGGAAGTACTGCATTGACAGGGAAAAAGGATTATGTTGGTGAGCGTTCTGGTAAACTCCACTCCATTAATGCTTTTGCTGAACTCCACACTCCAAGAGGAGCACAGTGGCAAAACTCCACAAACTTCACCAGCAGAGCGGAGTTTACTGCCCACCCCTAATAAGGACTCACTCTAGCAGAGGTCAGCAGCAGGGATCAGGCAGGTCCAGTTGTGGCAAGCCAGATGCATAGAGGCCTCTGAAGCACGTTGTGTCCCTGTTGCTCACACAGGCGGTTAGCCATATGACCCTTGGAGTCACTCTATGTAGACTGGGATGAAGGCAAGCAGGTCCAATTTTTCTTCTCAGATAGCAAGGCAGTCCTTCAAGCATCATGGTAGTCTTCCGACAGGAATGCAGTTCTTCTTTCATAAAGTCCACAGGTCCATGAGTGTTCTGATAAGTGGCTCTGGAGGTCTAATATTAACTCTCTGTCCTACCCCCACATATGGTTCTGGAAAGTTCTTCCCCAGTCAAGGTTCCAAACTGCCTGGGGGTGACAAAGAGCAGGTCTGGAGTCAGTATCCTTTGTGTGTGCCAAAGGCAAAGCCCTTCAAGTGTAAATGGGGCTGGGCACAACCACTCCCGAGTCATCCTGCTAGGATCCACACCTAAACCCCCTATGTGTTACAGTCTAGAAGCACTACACAAACCCCAACACTAGAGCCATTCACAGTCTTGTGACCCAGGAAACTTGCAGAAAGCTCAAATGGTGGGAACATGAAAATGACAACTTTCTAAAAGTAACCAATTTACAATCTGTCCAATAGGGTACTGGATATATATGCGCTGAATCTTTTCTGAACCTTTTAAGAAATGGTATGTTATTTGTACCAATATCCTGCCCAGATTGTGTAAAAGCCAGAAAAAACTGTTTCCAATTCTTTTGGAAGATGAGATTGAAGATTTTTTTTATATCAAAGAATTCCACAAGCACATACTATCTCCAGATTTAAAAGACCATTGAGCTTCTACCCAGCTTCTCAGAGCATGCCCTTTGAACTATAGACTTTTGAAAGGACCATATTAATATAATTGGACAAGATTGAACAGGAAAATGAATGTGTTAGGAGCAATCTCCCAAAGGATTTCTTAAGAATACCAAGCACTTCTTAGACTAAAATAATCTGAAGAGATTACAAACAAAGCAGCCAAAAAAAGCAATTGTTATTACGGGCATGTCTAAATAGGAGGAAAAGATTCTGTCCTAACTCCACATTGAAGAACACTGCCAAGAAATCCTTAGGCATCCCAATTTATTGATGATGAGTAAAATACCTGAACTAATCAAAAGTGGCGAAAGTGAAGCGTGATTGACTAACAAATATGAAGACTTCTTGAGCAACAAAAACACTAGAACACCAGTAGTATGCATCTACCCAAGATGAATCGACTGAATCCGCCTGGGCACCCAATAATAATATCAGGTGTGAATTACATACTTTAACCAGTGGCTAAGTATATTGATGTCTTTTTAAAGCCTCCGATTAACTAAATTTCCAGATACTTGAAAGATACAATGGATATAATTAATTAACTGGAGCACACTGAATTTAATGAAGCTGAAGATGTATTTGTCACATTAAATATTGTGAACGTGCACACCAACATATCCCAAGAATATGTGATTGAAGAGATTGGATCCAGGGAATATATCTTGGAAACGAGAGAGAGAGACCACACAAAGTCCCCACAGAATTTATTCTGAAAATAGTTGAAACCTGTTTAAAAAATACATTTTTTTACTTCAAACCACGGGAACAGCAATGAATGGGCTGTCCTTTTGCACCATATGCAAAAGAAACAATTGATGTATGTAATTTTTTTTTTTGAAGACGTTTATTATTGTTCAAAAGTGCATTACATATAGCAAAGCCTACAACCCTGCGGGCCGGCTGCAAGAAGTCAATGTATCGTTGGGGCAGAGGGTTACAGGGGGAGGCATTGTGCAATGGTTTGTTCGCTGTCTGGCGTGCCATGTCACGGGTATCTTATGCATAACCTTCTCATTCAGCACACAATCATCTCTATAATTGACGTCTCATTTTACATTTTTTCTATAATTCAACCTTTAACTCTACAACAAAAAACAGGGCTGTTCACATCGGCATGTCCCAGTGTGTCTATAGTAGCAGTGCTGTGCCATGTCCCATCGCACCGATGTCTCTTCAATCTGTGAGGTATGCACTGGGAGCACGTCAGCGGGGTGGGGGATCTATGGCGCGCTTGTGCAGATAGCTGCAAAGCTGGTGGGGTACAGACTCGGTGAGCGGTAGTGTCCCACCATCTGTCGGCTCAGTGTACGGCGTGTGTGGCAAGCATATGAGTCGCCCCTGTTGTCTTTTCGGTGGGTGTCGCCCGCTCCCGGGTTCGTTGCCGAGTGTTCGGTCTGTAGCACCTGTCTGCCGCTGTGTGATGGTGGGTATACTTGCAACTGGGAAGAACAGGAGTGCGAAACCGTAAACCTGGGAGTGTGGGGGGGTGACGGAAATAGGGGGGGGGAGTGTACTCGTGGGGGCTGTGTCGGGGTTATGGTGCTGAGAGCAAGAGTTGGGTCAGTGTATGTTGGGGAGCCCTCGTGTGTGCGGCTGGTTGTGTCCGCGGCTTGTGTGTCGGGGGGCCAGTGTTGCTCTCAGAGGGAGGGGGGGGGTGAGCGCGGCGCGCAGCCCTACCTATGGTGTCGTCGCTCCTGGGGCGCCTGCCCGTCTCAGCTGTCTCTGCGTGTGCCCCCTGGCCTCGCCTTCCGTCTGTAGGGACCCCAGGATGTCATCCCAGATGTGTGCGATCGGGAACTGTCTCAAACCCGCTATCTCCTCTCCGCGCAGCGCCGTGCCCTCTGCTTTGGCCCAATTAGTAAAGGATGCATACCAGTGTGCGGAAGCCGGCGGTTCCCTTCTTTTCCAGTGCCGAGTGAGCTGGCGCTTGGCCGTGATAAGGCCTAGGTCCCAGAACCGGGCTTGTGTTTTATTTTGTTTAGTCCTTTTGTATAACCCAAGAACGCATGCCTCCCATGTGTTAGGTAGTCCCGGGCCTGTGCTGTGTGTCAGGAGTGATGTCACCTCCCCCCAGTATGTGGACAGAGTTGGGCAGCTCCAGAGCATATGCAGGATGTCCGCACCCAGCAAGTCGAATCTGGGACAGGCGGCGGTGTCAGTCGTAAAGTATTTATTTATTCTGTCTGGCGACAGATACGCCTGGTGCAGTATATACAACTGAATGGTGCGGAAACGGGCGTTACGTGGGACGTTCACAGGGCTGGCCAGGACCAGTTTCCACTCTTTATCTGTCCAAACCCTCCCTCGGTGGGCTGCCCATTTTTCCCTAATCGGTTGAGTGGGCCTCTGGGTGTGTATGAGGAGTGCCTGCGCCAGCCAGTGTGTAATATGTGAGCCTCTGCCCATGACATGCAGGTATTGGATGAAATGATGGAGTGGTGGCTCCTCTTGGATATCCCCCCAGGACTCCGTATATGTCCTCACCACCGACGCGTGGAGCAGGAATTGCCCTGCCGGCAGGCCTGTGCCCTCCGATAGCTCTGCGAAAGGAAGCAGGGCCCCGTCCGCGTATAGGTCGCCCATTGTCTCCACTCCGGCGGCAATCCAGAGTTCCATGTTGCGTGGTGTCACCATCCCATTCCTCCGGGGGGTACCCAGCAGGGGAAGGGCAGGGGCATACGGCCTAACATTCTTTGTCAGCTTCAGGCAGCGGATGAAGCATTTTTGGGCTACGGCCATGTGCAGGGGCAGAGGGCGAGGTCCCTTGGTCAGTGGATGAAACAGGGCGCACACCTGTGGGTGTGTCCATTGGTAGTCCGCGTTGGCGGTGTCGTCGAGGTGTGAGTCGCTGAGCCAGTACGTCACCCATTGCAGCTGCGCTGCCAGGTAGTACAACTCCATATTGGGGACCGCTAGCCCTCCCTCCGCTGTCGGGGAGTACAACTTCGCCAGGGCCACTCGTGGGCGCCCCGTGTTCCAGATTAAGCCGCGGAGCATCGACTCCAGTTCGCGGAAGATCCTCGTGGGGACATACAGAGGGATATTCGCAAAGTGGTAGAGTAGCCTGGGTAGCGCTATCATTTTAGACAGCACGATCCGGCTGGGCACGTTCAGTGGCAAGGTCTTCCAGAAGTTCATCTGGGCCCTTAGCGAGGACACGGCACGCCCCAGGTTGCCCTCCAGTATGTTCTGTGGGTCTCTATAAATGTGTAGCCCGAGGTACTTGAACGTAGTCGGGTACCAGGCAAGTCGGGCGCCACCAAGGTGTACTTCGCATTCCTCCAGGTCCGGACTGAAGGCGTATACTCCGGACTTGGTCCAATTGACCCTAAGGCCCGACACCTCCTCGAAGGTCCGGAATATGTCCGACAGTGTTGCGGGCACCGCGGTGAGGTCTCGCACATAGAGTAATAGGTCGTCCGCGTATAGCAAGACCGTGTGCACCCCGTCAGCCAGCGGGATCCCCCATTCCACTCCCTTGTCCCGCAGTAGAGCCGCCAGGGGTTCGATGGCCAGGGAGAAGAGAAGGGGTGACAGGGGGCAACCTTGTCTGGTGCCCCTGCGTACCCGCACCGTCTCCGACAGCAGCCTGCCCGTCCGTACACGGACGCTAGGTCTCTGGTAAAGCAGCCCGACCATGTCCACGAAGGCATCCCCTACGCCAAGTTTGTCCAACACCGCTCCTAAGAACGGCCACTCCACCGAGTCGAAGGCCTTCTCTAGGTCCAAGACGAGGCACCCCGACCTCGGTCAGCGTATCGTGGTCGCTTCCTGGACTCGGAAGAGGCGTCGCAGGTTACAGGAAGTGCTCCTCGCCGGCATGAACCCGTTTTGGTCTGCATGTACCAGGGCCGGGACCTCCAGGGTCAGGCGGCGGGCCAGCAGGGAGGTGAAGATTTTGTAGTCCGTGTTCAACATGGCTAAAGGCCTGTAGGACCCCATGTTCGTGCCATCCCTACCTGGCTTCAACAGCGAAACCAGGTTCGCCTCGTTTAGTGAGTCCGGGAGCGCCGAGTCCTCAATTGCATGTACATATAGCTTGAGCATCTCCGGGATCAGTGTGTCCGAGCAGGCCTTGAAGAATTCGGCAGGTAGGCCATCATTGCCGGGAGACTTGCCATTGGACAATGCGAAGATGGCCTCTCGCATTTCCTCTTGGGTGAATGGTCCCCCTAGATCCCCCTGTTGCGCGTCCGTCAGGGAAGGCAATTGAATGTCTGCAAGGAAATCCACGATGGTGGCCGCGGGGACCCTCAGTTGTGACTTGTACAGGGCCTGGTAGTGCCCCACAAACGCCTGATGTATCTTGCTTTGTGTGTACACTATCTCCCCTCCGGCTGTCCGGATAGCGGACACCGGTTCTGTGCGGGACTCTTGTTTGACCAGCCAAGCCAGTAGTCTCCCCGGCTTGTCGCTGTGTTGGTGCACCCGCGCGGAGTGGGCCGCGAAATTAACGTGCCTCAGTCTTTCTAGTAGCGCCGCATGTTCCTCACGGGCCTCCCGCAGCCGGTCACCCGCGCCGACCACTGCCTCCCGCTCCCAACGGAGTAAGTCCGCTTCCACCCTGCACAGGTCCGCCTCTAATTTCTTCTGTATGCTCCCTTGTGTGCCCAGGCAGTGACCCCGTATCACCATTTTGAAGGCGTCCCATTCCACGCTCGGAGAGGACGCTGTGCCCGAGTTGTCGGTGAAGTATTGTGCTACTCGGGCCTGCAGGGCGTCTCTAAAGGGGGCGTCGAGTAGCAGAGCGGGTTGTAATCGCCATGTGGGGATGGGTGGGTGTGGGCGTTCCCAAGCTACTGCCAACGTGTGTGGGTTGTGGTCCGAATGTGTCCGTCCGAGGTATTGTGACTCAGTAATGTGTGGTAGCATTTCCGTTGTCACCGTGTATCTGTCTAGGCGGACATGTAGCGCGTGTGCCCCCGAGTAGTATGAATATACCCTAGTGTCTGGGTTGTGCGCGCGCCATGCATCTTTTAGGTCCCACTGTGTCGCCCATCTTGTGAGTGCCTTTGCAGCCCCCAAGGATGTGGCATCTGGCCTGGGCGGGGTCGAACGGTCCAGTACAGGGTCTAGCACTGTGTTGTAGTCACCTCCCAGTACCCAGGGGACACCGTGCCAGGGCGCCAGTTTTTCCGAAAGGTGTGTCAGGAAGCTTCCCTGGTCTGTGTTTGGAGAGTAAATGGACGCCAGGACTACTGGCTGCCCGTCCATGCGACCCTTCACTAGTACATATCTCCCCCCCTGGTCCGTGAGCACTTCCGACATTGTGAAGGGGGTGCCCGGCCTGACCCACAGTAGCGTCCCACGGGCAAACGAGGAGTATTCAGTGGCGTATAACTGGCCCCTCCACCTGCGCCTCAGTGCAGCCACTTCCGCCCCACATAGGTGTGTCTCCTGCAGGAGTGCGATCTGTACTTGCTGCCTTTTCAGGTAAGAGTATATTTGGTATCTACGCGCGGGTGTGTGCATACCTCTGATATTCCAAGTGCATATCTTAATCGCAGTCATAGTAGCGGTATGTATTCCTCCCCATCTTTCTTACAAACAGCAGCTCCACCAGGGGCTCTCTCATCGCTATTTTCAGCACGCCCGTCTCCACCCCCCATAGTACACTTAGCATTGTTCAGGTAGACATTAGGTAGGGGAAAAACAATAAACAACAGTAACCAACTGTGGGTGAGTCCCACTAAAATACCAAAGGGGCAGTGGCGAAACGGGCCACCGTCCATAATCTCAATTGAGAGGGACAACCGTTCCAGTCTAAGGGGCAGTGCGCATAAGCACAGTTGAGGCCAAGAGGATGTTAAGTCGAATAAAGGGATTCCAGTTCCATCCCTGAGCCTCAAGTTGCATCTGTTGCTGGCCACCGGCTGCGTGCCGGCCCATGATGCCGTTCTGTTCATGCGGGGCCCCGCTTGCGCGAGGCCCGGCCATTGGGGGGGGAAGGGTTGTGGTACGGTGCAAGCTCTCGGTCCCAGTCAGGAAGGTCACCCCTCCCCCCCCGGGCCGCTTCTGCATACGGCCAATGATGAGTACAGGTCAAGAGGCAACCCCACCAACACCAACCCCGCCGGCCACCAGCGCCATTTAGGCAGTACTCACTGTTCCTGCGGTCCACTGTCCATTCGGTAGGCAAGGGGGAGAGAAGTGCGCCCCCGGCTGCGCCTGGCGTCGGCCGCACCTCAGCGTCCTGTTGGCCATTGCCGCTTCCCCCCCGCCTTGACGGTTGTTTTCCAGACTTCTCCTGTGGGGTTAGTGGATCAGGTCCGAGGTTTGCGGCGTGACCACCGGCAGTTTCACAGAGAGCTGTGAGTTCGGGATCCCGTAGATGGCTTCGTCGTCATCACTGGGCACTGTCTGCTGACCGTCCTCGAGGTTCGTGTCCTGTGAGGGCGGGTTGCTGAGCTGGGAAACTTTTCGGAGCGCATCGCGTTGTTCCTGGAGCATCTGATCCAATGGGGGAGAGTGCCGCGACCCTTCCTCCGCCCGCTGGGACTGTTGAGTTCTGTGTCTCCGGCGGTGTCGTGGGCCTCGCTGTCTGGGCCTCGCCTCGCCCCACGAGGGTGCTTGGGTGCCGTGTCTGTGCCTCCGTCCAGCCACTCGCTGACCTCCCCAGGGGTCCCGAAGAAGTAGGTGTTGTCCCCCGCCACCACTCTCAGCTTTGCGGGGAAGAGCAGGGAGTATTTGAGGCCTGCGGTGCGTAACCTCTTCTTAACTTCCAGGAAGTCGTGTCTTTGGCGTTGCACCTGGATGGTGTAGTCGGGGAAAAACATGATCGACGCATTGTCTATGCGTATTTCACCCATTCGCCTCGTTTCCCGCAGCACCGTGTCCCGGTCCCTGTAGTTCAGTATCCTGAAGAGCAGTGGTCTTGGGTTGGCGCCAGTTGTGTAGGGCCTGGTCGGCACTCGGTGCGCGCGTTCCACGACAAAGTGGGGCGATAGTGTGCCCTCAGGCAACAGGGCCCGTAGCCAGTCTTCCACGTGCTGCGCGGGGTGGTTCCCTACCCATTTTTCCGGGACACCTACGAGTCTGATGTTGTTGCATCTCGCCCTCCCTTCCGCATCTTCGGCCCTGTCTTCCAGGAACTCCACTCTGTTCAGGAGATCCTGCACTTGCCTGTCCGTTTGGGTGACTTTGGGCTCGATCTCCTTCACCGCGCCCTCCAGGACTTTGGTCCGGTCGGACAACTTCCTGTGGTCGTCCCGCAGGAGGGTCAGGTCCACAGCTACGCCATCTATCTTGGACTCCAGGGAGGTTCTGGTCTGCTGGAGCGACTGTTCCATTCGCTCTATGGCCGCCAGCACACTGTCTAGCCTCGTGGCCAATTGTTCGGCAGCCATTTTGTCGAGCAGCCTGTTCGTTTTCCCCTTTGGCGGGGCCCCACCAGTCCCGGTGCGGGTCCGCACCCCTCCTGACATGTGCGGGGGTGCACGTCCAGCAGAGTCTTTGTCTCCTCCCCTCTGGTGGCACCTCTGAAATTACACCCCGCCTGGGTTGGGGGTCTGTTGGTCCAACGTTCCCCCCTCAGCCGTGGCCGTCGTCTTCGCGGGGGGGGGGGGGTCCGGCGGGTCCCTTCCTTCCCGCGTTCCAGCCCCGCCACGCAGCCCCAAGTGCAGCGGGTGCCCCGAGAGTCCGGGTGTCCCGTGTGTGGTTGGCCACTTCCTCTTGGCGTATTCCCCCCTGCACGTGTGCCTCTGCGGGGGGGGGGGGGGGGGGTCCACAAGTGTCTCCCCTGGTGTCCTCACTGCTGGGGGGGGGTGTCCGCTGTGTCACCAGCTGTGGAGCGCAGGTCTGATCGGGGGCTCCGGTCCGCGGTGGCAAGCCGTGGGCGGCCTCTCCACTCCGGGTCTCCTGCGCCTGTCTGCGTGTCTGCAGCTCACCGGGTTGCGCCTGGTGTTGTGCGGTGCCCCGGAGGCCCCCCGTCTCTCCCACTCCTCACCGGGTCAGTCTGCGCTTCCTGGCCGACTCAGGTGTACCGGCAGCAGTCCTGCCGGGGCCGCGGTGTGGGTGCTGGGCTCTCTTTGTCCACTGGTCAGGGCAGTAGCGGCAGGGCAGGGCATCTGTCGAACCCTCGGCGGCCGCTCCCAGTGCGGCAGCAGTCCGCCGGTGGCCCCCGGGAAGCGCGGGCCGGGGCCTATGTACTGGGCACAAGCCTCGGTCTCTCGTGGCCCCACCGCCGGCCGGGAGGCCTCCAGGTCCGCAGGAGGGTCGCAGGACAGGTCGGGGTCCGGTCCGACGGAGCCTCGGATCGAAAGTCGGCCAGACTGTCGAGATGACCTCCGTGGATGTCCGCCTGCAATTTCCGGCGCCCTCTGTGAATTTTGGCGGATAATCGGCTCGGGGATGGGGAGCTTAACACGGAGCTCTACCCAAGCACGTCCTCCGCCATTGCGTGCTTAGCCACGCCCCCCAACAATTGATGTATGTAATGCTGGACAATGCAAACATTCACCCCCAGTCACAAGGATCTGGTTTAAATCCATCTTTCTTTTGCTCACCACACCACCCTAGTTTGGACCCAGCCATATGCAAATCAGTCTCGACCCTGTTCCTTTTGGGAACAGTCCAGCCCGAACTGCCAGGCCAGGTCCACACTAGACTGGAAAAAAGGATCATGGGATTGGTTTCAGGGCATCACCCTTCATCAGCCAGACTAGCTTGAATTCAGTGGTGTAGTGAGCACGGGACCCACGTCTGGGCATTCCCTTCCCACTTAGGGCGACATATGCAAAAGAAACAATTGATGGACGGAATGCTGGACAATGCAAACATTCACCACCAGTCACAAGGATCTGGGTTAAATCCATCATTCTTTGGCACAGGGTCAAGACTGATTTGCATATGGCCAGGTCTAAACTGGGGTGGCATGGTGAGCAAAATAATGATGGATTTTACCCAGGTCTCTTGACTGGGGGTGAATGTTTTGATTTGTTCTACATTCTGTCCATCAATTGTGTGTCTTTTGCTTTCTCGCCCTAAGTGCTCCGGGTATGCCCAGACGTGGGTCCCGGGCTCACTGTTCCACTGGATTCAAGCTATCCTGGCTTTTGAGGGGTGAAACCCTGAAACCGGTCCTTAGATGTTTGTTTCCGGTCCAGGGAGGACCTGGCTTGGCAGTTCGGGCTGGACTGTTTCCATGAGGCACAGGGTCAAGACTGATTTGCACATAGCCAGGTCTAAACTGGGGTAGCATGATGAGCAAAAGAATGATAGATTTAACCCAGATCTCTTGACTGGGGGTGAATGTTTTGATTTGTTCTGCATTCTGTCCATCAATTGTGTGTCTTTTGTATCCTTTTGCACCAGACATGGCAATTGTGTTCATGGCTTTGCATGAGATGAAATGGATTTCTAGAGAAAACCTTTCAAACATCAAATTGTTCTATAGAAATGATATATTGACTATGTTTTGATGATAAAGAAAGGCCCTTAAGAAAAACTATCATACATAAAAAAAATGAGCATAAGGGGGAATATTAATCAGGTTGCCCCCACTCAGTCACTTATAAATCCACAAAACCTTATTGATTGTGAACACTACTTTATTACCGGATGGCAGGAGCAGTTAAAGCATTTTCTCTGCTCACGGGATGGTCTAAATGCCATTCACCTCCCGGTCCAAATGTTCAATTCTTAATATTTGTCAATACACCACGTGTCATTTAGTCTTGTAAACAGCAAAAAGAAAAAATATCTGAAAGGTCAGAAAGTACCTCACATAAACATCACCAAGGGAGCTGCTGGTTGATAGTCACAATTTTGCCCACGTTGTCATCATCTGTGACTTTCATGACCATAAAGGAAGAAAAAAAGGAAGAAAAAAGTGCCCACATTTTTGCGAGGTAAAGAAAAGAAAAGAAAAGGAGGAGGTGAAGGAACAAATACTTGGAGTGACCCTGCAGAGAGGGTCAGGTCCAACAGTGATGAATGGGATAATTTGGTTAATGTCTTTCAGTGCATGCAACGGTAGAGGATAAACTCTGTGTCTTTCCTTGGGGAACTCCAACGTTTTTTTTATCGTTATTTATATATTTTCATCAAATACAAACGACAGTGGTGACCCATTGCAAGCATGGACAGATTAATGGGACATGATAGTGTCATTCGTACACATTTGTATTCACCCGATGTATGTGTTAATCTGTTGATTTTGAAAGTCCAGAACGACATACAATGTCCTGTTATCCATACAACAGACTTAACCCGCTTACATTCCCAGTGTGAGAACAACCAACTGTATCTATAAAGAAAAAATAGAAGGTAAAGCAGGAGGGGGAGGAGGGGGGAGGAGGGAAGGGGGAGAAGGGATCTCTATGGCCCACGCTCAGGAAGTATCTCAACGGCGCGAACAATGCCATCACAAATAATTCAAACATTCTCCTTGCACCACCAAACCATCAATGGCGGGGCCTCCACTCGGTTGAGTGGATGGGCTCTGAGGTAGCTCTGTAACAGTGCCGATATATTCCTGGAACACGCCTATGCGGGCAGTAATTCCAAACATTCAGATAGCTGGATATGGCAGAATGCTGCATCTTGAAGCCAGTCAGCCATACGCGGTTTCCGCCTGCAGCCCCAGGGCCAGCATATTGCCACCCGCCTTTTAGCCAGCAGCAGCCGCATGGCCGCCAGCTTCCTATGTTCCGCCGGCACCTTTGGTATGTAGCCAGGTAATGCAACCAGCGGGGAGCATTCAAGTCTATACCTTATCACTTCTTCCAACAAATCAAAGATTCTTCCCCAATACCCCACAACATCCGGGCACACCCACAAACTCATAAGTTATAATTGTTTACCTGATGTAATTACTTTATTAGTTTGTGACTCTAATACCCTAGTGGGCCATTTTTCTCCCTGTCTTCTATTAGTCCAAAAGCGTGTTGGTTGTTTATCTATCTATATCATTCATTTCCCTCTAAAAGGCTCTCATTTGTGCCAATGAGACTTCTGTCTATCTAGTTTATTGATAGGCAAAGCTTTCAGTTTCACTCACAGTCTTCAAATTCTAAAACCCCTGCAGCGGGTGAGGGCTTCTTGACTTTTTTTATAAGAATGTTGTTTGAAAGACATACGGCCAGATTTATGAAGCTGAATTGCGCTCGCAAAGGGCCAGATTCTGAGAATCTGGCCCTTTGCGAGCGCAATTTTTGCATTTGGGATTCATCATCCCAAATGCAAAAATCGCTATTTAAGAACTTGCAAATTTGAGAGGAATAGCATTTAAGGAATCTCTATTAGACATTCCTTAAATGCTATTCTTGAAACATTTAAAAATTGCGAATTCACAATTTTGGGCCGCTATTTACCGCGAGGTCAAACCTCGTGGTAAATAGCGAAAACTTAGAAAAATGCATTTAAATGCATTTTTCTAAGTTGCATGTTACACACACACATGTCCCTCCCCATTCAATCCTATGGGCCTTTAGGCCCATATGAATGAATGGGGAGTTATTCCTTATTTGCGATTAGCAATTAGCTAATCGCAAAAATAGGAAGCTGTAGGAATCGCAAAAAATATTGCGATTCCTACATGATTCCCGTTTTGCGAGTCTGCAATAGCGATTCCTTATTAATCGCTATTTCAGACTCGCAAAACTTCACAATGATGAATCGGGCTGTCTATTTGCTGTAGAATGGTTTCAAAATTGCAATGTGTTTCCTCGTGATGTTGATGCATCAACTTCAGAATGGCTTTTAGTGCTTCTCTGAGGGTATCACTATTCACTGAGGTTCCTTCTTTCCCAATGGTTGCCTCACAGTCACTACTAAACCCATTTAATGTTTAATGCACAGTCCGATACTAAAAGACAGAGCTGATTTGATTTCAGTTGTATGTATTTCTCCTTCTTCCACCAGGTCACTGTTGTACTGTCCTGCCAGCGTTTTCTCTCTGACACAGAATTAGCAACATCTGCTGCAATACTTTGTTTAAGGGCCGAACAATGGTGGTGCTATTATAGCATCAATGTTTACGTCTGTTAAGAAAGAGAACAGCCCTTCAAATAAAGCTCCTTTATTAGCGCTCATCCATTCCCCTTTGTGAATTCCCAGCTTGGGAGTCAGTAACTGATTAATATTTGCCAACTGTATTGAGGTTGCAAATCATTGATACATAACATACCAAGTCACACTTTGGAAGGAACGCTCTCTACCACTGCCTGCTCTTAGAAATATTTTTAGAAACATTCACAAAGGGATGGTCTAAATGCCATTTGCAAATGGGCTACCACCTACTTTAAGCAGTTTGGATTCAACGTTTTGCCCCTGGTTTCCATAATGTAGTTCACAGCTCCCTTTGGTACCTTGCTGAGGGGGTTTTGTCGGCTCTTGAGATCTCAATATATTAACTTCCTCAGAATGCCAGTGTTCCCAAACTGATGGGGGAACTGGGCAGGAATAAGTCACACAGAGGGATTGTTTGAATTACAGGGTATGTTATGTTCACATATTTGCGTGGCACCCCACCTATCCAGAAGTAAGCTGCCATGCTGTGAGTGCCTCCAATGTGTTAATAGGCAAGATAGTCATGTCAGAAGACAATGAGAGGCAAACCTCATCCTACTGGGAGGGCAAAGCCAGTCTGCTGTTTATGCACCTGGGGATAGTGGGGTGAGCAGGAAAGGGGTAGAAACACTAAATGCCAACCTAAACACTGTCTGGTGTGATCAGATGGGATCCCCATGCCCCTTCTTAGTGGGCTCCTATAGGGAGATTCCCTAGTGCAAATTCGTATGCCGGAGGCCAGGCCACTTTTCTGACCCAAACATGCCTTCATGGCATGGCCTCTATTGACTGACCCCTAGACAGCAGGGACAGAAGTGACCCCAAAGGGCCCCATAGGGTCACCACCACCTTACTTCCTGCAGGCACCCCCCAGGAGTGGCCATCCGCAATGTAGGTCCTTCAGGCCTCTGTAAGTTATCTCAAGGGCCCGCATGACAACGCCTGTTAGTAGCCACTCTGCGGGCCCAGAGCGATCTCCAGCAAAGAAGGGCTCTCTCCCAATAGATTTCTAATAAGATTGAAATGGGATGCCTAGGTCCTTGGTCCACTGCCTTACTTCAGTTTAGCTCCACTACCCAGGTCTTCTGGCAGAGGGTTGCAGAAAGGTAGGTACCTCACAATACCATCCCAAGGCACACTCGATCACTCTTTTTCCCCATGCCACAACCCGCCTCAGTTCTAGTCCTCTGTACTGTGGGTTTCCATCTTGCCAATGCCTTGCAGTCAGTCCCAATGGCACTACCAGGGTGAGCTAGGACTCAAATAAGTAGACACAGATTTAGGCATCCGCCATCTTTGACTCATCGCCATGTCCCCTCGTCTCACACTTTTAAATAGTTCGATTTCTAAGTGACACTATTGTGCTTACTAATGTGCCGTATGCTCTTTTGAGAAAATATGCTATGATAAAGCTGTGATGGTGTTTGCTTGTCATTATAACCAGCTATTCACTAATTGATGCTTGTATCTTCAGATCAGAACTCGAGGATAGACTAACGAAGAAAGAGAATCCTGATTTCCTGGCCTGTACGATTCTGAAGAGAAAAAAAGGATTATTTCATCTCACGACCATCACATACGCCCACATCATGTGACCTGAAGCCATATTCATCGGTGCAGTGTTTAATTGTGTCTAGTGACTATTCAAAATCAGTCATTCAAAAAAATTTATTCTTTAATGTGTTACTGTTTAAAAACCACATTCAAGTGTTTTTGTATAAAGAAAGATTTTAAGCTATGAACTTGTAAACCCATTGATAGTTACAACTGGACATTTTCTCTTCATTTATCTGTTAAACTACTACTGGTATGGTTACTTTGTCTGTGTCTCCAAATAAACATTTATACCTTAAGAAGTGTTTCTTTTTCTGAAATGAGGTGTGCACTGAAATATACTAAATATAACTGCGGGGGTCCCTCTCCCAGGCAAGTGAAAGAGAACATACTGTGCCAGGTCAGAAGTCAGAGTCTTTATTAGGAGGGTGAAAAGTGCTCTTTCCGCCTGATGCATAGCTGGCCCCCTCAGATGGTAGTATAATGTACAGAGTCCGGAGGGTGTGGACTAGCTGTAGGTTTCCAAGAGCAGCAGTAGGATGCAAGGACGACTCGGAAAGTGTGAGGCGCAAGGGCGACTTAACTGCTAAGTTGCTGTTTAAACCACAGTCAAGTGTTTTTATATGAAGAAAGCAGTTAAGCCATGATCTTGTAAAGGAGTTGATAGGTACAACTGGACATTGTCTCTTCGATTATCTGTACTATTCGCATGTTTCATTTGTCTTTGTCACCAAATAACATATTTCTCTGAAATGAGCTGCGCACTGAAATATACTAAATATAACTGCAAGGGCCCCTCTCCCAGGTGAATGAAAGAGAGCACACTGTGTCCGGTCAAAGGTGAGAGTCTGTATGATATGTATTAGTGTGAAAGAGCTCTGTATAGAGTCTGGAGGGTGTGGGTTAGATGTAGGCTTCCAAGAACACCAGCAGGACACAGGAAAGACTGGTAAAGTGTTACAGTCAACTTGCACTATATGTGAGTTGGAGTGTCTAAGAGACTGAGAGGAAGTTCTGAGGTGTGCCTCGGGACAGTTTGGCCTAGTAACATGCCCTTTGCGCTGTCTGTATTTCACTTTTTACCATATTAAAAGTGACGCTCCAGCAGGGAAAGGGGTTTGTAAATAATCCCCAGGGCTTCTTAATGTTTGTCTCATTATGTGGAAGGTTCCAGCTGTGTAGCTCTAGTGCTATAGTACTGTCTCTCAAAACAGTGGCACACTACAGAGTCATGAAAAGCGGGGTCCTTCTGGGGGTAGGACAGGTTCAATGACTTCCCATTCTTGGAAAGACGAGTACTTGTTTCTCGGAGCCATTGGGATTTCCTGCCTCCCACCACTCCAGTTGCACTGAGGCGTGCATATTGTGGACACTGGCAAAGACCAACAGGTCTGGGAAGAGGATCATTGAGTTGCCAACATGTTCGGCCACCTACCAGCACAGTTCCATTGCAAGACATTTAAGAGTCTTTGCCAAAATGAAAGTTTGTCATTTGGACCCTCCGGCTCCCCTTGCAACATGCCCCTTAGTTGAAGTCTAGTACCCTCCTGTGGCCTCCCCTCGAAGGGCGTTAGCAAAGCCTCCTCCAGTGCTTTAATGGACTACTAGTCTTGTGAGAAACATCTAGTAGCGTTCATCGTAACCAATGTTAATCTAGGTTCATTTACAGCAAGGAATGGGGCTAGGAAGTCTCCCACTATATTCCTCAGAGCCAAGCACTATTCTTCGTAAAGTTTTAATTCTATGTTATGGTTTACCCAATTGGTTAAAATTTGGATTGCAAGTCTTTGATATAGTGTGTAGGGGACCCTAGAGTGGGTCAATAATGACCAGGCATCCTATTTAGCCGGGCTCCCCTGGGATCTGTTTTTTCCTCTTTCCCCAGCATGAGATCACAAATGTTTCAGCTGACTGTGGAGCCAGAGTGATCCTCTATGTAAATGTATTTGTTGTATGATTCATGATGAGTAAAATGGTCTGATTGAGATGTATCTTTGTGAAACGGGTTCTGGTTCCCTTTTTGTTCTTAATGGATGTCAGAAGAAACAGAGTGATAAGTAGAAGTGGCATTAATACAATATATTATTTTATGTTTTGAGAAAATTGAAGTTGTTTTGTTACTAAAACGAAGAGGGCGCATTTTTTATTCTCTGTGTTTCCTCCTGGCAAGTGAGACATAGTACACTATGTAAGTGAGACTATCCAAGAGAGACATTGGTACACTAAGTTAAAACAGCACAGTGCTGATCTCCTCAGCAGAGGAACTTGTGAGCCTTTCCTGTTTACATACAGGTTGTACCATTTACAATTCTTTCTACCTGGATAGTGAAAATGCGTGAGTTTCCAATATCACTAAGATAATTCTGGAAGCTGCCAACAGGTGCATTACACCCTTCTGTACAATACCTAACTTCTCCAACCCTCACAAATTACTGACATTCACTTCCCCATACGCCAGAACTTCCACTTGTTTATGATTGTTATTTGGTTCCTTGCACATCCACCCATGAGTCAACCAACCAATCTGACAAGCAAACTGCCCCACGTAACATTAACTGCTTCACACTTACATTTACCTTTGCTGTTTTAGGACAGCCTTCCAAATAATAGCATTGGAATACTTTACAAGATGTTAGAATAAACAATGTAACATAACAAGATCCAGAAATAATGTAAAATGCAAAAAAACAAACAAATGTTGGATACAATTGGCCTTGCACTTCTGTGGAAGTGAGTGCCGGAAAATAGGTGAAAGCCCGAGAACATTTGATAAAAAGTTTTCATGTCTGGTGACCTTTTTAGGTCTCGCCTAGGCAGCACATATGCTCTGCTCTAGGAGGGCCTTTAGCCATTGGTCTTCTCTTTTCAAGCACTGCACTCGTGCTTGTGGCGGCATCTACCTTGCGGAAGCGAGCAGCGGTGCGCCACACGCCCGAGTGCAGTGCTTGAAAAGTGAAGACTGATTGTTTTTAGGTCTCGGCCTGATCCAGCGCATGCGCTGTTCTCGGGGGAGACATTTAGAAGCCGCTTATGGAACTGCTTTCAAAGCGGCGATCAGCTCTCCCTCACGTGCACAAGCACGCATGCAACGTGCCCAGCACTTTTTTTCATTGCGAATGCACATGCGCACAACTCGCATTACATGGCTTCATGGTTGATGCACGTCTGTGTCTTTGCCACCATCGTCCCCCACACTGCCACCCGCCCTCTGCCACCCCCGAGTGCCACCCGCCCGTCGCTCCTTGTTACTGTTTGCTTTGTAACCGTTACTGCATTTTAACTGCATTTGCAGATGATTGAGGCAATTTAAAAAAATCAGAAATCATACTTTAATAAGCACTTTGTCAAAACTGAGTAACATCATTTGGATAATAGTACCACCTGTTATTTACAGTGCTTCGAATCTGCGGTGTGAAATGCTACAAAGTTTTTTCAGTGAATAAAACCATTATTGGCATGGTGTTTGGCGCACTTTTATTTCGGAGATTGTGCATACCTATAACGTATATGGGGGATATGTGAGTTTATAATTTCCAGCTTACCCTTTGGGTTGGTGAAATGGTCATTTATTCATAAACATTCGACGTTTACTTTTCTCGGTGGAACAAAGGAAACTGTGGTAGTGCTTTTATTCACGTAACAACTTTTAGAGTAGGTTCTAAAGCAAGGTTTTGTTAGAAAACCTAGAGCTTATACACTTTGCTCTTCCATATGTACTTTGGCAGAAGCTGGATTTACTCTGAGTAGCCGCCTGAGTGTTAAAGATGTAAAATTAAAAATGTTATTCCTGGAAATACTCGACCTTGGATGACGATGTCGAAACAGATACATTTCTGGTCCTTTTTACGTGTTTGGTGAGGCACACATTAAATCAGTTAGCACATGGCTGCGCCGAAGGAGTAAGGAACATGGATGTGGTCACGTTTTAGTTTCGGAAGGCCACCTGCGAGACTTGTCGACAGTGATCGCTAATTTTTCTGAAACTGCTTTCTCACCAAGAGCACATCCCCCTGTTTGACTTCCAGGCACCCGCTAATCTTTTCTCATGAGGGGATGATGGGCCAGAAAGCGGGAAGTGAGGTGCAATATTGTTGGCAGAGTCTGTTTTCGCACGCATCCTGAAGCATTTTACGACTGCCACATATTGACACTCTGTGAATTCTTTTTGAGAACTCCTCTTGTCTTAGTTAACAACCAGTTCATCTTCGTTCTGCTGTACAAAGACAAACATTGTTTGCCTTTGTGTCTTTGTATCTTGGAATTTCCCCTTTATTAAGGATTTCCAGAGCAGCTCTTTGCAAGTGGCTCTTATCAGAGCAATATTATCTTATTGTCACCAGGAGCTTCATAAAGTGCCACTTATTTACAGCTGAACAGCAGAATGTTTAAATGGCCCGTTGAGTTGGTGGCACTTTCTCTCTGACGCCTTACGGTGCCCAGTATGTGTCAAAACACACTAGGTGCCTTCTAGTGACTTTTTTAGGTTGAGCTTAGACATTGCTTTAGCAATGCTTATTGGCGAGATATTTAGAGGGGCTTTCAAAAGTGCAACCAAAGTGCGGATTAGGTACAGTGCATTTGAGCACAACCACGCGCATTGTGCACAGCTTTCATTTGCCACCAGACACTTTGTGCGCACGCGCCGCGCTCCGCCTCCGCTGTCACTTCAGCTCACAAGGCTGCACACAAGGCTGCACACCCCCTCACAACTCGATCGCTAATGTCCCTCCCATCCTTCCTTTGATCTCGCCGCGAGTTCTTACAGGCTAATGCGCCCCACCACAGAGTGGACATCGCTTGTTTACTCTCCCAATTTGTCCACAGCATCACTGAACGCCACAGCATCACTAGCAGGGGACGGTAGCGGATTACCTGCCGGGGTGGTGACGTGGAGAGGGGGTGGGGCAGGGGGGGTTTAGTAATGTATGGATGTTTGCAGGTAAGTAAACATATAAATAAATCAAATGAATTACGTTGTGTGCACTGCATTGCATTTGGGGATGCAGTGCACGCAACGAAATTCGTTTGATTTATTTATATGTTTACTTACCTGCAAACATCCATTATCCATATATTACTAACCCCCACCCTGCCCCTCCCCCTCCCCACATCACCGCCCGGCAGGTACTCCCCTACCGACCGCGCCTGAGCAACACTTGTCGCCGCCACGACATCACTCAGCGCTACTACAGCATCAATCTGTGCAACCATTCAACAACTGGTTCAAATATGTTCTATCAAAGTTTCAAGCTTTATTACAAATGTCACAAAAAGATGTTAATATTTCACTTCTGTTCTTGGATTTTCGTCACAATAAAATACACTGAAGAATATCTTCACAAAAGTTATAGCTATTGCCATTATAAATTACAATAACTTTTATTTAAGTATTAATTATTAAAAAAAATAAAAGCCATTGTTATTTGTAAAATCAATACATCTAAGTCACATAAATATAACACATATTGCATTACAAATGCTATAGGTGTCACATTTGCGAAAGTTATAACTATTGGCATTGTAAATGACAAAGCTAATAATTTCGCTATTTTCAAAACCAACACATAAATACAAAATGTGTCATTTACAATACCAATAGCTCAAACTTTCCTAATGCGAGACCTATTGCATTGCAAATGCTTATTTAATTTGGTGGATTTCCCTTTGAATCACTGCCATCTAGTGGCCATTGCCATGAATAGACACACTTGTGCTTTTCTTCTTTTCTTTTTTTTTATTTCAAAGGATTTTATTAGGAATTTTTTTAATATACAGTACAGATATACATTACACATATAGTGAAGGCAATACTGGTGTCATCGTGCGCCGATGAGGTTACATTCGGTGTATTGTTGACATAATCGTAGCACGTATAGGAATCGCTAGGTAATTTCGATCTTGGCGTATGCTGACATAGGTGGTCATTTGTATTGCCCTTGAGGAAGGAAGCAAAAGTGGGAAAGGAGAGAAAGGAAGAGAGGACAGGATGGTTCGCGCAGTAGTTAGCTGCCCGAGCTTCACCAGTCTGCGGTGTACGGGGGCTGGATGTGGGGGTATTGAGCCCCGGTGGACTGCCTAAGGTGGCTTGTGTGAGCTCAGGTAGTTGTCCAGGGAGAGCCACATCTCGCCTTTTGTGGTGGCGTTGGATGAGTGTTTAGAGGGTATGTTGTTCGCCCCCCTTAAGAAGGTGATCCAGTTGAACCAGCTTTTGAAGGATGCCTTCCCTGTGTCTTTCCAGTTCGTTAGGATTGTTTTAACAGCCGCCGTGAGCAGGAGGTCAATCAATTCGCTGTCGTTTTTGGACTGGATTTCGGCGGCCATGAAGGTGGCGGCTATCCCTGGGAAGTCTAGTTGTAGTGAGAGCCCCAATATGCTGTTTATGAAGTCTTTTATTTTACCGGAGAAGGACTGGACTTTGGGGCAGTAGAAGATAAGGTGCTCCAAATCTCCTTTTTGTTTGAGGTAGTTCCAGCATAGGTCGTTATCACATATTCCCACAGCCGCTGATGGGGTCCAGTATGCTTTTTTTAGGAGCCAGTATAGAAGACCCGTTCTAGGCCAAGTTTAAAGCATTTCTTCTATGCAATGCGTGATCTAATCTCTTTCCACCATGTCTAAAATGGTTCAATTGAAAGGGATTATCCCCCCTTTAAGCTATTAGTGCAGGGTCTGCCTCTGCCAGAGATGGAAGGCTGGGGCTCTTGTGCTGCAAGGTGCCGATTAGCATCGGCCAGAGATAGGGTGGTGGAGGCTACCTTGCCCCTCCTAGACTACTTCAGTTCAAATGGCCTCTGCCTTTGATCTTTAAAGATTTGGGGGTTGGGTGTCCAGAAGGTTGTTTGCATTGCAAATGACTGTATTTATCACAGCTTCCCATCGTAAGGACACAGGCTGGAAAAGTTCACATGCACGCGTTTACTTCCCCAGGGAGGCCACCCGAAATCTCCCCAAACCTGAATTGTTTTTATTTAGCAGTGATTGGGGAGCAGTTAAGTATCTGTTGCTTTCCCTCAAACAAAGCTACTTCCTCCAGCGCTAGTGATCTAATGAAGGAGGCTTGTGCATCTTCAGTTGGACGCACAGCACACCTTGACATTCATCTAGAAAGATAACGCGGCATTCCAGAGATGCTGGCAGCCCAATGATAAATGTTTCTCCAGACATCTGATGGAATAGAGATTTTTCGAAAGGCATTCCGACACTCTGGTCTTTTTTTTTTTTTTACTTTAATTGTTGAATCACCTTTTTACCTTGCAGCTGGAGACCAGAAAGGCAAGATAGTTAAATTGGAGCCGCGAGGTCCAGCAGTGGCACAGCAGAGGCCTTCTAGAGCTACAGTTATCTAAGATGCACTTTATTTTACACTTTATTAAGACTTTGTGGTCCGCATGCGCAGCTTAACTACCTCCATTTTTTTCATAACACTGACAATTCTCTCCGTGTGGTGCCCTCCCTCTTGACACCTAAATCTACACTCCTCACACCCCGATTCCGTGTTAAGGAGACTAACCTTTGTTATCGACAGCTGGAGCTCAGCCTCTCCCAGATCACCGCTATAGCCGCAGGGGCCAAGGTAATCAGCCACTCAGCTGGCCTCAGACCTGATCACATCATCTCTCCTGCAGCAGCTGATCTTCCACCGCAGCTCACACCGCTCTGTAGCACTTCAAATGGCGGGGTGTGGTAATGATGTCCTTCCAAGTAAAGCGATTTAATGCCTTTCTCCATTTCCAGGTCAATATGTGTTAGACCTGAGATCATTGGCGTGAGTCTCACTTCCATTTTTGATGGATTGCCTCCTCTGTTTTGACATATTTTTGCTGGTTGTATGTTTTGGGCCCTGTGCCACTGCTAATCAGAGCGACAGTGCAAGTGCTCCCTATGTTAAATTAATATACTGATTGGATTCCATGATTGGCTTATTTGATCTACTAGTGCAGTGCACCATGTGTGCCCAGGGCTTGTAGAGCAAATGCTGCTGGTGGGCTTGCAGCACTTTGTGCCACCCACAGAAGCAGCTTGTAAAGTGTGTCTCAGGCCTGCCATTGCAAGGTCTGTGTGTAGTCTGTGACTACCATGTCGACTTGGCCAAGTGCACCCACTTGCCAGTCCCTAAACCTCCCCTTTGCTTCATATTAGACACCCCTATGGGGATGTCTAATATGATAATAATAATATAGGATAAGGTAGGACATGCTCTGATGTGTGTAGCAAGTTCTAGTAGTGAATTACAGCCATTTTCGTTTTTCACTATTGAAGGCTACCTGTTCTCATAGACTAGAATGGGCAGTGAAGATTGTTACATCCCTACAATCCTGACTGACTCAGGGAACATGGTAGAAATTCGAGTTTAGTGTGCCTGAACTCAGAATAATAAAATACATCTTTTAGTGAAGTTCATTTTAATATTCTGTGTTTGAAAATACCACTTTTAGAAAGTAGGTATTTGCTTGCCTAACTATTTGAGCCCGCCTCTACTGACTTGTGTATTCCTTGTCTGGGTTTGTGTGTGACAGGGCTGGGGAAATTCAAGGAGACAGTCTGGGACCACCCAGTGGTGAATAGGGAGATTTACCTCCAGATGGGAGGGGGAGAGTGCACCTGGGACCTGAATAGGGCTGGGCCTTCCCTCCACAATGCTGGCTCCACCTCCTGTGGCTTGTCTGATGTCTCTGCCCTGCACAGTGAAAGGAGAAGGGGAATCCTGTCAACAGAGTGCTCCAGAGCTGAATCTTCCCTCCCCTGTGCTGGCTCCACCTCCTGTGGGGCGTCTGATGTTTCTGCCCTGCACAGTGAAAGGAAGAGAAGAGCCATGTAAACACAGTGCGCAGGAACTGGTTTGAACTAGGCAGAGGCCTCTCAGCCTTTAGAGAACAAATGACTTTGGGGTATAAATATTGGGACCCAGTCCCACAAACTTTAGATCACTTCTGGAACAAGAAACTTTTCTGCCAAGGAGAAGAACCAAGGAAGCTGCAGGAGTTTGGACTGCCCCTCTGCCAGTGTGCTGTTTGCTGGGTTGGCCTGCAGTGGTTACTTCATTGCCAAGGGAAAGGAGAAGGAACTTTGTAAGGACTTTCATCTACAGAATATTCTCCAAGGGCTTGAACTGTGCTTGCCTCCTGCTGAAGTCTCAGGGCCAAAAGACTTCACCCCAGCTCCCTCCTGAATTTCCTTGCTGGGAATTCTGACTCCAGTCACTTGCGTGCCGCTGGGAGCTGGAAGCGCGACGCATCGAGAAGAAGCGCGTCGCCACCGCAGCTGAAGTCATCGCAATGCCGGAGAAGCGAGAGTTCGGCGCATCTCCCTGGAAGCGTGTGTTCATCGAAGCTGTCTGCTGTTGCATCGCCGGAGAAGAACAACGCATTGAGAGAGCTGTCATCGCATCACCGGAGAAGCGCATCGCAGGGCCTGTCGCGGCTCCAAAGTACAGAGTCGCAAGGCTGCCAGGGCGTCATCGCATCATCATCGCATCGCCGCATCAAGGGCGCCATCTTCTTGCATCGCAACTGGATCATCGCATCGGCATCGCATCAAGGCGCCATCTTACGCACCGCAACAGGTCGAGAATCTACGCATCACCTCAGCACCGGTAAGGCTCACGACGAGTCCCCTACTCTGTGCAAGCATTGAGGAAGGACGCAACCATTCCCCTGGGTCATGGAACCAACGCATCTCCCCTTCTGCGAGCCTCTTATTTACTTTGCGTGCCTCATCCAAGAACTTTGTTGAGAACTTTGTCGCATTTACCAACAACTTGAACTAAGAGACTTTTATCATCCTTTAAGTAACCTTTAGTATAGTATTGTGGATTTTTGTCGTTTGTGGTCTCGTGTTTAAGTCTATATAAAGAATACCTATTTTTATAAAACCTGTGTTGTGTCCATCTGTAGTGCTATCACTGTATTACTGTGTATATTCACAAATGCTTAACACACTGCCTCTGAGATAAGCATGTCTGCTCGTGCCAAGCTACCAAGGGGGTGAGCAGGGGTTATTAAGGAGACTAATCCCCTTGTCTGACTTAGAAGTAAGGGTCCCTATTTGGACAAAGGTAATAACCATTGCCAACTAGAGACCCGCAGATCTAACAATATGGTTTTATATTTTTCAATGAATATAAGTCCTCTTTAACCTAAAAATAATATATGCATGTGCTCTGCGTAAGCAAGGACTTAAAAAAGTTTAAGCACATATCTTAATTATCTGAAAGAGACACGTTAGTGATAGATTCCGTACCTTAAAATATCCCCAGGTGTCAGACTGGATCCGGAAACTTTTATGCAGCAAATCCCCTGCGCGTCGGTAGTCGTCGACCGCGGCTCCGCGTCCATCGTCGGCGTCGTCTGCGCCGGAATGCCGTCGCCGGAGCACCCAGATGCCGCCCTCACGCGCTGACGTCAGTTCTTCTTTTTTCCGCGCCAGCTAGCGCAGATCCGGGGAAGCTCTACCCCTTAGTCATTTTTTGACTAAACTTTTTTGATCTTTTGATCTGTTTTTCTCGAGTTTCTACAACTCCTACGGAGCCAGAAGGGATGCTCGGGTTCAAACCCTGCTTCAAGTGCAGCCGACTGATGTCGGTTACCGATCCCCATCGCCGGTGTCTTCAGTGTCTAGGCCTCGACCACGACAACCGAACCTACTCTGACTGCCAGGCCCTGACGTCTAAGGCTAAGTGAGAGTGGTCCCAAAAGTGGCATGAGCTCCGGAAGTCGGGCCCGCGCCGTTCAAGGTCCTGGTCCCATGGGAGGTTGAGGTACTGGTCACGGGGTCGGAGCCCTCGTAGCTCTGAGAGTCGGCATCAGTCTTCAGGATCCAGGTCCTCAGGTAAGGGGCATGAGAAGTCGGAAAGGCGTCATCGTTCTTCTGACCCACCCCGACGCTCACGCGACGCGGCCGGGGGTTCGGGTGACACCACCCACGCGGCTCCAACGGAGTCGCGGGCGTTGCAACCTGCCCCATACCTTCCGGTACCTGGGCATGATGCGACACCAGAGGAGGTCGAGCGGTACCTCATGGCCATGAGATCTCTCCCTCCTCCGCCGGGCTCCGTGGCGCCTTCCGGCCCAGCGGTCCCGGCTGGGGGGCCTGGCAGGTCGTGTGCTTCGGCTCTGATGCCATCAGGTGCTTCGGCCCCAGCACCGCCGGTGACTTCGGTCCCGGCGCCGCAGGCCCCCACTGGATGCCGGTCCGGATCCGGGTCGTCGCGGGTCGACCTCACGACCTCACCGACACTGGCCCCTAGGGTGTCGCTCCCGGCACCGACTACTGGTTATGCCGTCCCCAATCCTACCCTTGATTCGGTTCAGGCGCCGCTCTCAACGTTGTATGGAGACTTTTACTTCCACGAACCGGCCCCATCCGTTGAACCTGAATTTCAGGTGATGGGTGACGAGGGGGATTAGGAGGGGTCTGTGGACCCTCTGGCACAGGAGTGCCAGTCTCAACAGGACTGGACATATGAGCTTGGGGATGCCAGTGGAGTGAACACTTCGCCACACACTGGTTTGGTCTCCCCTCCAACCATGGCTACGGAGGAGGGGGCTGCCTACAGTGTAGTGTTGACACGGGCGGCCAAGGCATTGGGCCTAGAGCTCCCCATTGTGGCCATGAGGACTAACCTCCTTACTAAGGTCCTTAAACCGCAGGCAAGCTCAACTGAGCCTCTGCTGCCGTTTAATGAGGCCTTGTGTGACGTTCTTTTGGGCACTTGGTCCAAGCCCGCTACAGGTCAGCCTGTGGATAGGAACGTGGCAAGACGCTACCGCCCGGCTCTGGGCGACCCTTCCTTCTTGTCCACCCAGTCCACCCCACCCCACCCCGAGAGCCTAGTTATCCAGGCCTCTACTTGCTCCGCCCAATCGGGAATCCAAGAAGTACGAACAATTTGGTAAGCAGGTGTTCTCGTCCCTGAGTTTGTGACTGTGGTCAGTCAATACCGCATGCCTTTTGGGCCCCTACACCCACACTCTGTGGGACACGGTCGTGGACCTGCTGCCACAATGTCCGGAGGAGGCCCGGACTAAACTCGCCCAAGCCCTTGTAGAGGGTCGAGATGCGGCACGCTATTCCATCCAGTGTGGGCTGGATACCACAGACTCACTGGGCAGAGCGATGGCAACGACAGTGGCCATTTGACGCCACGCCTGGTTGACGACCGCCAACTTTTTGGCTGATGTCCAGGCCACCCTTCTGGACATGCAGTCTGATGGCCGTCGCCTCTTTGGCGACAAGGCAGACCATGTGCTTGAGCGTTTTAAGGACTCCAGGGCTACGGCCAAGTCCTTGGGCCTCCCGGCCCCACGCCAGCAAACGGGTGCCTTTCGCTCCTTTCGTGGCCAAGGAAGGGGCGCCCCCACACGTGCTGCCAGCCACGCACCCCAGAGTAATAAACAGCGCAGTGGCGGCTGTGGAAACTGCCGTGGCGGCGGTCCTCGACAACGGCGAGGCCAGTCCACACCTTCCCCTGCAGCATCCGCCTCAAAACCCTCCTAGTCCATGCTTTCAGGCCCATGTGACGCCAGTGGGGGGGCAGGGTTCGCCATCACCACTTCCACTGGTGCACTGTCATGTCGGACATGTGGGTGCTGCAAATTGTCCGAAAGGGCTACTCCCTCTCCTTCGAGGCAACCCCTCCAGCCATGCCACCGCAATACCACCGTGTGTTGGGGGATCACTTGCAACTTCTGCAAGAGGAAGTTACGGCCCTCTTGGCCAAGGGGGCCATCGAGCGCGTTCCTGGGCCAGAAGTAGGGTGTGGTTGTTACTCCCACTACTTTCTGGTATCGAAGAAGGGCAAAGGGGGCCTACACCATATCTTGGACCTAGGGAACGTCAACGGCTTCCTCCGGAAGGAGAAGTTCAAGATGCTGACATTGGCTCAGGTCTTAGCTGCCCAAGACCCTGGAGACTGGATGGTAGTGTTGGACTTGCAGGACGCTTATTTTCACATCCCCGTCCTGCCTGCCCACCGGCATAACCTGCAGTCCACGGTAGGCCAGGAGCACTTTTAGTTTACCGTGCTCCCCTTCGGCATTACCAGCGCCCCACGGGTGTTCACGAAAGTGATGGCGGTGGCCGCAGCTCATCTGCGCAGGTTAGGGGTTTCAGTCTTCCCCTACCTCGACGACTGGTTGTTGAAGGCGGGCTCGCCCCAGACAGTCGTCAGCCACCTCCAGACTACGGCCGACCTCCTGCACCTGATGGGGTTCTCCATCAATGTGTCGAAGTCACACTTATGCCCCTCTCAGAAGCTCCTCTTCATCGGAGCAGTTCTAGACTCGGGACAGTTTCGGGTTTATCCTCCCGAACAGCGGGTTCGGGATATTCAGGCTCTGATTCCGATCTTTCAGCCTTTATCCCGAGTCTCGGTCAGGTTGATGCTGCGGCTTCTGGGGCTGATGGCCTCCTGCATCCTTCTGGTGCATCATGCCCGGTGGCGGATGCGGGCTCTGCAGTGCGACCTGAAGTTTCAGTGGGCCCAGCATCAGGGCAACTGGTCTGACCATATCTTGATCTCGGAGAGCACTGCAAGACAGTTGCAGTGGTGGCTCACGGACTGCGATTGGGTCAGCGGCAGATTCCTCTCCCTACCCCAACCCGAGTACGTAGTTGTGACAGAAACATCTCTCCAGGGCTGTGGGGGCACATGGGAGAGGCGGAGATCAGAGGCCTCTGGTCTACGGCAGAGTCCCAGCTCCACATCAACCTTCTGGAGTTGTGGGCGATCCGTCTTGCACTGAAGGCATTCCTCCCCTCTGTCCGGGGGAGTGTAGTGCAGGTGTTCACGGACAACACCACCACCATGTGGTACTGCAACAAACAGGGTGGGGTGGGGTCGTGGACCCAATGCCAGGAGGCTCTGCGCCTCTGGGAGTGGCTGGAACATCAGGGAGTGACCCTGGTGGTTCAACACCTGCAGGTTCTCTGAACGCCAGAGCGGACAAACTCAGCCGTCGGTGCATGATGGATCACGAATGGCGTCTGAACTCGGACGTGTCGCAAGGTCTCTTTCAGCAGTGGGGAGAGCCTTGGTTAGATCTATTCGCCACAGAAGAGAACGTGCAATGTCATCAGTTCTGCGCGTTGGAATTTCCAAGGCGGCACTCGCTCGGAGACGCTTTTCTACGCGAGTGGAGTTGCGTTCTATTGTACGCCTTTCCGCCTTTTCCACTTCTGCCCAGAGTGCTGAAGAAGATCAGGCGCGAACGGGCCCAGGTTATCCTTGTGGCTTCGAACTGGGCACAAAGATATTGGTATCCAGAGCTACTCAGCATGTCTGTCGATCCCCTGATTTGTCTGCCTCTTCGGGAGGACTTTCTGTCGCAGCAGCAGGGGACGGTCTTCCACCCGAACCTGTCCAGTCTCCACCTACAAGCTTAGAGATTGAGCGGCGATAGTTGAGGCCATTTGACTTGCCTCCTGAAGTCTGTAATGTCATTCTGACAGCCAGGCATCCCTCCACAAAGTCGGTATACGCCTGCAGGTGGAACAGATTTGTGGCATGGTGCACAGCAAAGGCTGTGGATCCACTCTCTGCCCCCCTTTCTGAAGTTCTCCTCTTCCTTCTTTCTCTTGCCCAACAGGGCTCTGCTCGGGGCACTATCAAGGGCTACCTTTCTGCCCTTTCCGCCTTCTTAAGGCTACCTGATCAGCCATCTTTGTTCAAGTCCCCAATTGTAAAAAGGTTTTTGAAGGGCATCACACACATGTTCCCTCCTGTTACTTTCATGATGCCCCAGTGGGACTTGAACCTTGTACTTACTTATCTGATGTGCGCTCCCTTTGAGCCACTTCATAACTGTCCTCTCCGTCTTCTTACTCTGAAAACTGCTTTCCTGGTTGCCATCACCTCTGCAAGGAGAGTGAGTGAGCTCCAGGCTCTTTCTTCCAAACCTCCTTTCCTTTCTGTCCATCCGGACAAGGTTGTGTTACGGACAAGACCCTCTTTCCTGCCCAAGGTAGTCACCGCCTTCCACATCGGGCAGTCCATCACCTTGCCCACCTTCTTTCCGCCTCCGCATCCCTCGAAAGAGGAAGAGAGGCTCTACCGTCTGGACCCAAAACGTGCGCTCTCTTACTATCTGGATTGCACACACCAGTTCCAGGTGGATGAAAACTCTTTGTTGGTTACGTGGGCGCTAAGAAAGGTCAGGCGGTGCACAAGTGGACCATCTCTTGGTGGATCGTATTGTGTTACTCTTTGGCTAAAAAGGATCTTCCTGTTGGGCTGAGGGCCCACTCCACTCGGGCCACTGCAACTTCTACTGCCCTGGGCCGAGCAGTCCCCTTGCAGGACATTTGTCAGGCAGCTACGTGGGTTTCGCTGCACACCTTCCCGAGACACTACTGCCTTGACAGTCAAGTCCAGAGGGATGGCTTCTTTGGAAGTTCCATCCTTCAGGACTTTCTGGTGTGATTATTGGTTCGCAGACTCACCACCGTGGTTGGTATTGCTGGGGTATCTATTCTAAGGTAAGGAATTTATCACTAACGTGTCTCTTTCAGATGCAAAAGTTACTACTTGTGTAACGATATATCCGTAAGAGACATTAGTTAGTGATAGATTCCTTACCGACCCACTCATCCTCCCTGTTCTACGAACCGATATCTAGGGTTAAGGTCATCCCCTTTCAGGGCCCTAGTTTCATGGCACCAGTGTTGGTTCTATCATGGCTCTACGTATCTGGCGCGTAAAAGCTGTGTATAAGAACTGACGTCAGCGCGCGAGGGTGGCGTCTGGGTGCTCCAGGGATGTCATTCCGGCGCTGATGACGCCGATGACGCACGCGGAGCCACGGACGACGCCTACCGACGCACAGGGGTATTGCTACGCAAAAGTTTTCAGAGCCAGTCTGACGCCTGGGGATATTCTAAGGTAAGGAATCTATCACTAACTAATGTCTCTTACAGATATATCGTTACACAAGTAGTAACTTGTGCGTTCAGGCCTACACAGTGCAGCGCACTTGTAAAACCACACAATTCCTTAATGATAATGAGATTTGGATTTAAATGGTTCATGTTTGGTTTTTAAAGGGACGATGTGCAGATTTTCCGTCTCTCCATCCTTTTAACACTTTTCAACTCCTCCCTGCTTTCCAGGGATCTTCAAGTTACAAGTGAAATGTACAATGCAAAAGTTCCTTCGCTGCTGTGGGCCTGAAGTTTTTGTTACAATTTAAAATGTATTTTAATAAATTGGAACAAACTGAACTAATATGTGATGGATTTTCATACTGAATGTTTTAATATGTATTATGATGTAAGGAAGCTGTAATGTGGCATCCTTGCCATAGCCAATATGTCTCGCCTTTGGGACCTTATAAGTGTTTAGTTATCCAGCTCAATATCCTTGGTGCAACAACATCAACTGTTGCATGGCTAAACACTTATAAGGTCCCAAAAGTGAGACCTATTGGCTATGCCAATGCTTGTTAGAAATGTCCTGGCTTCAGCATCACTTGAGATGCTCTTGTCCATGACAACAGAGAACACCTTGAGTAGGTTAGAGCTTTTTAGGTAATATCTGCATTGCATACTTTGCAGAAATCAAAATAACCATTCCCAAAAAATACCTAAGAATATTCAAATACGTGGACTCACACCACTCATACTTCGGTAAAAAAAAAAGTCACATTGAATCCCTCTAAACACTCTGCCTTAGTCAAATGTGCTGATGGCACATCACTGTTTAATTCTTTAAAGCATCTGGAGTTATTGCACAGAGGGATATATTGTACTGTTGCTCGGATATGAGTTTACCTTAAATTAATGAAAAGACAAGAGGCATTTGGCAAAAACAGGAAAAAGTTGGTTTAATTAAATGATGTGGTTGGGGGGGTGCTAGGTAGCCCGGAGCAAGATGACCACACTTTAGTGCTGCTCTGCAGGTCGAGACATCAATCCACCTAATACCCTGCTTGACTGGCGCCATCTGGAGTTTCCAAACACAGATTCATAGTTCTTAACCCCTAGGGATTATTTTGATACCTTTTGGTTGTAGATTGATGACCCTTGGCCGTGCTTTTACCTTCTGTGAAGTTCTGGTGTGAAATGGCGGCTTCGCTGTCTGCTTTCAAACTGCCTACCTGCTGTGGACTTATTTGCGGAGGTCTGTCGCTGCCTGCCAGGTTACCCTATGCTGCATTGCGGAGTGGAGGCTTGGCTGCTTTGATTACTGCGGGCTCCCGAGACGCCCTGGACACCTGGAGCCTGCGGGACTGCAGCGTGAAGGTAGGCCGCCCGCCCGCGGCTATGTGCTTGACCGCTGCGGTGCGTGATTGTGTCCCTGGCGGGGGACGGAGTGTCTTTGCTGGCGACTGGAGGTCCCTACCTGTTTCACATGGTAATCGCTGCGTGGCCTCGGCCTCTGTGTCAGTCCCCTTCCGGCCGCGGCTGCTACTCCCCTGACCCCCCATTGTACTCCGATTTGGTGGTTGTGTCCGGGCACTGCCGGGGCTGATTCTTCAGCCGCCATAGTTGCTGAACATGGCCGAAGGTCTCTGGGTCTGATCACAGTGGAGCCGACACCTGCACTATGCTGCAACCTGATCGGCCCGGATATTGTTTGAAATCAGCACATCGGTCACGCTTCGCGATTGCTTCTGCCAGCCTAGCTCCTCAATGGGGATCGCAATAGTTTCCTCCACGTTATCGGAGGTGCCTGCTGCGAGGCCTGAGCTTGGTGATTGTTGGAGTTGATGCTGGGCGAGATTTGCTGACTCTAGTGCTTCATTGCCTGGTGCACTGCTGCGAGTACCTGGTGATGTGGAATTGCTCCTCTGTGAAATGTGGGCTTTATTGAGACTGTGATCCTGGCCGGCTGCCCATATTTGCTCAGACGCTCCGGGATGTGCCTGTTCTTGATGCTTGTTTTGTACTAAATGTTGGCAGGGTATGCTCAGACGTGAGTCCCTTGCTCACTTTGCCACTGGATTCAAGCAAGCCTGGCTGAAGATGGCTGAAATGCCAGAAACCAGTCCTAGGAAGTTTCTTTCCGGTCCAGGAAAGTAGTGTCTTGGCAGGTCGGGCTGGACTGTGCCCATGAGGCACAGGGTCAGACTGATTTGCATATAGCCATGTCTGAACTGGGGTGGCAGAGTGGGCTAAAGAACGGTGATGGATTAAACCCAGATCTTTTGACTGGGTGTGAGTGTTTGATTGATTCAGATGCTCCGTCCATCACCACCCCCTTTTGTACCGCTTTGTTTGCCAAAAGTTGGCAGGGTATGCTCAGACGTGAGTCCCTTGCTCACTTTGCCACTGAGTTCAAGCAAGCCTGGCCGAAGACGGCTGAAGTGCCAGAAACCGGTCCTAGGAAGCTTGTTTGCGGTCCAGGAAAGGCATGGCTTGGCAGTTCGGGCTGGACTGATCCCATGAGGCACAGGGTCAGACTGATTTGCATATGGCTATGTCTGAACTGGAGTGGCAGAGTGGGCTAAAGAACGGTGATGGATTTAACCCAGATCTGTTGACTGGGTGTGAGTGTTTGATTGGTTCAGATGCTCCGTCCATCACCACCCCCTTTTGTACCGCTTTGTTCACCAAAAGTTGTCAGGGTATGCTCAGACGTGAGTCCCTTGCTCACTTTGCCACTGGATTCAAGCAAGCATGGCTGAAGACGGCTGAAATGCCAGAAACCGGTCCTAGGAAGCTTGTTTCCGGTCCAGGAAAGACGTGGCTTGGAAGTTCGGGCTGGACTGTTCCCATGAGGCACAGGGTGAGACTGATTTGCATATGGCCATGTCTGAACTGGGGTGGCTTGGTGAGCAAAATAACGATGGATTAAACCCAGATATGTGACTGGGGGTGAATGTGTTGCCATTGTGCACCATTCCATCCATCATCTTGTGTGTTTTGCTGTTCACCCTATGTGGGAAGGGTATGCCCAGACATGGGTCCCGTGCTCACTAAGCCAATGGGGTCAAGCTATCCTGGCTGAAGACGGCTGATAGCCGAAAACCGGTTCTAGGATGCTTGATTCTGATCCAGGGAAGACATGGCTTGGCAGTTCGGGCTGGACTGTTACCATGAGGCACAGGGTCAAGACTGATTTGCATATGGCCATGTCAGAACTGGGGTGGCTTGGTGAGCAAAAAAACGATGGATTAAACCCAGATCTGTGACTGGGGTGAATGCTTTGCATTGTGCAACATTCCATCCATCATTGTGTGTTTTGCTATCTCAGATTTCCTAGCACAGAGTGACTATGGTTGCGTTTGACCCCCCTCCCATGGAACTCGTATCCCCTAAATGGTTGAGATGAGAGGTCCTGAACTGGAATTCCATGTCTGGGGTCCATTTGTCGTTATAGAAGGTGGACCCAAAGAGATTGAGGGCCGGCCTGGGACCGCAGACAGAGGTGGGAGTGGACATGTTTCTGCATTGGTGCTCTGGTCTTGCTACCTCCAGGTACCTCTTTTCTGCAGTCTCGGGGCCAAACACTGTTCTCTCCTATGGTGCCCTTTCTCCGCATCCTGTCTACCAAGGGTGGGTGGAGAATTCTGCACTGCCAGCAGAGTTTGCAGAGTTTTGCCAACACCACACTCTGCTGAGAACGTGGAGTTCGGCAAAAACTGTGATTCCGCTGAATGGCAAAATTTGCCCCGGCGACTGCCACCACATGGCATGCACAATCCTCCCAAGTCATACAGCGTAGGGGGATTGCTGTTGCACCCAGGAGAGGAGACCAAGAGGACAGCCCTGGCACGCAGAGAATTCCAGGCCTAGGTAAGTGTGTCAAGCAGGTGGCAGTATGGGGGTCAGGAATCCTCTAGGTCTGCTGCCTGCATGTAGGGTGGAGTGGAATTCCACTGTTTTTACGCAACTCTTGGAATTCCGCGTACTCGCACTCTACCACCTCCACCTACCAAAAGTTAGCAGACTCCCCATGTTTGCTAATCACATCCTAGTGTAGAAGCTGAAATAATAAATAATAAATGAATCCACGCATACGACTCTCTGTCAGAACATAAGATAGTAAAGTTTATTGGAGACCAACAAACAGAAAATTATTGTTCAGCACAGAGACATCAGGAAAGTCACTGAATGTCCAAAGAGGTGACGGGTCTGACAGTTTTTATAGGCCCAAACCGCAAAGTATGCAGCATCATAACATACGTAGCACAAATTAAGCACAGTTCCTTTGACCAATTAGCAAGATTTTAAACAGTTGTGTACCATGTAAGGTCTGAACTATACTGTTGCTGACCACGTGACCCAAGTGTGCAGCTTCTGAGACTTTCCACTGTAATGTAAGATATAAGTCTGGTGCTTTTCCAGTTATTAATTGCAGCATATTAGTAATGATGGGAAACATATTGCAAAATGGGATATGCTGAAATGTATGTGTACGTGTTTAAGCGAGCATCTTCCGTTGTGCCACGTATCTCTCTCCCGAACAAGCCTTGCGTTACTAAAAGCTGTTTCTCTGAAGCTAAGAAAAAGTGTAAGCATCTTGTGCAGTGTTTATTATGTCAAATTAACAGGGCCTAGAAGCTTACTGCATTTGGTATCATACTGAAACTGGCTTCTACATTGCTCCATCTGATACCAAATCACTATCTCCTAACCCCTCACCTCCATCTCCTCTCCTTCATCATCATCATTGGTATGGTGCTCATGAGGTCCATGCCATTTGTTATGGAGCATACAGCGTGCACAGCAGGATACAAAGGCTGTGCAGCATGCTGGGCAAACCTGGATCATTACGCAGAGTGTAATTAATACAGTGATTATTACGATAATCACTTCCAATATCCATGATCCCCAGCTTGCTAGCCATATCATTAAGTCCTCCCACATGCTCCCTGTGTGTATTCCGTGTGCTTCGTCCCTAATGTCTGTAATCTTGTGTATTGCATCATCTATATTGCGGATGTTGTCAGGTATATACGAACAGCACACCTCGTGGATGACGTGGCAGACTCCGCCCTCTTTGGCCAGAATGATGTCTAACGCAACTCTGTTCTGCATCACTATAGCCCTCATGGCGGTCAGTTCCTCAGTAATATTTCCCATTCCTGCTGCTGTTGAGTCAGCTAGATCTTCAATCATTCTTGTAACCTGATGTATTCTCTGTGTGGTGTATATAATCCCTGCACCAGGGACCATCATCCCAAGGCCTGCCATTACGTTGTCTGCCCATTCTGGCGTCCTCCTAATTCTCCTTGGCCGTGGGCCTTGGAGTGTGATCTATACTATGTCGGGAAAATGTGTCATTTGTGGTATGATGGAGGCAAGATAACAACTGCCATACCATCCTGGTGGCAGGTAGAAGTATGCCTACTGGCTGCATACAAAGAATAGTCCCTTGTATCCTACTAGTCCGGGTGAGGATCTATGGTTATTGTTCCTGATCCGTGATAGCCTTGTGGTGTGTCTGCAGTTACTCTTGCCCACATAAATTTGTTCCACGTTCGCTTCCTGATTAATTCCCTTTATTTTGTTTACCCTGTCTTCGCAATCAAGCTGTTCCCTTGTGCCATTTCTGCTATAGTGCATCCAAATGAGACGCAATCCTTCCATGCGTCTTTCTGTAGTAACTGTTATATTGAGCAGCTTTTTCCCTCCTGTGGCATCTTATGTATTCTTTTTGGCAGTAACACTTGGTTATTCTGAATACAGGAAGGGGCAGAAGGAAGTTGTGCTACTTTAAATCTGGGTATCTTTAATTCTCCTCCCTTCTTTGTCCCCAAGTTTTTCCACCCTGCCCTTACTTTCCATCCTTCATTTCTAGAAGTCTTATCAAATGTGTCTAATTTTTCCTTATCCCTTCTTGCTGGTTGCATATTCATGCATGGCGTTCTCTTTCTCCCAGGTACTTCCCCACCCTGTTTGGTTGCAATTCTGCTGCTCTCTGGTGGTGCAACTGTCACTGACATGTTATGCTGGTTGAGGAGCAAATCTCGCATTAATATGCATCCCACATATTTGGGAACTGGCAGCACATTGTAGCTCATGCTGTTCTCTGTGTCTGTTGGCAAATGTGTGCAAACATAGCATCCAGGTATGTTCATTATGCGTACATACATTTTTAACATTTCAACATATTGGCTTCCATTATATTCATTCCACAATTCCCTTTCTCCTCCTCCTAATGTCAAACCTCCCCAAAGTGTCTTCATTTTCAAAATCTATTAGTCTTTCATCATTAGTTACATTTTGGTCCCCCCTCATCCCTCTGCCGGCCATCGATGAATGGTATTTCATTGTCTTTTGCAAATATTATTAACAGCGCAGTCACTATTATCCCTAGGACTGGTGTCAATATTGCTCCTATCACTGATGGCCATTTTCTATCCGGTCTTTTCGTTCTTGGCATTGTTCCTTACTTTCACTTGTTCAGTTAATGTCCCTGATAAGACCAGATCCTATGTCTTCTATTGCATGGATCACACAATCAAAATGTCAAGGCATACGTCTGCAATATCTTGTGCTGTTGTTTGAAGTCCAAAAGTGGGGAATGAAATGTCTTGCAAAATCAGGTCTGTCAACCCACTCAATAGCGGAGGATTTGGCACCATCAGTTCCAGCACACTATTTAAGTCTATTCCAGGACACAATAGCCTTATATGAATTATTAGTTGTGACTCTTCTACTCTCACCTGTATAGACCTAAGCCTTCCAGATCTGTTTGCTGGCACTTGTCGTAAATGTGGTCTACTTAGGTTTTGGCATATTCTTAACCAAGCATTCAATTCAGTTCTTTGATGTTCCAAAACCTTGTATTTGATGTAACTAGCGGGTGATGCACCGCTATGTGTCTTATTGGAGCATCACCAGCAACTCTAACTACCGGGCTCTGCACCTCCTAGAGATCTATTGGTGCAGACACCAGTCAACCATTTTGAAGAAAACGGTGCCTTGATGGTATGCCGTCAGAGGTTGCTAGCACATGACAGTTGGCACTCTCTCGGAAGGCAGCTGGTATAGGCTTCTTTGGGGGTTGATACCCAGAGGCCTGGACCTGGACTTGTTGTGCACAGTAGGCGACTGCCTCTGGTATCTTCTGTTGGAGGCCTAGTCTGCCCCGAGCAGGTATCTGCCTCCGGTGTCTTCTGTCTTCTGTTGGAGGCCTAGCCTGCCCCGAGCAGGTATCTGCCTCTTACTTCCCATTGGTCTGGTCTTGCATGGTGGATCGCAGGTTGTACCTGCATGGTGCTTCAGATGTCGCTGGTGGTGCTGGTCAATCTGGTTCTCTGCTGTTTGGTCCTTCTGCTTTCTTGGTGTGCGAGCTATTTATCCAGGATGTCATCCCTTGGCACTTGACTGCTGTTGCTGTACTGAGAATAATCTGGTGGGGTCCCTTCCACCTTGGCTGGAGGCAGTGCCGTCGGATGTGGGCCTTTACCCAGATCCAATCCCCAGGCTGCAGGTCATGTGGTAGTGGAGTTGTTGCTTCTGGAAGAGCCTGCAGAACCTGGTGGTGAAGATAACGTAAAGTCTATGTTCATTTCTTACAGTAACATAAAATCAGATCATCTGTTACTAATAGTGGGGCCAAGGACATATGGCCTGCAATGTTCATAGGGCGGTCAAATACTATTTCATGGGGGCTGAGTTTTGTTGCGCTATCTGGTGTGCTCCTCATTGCCAGCAGGACTAGTGGTAGTGCATCTGCCCATGAAAGTTCAGTTGATGCACACATTTTTCCAATCTTATTCTTTAACACCCCATTCTTCCTCTCCACCGAGCCCGCTGCCGGGGGGTGATAGGCGTAGTGCAGTTTAAGTCCTTTACATATTCCCCCTATGACAGGGGAAATGAACGCTGGTCCATTGTCGGAGCTCAGAAGGGCTGGTATCTCAAAGCATGGGATAAGTTCCTGTAGGAGGTATTTAGCAACCATATGTGCATCGGAGTTCTTTGTTGGGTATGCTTCGGTTCATTTACTGAACATGCACACAATTACCAAAACATGTTTGTACTTGTGGGTGGGGGGCATGTCAATGAAGTCCAGCTGGAGGCTCTCAAAGGGTCCGTGGGGCAGTGGGAAGTGGACAGGTACAGTCTGTGTACCTTTCCCAGTATTGTATTGTCCACAAACTGTGCACTGCCTGTGAAGTCTTTCTGCTAATTGGCAAAACTTGCAGCTGTACCAGCATTGGGAAAATAGTCTGATCATTCCATCCCTGCCCACATGTGAGGGACCATGAAAAAGGCGTGCCATGGAGGGGAGCATGGATGAAGGTAGGCATATTTTTCCATTTGGCCCTGTCCATAATCCCTCATTTGTTTGCTCACACCCTCCCTTTACCCACTCTCCCTTTTCTTCTTTCTCCACTTTGCTCTGAATGTGTATGGGGTCAAAGTGTAGCGAATCATTGGTAGCCTCTGTGTTATTGCTGTTGCTTATTATCTGTACCATAGCTAGCTAACAGCTTGTCAGTGCTATTCTCTGTGCTTCCCCGTCTATGAATGCATTTCGTTTTGACACATAGTCTTTTGCTGAAATGTGTGCTGCACATTTGACGATATCTACCTTTGATGGTAGTAGCAGGGCATGGAGGAGATCACTTATCAATTGGCTGTGTTGGATTTGTTGGCCTGCTGATGTGAGGAATCCCCTCATTGACCACAGCTGGCCAAAGTCATGGACCACTCCGAAGGCATACTGGCTGTCTGTATTTATATTTGCTCCTTTTCCCTTAGCCAATGTGCATGCCCTTGTTAGTGCCACGAGTTCAGCTGCTTGTGCGCTCTTGGCATTTGCCAGCCTTCCCCCTTCCAGTAGTTTATTAACTGTGCCCACTGCATAGGAGGTCTGCAAAGTTCCATTGTCATCCGGAAGATATGACCCATCTACAAACAAGTCCCTTTGTGCATCAGGAAGTGGTGTGTCTTTCAAGTCTGGGCGCACCTTCGTGTGTCTGTCTATGGCTAATACACAATCGTGAAATGCATCGTCCTATTTCTATGTCATCCAACTTGTGCTCTGTTGGCAAAAGGCATGCTGGGTTCAAAGTGGTGCACCTCCTGATGGCAATGTGGTGTGCTAGCAGTATCAGTTCATACCTAGTAAGACGTGCATTTGTCAGCTGCTGAGTCGTAGTTTACGTTAGTAGGGTGTCCACTGCATGGGGAACGTGTAAAATCATGGTGTGTGCCAGCACTATGCTCTTTGACTGTTCTACTGCTAGTGCGGCTGCAGCCATGGCTCCTAGGCAAGGCGTAAGCGCGGTGGCCACTGGGTCTAGTGTGGCTGAGTAGTATGCCACTGCGCAGTAGTAAGATCCGTGATTTTGACTCAGTAAGCCGAGTGCGCACCCTCCCTTCACATGGCAGAACAAGTGGAAATCTTTGCTGTAATCTGGGAGGCCTAGCACTGGTGCTTCGCTCAGTTCGCTTTTGAGTCTGTTGAATGCCTTGTCGCAATCTGGTGGTCAAAGTACCATGTCTGGGACCTCTTTGTGTGTCAGGGCTTGTAATGGTTTTCCAATGAGGGAGAAATTTGGGATCCAGTGAGGAAAATATCCCGCCACCCCCAGAAATGCCTGAACCTCTTTTTGTGTGCGTGGTCGGGGAAAGTGGGTGATAGTTGATATCCTTTCAGGTAGTAATCTCCTGGTCCCTTTGGACAGTTCATGGCCTAGATACCTCACAGCAGTGAGGCAGAACTGTAATTTTAATTTCTTTGGGGAAACCTTGTAACCTTTCATTGCTCGATGGCACAGGACGGCAATAGTGCCCTGAATGCAAGCCTCCCTTGAAGATGAGGCCAGTAGTAAATCATTTTGTACTGGACAAGAGTTGAGCCACCCTTCAGCACTAGGGAGTCTAGATCTGTCTTCAGTGCATTCATAAAGATGGAGGGTGATTCTGTGAACCCTTGAGGAAGCCTACACCAAGTGAATATTTTACCCCTGAAACAGAATGAGAAATATGATTGGCTGTCAGGGTGCTGAGGGATGGTAAAGAAGGCGGAGCTCAAATCCAGTACTGTGAAGTGTGTGGCTGTGACTGGGATATTAGACAGTATTGTTGCTGGGTTTGGAACTACTGGGAAGGAAGATATCACTATTTTGTTCAATTCTCTCAGGTCTTGTGTAAAACGGTATATAGGGGCCCCATCCGCGCCCTTGGATGCTTTCTTTACAGGGAGTATGGGTGTATTGCATTGGCTAGAGCGTATCTCCTTTATTATTCAATGCTTCAGGAGGTCCTGTATTACTGGTGCTATGCCCTTCTCCACTTCTTTTGAAATGTTGTACTGTGGTATTCTCTGGAGCGGGCCCCTGGCTTCAATGTAATCTGTACTGGTGGGTAATCCAACACTTGCCCTACATCATTTGCACTGGTAGCCCAGACTTGGGGTGGCACGCAGTCACGCAGCTCTGAGGGTATGACGGGGTCAGTGCAGGTCATGAAGGCCTGTAGCATCAGACCATTAGGTCTGCTTTCCAGGAAGACTCCTGTTGGTGAGCAGTGTATGGTGCATGGTAATTTACAAAGCAAGTCCTTCCCTAGCAAGTTCACTGGGCAGAATCTGCTGAGGATAAACTGATGGTTGACAGTTATGGTGCCTACCCTTAATTGCAATGGCTGTGTTAGATATTCATCAATTGGTTGTCCTTTCATTCCGACCGCTGTAACCTTTATTCCCAAAAGTGGTGCCTCCAGTGTCACTAACACTTTTAGCATTGATCTTTGAGCTCCTGTGTCTATCAAGAAGGTTACCATTTTCCCAAACCTGTCCCTTGCACATGGACCTGATTGATCCACTGCTATGGCTGGAGCAATTAATAAGTCTTCCACTTTCAGACATCCTTAGAATAAATCCTGGGATGGCAGTGGGAAGCTATTGTCCTGCTGTCCCTCCCTGGCAACTCCTGTTGTGTTGGAGGCATTTTGTTGGACATGTACCCCTGCTGTTCATTGTTTGTATACTCTGTGCGCTGGGTATTATGCTGGTATTGTTGTTGGTCATGTCCCCTATTCTGTGTGTGCCTGCCTTCCGCATTTTTCTTTTGTAATTTGGGGCAGTCTGCTTTCCAGTGCCCGGGGTCCTTACAGTAGAATCAAGCTGTACCTGGTGGCAGGTGGGAAGCTGACCTGTTATTCTGTGGTCTTCCTGTACCCTTTCCCCTAACCCTGCTCCTCCCTCTTCCTTGCTGGCTGGTGTAGAACCTTTCTTGTGCTACCATTAGTCTTACTTTTTCCTTTTTTATTTTGTCTGCTTCCATTGTCTGTACGTTGGACTGATAATCAGAGCAGTATCTTGATGCTGCCAGCATCTTTTCTATTGGCTCCTGCTGCCAGCAAATAAAAGAGGTTTGTAGGTGTGTTTTAATAGGTGATCTCAGGCACTGGAGAAAAGTTGTGATGATTCTCCCATTGGATTTTTTAGCCCACTGTTTGATAGACTTGCAGAAGGCGGTCAAAATACGAGTTCACACTTGTTTAGTATGTGTAATCTTGTTCCAATCTACCTTGTCTTCTGGTATTTTGTCTTTTAAGTATTTCACTACTTCTTTGTACTTCTCATCTACTTCATCTCCTGGTCCTCCTCCCTTCCCCCTTCCTGGCTCCCCTTTTGGACAATCCACTTTCCTTTTACAATCTTCCCACAGATCCTTTGGAATTATTATATCAAATAAGCTGTCAAAATCTCGCCATAACAGTTCTCCCAAAACTGCCATCCTGTCTAGCTCAGTGTACCATTTCATTGGTTCTTCTCTGAGCTTCGGAACGTCCTTCATGAAACACATAATGTCTTGTCTAGACCAAGGCACATGGACATATGCTAAGTCGTCATCCTTTCTACCTGGTATTTCCCTAAGGGGCATCATAAGTTTTGGTGGGGTGGCTGGTGGTAGTGCTGTAGTTCCTGCATGAGGGTCTGAACTACTTCCAACACTGCAAATGTGTGCACCAGCTGCTTCCACTGTTGCAGTTTGTCTACCGCATATTGTAGTATATCTTTCATGTCTTCCTCTTTGTACATTTGCAAATCTGAGTCTGTGAAACTGAACCTCGCTATGTCCCATTCATACTGTGCAGTTAGTAGTGGGAGTATACCTGTAGTATCTGGGCCTGGGGCCTTTGCTCTTTGGATATAAGCATTATGGGCCTGGGGTCCCTTTTCCATTAACTGTGCTCGTACTAGTGATAACACCTTTTCTAGGTATAGTCTGGTGTGGTGTTGTGTGAAGTCTTCTACTGCTAGTGTTCCTGCCACCATCTGTTGTAGTAAATCCTACTTCAGTAGTCTCCTTTGTGTTGAGGGCGAGCCCTGTGGGGATTTAGTGACTCTATTTGATCTGCCTAAACTGTCCCTCCTATTCTGTGGTGCAGACTGTTGAGACCCCATGTATTGCCTCTTCTAGCAATCCAATGTCATGGACTGTTTGCAGTACGTATGTACAAAGATCCCAAACCAGGGACTGCCACTGTGTTAATGACATAGTGTCGTCTGCTGATGTGTCGTCAAATCGTTGCAGCCATTTGTGGCCTATCAGTCTTGGGTGCATTATGCTTCCCGGTGTACATTCAGCCTGCAGCCGTCTTTTCTTATCACTATATTTTCTGGTGGCATGGGCTGCCTCTGTCCTCATTAGCTGCAGAACAGGAATGTCTTGGACGGTGTCCAAGTCTATTTTGGCAGCGTCTTCATTGATAAGCCTGCATGCTAAAGCTACAGCGTCTGTCTTTTGCTGCTCAGTTAGCTCAGAGGGTTTTTCTGTGGGAGCGGAGTGTGAGATTGTGGTGGATCTTATCCGCCCCATTAGAATGTCTTCTAATATTTCGACAGCATCCTTCTTTCCCTGCTTGTCTTTCTCTATCGCTATGCAAGGGTATACTCCTACAATATCCAGTTGCCCTTTCTTCCAATCCTCATTTATTTTCTGCTTACTTATCTCATTTAGCACCCTATTTTTAACCTCTAATAATTCTTTGTGGACCTTTGATTTTACAACGTTAGTTCCGCGTTTGTCACGCAGAGCCAGATCCCATTGATAGAATGATTCCCATTCCACTGGGCGTGTTTTTTTTCCTTTCAGTTTCAGCATTTGTCTCAAATATGAATTTGTGTTTAGGTCATACGTTCCCTGACGCGGGAACTGCAAGTCCGGTCTCCTAGCTGTCAGGTCATGCCATTTATTTATAAATAGTATGGAGTGAAGTCCTTGGCCTAATGCCACATTGTGTGCCGGAGAGTCTTTAGGGGGGGCCGGCTGACTGCTGTCTAAATTATTTTTCCAGAGTGTGTTTCCCATTGCCCCTTGCTGTTCAACATTTATGTTAGACCCCTGGCAGATCTGGTTGAAGAATCTGGGTTGTCACTATTTTCAAATGCTGATGATACCCAGATCATCTTCTCTCTCTCAGCCGGGAAATCCTCTGATCCGTCCGCGCGTAGATCAGGCCTTAGTAAAGTGGTGACCTGGATGAACGGCAACTTTTTAAATCTCAATGGCGACAAAACTGAGGTCCTGATTCTAGGCAAAGATCGAGGTCTCTGGGGCCCGCAACATTGGCCGCCTGAAATGGGCATGCTCCCCCAACCTTCTACCCAAGTACGCAACCTCGGTTTCATTATCAATGACACCCTCTCTATGCGGCAACAAGCGACCAAGGTTGCGTCCACTTGCTTCACCATCTTAAAATGGCTGAGGAAGATTGTGTGGATGCTCCCTCCTGACGCCCAGCGTACCGTAAACTAAGCCCTTGTAACATCTAGGCTGGATTACGGGAATATTCTTTATCTGGGAGACAATAAAGCGGTAACACGCAAATTGCAACGTGTACAAAACTCGGCTGCTAGACTGCTTTGCCGCGCACCTAGAACTGCCCTGACATCCGGGCTTCTGGCCGACCTCCACTGGCTTCCCATGGAGAAATGGATCCAGTTCAAGCACTGACTTACATGTTTTGTATTAAGCATGCAAAGCGTCCACGCTACTTACAACTCCTTGCAAGTCCTTATGTTCCATCCCGCACCCTCCGGTCCACCGCCCAAGAGAAATTTCAAACCCCTAAAGTTAGATTGGCTCGAATGGGAGGACGTTCATTCTCCCACCTGGGCCCCATCTTATGGAATTCCCGGCCTCTTTCGCTATGCACGCAATCTAACCTTCTCCTATTCCGTAGATCTCTCAAAACTTTGCTGTTCAGCCAATAGGCCCCTCTACCCTCTACTGTTCCACATAGCGCCGGGAAACCCTTGGGGGTAGCTACGCGCTAATATATACATTCAAAGAAATAAAATAAATAAATACATTGTGAGTGTGGAGTGTGTGAAGTGCAATCGCTAACCTGGCTTGAGGTACAGGGACAGTTCAGACACACCAGACAGGTGGGTGGTGTCTTGCGCTACACTATGAACAGACAACACAGTGGGTAAACAAACGCTATCATATGCTTCTCAGCCACTCTCCCGCTGTTAGGATAGCAGAGGGAGCCATTCGTTAGGCAAACAGACAGGTCAATTAATTCAAGTTCACCCAAGCGTTCATCAGTTGGAATGAGAAAGGTCTCTGGGTGTTAATTTACTGGCGGCCAGGAGACGAAGGAAAGGTGACAGGAAAGTGTCTTAGAAGAAAGATTAGTAATTCAGACCCCTTGCAATCTTCCGTTATCCCATAATCGGGCAAAAGGGGCGGCTAGGCGGAATTGTCCTGAAGACACTCAGGCAATCACGTAAACAGTGCAAGATGGTGAACTAGGCATCCAGTGCAGACAAACACATAAAACATAAAAAAACAGATTCTGGCAGCCCTGCGCGTTGCGCTGTCAGAGAGTCTAGTCTGTGTACTTGTAACTATGTGCAGTGTTTTTACACTAATCCCAGAAAAGTAACAGGGGAAATAGAGACAATGCAGGGCGAACCTTAAGAAGTCAGCCAGTCAGTCCATAATAAATGGACAGTGCTATAAAAGGACGTTTGATATGGTGGCAGTAAATATTGGAAGGGAGCTTATTATATAGCCAGACAGTCAGAAGCTTCAAATGTCCGTCATGTAGCGTTGCAATACCCAAAGAAGAAATTATTTCTGGCAGATGCTAACACTACTCTCCAACCCTAACTACACTTTGCCACAATATGTGGGAGGCATATAACAATACACAAATAGAAAAATGCAAGGAATACAACAATAGCAGACAACAAAACAACTGATACTCTCTCCTCTCTGTGCCTAGGAAACTCCCTAGGCACAGCTGGAGACCACCTCTGGTGTCCAGGAGGAGTCAGCGCCCCACTGAGTACCCGTATCCAGCAGCTCCGAGGTGAGTTAGCTGGACTCAGACCTGAGTTCATGGACCCTAAGAACAGGCGCCCTGAGAAACTGTTGCAACTACAAGAGGAGCAGCCCAACTGGCCACAGCCTTCACAATATCGTTCCAGCACAAGTAGGATGTGCAATAACAGAGGTACAATCACCACCTGAACCTGAGTAGCAAAACTGCTACACCTCTAAAACGAGGGGCTAACTGCTACAACCCAACCTGGAGTACTTAAAACCCCCAATCAAGTCTTACTGTTGTCTGTTGAGTCTGGCAAAGCGTACCGACCTCTGCTCCAGTCAATGGGAAGTAGCTGTGAAGGTCCTCCACCTCCATCGGCCTGGGACTCTCTGCTAGCAAGACAGTGGGTCACCCTCCTTGGTACTTCGTCATCTAGGTGCTGCCTGGCACCAAGGAGTCACTGTGTGCAGGGAACTTGCAGATGTACACCGTCACAGGCCAGATGGGGAGGGTATCCGCACCGAGAACTAAACACAGAGCAAAATTGCACATGTAAAAATTCAGGCAGAGCTCGGCAGCAATGTCAGAGGTCAAGAGGCACGCACGGAACACGAGGAGAAAGCCTCTCAGTGCTCGTTAGCAAAAGTTGACGTTAGACAGGAGTACAGCATTTGACCGAATGATGTCTAACACAAAAACACAGGGGTCTACCAGCTAAATTATGTGGCTGTAGTGTCAATCCGAGTCACCAGGATCTCGGGGTGTATAAATCACATGAAGACAGCTAATTTCAATATAAGGTGAACAATATATGTATAGGAAAAACCAACACAACACCAATAATTCGTACATGGCTGACAAATCCAAAACAGTTAGCAAAAGGTTTCCATCAAATTGACTCAATGATCAGTCCTATCATTTGGCCAAACCAAGGTGTTTATCAGGCTGGTCCCCTGATCATTGGGACATCAAGCACCGCACCTTTTATCTGCCCTGATTGGCACTCCACCATGGAAGCCTCTTGTTCATACCAGAGCTTCTGGAGCTCTTGGCCGGCCTCAAGGATTTTGTTTACTTTTTTATGTATTCATCCATCCTTCAATGAAGGCCAAGCACATAATTCGCAATGTCTTGCTTTTGCTCCTGAAGGGGGTCTCTTTCATCCTTCCTTGACAAGACAGAGGAGCCTTCTTACAGGGTTTCCAAACAAAGTTTCAAAGGGGAAAGCACTACTCCCTTTTGTGGCACCTCTCTGTAAGCAAAAAGCAGGCAAGGTAGTAAAACATCTCATCTCCCTCTGAGTTTTTCAGGGAGTCCATCAATCATGCATTTTTGGGTCTTGTTAAATCTTTCAACAAGCCCATTTGTCTGTTGATGTTATGGTGTAGTAAACCTACAGGTCTCCTTAAACTCAGTCCACATGTGTTTTATGTAGACAGACATAAGGTTTGTACCTTTGTCTGATACTGCCTCCTTAGAAAAGCCAGACCTAATAAAAATACCAAGGAAGGCCTAGGCCACTATAGCACAGTGGTGGTCCTTAGTGGAATTGCCTCGGGGTACCTGGTGGCATGCTCCACTACCACCAGAATAAATGTATTCCCTGATGGTGTTGGAGGGTAAAGGGACCAACAATGTAAATTCCTTCCATTTTAAAGGGTACCCCAACCACTGACAGTGAAATTAAGGGAGCCTTAAGGTGGAGTTGCAAAACTGCTTCATCTTCTGGGACATTCCTGGCCAGTAGAAGTGATTGACAAACTTACTCCAGGTTTTTGTCTGGCCGTGATGCCCAGCTAAGGGAATGTGAGGCACTACCGCTCTCCTAGTGGCACCAGGTTTGGGGTCTCTGGCCTCACTGTATAGGAGATCCTCCTCCAAATAGGTCCTGTGGGAACCACTGACATATCCCTTCTCCTTATCAGCAGCTTTCTGCCTCATGCTTTCAAGAGTGGGACATGTTCTCTGCCCCTGGCACAGATCTTCCCTAGAGGGTCCTAGAATTAACAGCTCTGCTGTGTAAGGTCCAAGCCCCTGAGTCTCAGTTCCCTCTGGGGCTCACAAGTCTTCTCCCTTGGGAAAAGGGACTTGGTCTGGTGTCTGCTTTGAAGCTAGTTTACCAGACTTCCTGCCCTTTCTCTTGGAAGGTTGCTCCATCATTACAGACTCCAACACTTCTTTTTCACCCTGGGCTTTGCTTTGTGCTCTTGCTTTTACAAACACCCATCCAGATATTCCCAGCATAGCTGCATTGATTTTCCACTCGACTTCAGCTCATGCTGAGTACTCCAAATAATTTCAAAGAAGACACTGTACAGGGATATCAGGAGACACCATTACCCTTTTGAGGCCACTAACCCCTCCCCAATCTCAGGTCACCAAGCCCATTGGATGTTCCTTAGCCTGATTATCAGTGTTGAGGACTGAATGGGTCTGTCCAAGGAGAAATTGCTTTGGGGACACCCGGGGCTCAGCCACCATGGTGATACTGACACCAGTGTTTCTCAGGGCTTCCTCCCTAATCTCATTGATATTTGGTTCTTGCCTGTATCTCTCCAGGTTACTTGGCCAGACCGACAGGCTAGCTACATCCAACCATCCCTCTGAGACTGGTGTTGCCTCCGTGAGCACCTTGTCATGGTCAGGTCTCACCTGTTATCCCATCTGGAGACTCACAAGTGCATTTACCGCAGGTGTGATAGTGGCATTCTTTTTGTTTTTACATCAAGGGCCTCCAATTTGATGTCCAAGTGCCTTACAGTCAGGACACCAAGCCTTTTGGGGATCCCAGTGTTTACCCTTGTACTCACCCTGGAGCTGTGAAGATTTTCTGGGCTCACCCTCCTGAACAGTTTTTTGGAGGCCTGAAAAAGACTCATTTTTGTTTTTCTCTTTTCGGTCACATGCTTTCCTTGTTTTTTTTGGCCTCTTTCTTTTGGTCACCCCTACCAGTGCTAGTTTCGGTCACCCTTGTTTTGACCATGTGGTCTGCCTTCTTCCCCAACTCTAGAGGAGAAAGTGGACCTGGGTCTACCAGATGCTGATGTAACTTTTCATTGTAACAATTACTTAAAAGATGTTATCTCATAATAAGGGCTCCCGGTTTTCCTTTTTTTACGGATTTTTACTTATAAATACAGACGGAAATCTATATTTTATTTGTCTGTATATATATTTATAAACAGCAAAATACTAGAAAATGTTGCCACGCTGCCGTGCTCCAAGTGCACAAGACCGTGTACATCACAAGTCATGCTGCTGTTTCATTTCCACTGGAAAGCTCTACGGTCTACAACAACTCAAATGAACATCCATTTACCACAGCCAAAGGGTGGTAATAAAGCGCTGTCAGGACACTTGTTAGCCTAAACTTCACCAAGTACCTCTCCTTCCCACACAATGCCGTGAATCACTCAGGTGATTCCTGAGCAGACGGCTTCTGGGGGGAGGTGGGTGTCTCTCCTGAGAGGAGCATCACGTTGGACGCGCTCCCGGGCCAGAGGAAACATACCTTTAACTCAGATCTCCCCACACACAATGGAAGAGAGGCAGGGGGAGGGCTTCTAAGCGGAAAGGGCCGGCGGGATGGCTGCTTCTTTCGAATGCTGGATATTGTGAAGAGACGTATTTATTCTCGCTGTGATTGTAGTGTTATGTGGCTGAGAACATTTCTATAAATAATTTTAAACCAGCTCTTGGGGGCGTGCACATGTGTGTTGATAACACTTCCAAATAAATCACAACTTGTTTGTTTAATTCTCATGCCAAGCTTAAAGAGCTTCTAGCAGCGCTAATTTACTTTCAGTACTCGGGGGACGACGTGTGTAGCAATTCCCCCAAGATCATACAGGTTGTTGTGGCTGTGTGAAAAAATATTTCAAGGTAAAGTTTATTTAAGAAACCTTATATACAACTGGCAGAGCCAATGGCTTAGAAGTAACTGCCTAAAATAACGTCCAAGCAGGAAGGGCTAGCTCGTGGCTTGTGACATAAGTAGCTGAACCCAGCACTTGTCTTGCTTCTAGACTCCATTCTCCCCAAGGCTGCACAGTAAGATCTCCCGGTCTCCCTCCAGCATCTTGACGTTTCAATGATTAAGCCACTGAGCACAGGGGTGGAGTTCTGGACTTTTTATTAAGGTCCAGAGGTGTCAGGGACATCACCCGAAGACCCCTGAGTTCTACCTGTCTTGGTGCACAAATAAACAGAAACACGGGCTTCTCGATGGTGGCGTCAAAGACCAAAGGTTTATTACTGCAGGGACACAGAAGTCACAGAAACTACACACGGGCAGAATCTAGAAGCCTGTTCGATTTGCACAAAGTGGGTTGCTCCTTAAATACAACTTATTTAGCTGGGGGCAACATTCTCCACATACTAGTATGTTTCTTAACCTTTATGTCCTAAACAATAAATATTTGGCGTTACACAGGAATCGTCAACAATATCTGATGTCAAAACATTACGAACGAGGGGTTCCCACTGTTCCATCATAATCCCATGTCATCTTTTCATTCAAGAGCCGGACCGCCTCATCGTAAATTTCGTTACCTCCCCCTAATAAAGGCCCAGAAGGAAAGGAGCAGAGCCAGGTGCAGAAGATAGAAAAACGGGATAAGGGATGTTTGTGGGTTGTAAATGGGCAAGGCTACCAGCTTCGGCCGCCTAATCATGATCAGGCCAACGAACACGAGAACCAGTATAGCAGGACTGGCCTCGGGCCGGGGAGGCAGCTTTTGCCGAGTCATGCAGCCACAGCGTTTCTGACCTAAGGTGCACGTGTCACTAGCAAGGTGAATCGCCGGCTAAAGCCTACGTGTCCTTAAGTGAAATGAACTGATCAGAGGTCACTGCGTGTCCATTGACTATGTGAGGGCAAGAATACAAAATGGCTGCCATAATCTAAGATGGATGCCATGGGTGAATCAGAAATGTGTTTATAACAAGAATGCTCTTGCTTGTAGCATAGCGAAAACACCAGGATATGCTAAATGGATCATTTGCGGTTCACTGGTACCAAAATTATGAGTTTACGACAATGTTGAAAACACGGGTTCAAATCGTCACGGAACCTCAGACCCTCCTTTTGCCCTTACATAGGCAATTACTCAGTCTATATCAGAGTCTATCTCGATGTTCATTAGGTCAGTGATATGTTGCATCATCATCCTTTCTCGTACCTTGTTTCCAAACACAGGCTGTTTTCTGAAACAGGTTGCAGCACATAGGCTACACAAAGCAGGACTACATTGGATAATAAGGCAGCACGAGAACAGGAATACTAGGATAATACCAACGACCATCAGAACCTTCCATCCCCACGCTGATAGTAGAGTCCAAAGCCACTCCATTAAGGACCAATTTCCCTTGTCTACGTGAATAGAGTCGGAAATCTTGTGTAGCTTAGAGATCGCTTCGTACACGGTCGGAGCATTATTGGGGATGAAAACACAGCAGCTCGATTGGATCATTCTGCATACCCCACCTCGATCTGCAAGTATTACGTCAAGAACCATACGGTTCTGTAACGTCATGAGACGATCCGCCTGGAACTCAGCTGTTAAATTACTAAGGGCACCAGCAGTTTCTGTAATAGTAGACTCAACTACCCGTGTTAGCTGACGTAGATTTCTACTATTGGCCATAGGCCCCCAGAACGGAAGGAAACCTTTGAAAAAGTCTCCGGCTTCCTGACCAGCGGTATCTTCTTTGCGGTAAACACCTCTTGCTACTCTGGTCTTGTGATAATCTGGGGAAGCAGTGTATGTCGGAGGCAACAGTCAAGCAATATAGCATGAACCTGAAAAGTCAGCAGGCAACCATGTATACGCCCTATCCTGACAGATGAAGTAGGTACCCTTAGCAGTTAGGAAGGCAGGGGGAAGAGTTCGACGGATACACATAAGTCTCAACACAGTCACTCTTCCCTAGCCGAGCTCTTGGATTTCTCCCATTACCTTGCAAGCAGAATTGACCTCGGTGAGGTACGACCCAGACTGGAGTGGAGCTTTTACGCTTGCTTTCACCCAAACTAATACTATACTCCGTAGAATTCCAACTCAGATAAACTCGTAGTTCATCTCTAGGGACAGATGGGGAGTTATTGACGTCTTTAATCATGTCAGTTATTCCCTTAATCAAGGCTTTATTAACGGATGTATACTTAGCGGAGCGTGGAGGGCGCGGGGGATAGGTTTCGAGAGCATAGACGAATACAGTTTGGAAGGCCCGACATGATCCATTATAGCTAAAAGGCAAGACCAGATAGGGAATGCCTTTATCCATAGTGTGTGGTATCAAACCACATACCCAGCAGTCTGTTGTGTTAACTACCAGTTGGTGTTGGTGCAAGAGTTGTACAAAAGTGTTATTTATAAATTCTGAGCGTCAAGCTTGCTCATGTTCAGGGAACGGATGAAAGGAATGAAAAGAAGCAACAGTAGAAGAAACAAGATCTAGGGGAGGTACTGTAGTTGTTATCGGTGCAAAAATTAAATGTATACCAAAGACGATTCCACCCACCAACGTTATTAAAACAATCAAAAACGTAATTGCACATTGCATCAGAAAACATTTGTTATGAAGAATCTTGTAGAGTCTATTTCTGCGAACATAAATTACATCTCTCGGTGCAGCCCAGGAAGCTCCATCTTCTACAACCACTCGCGACCACTGATGATATGTACGTAGTTGAAAATGCCTCTATCAGCCCTGGGAGTTCCCAGAACTAACAGAAAGACCGACCTTGTGTCTGGCCCCCGCAGATTCAACTAGGCACAAAGCCACGACCCTACGGCTACCCAGACGGCAAGGTTATTAAAACAACATAACATACATAGAAAAATACAAAATATTAGCAAACTTCCTGGCTGGAGGCAATGTATCAAATTAAAATATGTAAAATAGGCAGTTTCCTGCTTTATTAGTCTTTAGAATGAGAACGTAGGTTGTATCTCAATTTTCCTGGAGTTGTTTGATCCGGAAATAGTCTATTTTCAGCAGGAGTGACAGTGTTCAAGTTCGCAGATGGCAAATGTTTGTTTGATGCAGAAGACAAAGGTTCAGTGTTCAAAGGAGCAGTTTCAGAAGAGGAGTCAGAGTTCGGTGAATCAGTTATCGGTTCTGCATCGCTGAAAGGAACGTATCTAGGAACTGGTTCGGTTTCAGAGGCACCAATTCCTCACCCAGTTATCATAAGGGAGTGGAAGGGGTACACGCTTAGCATGTGTCGCGTGGACCCAGTTTTTTCTACCAGCCACACGTATAGCAGTTCTTGTCGCCAAAAGGACTTGAAACGGTCCGACGAACTTGGGTTGGAGATTTCTGGTCCGTCCAAAGTTCCTAATGACGATGTAGTCGCCGGGTTTCAGCTGATGACCTGGACTTTCCGGTGGCTTTGGCAATGCATCGAAAACCTGTTGGTGAATAAGACTCAATTTAGCAGTCAAGTCAAAAAGGTAATCAATTAGCATTGGGTATTCCAGTTGCTTGAACTCGATCGGTCTAGGTACCCCCCAAACATTTGCAGGCCGACCGAACACAATCTCATAGGGGCTAAGCCCTACTCGAGAATGCACAGTCGCTCTTGTGGATAACAGGGCCAAAGGTAGTGCGTCTGGCCAGGAAAAGCCCGTGGAGGCTTGTATCTTGGCCAGTTTCAGCTTGAGGGTGCCATTGTAGCCTTCAACTAAACCTGCAGACTGGGGGTGATTCGCACTGTGAAATTTTTGTTTAATACTCAAACCTGCACACACACTCTGCATAACTTTCCCTACGAATTCACTTCCGTTATCTGACCATACAATCCGTGGCATGCCATACCTGGGGAAGTATTCTTTTAGAAGGATTTTGGCTGTGGACAAGGCAGTATTGTCTTTTAGTGGATATGCTTTGATCCACCTTGAAAAAGCACATTCTACCACCAGAACGTACTTAAGGTTGTTACACCGATCCATGTGAATGAAGTCTAACTGAATCACTTCAAAGGGGCAAGAAGGAGGAGCGAAGTGACCAGCGGGTGTGGGGATTCCCTTGCCAGGATTACGCATCAGGCATATCATGCAATTTTTCACCACTCTTTCTGCACACTTACTAATTCCATCGTTCTTCCAGACTGGAGCCAAAATCTTATAAATCCCTTTAGAACTGTTGTGCGCTGCTCCATGCGCCATCGTTACCACCGCAAGCACATACGCATCAGGCAACATCCAACGCTGCTGTTCCGACAAATCAATCCAACATCCACTCGAGTCCAATTTACCCGTATTCTCTTTCCATGCAAGCTTTTCCTCTTCAGTCGCTTCTTCCTGAATTGCTTTCACACTTTCCACTGTATCCTCACACATTCCTGATTCAGTAATCCATCTTGCAGACGTTGTAACATACATTCTACTCATCGTATTCCTAGCTGTCTGTTTAGCGGTCTCATCAGCAAAAGCATTTCCACGACCAACATCATCCGTGATTGCTCGATGAGCACTGCACTTCACAATCGCAACTTCAGTCGGTAAGGTTAGAGATTCCAACAAGTCATTGACTAGCTGACCATGCTGGATCTTAGTCCCATGGGACGTAATGAAACCTCTTTCCTTCCACAAGCGGCCAAAACTATGCGCTACACCGAACGCGTACTGACTATCTGTAAACACATTCACTCTCTTTCCCTTAGCTAAAACACACGCTCTAGTCAATGCAATTAATTCTGCAGCTTGGGCAGAATTCTGACTCACTCTTGCAGTCTCCACAATCGTACTCAAAGTCGTTACTGCGTAAGCAGCTGTTACATCACCATTCTCCAATTTAAAACAAGACCCGTCAACATACAACGTGCCATCTGGATCTGATAATGGAGTGTCTTTAAGATCAATCCGTCCTTTTGTCTCCTCCTCGGTTCTGAAACAACAGTCATGTGGTTCAGAATCACTCGACTCCTGACTAGTCGGCAACAATGTTGCTGGATTCAAAACATTGCATCTTTTAATCTGAATATGACTTGCTAGCAGTGTCAGCTCATAGCCTGATAATCTAGCACTGGTAAGGTGCTGTGTCTTGGTTCGGTTCATGAGCGTGTCCACGGCGTGAGGAACCATGACCACTAGCATATTGTTCATGACCAAACCAGCAGATTGTCGAATGGACGCTGCAGCTGCTGCTGTAGCTCTTAAGCAACTAGGCAACGCTCTGGCTACCGGATCTAATGTTGATGAAAAATAAGCACAAGGGCGTTTTTTATCACCAAATCGTTGCGTCAGAACACTCAACGCGCAACCTTCTCTCTCGTGGACATAGAGTGTAAAAGGTTTACTGTAGTCGGGTGTTCCCAACACCGTAGTTGAACACAGTGCATTTCGTAACTCAGAAAAACTTTGCTGACATTCGGCAGACCATGGCACCGGACTTGGAACACCTTTTCCAGTCAAAGCCACCAATGGTTTTGCCAAAAGGGAAAAATTTGGGATCCATTGCCTACAGTATGAAGTAATACCTAAAAAGGCACGCACTTCTCTCTGTGTGCTAGGAACATTCATCTGCGTAATTGCTTTTATTCTCTCTGGGGTCAACCTTCTTCCCTCCTTTGACAAGAGATGACCTAGGTAGGTCACTTCTTGACAACAATATTGCATTTTTGAAGGTGACACCTTGTGATTTAAATTAGACAAATGATGCAGTAGGGAAATTGTAGCTGCTTTGCAAGTTTCCTTGTCATCGGCCGCCACTAAAAGATCATCGACATATTGCACTAAAGCAGAACCAGGAGGAAGTACAAAGGAATCTAACTGACTTTTTAATGCCTGGCTGTAGATGGATGGGCTTTCACAATAGCCTTGTGGAGCACGTTTAAACCTAAAGCTTCGGCCTCCTAAAGAGAAGCCGAAAATATCTCTACTTTCCTCGGCTATCGGAATGCTGAAGAAGGCATTCTTCAAGTCGATAACTGAGAACCATGTGGCTGTAGCAGGAATCAACGTTAACAATGCAGTAATATCTGGAACCACAGGAAACTGTGGGATCACAATTTTGTTAACGTCTCTAAGGTCGATTACAAATCTATAGACTGGAGGTTTTGAAGGATCAGTGCGTTTTAAAATTGGGAGTACAGGACTGTTACAGACATTTCCTCTAGTTTCCTCTATTACATCTTTCTTGATCAAATCTTGCACGATCAATAAGAGCGCACGTTCACCTTCACTAGAGATCTTGTATTGTGGGATTCGTGGAAATTTGACATTTGCTTTCAAAGTGACTACATATGGTGGAATTTCCAAAAGACCTACGTCGTTAGGACCAGTCGCCCAAAGAGTATCAGGGAGAGAACGCAGCTCCAGGGGGAGCGCATCCATTGATAAGTACATCGGGGAGATGATTCTTTTACCCAATGTAAGCTGTACTCCTGACGGAGAACAGTACAAAGTCGCGTACAGGCGTTTTAACAAGTCGAAACCAAGCAGATTTTCATTACAACCAGTCGTCAAAATCAGGGGTGCTTTCAATTGACGAGGTCCAACAGAAATAGACAAAGGACCAGATACGGGGTTGTGAACAGGGGCTTCTGAAAAACCTACTGAAACATTTGTTAAGCCAGACAAAGGTGCGCCAGGGAGTTTCGCATGTATGATAGAACTTTTTGCTGCACCAGTATCCAACAGAAATGGTTCGACTACACCTGATGTTGCTACTGAGACATAAGGCCCACTCTGATCTACTGGAACTGATACTACTCCCTCTCTTTGTCCATGGCTGTCCTAGTACTCATTTTGCTGAAATTCCTCACTAACTTCACAGTAATCTTCAACATGATACTGTTGAGATCTAGTAGGTTGGGCAGACTGTCCGTTTCGTTGATCAAAATAATTAGAAGGGCAATCATTCGTTTGTGGAGGCATAGCACCTCGTCCTCGACCTATAGAATTTTGCGTAGAACCACCACGACCTCTCTGAGCTGCTGCAGCATTATTTTGTGCTAATACTGGACACTCATTTTTATAATGACCTTCCTTTTTGCAGTAAGCACATTGATTCCATTGGTATTGCGTCTCTGAGAACCATAGTCGGTCCTCTGATATGGCCCTTGCTGTGTATTTGTCTGATTCGTGCGAGGCGGATATGCCTGCTGCAAAAGAACTTTAGTTTTTAAATCTTTTGTTTTCTTATCTGACTTTTCCTTCTCTTCTTTATCCCTATTTTCATAATACTGGGCAGTTGCAAGTATTTGGGCAGTCGTAGAGACAGCCCACGCACTTTCAGAATCTTTTAGTTTATTACTGAGTTCTGGTAACAGATTGTGCACAAATTTATCAACAAATAATCTCTGTCCTCCTTCCGTGCTCATATCCTGACCACTGTGATCTACAAAAGTTTCTTCAAACCTGGTGAAAAAGTCGGAGACGCTTTCGTCCTTCTTCTGCCTGCATGCGGACAACTTGTCCCAGTTAACGCGCAATGCTGGCATCAGAGTTTTCATTAAATCGATTATTCTACCAGGCAAATCAGCAATTAGAGGTTCAGGTTTAGAACCACCAATCTGTTGACCATCAGCCGCTATTATAGCTGCCCAATCACCACCAAGGGCAACTGGATGATTTTCTTTACGAATTTTAGCCCAAATTGGTTGTGGTACTACATTGCCAAATAACATGTCAATGTCCGCTAAATTCATTACGCAAGCTTCAACTGTTTGCGCCAACTCTTTGTAATATCCAGCTGGATTTTTACGCGGATCTGGCAAGGCCTGTTTTACTGCTAACACTTCAGCTCGTTTCCACGGAATGTGTATCCACACTCTCTGGAACTGAGCCGGAGCGGCTGCAATACCATGGGCCGCATCAGCTTGTATAGCTTCGCGCCATATTGGGGGAACTTCTCTCATAGGATATTGACGACCTTGTTTTGCACTACGTTTCTCTAAATCTCTTGGTGAACGGAGGGAAGGATCGAATCTAAAATCTAAAATTAATTCCATTGCTTCTTTTATCTCCTGACCAACTATCATACCTGCAGCAAATTTTTGTTGAACTTGGATTAATTCATCCGGTACTTGTTCACATTCGCTCTCCTCCCACTCTTCACGCAAAAGAGAACACATGACATCAAACACATAGCGCTGTGTCGGTTCATTCCATTGCATAAATGTATCTAATACATCTCGTACATTACACCTTCCAACTTTCGAAATCCACCTAAGGGCAGTAGAATCTAATATTCCACGTTCTTCACTACTAGGAAGCTGACTATGTCTCCGAACGGAGTCAGAGACAGGACTCCTAATCAAAGTTTTGTAAAAGGGAGATAGAATGTTAGTGACAAAATCAGTGATTCTCCGACGAACAGAAAGCGGAGTCATATAGCTTGCAGAAGTTTGAAGGAGAGTAGTAGTAGGGACAGAAGAAACAGCAATAGTAGGGGTAGCAGGCAAAGTAGCTTGTGAAACAACAGGTATCAGCGGTACAGGCACAGGCAGAGGAGCTGGCAACACCGAAAGAGGGGGTGCCGGAGGAATATTGACCACAGGAAGTACAGGAGCTTGATTCAGGGGAGCAGGAGCAGGTATACCAGGCTGTCCAGCAACCGGTAACAAAGCATTCGGTAAAGGTGGAGCCGTAGCACCCTGTGCATACGGTGGGGTGACCTCAACAAGTAAGACAACAGGGGATCCTTTTCAGGGTCCTCTACTATCTTAGCCGTACTCGATGGCAAGGCAGGATAGCATTTGTCTATCGCTAAATTACGCTCTCTATTGGCCACCTCTATCGCTTTCTCAGATTCATTGAGTTGCAGCTGCTTGGCAGACTGTTCTAAAGTCAACTCTTGCTCTTTTTGCTCTTTCTTTAACTTTTTAGTTTCTCTCTGTTTGGATTCTTTTCGCCAATAACGGAAAGAATCAAACATTGCCGGCCGGGCTTTCTTCTTAAACAATTTCATTTCTAAATTATCAAGAATTTCGGGTTCAAAACTACCATGTAGTGGCCAACTAAGGACACCATCTTTCTCCGTGTATCGGATCCATATCTCATTATAAGATATAGGACCCACACCGTGCTTACAGTACAGATCATAAAGAGGAGTTCCGATCGGAGGAACCAGACATGAGTCCTCCAACCGGGAATCCCTGTTGCAACCAAAACACGGCAACATACAATTTCTCCGACTTACCATTTTATAAACCGGAACACAGAACAAACACAAACAAAGGTGCGCACTTGAACTAAAAACTTAGGCCTACCAAAGTGAACAAATGTATCGATACCCAAACTAAACCAAAAGATTATCGTAACTAGAACAACCAGTGATAATCTTACGAAACAAAACCAAACCAAGAACTAAAAGGATTATCCAAACAGGAGCAAACCCTTGCGAAGTAACCAAACAACTAGCAACCACTCAATACTTAACCGAGGCACTGAAGACGTCACCAAGGAGAAACCCGTCTCGTCTCGCCGTACTAAGGTCTGCACCTCGGGTCCAAGACAGGGCGACAGTCAAGGCAGCGGACCACTGCATCCGTCCGAACGGGAACCCTCGTGGAAGAGAACGTCGGGCCACTTTTGCGATATGCCGGGATCGATGAAGTGGGGCGCCTCCCTCTGGAATCTTCTCACGAAGCTTCTCGAACTCTTCAGGCTTTTGGACCGGTACCGAATGACGTCGCCCCACGTGGGCGCCAATTGGAGTTCTGGACTTTTTATTAAGGTCCAGAGGTGTCAGGGACAACACCCGAAGACCCCTGAGTTCTACCTGTCTTGGTGCACAAATAAACAGAAACACGGGCTTCTCGATGGTGGCGTCAAAGACCAAAGGTTTCTTACTGCAGGGACACAGAAGTCACAGAAACTACACACGGGCAGAATCTAGGAGCCTGTTCGATTTGCACAAAGTGGGTTGCTCCTTAAATACAACTTATTTAGCTGGGGGCAACATTCTCCACATACTAGTATGTTTCTTAACCTTTATGTCCTAAACAATAAATATTTGGCGTTACACAGGAATCGTCAACAATATCTGATGTCAAAACATTACGAACGAGGGGTTCCCACTGTTCCATCATAATCCCATGTCATCTTTTCATTCAAGAGCCGGACCGCCTCATCGTAAATTTCGTTACCTCCCCCTAATAAAGGCCCAGAAGGAAAGGAGCAGAGCCAGGTGCAGAAGATAGAAAAACGGGATAAGGGATGTTTGTGGGTTGTAAATGGGCAAGGCTACCAGCTTCGGCCGCCTAATCATGATCAGGCCAACGAACACGAGAACCAGTATAGCAGGACTGGCCTCTGCCGGGGAGGCAGCTTTTGCCGAGTCATGCAGCCACAGCGTTTCTGACCTAAGGTGCACGTGTCACTAGCAAGGTGAATCGCCGGCTAAAGCCTACGTGTCCTTAAGTGAAATGAACTGATCAGAGGTCACTGCGTGTCCATTGACTATGTGAGGGCAAGAATACAAAATGGCTGCCATAATCTAAGATGGATGCCATGGGTGAATCAGAAATGTGTTTATAACAAGAATGCTCTTGCTTGTAGCATAGCCAAAACACCAGGATATGCTAAATGGATCATTTGCGGTTCACTGGTACCAAAATTATGAGTTTACGACAATGTTGAAAACACGGGTTCAAATCGTCACGGAACCTCAGGGGGGCCCTGTAGACACTGCCAGAAGTCCATTAAGAAGGGGTGAAAAAAAGAATAAAGCCTTGTTTACAAGTAAATGGTCTTTTTAAAGACCTGTGAAGTACTCGGGTGCGGCTGGCAGCTCAAAAACTGTCTGTGTGTGTGTGTGCCCGGAAAGCTGTCTCAGCCCGGACCGATACACAGGACGGGTGAGGGAGAGTGGGGTTGTGGGGGGGGGGGGTTGAAGCCCTTTGAGCCCAATGGGTGGTGCACACCTGGTGGGAGAGATGGCCCCACTGTGCAACCCGGGGACCTGTAAATCCATGTTATGAGGTCTGATCACTTGGAAACTAGCCAGCGCAATTTGAGAGTCTGGCATGGATGTTTTGACTGGTTTGTGAAACAATGCAGGGGAGACAGCTACCTACAGATCTGTACAATCATCCTCACAGTTTGACCAAATAGAACACTAATCCCCTCTAGCAGAGCCCTAGCCAAGCAATTGATTGAAATTCCTCAAAATGGATTCCCTCATCCTTGCAAGCAGCTATTGCCCTCCGATGTCTCCCCTCTCGTACATTGACGGTGGCAGTGCCCTCACTTAACAACCGAGCGCATGTGTGTATTGTTAATTTAATATAATTGTGGAAAAATACTAGCTGTAGCGTCGTCTTTTGCTTGTGGCAAAAATAAATGTGGATAAATACAGAAAAAATGCTGGAAAAAAAAATATGGATAAATACAGACGGAAATGGCAAAAAAAGAAATAATATAAAACAGGTAGCCCTATTCATAATCAAATTGTAAAGTCCTTCATAGTCATTCACAATGTTATCTGTTAACCAACCACCCAGTGTTTTCACTGAAAAGTCAACAAATTCCACCCAGGACTGACTCTGGGTTTTTCGAGTCTCCCAGAATCTTATTCTATACTTTTCAGTGGAGAGTCCAAAGCCCTCAATCAGGGTACCCTTCCTGGGGTCATATGACACAGCATCTTTTTTACGCAATGTAGGGTGGTCTATTGCTGCATTTCCCTAAGAATAGTTCCCACAAGAGAGAAGCCCCATTTTTCTGACTTCTTTTCTTGCTACACAGGCTATCTCAAATGAAGTGAAAAATTTGGGGATGTCATCTCTTTCTGAATATTTTTTGAATTTTTTTAATAACTTTATTTATCATGGTTTATCAAACATTGAAATGAGCTCACAATTTTTGCATTAAGTAGTCAATGCATGGTACATACACAGAATAGCATTATTAATCTTGCACATACATAGTGATCATCACATACAGTCCAATCAGGGTGAAGATAATATTGCAGAGCGTGTTCCGTAATAACCCTCTCACACCTTCCAGTGTCTAGCCTTGACAGGGAGCATAGGGAGTTCTGCGCCAGACATGTCCAGTGTCCCACCTGGCGCCCCTCCAGCTCAGCTGTATACAAAGTTCGCACTCCAGGCAGTCAATGTCACATACTGCAATGCTGTACTCGAGTAGCATCCTCCTGGGTATCTTGCGGGGATGGTTCCTGGTCACCTTCACAGTGCTCCCTAAGGTAGGACATCAGTGGCCCTCAAATTTCCTTCAGGCGTGACATATACGGCAGCAGTTCTGCATAAGTTGTTAATTGATCTTTACTGCATATGAAATCGTGCAGCAGTCTTTGAACTTGGGGGCCCTCCCCCTACCCCATCTGCAGGCCACCCTTCACTTGGCCAGCAGTAAATCTATAGCAGTGAACTTTCTGTGTACCTTAGGGATGTCCGCTGTGTACCCCAGCAACGCCAGCAGAGGGTAGAATGGGAGGGATCGTGTGATCACTTCTGATAATGCTTCCTGTACCTCCCACCAGTAACCCTGGCCAGATGTGGAAAGATGGCTCCCTCTAGGTGGGATCTCAGGCAGCAGTCATCGTTCTGTAGCTTATATTTACGGAGCAGTGTGGGAGTGTAATGATTCCTGTGCAAGAACTTGAAATGTATGATGCGTTGCCTACTGCTGGTTGTAATTTCGGCAGTCTATGCGTAGCTGAAATCCCACTGCTCATCTGTCAAGGGAGAGCCTAGGTCGCAATCCCATGAAGCCCTGGCTCCTGGTGGGCCATGTGGTAGCTCTATCAGCTCCGCCCGGTATATGCGAGACACAGCATGTGAAGGGCGAGACATCTTTAGTGTGGTTTCCATGATCTACAACGGGACCGGCTCCTGCGGGAAACACGGTGTACTGTCCCGTAGTTCATGTTTGAGTGTGATATAGAGGAACATGTCCAGCGGGGTGACATTCTCCCCCACCAAAATCTCCATTTGATTTTTGAACCGGCCTTCATTATATAGGTCTCCCCATGTGCGTAGTCCCCTCTTATGCAACATGTTGCAACATACTGCTTCCTGTGTGACTGGGGCGAGTGTCAGGTGTGGCAGTGGCACAAGGGGAGAGTAGAGTGGGGTCATGCCCATTTCCCTAGTCAAGCGTTTCCAGGTGTTATTGGTGCAAGAAACCGTATGGTGCAATACCCTCTCGCCTGGGATGTGCGCTCCCAGGAGGGAGGTGAGGGGTGTAGGTGTCATGCAACCCTGTCGCTGGCCAGGTGTGGCATAAAGGGTGGTGGGTGGAGCCAATAGATGGTGTAATGAGCCTTTGCACTGAGGTAGTATAGCTCCATGTCTGGAGCTTCAAATCCTCCTTTGGCGAATGGCTGCCTCATGAGTTTCCAGCTTAATCGGGGTTGCTTCCCACCCCAGGCCAGCTTAATGAGCAGGGAGCAGAGAGTATTCAATAAGTCGTGCCCTAGGTAATAGAGTATATTAAGGAAGAAGTATAGTAACTTGGGGAGGATTTTCATCTTCATCAGGGCCACCCTGCCTGCCAAGGAAAGCGGAGGATTGAACCAGCGGTCTACCCACGTGCTAATCGTTTCTATCGCTGTCCCATAGTTTGAGCACAGTGTCTCCTCAGATTTCTGGTGATGGTGACCCCCAAATATTTGATTTCATGTTCGCACCAGCTCAACGAGTAATCAGAGGAGAATTGAGGAGTGTTAGGGGTGAGTGGGAAAATCTGCGATTTGCTCCAGTTAGGCTTTATCCCCGTTAGATGGCTAAACCTGTTGAATTCCCTCAAAATGGGATTGAGGCTTACACTGGGATCCCATAGGTAAAGGGTAATATCATCTGCATACAGCAAAATTAGGATTTGATGGGAGGGGTAGATTATGGCATAATCTCTGTGGTGTTGTCTAATTTTGGCGGCCAGGAGCTCAGTGGCCAAGGCAACTAATAACGGGGATAGTAGGCATTCCTGGTGAGTGCCCGTTTAATGACGATTGGGTCTGAATATTACCCGTTAATTTGGACCACTGCTTATGGCTTGGAATAAAGTAAATGGATCCAGGCGCGGATTGAAATTTCCAGACTTTAAGGCTTACTTTTATGCATCTTTTCTAGGACGGCTTAGGAGTTTATTAAATATAAACGGAAGCCATTTCTTTTTTTATCAATTTATGTTAGGCACTAATTCATCTCAATTTGTAGCAAGAGTACAAGATCCTAACTTTTTTAAAAGAGTCAAATTTAAGATAGCAAGAGATTCGGTAGCAATTTACAATCAGATCTTAAAAATGTTGGATACTTCTTTTTTTCATAGAGATTTACCATTATGGGACAATCCAGGACTACCAGGCATTTTCAATGATAAAGGTGGTAGAGATTGGGCCATTATGGGGATTAAGACACTGGGAGACCTTTATGGTTCCGATGGTTTATTGCAGTTCACAACCTTACAACGGCTTTATAAGTTGCCAGGGGAAATGTTATACAAATATTTACAAGTTAGGGACTACTTAATACGAAAGATGAAGCTGAGTAAAATTACTAGCTCAGAGCTGTGGGACCTCTTGTATAGCACAAAAAAGAAATCTCTAATTAGTTCTGGATATAAACTCTTAAGTCAACATAATGGAGATGACTGTCCGAGATTGGCACAAAAATGGACTATAGAATTGGGAACAAATGTGACACCACAGAACATATCTAGCGCTTTGGTAAATATTAACAAAATAGTCCACTCTTCGAGCCTAAAGCTTCAATTATATAGGACGGTCAGCCAACTTTATTATACCCCGCAGAGAATCTCTAATTGGTCACAAAATAGTGATCGTATTAAATGCCCTAAATGCGATCTGGTGGTAGCAGATCTTACTCACATGATCTATTTGTGCCCTATGTTGGCTTCATTCTGGCAAGAAATAGAAAATTTTCTAATTGAAAAACAATTAATTAACCAACCACTCACGGCACCTATGGTATTACTTGCTTTAAATACGAGAAGTAACAATCATACCGGCTGGCTAAACATAGCACTGTCTTGCGCTAGATTGGTGGTTGCCAGAGCATGGATCTCACCAAACCCACCATGTAGGACAGAATGGTTAACTTTAATACATGAAATATACTCTATGGAAAAAGCTCTTGCTAAGAATAACAGTCAAAAGGCAGCAGAAAGAATGGAAACGATATGGACTAATTTTGTATAACCTTTTTTTTTTTTTTATTTGGAAATAAGATGTATGGCTAGGGTCTTTGTACTTTGCAGATTGAATGCTTTTGGTTTACTACTGATTTCTTATATACTGTATATTTTCTGCTATTCTGGATTAGTACTCTTTTTTGTTAGGCTGATGTGCTTTCATGTGTAGGAATATGATGTTTTACTTTGCATAATCGGTATACTGAACTTCTCCCTGAAATCACTCCAAAATTTGTACTGAAATAATGCTGTTTTTTCTGGTATGACATGCTTGCCAAAATAAAAATAAAAAAAGGATCCAGGCTAGGAAAGGGCGAGGGAGGCCCATTCAGCCCAGAATGGCTAGCACGTAATTCCATTCAAGGGAATCAAATGCCTTTGTGGCATCCAGAAAGATCCCAGCGGCCGAGCAGTCGGGGTCGCTGTTGTGAAGAAGCGTGAAGATGGTGCGTAGATTGTGGGACGTGGCTCTTCCAGGGACAAAGCCCGCCTTGTCCGGTAAGACCAGCCCCTCCATAAGCAGGGTCAGTCGGTTGGCTATAACCTTAGTGAGTATCTTTGTGTCACAATTAATTGTGTCTTGCCTGGTTTGAATAGAGATATAATTAGAGCCTGCCTCATGGAGAGAGGGCAGCATCCAGAGTCACACACTTCTTCCAATACCTGTACGTGGCTATGTCAGGGGGAGCGCAGCCGACAGTATGGTAGAGCATGGCATAATAGTTTATGAAGATGTGTAGTATTTCTTGGGAGTCTATGTGTCGTGCCCCTCTTCGTCTACAATTTCTAGTGTAGAAGCCATTTTCTGTATGATACCAAATGCAGTAAGCTTCTAGGCCCTGTTAAGTTGACGAGAAAGAGATACGTGGCACAAGGGAAGATGCTCGCTTAGGCACATACATGTACATTTCAGCATATCCCATTTCACAATATGTTTCTGGTCATTACTATTATGTTGCAATTATTAACTGGAAAAGCACCAGACTTATATCTTACATTACAGTGGAAAGTCCCAGAAGCAGCCCACTTTGGTCACGTGGTCAGCAGCAGTATACTTCGGACCTTACATGGTATACTACTGTTTAAACTCTTGCTAATTGGTCAAATGAACTATGCTTAATTTGTGCTACGTATGTTATGATGCTGCATCCTTTGCTGTTTGGGTCTTTAAAAACTGTCAGACCTGTCACCTCTTTGGACATTCAGTGACTTTGCGGATGTCTCCATGCTGCACGTTAATTTGCTGTTTGTTGGTCTCCAATAAAGTTTCCTATCTTATGTGCTTACAGAGAGTCGTATGTGTGGATTCATTTATTATTTCAGCTTCTACATTTGGTGGAGAATGCTGCTTTCAGACCTCTGACGATTTCACGGGCCGCAGTTCGTAGACATGAGGTTCGATAATATTTACATTTGTCTTTCTCTCTCCTCTGTGTCCCTTGGATGCCGGGGGACTGCCTGCCCGTAAGTTGAATTTGTCTTGACTCTGGCTTTTTGCTCTCTCTCAACACATTTGTATGACCCCAAGTTCACAGTTCTCCTCTGCGCTTCTCTCTCTCCCTCTCCATCTGCTTTTTCCTCTTCTAATGCCTGGGCTCGTTTGCCAGTGCCCTGGTGACATATATATCTTATGTTTCCACAGCTTGTGGGAAATACCAATGGCTGTAGTAGCGGCCGTGCTTATCTCTTTCTTCTGTGCCCTCTTCGTGGCTCTCAAAATTTATTTCGCAGTCTGTCATCATTCTGTCAAAAATCAACAACAACACAGTTCAGAGAGGGTCCAAGGGATATCTGATTTAAAGACCCGCACCTGGTTATTATCCCCAGCTACTTCTATATGTCTAACACAAAAACACAGGGGGTCTACCAGCTAAATTATGTGGCTGTACTGTCAATCCGAGTCACCAGGATCTCAGGGTGTATAAATCACATGAAGACAGCTAATTTCAATATAGGGTGAACAATATATGTATAGGAAAAACCAACACAACACCAATAATTCGTACATGGCTGACAAATCCAAAACAGTTAGCAAAAGGTTTCCATCAAATTGACTCAATGATCAGTCCTATCATTTGGCCAAACCAAGGTGTTTATCAGGCTGGTCCCCTGATCATTGGGACATCAAGCACTGCACCTTTTATTGCTGGTTAAGGATTTGGTCCACCAACATAGACGAACCGTCAGTGATGGCTGATCTTTGATGGTCAAGTAAATAACAGTGCAAGAGAAAATATAGTGACTTTAAAATAGGATGGAGTGTCTTCCTACTGATAATTTTATTCTACGGACAAAACACACCTCCTAATTAAAAACCTAGAACAGTGCAAGAGAGACAGTCAACAAATATCTGTCTAGTACCGGGCCAACATGTTTCTGCCTAGTGGGTAAAACATCCCATGGCATTCGTCAGGGCCTCTGTTCTTATAGTAGTTGCACTAATAGTAGTGAGACAAAAGAAACACCACCATCACCAAAGTGGGAAAATTAAAATGTAAAAGTGGTTGAATACGATCAACCTGTAACAACCATAGACATTAGCCCTCCATATCAGTTAGGAAATACGAATTCTATGGAGGAAAATGTATAGTCGTTAATTATAAACTTACTGTGTTAGTCACCTACACATTTTAATTCACCAAAATTAATTAAAGAAAATAATGTATTCATGCTCACCCTTCATGGTAGGGAAAAGGACCTCACCTCGCCTGGACCTTGCTCAGGTTATAAGAGGCCCCGCGCTACAAAAATATATAAGAGGTGAAACAGAAATACAGCACCCTAAAGCATAGTTTCAAAGCTTTTTGAAATGCCCCACATACTTTCTGTCTATCACATCCCCTTATATCTAGATATCAACAAGTGAAGGGACTCCAGCACTCAAACTATGTGCGCCCAGTCTCTAAACATCCCAGAACTATCTTCTAACACTAAACTATATCCATAAGGATTATTTACATATTACTAGTGGGACTAGTAGCCAGCTAAAAACTATCAGCATCATTCTTTATGGCTATATTTCACATACTAGGATTGCTGTGGCTCCCACTTAGTGTGGTCAGCTGTAGACTCACCTATCCGTCGGTACCTCAGGCTCCCATCTGAGTCTTGGGGGAGGCACCGACTTGTAATTGGTCTCTTCTTTAGTAGTGTCTCTGGGGGTTGTTGGTGTGGTAACCCTCCACCTACGTTGTTTGAATTCCGACCTCTCAGAGAGATTTTATTGATCCCCAAGGCATAACCCTGCTTCCTAAATGGCTTAAAAACCAGGGCCATTGTTAATCTCCTTGTTTTTAATAGAATTTAATAACATTTAAGGCGCACTACTTCGCGCTCGAAATCGCGGGAAATCAGGGGTACAATGGGAAGATCAGACAGGTCCCAATGCAGGCACGCGGAGCCAAACTGCCAAGAATCAGTAGGCGGGCCCGTCGGGGAATCATCCCTCGTAGTTAATTTATCAACAAAGACATTGACCCCCCTTGAAGAACACGTACAAAACAAGGGCTTAGGATTTGTTATGACCAACCATGGAGATCCATTCTTTTTCCAATGCGAACTAAGCCAATTCTTTAGAAAGGATAAAGTGATAAAGCCCTGACGAGAACCCGCTAAGTAAAATAGTGAGTTCGAAACACATCGGCCAAAATGGAGACAAGCATCTGATGAAAACTAGCAACAAGTTTTTCTTAGTGTGACTGAGTATGAGATTGTTTCCTCCAGTCTTTATAGAACTGCTTTGAATACTTATCACTCTCTCCATTTGACTTCTTCTCTATTTGAGTGTTAATACACTTCTTTTATATGAAGATAGTGCGAACAATGAATATTTATGGTGATGCACAAACATTTGTGTAAATGTATATATGAAATGCTCAATTTATGTTTTGTCATATTCAATGTTGTTTTGTATACATTTTTTGACTATGTCTTTTTTTGGACAATTGAATCTTTGAATCCTATAAAAAACAAAAAGCAAAAGGGTATAAAATAAATAATACCAGACAAATTCTGAAATCTTCTCTATTTGTTACTCCAAACAAGGAGATCAAATTCTCTGTATGGTCAGCCACCCCCCTTTTTCCAAAATATTGCATATGGTCCAGCTGACCCTACGTCCCAGGACCTTCCTCCCTGTTTCAGAAACCTTCATGGCTGAGGCACACGAAGCATTAAGAACAGAGGTATTCTATTCCTGGTTAAATTCCCAGTTTCATATGCTTGTATGCAAATGCTTCACACCTATATCAAAAATTAAATACCCGATGAATCCACACCATATAGGAAACAAAAACATCCTCTCTCTTACTAAGAGCATATAAATTGGTTTGAAGGCGCCCTCTCGCACACTACAGAAAATGTGAGACTCAGCTCGCTCAGAAAAGAAGGAGCGGCTTGGCCGGCCTTAGCATCGTACACACCGCATCCAAACAATGCAAATTTAAACTACAGCAGAAATGCGTACACTATACAGAGATTTAGTAAACATCTACAGAATTTTACACAGATCATTATGCAAACACTCACAGTTAAACGGATTGCTTAGGCTGCACAACCACAATTGGCTACTACGGGTATCAACGGACAGACACTGAATTCCATAATGGGAAAGATTCCCACCAGTTGGGAGAAAATTCCATTCTGGATAGCACAAAAAATTAGCCAGCTTGACGCAGTTCTTCCCCATATGGGCCAGCAGGAGAAACACAGACTATAGACTATTTACTTGAATATGGAGTTGGCTCCCCCGGTGGAAGACAGTGCCACTTTGGGAACAGTCTCCGCTGCCATTTACAATAGCTCACTTGGTATGTATTCTCTGGCTGTGTTACCTAAGGTACTGAAATAGGTACAGAATGAGTACAGAGCAGCACCTACCCTGGACTTAAGAATGAAACTGATGGCCATTTTGCAGCAGTATCAGACATTATTTTAAGAAACAAAATGGGGCAGGCATACACCAACGCCTGAGGAAGTTCACTCTTGCACAGCAGGAGTGGGAATTGCCTGAAATTGTGAAAGAAACCTATGCTACGCTAGGTAGAGGTAATTTGGGAGCCAGAACTGGAAAACCACAAGTTAAGAGTAATTCTAAAAAAGATAACTCTAAGCAAGCCCCGATTTGTTAAAGAAGAATTGGTACAATATATATTTTTTTAAAACAGTCACTTGGTGGGTCTCCTCAATAGGACACCACTGAGAAGTAATATAATTTTAGAAACCGTGATTACATTAGGAAGTTCTACAGGTATCAGGATACTGATACACGTTCTTCTCAGGAGTTAACCAATACACGTCCAGAGAGAGGTGGACGGTCAGAGGGGAGACCAGAAGAGCATGTGAAATTGAAGAAGGAATCACAACGCTCATCAGACTACTTAATTAAAATAGAAGAAAAACTAAAGACTATTAAACCTTATTTCAAAAAGAAGAAGGTAGCTGGGATTAAAATAAGGCATGCCTAGGTTACTGAGGTCTGTGCTTCTGAAAAGGGAATAGACAATGATAATGCTGAACAGTGCAGTAGATCTCTCGATAGCTCTCCGGAACCTGTTGGATTATCTGGTGGCAGTAGCGCTGAGTGAACATATCACTGTTGACAGACATTTAAACACATCTACTCACAGTACAAAATGCACACAGTGACGCACTAGTTAATAACATTGTGAGGAAAAAATACAAAACACTAGATATCTCAAATTGATTTTTCTGCCAAAATATAGCTCCTGAAAGTAGATATTTGATAGCATTTTCAGTGATAGGTACACAGGGGAAATGTGTTGTTAGCCTCAAGGGTATAGGAATAGCTCTGGGCTGTTTTTATCCAGAGTGACAGTTACTTCACACTTTTGATGAGGAGGTGTTATCCTATGTATATGAAATATACCTGACGGGTGATGAATCAATGGACAGAGTAGACCATATAATTCTGGGGTCTGCTCACCTGGGCTACAAATCTAATTTAAAAAATCAAAAACTGCCCTTCTCAATGTCCTATTTTTCGAATATGAGCTGTCAATTTAAGGCAAAAAGCCTGGAGATCCATTTTTTTCATTAACTTTTTTTTATTGATTTTACACACAAATAGAATGAACAAGCCATAGTGCTCCACAATCATCGGGGTACAAGCCAGCATATCGCTATTATGTATTTCAGGCATAAACAAACAACAAAAGGGAAAAACCCCCCTCCTCCTCATAGGAAAGCCAACCCGATAAAATAAAGGAAAGTACGCCAGTCCAATGACCAATCCTCATAGTTTACTGGGTGACAGATGTAGCAGAGGCAAGCGTTGAGGGAAGATCCGCCAATCTAAGATATTTGGGACAGATGAGCTCCTTAAATTCGGATGTCATTAGCGCGAGGAGGGGATGCCCACAAGTCGTGAAAGTAAGCCCCGGGGTTGGTTGAAGAGAGGGAAATCTTCTCCATCCCTAGAATAGACCATAATTTATGAAGCCAGCCTATCGGCGTAGGGACTGTTGTGAAATCACAGTGTGTTAGGACGTTCTAGACTGCCCCACCTAAGGTTAGCGCTACTTGTTTGCCTCTCCTAGACGTAAGTGGGAAGGTGATGGCATTGGGGAGGCCTAGGAGAATGTTCACCGGGAATCTCGGGACCTGAGTATCAAAGTGGGAGTCAACCTCATCTAGGATTTGTTGCCAATATGTCCCCAGAATGGGGCAAACCCAAAGTAAGTGGGTAAGGGTGCCTGGTGAGCCTCAGGCTCGCCAGCACAGCGGGCTTTATGAAGAGGGTTACCCTTGTGAAGCCTCACCGGAGTTAAGTACCAATAGGTGGCCAACATAGTGGCCGTTTCGATAGATGCAACATTGCGGGCCGTGCGGTGGGCCCGGTAATAAATATCATTTCATTCTTTCAGTGTGAGTTCCCTGCCCAACTCCCCCTCCCAGCGCAGCAGGCCAGCAACATTGCGGGCCGTGCGGTGGGCCCGGTAATAAATATCATTTCATTCTTTCAGTGTGAGTTCCCTGCCCAACTCCCCCTCCCAGCGCAGCAGGCCAGGGGATTTCCCAGTGTCGGAGGTGTTTCAAGTGAATTTATACAGATCTGATGTGAATCGTGTATCACTGTGCCATGTGATAAACCACTTCTCAAACGGTGAGAGCAGTCTCTATGCACTCTCCCTCACCTCTCTGTGGAGCACCCAAAGTCTGATCTGTAGGTACTGGCAGCACTCCGTTTCGGGAAGTCCTTGATCTGTATGGAATTCAGCGAAAGGGCAGGGTCCGGAAAGGTCAAAAAAATGTTTAATGGAGTGGTTAGCTTCCGTCGTACAATGGTGAAATTTCCATAATCTAGTCCGGGTGAAAATTCTGGGCTCTGTACAATGGCGTAAAAGGAGATGGGAATGTTGTGAGCCCCCTGGTGGTAGAAGTCTTATCCCAAGCCAACATTATGGGCCAAGTTACCTCTGAGAGATGCAGGTTGCGAGGGCGTCCCTTGCGTGAAAGGAAGGGAACTCTCCATAATGGCCGTGCAGCCAGGGACCTATCCATAAATAACCAGTGTTTCTCGGATTCAGAGCGTGACCACACCATTAGTGCTCTCATCTGAGCTGCTCGCCAGTAGGCCAAAAGGTCGGGAACCCCTAGTCCCCCATCAACCGGGTCCCTGTATGTAAGGTTGCGACGCATCCAAGCCCTCTGATCCTGCCAGATAAAGCGCTCTATGTCTCTCTGTAAGGCCCGTAAAACTCCAGATGGGGGCATCAGTGGAGGAGTATGGAATAGGTAGAGAATCTGGGGCAGTAGCACCATCTTCACCGGCGCAATCTGTCCCAACCACGAAAGGGAATGAGGTCTCCACTTGTGGAGGGAATCCTGAACTTGTCTTAAATGTGCAGTGTAATTCGACTGTATTGTATTGTATTGTATTGTAAGGGGTGCTTGTAAAGCGCACTGACACCGTGGGTTTCCTAGCGCTGGTTGGATGCAGAGGGGACAGAGGGACTTAGCTGGATTGAGGGAAGAACCATGTTTTTAAGGATTTACGGAAAAGAATAAGAGAATTAGAGGTTTTGAGAGAGAGGGGAAAGGAGTTCCAAAGTTTAGGGGCCAGGTATGCAAATCTCCGGCCTTCAGATTTGCAGAGTTTGATTGGGGGGATGGACAGGAAGTGAAGGTGAGAAGATCTCAGATTACGTAATGGACAGTAGGGCCTGATGAGGGATTTCAGAAAGACGGGACAGGAGCCAGATAAAGATTTAAAGGTGAGGCAGCCGATCTTAAAGGCTTTCCTCGAGATGACAGGGAGCCAGTGCAGTTTAAAGAGGAGGGGTTAGGCGGATTGCCATTTCGGAATCCCAAGGGCCAATCTCACCGCTTGATTTTGAACAGATTGCAGTCTGGAGAGTGATGTTTTAGGCAGACCGTGGTAAATAGAGTTCGAAAAATCCAAGCGGGAGAGGACGAGGGCCAGGATAACTTGCAGAAGGGCTTCAGGAGTAAGGACATAAGACACCTTCCTGATCCTGCGCAGCTGGAACATGCAGGAGGAGACCACCGTCCCCACCTGGGGCCCGAGAGATAGGCCGGAGTCAATAGTGACCCCGAGACTCTTCACCGAGGCCACGGGGGTGGGAGGGGGGCCAAGTTCTGCCGGCCAGAAGTGCGGACCCCAGTGGGTAGAGCTCCTGCCAGGAAGAAGGAGCTCCGTCTTTCCGGGGTTCAATTTAAGCTGGTTTTGACACATCTACTGGAGGATGTGGGACATAGCTGCCTGGAAATTGGGAATAGCAGAAGGGGAGTTGAGAGGAAAGATGAGTTGCAGGTCGTCCGCGTAGTTGAAAACGGTGACGTCCCACTGCCTCAGAGAGAAAAGAAGGGGTCGAAGATAGAGGTTAAAGAGAAGAGGGGATAAGGAGGAGCCCTGGGGGACCCCACAGGGCGAGTGCTCCCTAGGAGCTCTGAAAGTGCCCAGGCTGAGGGTCTGAGACCTCCCGGTCAGGAAGGATTTGACCCATGCCAGCGCCAGGCCCTGGATGCTAGCCTGCTCGACACGGTGGAGGAGGATGTTGTGGTCCACCGTGTCGAAAGCGGCTGACAGATCTAATAATACCAAGGCCTGGGGGGTACCCTTGTCAGCGCCGTCTCTCAAGGCATCCAGCACGGCCAAGATCACAGTCTCCGTAGAGTGGCCTGGTCTAAAGCCGGCCTGGTTGGCCTCGAGAAAGTTGGAGCTCTCGATGAACTGTGAGAGACAGGCGGTGACGTGGGCTTCCAGGATTTTGGAGAAGAAGGGCAAGAGGGAGATAGGGCGGTAGTTCGCCGGAGCGGCGGGATCAGCTCCAGGCTTCTTCAGTAGAGGCACCAAGACGGCCTCCTTGAAGGAGCTGGGCACCGTACCGGAAGAGAGAGAGGAGTTCAGCAGGGGAAGGATGCAGTCGGGTAGAGAATGGCAGATGTCCCGGAGTATGGAAGGGGGACAACAGTCGTCTGGAGATCCAGACTTAGTACGGGAGGCCAATGTAGCCAAGGATGTGGGATCTAAAGGAGGGAGCTGAGTGAAAGAGAGGGCATTGTGAGGGGGAGAGACGGATCCAGCGCCAGGGGAAGTGGCCGGGATGGTGTCCTTAATCAAAGCAATTTTCTGAATGAAAAAAGTACTTAGCGCATTACAAGATTCCTATGTGGGGGCCTGAGTCGGGAGTGTCCTGGGATCGTAGGTGAATTCGTTGAGAACTTTAAAAATCTCTTTGGACTTGCAGGGGGCTGATAAGATTCTTTCTGAGGCGTAAGCTTTTTTGGCTGCGGAGATGGCTGTTTTATACTTATTGCGAGCGGCCACATATACGTCTCTGCTAGACGAGCAATAGTCTCTCCTCCACTTGCGCTCTAATCGGCGGAGTTCCAATTGTAGGGTTTTGAGTTGGGGGGTGAACCATTTGTGGGAGTTGCTATGTCGGGATCGGGGGAACTTAGTTAGGGGGGCAAAGATATCGCTGGCTGTCGTGAGCCAGTCAGAAATATGCCCATAAAGCTCGTCGGTACTTATATCATTGGGAAGCAGGGGACGGGTTAGAGAGAGGTGAGATAGCAATTTAGAGGAATCGGCGGCTCTCCACTTACGGGCGGTGCCGCCCTCCCGCAAGGGGATCCTAATCTGGCCAACTGCCGAGATTGTGGTGTCAATCAAAAAGTGATCGGACCACACACAAGGTGTTATGAGCGGACAGGAGGACTTGACCCCGTGGACCCAAATGTGGTCAAGGATGTGGCCGCCACTGTGGGTGGCGGACCAGACTAATTGAGTGAAGTTCAGGCTCGAGAGGGCCTCGAACAGTTCGGAGGCATGGGGACCAGCGTCCTCGTGCTGGAACCAGTAGTTGAAGTCACCAACAATGACAGTGCGGGGGGAGGAGGTGGCAAGATTAGTCAGCTGTTCGATGAAAGATGAGGGGAAGGAAGGCATGGGGTGGGGGGGACGGTATAGTACCATAAGGGTAACTGCACCCACCTCGGTCCCAAGACGGAGAACCAGGTTATCCACTTCAGGGAGAGTCATGGAAGTGGAGGCGATAATCTTTAGATTCTTACGTATTACCGCTGCCACCCCTCCCCCGGAGCGGCCCCCCGGACGGTTGGTGTTCAACAGAAAGTAATCTAGGGGTAACGCTGCGAGGATATCAGGAAGGGAATCGTCGGTAAGCCAGGTCTCAGATAGTAGGAGAACGTCTGGCCTCTCAGTCATGAGTAGATGAAGGATATCGGCTTGAGAGGTAACGCCGGCCCCAGATGGGGGGGGGGAGTTTCCTGCAATTCCAAGTGACGAGATCCGAGTCCAGGTATCGGGAGATAGGGGGCTAGCAGAGGCTTGTAGACTCATAAGAGCAGAGGGAGGGTAAGATATAGCAGTAGCAGCATCCCTGGCCCCTGGGCCCGTCCGGCCGTGGACGGGCGCAGACGGGCTGGACTTAGGCGCGACTTCGGCGCGCTGACGGCGTGCCCGCTGAGCCCGTCCGCTGCGCTCCCTGTAACGGGGCGCCATTTTATAGGGCTGAGGTCGTGAGGGGCCGATCGCTGCACCGCTGACCTACTCACCCTCCTCACCCAAGATGGCGGCCAACAGCACGACCCGGCGGGAATTAATCTCCCGTGAGGACGAGTAATGGCAAGAGGGTAGCGGACAGATGCGGCGAGTAATACTGCCCAAGGAGTGACACCTGCACAACAAAAACAAGGTTAGGCATAAACAAATGTTTTAAAAGTTTAAAATAGTGCGCACAGGGCGCAGAGCACAGCGCGAGTCAGGCGAGTGGCTAGGATCCCACTGACCGGCTCTAAACATCCAATCAATTGAAGGGTCACAATACAATAGTTTTTATGGGCTGAGGTCGTGAGGGGCCGAGCGCTGCACCGCTGACCTACTCACCCTCCTCACCCAAGATGGCGGCTAACAGCGCGTCCCGGCGGGAATTAATCTCCCGTGAGGACGAGTAATGGCAAGAGGGTAGCGGACAGATGCGACGAGTAATACTGCCCAAGGAGTGACACCTGCAAAACAAAAACAAGGTTAGGCATAAACAAATGTTTTAAAAGTTTAAAATAGTGCGCACAGGGCGCACAGGGCGCAGAGCACAGCGTGAGTCAGGCGAGTGGCTAGGATCCCACTGACCGGCTCTAAACATCCAATCAATTGAAGGGTCACGATACAATAGTTGTTATAGGGCTGAGGTCGTAAGGGGCCGAGCGCTGCACCGCTGACCTACTCACCCTCCTCACCCAAGATGGCGGCCAACAGCGCGTCCTGGCGGGAATTAATCTCCCGTGAGGACGAGTAATGGCAAGAGGGTAGCGGACAGATGCGGCGAGTAATACTGCCCAAGGAGTGACACCTGCACAACAAAAACAAGGTTAGGCATAAACAAATGTTTTAAAAGTTTAAAATAGTGCGCACAGGGCGCAGAGCACAGCGCGAGTCAGGCGAGTGGCTAGGATCCCACTGACCGGCTCTAAACATCCAATCAATTGAAGGGTCACAATACAATAGTTTTTATAGGGCTGAGGTCGTGAGGGGCCGAGCGCTGCACCTCTGACCTACTCACCCTCCTCACCCAAGATGGCGGCCAACAGCGCGTCCCGGCGGGAATTAATCCCCCGTGAGGACGAGTAATGGCAAGAGGGTAGCGGACAGATGCGGCGAGTAATACTGCCCAAGGAGTGACACCTGCACAACAAAAACAAGGTTAGGCATAAACAAATGTTTTAAAAGTTTAAAATAGTGCGCACAGGGCGCAGAGCACAGCGCGAGTCAGGCGAGTGGCTAGGATCCCACTGACCGGCTCTAAACATCCAATCTATCAATCCAAACTGTCTAGTGGCAGAGATGGTGGGAGCCACCCAAAGGCTTAGATAAGTGACAGAATCATAGACCCATTGAATTCGAAAGGTGCGCTGTAGAAGTTCCAGCGTCTCGGGCTCTAATGATAAATTAAGAGCTTGCGACTTATGCACATTGATCTGAAAGCCTGAGGCGAACGCAAACCGGGCAAGTTCATCTAAGAATGCCGGCAGAGATTCCAGAGGATGCTCCAAGGTCGCCACCACGTCATCAGCATACAGACAGAGTTTGTGGTCCGAGCTCCCGAAGCGCGCTCCTTTAATAGTTGGATCATCACAGACCCTTTGAGCTAGAGGCTCCATACAGAGAGCGAAGAGGAGCGGCGACAGCGGCCACCCTTGCCTTGTTCCCCTGCAAATAGAGATGGCCACTGATGCCACACCATTCCCCTGCACCATAGCTGTTGGGTTTGCATAGCTCTGGAAGATCCAAGCAATAAAGCGATCCAGATGGACAAAATGGACTAGCGTCGCCCGAAGGTACGGCCAGTGAACCCTGTCAAATACCTTTTCGGCGTCGACCGAGAGGATCATGTGTTCCGCCGGGAAGAGCTCCGAACGGTCAATCAAGTGGAAAAGCTGTTTGGTATTATCGGAGCACTGTCGCCAAGGAACATAGTGTGATTGGTCCGGGTCTATCGGACCAGGAAGATGATGAGAAAGTCTGGCCACTAAAATTCCGGTAAAGATCTTTAGGTCTACCTTGAGAAGGGATATGGGTCGGTAGAAGTCGCAGAGACGTTTATCTTTCCCTGGCTTAGAAATTACTGTTAGTAAGGCTTCCAACATGGCGGACGGAAAGGAAGAGGCTGATGACAACCCAACTGAGTTAAAAATGTGCACTAAATGTGGGGCCAACATCTCACAGAACTTTTTATAAAAACAGGAGGTGAACCCGTCGAAGCCGGGCAATTTGTTAAGTTTTAGGCGAGCGATCGCTGAGATGACCACCTCCAGTCGAATGGGGACCTCCAGGTCAGCTGCCTGGGTCAGAAGCAGTCTGGCTGTAGCCACGTCATGAAGGTATCGAGTCGGTTCAGTCGCAGACAGAGCTTGAGCCGAATATAGCGTATCATAGAAGTGTCTAATAGCTTCCACAATCTCAGTGTCCTCGCTACATTCTCCCCCCGTGGATCCTGTATCTCAGGGACTGTAAGCCTGTCTTTGCGCTCGAAGGTGGTTTGTGAGAAGACACCTACAGTGATCTCCTCCTACATAAAAGGCATGTTTGGGGGGAAGAGCCACATATTCAGCTCGGTCAACATCCAACCCCGCTAAGTGTGCCCAGGCCGCCTTTAGGAGCTTCCAGACTCTGGGAGCACCAGTCCGCTGGTGGATGCATTCCAGCTAGGCATGAACGGGAAATCCGTTACGCCCGCGGATTTTGCGGATTTTTGGGAAATCCGCGAATTTTGCGGATTTCCCGCAAAATCCGCAAAAAAAAAATCCGCGGACGTAACGGGTTCAAAAGTTGAACCCCCACTCATGTAACTATTTTACAATGGCGCCAGCAAGCTGCCAGCGCCGTTGTAAAATAGTTACAAAGTTAGCTTGTACAGGAACCACTAGATAAAACGAAGCAGGTGCTGCTTTATTTTATCTAAGTGCTTCCTGTGCAAGCTAACTTTGTAACTATTTTACAACAGCGCTGGCAGCTTGCTGGCGCCATTGTAAAATAGTTACATCATACATGCCAACATTTCAGAAGCTTAAAATATATATATACAGTTTATAATTCCCTCAATTCTTGATTTATTGAATTTGGCTTGAAAATTAAACAGGTTTAATTTTCAAGCCAAATTCAATAAATCAAGACATTGTGTTCGCACGGGTTTCTGCAAGTTCGCGAGGGTTTTGTACAATTTCGCAATTTGCGAAATTGTACAAAACCCTCGCGAACTTGCAGAAACCCGTGCAAACACACACAAAAAAATCCGCAAAATCTGCAAGAACTCGCGGATTTTGCGGATTTTTGCAATCCGCAAATTCACGGATTGCCAATCCGCAAAATCCGCCCATGCCTAATTCCAGCTCAGTGACCTCGCTCATCAAGCGGTCTCGATTCTCCCGTCTATCTCTGTTGTCGGCTGACGCTATGCCAATGAAGACCCCTCGAATCACCGCCTTTATAGCCTCCCATAAAGTCATCAAGGATATGCCTGGAGTGTTGTTTGTGGCTAAATAGTCGACTATGCTCTTCTGAATCTGTTGCACTACTGAGGGATGCTGAAGCATAGTCTCACAAAGGCACCAGAAGGGGTGGATAGGAAGCCGCAGGGGCATGGTAAGAGAAGCTCGCAGTGCGGAGTGGTCAGACAAGGGACAGGGGAGAATCTCCACATCACAGACCTGTTGTGTTAAGGGGTTGGAAGTAAAGACCTAGTCAATTCTGTTGTATGTTTTATGGGGGTGTGAATAAAATGTGTATGCCCTGGTGTTGGGATGTCGAAGCCTCCATATATCGGTAAGTCCAGCCTCCACTAGTAAACATTTCCCCGTGGTAGACCAGGTCGTCGTCTGGCCCCATCTTTGCTCAGAGCGGTCCATCTCCCCATCTACTACCATATTAAAGTCCCCCCCAGTAAGACTGTTTTGTCTGGCAGGACTGTAAGCTCATGAATTACTATCTTAATAAAAGCCTCTTGCCCACTATTGGGAACATATACCGAGGCTATCGAAAATGTGGGTGCATCTAAGGTGAAGGTGTAAGCTAAGAACCTCCCTTTAATTTCAGCCTGTTTGCTACCAACACGTCCCGAGAACCTGGAAGATACCAAGATGGCAACCCCAGCGGTTTTGGAAGTGGCTGAGGAGAACATCTGGTGAGGGAACGCCTTTGACCTCAGCCAATGGGTATCAACAGAGAGCAAATTTGTCTCCTGGAGTAGGCAAATATGGGCATCTGAACGCTCCAGGTAGGACAGAAGGGCATGGTGCTTAGTGGGGGTATTTAGCCCCTTCACAATCAGGGACGCAATGTGAATTTCAGGAGCCATAGGGGTATGGGCTCAAACTCACCATACTTGACAGTGCTGCCCTTGTAGGGGTTGGAGGCATGGTGGGATAGCGTAATACAACACTTAATAAACATCGGAGGAGAAGGAAGCAACCCAAAAGAAAAAAACCCAAACAAAGAACATAAAAGAAGAAACATTTACATGAATAGTCCACAAATATCCCAGGCAGTCCACCCGTAGTGGATAGCAGGACCCCCGGCCGCCCCCTGCCCCGGACCTGGCCATGACAGCTGGTTTAACCCAACAAGAAAGCAAAAATTGGCACCTCCAAAATTATAGGTCAGTCCACGGTGTTGGAGTCTTCTGACAGGGACTGAAGAATTGCTGAGCGTTCTTTGGCGATCACATCTGGATCTAGGCGAGAGCCCAGTGGCAAGGTTCTGACTCTCTGCCAGCGGATGTTGTCAGCTCGGCGGTTGGAGGCAGTAGGTTTCTCCGGTCCGGCGTGGTCAGCCTCCGGCAGCCGAAGGTGCTATATTGCTTCCTCCAGAGAGTGTAACTTGCTGAATCTGCCCTCCCATTTGAAAAGGAGATGAAATGGATGCCCCCAGGAGTAAGAGATATCTTTGGAGCGGAGAAATGTGGTAATGGGGTGGAAGTCGCGTCGTTTCTGTAGAGTGGAAGCTGCCAAGTCTAGGAAGAGAAGAGGCCTGCAGGAGCGCAATTCAATGGGGTGATTGGCCCGTGCCTCGCGTAGAATGCGCTCATTGAGTTTGAAGTTGTGTACACATGTCAAGATATCAAGTGGAGAGGCCATTGGCGATCCCTTAAGGCCCACTCAGTGTGTCCGGTCGAGTCAGATCTTCTGGTCAGGGGGACCTCCCAGAATGTGACGGAACAAATCTATGACAAAGGTCTTGATGTACTGCTCCTCTGACCCCTGAGGTACTGCACGGATCTGTATATTTTTGCAGCAAGAGCAGTTCTCCAGATTCTCTGCATGGGATTGAAGATCTAGATGCTGATCTCGCAGCCGGAGCACCTCCTGTTGGAGCTGTCTGATTCTCCAGGTCATCCACTCGCTCCCCCACAGAATCAATGTCTTTGTGTATCTCACAGATTTCAGCAGTGAGGTCTTTCTTCATGGTGTGGAACTCTCTGGTGAGGTGCGCGAAAAAGTATTCCAGGACGCTACGGGTGACAGACCCGTTGAGCTCCTCTGGTCCCTTCCGCTCAACAGCCCCTCCAGAACGTGGTATTGTCTTGGTTCCACCACCCCCTGCCTTCAGTTAAAAGTCCTTAACAGATCTGTCCTTGCGGGCTCTGGCAGCGGCCATTTGTAGGAGTCTTCACTCCTGGCCTATCGTTAGGGGGTCGCGTGCAGAGATATCGAGTGTCAGTTCAGTAAAGTAGGCCTCAAGGCCTGGCCTGCAAGAGGGTCCCATCCATACCTGAGACACGTTGCGAGGAGATGTGAAGCGCGAGTGTTAGGATGTACTCTCTGGGGGGTGCTTCGTGCGTGGTGTATCACGCAGAAGTACGCACCTCTCACTCAGTGCTCGTTGCCAATGTCCGTGTGTAGAGAAGGCCCACTTCTTTGTTGGTATCCCAGGGTTGGTGAAGGAGTATCAGGATCCGTGGTTACCAAGCCTCGGATGTGCCCATCGGTTCCAGCCTACCTCCTGGGTCTGTGGCGGTGTGAGCGCTGCGGGGGAGGGATGCTCGGACCACACGTCGCTGTCTCTTCCAAGAACACACTCTTCGCATGGCAGCTGCAGTTTCAGGGCTTCCCCGATCTGTGCTCTCCAGGACGGTAAGGCATTAAGCAGCTCTTCCAGCGGCCAACTTGGAACAAGCCTGGATTCGCTCACTTCTGGGCCAGAGTCAGCCTAGCCACACAGGACTCACTCCACGAGGGTCCCGGCCTCAGCCCCCGTTACTTCCGGTCACAGCTGCATAGAGCACAGCCGACCCTCAGTGGAAGAGTTCAGAGCTGGAGACAGAGATGTCACAGGCAACCACAGTGGATCGGGCATTCAAATGGCAGCTCACTGTCGGGTCGCATCGTTGGGTACTGCCACCTTCATTTCACCTCACATTCGGCCAGAACTCTGTGCTGGCTCACTTTAGTGGGTAGGCTGCTTCTCCGGGCTTGTCGCCGCTAGGCTTGAGCTGGGCTACACACACTTTGTCACTGACACTCGGGAGGCAAGCTCCACCTGCCGCACCGCGCTAGGCAGCTCTCGATCACAGTAGCACTGTCAGGCTCGGGAGCCGGCCGTCCCGGGCCACGGCCGCCTCCAACAGTGGGCAACGGTCCCGGGGCAATGTCCGGACCCCAGGGAGGTCCGAGGATGCAAAACGGGTCACGCTGCTCAAGGCCGTGCAAGCAGGTCTGGATGGCAAGAAGGAGGGGCGAGTATACACGTCCTACTCGGCCGCCATCTTGGCCATGCCGAGACCCATTTTTTTAATAGAAATGTGCATTGCTCCAACCTCCAATGACTCTGAAAAGACTACAGTCCTTTTTAGGGTTTTTCATTTTGGCACAACATACATTTTGGAATACTCAGAACGTGTAAAACCATTCTATGATTTGATTAGACCTAACTGCAATAACACATTGGGCACAGGAACATTCAAACATTTTACGTTCAGTACAAGCTGACCTGATAGTTTCTAAACATTTACACACATGTGTAAATAAAAACAACCTGGTGATCCACGTAGTTGATGGACCAATGGGTACACATACATCACATTCAACTAAGGTGATACAGTACCCATTGTATACAAATCACATTTGTACACAAATGCTGAAATGCTTTTTGCACCAACAGAAAAAATCTCACAACAATACAGACTGCTGTAGTGAGAGAGAGCACTAGTGTAGGGAAAAAGCATAATTTTGCTTACCCTGGTACCGGCCTTAGAATCTGTTACAAAACGAGCTTTCAAAACGCTAAAGCATTACAACCACGATGGATGAAATGGGCTGACTCTCTCACAGCAACAGACATAGACTACAGATTTGATTCTACCTTACAAACACAAACATTTCTGCAATATGAACAAGAATATCCTCTGCCCCATGAAATATTGTCTCTAAAATAAATATGATGACATGATCTACACTGATGGGACTGCTCAGCCTGCCATAGGGACATGACACCAATATTCTGCAGCATGCGCAATTGTAAAGCAGTGCCTGCATGTTGGAGATTTCCATCCAGAAAAGACTTACATGCAGTCCCTTCAAAGCCTTGAAACTGACACTACAACATACGAACCATGGATTCACCACACTTATTGTGTGTGATTTGTATTATTGTGTCTAGTCATATAATGAATACCTTCACCATTGGGGCCAGAATAGATTCCGAGATTCCAAGGGTTGCACAATCAAGCACAAGTTGCTTTGGGAACAGGTGGCAAAGCTGAAAGAATGCTTGCTATGGGCTCATATAATTCACATATTGAGTCATCAATGTGCTGGCTTTCATGTTGCAGGGAATTCCATGGCTGATGAAGCCACTAAGGCAACACTTTGCACTGCTACCACTGCTGCAATCACTCAGTCTAGCATGAGAACAGACAGAGACATCATGGTAACTGTCAATGCTGTGCACAATGACACTCGCCTGCTGAAAGGTTTTCCACTCAAGTGCTCCTACAAGTTAGATGCGCAAAATATACTGTATGCTCAGAATCCACAAGTGGGGGATAGAGTTATATCAAACACTGATTGCAAATTGGTGTTAATACTAACAGCTCATGAAGATCTGGGTTCCAGTACTTGCAGGGATTACTGCTAGAGTTTTGTTACTAAAGCATCCCTACTGGTGGCCAGGTCTTACTAAACAGACCAAGGACTTTGTCCTCAAATGTGACATCTGCCAGCAGATGAAGGGCTCCACTGTAGCACACCCACCACAGACACCTCTATCGATTTCAATTCAAACAAGCCTTTAGCTTGTGTCTCTTTAGATCCTTGAGGCCCCTCACAATCAGATGCAGATTACAATTACATCTTGCAGTAGATTCATGCTCAAGATTCCTGTGGGTATGGCTAAAGTGGTCGGCTGATGGCCAAACTGTTATCAAGGATTTGCAAGTCTTTATCTGGACATACGCAATTTGCACACTACGTTCCAGCCAGGGTAGGTTTTTTCCTCTTGGGCTTACAAAGAAGCCATGGGAAGTTTGGGTGTGACCTTGTGGTATACCTTCCCCAACCATCCTGAGGGTAATTTGGTAGTTGAGAGGAAAAACAATGCCTTAAAGCAATCCTTAACAGCAAGGTTACTAGGTTTAGGTTGCAGTTGTGTCCATCCTCTATATGGGATCCAGCGAGCACTCAACAACTTGCCAAGAAAATCAGTGGGTGGTCGTACTCCATATGAAATCATCTTTGGGGTGAGAATGTGCATCACAGACCTTAATAATGTCAGCACAGTGGCGGCAGACACACCATTTGACATCAATGAACATTTGGTTGTTTTACAGGTTCTCAATGAATTCCAGGACACACAAAATAATGTCCAAGTAAAATGCACTGCCACTTGAGAAGTGAAGGTTGTTCTGGCAAGACTTGTTTGGGGCCTGAAGATTGGGGATTTGGTCAGGGAGAAAATTGTATGCAAAAAAGAATTTGGGCCTTCCTCTACCTTTCTTGGCTGTTGAAGGTACCAGAACTGTACCCCTTCCCCCCCTTGACGCTAGATGAGACAAAAGGTTTGTCTCTATTGATCTAATTACACCACACTATGTGGTTGTTTCACAACAGTAGGTCACATAGACTCCTGAGTAACCACTGCACTCCTCTTGCTACCCATCAGGAAGTTCAGATAGAAGCTTTAAAAGCTTTAATAAAATTCCTCTCTCCAACGAGAAACAGTAAATAACAACAAAGTATTTCTTCTTCCTGTTGCAACAGCTAAAACTGTACAGTCAACTAGTATAGAAACAAACATTTCTGTTTGAAATATTGCAGCATCTATGTGAATATGCCAAAGAGTGAATCATCTCCCAGTTCTTCAAAACCTGCAGAGCTGCCAAAAATAGACCGAACTGCATCAGTCTATTTCCTGGACTGTGACGACTTCTCATCGAATTCAACGGAACCCTAAATACCATCGCTGCCGCCTCTTCCTTTCAAACTACAAGTGCTGGCTCTCTATCTTTAGCTGAAAAAGACATACTTTGTTACTCCCTTGTTGTATTTCTGAATTACAGTCAGACTACTATTTCTGGTCCTCTGGATTGGCTTGGTGGCTGTTTTTTTCTTGCTTCTGAATGTCACTGCATTTTGGGGTACTGTCCACTGTATCTTTAAAATGTCTGATACAAAGGGAATAGTGGACCTTTTTTAATGTATTGGCTCTGGAATTGTTAGCACCTTTTAGTCGATTTTCTGAGTTATTCCATCTTTTATCCACTCCGTGTTGAGAAGCGATTTTGGAGGTCTCCCGCTTGTCCTGCTAATTGTGGTGTGAAGTTTGATTTTAATGTTTCCACTCTGCAACGGATGTCCCGTTCCAAAAGAATGGAGACAGCACTACTTGTGCTGTAATTCTGGTAGCTCATGATACACTACTTCAGCACACCTTGGCTTTGAGAACTGAATGAGCACAGGTTCTTATCGTTCAGGCCTATGTGGCTTCACTGCGTACAACCTGTATTCCGCTGCCTGCTGTGAAGTCATAAATGCTCACTGGATTTCTGTCTCGGATCGTAATTGGTTGCGACATTGGACATTGAATTACTAATGGACCCCTTGAAGGCCCATGGGTATAGTTGTCCCCAGCGTATTCCTTTGCTGATGAATGCATTCTTTGAGCCACCCTGGGATGCTTTAGCTCCTACTGAATTGGATACAGGCTCTGTGGAACGCTTACATGAAATAGTCCCTCCCACGGCTGCTGCTGTAGGAATTGTATGGCACCACCGTTGCTCCATAAACCTGCTTCGAGGTATGCCTCCGGGAACATTGTCTGCGGTTGCCAGCATCAACAATGTTGCCACTACCACTTGGAACACATAAACAATTGGCTTTTCCTTTTGGTTGGAAATATCCAGCCTGTTTTTTAACGAGACAAATCAACATAATATTTTCTGCTTTTTATTTTATGCACCATGGCTTTCCAACTGCTTGTGTTGCAAACAGTATAATTACTTTTAAATTGCTTTTTAAGAGTACTTTTAAGGGGAAGCTTGATTTTTGATGATTTTAAAAGTGGTTTTGGAACTTTTTATAGTTTGATTTCTATAAAGCCTGCTGCCTTTTTAAGATGGCTATTTAGGTCGACCCTTAGTATGACGAGTGGGTGTTAAGTGCCAGAGTTAGGCTCATGTAATAAAGCTGCACATTTTCTTACATTGTCCTCTTTTGTGCACAATGACATTATTGCTGTGACCTTTTGCACATATTCACTTGTGTGACAATGTTGGATTAGCGTATCTCAAACTACTTTTGTTTACACATCTGCCTTTGCACAACATTATCAGGATGCCTCGTACAAGGCCTATACGCACAATGTACAAATGTCGTTCTATCTTCATACACAGGGCGACAAGGATATCTGCATATCCATAACATTGCTAATCTATACATACATTGCAAGGATGCTTTTTATTATACAAAATAATCATCTCAGGGGATTAGCTGAGGAGGCACTTCACTGATGTGATAAGAGAACACTAGTTTAAGATCTAATCCTGACTTTACCTAAATATGCAGGAAATAAACAATGAGTCTAAAATCTGTCCAGGGACCACATTACCGTGATATTTCCCTGGGAGGGTGTTCTCTGGGCCCTTCCGTCATAATCACTGTCTTCTGTGCTATGGTCTAGTAGGCTAGACCATAGCAAGGTGTCTAAACCAATGATGGTTCCCAGCATGTGTCGGGAGCTATTGACTGCACACATGTCCTACCTGTGCCCCTGGCAACACTGCACACAATAACCGCAACAGAAAGCACACGCATTCCATCTATGTGCAGGCAAGAGTGGACCACTGGGGAATCTCGCACAACGTCAACGCCAACCACCCAGGAACTATGCATGATTCTACATCTACCAACAGTCCGTCATCAACCAGCGCGACCAGGATGGCACCTATGGAAATGCACTTCTCGTTGGCAAGTACCAAATGAACACACCACACACCTCAACTCCACAATCATCCAACTCACAACACTGAGAATGCACACTTCACAAGCTCATATACAACATGCAAAACAACATGCCCACCCACCAGACATGACAGCACAACTTACTGTAGGAACCTAGGCCAGCCATGCACATAAGCCATCAACGGAATTGCACCTCAGCCACACGATAGCAGATTGTGGGAAGAGGTGGAGACCAGGCATGTGCGAAGGAGGCAAGTGACCAATGAATGAGAATGTATACAATGCCAAGTGTGGAGTGGATGTGATGGCCAGACTGCAGTATGCAGACCACACACATATCCATGTCGACATACACCACTCCTGTTTGGAGTGTAGTGGACAGTGGATGCAACCATGTCACCCCAGCCAGTGGGGAAGCTTGCGGAAATGTAGCTTGTTACGCACCCCTGTAAGCGTGAGTGGAGTGGGCTGGCCCGGCGTATGCCAGGCCAGCGTAAGGGTGTGAATAAAAAGCATATGGATCTGGGCATGGTACTCTTCCGGAATGCCCAACGGCTCTGCCATGGTGGCGCCCCTCACACCGCCATGAGGCTGTCGCCGTGAGCAGTGTTGCCTACGATCCTGTGCACCTGCTGCACCCCAGGCCGCTGGTCCCCGAGCCAGTCTTGGCCACCCCTGCGCACACAGGCCTCACTGCTCACCTGCCGACACCAGCCTGTGTCGGAGAGGGCCCACCATGTGCCGGTGCAAGCTCCAAGCCCGAGGCCCGTGACCCTGGCAGCCTGCTACGACCATCACAGCCTCTGCGAGCAAAGCCCTCAGTACTCCTTTCTTGTTGACTTACTCTACCGGCATACAAGGCGGACTAGTAGGTCACACATTTGGAACTGAGTCTTGATTACACTATGGCAGAGGACATTAATTATGGCTGATTTTATGTCACTATACTCCCTTCGATGTAGTGCCTCTAAGTCTTTGCATAGCATTACAACCACACGTGTCTGTGGGTCCACGCGGACTTCTGCCCTTGGGCCACACTAATCTCGAGTAGGTCACACATTTGGAACTGAGTCTTGATTTTTTGATGGCTGAGTACATATCAGGGAAGCATTTCCTTATTATGTCCCTCTCTCTACTATGCAGTTTGTCGTTTCTCCAGATATATTGATACTCTGGGCAGCGAGGGAATTTTCTCAGGCCATCTCCTGTTTTATAAGGTACATATCGCTATTAAGTATAGTTACCTCTATGTTAATAATTGTCAGAAGCATGAATGGAGGCTTATGTACTATTCATGATAGATAAGTCCACCGATCAATATAAACGCAATGTTGAAACAAAAATATATATATATATTGAATATTGGTTGAGTGTATATTATTTCTCTCATTCAGCTTGAAATCTTCGAGGCCATCTTACCCGCTGTTTATTCGCCTCATAGTTTATGATCCCTTGACAATATCAGTTAAGGTAACTAGTGATTCTTGAGTTATCTATTCACCATAAACTTTGCACAAACCTATGTAGCAACCGTGATGTCTTTTCCAATATAGGAACGGAATAAGTCAACATAGAGCGAAGCTACCGCAATTGAAAAGAGGCAACACTTTCTGGTCACATTGAACACCGATATTAGGTAAAACGTTTATAGAAGTATCCTAACTCTAACAGAGTAGCAGTTGCATGAACCTTGCACATGTCTTGAAATCAATAGAGGGATAAAATAACTGTGTCATTAATGTTTTTACAGTGTTTGCACTTGAGGGGAAAAAAAAGAATACCAACCTGAGGAAAATAATTGCTACTTTTACACTGGCCCCTAATACATCACTGCGTGTCTAAATAGATGTAGGTAAATCTTGGATATGACTATATACAGGATTCATTTTGACTTAAAAACAGGAATATTGACTGAAACATTTTATTTCAGCTACTTAAGATGTGGGCTTTTTTACCTTCAAACTGAAAAAAGGAATTGAGCTAATGACGCACTGTCCTTAAAAACATATCCTAAACTACTCCAGTGAGTGTAAGTATTAACTAAATTTAATAAATCAATCCTAGGTTACAACAAGACCACTCTATGCCATCCAATAGGAGTGAAGATTGGTTATATACAGTAATTGACTCTTGTGCTCTCTATTCTAATGAATCCCCCCTTCTTGTGACAAATAATATTGATTCCCAATGCGTTGGTTGCCATATCCAAGAACTTGAAAATGTAACCATCTACCTGTCCTTTTCCTGTCTACTATATTGTTAGTGGCAGGTTCCCCCTAGGTGGTTGACAATATACGAGGAAATGAAATACATTTTTGTTTGCATCATTGAACTTATGTTAACGATGGAGGTGTAATTATGGCTACTGGTCAAATGTTCAGAGAATTGTTATTTCTATTTGAATAAATTGTCTTTTTAATCTTAAAATAGAGAATGTAATTGATTATGTAATATTAAAATCTTCCTACATGACTTACCTTTTTAGAAAGTACGTGGCTCCTCCCGAAGAAGGCGCTGGCCGCCGAAACACGCGTCGAGAAACATTGTGCCACCTGTTGATTTTAATTTTATTTCTTTAATTGTAATTGTGTAAACCTTTTTAATTGTGTCTTGATTGTATTTTATGTATTCCCCTTGTGGGTTTAATGTGTAAATGTATTTTTGGTAAAACTGACAATTAATAAATACCAGAAACTGAACTGACTTGCAGGCTACCCTGCATTTTAAATTTTATCTTTAAGTTCTAAGTATTGATTGCCTAGGTTGTTTTTTTGTCAAAAGAGTACATATCATTGCACGCAAGGAGAGGTGTAAGAGGATAACACGTTTCAGTCATGAGGGGAAAAGGATCATCGTTACGGAGGTGATCGAACACTACCAACACCTGCCCTGGTGTCACTAACTCTGTGCATCGCGAGCCAAGACACATGGCTGTGGGCCACTGTGGACCGCTGCCTCCGGCCTACACTGCGGATGAGAAGGACACACATTTGGAAAAGAATCTTGATTATTCAATGGCCGAGTACACATGGAAATGCAGACTTCAAATCACTATACTCCCTTTGATGCCACCAAGTCTATGTATAGCATTACAACCAGACGTGTCTGTGGCTCCTTGCTATAAACGCCTTCCGCCTACACTGCAGTCGAGTAGGTCACACAGTTGGAACTGAGTCTTGATTTAGCAATGGCAGGGTCCATATCATCTTACCGGCATCATCGCAGACTGCATCCCCTCCCAGCCCCAATGCCACTACGTCTTTTTTCCCGACATTCATGGACACTCTCTGGTTTGTACTTTGGTGGCGTCTGAGTCTATGGACTGAGGGTTGTCTTCATCCTCTTGTAGCTGAGACAGATTTGGTGGTAGTAACGAGGCAGTAGCATTCCACTCCTCAATTTGCCGCTTCCGGATGGCATCTGCCCTCTGCATCATGCCCTGGAGGACACCTTCCACTGTCCCCTGCAGCCCTCCGCCACATTCCCCTTGGTCATCAATGAGAACCCGCTCAGTCCGTGTGGCCCTACCTCAGTGCACCGCAAGTCACCGTCCCATGGCGATGTGCCTGTGCCGTCTGCAGTGCATCCGGCGCCACTAACTCTGTGCAGCTCAAGTCAGGGACCCTGTCTGCTGAGATATTGGATGGCCTCTGAGACAATGGACTTGGGCCATCAACGCCATGTGTCTCTGGCCCTGTGCTGCCCGCTGCCTCCGGCCTACACTGCGGTCCACCAGGGCTCACACATCAAATCAAGTCCTGACTGGGCTGGACGTCGCATCACTGCAGGAGGCACACGCCACCACTGCCAGACGAGCTCCAAATGCAAACTGCCAGAGTCGAAACAGCCATAATGGCAGACTAATGGAGTTGCTCATACCTGTCGTTGATGCTATCATCTGCCTGATACCCTGCTTGCTCAGCACTTCGGGTGCCGCTAACTCAGTGCACCATGAGTCATCATCCATTTCTGTTTTAGTTATGTGCTGTGGAGAGCTCACGCAGTAATGTCACCTCAGGCATTGTGGGAGACCTGGGATGATGATGATGATGAAGATGATGCAGGAGTGACACCCCCCACTGCAGCTGAATGAGGAATATCCTGAAGGGACTCAATCCTAGACATTGTCTTCACATCAGTGCACTGCAACTCACAGACACTTCTGTTTGCTCATTGGGTGACCTCTGTACTTTCTCCGGCTACCACCATGATGCTCCGCTATTGTCTCTGTAATAATGGTGTTTTCTGTTTCCATTTTAATAGTGTTCACTGTTGTAGTTGTTGCCAGCACCAACAACTCCGTGAGGGCTGGCTTACACTCACTCCACACACATCCAGCACGGGGCGTCACTGTACATGTGACCCAGCCAATAAAGGGGCAGGGCACACGTGCCCATAGCCAGTCCCACCAACTACATAAGTGTGTACGTGTGGTCATAATGAATGCATGAGCGCCCCAGGCCCTACAACATTACATTGTGCTGTGTACAACAGATGCAACCGTGCCCCCGCTGGCAGTGGGTATGACCTTGGGCATGTAGCTTTGTCGTCAGCCACTCAATATGTAAGAGGAGTGGACTGGGCGGCCGTACGGAGGTCCAGCGTGGGTGTGCGAACGGTAATTCCGGGGCTCTGGGCGTGGTTCAGTACAGGAAATGTGCAAATGCTTGTATCTCAGTCACAGTGTGGGTCTCCCGTGTGGGATGTGGGTGGTCCGTGATGGGACTTAGACACCGAGAACCTGATTTATGAAAAGTGACGCATCGCTGCGTGAAAACAGCGATATGTCACTTTTCACTGCGCTCTCCCTGCGACACTAACGATGCGTCATATTTACAGTATGACGCATCATGTCGCAAGGAGTTACAGATACGTCAGTATTTCTGACGTATCTGTGGGCACAAAAGTCACGCATTGCTGGAGTGTGTCACAAGAGTGACGCAACTCCAGCAATGTGTACTTTCACTTGGGCAAGTCCCATGTTGTTAGTGCCTGCGTTAGTCTTACGCCTGCCATGAGGCAGGCGTAAGATTTTGACGCATTAGCATCCAAGAAACGGCTCAGTGAAATCCTATAGATTTCACTGCGTCACTTCTATGACGCTTTCTTGCGTCAAAACGCCCCCCTTGCATACATTATACCTGAGGCAGGTATAATGTGGCGCAGGGGATTACAAAGTGACGCATCTGCCTAGATGTGTCACTTTGTAAATATGGTGCAACCAGCACATTTTTTACTCTGCTGGTGCGTCACAAAAAGTGACACACCAGCTGCGTAAAAGTGACGCAAGGGCTCATAAATGAGAACCCCGGTATGTGATGTAGTTTGGCTTCCATGAGCTCTGACCTCACGAGCACCTGTTCGGACACATCCTTTTGGCATTCTGATACCTGGCTTCTGGATGCAATATGTGCCTCGATGGAGTGTTGGGAGCCAGCCGTGGTGGCGGTTGCTTCCCGCTGTGTGGTCTGTGTAGGGGCTGGGGTCTCTTCTATGTAGCTTGGCTGCCCTGCTCCTGGGGTGGGTTGCCTAAGATGTCCACGAGCTGTTGTAGTGCATCGATGTCGAAGGTGTGGTGGTCGTCTCCAGCATCACTGATGAGTTTTCTGGTCTGCTCTGCTGGAAGTGTTGTTTGTTCCTCTGCAATGTAAAGGGGAGATGCATGTTGACATTGTGTTGACATGTATATTGGCATATTGTTTTTGTTGACATGCAGACTGTATGACAATGTACATTGTGACTGTTTGGGAGGTGCTGGCAATTTGATGTGGGACAGTGTACATTTGGACTATGTGATGGATGTGAGGTTGTACACATACATTTCAATCTCACAGTTTCCTGCTATGTTAAATGTGACTGGCCTGTTTCTGCGCATGAGCGGACCCAGTTGTGTCCCTTGTTCCTCAGTGTCGGTGTTGCACTTTGTACCACATTGTCATGGGATGTGCTGTTATTGCTATGTGTGTGTGCTGCAGTGTGCCACAGGATCAGGGACATGATCCTGGGTCATTGCGGGTGTGCAGTGTGCTACATATCGTTGTGCATGTGTGTCATTGTGCCCATCTTCCTCTATCCCCACCGTCCCTGGTCGTTATTCACCCTATTGATGCTGTGTCAGGTCCTATCGAGCTGTGTCCATACTCCCAACTCCTTGCACCATCTGCAGACTGATGACTGTGGCCTCCATTTCCTCCAGTTCCTCCTGTGGCGCAGGGCTCTCACCTCCTGTCGCCGTTGCTGCCTTCCTGTTAGCAGCCGGTTTGTGCTTGGTTTGACTTTTCACATCATGCCAGCACCTCTTAGCCTCCCCCATTGATCTCCTCGACACTCCAACTGCATTCGCGTTAGTGTATTTGTAGGTCAGTTGATGGTAGTGTACTGTCACCTCCGTGACGCCGATCTAGTTCTGCTGCGGACTGCATCCCATCTTACTCTTCCTCTTCTCCTTGGCCTTCCCCGACCCCGAGGTTCCGTGATGGTGGTCTGTGGGGCTTGTGGGGTTCGCATTGGCCTCTGCAGTAGGTCCGGATGCATCCATGGTGCTACGCACTTTGAATTGTTTTTGGTGTGTTCGTTTTGTTGCTTTTATAGTGCGTTTTCCCACCTGATGCATGGGATTTGCAGGCCTGCCGACGATTTTCGCTGCTTTTTGTATCGCTATTGGCCTCATCGCAACACTTTTTCTGTTGGTGTTTTGCATTTTTGCGGCGATGCGTTGACTTTATGGTGTAAATTTGATGCGTTGTTGTGGGCCTATTGCATACTACCTCGGTGTTGTGAATACTGAGTTAACACAGCATTGTTTTCCTGCGACAGACTGCGATATGAAGAGTTGCATTAAGCAAATTTGTGGTAATTATCACACGTTCTTGAGAATATCCCCCATAGAGTAGGGATTGCATAGTAGCAGTATGTCTGTTTACTACCTTGTATTATATGCCTGCATAAATACACTGTCTTAGCACCATGGTGGAACTGTATCCGCCATTTACTCTTTTGGTGCTTGTAATCACTTTCATCTGCTTCTGTCTACTGATTATTGCTGTATAACAACAGAAGGGCCTGACTCTAATCAGTAAGGCTGAGTCATCTACACTACAAACCAAACAAGCTGCCAATACTGATAAGCAATTCCTATGCCAAGGTGCAAGGATATCAAACCAAGCAATCAAAAACGTATTATTAGCTTTTATTTTCAATATTCAAAAAATTATTATTATTATTATTTTTTTTTCATTTAAGAAACATATAGGGGATATATACAAACAAATGACAAAACAAATAATGACACTAAATAAATAAACCCACCTCTTTTCATTCACACTCACTCCTAATTGGTCATTCGTACAGTCACAACCACATTTACACATTCAACACCCTCAACACATACTACATAATCCTAACAGGCCAGTATAATAATTATGAAAACAGGCCTTACCACTACCCTAACAAAGTTTATGAAAATACATAAAAATTGCACGAGCAACTAAACAATTTTAACAACACAGTTTTTACAATGTGGCATCAGTTTTGATCACTAGGTTGACACAAATTAATTGGGAGTGGCATAGACAAAGGTCTACGCGTTTCAAACCTGAGTCATTGTAGGGGTTCTCATCAGGACCAACAACCACTGTGAAAACAGAAAAAACAAAAAAATAATGTCAGAGCCAAATTCTAATTTGATCTGCCCAGCGCTCCTCGACATTCGCACCTGGCCACGACTTACCAATTTCAAGAAGAACCACTGCCGTGGACTTCCTCTAAAATCTCATTCAAAGTGTGAATCTAAAGAAAAAGAAAAGAAAACAGAAACGTCCTGTTATCAAGAATCATCTTGAATACATGAGATGCAAAAGTTTTCTAGTTCAGGCTTGTGTACTTACTCCCTCCCGATTTTTCACTATGGATCCAGAGTTTATATGAATTATTTGATGCACCAGGACCTCGGCACCTAAACAGAAATATGTGTGTTTTCAGGAGTTGACTGTATATCCATCCCTAGACTAAACCCCACTGTCCATATTGTAGTGTGAGGCGTACATTCTAGATGGAGTACTCATCTGCTGGGTGTATTTTAAATTTCAGTTCCCCTCGCCGAAGGAAAATTATGTGTATCTCTACCCAGGCCTCCACCAGCTGGAACAAAACATTGCGGTTAGAAAGCTTTCCCATTTTCCTATTGGATGCTGTTTCTAACTTGCATCCCTCCATATGAGGCTTACCTCTCAGTTCTGGTGGCTTTCTCCACTACCCGGCAAAGTTGAAGCGGCTGATACCAACTCTCGATCGCTGCTGTATAGCCGCATATTCTACCCGGAAGTTGAATTCCCATTCTATGTGGCCCGACCTCTGTTGGACGTGCATGACGGGCGCAAAGCTTATCGGATCTTGTAGTTTGGACCAGAGGGAATTGATAAATATATGGGGGGTTTTATACTCCGTAAAATACAGCCCTCATGTCATGTTAAACAATAGCCTGCTCATTTATTAATATTAGGCAGTATCTTCAACCCGAAGGTTGAATTCTCATTGTACATAGTCCGGGCGCTGTAACAGGAGCGTGACGGGCGCGAAGCCTGTTGGTTGATGTAGTTTTCTGTCAGGGGGCTCGAGATAGGCGGAATGGAGAACATGTTAAAGACAAGAGATACAGTCCACCTGAAATGTTTAAAAGTGGGCTGTACTCAGTTTCTAAACAAATATAGATGTAAACTCATAATCACAACTTGAATTTAGGTTGTGTGGTTTACTGATTATTGCAGCACATGTATTCACTACAAGAATAACATTGGTTCAATAACTATATTGAAAAATGTCCAGTTGTTTATTTTCTGTATATTTCTCTGAGAACATAAGTGCACGCGTGACTGAGCAAAAGGGTTGTAGATCTGTTACCGTGATCCTTGGGAGATCAGGGTTGTCAGGTTCAGTGGTTGCCAGAAATCAATCACACCCTGTTTGGATAGGGGGTTATGGTGGCCCTGTGAGCTAGCTGATCTCTAGGCCAACATATACTGCTGGGTTCCCGGAATCAGCCTAGGAACCTCACCCAAATGTTATGTTGTCCAACAAACATGCAGACCGTACAGATTAGAGGGAACTACACGATACAAGGTATAGCTTGATTCCTGTGGCACAGTAAGCACAGGACCCACATCTAAGTATGCCCTTCACACTTGGGCATCAAAAAACAAAGTGTTGTTTGGAGTGCTTGAATTAATCCTAGCCACTGGTGATCACTCAGGGCTTCATCCCAATTTATTGTTTTTCGTCCATCATGCCACCTTAGTTTGGGCCTAGCCATTTGCAAATCAACCTTGATCCTTCTCCTCATGGGAGCAGTCCAGCCTGAACTGCCAATCTATGTCCTTCCTGAACCATAATACAAGTAACCCAGGATGGATTTCACCCTTATTATGGGATCAATAGCCAGGTATAGCTGTTGTAAATGAATCTGCCCAGTCCTAATTGTATCCCAGTGTTTCCCTATGGACAGCTAACGCTGCTACAGTGAAAATAGTCTATTGAATCTTTTCACCGTAAAGTTGTTTAATATTAAACCTTTACTTGCCCTACTTTTAAGTACCCTGCCAAGTGGGCTTGTAAGGTGAATGTCGAGATAACATATTAATATTTAAATGGAGGAGTTAGGTCTACTTAATGGGGTTATTTTAATAGGTAAAATTTGCAGTTAACACCTATACAACCAGCCTACGGGCTGCAGGCTTGCAGTCAAGGTTAAATTGCCACTTTAGTGCAAGGCCCAACGAGTCCACTTGTGACATTAAACTTACCACCCCTCTGTAACACTGTGGTACCATATACTAGGGACTTATAGGTAAGTTAAATATGCCAATCAGAGGCATGCCAATTTTAACGTTGTTGACAAGGGAACAGCAGCACTTTACGGAAAAATAAGCTCTCTAATGCAGTACTGCTTGTTTCAAAGACTACTACATTACCAACATATTACATTTTGGTGACAATACCATGGTACATGACACCGCCCTTAGCCCTCTGAATTAACAGCCATTACATTCCAGTTTTATTTTGTTTGTTTGTTTACCATAACCTTACTAACAGCTTTCAGACTGACTTTAAACCTTTCCGATAATGGGCAAAAAATTAGGACAAATTAGTTCATTCTAAAGCTGGTTGTACAAGAGCACCGATTTAGCCAATTGGGAAGTCCAGGATTAAACACAAGGTCTAATGGCTCTAAAGTTTCCAACTAGCCTACTAGACCCTAGCACAGAAGACATTGATTATGATGGAAGGGCCCAGAGAACACCCTCCCAGGGAAATATCGCGTTTATGTGGTCCCTGGACAGATTTTAGACTCATTGTTTATTTCCTGCATATTTAGGTAAAGTCATGAGTAGATTTTAAACTAGTGTTCTCTTCCCACATCAGTGAATTGTTCATCTTGTGAGGAATCCTGTCAAGGTATTATTTTATTAGCATTTGCTACCTGTGTGATGCATATTTCTCTGACCCCCCTTCATTCCCTAGTATTTGCATATGATTGGAAAAAAACAAAAGTAAAATGTGAAATCTTTTCTTTGAATCCTGAGGAAATCTAGTGCTTAATTTGATTGGGTGGTTGCACATATGGCCCACTAACACTCATTTTTGGGCACAGGGCTCATTAGTCATCATTTAATTTTGACCCAGAACCAGTAGCGGCTGCTACTGTGCAGTAGTAGTGGGATGGAAAGGGGGAGAGGGAGAATAAAAAGAAAAGGGGCAAAGAAAAAAAATAATACCTGCCCTGCGGGCGCTTTCCTCCATCCTCGTCCTCTTCAGCCGGGGAATGGGATGCTGGGCATGTTCTCCGTCGGGCTGTAAAACACAGCCCAGGGGAGAACATGCCAAGTGCGCATGACGGGTTGGGTGGCCCGAGATGGCCTGCCAAACCCTCATTTGCACTTCGCAGAGTGCCAGCACTGCTTCCCCTGATCTGCGGGAAGCGCAGCCCCACCCTGCCTCTCCTGCACTGGCTTCACATAGCTAATAATTGAAAATAAAATCATAATACCATCGTTATTATCATTTCGTTTATCTTGTGGGGCGACGCTCCTCCATCTTAGCGGAGCAGCCGCCAATGGCCAGAACAAGATAGAGAAAGGCAGGAAAGGAGGAAAGAAGGTGGAAGAGAAAGATGGAAAAACAGTGGCAAAGGGAGAAAGAAGGGATGATAACCTGCGAGAGTTGGATACATGAGCAGGGGGTGTCTCATGGTAGGTAAAAGAATGAGGTGGAATCAAGAGTAGGCAGCCATGCTATTTGGCAACCCTGAAGTTCAGCAGCACCAGTGGTGGGAGTAGGAGAAAACCTTTTTTGTACCCACACTAATCCTTATATAAATTATATGAGGCTGTTGGTGGTCACTTAGCAGTATCTATCGTTGATAAATGTGTTTACCATTGGAGTTTCAGGTCTTAAGTCTATTTCACTATATTTAGTCTCTCTAAAGGTGGCTATACCAGCTTTCAATGCTTACTATAGTAGTTAGTAAAAGAGTTTAAAATTGAATACAGTATGACACAGTAATAAGACTACGTATGTTCCATTGGCAGCCGAGTGACATCATTTAAAAGGCATGAGTTAGTGGGAATATTATGGTCTAAAAACCCCAAAAATGTAACATGTGACTCATAATCCCCCCTGGATCCTATCAAACATCTTCAGATGTGGATTTGCACGCAAATTGTTTGCAAAGGTGCAAAGTATTCCTGCACATGCAAAATGTCTCAGTTTGTGCATAGGATATCTGCTTGTGCAACGTTGCCAGTGAAGGTGGAAAGTTTGCCAACCCATTCTATTATATCCTCCATCTGACTATTTGCACTGTCTTCTCGTCCACCTCGTGTCACCCTCCATTAGATTCTCTAACTTCTCTTGCTTTTATGCTCCCTGCTTTTAGCTCTCCCTTTCTCTCACTTTCTTCCTCTCCCTCGGTTGCCTCCTTGCTATAACTGTATGCCTACGGTTCTAAGTCTTGGGTGGTGTTCCTAATGAGCACAGTGAGTGTTTTTACTCGTAAATGGAAGAAAGAAGTTCAGGGCGTGAGGAGGGTCTAATGTAATAAAAGTGAAATTGAACAAAATCAATTAATGACAAATCAAAGTTTATTTTAGATAAGTGTGGCCATGTCACATAAAGCAAGCACTAGGGGCCAGATGTAGGAGCCCTAATACCGGTCGGTAACGGCCGATTTCGGCCGTTACCGACCGGTATTAGGGTTTTCTAATGTAGGGGGCCTATATTTTACAGATTCTGTAAATTTACCGAATCGGTAAATTTACCGAATCGGTAAATACCGAATCTTACAGATTCGGTAATTGTAAAATAATAATTACCTACATCTGCTTCCTTCCTATTTACCTACTCTTAAGTACCGAATCGGTAAAATTCGGTATTTAAGAGTAGGTAAATCGGAATTACCTAATTCCGATTTACCTACTCTTAAATACCGAATTTTACCGATTCGGTACTTAAGAGTAGATAAATAGGAAGGAGGCAGATGTAGGTAATTATTATTTTACATACAGATTCGGTATTTACTGATTCGGTAAATGCCAAATCGGTATTTCCCATTGATTCCTATGGGCCTTGAAGCCCATAGGAATCAATGGGAAATACCGATTCGGTATTTACCGAATCGGTAAATACAGATTCCTGCAAGGAGAAAGGGGTGTCACTTTGACACCCTGTCGCACCCCAATTCCAGGCTTGTGTGTCATGTGGCACATATACATGCCCTAAGGGCATGTCTGTGTGTCACATGGCACAGGTGTACATGCACAGATGTGCATGTACACCTGAATTCGGTGTTTTACCACCCAATAGGATTGGGTGGTAAATACCGACTCCTAAAGGGCCTGTGGCACTCTTTGAAGCGCCAGCTACATCTGGATTTACTGAACCGGTAAATATACCTATTCGGTATTTTACCGATTCAGTAAATTTACCGATTCGGTAAATTTACAGAATCTGTAAAATATAGGCCCCCTACATTAGAAAACCCTAATACCGGTCGGAAACGCCCGAATTCGGCCCTTACCGACCGGTATTAGGGCTCCTACATCTGGCCCTGGGAGTGTTAAGTTAAGACGGGTGTGGTAAGTAGTTGCAGGACTGGAGCAGTACTACTGAATCACCTTACACAACAGTAAATGGTCGTTTGTCAGAGAACTTTGAAGGCATGTGCTGCTTTGGGCTGGAAATGTAGCAGCATTTTTTAACATATTTAAAGAGAATAATGGAACATAACAAAGCAGCATAACAACAGAATTAAAGTGTAACCAGGTGCATAACAACAAATAGTCTAAATAAAACACAACTACCACTTTACACAACAAAACCACATTGTACAGCAACACAAAACAGAACACATCACTGCCACAACAAAATACCACGCTACAAATCTGCAGAACTGTTCATCCTACTTTACCATCTTCAGAATACCACTTTCATATTACAGTGCTAAAGCGTGTTTGAAGCAAGTGCTGCTTTAATAATACCACCAAGGACGTGAAATGGCGCCAGTCAGAAATGTTTTGTGATCCGACCCACAGCGTTTGTTTAATCCTTCAAACGCAGACGCTGCTGGCTAGATATGGTGGACGAGGGGTCTTTATTCATTGACTAATCAATTGGCCTTGAATAGGCGGAATGCGAGGTCCAGCTGCTCGAGCCGCCGACTAAGTAAAGTTTGCATGACCTCTGCCCGCGGATGTTGCAACTGAATTCCCCTGAACTTCAGCACGTTGCACCGCGGATTAAAACCAAGGCCAGGCGGTATTTAAACCCACTTTCGTCAAAGCGCCGAGGAAGCTAGAAGGACCGGGCGAGTCTGATCGGCTGCAGCATGAAGACGCTGGGGTGCTCCGTCCTGCTGATACTGTGGGCCTGCTGCGGGGCTCAAGGTAAGATAAGAGATTCTGCCGCACTGGGCAGCGTATGGGCGGGAGTGCTGCACACAGGGCCGGGCATCTTCGAAGTTCGAACATAAGCCGAGGCACATCTGTGAGACAGAGTGTAAAGACAGAGCTGGGGATTGGGCAGAGTCTACTGCAGAAGGCAGGGAGACGGGAGCAGATTGACCCGCGGGTCTCGTTTCACGTGGTCTCCTTTCTTTAGCTACAAATAAAGCTGACTTCACTCTGTCCAAACAGGGAGGAGCCCTTGTGATCCTCGACAACCCTGTCTGAATTAAGTCTAAGGATCCAGGACCTAAAGTATGAAGCGGATTCATTCACCAATGAACATATATTTATCATTCTTTATAAGAAACATTGGCAGAGATTTTAGCTTCAAATAAAGAATGTGATGTTGATAAGGGTGCCAAACAAGCCACCACGTTTGCTACTTGCGAATTGTAGCGTTGGCCTGAATGGGCTGAATTCCAAAACATGCTACGTTTTCATCAAGTAACGAGGCACGAGATCAGAATCGCGCACGATATCTGCGAATGGTGAGATTTGCCTGCACTGCACGGAAAGACTAAGGGCGGGCGGCTCGACGTCTTAGCTGGGGTTACTTTAGTAATGACAGCATGGGCGGGTCTACGTTTCTTATAGGTGGGCTTTTGTTCTTCATTCACTTCCTGGACAGAGTTATTTTACTTGAGTTTGGTTTTATAATATGGGGAATCAATCACGCAGGTGGGGGTTGGGTTTTTATTCGGAGTTTAATCGCTTACTGGACAAGGTTATTTTTGCTTCTGAAAGCATAACGTTCAACCTGGTTTTATATAAAAACTGGTAATAAATCGCGTTTTATTTCCACTACCTTCGTATTGGAAAGTTACTGCAGGGTGAGTCAAGGACTGCTCCCTGTATTACACATTTGTGATTAGGCCGTTCTGGGGAATGAATATTTTTTGGAAACCAATAAGAGGTGTGCATGATGATGCTAATAATACACGCACCTCATGCGTATATATTCCTGTCCCTTTTCACCCTACATTTCAGGGCATAACCCACGGACTTGGAAACGCCAGAGGCACCAGCGAGAAACCGCTGACCTATATATTTTTTTTTTTTACCAAGGTATGTTTATTAAAGATGAATATTACATCTACTCCTCTTGATCGCTAGTCGTCGCGGTGCTTTACTGTAGACAGCATTTGGGTATTGACTTTTAAAACGCTCTTGCCCTCACTAGCCACCTGGATACAGACAACATATTTACCCAGGCACTGCATGTGAAGAGCACCTTTGGCCACGCTAAGCCTAAGTGACGGAACAATTGCATAATCTGTGACTCCTTATTTTCACAATAGAATTGTGAGATGATTGCGCTCTTTGAGGCCTGATAGAAATGGTCATTAGGTGTTCGAACCAATGTTGGTATATGGTTGATGAATCGCGCTGACTTAATACGATTTCTCTCCGTGTTTAGGCTACCAGAGTACAACACTATATGCATTAAAGGAATAATATGATTGACAAAGGTACGGTACTAACTTAATTTGATGCTGGGGTTTCCCACCATGAATTCTTGAACAGTGCTCACTATAATACTTTGGTAAGCACTAATTACTCAATACCTCCTAACTTCTTAGGGCTTATCAATGGAATGACACCGCGGCCAGGTGCTTGGGTAGAGTTAATAATTGAACAGGGGGCATGCTTCTTGCCCCCCCCCCCCACCACCATCACTACACAATATGGCTACCTACTTCTTGCTGGTCTCTCTATTTATCTAGTTCACACTATCTCTCAGCCTCTTATTGCTTAGAGAAACTTTTTTGTACTTTTTAAGGTTGAGCTTAGCTTTTAAACACATTCTTTGGCATTTCTTGTTTCCTTTTAACAACGCCTCAGAACGTTCGGTTCTTTTTAAACGTTTGAGTCACCCAGACCATGCTGGAAATACTTTCAAAGTATCTTGTAGAGCAGGTAACAAGTACCTTTTAAAAAAAAACAAAAAAACAACATTGTATGTATTTACAGCCTTGAAGAACCCCTCTATAGGGCGAAACGCATTGGCTGTACCTACTGGTCAAAGGAATCTAAGAAAGAAAGAACCTTCTATGCACAACAAAAAAACCTGTGATTAAACTGTTGTTGAACATTGAAGTATTACTGTATGATTTATATTGCCTCTTGTTAGAATTGGGGGTCTCTAGTTGACACAGGTAGGTACTTGTGTCAAATAGGGACCCTCTCAGCTAGTCAGAGTAAGGGGGATTCCGCTCCCAAAACAACCCCTGCTCACCTTCTAGGTGGTGTGGCGCGAGCAGTCAAGACTTATTTCAGAGGCGGTGTAAGTTAAGCATTTGTGACCACATACAGTAACCCAGTGACAACACTACAAATGGACACCACACAAGGTTTAATATCAAAAATAAGTATATTTTATATAGAGTTACCACAAGACCAATAAACGATAAAAAGAATCCACAGTACTATTAGATTTCAAGAGTTCTGGTTAACAGGCCTAAATCAAGGTTCTGTGCGAGTCGGTAGCCTTGTACAGCTACAGCATTGTTGAAATAACACAGAGTCTAGCAAATCCAGTGGACTGCGTCGGTACAGGCCTACTCAAATGTTGACAGACTCAGTCACAGTACCTTTTACTTGGGGCGGCCGGCACGATGTGCGAGCCGGTTCCGGTGATCGTCGCAGTGCAGAAAGGAAGCGTGTTTAGGCTACCAGAGTACAACACTAGATGCATTAAAGGAATAATATGATTGACAAAGGTACGGTACTAACTTAATTTGATGCTGGGGTTTCCCACCATGAATTCTTGAACAGTGCTCACTATAATACTTTGGTAAGCACTAATTACTCAATACCTCCTAACTTCTTAGGGCTTATCAATGGAATGACACCGCGGCCAGGTGCTTGGGTAGAGTTAATAATTGAACAGGGGGCATGCTTCTTGCCCCCCCCACCACCATCACTACACAATATGGCTACCTACTTCTTGCTGGTCTCTCTATTTATCTAGTTCACACTATCTCTCAGCCTCTTATTGCTTAGAGAAACTTTTTTGTACTTTTTAAGGTTGAGCTTAGCTTTTAAACACATTCTTTGGTATTTCTTGTTTCCTTTTAACAACGCCTCAGAACGTTCGGTTCTTTTTAAACGTTTGAGTCACCCAGACCATGCTGGAAATACTTTCAAAGTATCTTGTAGAGCAGGTAACAAGTACCTTTTAAAAAAAAACAAAAAAACAACATTGTATGTATTTACAGCCTTGAAGAACCCCTCTATAGGGCGAAACGCATTGGCTGTACCTACTGGTCAAAGGAATCTAAGAAAGAAAGAACCTTCTACGCACAACAAAAAAACCTGTGATTAAACTGTTGTTGAACATTGAAGTATTACTGTATGATTTGTATTGCCTCTTGTTAGAATTGGGGGTCTCTAGTTGACACAGGTAGGTACTTGTGTCAAATAGGGACCCTCTCAGCTAGTCAGAGTAAGGGGGATTCCGCTCCCAAAACAACCCCTGCTCACCTTCTAGGTGGTGTGGCGCGAGCAGTCAAGACTTATTTCAGAGGCGGTGTAAGTTAAGCATTTGTGACCACATACAGTAACCCAGTGACAACACTACAAATGGACACCACACAAGGTTTAATATCAAAAATAAGTATATTTTATATAGAGTTACCACAAGACCAATAAACGGTAAAAAGAATCCACAGTACTATTAGATTTCAAGAGTTCTGGTTAACAGGCCTAAATCAAGGTTCTGTGCGAGTCGGTAGCCTTGTACAGCTACAGCATTGTTGAAATAACACAGAGTCTAGCAAATCCAGTGGACTGCGTCGGTACAGGCCTACTCAAATGTTGACAGACTCAGTCACAGTACCTTTTACTTGGGGCGGCCGGCACGATGTGCGAGCTGGTTCCGGTGATCGTCGCAGTGCAGAAAGGAAGCGTTGCAGGACGCGCCATCCCTAGATGCGGTGCAGGCAGCAGCCCATTGACAGAGTCGGTGGATCCAAGGCTGCGTTGCAGGGCGAGACGGTGCTTCGATGTGGTGCTAGTAGCTTGCGGTGCGGCGAACGAGCAGGAGTTTAGGAGCTGGTGTCGATCAGTCCGGACAGCGGTGCGCCACAAAGTGTGCGAGGTGGTGCACAACTCCGGCGCGGTCCTAGGACTTGAAGTCAGCAGCAGTGACCGGGTCGGTCAGACTAGTTCGATTTGTAGTAGCGAGTTGTTTCACGTCGCGGTGTCCTTCCAGTCGCGGTGCAGGCTACGGATCGGTGACGGCATCAGGACGGATTCATTGAGCGCAGAGCTTGCGTTGTTCGAGGCGGACGTAGCTTGATGCGGTTCCTACAGGACACCGGGCCGGTCATGAGAGTGAAGGACTGGGCTTTTCTAAGGCCCAGCGGTGCAAGGGAACAACACCTGAAACCTTCGTGGGTTACCTGTTCCGGCGTACAAATGACAGAGACACGGGACACTTCCTTCGGCATCTAAGATCGAGGTTTATTTACTGCAGGGAACACAGAAGTCACAAGAAGTACAACACGTGTAGGTTCTAGGAGACTGCTTCAAATTGCAACTGTGGATCGCTCCTTTTATACAGATTTCTGTCATAGAACAACATGGCGAACAAAAGGTTACAACTTAGTTCCCACAGTAAATTTCAAAAGGGTCGCTTTCATGTATTCAGGGTCCCGTAACATAATTACAGTAGCATCGCCGGTTCCCAACTGTAAAAGTACATCATCCCACCATTTGGTACATTCCATTACGGCTGTAAACGAATTAAGGAAGAAGTCAGAAACAGGTGCAGTGGAAGACAAAGATAGTCAACAGATTGAAAAGAGTGTAGGGGGGTGATATCGGAAACACGATTGCAGGATCAAAGGAGACATGCCTAATGAATGCACGGCTGAAACAATAGACCGACACGGCAAGATGAGCCTCGAGCTGGGCCATCTGCCTTTGCAGTGTCATCCCCCTCGTCATAAAGACACCCTCAAAGGAACACGTGTCTTCCGCAAAAGCTTGGGAATCCCAGGGTCACGAAGCGGACAGTGTCCGTTCGCTGGCTACTTGAGGGCAAGAAACAAAATGGATGCCGTATCTAAAATGGAACCCGTGGGTTCAGATGAAGAAACCCACAAAACAGACGAACGGTTTAGGTCAGCATAGCGAAAATGCGTACACCCACTAAACTCGTCATTTGCGGTTCATAGATACCAAACTCGTCCATATTCGAACGAGTCAAAAACACCACTTACAATTGTCACGGAACCTCAAACGCTCCTTTTGCCCTCATGTAGGCAAGCACTAGTCGATATCAGAATCGATCTCGATATTCATCAGATCATTCAGATGTTGCTGCAACATCATTCTATCCATCAATGCTTCCTTGGTAACAGATGGCCGTCTTATACACGTCGTAGCACAGAGGCCACATAAGGCAGGACCACACTGTACACAAAGACAACACGTGGACAGAAATGCTACAACAACCCCAATGATCATCAGAATCTTCCAACCCCAAGTCGACATCAGGCCCCAAAACCATCCTAGTAGCGTCCAATCACCTACGTCCACAAGTATGGACTCGGAGATCTTATGCAACTTCGAGATGGCTTGATAGACAGTTGGAGCGTTATCAGGGATGAAAATGCAGCAACTCGAATGGATCACCTTACATACATCACCTCTATCTGCAAGAACAACGTCTAAAACCATACGGTTTTGTAACCTCATAAGCCTATCCGCCTGAAGCTCTGCTGTCAGATTACCAAGGGCACTTGCAGTGATATTAGCAGTCGATTCCACCACTCGAGTCAACTGTCTCAGGTTCCTACTATTAATCATAGGTCCCCAAAACGGCAAGAAACCCTTAAAGAAGTCTCCTGCTTCTTGACCGGCAGTGTCTTCTTCGCTAATCACGCCTCTCACAACTCTAGTCTTGTGATAGTCCGACCCAACCGTAAAGGCCGGTGGCAACAAATTCGCAATATAACAGGTGCCTGGGAAGTCACGAGGCAACCATGTATATGCGCGGTCGTAACATACAAAGTATGTACCCTTGGCAGTCAAAAGAACGGGGGAAGAGGCAGTTGGTAAAACATACGTTTCAGTACAGGCACTCCTCCCAAGCTGAGCTCGCGGGCTTTGGCCAAGACCTTTCAAACAGAAGTTACCGAGATGGGGTACGGTCCAGATCGGAGACGAGCTTTTAAGCTGCCGATCACCCACTGACATGCTATACTCAGCCTCCCTCAGATCTCTGTATGCTCGCACCTCTTCCTCTGGAATAAGCGATGCGTCAAAAATATCTCTATCTAAATCGGCAATCGCTCTTGCCAAAGGATTGTGATACGGGCCAGGACCATGATCTGCAGTGCGTGGCTCTCGATGGGGGTAGGAATCTAGTGCGCTACGAAACATAGTGTGGAATGCTCGAGCTGACCCCTGGGAACTGTAAGGAAGGACCAGGTACGGAATTCCCCTATCCATGGTATGTGGCATTAAACCACACACCCAACAGTTGGTAGTATTCATCACCAACTGATGTTGATGAAGAAGCTGGACAAAGGAGTTGTTCATGAATTCCGCACGTCTAACCTGTTCGTGTTGAGGTAGAGGGTGAAAGGAATGTGGAGAAACAGTGGGAACAGATTCTGGTTCAGAAGAAGAAGTAGGTAAAGCAGAAGGCAATAACGATTGTATTCCATAATATACTCCACCCACCAATAGCATGGAAACAGTCAAGAACAGCAGGAACACCTGAAACAGAAAGCATTTAGTTCGTACAACCCTGTGTAGTGATGATCTTTGCGCTAGAGTCTTCTCCACTTCCGACAACTTTGAGAATTCCATCCTCTAAAAACCGTCCGCAACGTTCTTGACGCACTTCGTTCTGAGTAGCAATTATCAATTCCCAGGAGTTCCTAGGAATCGACAAAAGTACCGACCTAGTGTCAGGAACCTGTTAAACAGAAGGAAGTACCCGCACGGCCCTACGGTCAACCCGGATGTAAGGTTCTTTAATCAAACAATGTAATACAAAATCTCCTAGCTGTGGAAAAAAACATACGTGGAAAAGAACTCAAGAATTAATGAAGGCTGCAATTGTTCATAATGTTCAAAATGACAATAAGGGGGTAACGTGAATTTTTAAAAAGGGGAAAAAAAGGCAAAAAGATATTTATTAGTCTTTGGTATGAGAACGAAGAAAATATCTGCTTCTTCCAGGACGAGTCTGCTCTTCGAATAATTGTTCAGGTTGCGGAACAGAATCCTGTCGGTCAGATGATAGTTCAAGTCTTGAGTTTTCCAATGATGAAGGTTCAACAAAGTTATCTGATTGCACTGAAGTGTCTCCTACAGGCTGAGCATCACTGAACAGCACAAATTTCACCGGAGTTTCTGTTTCTGTGGCGGCGATACCAGTTCTCACCCACGAATCTGCTGGTAAAGGTATAGGCACCTTCTTTGTGTGGGTGGTATGCACCCAATTTTTGCGGCCTTCCAAACTAACTGCAGTTCTCGTGGCGAGAAGAACCTGGTAAGGGCCCACAAATCTTGGCTCCAAATTCCGCTTCCGGTCAAAATTTCTGGTGACAACCCAGTCACCCGGTTGGAGCCGATGTCCAGGGCCCTCTGTCTGTGCCGGCAGTGCTTCAAAGACCAGTTGATGAATTAACCTCAGTTTAGCAGTCAGATCATGAAGATAATCAATTAACATTGGGTACTCAAGACTATCGAAGGACTTAGGCCTAGGGACCCCCCAAATGTTTGCAGGACGGCCGAACACAATCTCGTATGGGCTGAGCCCTACTCGAGAGTGTACAGTCGCCCTGGTCGACAAAAGAGCCAGAGGCAAGGCATCAGGCCATGACAGACCAGTCGTAGCTTGCATCTTAGCAAGTTTCAGTTTTAGAGTACCATTGTACCCTTCAACCAAACCTGCTGACTGGGGATGATTGGCGCTATGGAATTTTTGTCTAATTCCAAGGCCCTTACACACACTCTGCATCACACTCCCCACAAACTCACTTCCGTTATCAGACCATACAATCCGTGGCATTCCATACCGAGGAAAGTATTCCTTCAGTAGGACTTTCGCTGTGGACAGGGCAGTATTATCTTTGAGAGGATAGGCTTCGATCCATCTGGAGAATGCGCAAACCACAACTAAAACGTACATCAGGTTATTACATCTTTCCATATGGATGAAGTCCAGTTGGATAACCTCAAAGGGACATTTAGGAGGAGCAAAATGGCCAGGTGGGGTAGGAGTGCCCTTGCCAGGATTGTACATCATACATACCATACAATTCTTAAACTCTCTCTCAGCACACTTAGCGATACCATCATTCTTCCATACAGGGGACAGCAACTTGCAAATACCTTTCGCGCTAATATGTGACAAGCCGTGCGCCATAGTCACAACAGCTAGCACATATGCATCCGGTAACATCCACTTCTGGCTTTCCGACAAATCAATCCAACATCCGTGCGCATCTAACTTTCCTGTGCTCTCCTTCCACTTAGTCTTTTCAGTTTCGGTGGCCTCATTCTGAATCGCTTTCACGCTCTCAACAGTGTCCTCACACATACCAGTCTCTGCAGGCCACCTTACTGAACTCGTCACGTACATTCGGGTTGCAAGGTTTCTAGCTGTCTCTTTAGCAATCTCATCCGCAAACGCGTTACCACGACCAACATCATCCGTCACTTTTTGGTGCGCACTACATTTAATAATCGCCACCTGCTTAGGCAAAGTAGGTGCGTCTAAAAGATCGTACACGAGCTGTCCGTGTTGGATCTTCGTGCCATGCGATGTCATAAAGCCTCTCTCTCGCCACAATCGACCAAAGCTATGTGCAACGCCAAAAGCATATTGACTATCAGTAAACACATTCACTCGCTTTCCCTTCGACAAAACACACGCTCTCGTCAACGCAATCAACTCTGCCGCCTGCGCGGAATTCTGATTCAATCTCGCAGTTTCCACAACCGTACTCAATGTTACCACAGCATACGCAGTCGTCACATCACCATTCGGCAACTTAAAACACGAACCATCCACATACAAGGTACCATCGGGATCTGCCAATGGAGTGTTTTTTAGGTCAACACAACCCTTCGTTTCTTCCTCAGTTCGCAAATAGCAATCATGTGGTGGTACATCGTCTGATTCCATATTAGTTGGCAACAATGTCGCCGGGTTTAAGACATTGCAGCGCTTTATTTGGATATGACTCGCCAAAAGCGTCAACTCGTAACCGGACAACCTTGCGCTCGTCAAGTGTTGGGTTTTTGTACGATTTAAGAGAGTGTCAACTGCATGCGGAACCATCACCGTAAGCATATTATCCATGACCAATCCTGCAGATTGTCCGATGGACACCGCAGCCGCCGCTGTCGCTCTTAGACAACTCGGCAAAGCTCTAGCTACTGGGTCCAAGGTCGAGGAAAAATATGCACATGGACGCTGCTTACCGCCAAATTGCTGCGTCAAAACACTCAACGCACAACCCTCTCTCTCGTAAACTTATAGTGTAAACGGCTTGCTGTAGTCAGGAGTACCTAACACAGGAGCCGAACACAACGCATCACGCAATTCAGAAAAACTTTTCTGACACTCTTCCGTCCATGGCAAAGGAGTCGGAACATCCTTGCACGTGAGGGCTACCAATGGTTTTGCTAGCAATGAAAAAATTAACCTCTCTCTCAGCACACTTAGCGATACCATCATTCTTCCATACAGGGGACAGCAACTTGCAAATACCTTTCGCGCTAACATGTGACAAGCTGTGCGCCATAGTCACAACAGCTAGCACATATGCATCCGGTAACTTCCACTTCTGGCTTTCCGACAAATCAATCCAACATCCGTGCGCATCTAACTTTCCTGTGCTCTCCTTCCACTTAGTCTTTTCAGTTTCGGTGGCCTCATTCTGAATCGCTTTCACGCTCTCAACAGTGTCCTCACACATACCAGTCTCTGCAGGCCACCTTACTGAACTCGTCACGTACATTCAGGTTGCAAGGTTTCTAGCTGTCTCTTTAGCAATCTCATCCGCAAACGCGTTACCACGACCAACATCATCCGTCACATTTCGGTGCGCACTACATTTAATAATCGCCACCAGCTTAGGCAAAGTAAGTGCGTCTAAAAGATCGTTCACGAGCTGTCCGTGTTGGATCTTCATGCCATGCGATGTCATAAAGCCTCTCTCTCGCCACAATCGACCAAAGCTATGTGCAACGCCAAAAGCATATTGACTATCAGTAAACACATTCACTCGCTTTCCCTTCGACAAAACACACGCTCTCGTCAACGCAATCAACTCTGCCACCTGCGCGGAATTCTGATTCAATCTCGCAGTTTACACAACCGTACTCAACGTTACCACAGCATACGCAGTCGTCACATCACCATTCTGCAACTTAAAACACGAACCATCCACATACAAGGTACCATCGGGATCTGCCAATGGAGTGTTTTTTAGGTCAACACGACCCTTTGTTTCTTCCTCAGTTCGCAAATAGCAATCATGTGGTGGTACATCGTCTGATTCCATATTAGTTGGCAACAATGACGCCGGGTTTAAGACATTGCAGCGCTTTATTTGGATATGACTCGCCAAAAGCGTCAACTCGTAACCGGACAACCTTGCGCTCGTCAAGTGTTGGGTTTTTGTACGATTTAAGAGAGTGTCAACTGCATGCGGAACCATCACCGTAAGCATATTATCCATGACCAATCCTGCAGATTGTCCGATGGACACCGCAGCCGCCGCTGTCGCTCTTAGACAACTCCGCAAAGCTCTAGCTACTGGGTCCAAGGTCGAGGAAAAATATGCACATGGACGCTGCTTACCGCCAAATTGCTGCGTCAAAACACTCAACGCACAACCCTCTCTCTCGTGAACTTATAGTGTGAACAGCTTGCTGTAGTCAGGAGTACCTAGCACAGGAGCCGAACCCAACGCATCACGCAATTCAGAAAAACTTTTCTGACACTCTTCCGTCCATGGCAAAGGAGTCGGAACATCCTTGCACGTGAGGGCTACCAATGGTTTTGCTAGCAATGAAAAATTTGGAATCCATTGCCTGCAGTATGACGTGATGCCTAGAAAGGCACGCACATCTCTCTGAGTTGTTGGGACAGTCATTCGAGCGATTGCTGCGATTCTCTCTGGGGTCAACCTTCTTCCCTCCTTTGACAATAAGTGACCTAGATAGGTTACTTCTTGACAACAATATTGCAGTTTAGAAGGTGACACCTTATGATGTAAGTCGCAGAGATGCTGTAACAGCGACACCGTAGCAGTTTTGCAGATGTCTTTTGTGTCAGCAGCCACCAGCAAGTCATCAACGTACTGGATCAAAGCTGCACCAGCCGGTAACACAAACGCATCAAGTTGACATTTCAGGGCTTGGCTGTATATCGATGAACTCTCACAGTAGCCCTGAGGAGCGCGTTTAAACCTAAAGCTGCGACCTCCTAATGAGAAACCGAATAGATCTCTGCTTTCCTCAGCAATCGGAATGCTAAAGAAAGCATTCTTCAGATCGATCACTGAGAACCAAGAAGCAGATGCTGGAATCAGAGTCAGTAAAGCCGTAATGTCAGGCACCACCACAGGAAATTGAGGAATCACAATTTTGTTCACCTCCCGTAAATCAATAACAAAACGGTAAACAGGAGGCTTGGATGGATCAGTGCGTTTCAAGATAGGTAACACAGGACTATTACACACGTTTCCCCGAGTCTCCTCGATAACATCTTTCTCGATCAAATCATAGATGATCGCTAACAACGCTCGTTCTCCATCAAGGGAGATACGATACTGGGGAATACGTGGCAATCGTACATTCGACTTCAGTTGAACAACATAAGGATAGATGTCAAGCAGGCCCACGTAATTGGGACCTGTTGCCCACAAAGATGCAGGAAGAGAACTCAATTCCGGTGGGAGCTTATCAGATGACAAGTACATAGGAGAGATTACTCTCTGACCCAAAGTAAGCTCCACTCCCGCAGGAGAACAGTACAAAGTCGCATATAACCGTTTCAACAAATCCAGGCCCAAAAGATTTTCACCACAGCCAGTAGTCAAAATCAAAGGAGCTTTCAGCTCACGAGGCCCAATTGTAATGGGCAAAGGGCTAGAGACCGGATTGCTAACGGGGGCGCCAGAGAATCCAACGGAAACATTTGTTAAGCCAGACAAAGGTGCGCCAGGGAGTTTCGAATGCATGATGGAACTTTTCGCTGCACCAGTGTCCAACAGAAAAGGCTCAACTACGCCTGATGTGGCAACTGCGACGTAAGGCCCTCTCTGATCAACCGGAACTGATACTACTCCCTCTCTTTGTCTACGGCTGTCCTAGTAGTTACCATCATCAATATCATGCTCGATGTAATAATCGTCCACATGATACTGTGCAGATCTACCTGACGATGAACCACGCTGATCGAAGCAATTATTGGAATCAGATGAATTATTAGAACGCTCATTTTGATTCTGAGTAACACCACGACCTCTACCTCGCGAAGCCTGTTGAGGACCACTACGACCTCCTCTAGCTGAACCACCACTATTTCGGTCACGCAAAACAGGACAATCAAACTTCAAATGGCCCTCACCTCTACAATATGCACATTGATTGTATCCGAGCATAGATCTCTGCGTGGAAGAGTCATTCCGTGACTGTGACCTAGCAGATTGTGATTGCGATCTATTCCGCTGTTGAGAATCATTTTGATTTGAGCGCGGAGGATACGCTTGCTGTAACAGAACTTTTGTTTTGAGATCTTTCGTCTTTTTATCCGCACAATCATTTTCCTCCTTTTCCCTATTTTCATAATATTGAGCCGTGGCCAATATCTGAGCAGAGGTAGAAACAGCCCAAGAACTCTCAGAAATTTTTAATTTGTTGCTAAGGTCAGCAACAAATTCGATACAAATTTATCAACGAACAACCTCTGACCTCCCTCGGTGCTCATATCTTGACCACTGTGATCGATGAATGCCTCCTCAAATCTCGTAAAGAAATCGGAGACACTCTCGTCCTTCTTTTGCTTACACGCAGACAGTTTATCCCAATTAACTTTCATTGCTGGCATAAGAGTCTTCATTAGCGTAATTATTCTTTGAGGCAAAGCCGTAATTAACTGCTCAGGCTTAGCCCCACCAACCTGCAATCCGTCAGCCGCTACAAGCGCAGCCCAATCACCACCTGCGTGATTTTCTTGACGAATTTTCGCCCTAACTGGTTGAGGTACTACGTTGCCGAACAACATGTCGATGTCGGCAAGATTCATAATAGTAGCATCTACTAATTGGGACAACTCTTTATAGTAACCTGCAGGATTTTTGCGGGGGTCAGGCAAAGATTGTTTCACCTGCAAGACTTCCGATTGCTTCCATGGGAGGTGTATCCAAACTCTCTGGAAGTGTGGCAGGACCGGAGGGTTAGCACCAGGGTTACCTGGCATATACACTGGAGGAACTTCACGCATGGGATACTGACCAGGCGTTGCCATCCACTCCTCAGTTTCATCTTTAAACAATGCTCGAGGTATTACAGTAGGACGAAAGGATAGAAGATGTTCTACAGCACGTCGAACATTACTACCCACAATCATACCACTCGAAAACTGAAGCTGAAGTTCAGTTACGTTGAGCGGTACATCGTTTACCTCATCATTTGCTATTGCTTCACGTAAATATTTGCACATTTCCTCAAACACAAATCTCTGTGTGGGCTCATTGAATTGAGAGAAGGTCTCAAAAATTATGCGCGGGGTGTTTTTAAGGGGATACCTGATCCAATTTCGCGCCATCGTAATTAACGTATCACGTTCCCTACCACCAGGAAGCTGACTTCGTTGTTGGGGAACATCAGAAACCTCGGACCCAAGAATCGGTCCAAAAGGAGAGTAAAGATTAGCAACAGCATTAGGAATGCATCTTCGAACAGACGGAGAAGAGGAGAAAAGTACAGGAGCAACAACAGGAGGACCAAATACAGGAGCAGCAGGAGCAGTAGGAGTAGCCAAAAGAGCAGAAGTAGCGGGAACAGTAGACTGAGAAGGTATAGGCAGTGGAGCAGTAGGAACAGTAGCAGGTAAAGGAATAGGGACAAGCGGATTCGCAAGGACAGGACCAGCGACAGGCTGACCAGCAGCTGCCGGAACGACAGGTTGAGGAACAGGGGGAACCACAGGCGCTGTAGTATCCTGCGCATATGGAGGTGGTGACTTCAGCAGATAGGACAACAAAGGGTCCTCTACTGCTTCCTCTCCCTTCTTATCAGTACCCGTCGGTAAAACGGGATAGCACTTATCCACTGCCATACGTTGTAGTCTATCAAAAACTTCCTTTTCCTTCTCTTCTTTGTCTCGCTGAAACTGCTCTGCATTTCTCATTGTCGTAACGATACCTTCCCTCCTATTACGTTTAAGCTGTTTGATTTCTTTCTGCTTGGCTTCTTTACGCCATAACCGAAAAGAATCAAACATGGCCGGCCTTGCTTTCCTTTGGAACAATTTAGCTCCGAGATTATCCAAAATTGGTGTTTCGAAACTACCATGAGGTGGCCAACTAAGGACACCGTCATCTTTAGTGTAGCGGACCCAGCAATCATTATATGCAATAGGACCCACTCCATGTCGACTATATAACTCATAGACCGGAGTTCCAACTGGAGGTATCGGACATGAGTCCTCCAATCGGGAATCCGTACCACAACCTTTAAAGCAGCTAAACAAAGTACTACGGCCAGGCATTGTGCACACTAACCGAGTTTCACAAACGTCAAGGGTTATTGGATTACGATGTCTTCGCAAAAATGCAAAACCCTCGGCTTTTGGCAATTGCAATCGTCAAATAAAACCACTAAGAACCAAATACTAAGAACCACAAATGCAATGGAACCATGCAAAACAACCAAGCACCAACAACAACTAAGGACTCTGGGAGCGACCCACAAATACTTAACTGAAAGAACAATGGCGTCACCAGGAAGGCCCGTCAATCGTCTCGCTGTACCAAGGACTACGCCAGGCGCCAAAACAGGTCGACAGTCAGGGCATCAGTCCGTCGCAGCCGTCAGGAGGCGGGGATCTTCGCGGAAAAGTCTTCAGGCCACTTATTTCGACAACAGGATCGATGAAGCGGGGTGCACCTTCCCTCGGAGATTTCACACGAAGTTCCTCACGATCGTCGGGCTTTGGACCGGTACCGCTGATGTCGCCCCACGTTGGGCGCCAACTGAAGGACTGGGCTTTTCTAAGGCCCAGCGGTGCCAGGGGACAACACCTGAAACCTTCGTGGGCTACATGTTTCGGCGTACAAATGACAGAGACACGGGACACTTCCTTCGGCGTCAATGATCGAGGTTTATTTACTGCAGGTAACACAGAAGTCACAAGAAGTACAACACGTGTAGGTTCTAGAAGACTGCTTCAAATTGCAACTGTGGATCGCTCCTTTTATACAGATTTCTGTCATAGAACAACATGGCGAACAAAAGGTTACAACTTAGTTCCCACAGTAAATTTCAAAAGGGTTGCTTTCATGTATTCAGGGTCCCAGAACATAATTACAGTAGCATCGCCGGTTCCCAACTGTAAAAGTACATCATCCCACCATTTGGTACATTCCATTCCGGCTGTAAACGAATTAAGGAAGAAGTCAGAAACAGGTGCAGTGGAAGACAAAGATAGTCAACAGATTGAAAAGAGTGTAGGGGGGTGATATCGGAAACACGATTGCAGGATCAAAGGAGACATGCCTAATGAATGCACGGCTGAAACAATAGACCGACACGGCAAGATGAGCCTCGAGCGGGCCATCTGCCTTTGCAGTGTCATCCCCCTCGTCATAAAGACACCCTCAAAGGAACACGTGTCTTCCGCAAAAGCTTGGGAATCCCAGGGTCACGAAGCGGACAGTGTCCATTCGCTGGCTACTTGAGGGCAAGAAACAAAATGGATGCCGTATCTAAAATGGAACCCGTGGGTTCAGTTGAAGAAACCCATGAAACAGACGAACGGTTTAGGTCAGCATAGCGAAAACGCGTACACCCACTAAACTCGTCATTTGCGGTTCATAGATACCAAACTCGTCCATATTCGAACGAGTCGAAAACACCACTTACAATTGTCAAGGAACCTCAAGAGTCGGTCACAGCTCCCTGCCTCTGTAGCCACTTGTTTCCAGCAGCACTTCACAAAGGCTGGTGAAGTGCACTGGTCCTGGGACTTAAGTTAGGGGGCAAGCTCTCTTCCAAGCCCTTGAAGATCTTGCACAAGTTGAAAGTAAAGTCCACAAAGTCTGTTCTCCTCCTTTTGTCAGCAAGGCAACCACTGCAGGCCAATCCCCCAAGCAGCACTTCAGCTTGGGAATAGTCTCTCCTCAGTTTCTTCAGGTTTTTTCTCCTCAGCAGAGGTTTTGTCTTGTAAGTCCAGAAGTGATCTAAATTCTTGGGATCAGGGTCCCAATACTTATACCCCAAAATTCGTTGTTCTCTGAGGGAAGAGGGGCCTGTGCCCAGTTCAAGCCAGTTCTGAAGCACTCTGTTTACCAGACTTCTCCTCTCCTTTCACAGCGCAGGGCAGGCACATCAAACGCCCCACAGGAGGTGGAGCCAGCATTGTGGAAGGCAAGTACAGTCCTGGAGCACTTTGTTGACAGTCTTCCTTCTCTTCTTTCAGTGTGCAGGGCAGAGACATCAGACGCACCACAGGGGGTGGAGCCGGCATTGTAGAGGGAAGGCCCAGTCCAATTTAGGTCCAAGGTGCAACTCCTCCCTCCCATTTAAATGCAGATCTCCCTAGTCACCACCGGGCTGCTCCTGGAATTCCCCAGCCCTGTCACTTACAAACCCAGACAAAGAAATACACAACCTAGCAGAGGCGGGCTGAAATGGTTAGGCAAGCAAATACCTACTTTCTAAAAGTGGTATTTGCAAACACAGAATATTAAAACAAACTACACTAAAAGATGTATTTTACTATTCTGAGTCCAGGCATTCTAAAATAGAAATTCTACCATGTTCTTTGAGCCTGTTAGGATTATAAAGTGTAATAAAATTCTAGCAGCTCATTCGGGCCTATGGAGAACAGGTAGCCTTGCTGTAGTGAAAAATGAAAATGGCTGTAATTCACTATTAGGACATGCCACAGACATCAGGGTTTGTCCTACCTTATACGTACAATGCACCCTGCCCTTGGCCCTACCATAGGGGTGACTAATATGAAGACAAGGGAAGGTTTAGGGACTGGCAAGTGGGTGCACTTGCCCAGTTAGCATGACAGTACCAGACTGCACGCAGGCTCTGCAATGGCAGACCCTAAACACATTTTACAAGGCCGCTTCTGTGGGTGGCACAGCCAGTGCTGCAAGCGCACTAGCAGCATTTGGATTTACACGACCTGGGCACACTCAGTGCACTGTACTAGGGTCTGACAAGTAAACCAAATATCCAATCATGGAACCACTAATCAATACATCAATTTACAGTAGGGAGCACTCACACTGTGGCACTGGACAACAGTGACACAGTGCCCAAAGCATCTAACACCAGCAAAAACTCATGAAGCAGCAGCAAAAATGGAAGGGAGACCCACGCCAATGGTGCCAGGTCTAACACCTCTAATCTTTCTGTTCAGACCTTATTCTATTTGTGGCCATGTGGCAGCTGGTCGTTTGAGGTGGGCAATACGTGTGTTATAATACATCAGTGACTAGACTGGGTAGTGCAGTGTTTTTGAACCTTGCTGCCATTTTTTGCCTTGAGCAACTGAGGAAATTCGGTGCATGCGGCTCAACAGCGCTTAGTTTGCAATAAATACATAAATACATAGATGTTAAGTGCTGCAGCCGAAACTATTTCTGAGGAGCTTGCTACAAGCACTGCTGAGTACCAGGGCTGCGTAGTCTTGACTGCACCTCATGGTTCCAACACCCTATAATTTATCTTTGTCCCAGTCTTGCATGTTTCTTTTCATCAATTATTTTCCATATGTCATTGTTTTCTTATCTTATCTTCTCTAGGTACAATTGTGAGCAAGTAGGCACTGGTTATCAGGAAAAGCAAAATCTCTTTCTGATAAATCACTGCTGTGGCGGCCACCATTGTTCTTTATTCTCGTGACATCACATCGCTAGACGCCAACATAATGGCTGCCTGCATGGCTCAAGTCCTAAAAAATAGAAGTGGGGGACTCACCAAGTTAGGCAGAATGAGTGTGACTCACAGCGCATGACATCAAAGAAAGTGACTGCCCAGTGTGTGACAGCTTAGGAAAAGACATCATGGTGCGTGACATTGCATGTGGCACCACAGAAAGCAGCATCACAAACCATGACCTCACAGGAAGTTACATCAGCTCTTGAAACCTCACATATGTTTAGCAGCTCTATAATGAGTACATTTGAGTGCATTACAATATTGAATGAATTACATGTTGCATTGTGCAAAAATATGGACGCAACCCCGACGCAAAATCTGGGCCATAATTTATAAATATTGTTTTAAAACCCTGCTACAAAGTAATTTGGCAACAAAGAGAAATGTGGTTGCATTGTGGTTGCATTGTCTGTATTTTAAAATACCTTATGGGGTTTAGGCACCTGCTACGGAGATCTATGTGTGCCAGCTAGATCTCAGGGTCTAATAATAATGGTAAGATAACTCTGTAAGATAATGTATTTGCTGGAGGGACCTGTAATTTGTCAAGCCTTAGTTTTGAATCCACGAATCATGGAGGGTTAATATGTCTCCTGCAAGGGGGGCGGAGCTAGCCGGCGTTCATGGTGGACGCTTAAGTGCGGAGCTCTGCGCTAGCGCTGCCGAATATCCGTCCAATATCCTTCAAAAGCGGCAAAACCTGTGAAATTCCGGCGGGGGCTGCCTCCCCTACCCCCTGCGGACCTCCGGCGCGACTTTTGAGGGGCTGCGTGCACGAGTTCCCCCGGCGCCGTCGCCGACCGAAGAGCCGCGGACCAGGCCGGGATCCCCGCTCTGCCCTGGACGCCGAGGCCGCGCTGCGTCACCCGACGTGCGGCCCCGGCGAGAGGAAGCCCCGCTGTGGTGCGTGCGGCGTGGCCGGCGGGAGCTGCTACCCATCCAGCGTTCCGCGACTGCACTGCGGACCCCTGCTGTGACGCCTCCACCCCTGGAGGGGCGCGGAGGACTCGAGTGAGAGCCGGCGGCGAAACGGCCCCGCTGGGAACACACACGTGGCGCTCTCACGGGCGCCATTGCATGCTGCGGAGGGAACCCGCCTGACGGCCTGACCACTCGGAAGGAGCCTTACGGAGCAGCGGGCAGCTTTGGGACGGAGGCCACCCAACACGAGCCTTGCACCCTCGAGCACTGCACCCCCGAGCTGACTGGGGGTGTCCTGACACTGAGGCACCCGGAGGGGGAAAGTAAGAGGCGAGTGCCTACCCTGACCTGAGGCGTCACTGGGCACGCAGGCCTAAACGCGACAGCGGCCTGAACGCGCGGCCTCCGGTGCCGGCCTGTGCACGAGGTCAGCTCCCGCATCGTCCCATTGGGGCACCGTTGACATTACAAGGTCTGTGGACACTGGCCTCCCTATCAGCAGCAGCGATGGGCAAGACCGATAGGACGCAAACGAAACTTTCGTTTGACCAGAGGAGACAGAAGGCACCGGAGCCGCCGGCGGCCCAGTCCCCGGGAGCAACTGCGGACCCGAACACCGCGCTGTGCACAGAAATTAGAGGCATGCTCAACACGATGGAGAAAGGCCTACAGGAGGGCATGACGGCCATCGGCACCAAGATTGACGCCCTGGCGTATCGAATGGATCGCATGACGGAGAGGGTGGATAAGCATGCGGAGAGGCTGGACATGGCAGAGCGCAGGCTGACGGAGGCGGAGGAGGCGCAGACAACGTGGGACGCTGACCGCAAGCAGTTTGGGAGGCTGCTACAGGTGATACAAGAAAAATCGGAGGACTTAGAGGCTCGCTCCAGGCGGTCCAACATACGCGTCACGGGCGTGGCGGAGTCGACCCAGACAGGGAAAATGGAGCTATTTGTTGAGAAACTCCTTAAAACTCTATTGGGAGACGACACCTTCTCTCCCATGTTCATAGTGGAGCGAGCCCACCGCACCCTGGGCCCGAGGCCCGCTCCAGGGGCGAACCCTAGGCCGATAATAGCGAAACTCCTCAACTACAGGGACAGGGATGCTGCCCTCCGTGCTGCTCGAGAGAAGGGGGAGTTGCAGTACGAGGGAATGAACATTTCGCTATACCCTGACTTCACCTCCAAGGTACAGGAGGAGAGACGGCGATTCGTCCCCTATAAGCAGCAGCTCAGAGACCTGGGCTTGGACTATGCCATGTTGTATCCGGCACGGCTGCGCATCAATAGGCAGGGCCACTCACATTTTTTCACCGACCCGAAGGAGCTGCAAAAATCCCTGAAGCAGTGGATCAAGGAGCATAAAGAGAGCCGGACGGCGCCTGCGGAGGAGGGCGCTGGCACCGAGGATCTGGATGAGCAAGACTAGTGTGACGGAGGGGCGCAGTGGTCTCTCCCGAGGACCTGGCCACTTGAGGCCGTGCCATGATCCAAGCCTCTTGGCCCGGAGGATGCCCAGTCTGGGCTCTCCACTGCAGTGAGCGGACTTCTGGACATGGTATCACGGGTGAGATCTGTACGGGCCACACGGGTTAAGGTGGTGGGCGGCACTCTCCATGACTCTACTAGCCTGCCCGGGGGTGGTGTTGATAACGTCCTACGACAGGGAGAGGTCGATGGGGTCTGGGGGGGGGGGGTGGTACGGCGGGTACGATATTGTTCTTGTTACTTAATAGCCGCACTGGCAAATGGGGGCGCTGGCGTAGGGGCGGCCAAAAGACATTGCGCAGAAGCGACGACCGGACGTTGGTCGATTGAGACATTGAGCGTGCTACCTCTGCCCTGGCGCTCATAGTGCTTGCGGCTCTTCTTGAGACTGCTTGGGGGAGTTTGAAGATGGGTGGGGGGGGTGAATGTAGGGATTTCGGTCACACCAGGTTGGGGTTGGTTGACTGTGGGCGGTGGGGGGCAATGGGGGTTCTGAGTTCGGGGAAGTTTGGGATGTTTGGGGAAAGGTCCGACATGTGCTCTAAAAGGTTATGTTCTATAGGATGGGTGGGCGGCTGCTGCCACTGGCGGGGGGGGTCCTCGACGCTGCACTACAATTGTTGTCCTCCTTCACTGTTAATGGCTAACACACCACAGGCAGACTCACTGAGCGATACAGAGTCCCTCAGGGCTCTTACCTGGAATGTGAGGGGTTTGAATGATTATCGGAAACTCCGTAAGGTGCTACACTATCTACAGAGACACCACATAGACTTGGCGCTGCTGCAGGAAACGCATCTGCCCAACAACAGTAAGATGCTAATGCACAGGGGGATCCAGGGTCACTCCACTTACGCAGGCTTCACCACCCATGCCAGAGGGGTCCTCACCTGGGTCAATCCGAAATCCAAGTTATCCCTCGCCCTGGTAAAGGCGGACCCGGAGGGGAGGTTTTTGTTAAGCAAGTGCACGGGCAAGGGCCACAACCTGCTGGTCATGAATGTCTATGGCCTGAACTATGACTCCCCTGATTTTTATACAACGGTTGCGGAACATTGTACTGAATGGGCCGCTGGTAATATGATCTGGGGTGGGGACTTCAATTTCACCTTTAGCCCTGAGCTAGATAGGTCTGCGGGCCCTGCCAGGCGCCCGGCGGCGGCGGCGCAGTGCATGCAGGCAGAAATGTTGAAACTGGGTCTGGTAGATGTGTGGAGGGAAAGAAATAGCGCCAAGGGGGGGTACACGCATTACTCAGCGTACCACAACATCCATACCAGGATTGACTACTGGTTGGCTTCACACTTCCTGCTCTCCATGGTCAGGGGCTGCAGTGTGCTTCCCCGCACTCTGTCGGACCACTCCCCGGTGCTGTTGGCGCTGCGTACTCCCCAGCAGAGAATCCCGCCATTCACGTGGCGCTTTCCACCCTACTCGCTGCTGGATGAGGCTTTCAGGGCTGACCTGGGGGAGGACATAGATACCTTCTTCGACACCAATCTGGGATCAGTGGACAGCTTTGGGACGGTTTGGGAGACATTTAAGGTGTACGTGCGGGGGGTGGTCATGGCGAAACACTCAGGGATACTAAAGGCAATTAGAAGCAGGCTGAAATATCTGGAGGGGCAGATAGCGGACTACGAGCGCCGCCAGCTGCTTGACCCGAACCTGCCTGGGGATGGGACCCTGCAAGACCTTCTGAGTGAGTTCCACGAGGAAGCTGACAGGGAAGTGCGACATTTAGGAAAATACGCGACAGCGCGCGCGTATGGCGAGGGGGACCGCCCGGGTGCACTGCTTGCCAGGATCATGAAAGGCACTAGGCGCAAACAGACCATCGCGGAAATGCGTAACTCAGGGGGGGAGACGCTCACGGAGGAGACACACATTCTGGCGGAATTCAGGAGATTCTACGAGGAGCTCTACACCACTAAAATCTCGGGGGTTGAGGACCAAATTGACAACTACCTCGCCTATATCAGGATGCCATTCCTTGAGAATTGGCAGAGGGAATTCCTGATGTCCCCCATACACCGTGAGGAGATATCCGATGCGCTGGCCACCATGAGAGCGGACAGTGCCCCCGGGATAGATGGTCTAACGGTGGCCTTTTACAAGGCGTATAAGGATAAGTTGCTACCCCACCTCTCCACCCTCTTTGACGAAATCTGCGAGAACGGCGCTATGCCACTCTCCATGCGAGAGGCGCTGATTGTCACCATACTCAAACCTGGTAAGCCCAGCGACCTGCCAGGCTCGTACCGCCCAATGTCCCTTCTTAATGTTGACGCTAAGCTCTACGCAAAAGTGCTGGCTACCAGGCTGGCACTAGTGGCGCCGGGGCTGGTAGCCCCGGAGCAGGCTGGGTTTATCCCGGCCAGGAACCTCACTTACAATATCCGCACGGTCATGGGGGCCATGCAGCATACCAGGCATGACACTAAAGCCATTGCGGTCTTTCTAGACATGGAGAAGGCCTTTGACTCTGTGGAGTGGCCCTTCATGCGCAAGGTGCTGCAAAAGTTGGGGCTAGGAGAACTTTTCCTCCAACTGCTGGGCGCCCTCTATCACGAGCCCACGGCCAGAGTCAGATTGGGGGATGCAGTCTCGGAGCCGATCTCCATCACCAGGGGCACGAGACAGGGATGCCCCCTTTCCCCGCTACTCTACGCCCTTGTGGCAGAGCCACTGGCGTGTGCGATTCGGGAATACCACTCGTATGAAGCCATCAACTACCCCACCTACAAATTGGGCATTTCCACATATGCGGACGACACCCTGCTTTATGTCAGGGACCCGGCCAATAACCTTGCGTCGGTGCTGAGGGAAGTTGTGAGGTTCGGCGCGCTCTCCGGACTGAAGGTTAACTGGGCGAAATCAGTTGCCTTCCCACTAACCCCAATCACTGTCCCCTTCGAGATGGACTACCCGCTCCAATGGTCCACTGAACCGATAAGGTATCTGGGCATCATGCTCCACACGGACCCTGACGTTATGCTGAGGGAAAACTACGGGGTCGCTTACAGCAAACTTGCGGATGACGTAGAGCTCTGGATTAAACTCCCGTTATCTCTGATGGGGAGGATTGCCTTAATGAAAATGGTCATTCTCCCGAGGTTTCTGTTCCTGTTCAATAATCTCCCGATTGTCCTCTCGAAAGCCTTCTTTGCAACCCTGAACAAACTCTTGGTGCGACTAGCGTGGGCCGGGAAACAACCTAGGGTGCAGTGGAAGGTTCTGCAATTACCGTATGAGCAGGGGGGCTTAGCTGCCCCGGACCTGGAACGCTACTACAGGATAGCGCAGGCCTCCCACCTCCACACCTGGATACATGGCAGCCGAGATGTTCCACACGTGATACTGGAGCGGCTGTTCGCGGACTCTACTCCGCTTCCGGCTACCATTTGTGGCCCACAAGACCGCAGAGTTGGCGTACTAGACTCCCTCCTGTCTACCAACCATGCATGGCACTCCATTCTGCAGAGGCAAAACAAAGAGCTGATGTACGCTCCCAACATGCCTCTACAATGGGCGCTCTGGCTACCAACCTTAGCGGAACCGGGTGTCCATAGGGCCCTTCACGAATTGGGTGCTCTTACTTTGGGGGACCTATTCGAGCATGGACAGGTGAAGACGTGGGCACAGATCTCACATCGGAGGGAGAGCCCCACACTGCTCCAACGCTTTCAGTACCATCGGGTCCGTAGCGCCCTGCTGGAGCTGCTGGGCCCCGACATGGAGGAACCCCCTGCGGTCCCGGAACTGGTGTATGTCATTGACACCGTATCTCCGAAGAAGCTGATTACTAGATTATACAGGATAGGGCACGAGCTCACGGCCCTGCTCTACACGAGGGCGCGACTGGCCTGGCAGACTGACCTGGGTACACACGTCGATGACGGCATGTGGGCCTACTGCTGTGCGGCCACCAGGCGCATTTCCCTGAACGGGAGGCACCGGTTGGTCCACTTTAAGTTCTTACAGAGGGTATACCACACACCGGAGAGGCTCCACAGGTACGGTCTCCGTGACACCCCACACTGCGAGAGGTGCCGGGCCCGGGTTGCGGACTTCCTGCACATGGCCTGGGGCTGCCCGGGAGTCCAGAGGTATTGGGCCAGCGTCTTCGCTGAATTGAGCGCTATAGCGGACTTGGACCTAGCAATGGACCCAGCCCTTGCTCTACTGGGGTACACCAAATCGATTCCCGTCGCGGTTAGGAAACTGGTGAGCATGGGACTGCTCCTGGCGAAGAGGGTAGTCGCGTTATGCTGGATGAGGGGGCCATTACCTACGCTCAAGCGATGGGTTAGCGACATGAAATACTGCAACACGCAGGCGGACACATACAGTGAGCTCCTACCGCCCGGGAGTCGCCCCAAGAACTTCTGGGGGCTGTACCAGACCTACTTGTCCTCCAAGCTGGACGGGGAAGTCTCGGAGGAGGGCGAGGGGGGAGACCGAGGGAGTGACGTGCAAGAGCCACCGGATACACATGACTAGGGTGCTCCTCCGCACAACTAATGTACTGTAAGCGGTAGGGATTTCTCCATCCTACTAGGAGTGAGAACAGGGGGGAGGCACACCGGATAGGGGGAGGGCGGTAGGCCGCACTAGCTACCACAGGTGATAGAGACGTCTACAGGCGGCTCGGGGAGCACGAATGAGGGACCAGTTGAGGGGGGGGGGGTGTTTAGAGGGTTGGGATTGGTTGGGGGGGGGAAAATATATAAAACTGTCTTGCTTTGCCAATTTATTCGAATTGCACACTACTTTGCAGATGGTACGAGCCTACAGAGGAGGCCTGTCTCCGGCTGACCTCCAACGAATTCTCACACTGGACTCTATGATGTTAATGTGTCATGGTATTTGTATTTGTTGTTGCATGGAGACCTGTTGCCGGCCCGGGATGGGTTGTAGGCAAGTGATTGCGTTTACATTGTGCTGTGCTTTTTCATAATAAATACAATATAAAAAAAAAAAAAAATATGTCTCCTGCAAAGCAAACCCACCCGACAACTAAGATCGTCCAATCAAGCCCTCGCCGCTGTCCCGCGCATCCGAAAATCCACCATGGGTGGCAGATCCTTCTCCTTCCTTGCTCCCAAGACCTGGAACTCACTCCCCACTCACCTCCGACTTACTCAAAACCACATCTCCTTCAGAAAAGAACTTAAAACCTGGCTATTCGACAAATAATGAACCCCTTCCCCAAGCGCCTTGAGACCCTCTGGGTGAGCAGTGCGCTATACAAATGCCCGAACTTGAACTTGAACTTAACACGCAGATGACAGATTTTTATTTTATGTAAATTGGTAAGTGGGTTACTGCTTTTATGACAGAGATCCTTCTGGTACTTGCAGTTCATAAATTGTAATCTTTCTAATATAGCAAAGTCGGGTATGAAGGACATGTGTTTCCTTCACCTTTTAACCCTCACTGTCTTATGTAACAAATCCGTCATTTTGATGCACATACATGATTTATTGTCGATGTATAATCTGTACTTGAGATGCAAAGCGCTCTGACACCCTGCATTGGGATGAGTAGTGGCACTACTCATTCCAATGCATAGTGTCAGAGCGCTTTACATTACACGTACACAAATAATCTAAATGCACCTGTTATGTTACATTTCTTTTACATTTTTTTTATAGCACCTTAGCACTACTGTAGTGCTAAAGTGCTATAAAAGAAATACAACAAAATAGTGGTATTTAAATTGTTATTTGTGTAAATACTGGGGTGACCAACACATCTGACATTCTTACAGTGTATGCACATCTCTTATATAAGGGACTGAACAAAGTCAAAAGCATTTCTCTCTTAAGTAACTATGAAGTGATAAGATATATCAGGTAAGAGGCTCCCGATAACTCCCAGCCAACAAAAAGTGGGCTAATGCAGCCACGGCCCATGCAGGTAGGAGCGGTGGGGCCGGGGGGATAGGGAGGGGGTTAATTTTCCCTCTTTATCGTCCGTAAACACCCCCCCTTCACTGCCCCACCGCTTTTACCTGCACGGGCTGCAGCTGGTGTAATGCACACTTAACTTCTGCTTTTGTTATGGGCATAGCTGAAATCTGATAAGCCCCTTCCACCCCTGCCCATTGCTGCTCAGAACAACAGCAAACAAAGTGAAGCTGCTGCTGAAAGTGTTCCAGTGCCGGAAAATTACATCGGGACCTGTTAAGCATATTTCTGTGAAGTAGGAAAGGAACGTGCCACTCTGTTCAAAGATGCCAGTTTTGCAGCAGGAAGTAGACAGCATCTTTCCACTGAAAATAGTGTGTAGATGGAGCCTACCTGCGTCTACCCTCGACTCGAGCCTTGGCCTCTTGTGTACTTGCTTGCCTTTCTTGGGTCTGGATGGGTTGAGGAAAAGAAGGCAAAGTGAACTAAGGTAATTCTCTGATTTGATAATGCAGGGAAGCCCGATGTGATCCCAGGTTTTCTGGTTGTGCATTTTTGAGGAGCTAAATCAAAACATTGTGTTACGTAAAACATGTATCACTTAATAAATCAAACTAATGCAAGAAGACTTTCTAGAAAATGGTAACTAAGGAAAGTGAGGGAGGAACATAAACCACATAAAAAGTTTGGATCAAGATTCAAAGAGGCCCTCAAGCTGACCCAGATCCAGATATCTGTCTCGACCCTTCAGAGGGATATTTTCTTTCACAGTTGTCTTTAAAGTGGGCATAGCTGCTGCTTCTGAGTGCTTCAGCTTGCAAGGTGGTTGCATCTAAGAGGGTAACCGGGAGTATAAGAGAGTCAGGATGGGGTAAGGGAGATATCCAGAGATCAAGGCAATTAGGAAACACTAGAAATCGAGAATTTGGTAATGGTATCATAGCAAATAACATAGTAAACATATTGGGAAAGCAGTTGATATAGAGATATTTGTAAATAACTGATTGATGCTATCAAAATATATCTATCAGCTTTCAGGCTCTTTTGAATTAGATTATTCCCTCAACGCTACCTTGTCTCAGTGCACACATTATGAGGCTGGGCACCAGTGGCCCATGTTTTCCCAACTTGATCCTATCCTATTTGCTTATTTTACCCCTGTGTCCTGGACTATTTAAAATGCAAAATCCCTCCATTCAGTCTGTTTGCCTTGAGCAGGCATTGGGTGAACTCAGTACTAGACCCTGGATTATTTTTGTTTGTTTCTTGGCATACTTGAAACATTCCAACTTTAAATAAAATGCAAATTCTTGGCAATTACCATTTGTTGCTCAGCATTACCCCCAGAATTTTGCATTCACTACCCAATATTTGCTGACTTCCATTTTCTTTGGCTTTAGGACTCTTCACACTTTACTCTGGCTAACTAGTGGTGAAGTGCCTGTACTCACCCTTCCCAAGATGGCACAATTATTATATACTTGATTGGTATACTTAATTTATATATGTAAGTCCCTGGTATACAGTACTGCTTGTACACACAGCTTGCAAATAAATACTAATAGTGGGCTTCTACAGTCATTGTGCCACCCACTACAGAAGCACTGTAAAACATGTCTCAGGCCTGACTTTGCAACCTGTGGATGCAGTTTAAAAACTTACATTTCGACCTGCCAAATTTAAACATTTACCAGGCCCAACCGTTCATTTTAAATATTTCTAAGAAACCCTTAAGAAAGACCCTAAAGTAAGCATGGGCGGAAAATCCGTTCCGCTCGCGGATTTTGCGGATTTTCGGTAAATTCGCAATCCGCGAGATTCGCGAATTTCCCGCAAAATCCGCAAATCCGCAAGCAGCGGATTTTATGGCTTGCTCGCACTGTTCGCGTGAGTTCGCGGCTTCCCAGTTCAACTTCGCGCCCCGTGAATAAGCGCTAAATTGCAGAAATACGATCTTAGCAAAACTGAAACTACTTACCAGGTTCAAAAGTTCAAGCTCATCATTAGTAGCCATTTCCTGTAGTACTTCCTGAGGGGCCCCTCCAGAGTTCAGTTGCCTACTTGCAACTATTATGTGACCCTGCTCTGACCCTCAGAATAGTTACACAAAGGTCCTGAATTACAGCTAAGGCAGACAAGCAGGAGCCAGGCTGGAAGTTCAAATCCAGTGACACATTAATCAGCCCCTAATTCATTATTGTCAGTTGGGGCAGGGCAGGTGTTGTAACTAATTTTGCAACAATGTAAGCACTTAGCAAGTGCAAAAGATCACTAATCAGGAAGCACTAAGGAAGCAGGTGCCAGCTAAAAAAATATTCTGTGACACATTAATCAGCCCCAAATTAATGCAGGTCACTTGAGGCAAGGAAGGTGTGCTTTGCTTTGCCACAATAATGTACACTGGACAACCAGAGGGTGCTGTGATGAAACAGAGGGTGGCATGGGTGGGCCAGAGGGTGGCATGAGTAGTCAGAGAGTGGCAGTGGTGACAGAGAGTGGCAGTGATGAAGAAGAGTGTCCCAAACAGGCTGGACACGTAGAAACAACAAGTTCGCAAAACTTGCGACCCGACAGGTAAGTTTGCGTTTGCGAAATTGTACAAAACCCTCGCGAACTGGCAGAAACCCGCGCGAACACAAAAAAAAAAATCCGCAAATTCGCGAGAATTCGCGGATTTTGCGGATTGCGAGTTCGCAAATCCGCAAAATTCGCGAACGCGAGATTCGCAAAATTCGCCCATGCTTACCCTAAAGGTTCATAAGACAGGGTACATGGCATTTAAGAAGTAGGACATGTGTATTAGGTTTTATATGTCCTGTTAGCGAAAACCCCCAAAGACCTTTTTCACTGTGGCAAGGCTAGGTTTCCATAGACATCTAACACTGGATTTCCTTATTAGATTTAATAAGTGAGAAAGTCCAAATCGGAGAAACTAGAAAATACTTCTTCCACGTATTGTCATTTTAATATTAAATCTTATTTAACGCCTTAACTGCTGAGCCTCTTCTGTAGCCCACCCACCCCCAGTGCTAAGCCATTTTTTGTCTATTTGGGGTAGTTTGCGCATAGGACTGCATATTTTTTGTCCGCCTAAGGCAGCCTCACCAAATTTGCATCCTTTTTTCCTCATCATCGTGGTTAGTCAAATGGTACCCAGTGTTTGTGGATTCTCCTGGAGCGGACTAAGAAAATATAGCTAGATTGTATGATTTGTGGGAAAAATAGAAAAAAGTACTCAAGATGAAAGTGTCTGTTTTGTTTTCTAAAAATGGCATCAATGATTGTTTTGCCGTGCTAAAGTCACTATCTACCAAGCTTTCAGAAACATGCAGAGCTGAATCAAAAAAACAAATTTTCTAGCACTGTTTTGGCAGTTTTTCCTTTTTTGTGCTCTTAACCTACTTTCAGTTTGTGGTGGAAAAAAATGTGAAACCCATGGATGATCCAGGAAAGCTATAGGTTTCTGGAATGCAGACAAAAGTCTGCATTCAGCAAGGGGCCATTAGTGTAGATCCCTTAAGGTCTACTAAAGAAACTAACTGTTGAAATAAGGAACTATTGAAAATGGGTAGGAAAAAACGTTATTTGTGAGGTGTTCATCTTTAATTTTTCGTCATGATGGCTAATTTACAAAAGCAATATACCATAACTTTTGCTAAAACATTCGGTTTGCGGGTATATATAGGGTTTTTAGATTCGTCAAGGCACTCTGAGCCAGGAACTGAGCTGCCCCACACAAAGGGCACAGGATATGGAGTTTAGGAGCAGTGGTCATTTGTACATCTTTGAATTTTTGGGTACCCCTTACTAGCACATGATTTAGAAAGTATTTTGCAAAATGTCTTCTTTCTTACACACTAGTTTATGTTTGCAAGGCACAAACGCAGTAACATCCAATTGTTAAACACAAATATTTTGTGCAACACTTCAAACAGTAATGAGGTGAAAACATCACACAAAAATAGATCCCACACCAAATTAGAAAAATAGAATGTTCTTCAATTAATAAAACAAGACCAAAATTACAAAATCCAATTAGTAGAACCAAAGAGATTCAATTTTAAACATGAAGGACAAAATAGGCAAAAGAGCGCCACATGTGGATATCTGGTCACGCCACACCAGGACAAAGTCACAAGTCCAGGCCGGCAGTAATTGAGTGTGAGCTAACTACAGGGATCAAGTTAGGCCCGCTGAACACAATACCTTAAATCCTGGTTTGCAGAGTGTTTCGAGGATCTGCATCAAAGATGCGTAGCACAGCCAAAGCAATGCTTCAGTTTTGCGTTTTGGCGAGGCTGTGATTGGAGGGGATGAATCGTCATTGAGGATCCCATCGACGGAGCTTGCAATGGGAAGTCCACAGTCAAGGATGTGCCATGCAGTCGGGAAAATGCATCAGTTCTGAGGGGCTGCAAGGCTGCAACGCGGAGTCCGTTGTTGAGGCTGCTGTCAAGGAGAAATGCGAGGTTCTGTGCTGAGGATGCGTCATGTAACAGTGGTTCACAAGGCAATGCTTGCTGCAGCGGAGAGGCAGGTTTTTCCAATGGGTGCAGTCCATGCAGTAGCGGAGATGCATCGGTTCTGCTCAGGATTGCACTGTGTAACAGAATAGATGTGTCAGTTCCACTGGATCCACAGAGACTCGCAGAGCACCTTAAGCCTAATTCTAAGGGTCCAGGACTCGGGTGGCACCACTTGGCAAGGTTGACTCACAGATGAAATAGTGCAGTGCAGATTCAAGGTTGATTGAAGCCTGTTATGTCCCTGAGGCTTCAGGTCCGGAGGCCAGATGCAGGGACAGTCCATCCCACAAAGGCAAAAGGGCAGCAGGTCAGCATTGCAGGGCAGCAGTTACTTCAGAGCAGCAGTACAGTAGACTGGAAGTCTTTGTAGCTTCACAGAAGTCCTTCTGCCTAGCAGCCTATCAACAGGTCCTAAAGTGTAAAGAAGTGGTGGTGTCTGAGGTTTAGTATTTATAACCGGTGGTGCATTTGAAGTAGGGAGAAGCTTCTAGACATACGCCTTTTAAGTGCACAGGTGCCGTGCCTTCTTGACCCTGGCTCCAGACTAACTACGGCGGCTGTGCTACCCTTTGTCTACAGACAGGACACAGCCTATTTAAGTTTAAGTGGGTCTGGGCCCAGCTCCTTCCTCCCATCCTGCCAGTGATGGCCAATCCAGTCATACCTAAGCTCACCATTGTGTGGCTGTCTAGAAGGAACACACAAAGCCCACATGTCAACCACATCCAGTCATTTGACCTAGAGACAAGCTTCAGGAACCAAATAGCTATGGCAAGAAAATGCCAACTTTCTAAAAGTAAAAAACCAAACCCAGACGAATATCCGGGATGCTAAGTGCACTCCTTTAGGTCACTGTAAAAGTGTACCACATTTTCAAAAACACAATATTGGACGTATTCCAAAATTAAATAAGTCCTTCAACAGATGAATCTGTTAATCTGTTCATCAATCCAACCAGAAAGAAATGTTGAATTTTGCTCAATCTGCTTTATTTCCAAATATTGCAGATGAAATAAAGTTCATTGAGAAAAACTCAGATTACAAGATAACAGGATAGGATAGGATAGGATATATGTTTATAAAGCGCTTGATTGCCGTGGCGTCTTGGCGCTAATGTATGTCGGAGGACAGGCAGTTTCTCCATCATCCGACGGACTAGATAGATGAGAAGAGCAGAGTTTTCAGATCTTTCCTAAAATGCTGCAGATTAGCTTGGAATCTCATGGCCATTGGCAGTTTGTTCCATAGTTTTGCTGCGCCATTTGATAAAGTCCTTCCTCCCCATCTTACCCGCCTAATCTTAGCAGTCTGAAGTAGGTCTAAATTGGCCAATCTAAGGGCACGCGAGGGAGTATAAGGTAGGAACATTCTTGAAATTTCATCGGCACCACCACTGTAAAGTGCTTTGTGCGCCAGGCACAGAGCCTTGAATTCCACACGCTGCTGTATAGGAAGCCAGTGAAGTGATTTGATACCCACTGAGGTTGATTGTCCTTTGGGGATATTCAGAAGCAGTCTAGCTGCTGCATTCTGTAAAGACTGGAGCTTCCCCGTCTGTGTCTTGTCAATGCCCAAAAAGAGGGCATTGAAATAGTCTAATTTAGACAGGAAAAGACTCACCATCACTGTCTTTTGTAGTTCCTGCGAGATGAATGGAAAAAAAATCTTCCTCAAGGTTTTTAAGAGGAAGAAACAGGGCGAAGTAAGACTGTTCACTTGTGCCGAGAAGTTCAGCTAGTCATCAAAGATGACCCCAAGATTCCTGACTTTGGAAATAGGACAAGGAAAATTCCCGGCCTCAATTGGCCGCCAGGAGTCATTCCACAGGGACCGTCCACATCCGAATTCTATAAAGTGAAAATGGTTACTCCCAAAAGATAACAGAAGTATACAAAGTGAAGATAGTTACTCCCAATGCATTTCGGGCTTTACAACAGCCCTTCGTCAGAGGAATCTGAAACGTCAATATCATAAAATCAGTTGAACAATTTACTCACAGTAACAAGCTGAAGAGAGTGGAGTAATGAAAATAGGCTCAAATGGGGGAGGGCTATAGGCATCTGGCGCTAATGTGTGGAGAACTCTACAAATCACCAAAGTGCACTGTAGAGACTGTAGAGACACCTCTAGCAAAAGAAACCAGTGAGAGAACCGCCATGGGTTCACTCTATGTAATTGATTAAACACTGAAAGATTCACAGCCACATGTACACCCGTAAAAGAAAAGAACCCGAGTGAGGTGTTTGCCCTGATGTGACATGCAAAAGCAAGCGGATAACCAAGTGCATACCTCGGAAACCATAATTGTCAACAAATAACAAATAAAGGGGTCCAAACAGACACCAGCTGTAAATAAATCAAAAGGTCAGAAACGGAACTGAAAACGGAACTAAATAAAACAAATATAACAATGCTCTAAGAACTCTTGAATGAGTCCACGCTGGCATGGAGACACAAATCAAAATTAAAATGCCTGACGCGTGAAAATTATTTACACCGGTTTTGGAATTTTCCTTTTCGAATCAGGCGTCGGGCAGAGCCCACTACAAGGTGCACACTTGATTTATTACAGTGCTTGTATACTGTGTTTATATTGATTATATTTTGTGTAAGTGAGTCCATCTAAGCTGTATATACCTTAACTTTCTAAAAGTGGCATTTTCAGAATTGCAATTTAAAATACGACTTAACCATACGTTGTGATTTTAAATTGTGATTCCAGAGACAGCAAACATAAACTACTTACCTGTTCCCTTTTGGAAATTATACTTAAAACATATAAAAAGCTAACTCCAATGACATCCTATGGTAGAGGCAGACCTTGGAGTAGTGAAAAATACAGTTAAGAATTTTTCACTACCAGTATAGGTCAATCTCAAGGTACTTGTCCTACGTTTTAAATACACTGTTTCTTGCCCTTTGGGCTGTCCATGGCCTACCTTTGGGTTGACTCTTGTGTATTAAAAAGGACAGTTTGGGCCTGGCAAATGGTTTAGTTTGCCAGGCCGAAATGGCGGTTTTAAACTGCACTCAGGCTGCAATGGCAGGCCTGAGCCATGTTTAAAGTGTTGCTTAAGTGGGTGGCGCAATCAGTATTGTGGGCCCACTAGTAGCATTTAATTTACAGGCCTTAGGCACTAGTAGTGGCACTTTACTAGTGACTTAGTAGTAAATTAAATAAGCCAATTAGGTACAAGCCAGTCTAAAATGTTTCAAAAAGAGAGCACATACACTTTAGCCCTGTTTAGCAGTGGTAAAGCACAGAGTACTGATGGGAAAAAACACAAATTCAGCAAAAATAGGAGGAGGAAGACAAAAAGTCTGGGAGAATCCTGCGGAAAGGGCAAAGTCCAATAGACGATTCACATTTTTCCACTGAAAACTGTCCCTTTTTAGGTCTCGGCCTGATCCAGCGCATACGCTGGTCTGGCCAAGACATTTAGTAGGCTGCTTGGGAAACTGCTACTTTCCCGGCGACCAGCGTACTATTGCGTGCAAGAGCACGACGTGCCCAGCAACTTTTTCGTCACGCGTGCCCACAAATCGCGTTTTTTTTTCTCCAATTATTTCTTTGCAGCCCGGCCTCGCGGCCAATGCTTTTTGTGCGTGTTTTTAAAGTCTAATTGAAAAATAAAATGGTATGGTTCAGCCCACGCAGCGCAAACTGTGTCATGGTTTGTCATCCTAGACGCATCCGATGGATTTTCAGTTTATTTTATTTTCTGTTATTTATCCCCTCCACAAGCTTTCATTGATATCGTGCCAGCTTGTTCCCTTTCACTGTGGCTCGGAAGGAGGGCTCACAGGTTCAGGGGAGTTTCTCCCTCATAATCTGGTGGGCAGTGTATTGTTTCTTGGTCTGAAGTCTTGCCGCCCTCCCCTCCGGGGTGAAGTGTCCTTCCAGTTCATGGAGCAGGCTGGGACAGAGGCGAGAGCAGTCAGAGGCTCACAAGTCACAGCCCAGCTGCACTGCTTCAGTCGGGCGCACGTGCAACACACACTCACTCACTCTTTTTTTTGCGATTTTATTATAGCGCAAACTCGACCTGAAGGTATTCAAGCGCTTTGCACGAGCACCATGTTTTTTGTAGGCACTGGTAGTATAAGTGATTTGCCCAGAATTACAGGATGCTTAACATGGTTCCTCAGCTCTAAAGTCGGCGGCTCTTACCTTTAGGCCACATCCACCCTTGTATATGTTTTCCTACTTTACGTGAATATATATAGCGCTTTCAACTTTTCCTTTACGATCATGGCGCTTTCTTTCTCAGGGTTATTTTCTCAATACATTCTGAGAGTATCTTAAGTTGATGCAGACATTATGTCGTGAATAAGTGTTACAGTCTAAGTGGGTACTACTAATGCAGAGCTGTGTGCGTGGTATTTTTTCAGATTTTATGTAATTGGTTTTAAACTGTGTGTTGGTGTTCACAAGCCAGTGCTTGTCATAAGCCAAGAGTGGCCTGAGGGATAAATTCATTATCATATAGTGCCCTGTCTGGGACCAGTTTACACCCAAGAATTTAAGCACAACACAAGCAATAAAATAGAGTAAGGCGCTTCTTTATTTACGTGCCGAAGAAGGAAGAGTCCCTAAAAGCACATTTTGAGGCACTGCATACTATTCGTAGCCCCGTCTATCCCCCGTGTATTTCTTGTGTGAGATTGTTGGAGTGGTGGGTGGTGCGTTCTTTGGTTTTGTGTTACTTTTCTGAAGCAGACCCTTGCTTTTGCTTCCTACAGCACAGTAGCCCTAACCCTGTTTTACCTAAAACCTACTTTTAGTTTTTAAATATTTTGTTGTCTCTTGTAAGTTTTTGCTTCTTTTCTGTCATTTTTGGCAACTCACTCCCCCGCCCACTCGCATGAATGATGCTTCTCTGTCCGAGTGGCTCTGCTTTATGGCCTCAAGTGGTTTTCTTGAATTATATGTTCTAGGTGAGCCTAGTTATCAGCAAGGATTTAAGTGGGCCGGGTCTCACCGGTGCTGAGCACCAGCAGTTTTTTAAAGGGGGTCTTTATATGGCTCTGTTTTGTGCCCTGGCATAGCCGGTCTGTTTTTCCCAGACTGTAGTGACAGCAGGCACATCGATGTGCGCTGCTCACTTCTCACTAGTGGAGAAGGTACGGCATGAAGTCATACCAGGTGAGCGTAGCAAGAGAAGGCAAATCCTTTAAAGCACGGGTACTCATAGTACGGCCCACGGGCCGGCAGCGGCCCGGCAAACCTTCCGTGGCGGCCCACGGACCACAAGACATCGTACCCGTGTTTAAAAAAAATCCAAGAGTGTCTGCAAAGTGCAAACACTGCCGGTTGCAAAGACACTCTGAGAGAGACTGCTGCTCTGTGGGGCCGGGTGATTCATAACAGGAGGCCAGAGTGGGGCTGAAGGGGTGCTAAGAGGTGAACAAAGCCCCATTCACATGCATATGGTCTTTTTAAAGACCTGAGAAGTGCTCGGGTAGGGCTGTGTGCGCTGGGGAAGCTGGCTGGGGAAGCTGTCTCAGCCTGGTGACACACAGGCAGGGTGAGATGACAGAGAGAGGTAGAGGGACAGAGACAGAGGGCGAGGGAGGGAAAGGGAGAGCGAGACATGGAGACAGAGAAAGGGACACAGACAGAGGGAGGAGGGCGACAGAGGGAGGGCGACAGAGGGAGGGAGACGGAGGGAGACAGAGTGAGGGAAGGGAGTGAGGGAAGCGAGTGATGGAGGGAGTGAGGGAAGGGAGTGAGGGAAGGAGTGAGGGAAGTGAGGGAGGAAGTGAGGGAAGGAGAGGGAGGGAGTGAGGGGAGTGAGGGAAGGGAAGGGAAGGGAGTGAGGGAAGTGAAGGGAGTGAGGGGAGGGAGGGAGTGAGGGAAGGGGAGTGAGGTAAGGGAGTGAGGGAAGGGGAGGGAGTGAGAGAGGGAGTGAGGGAAGGGGAGTGAGGGAAGGGGAGTGAGGGAAGGGGGGAGGGAAGGGGAGTGAGGGAATGAGGGAGGGAAGGGGAGTGAGGGAGGGGTGAGGGAGGGGAGTGAGGGAAGGGGAGTGAGGGTGGGAGTGAGGAAGGGGTGTGGGGAAAGGGGAGTGAGGGAGGGGGTGGGGTAAGGGGAGTGAGGGAAGGGAGTGAGGGAGGGAGTGAGGGAAGGTGAGTGAGGGAAGGGGAGTGAGAGAGGGAAGGAGGGAGAGAGGAAAGGGGAGTGAGGGAAGGGGAGTGAGGGAAGGGGAGTGAGGGAGAGATGAGTGAGGGAGCGAGGGAAGGGGAGTGAGGGAAGGGAAGGGAGGGAGAGAGGGAAGGGGAGTGAGGAAGAGAGGGAAGGGGAGTGAGGGAGGGAGTGAGGGAAGGGGAGTGAGGGAGGGAGTGAGGGAAGGGGAGTGAGGAAGGGAGTAAGGGAAGGGAGTGAGGGAAGGGGGGTGAGGTAGGGAGACAGTGGAGGGGAGTGAGGGTGAGGGAAGAGGAGTGATGGAGGGAGAGGGGGAAGAGGGGGAAGGGAGTGAGGGGAGGGAGGGAGTGAGGGAAGGGAAGTGAGGAAAGGGGAGTGAGGGAGGGAGTGAGGGAAGGGGAGTGAGGGAAGTGGAGTGAGGGAGGGAGTGAGGGAAGGGGAGTGAGGGCATGAGGGAAGGAGAGTGAGGGAGTGAGGGAGGGAAGGGGAGTGAGGGAAGGGGAGGGAGGGAGGGAGAGGGTGAAGAGGGGGAAGGGGAGTGAGGGTGAGGGAAGGAGAGTGAGGGTGAGGGAGGGAAGGAGAGGGAAGGAGAGGGAGGGAGAGGGAGGGAGAGGGAGGGAGGGAGAAGGAAGGAGAGGGAGGGTGAGAGAAGGAGAAAGGGAGAGGGAGATCGAGAGATGGAGGGAGGGAGGCAGAGATATATATATGTATATATGCCGGGTCTGGTAGCGCAGTGGACGAAGGCGTATGCTGCAAGGACCTGTGTTTAACCTCATGGTCACAGTTTTTTGTTGTTGCTCTAGCCCCGCCCCCTCCCCCACTGACCCCGCTCCCACCGGTGCGGGCTTCGGACACAAACCACACTGTAAATTTGGCCCTTGAGAGAAAGTTTGTGGGTACCCATGCTTTAAAGAGTCATTTTCTCTCTGGATTGTCCTTCTCTTATTGAAACTCAGGCGCATGAACATTAATGTGGTGTCACCAGAGCTTTAAGTGTAAGTTTTTTCAATATTATATACAAGCCATAGTTGCTGCTTATTTATATTATGCAACTAACAACCATTGACAAAGCCAATAGTCCTGACTTGTTGTAGGTATGATATTACTTGTTGTATCATTTATATGTCACAAACGACAAAATACAAGTCGGACGGCACACTATGCTAAGCACAGATTTTTAGCTTATGGGTTTTAAGCCATGCCCTTAATTACATTGGCCATGTCCCTTTGAGAATCCCCCCCCCCCAGTTTTGTCATCCCACTTAAAGCCCTGGTTAACAGGAACGTCACCTTCGAGTGTACTGTTTCCTACTTTTAACAATTGAAGTGTAGAACTTTAACGTGTCTGATTTAGCCAGGATTAGAACTCCCAAAATGCTTTGGGTTGCCTTTGTTTTCTCTCCTTGGACGGGGCTCCTTTGTGTCCTCATGGGAGGTATACCTTTGTTTCTGTGAGGCATCCTTTGTACTCTCTCCTTGTGTGTGGCTGCTATTTCGTCCAATGGAAGGTATACCTTTGTCTCTGGAATGCATAACTTTGTCTCTGGAAGGTATGCATTTGTTCTTTGCACTTATATGGGGCTCGTTTCTTTCCTCATGGGAGATATGCTGTTTGTCGTTGTGAAGTGTTTTTGTCTCCTCGTGGGAGTTATGCCTTTGACAAGCATTGGCATAGCAAATAGGTCTCGCTTTTGGGACCTTATAAGTAAGCATGGGCGTAAAATCCGTTCCGCTCGCGGAATTTGCGGATTTTCGGTAAATTCGCAATCCGCAAACTCTCGCGAATTTGCCGAAAATCCGCAAATTCGCACACAGCTGAGTTTTTTGCTTGGTGATACAATATTGTGGCGCGCGGCGTTCACTTACCGTCATTCAGCGTTTGCCCAGTTGTTTTTCTCGATATTTTACGAGTGCTGCGCCATTTTGGATCTTGCTGCGGGATCCCGCGGGAGTTTGGCGACCGCGATTACGTAATCGCGGCTTGCCGCCTTGCACAGCGAGAGTTTGTCAATGCGAGTACGCCGTGATCACGTATCGCGGGAGTTCGCAATTGCGAACACGTAGATGCGGCAGGCAGCAACAATCTCGCACTCGCGAAATTACAAAATTTGCAATTCTGCACAAGAAATCCACCAGCAAGCAGCATAAACCTTCTGAAAATGATGATTTTTATCAGAATAACTCCTCAGGTTGACATTTGCCTGCACTTTTTTTTGCAAGGAGTCCATTTTGGGGGGGGAGTAGGAGGAAGAAAGTGCCCCACAGTCTCCAACTTCCTGTTCCTGTCCAGCAGGCTCCTCCCAGTGCTTTCTTCATGTGCTGGTCACTTTCATTTGGATCTTGACCTGGAAGGATTACTTTTTGTGGATGCTGCTGGATATTTGGATTTGAGGCCTTTTTGACTTTCTTTGGATCACTTTTGGATTAGAAATTTCACAAGTAAGTTTGTTTGGGGCATTACAGTTGCTGCAACTACAATTTTGCAATTTTCGATTTTGGGGCTGTTGTTGGGGCCTTTTGCCCAGGGGTAGTGAGTGGTGCGTGGACTGAGTCTTTCTGTGGGGTCTCTATAATGTAAACATCATGGAGGGCATGGATAGCATGGGATTGTGCTGATTTTTGTATGTTTTTCGATTTTGTGGGCTGCTGTTGGGGCCTTTTGCCCAGGGGTAGTAGGTGGTGCATGGACTGAGTCTTTCTGTGGGGTCTCTTTAATGTAAACATCATGGAGGGCATGGATAGCATGGGATTGTGCTGATTTGTGTGTGTTTTTTGATTTTTTTGGCTGCTGTTGGGGACTGGCCATGTGGGTGGGGGGCATTTTGAGTGCTGGTACAGACAGGCCCTGGTCATGTGCTGGGGCAAGGGGCCATTTTGAAGGTGGGCAGTGTTCTCAGGCCTGCACCCATTTTGCCTAGCTTCCATCCTTTATGCCCAGGGGTAGTGAGTGGTGCATGGGCCTAGTCTTTCTGTGGGGTGTCTTGAATTTAAACATCATTGAGGGCATGGATGGCATGGGATTGTGCTGTTTTTTGTGTGTATTTCGATTTTTTCGGCTGCTGTTGGGGCCTTTTGCCCAGGGCTAGTGAGTGGTGCATGGGCCTAGTCTTTTTGCTGGGTGTCTTGAATTTAAAATTCATTGAGGGCATGGATGGCATGGGATTGTGTTGATTTATGTGTGTTTTCGATTTTTTTGGCTGCTGTTGGGGCCTTTTGCCCAGGGCTAGTGAGTGGTGCATGGGCCTAGTCTTTCTGTTGGGTGTCTTGAATTTAAACATCATTGAGGGCATGGATGGCATGGGATTGTGCTGATTTTTGTGTGTTTTTCCGATTTTTTTGGCTGCTGTTGGGGCCTTTTGCCAAGGGGTAGTGAGTGGTGCATGGACTGAGTCTTTCTGTGGGGTCTCTTTAATGTAAACATCATGGAGGGCATGGATGGCATGGGATTGTGGTGATTTTTGTGCGTTTTTTCGATTTTTTTGGGGTGTTGATGGGGACTGGCCACGTGGGTGGGGGCCATTTTGAGTGCTGGTACAGGCAGGCCATGTGCTGGGTGGGCAAGGGGCCATTTTGAATGCAGGCAGTGTTCTCAGGCCTGCACCCATTTTGCCTAGCTTTCATCCACTATGCCCAAGGGTAGTGAGTGGTGCATGGGACTAGTCTTTCTGTGGGGTGTCTTGAATTTAAACATCATTGAGGGCATGGATGGCATGGGATTGTGCTGATTTTTGTGTGTTTTTTTATTTTTTTGGCTGCTGGTGGGGCCTTTTGCCCAGGGGTAGTGAGTGGTGCATGGACCGAGTCTTTCTGTGGGGTCTCTTTAATGTAAACATCATGGAGGGCATGGATGGCATGGGATTGTGCTGATTTTTGTGTGTTTTTTGATTTTTTGGGGTGTTGATGATGGGGACTGGCCATGTGGGTGGGGGCCATTTTGAGTGCTGGTACAGGCAGGCCATGTGCTGGGGGACAAGGGGCCATTTTGAATGCAGGCAGTGTTCTCAGGCCTGCACCCATTTTGCCTAGCTTTCATCCATTATGCCCAGGGGTAGTGAGTAGTGCATGGGCCTAGTCTTTCTGTGGGGTGTCTTGAATTTAAACATCATTGAGGGCATGGATGGCATGGGATTGTGCTGATTTTTGTGTGTTTTTCAATTTTTTGGGCTGCTGTTGGGGCCTTTTGCCCAGGGCTAGTGAGTGGTGCATGGGCCTAGTCTTTCTGTTGGGTTTCTTGAATTTAAACATAATTGAGGGCATGGATGGCATGGGATTGTGCTGATTTTTGTGTGTTTTTCGATTTTTTTGGCTGCTGGTGGGGCCTTTTGCCCAGGGCTAGTGAGTGGTGCATGGACTGAGTCTTTCTGTGGGGTCTCTTTAATGTAAACATCATGGAGGGCATGGATGGCATCGGATTGTGCTGATTTTTGTGTGTTTTTCGATTTTTTGGGGTGTTGATGGGGACTGGCCATGTGGGTGGGGGCCATTTTGAGTGCTGGTACAGGCAGGCCATGTGCTGGGGGGCAAGGGGCCATTTTGAATGCAGGCAGTGTTCTCAGGCCTGCACCCATTTTGCCTAGATTTCATCCATTATGCCCAGGGGTAGTGAGTGGTGCATGGGCCTAGTCTTTTTGTGGGGTGTTTAGAATTTAAACATCATTGAGGGCATGGATGGCATGGGATTGTGCTGATTTTTGTATGTTTTTCAATTTCTTTGGCTGCTGTTGGGGCCGTTTGCCCAGGGCTAGTGAGTGGTGCATGGGCCTAGTCTTTCTGTTGGGTGTCTTGAATTTAAACATCATTGAGGGCATGGATGGCATGGGATTGTGCTGATTTTTGTGTGTTTTTCGATTTTTTGGCTGCTGGTGGGGCCTTTTGCCCATGGGTAGTGAGTGGGGCATGGACTGAGTCTTTCTGTGGGGTCTCTTTAATGTAAACATCATGGAGGGCATGAATGGCATGGGATTGTGCTGATTTTTGTGTGTTTTTGGATTTTTTTGGCTGCTGTTGGGGACTGGCCATGAGGGTGGGGGCCGTTTTCAGTGCTGGTACAGACAGGCCCTGGCCATGTGCTGGGGGCAAGGGACCATTTTGAAGGCAGGCAGTGTTCTCAGGCCTGCACCCATTTCGCCTAGCTTTCCTCCTTTATGCCCAGCGGTAGTGAGTGGTGCATGGGCCTAGTCTTTCTGTGGGGTGTCTTGAATTTAAACATCATTGAGGGCATGGATGGCATGGGATTGTGCTGATTTTTGTGTGTTTTTCGATTTCTTTGGCTGCTGTTGGGGCATTTTGCCCAGGGCTAGCGAGTGGTGCATGGGCCTAGTCTTTCTGTTGGGTGTCTTGAATTTAAACATCATTGAGGGCATGGATGGCATGGAATTGTGCTGATTTTTATGTGTTTTTCGACTTTTTGGGGTGTATAACTGATGTTCCTCTGTCTTCCATTGCTTTTAGGTGCAGAAGACTCAAGAGAACCACCAGTGCCAGGAAGAAGTCCTGCAGCGGTGTGTGTGTGCAGCATAACGTCACGCGACGTCACGTCTGGCCACAGACAAGACAACTCTGCAACTCGTGCAGCGGCGGCCTGCTGTTCTGACCTCTGAAGAAGATGGCCCCAAAAAAAGTTCCCCGTAGCTTCTCTAGAGGAGCAGAAGAAGCAAGTTACCAAGGAGACTGGTGTGCCGCCCGCCACATTTTTTGGGAATAAAAAAAAGTACGCCTGCAGCAGCAGCGGGATCTGCTGGGGACCAAGCTGGGAGCAGCACCCCCGCTCCATTGGGCTCAGTGCCACCACCACCACGCTAACTTAAGTCCAAGCTCTTGAGTACTGCAGAGGCAGCCAGTCTAGTTGTTCAATCACCATCGACCAGTGATGTTGGCTCATCGCAAGAAAGTAGCAGCAATGTCCCTCAATCAACACAGGTCGTTGTAACTCATCTGACGAGTGTTCAACAACCACAGCCGCAACAACAACCACATGTGCAAGTACAAGCCCAAGTATATGTGGAAGGAGAGGCAGCGCAAGGAGATGCGCAAGCAGAGGTGCATGGAGGGGCACAAGTGCCCACAATAGTTGTTCCTCCCGAAGTAGGGGCACATCAGGAAATCGACATTCAAGCTGAGGTGTCATTTGAGGAAGCCACTCCTCCTGATCATTCATTGTCTTCCACATCCCTAGCAAGGAAAAGATCAAGGATGGTGTCCACATCTTCTTCAAGCCCACCTCCTTCTGATGATATGGATCAAACTTGGGAACCACAACTGCCGTCTGAGAGTGAGGCACACCATGATCTGACAAAGGTAGCTAAGCGTAAAAGGAAGGTCCCCGAAACTCTCGTACTTATGGAGTGTGGTGCTGAAGAAGAAGTGTCGTCTACTACTCCTGCTGATGAAATTTCTCACGACGACGACGCAATCATCATACACGCCACTCCAGCCTCCGCGGGAATGCAGCAAATAGAAATTTTGACCCTAGCCCAAAAAGCTGCTGAGCGTGATGTTGTCGACGAGGAGGCAAATGGGAACACCATCATTGGAGTTAACTAGTACACCACCACCCACCGCTTCCATATTTCTTTCTCGCCAGAAGGGACCTCCATCCACCTCGACCTCAATTAGTGGTGGTGCAAGTGCACAAGGATGTAAAGTTCGGCAACACACATCCTCCACTTCATCTGGCATTAGCAGCATGACCACCAGTATCGCCTCCTCCACCCCCCACAGACATTTCAAGTCCGCAGTTTGGGACTTCTTTAGTGTTTGCCCAAAAAGGGAAAACATAGCCATTTGTAGCATTTGTAAGCTTGCAGTTAGTCGTGGGAAGTTTGGTACCAACTATGGGACCGGAGGCCAGAGAGACCATCTTGAGAGACAGCACACTGTCCAATGGCATGCGCACCTAAAGGAGATCAAGGAAGCCCGAATTGGAAGTCAACAAACTGTATACATTGATGTTTCATCTGATGATGATGAGGAGGAAGAAGCGTCAAACACTTGACTTACACCCAGTACCCCTGTCAGCAGGACACCCCCTGTGAGCCACACTAAGAGTGTGGGAGAGAGTGAGACACCAATGTGAAAAAGTTCATCATCACCGAGCGTAACAGGGTCGAAGAAGTCATCATCATCATCCCGTAAAATCATGGTCCAGCCCACCATTAGAAGCATGTTGTTTTCAGAAGCGCCATTTGATCGCAACCACCCACTGACGCGTTTGTATAACACTAAGCTGGCTAAAATTCTAGCTCTGGACCTTCTCCCTTTTTCTTTTGTGGAAGGGGTTGGTTTTCTAGAATTAGTGGCAACGCTCAGCCCTAAATGGAAGGTTCCTAGGCGGTTCTATTTTGACAGAGTTGCGGTTACAGCAAAACATGAAGATGTGCTGGAGGTGATTGGGGCAGCTTTGCAGAAGAGTGCTGTTCACACTATACATCTGACAACAGACATGTGGACCAGTGGCGCAGGCACTGATTACATGTGCATCACTGCACACTGGGTCTCTTTTTCAGGAGTTACAGCAAAGCTAAGGGCAGGTTTTGACTCGGACAATGTTTTTAAAGCTGCTCGGAAACAGGCAACACTAGCCATGTTTGGCATGGAGAAAAGTCATACAGGAGAAAACATTTTGAAGGAGTTTAACACAAAGGTCTTTCAATGGCTGTCCCCCAAAAAATGCAAGATTGGTTATGTTTCCATGGATAATGGCGCCAATGTAGTTAAGGCCATGGAGCTGGGTAAATATTTCAGAGTGCTGTGTTTGGCGCACTGTATAAACCTGGTTGTTAAAAAATTCTTGAGTGAAGAAAGTCCAGTGTGCGAGTTAGTGACCACCTGCCGAAGAATGTGCACACATTTCAGCCATTCTTTTAAGGCCCGGAAGCATCTGAGGGGCCTGCTACATGAACGTCGAATGCCAGTGAAAGCACTCATCCAGGAGGTGCCAACACGTTGGAACTCTACCTTCTACATGCTTGAGCGTCTGTATGAGCAGTTTACGGTACTCGATCAGTACTTCTTAACACTGGGTACAGCTATGAAGGACCTGAGGCTAGATTGGGAGCGATGGGAGCTAGTTAAAAGCCTGACAGACATGCTTTGTCCTTTTGAGGTCTTCACGAGTGCAGTCAGCAGGGAGGACTGTAATTTGGGAAAAGCTATCCCATTGTTGCGCATGCTAGAGCGCCAACTGAAGGCGGTGTCTTCTATGTTTGAAAAAGATGAAGAAAAGCAAGAAGCTTTTGTTTTGGCGGAGAAAATATTACAGCGCCTACTTGGCGATGAACGTCTTCAAATGATCCACTCAGAACAGCATTACATTTGTGCTACTATTCTGGATCCACGCTACAAAAAGGCACTGGCAGGCAGAGCATTCTCTTCTTTTGGTGACACACAAGTTTTAATGTACAAACATTGGCTAGCTGTGTCAGCCATGAGGTTTGAAAGAGAACGGCAGAAAATTGAAGGAAAAGGCAGTACATCAGCATCAGCAGGCCATCCCCAATCAAAAGAATCCACTTCTGCACCTGTGGCTGTGGCAGAAGTGACCTCTCAGCCGTTAAAGACACCGTCAACCGGATCATCTGCACCAGACACAACAGTAACATTGGGTGAAGAAGAGGATTGGCTAACTCAGCTTGGGTTTGCTTCTCAAAAGGTCCCAGCAAAAAGTAAGCAAAGTGGAGGAACCGTGGAGAACCTTGAGTCGATGGTGCAGGACTATCTGAATGACTCAACAGAGGTCTATGTTCATGATGACCCATTGGCGTATTGGCATGGGAAAAAAGAATTGTGGCCAGAGATCTCCAATCTGGCTATAAACTACTTGTCTTGCCCACTCGCAAGTGTGTCTTCTGAACGTGTTTTCAGTGCTGCTGGTGGCATTGTAACTTGCAAAAGGACCCGCCTCTCGCCCAAAAATGTGGAGAGGTTACCAATGATCAAGATGAATCAGCACCTCATACCACCAGATTACAAAGTACGAGAATACACGCCGGAAGAAGACGAGGAGGACACCAAATTAGATGAGGGAATTTCTTCTCTGTTAGGTGACCTACTTCCGCCTGAATTCGCAGAGTATGAGGACGAAATCTTATTCCCTGACACCGAGCCCTGAAAATGAGCCAATGAATCAATAACCTTCTTTTTCGTCCTTATTCACTTTTATTCCTGTGTGTCGGTCTTTCTTTGTTTTGCACAGTCAATATAAATAAAAACTTTAATTACCTAATCACAAAAACAAGCCCATCAGCAGAACTGTCTTCACTTATTTGCTTATTGATTTGAAGGTGCCGCAGTCTGCATTCCTCAGGTTCACAAGTTCACAAGAACATGCTCCTCTATCCTCCTCCTCCAGACTCCTATTTCCCTCAAAGCAGAGGGCTGGATTACACCCAATGAAGAAAGACTCTGCACTTGTGGGGGTGTTCTACTTCTTTGAGGGTGAGTTGGGGGGTCTTGGGGCATTGCTGGGAAGGTCTAATACCGGATAAAACTGGTTTGGACAAAATCAGACTTGAAAACGTTTTTGCCTTTTTGCTCACTATCATCTTTTCGGGGGCCTGTTTGGGGGGATTCCTGGTGTTTGTGGGTGGGTTTCGGGGTCTGAAAGCACTGCTGGCACAGTCTAATGTTGATTGCATTTGTTTTCTAGGACATCCATGGTGGAAAAGTGGAGTCATGACCTAGCTGCACAGCGCGTTTGGACAGAAGGCCGAAAAATAATGTAAGTATGAGATTTTCCATTTTTGCTTTTTGCCTGTTTGGGGGTGTTGTGCTTTTTTGCCTTTTTGCTCACTATCATGTTTTCGGGGGCCTGTTTGGGGGGCTTCCTGGTGTTTGTGGGTGGGTTTCGGGGTCTGAAAGCACTGCTGGCACAGTCTAATGTTGATTGCATTTGTTTTCTAGGACATCCATGGTGGAAAAGTGGAGTCATGCCCTAGCTGCACAGCGCGTTTGGACAGAAGGCCGAAAAATATTGTAAGTATGAGATTTTCCATTTTTGCTTTTTGCCTTTTTGGGGGTGTTGTGCTTTTTTGCGGGTGGGTTGGTGGGTCTTGGGGCATTGCTGGGAAGGTCTAATACCGGATAAAAGTGGTTTGGACAAAATCAGATTTGAAAACGTTTTTGCCTTTTTGCTCACTATAATGTTTTCTGGGGCCTGTTTGGGGGGCTTCCTGGTGTTTGTGGGTGGGTTTCAGGGTCTGGGAGCACTGCTGGCACAGTCTAATGTTGATTGCATTTGTTTTCTAGGACATCCATAGTGGAAAAGTGGAGCCATGACCTAGCTGCACAGCGCGTTTGGACAGAAGGCCGAAAAATATTGTAAGTATGAGATTTTCCATTTTTGCTTTTTGCCTGTTTGGGGGTGTTGTGCTTTTTTGCCTTTTTGCTTACTATCATGTTTTCTGGGGCCTGTTTGGGGGGCTTCCTGGTGTTTGTGGGTGGGTTTCGGGGTCTGGGAGCACTTCTGGGTATGGATACTTTTGATTGCAAGAGGTTTGAAGCAAATCCATGGTGGCAGAGGGGAGTTAGGGCCTAGCTGCAGAGCGCGCGCGGAGTGATTTTGGAAATTGCCCTGATAATGACTAAGTGCCCATTTTTGAAGTTTTGCTTTTTGGCTGTTTGGGGGTCTTCTACTTGTTTTCGCCTGGGTTGACGGCTTTGGGGCCATTGCTGGGAAGCTCTAATACCGGATAAAAGTGGTTTGGACCAAATCCATGAGGAAAAAGTTTTTGCTTTTTCTGACATTTCGCTCAATTTAGCATTTTCAGGGGCTTGTTTGGGGGGCTTCCTGGTATTTGTGGGTGGGTTTCGGGGTCTGGGAGCACTGCTGGGTATGGATACTTTTGATTGCAAGAGGTTTGAAGCAAATCCATGGTGGCAGAGGGGAGTTAGGGCCTAGCTGCAGAGCGCGCGCGGTGTGATTTTGGAAATTGCCCTGAAAATGACCATTTTTGAAGATTTGCTTTTTGGCTGTTTGGGGGTCTTCTACTTGTTTTCGCCTGGGTTGACGGCTATGGGGCCATTGATGGGAAGCTCTAATACCGGATAAAAGTGGTTTGGACCAAATCGGAGGCGACATTTTTTTGCCGTTTTTGCTGACTTGCTTGTCTTTGAGGTGCTCTTTGGGGGGGTTCCGGTTGTTTGTGGGTGGGTTTCGGGTAACCCTGGGCATAGTGGGCGTAGTGGGGCTTCGCGGAGCTACGTGAAGTGGGCGAGAAACTACGCCCATCTCCGCACTCCGCGTAGCCCCACTCCGCACCATAGGCCTCCCTCCCGCCCTCCCTAAATACTTTAAATTACATCTGTAAAAGAATTAAAAGGCACTTACCTTGCCCGCCGCTGCCCGCCGCTGCCCGCCGCGTCTCCTCGGCGCCCTCTCTTCGTCGCTTCCATCTTGGGTAATAATGCGCATGCGCGGGCGGCCGCGCATGCGCAATATTACCCAAGACGGAAGCGACGAAGAGAGCGAGCCCCGGGGACGCGGCGGGCAGCGGCGGGCAAGGTAAGTGCCTTTTAATTCATTTACAGATGTAATTTAAAGTATTTAGGGAGGGCGGGAGGGAGGCGGGTGGCGGCCAGCTACGCTCCGTCTGCGGAGCGTGCGTAGTGCCGGATTCTACGCCTGCTACGCAAAATGCGTAGAAGCCGGCACTATGCACACTCCGTGCACGGAGCGTAGCCGCCCGCCCACCCTTAGTTTTGGGGTCTGGGAGCACTGCTGGCACAGTCTAATTAGGATTGCATTTGCTTTTCAGGAAATCCATGGTGGAAAACGGGAGTTATGGCCTAGCTGCACAGCGCGTTTGGACAGAATTGAAAGAAGGCTGAAAAATAAGTATGAGATTTTCAATTTTTGCTTTGTGGCTGTTTGGGGGTGTTGTGCTTTTTTGCGGGTGGGTTGGCGGGTCTTGGGACATTGCTGGGAAGGTCTAATACCGGATAAAAGTGGGTTGGAGAAAATCCATGCGGAAAAGCCTTTTGGCACTTTTTGTAACTTAGGGTTCGTTAGGGTTAGCACTAGCAGCAGAATTGCATGTGTTTCAGGGTGTTCTAGATTTTTGCAGTTGAGTTCTGGGGTCTTAGAGCACTCGTGGGAATGTGTAATTTTGGTTGCAGTGATTTGAAGAAAATCCATGGTGGGAAAGGGGGGATTTGGCATAGTTAAACAAAGTGTTTGCCTCTATTCTTAACTTAGGGCTCGTTAGGGTTAGCAGTATTTGTATTGCATGTGTTTGGGCGGGGGGCTGTTTGTGGGGGGGTTTGCGAGTCTTGGAGCGATGCTGGGTATGGATACTTTTGCTTGCTTGCAAGTGGTTTGAATACAATCCACGGTGGGTAAGGGGGGATTTGGGCCTACTTTTACTTTCAAAGTACGTTTTGTCACCAGTTTTCTACTAGGCCTCGTTTTTTGAGATCTGATTGGGGATCTTCTACATTTTTGTGACTGGCTTTAGTAAGGGTCTGGGAGCACTGCTGGGAAGGTCTAATTTTGTTCTAAAACACAGTTTACAGTACACCTAGCTTGAGGGGAAAGATCCGCTATATTAATTTGACCATACTTATTTATCCTTCAAAAGGAGACTCAGACAGAGTACGCACTTTCAAAAATATTGTACTGTCTATTAGGAAACTCAAAGTGTGACTTTTTGCACTACACAGCGTACATACATTATATTTATTTGTTAGTGGTGTTCTAATATCACTTCCTGTTTTTCCATCAATAATTACAGGCCGGGTTTCAGTCTGTGCAATGGGAAAAAAAGGATGAAGACAGGCTTCACATTAGAGAGCCGCAATTCAGCATCCACCAGGCGGGCAGTGGACAGGGTGTCTTCTAGTCACCAACATTGATGGACGGAGCGTCAGCTGGAATGGAAATGATTCCCGCTAATAAGAGGAATGGTTTGATGCATGCAACTTACCAAATTCAACAGGACAACTACAACAACATACAGATACAGTATCCGTTCTTTTCTAATTATCTTTGAAGTAATGTTATTGCTGTGAACTTCTATGAGTGTGACTCTGCATTTCTTTGATCTCTGCTTCTAAATTCATCCCTACAGCCATTCTATAGGTTTTACTTCTGCTATTTTTTAAACCTAATTTAATGTAAGAAGTGTTTCTCTGAGTGCAGAGATAGGCAAGTGAAAACGCATAATTATTACTGCAGCCCTGTACTGTCGCATTCTTTCATTCACGGTTGTCGAAAGTACTACTTACTTTTCAGTAGCCATGCATGCAGTGGTGCATGCACTTCCTTTATGTCACTTAAAAGATTTATGGGTAGCTTTGTACCCAAAGATTTATTTATCTTCAATTATTGTTTGTCCATGCTGTGCTTTTTTTTCTTCTCTCAACAAAACTTTCCCAAAATCCCCCATTCCCATCCATTTTCCAAACCCTAACCCTCTTCCCCCGGGCTGTGGGGTTTTGATTGATGTGTGACTAAATGACAGCAATAATTCCACACACTTGCTGGGGAGGATAAGGTCATAGCAACAGGCTGGTGAAGGAATTCGAGGATATATTCTATTCTTACTCAGCTTGACACTCAGTCACTATTGGCAAATGAAAGCAGATTTTCATGTGCGCCATCAACTTGATTGGTCATCAAGAACATCCTCCTCCTAGACGTGGCAAATTATTACGCTGCTGTGTCCTTCACCTTCAGTACTATTTCTTGTAGTAGTAGCCAATGTCAAAGAAATTCAATGCAAGTACTAGTTATACTTTCAATACTTTACCATTTGTTAGGCTACATTGTGGCACTGTTCTAGTGTACTGTCACCTGCTATATTCTCTATCATACCGTTCTAATGCTACGGTAAGGACAAACAAGGTTTCATTTTCTTTTTTTCCAGATGCTGCAACTGCCACTGTGTAACACCACTAGTACCAACGCAATGATGACATTTCATCCGCCCAGGATTGCCAACCTTAATCGCCATTTGCCGTGCAGCCAGCACTGTGCCTAGCCCTATTTCCAAACACAAATTACAGGTAAGATAAGCGTTTGGGGGGAGGAAGTATTAGGAGAGACGAGAGACTGACGCTAGTACTAGTAAAGTCCTAGGACTATTGAATTCACTTACTCTATGAGAGGCACTTAGTTTTGAAAACATTTGGGCAATTAATTACACAACTTGAATCAAGATGCCACTTAAGTTTCAGGAAAACAAACTTACTGTTAAACCCCCACCCACCAGCCTCAAAAGCAGTAAAAAAACACGTATGCTAAGATAAAGTTTAAAGTATATTTATATCCCTAACAAAAATAATCTCCCGCAAGACCCAACCCACCCCCACACCCTAACCCCAACAAATGTCCGTGAAAAGTCCAAAAAACCCAACTCCCAATTCCCACCCCCCAGAAGTCTTTAAAAAAGGGGCAAGGGACAGTCTCCTCCTACTGCTGGCTGCTGCTGTTGACTTTCCGGGCCAGGTCGGAATGCTCCTTGCGGAGGGTCTCGAGCAGGGTTTTGGTGTTGAGGAGCTCCTGCTCGAGGTAGGACACCCTCAGGGAAAGGCGGTGCATCCGTTTTTTGCAACTGCTGTAGGGGGCAGCTGATTTCTTTGCTGCTCGGCGGTGGCGGGTGGCTGCGGTACCCCGGCTCCGTACCGCTGGAGACCTGCTGCGCTGACTGGGTGACCCAGGGAGCGCGGAGGAGGATGCAGCTGTGCCGGTAGATGTTGTTGTAGACTGCGTATCCCCTCCTCCTGGGCCACCAGCCGCCGATATTCAGCGACAGTGGCCTCCAGCCTCCGTTGCCGGGCCCGTCTAGCCAGCTCCTTCCGGATTGGTTTGGAAGGAGCATCTATATGAAGAAAGAAAGACATAGTCTGTAACGAATGCTCTTTAAGATTAACACAACATGATTCAGCAGAAAGTTGTGTCACAGTAGAACTAGCAAATTGCAAGTGCAGTACATAACTATTGTGGCCAGAATCTATCTAACCTCCCACTTCTTCACCCTTGCTCAAACATTAGTGGGAGTTTAAGGAATCAATTCTACGAGCACTATGGACTCACTCCATTAGAGTCGACTATGACAGTACACCAGTCTTATTCTTCTTCTTATCTCTTGTTTAGCAAAATTGGTACGTTAACTTCTGCAAGCCGGCATAATGCCAGCGCAGTCAACTTGCACCCGAGAAAAACAGACGCCCGCCATGATGAGTGAGACAGACTTGCGTTACTGTACCAGTATAGTACATGCAGGTGGTGATGCTCTTACTTTTCTATTACGGGTGGCACTGAGAATACTGTTACAAGGGCTACTGCTTAATTAATTTAACTTTCACCCTACACTGCTAATGAATACTAGAAAAGGAAAATGAAGAAGATAAATAATCTGATTATCTATCACCGCACATGGTATGTATTTGCTTACATATGGGATGACTTTAGGTGCTTTGCTTTTTATTGAGTGAACAGTGATACCTCCACACATGATGACCGAGTTCTACTAAACTTATTAACAGAGGTAGTGAGTGGCCATCGTAATAGCCGGATATATGCTGTGCTTGCAATACAAACTACTGCTACTATTCATGGTAGTATTCAGACAAAATTACAACTTCTTTTACTTGCCTTTCCTACACTGGGACGGACGTGCAGGTGCGGTGTTACATGCTCTTCAAAGTAACACTTAGTTCATCCAGTGACCGTCTACTCTCTCTAGATACACATATGCTATCTATGAGTCAGATAGTACCATGATCCAGGCATCCATCCATTCAAACTATGGGGCAGATTAGGATTGCGGATTTCCCGCATCCTCCGGTCCGGCGGAATCCACCGCCGGCCCGGAGGATGCGGGAAATCCGCAGCGGACTGAAAAAGACCCCCCGCCAGATTAGGATAGTTGGGGGATCGTTTTTCAGTCGGCAGCTTTTCCGCCGCGGTCGCCTCCCGTCCGCGGCGGAAAAGCACTAACATGGCTGGCGGTGTCTCTCAGACACCGCCAGCCATATTAGGATGTCTGGAGGAACATGCCTTTACACGGCGGCATTTCCGCCGTGCAAAGGCATACACATTTTTGTTTGGGGGCCCGTTTCGGGCCCCCAGGGGTGAAGGGGGAGTGGGGGGTGCACATGGGGGGTACCTATGGTACCCCCCTGCATTTGCCTGCACAAAGCGGCAGGCACCGCGCGGTGCCTGCCGCTTTGTGCATGCAAATGCACAACTTACATTTTTCATTCTTCAAGCAGCACCCGCCGCAATGATAAAAATACAGGATCTGACCGCCAGGGTGACGGTCACATCCTAATTACCACGGAGGGACTGCCGCTGCCCCTGCGGACGGTCCCTCCTACTCTATGGTGGCGGACGGACTCAGGTCCGTCCGCCATCATAATAGGCCCCTAAATGTCAATCATTCTTCTTCATGTCTCTCATCTGGACAAACCTTACGTTTTCTCACGGGGAGAATATAAGAGCTTACCTCTGCCCGCCACTACCGTGGCAACCCACACAGCAGTTTGGTCCGGCACTTGCACCGCCTCCTCCCCAGAGCTTTTCTCCTCCACCTCCGCGCTGAGCCCAACACCATATGTTCCACCTACAAAGTACATTTAAGAATGTTAGATGTCATACACATACACCACTCACTAGTATTTTGTCTAGGAATGAAGAAATGTGAATACAGAAACCAATCTAATAATTTCTGACTGTCTACTCTAAAGTAAAAATGTCCCTTTTTCCAGGGAAGGGTGTTGTCTTGCTGCACTTTTTGGCACAACTGATGAATGCTTTCTTTTTAACACGCACCATTTTTCTCATAACAGACAGAAGCTTCACTTCTAAGAACAAATCATCATAACTAGGACGAAGGGACCAATGAATCATCACCAAAAAGAAAAATGAAAGTTCAAACCAGGTGAGGGCTTGGCTCGCCCACAATAAATGTGTGAAATAAAAAATCACTATAAGCACTTTTCCATTTTTAATCAACTGTTTATGTTTTATGACAAGCTTGATTTTAATAAATATTTTTACTTTTAATAAAGCTTTAAAACTTAAATAGACTCTGTGGTTTTTGGTCATGAGTGAATGAGCAAAAGGTTTTGCAATTTGCAAGCATGAGTCCGTGCCTCTGACACTTCTGGACTCTGACTCCGTACTCTTGTCCTGCGTTGAATAATCATCATTGGGGATCAATCATCGATGAATTCGGGAGCTAAATGACTCTGCCACACTATCTAGTCAGTAAGGAGATTGGGGGTTCTTCAAAGTCTGATATCACTGAGGTATGTGGAAAGTCTACCTGCGCCTATTATAATTGATAAACAATGCACTATTTAGTGTCCATAGTTCTGTTTGTGCAGATTTGTCCCTGCAACAGTAGTAGTATGGATTGTCCTCCTATCCAAACCAAAAGTAAAGTAGTATCTTATTCGTTCTTGGTGGTCATTCACCTTTTTATTGTTGGTAATTGTCAAAGCATAAATATTTAGAAGACTTGAAAAGACATTAAGGACAATCCCAGAGGACTGCACTCAGTGCATAGAGCTATTGCTGACTAGAATGGAAGTTTCGTTTTACACCTTTTGCCAAATGTGCAATATTATTTAGCTACACAGACAGACCAATAAGAATAATCTAGTAATACCACAGGGAGTCATAGTCGAGGCGGGATAAGAATTTAGATACAGTCTACAAGAAGATCAAAGATGATTTAGAAAGAATCGAATGAGGAACGCTAGGAAAAAGTAGGTACTCTATATTAAAATTAACTTGCCGGGGCCAGCAAAGGAGCCCTCGCCTGACCGATCCTGGCCTTGTTCAGCAGCAGCAGCAGCCTCCTCCAATGCCCTCTTGCCCCTGGGGGGAGCTGATGTACAACTTGAAAGAAAGAAAGACCAGAAAACATGGATGATATTTGTCAACCAAATCAAACATTTCAAAAGAACAAATACAAAATATTTTGGCGAAATAGCAAATAGACAACTATTCCACGGGATATATTGACCTATCTCATGCGGTCTGCTATGATATTAGTATTGCTTGATTTGCGGACCATCGACTTGGAAAGTTATGTAACTCACTAAACAAACTACTAAAAAGGTTCGCCTAGGACTGGCAGGCAGCAGTCCGCAGCACGCGAAGTGACAGACAGAGTCCATTGTGATTGCAGATCAGCGACAACACTACATTAACCAGTTATTAAAATACTCAAACTATCACTCCACCACCACTATTTCTTCTTATTGCCAGGTGTACAAAGGAAGGACTGGACTTGAGTCTGTAGGGGCAGATTTACAAGCCCCTTGCGGCTCTTTTGCTCCATTGCTGCATGACTTTTGTGACGCAGCGGCAGAACAAAAGAGGCGCCATGGTGCGGCGCATATTAACAACGTGACGCATATGGGAGATGCATCACGCTGTAAAGCCCTGCGCCATCAGGGGGCGTTCCGACGCAAGGGAGGGCGTTCCTGCGCAGGAACGCATCCTAAAAGTGGCTGAGGGAAATCTACAAGACTTCAATCAGTTACTTTTAGGACAATGATGCGTGACTCAAACCCTGCGCCTGCTTGAAGCAGATGTACGGCTTGACGCAGCATTGGGGAGATAGGGCACCCCAGAGCATTGCTGGAGCTGCGCCATCGTTGCGACGCAACTCCAGCAATGCGCCGGCTTTACGGCACAGATGCGTAACGCTTCGGTGAAGTTTTGGGCCCATGCTACTTTGCAGGGATGCGCCGGTAATTAAAAATCTGACCCTTAGTGTCTAGCATTATGCAGTTCTTTAAACTACACTCATACATAATTTCTCAGGCCAATGAAATGAACACAAAATCGAAAACAAATAAGCATAGTAGCAACGCTACTGAGAAGGAGAGCAGTGCACCTGAAATGCACAGAAGATTTTGAAATATAATTTACCTACAATGTAATCAGCAGCATTATTGCTCTTGGTAAAAAACAAAAATTTGCAATATAATAACACACAGAGCAGGAGAAAACAGAGTAGTGAAGAAATAGCTACTACTACTCACCAAGCCCGGGGATCTCAAGGCCGAGCAGGTCGATCAAGTCGCGTTCCCGGTCCAGGAGATCCGTCCAACGGTGGGTGGCCTGGTTGTAGGTGTGCCGGACCCGAGAGTGTTGGTACATGGCCCGGCACACCTTCTCCCACCGCTTCCGGCGCTCCCGGATCCCGTACCTGCTAGCGATCTTGCCGCCTGCCATGATGGTCCTGGGGTGGCGACGCTGAACATAAAAAACTAGTGCGGCCACCTCCTCCGCGCTGAAGATCTCCTGGGCTGTGACCTGCTCCCCCCTCAAATGCCCGCATGGGAGCCGGGCACGGGGTGCGGGACTCTTTCCCTTCTCAGGATGCTTCCAGGCTCCCTTTACCATGGTCTGGGCAGAAATGAAGGGACATAATAAAGAAGAAATAGAATAGGGAAGAAGAAAAGAGAAGAGTTTAAAAAAGTAGTTTAAAATGAACCAAAAGTAGCAGAAAACACAAAAATATAGAGCTAGAAAAATAGAGGGATAGATAATAAGTAAAATAGATCAAAAAAATCTTCAAACAAGCAAAGGATGGCAGAGATTCAGAGAGGATACAGAAAGCATGCCCAGAACCATAGCAATGAATGAGAAACAAGATGGCCGCGCCCGTTCACGACTGCGTGGGTAAGTTCATGCGAGATTTTCCTCGCGATCACACGCAAACTTGTACTAGCGAGCTGCACACTTTGCGAGATTACACATCGCGCCCGTAAACGGAAATACGTCATGCAAACAAGATGGTCACGCCCGTGAACAACCGTGAGGGTAACTTCGTGCCGTTGCGCTACAAGCGGCTTGCTAAAACGCACAAAACCTTGCGAACTAACACGCCGCAAAAAAACAAATCGCATATTTGCACGAATTCGCAGCTTCCGAATTCGATCTCGCGCATATTCGCGCCCCGCGAATCCCGCTAAATTGCAGAAAAACGAGTTTTGCAAAACTGAAAGCACTCAGCAGGTGCAAAAGTTCAAACTCATCATTAGTAACCATTCCCTGTAGTGCTTCCTGAGGGGCCCCTCCAGAGTTCAGTTGCCTACTTGCAACTATTCTATGACCCTGCTCTGACCCTCACAGCAGGCTCATAGAATAGCTACAAGTTGGCCACAAAGGTCCTGTGTAAAAAAATTGCACTGCAACAGAAAGCAAATTACAGATAAGGAAGCAGGTGCCAGACCGGAAGTTTAAATTCAGTGACCCATTAATCAACCCCAAATTAATTCATGTCAGTTGAAGCAGGGCAGGTGTGCTTGCTTTCCCCCCCCATAATCTACAGTGTGAACCAGAGGGTGGCAGTGATGTACCAGAGGGTGGCATGGGTGAACCAGAGGGTGGCAGTGGTGAAACAGAGGGTGCTGTGAACCTGTGATGATGAACCAGACGTAGAAACAACATAGTCGCGGCCGTTGCGAGCGGACAAGTAAGTTCGCAATTGCGAACTTTTACAAAACCCTTGCAAACTGCCAGAAACCCTTACGAACACAAAAAAAATAAAAAATCCACAAATTCGCGCGAGTTCGCAGATTTTGCGGATTGCAAATTCGCAAATACGCAAATTCGCGAACCGCGAATTCGCAAAATTCGCCCATGCCGACTTATAAGTGTTTAGTTATCCAGCACAATATACTTGGTGCAACAACATCAAGTGTTGCATGGCTAAAGACTTATAAGGTCCCAAAGGCCAGACCTATTTGCTATGCCAGTGTTTGTTTCCAAAGTGGGTAGCTGTGGATTTTGGGCCCTAGCTCAACCGGCAGCTAAAGAAACCTAGAAAACCTGTACATTTTTGAAAATTTAACATCGAGGGTAATGGAGGTCAGGGTGACTTGCATGACTCTCAAATGGGTTTCTTGCCCAGAATCCCTTGAAAATCTAAAAATTTGAAAAACAACACATTACCCTCATATTTCTTTGATGGAATATGAAATCTGCGTGGAGCCTCAACATTTCCTTTCACCCAGCATTCCCCACCGTCTCCCGATAAAAATGGTGCCTCACTTGTTTGGGTAGGCCTATTGCCTGCAACAGGAAATGGCACAAAACACAGCATGGCTATGTCACATTTTTCTTCTCACAACTAACCTTTTTTGGGGGGGCAAATTGGGTAGATGTGGGTTTTGGGAATTAGTTCAGCGAGCACCTATGGAAACGTAGCAACCTTGTACGTTTTTTAAAACGAGAAACCTTGGGGAATCCAGGGGGGGTGATTTGAATGACTCTCACAAGGTTTTTTTTTTACCCAGAATCCCTTGCAGACCTCAAACCTCAAACTTTGACAAAAGAAACATATTTTCCTCACATTTCTGTCATGGAAAGTTCTGGAATCTGAGGGGAGCCAAAAACTTCTTACCACATAGTATTTCCTGAGATCGCCTAATAAAAATGGTACCTCACTTGTGTGGGTAGGTCTAGTTCCAGCAACAGAAAAAAACAGCCCAAAATGCAACAAGGATACATCACATTTTTCGACTGAAATCTGACCCTTATTTCTCAAATTGGGGAGCTGTGGATTTTGGGCCCCAGCTCACCCGGCACTTGCACTTTTTGGGAAAACAGACACCTGGGAGAATCCAGGGTGGGTTGCCTTGCATGTCTTTCATCAGTGTATTCTACCCAGAATCCCTTGCAATCCTCAAACGTTGACTTGAAAAAACACATTTCCTCACATTTCTGCGATGGAAAGTTCTGTATTTTGCGGGAAGCCACAAACTTCTTTCAGACAGTATTTCCTCAAGTTTCCCTGATTAAATATGGTACCTCACTTGTGTGGGTACTCCTAGCCCGCAAAAGGAAACGGCACAAAACGCAAATTGGGTACAACAAATTTTTCTTCTCAAAACAAAAACTTTTTTTGCAAATGGGGTAGCTGGGGATTTTGGGCCATAGCTCAGCCAGAACCTAGGGAAACCTAGCAAACTTGCACATTTTAGAAAAAGCAGACACCTGGGGGAATCCAGGGTGGGGTGATTTGCATGCTCTCACCATTTTTAGGTCGAGCCAAAGATAGCGCATTCGCTGCCTGCAAAACCTGTTGTATCCTATTCTATCACTTGTGGCACACCCAGCGATTTTTATTGGTGTTGTCTGTGTCAATCAGAAGTGCAGCTTTGTTATTACTGCATTTCAGTAACAGTCCCATCTTTGTGTGCTTAGCTCTGCTTCTGGCGATTTAACTCACGGATCATTTTGTTTGGCCATCACACTGTATAGCGTCCTTCTTGTGTTTCTCTTGAACAGTGGAGCAGGCCTCGTTTTATCTTTAATCATTATAGCTGCCCGCTTCATATTTCAGCTGCACGGGGTTGGTCAGTGTTGCATAAAGACACTGAGTGCTGTGTCATGCCCTGCGGCTTTTTATCTTTTTTTTCAGCACGCGCCTGCTTACGGATACCGTTCTTCTGGTTGCATGTTTCAGCCTAGCAGGGTAACTCAGCGTTGCATACAGATGGCGAGTGCCCTGTCATGCCTTGCGGTGTTGCAGTCAAACAAGCAACAATGAGGCTGGCCACTATACCGCACTGCTGTGTCTCTTACTCCTGCCCATTTACATCTGTGAACAGCATTTAAATTGCATCCTACTCCTAAAAATCCTGCTGCTGGTCAAGCTATGGTCACTCTAATGTTTACTCGAAGCCATATATAAAAAATAATATGTTGCTCCTTGTTTTAACCTTGCTGGCCCTTCTTTGAGCTCTACTGCTCCAGACGGTCATGTGACAGAGCTCAGCTGAGCCTGGTCTTAGTGGCAGAAGTCGGCAGTTCCTCTGCAGTGTATGCACAGTTGGGATTCTCATTATTTGAGACACGGACACACCTCACAGTTTGACCCTCTCCAAGGTTAGAAGATGTCGTGCAAAGACAGGATTGAAGTCTTCCCCTCCCGAATGTAAGTACAGCCATTGGCACCCGTTCTATTTTGTGCTGCAAACGTTTAACCTCAATCACCTATTTTTCATTAATTATATGGTTTACGGCTCCTATTCTCATACCTTTTTGCCTTAACGGTCCCATTGCGAAGTCACTGCTCTCAAATTTATATTGTTGTTTATTTATTGCCCAATGTGTTTGATGCAAGCATAGTCTCAATCATACCTCAACCTTATGCGTCACAATGGAGTGTGAGAATGTATGGTGTTTTGTCGAAATGATGGTCTCAACCAGTGGCGATGGCACGATTTTGGAGGCTAAGGGCGGTTTTCAGGCATTTGATCCCACCAAAGTCAGAGAGAGTAATGTTGTTTGTTCAGAGACTAACAACGAGTTCAAGAAGGACAGCGTAAAGAAAGGGGTATGCTGCAAGGCTCTTTTGCAAAATAAATAAATAACAGATTACGGGGAGAATTCAACGAGGGATAATTAACACAGAGTGGATTGACCACAGCCATGTCTTTCGGGGGTGCTTTGAATGGAAGGAAGTCTGAAATACATCGTATATGTTGAGGTAGGACTTTTGGCTGTGTTGCTCTTCTTGTGAGGGCCTTCTTTTTCCCCTGACGAGCATTTGAGGGGGTTGGGGGATCAGTGAAGTTTAGCAAGACAGATATCTTCGAATCAGTCAGGTGATATCTTCATTCTCTACGGCTCAATTGCATTTTTGATAAAGTTACTTTTAAAATACCATCATTTACCGTAACTTTACTCCTGAAACAAAACCTTGGCATGTTGTAAGCAGTAGAGTTTCCACATACTTACATTTTTTAAAAAAGTAACTCGAACCGCTTTGGCAAGTGTATTGCAAGGTCGAATGAAGGAAGTACAGTCTACAATTCAAGAAAAGCGCTAGATACACTGCAGCTGTCATCCCTGATGCGGTTCGGGGGCCTGAGTCTATTTTTCTACATATATATATGTTTTGCAAACAGAATTGGCCTCTTCATAAGCTGCACATTATTTGCATAAGCCTTGTTGATGCCCCAGACTACTGATTTTTTAAATTGCATATGATGGACTCAATCACTTTAAGTACATGTACGTGTGTTGTGATCGGTAGTCCCTGTCACTTGCTATACATTCTATCATACACTTTAAGATCCTTCTTTGTATTTTTACTCATCCATTCACTCCCCTTTACATTCAAATTGCCATAGATTTACTGTACAGTTGCTATAAAAGTTTATGATATGGTATAATGTGCATTTAAAAAAAATCACTTCACTGCAAACAAAAAAACATAAATAAAAAACATTGCCATTTACAATTCCAGTAGATCCAACGCCAATAAATGTGAGGCCTTTGCATTGCAAATGCGTGTTTTTTATGTTTCCATCTGGATCAAGTAGGGAAACAGCTTGTTATGCTAAGTGCGAGTTTTATGACTCACATTTTATGGATAAAAATCCTGGTCATTCTTATCGACTCCGCCCATGTACTTGCTGTAATCAAGTGTACAGCTAGACTTGTGAACTTCGGCCATCTGACCCCAAATCATGACGGGGAAGTGCTCTCATAATATATTGTAATTTTGTTAAAATTGGCTAAAAAAAACATTTTCTTCACATTTCTATGAAGGAAAGTTCTGGAATCTGAAGTGAGCCACAATCTTCATTCTAAAACACACAAGATGATGGTCGGAATGTTGCACTATGGCAAAACATTCACCCCCTGTCACAGATCTGGGTTTAATCCATCGTTATTTTGCTCACCAAGCCACCCCATTTCAGACATGGCCATATGCAAATCAGTCTTGACCCTGTGTCTCAGGGGAACAGTCCAGCCCGAAATGCCAAGCCATGTCTTCCCTGGACTGGAATCAAGCATTCTAGGACCGATTTCTGGCTATCAGCCGTCATCAGCCAGGTTAGCTTGACTCCAGTGGCCTAGTGAGCACGGGTCCCATGTCTGGGCATACCCTTCCCACATAGGGTGAACAGCAAAACACACAAGATGATGGAGGGAATGTTGCACAATGGCAAAACATTCACCCACAGTCATGTATGTTGTATACATTTTACTTCACTGTCTGAGCACTGCTTCATCTGCACCAATTTTGATATATACTGAAATGTATATTGTCCTTATACTAAAAATGTTAAAATCCTCATGTAAGATATTGTGTCCTGTATCATTTTTCATTAACATTGATTGTGATGGCAGTTAACAATTGAGTTTAAAAGTAAATGTATTGGTGAATGAGTCCCAAGGGTCATTGGTTTGGCTTATTACACTTAGGGCCTTATTACGAATTTTGCGGTCTAACCTCCCATAGACCAATGCCTCTGGAAAACTGCAGTGCCGGCAGTCTTCAGACTGTCATATTATAAGTTGACCACCATGTCCACGGTTTTGCTGTGGCAGTCGTGCAGCGGTGGTGAGTACTTTTCCATATGTAGGCAGCGTCTCGCCACTTGATATCATCCACTACATAATGGTTGATGTAGATTTAATTTTGAGCAGGATATATAGGTAATGGCTACACTGTTCTTCTCTTTTTCCCTTTTTTCCCTTCTTGTTCTTATACAGGAAAGACCTATTGCATCACCAGAACAATACTGAGAAGATGTGGTAGGATGGTTCTATATTGTTCACTTTGTTGTTAATTTAATTTCCTCTAGTTCAGCATATATTATAGTGCCCTTGCAGTAGCAGATACTAACTTGGCCCTGACGAATGCCAGTGACTCTTCACATTACGGCAGAAACATGTTGGCCCCTGATACATCTTACTTTGTTTTCTACTAAGCAAGTTAAACAGTGATTTTTTTCACACTGTTACTCCACTATTTTTAATCTGACGTCTAGGCAAATGCTAATAAAGGTCTTTGTTTGCCCTGATAGCCATTTTAACACACCTCACTTTATTTTATTTTCTTGCACTGCACATATCAGCCTCACTCTTTTGGTCTAACAACTGTGGTGACCATACCATGGTTAAGTGATGCGTCGCTAAATCACAACCGGGCGACCGCACACGTACCTAGGTACTGGAGTCCTACATGATGAGGCTCCGCCATCTGGTGGGCTGATAGGACTTAATCAGCTACATGTTGATAGTCTTTTGATAGATTCACTTTTGTGCAAATTCACCAGTGTCAATGTTCATACCTCAGCACCATTGGACTGACAGGCTCTGTTGTTATTTAGTTCCTTTTGCCACTCCCAGACATTTTGGAGATTTGACAGGGGAGTGGGACAAACTTTCCAGTACCAGATAAGGGGTAAGACATGTATTTGTATTTGAGCTTATATAGCGCACAGCTACCCGCAGTGGGTTTCCCGGCGCTTGCTTAGGGAACCCGTCCTGGTATTCCCCTGTGAGATAACCCCGGCAGGGTATCCACAAGGTGAAAGCCAGGCATCCCGCCGCGAGGGGCCGTTGTGGAGATTAAGCAAGCTATTGCCCAGAGTCGCAGAGTGTGAACCCGTGAGTCGGGAAGGCACCGGAGCGAGAATTATCGAGTCCGTGGAATTTTTAGCCCAAGACCCGCCGAGGCAGGGAATTGAACCCTGGTCCAGGGCCGATCTCAGCTTCCGGGTCTGCCGCCTCTAACCCCTGAGCCCCGCTCCCCCCCCCCCACAAAAGCTGGCACCAAGTCATAAATAGTGTACCTCCAGAGCCGTTCATCAGAACATTCCTGGACCTTTAGAAGCAGAAGAAGGACTGCCTTGCTGCAAGAGGACTGCCAGTCTACTACAGGACTGCCTTGCTGAGTGAGAAGGAAGAATGGACATGCTTATCTTTATCCCAGGCAAACCCGTAGTGACTGCAAGGGTCAGTTGGCTGACCTTCTCTGTGGTACACAATGAGCTTTAGAAGCCTTGTTTCAACTGCCTACCTGACCAACTGCAAGTTGCTCTCCCTGGGCCTGCAACTGGACCTGCAGAGCCCCGCTGGCCTCTGCAGGAGTGAGTCCCTGATCCCCCAAGAAGTGCATCCTAGGTCTTGAACCATTGGCTGGCATCTGAGTGTACTTTTACTAAAGAAAATGTGCAAACCCTGAAGTTTGGACTCCTCGTGACCAGAACCACACCTGCTCGCATCAAGACTTTGCTGCCCTCGACAACTGCCAATGTGATACTCCAGTGAGACCTGATATATGTGTCAACAGTGATTTCTGGCGAAGACCAGCAATTAAGCATGGGCGAATTTTGCGAATCTCGCGTTCGCGACTTTTGCGGATTTGCGAACTCGCAATCCGCAAAATCCGCGAATTCTCGTGAATTTGCGGATTTTTTTTTTTTGGTGTTTGCGCGGGTTTCTGCCAGTTCGCGAGGGTTTTGTACAATGTCGCAAATTGCGAACTTACCTGTCGGGTCGCAAGTTTCGCGAACTTGTTGTTTCTACGTGTCCAGCCTGTTTGGGACACTCTTCTTCATCACTGCCACTCTCTGTCACCACTGCAACTCTCTGACTACTCATGCCACCCTCTGGCCCACCCATGCCACCCTCTGTTTCATCACAGCACCCTCTGGTTGTCCAGTCAGTGTACATTATTGTGGCAACGCAAGCACACCTTCCCTGCCTCAAGTGACCTGAATTAATTTGGGGCTGATTAATGTGTCACAGAATATTTTTTTAGCTGGCACCTGCTTCCTTAGTGCTTCCTGATTAGTGATCTTTTGCACTTGCTAAGTGCTTTCATTGTTGCAAAATTAGTTACAACACCTGCCCTGCCCCAACTGACAATAATGAATTAGGGGCTGATTAATGGATTTGAACTTCCAGCGTGGCTCCTGCTTTTCTCCCTTAGCTGTAATTCAGGACCTTTGTGGCATATGTGTAACTATTCTGAGGTTCAGAGCAGGGTCACATAATAGTTTCAACTGGCAACTGAACTCTGGAGGGGCCCCTCAGGAAGCACTACAGGAAATGGCTACTAATGATGAGCCTGAACTTTTGAACCTGGTAAGTAGTTTCAGTTTTGCTAAGATCGTATTTCTGCAATTTTGCACTTATTCGCGGGGCGCGAACTCACGCGAACAGTGCGAACAGTGCGAGCAAAATCCGCTGCTCGCGGATTTGCGGATTTTGCGGGAGATTCGCAAATCTCGCGGATTGCGAATTTACCGAAAATCCGCAAAATCCGCGAGCGAAACGGATTTTCCGCCCATGCTTACCAGCAATACAAAGCAATAACAAGGACTGTCCATGACCCTGGCCTTAATTGCCTCTTCACAGTACAGGAACGACTAGACATGATGCCTGGCCTGCGGTTCGCTCTACAGTGCTGACTCCCCACGACCCTCAACTTCCCCCTCATGGACTCCTTTAATGCAAACTGAACTCTTCCTGCCAGACTCAGAAGGTAACTCTTCATCAGGACTAACCTGGTCCCTGTATCCGACCCTGACTTCATTGCAGTCGAACCTGTGACTTTCCCCCGGTCTAATGTGACAAATGATTTTACATGGCACTTTGTGCTTTTAGGCACTATTTATAGATACAACTTTAAAATGTAATATCTCCGACTCTATCTATTGGCTTTTTTTTTTCTAGTATCATTTTATTTATTAAAATGCACTCTACTTTCTACACTGGTTTCGGATTTTTGTTATGTTTTATTTTTCTATTGTTTGTTTGCTATAAAAACACATTGCCTCTAAGTTAAGCCTGCTTTTGAGCCAAGTAACCGGAGGGTTAAACACATGTTTATTTGGTGACTTTTGTGGTTCACCCTGACAAGGAATGTGGGTGTTGCTTCCACCCCCTCAACCAATAACCCAATTTCTTACAGCCTGATTCGAAGCAAACTAAAACAGATGCCCTTTCACAGCTAGAAACCCCACTGCTAGATGCAGATTAAGAGGCAAAGGACATCCAGAGGAACAAATAATTTGACAAAACTGCCTGGGATGGTTTTGGGGCAAAACTGTGCCCAGGGTGTCATAGCCTTGGTCCAGACTTTCCCAGCCTGTGCTCATAGCGAATCATGCTCCTCCTCTCGTACAGGTAATACAATCATATTGTATACTAAATATATCAGAGGCAGTGTTACAAATAGGGCACACTTTCTCTGTTTGCACCACAGCAGACTTTGAAACTGGTGTGCTGGACACAAACAGGGACAGTGTGCCATATTACTGATAATGTGCTAACCTAAGTGCAGTCGTGAACCTGCACTGCCCTGGGGGCAGTGGATTAGTGGAAGATCGTGTGGCTGCTTGAAATCGAAGGGAGGCAGAGGTCACCCTGCAGGTGGATGTAATGATTGACTGTACCCACCTGCAGAGTGATGGCTAGAGGGCATCAAGTCTTGGTCTCATTTGCATGGGGCCACATTTCTATGAAAAGGAGCTGTATGAAAGTGCCTATAGCACCCTCTGTAATACTACCTTGCTCCGGGGCCCAAAGACAAATTATGCACATGCCCATTGTACACCTGGAGCAAGCAAGCAAAGTCCTGGAAAAGCCTCCACACGTACCTCATTCTTGTTTTAAAGGCTGAAATTGGGGCACTCAGAATATTTGTTCAATCTTTATCTCATACAATGAATCAGTTCCTAGCCTTTAATAAACAGCAACCCTTACAGCTTACTCCTTCCATGCAGAGTACAAGCTCCACAGTACTGTGAGCGGTATGCAAGGGTCCTTCTCCATCCAGTAAATTAGTAAATACCAACAGAGCGCAGTGCCCTTCAAAATCCTCGGTTGCCATAATTCAACATCCAAACCCTGCGATATCCTTATCTTGGGGTGGCCAATCTCTGGGAAGTCAGGAATAACATCTTGCTGTGACCAACTCCCTGTTTTCCCATTTTGAGAAGGAGAATCTTAGAACCACTTCTAACATTAACGTACCCAACTTGCAAAGTAGGATCTCAAAAGCCAATAGTATTTTGATAATAAATGTCGCTAAGTTGGCTACAACAGTGAGGCACGAAGGGGAAGAATCACTGAAGAACAAATTGACCCACTGGATACGTCATGTCAGAGGTTGTCGCTCGTTTATTTATAATGACATCTATAGCATCAAAAGATCCACCTCTTCCACTTCTAATTCTGATACCTTAGAATTGATACATACATCAAAGCTCTTAGTCGATAGTTTGGAGGCTTTGGACGTTAGGACTAGTCTTCCTGGCCATTATAGGATAAAATATAAATACCCTCGGCCATGTTACCATATATCTAAAGCGGCTAACATGACATCCCTATGTGAGGCTTAATGATATTGACTGACTGGGAGAGACGAACGTCCCACCGTGCTGTCCACCTTCTGTGCAGCCCACAATTTCTATCACAACAGGACGCCCAAGGGACATACGAGGGTTCAATTACTCAATCAATCCCAGATTTAATGGGAGTCACCACCTGAGCTCTTTCTTCTAATTCCTTGCCTGATAATATTCCTATTTTTGAAGTTGGTAATATCTTGCCACTAGTGGCACCCAGCAGTATGTGGCTCTCTCTGCCTGAAATTACTACCTTCTCTCAGGCACATGTATCTTCTGACCCTACCAAAGTACATTTGATATCTTGGAATTTAGCCAGCCTTAGATCTAAATTACCTTTTCCAGATTGAAATATCGTAATGGACAAACACAACATCTGCAGACTCCAAGAAACCTGGTCCCAGGATCCTATCCATAGACCGGCATGTTTTAACTTCTTTGTTTCTGCTGTTCCAAGCCCAACGGGTAGGGCTGCTGTGGTTTGGGTATTTTGATATGTGCTTCATTAAATTGCAAAGTCCATCAGCCTAAAATTGTTTCTCCTGATATATTAGGTAATCAGCAGAACATTGGCAGTACTTACCAAATAACTATTCCTAATATCTATGCAAGGGGAGCTAGGAATGGGTCTGCCTCGCGTACTTTACATGCACTTGAGAATTTTCTCAACCAATACTCCCATCAACACTTCCTCATTTTAGTTTGAGAGTTTAACCACACATTTGAGCCACCAAATGCTGAGGACGTCCATCTATCTGAGGATGATGATACTGCTTGGGCAGTTCCCCTTCTTGATATTTCACCAACCTGTAGCTGGAGCCATTCAGTGATTTACCTAAAGGCACTTACAGTTGAGTATTGCTAGAGAGCTCTTAATGGCCGCACCAAATCTGATTATAATGGCGCTCATACTTTTAACAAGCCTTTCCACACAAGCAGCATAGATTAAATTTGTGTTGACTTTAGACTATGGCCAGCAGTTATTGGCATGTCAGTGTTAGATAGAATTGAAAGTGATCATAATCCTTTAATCTGCCACTTTCCAAGCCTTTTTCTGACTATCCCCTCAGACTCTCGCCTTCCCTCTTATACCAGCGAAGTCGCCTTGTCTACAGATAAACGTCATCTAAAGTCGAAGCAGATCATTGCGCGCCCAGAAATCGGGGTCGCTATTCAATAGGACCTTAATACAGTTCTTACCTACACTGGGCAGATCAATGTTAGTTCTCCCAACCAAATGATGGCTCTGCATAGGTACTCCTTCTGACAATCCTATCTTGTTTTACCATTCTGAATGCACGCAATCAGAAAAATATAGTTAAATCTCATTCCGGTGTAACAAAGAATGATGCACAACAAACTCCTCTTTAGTTAAAGCTATAAAAAATAATGACATGTCAAGTATTCCAGTTCTAAGAAAGGATTACATTAAGGCTGTTGCTCAAGCAAAAAAAGACTGGGATGAAGAGAGGTGGGTGGCTATTATGGATGCGTGCTCAGCCAGTGATCTTGCTAAATTCTAGTCATTGGTCTGACGGGGAAGTCCTACAGTTGCAACGGATCCTTCTAATAATGTTGCTGCTACTGACTCGGTCAACTACTCCCATAATCTTTACTCTGATAACTCTACCATTATTACAGAGACAACAGTTATTACTTTTCCTTAAATGAACACCAAACCTGAGCCTTTGCTTGAAATAGCCTATATTGGACAGTCCCTTAATGTGGTCCCTTAATGGCTGTGCAGCTGGTCTAGCTGGCATTCCAGCTTACATATTCCTATCTGATATAGAGGCCTGGTCTCACTATATTTTACCTCTGGCCAGTGCTCTAGCGGCAGGGCACCCATCCCTTGATTCTTGGAAAGGTGCCATAGTAATACCTTTACACAAAAAAGGGCGACCGTTCTTCACCTTCTAACTACAGGCCACTCGGTCTTATAGATTGTATAAAAAATAATTTGGTCAATGTCTTCTCAACAAAATACAAGACTGGCTGGGTAAAAGTGACATTTTAAGTCCATTTCAAGAAGGCTTTAACTACAGGGTTTCAACATGATCAGGTTTTTGTTTTGTGTTAATTTACCGAAGATTGGTCTTCATTAGAAGGGGCAGCCTTTATGTTGCATTTGTTGCTATAAAATGTCCTTTGACTTGATTTCTCAATCTGGCCTTGAAGTGTCTTGCCTGATCCAGCAATGCCCCCATACATTTTATCCCTTTGCAAGATAATAATTCCGCAACGTATCCGCTGTGGAGGGGATCAGGCCTAGCTGACAGAAAAGGTACCAGTGTGCAAAGTGTCCGCCTGGGCTGTGTCCTGGCTCCCACTTTTTTTTTTTCACTTTTCATCAATGATATTGTGTTGTTTTTGTCCAAAGTGGAATCGGATGCCCCATCTTTGGCGGGTACTAAATCTCAGATTCTACTCTTTGCCGATGACACCTTGTTGATCTCCAAAACTCTGTGTGGGCTCCAGAAACTATTGACTCATTTTAACGAGTTTAGTGCATTTGGCTTGGAGATCAACGCTCTTAAAACCGAGCTGATGTTTTTTAATCAACACACATCTTATAAGGGCAGCTTATGTTTGGGGGTGCTCCACTTGAGAAGGTTGACTCTTTTGTATATTTATTGGTCTCATTTGCAGAGGGCGTGTCCTGGCACCTTAACATAAACAAGGCAACTACTAAACTCAAGCAGAGTTTGGAAGTGATACTCAAGGAATCTCCATATCATACACAAAACCCATTTTACCTGCACTTAGGATCTATGAGGCAAATACTTTGGGTTCAGCACTATATGGAGCAGAACTATGGGCGTACTCTAAACAAGAGGATCAGGTCGGAGCTGAGAGCAAATTCCTTAGGAATCTCATTTGTCTTCTGCCCAGTACTCCATTATATCCATTGCTTAGTGATTTGGGAATCACAGGGGCGGCAAGTAAAATCCGTTTACGGCCCCTGCTCTTCTGGAGACACCTTTGGACTACCCCGAGAGTGCCCATTATGTTGAAAGTGTGAAAGATGTTATGAAGGCCAATCATTTTAGCAAAATCCCTTGGTTTAGGAATTTGAAATTGCAACTGTACTGGCTAGGGCTGCAAGACTTGTGGAACCATCCTGCCAAAACTGCTTTTCCACCTGATCACATTGGTGTCAGGCAGTGAAGGAATTAGACTTGCGGAACTGTCCCACGCCAATTCCTCAAAACTGAGCCTCCAGGTTTTCTTTTCAGACACATAGTCCTCTGGTGTACATCATTTGTAGTCACCCACATCCCCAGTATGTGTTTGTACATGACAGGAATTCAGGTGGTCCTTACCATGGCAGCCAATACCTGTGTGCTCTCAACCAGCACATCATGACCACTGCATGCAATGTATTTTCATGCAACCGACTAAACACATGGCTTGTCGCATGATCCTATGTGGTACATCACGTGTCCCATACCTGAGCCCCCTCTCAGATGACAAGCTTATTCGATTCAATTGATTTACAGTCCAGATCTGGGTGTAAGGGCTCAAGTAAGACACACTAGCCTCATGGTGCAAGGTGGGATGCATTGTCACAGTGAGTTTGGGCAAGGTTAAAGTATCCATGCATGATGTGTTGTACCAGTCCATATTTTTTTGCTGTGTATGTGGGGTTTTAAGTTCTGCTGATATTATACATTCCACTACAAGTCCCAGAATACAAAGGCGAACCTGCCTTGGTACTGCACTTCACAAATGGATTGGACACACTTGATGGAGCTGGACTGAACTAGGCAACATGTTACTAGGCAGCGTAACTTACACTCATGTGATGTTTGATTGTACATGACAAGAATCCTACCCTTCCCAATGGTTATAGGACCGCTGCGCCTCTCACCAGGCCGGGTCACCCCCTTGCTCCTCCTGCCGCCTCCTGCTCCTGACAAGCCAGCCTTTTGCCGCCTTTTCCGCAGCCGACGCCCCCCCTGCCCCCCGAGCGGCCCAGCCACAGCAGAGCTGCCCGCTCGCCAGTTTTCCCGCCGCAGTTCCACACAGGCCCCGCCTACCACCGGCCCATTGGCCGAACCGCTACCGATGCCCAGCTGACCCACCCTCCCGTCCCCCTTCTTAAGGGGACAGCAAGGAGTGCTCGGGAGTGACCGCTGCGCCTCTCACCAGGCCGGGTCACCCCCGTGCTCCTCCTGCCGCCTCCTGCTCCTGACAAGCCAGCCTTTTGCCGCCTTTTCCGCCGCCGACGCCCCCCTGCCCCCCGAGCAGCCCAGCCACAGCAGAGCCGCCCGCTCTCCAGTTTTCCCGCCGCAGCTCCACACAGGCCCCGCCCACCACCGGCCCATTGGCCGAACCGCTACCGACGCCCAGCTGACCCGCCCTCCCGTCCCCCTTCTTAAGGGGACAGCAAGGAGTGCTCGGGAGTGACCGCTGCGCCTCTCACCAGGCCGGGTCACCCCCTTGCTCCTCCTGCCGCCTCCTGCTCCTGACAAGCCAGCCTTTTGCCGCCTTTTCCGCCGCCGACGCCCTCCTGCCCCCCGAGCGGCCCAGCCACAGCAGAGCCGCCCGCTCGCCAGTTTTCCCGCCGCAGCTCCACACAGGCCCCGCCCACCACCAGCCCTTTGGCCGAACCGCTACAGACGCCCAGCTGACCCGCCCTCCCGTCCCCCTTCTTAAGGGGACAGCAAGGAGTGCTCGGGAGTGACCGCTGTGCCTCTCACCAGGCCGGGTCACCCCCTTGCTCCTCCTGCCGCCTCCTGCTCCTGACATGCCAGCCTTTTGCCGCCTTTTCCGCCGCCGACGCCCCCCTGCCCCCCCGAGCGGCCCAGCCACAGGAGAGCCGCCAGCTCGCCAGTTTTCCCGCCGCAGCTCCACACAGGCCCCGCCCACCACTGGCCCATTGGCCGAACCGCTACCGACGCCCAGCTGACCCGCCCTCCCGTCCCCCTTTTTATGACGCCCCCAGGGCGACCACGCGCAGCGGGAGCACCGACTGAGCGCCGAAGGTGCGCCAAAGTTAAGCCCGTCTGCGCCCGTCCGCGCCTGGACCTCGCCCAGCGCCAGGACCCCTGGCCCCCGCAGAAACCAGCCCACCCACCGGACCTACGACGCCACCGAACTCTACGCACTCAACGCCGGTAGATTCCCGGGCTGCTACCGAGCCACCCCGAGACGCACCCACGGACCATTCTGCTGCCACTCCTGCAAGTTCACCTGCATCCGGACCTGCACTACTCCAGCACCGACCAAGACCAAGACGAGCAACAGCAGCAGCCACCTGAAATGCATCCTGCTCAACACCCGCTCCGTCCACAGACACGCCGTCGAGCTCTGGAACCTGCTCGACACAACTTCACCAGACGTCACCTTCCTCATGGAAACCTGGATGAACGCCTCTTCAGCGCCCGACATCGCCATCGCCATCCCAGACGGCTACAAGATCATCCGTAGGGACCGCATCAACCAGACCGGAGGAGGCATCGCCATCATCCACAAGAACACGATCCGCATCACGACCAACACCGACGACTCCCTCGCACCCGCCGAGCACCTGCACTTCCAGGTCCACATCAACCCCAAGACCACCCTCAGAGGCACCCTCATCTACAGACCCCCGGGACCACGCACACAATTCAGCGAGGACATCTCCGACTTCATCAGCCCGCACGCCCTCCTCTCCGCTGACTACATCCTCCTCGGGGACCTCAACTTCCACCTGGAGAACAACAACGACCGCAACACCACCACCCTGCTGGACAACCTCGCCAACCTGGGACTCAAGCAGCTGGTGACCACCCCCACCCACTAAGCCGGACACACACTTGACCCCGTCTTCTCATCCAACAAGGACATCATCTTCAGCCACGCCACCGGACTCCACTGGACGGACCACAGCTGCGTCCACTTCAGCTTCAGAAGGACCACGATCCACCACCACCAGCAACAGGTTACACGCAGAATCTGGAACAAGATCACAGCCGACCAGCTCGCGACTTCCCTGTGCAAGAACCCACCCACCAGCGCAACGAACCCCAGCCAAGCGGCCAACAACCTCACGCAGTGGATCAGCGACTGCGCAGACGACCTCGCCCCCCTGAGGACCCCGCCTAGCAGACCCGGCAGCAAGAAAGCCCCATGGTTCACCGACGAACTCAAGAGCTCCAAGAAGAACTGCCGAGCCCTCGAGAGAACCTGACGCAGAGACCCAACATCGGACAACATGACTGCCCTCAAGCTCGCCACCCGAAAACACCACCAACTCATCCACGCCACCAAGAAAACTGCATTCAAGGAACGACTGGACAACAACGCACACAACAGCAAGGAACTCTTCAACATCGTTAAAGAGCTCTCCAACCCCAACGCCGGAAACAACAACATCACCCCTTAGCAAGACCTCTGCAACTCCCTCGCCTCCTACTTCCACAACAAGATCGCGGACATATACAAGAGCTTCAGCACTCAACTGATGTACGCCACGACCGAACCACCGCCCCCCACCACCACCCTCCGCGCCTGGACCCCGATCAGCACCGAAGACACCGTCCGCACGATGAACTCCATCCACTCCAGATCTCCGACCGACCCCTGCCCCACCACGTCTTCAACAAGGCCGACGCTGTCATCGCACCCCACCTGCGGGACATCATCAACACCTCCTTCGACACCGCTACCTTCCCGGAGAGCTGGAAGCACGCCAAACTCAGCGCTCTACTCAAGAAGCCATCAGCCGACCCCACCGACCTCAAGAACTACCGCCCCATCTCGCTGCTCCCGTTCCCTGCAAAAGTCATCGAGAAGACCGCCAACAAGCAGCTGGACGCCTTCCTCGAGACGAACGGATCCCTCGACCTCTCGCAGTCTGGATTCCGGGCCAACCACAGCACCGAGACTTTCCTGATCGCAGCCACCGATGACATCCGAGCACTGCTTGACAACGGAGAAACAGCAGCCCTCATCCTCCTAGACCTCTCCGCGGCCTTCGACACTGTCTGCCACCGTACACTAGTGCAGCGACTCAGCAACGTCGGAATCCAGGAGAAGGCACTGGAGTGGATCACCTCCTTCCTTGCCGGAAGGACTCAGAGAGTCCGCCTCCCCCCGTTCAGATCTGAAGCCACCGATGTCATCTGAGGCGTTCCCCAAGGCTCCTCGCTCAGCCCAACCCTCTTCAACGTCTACATGAGCCCCCTCGCAGCCATCGCACGGCAGCACAACCTCAACATCATCTCCTATGCCGACGACACCCTGTTGATCCTCTCCCTAACCAACGACCCGCCACCGCCAGAGCCAACCTTCACGAAGGGATGAAAGAGGTAGCCGAATGGATGAAGAACAGCCGCCTGAAACTGAACTCGGACAAGACGGAAGTCCTCATCCTGGCATCCTCACCCTCCGCCTGGGACGACTCCTGGTGGCCCCCCGCCCTAGGCAGCGCACCCAAACCAACAGACCACGCACGCAACCTGGGATTCATCCTGGACTCCTCCCTCTCCATGACCAGACAAGTCAACGCCGTCTCCTCGTCGTGCTTCAACATCCTGCGCATGCTACGTAAGATCTTCCGGTGGATCCCCACCGAGACCAGGAAGACGGTCACCCAGAGCCCTCGTCACCAGCCGCCTGGACTACGGCAACTCCCTCTACGCCGGAACCACCGCCAAACTCCAGAAGAGACTCCAGCTGATCCAGAACGCCTCAGCACGACTCACCCTGGACATCCCCCGTCGCAGCCACATCTCCGGACACCTGAGAGACCTGCACTGGGTCCCGGTCAACAAGAGAATCACCTTCCGTCTCCTCACCCACGCACACAAAGCCCTACAAAACCAAGGCCCAGGGTACCTCAACAGCCGCCTCAACTTCTACGCTCCCAAACGCCAGCTCCGATCGACTGGCCACGCCCTCGCCGCCGTCCCCCGCATCCGAAGAGCCACCACAGGGGGACGGTCCTTCTCCTACCTCGCCGCCAAGACATGGAACTCCCTCCCGACCCACCTCCGCCTGACCCAGGACCACCTCGCCTTCAGGAAGCAGCTCAAGACCTGGCTGTTCGAGCAGTAGCGGACCCCCCTCCCCTAGCGCCTTGAGACCCTCTGGGTGAGTAGTGCGCTATATAAATGCTTTGATTGATTGATTGATTGAATACAGGGACATAGCTTAATCCACTGCACAGCATGACCCTTCTACCCATTCTGCCCCTCATTGACACTTACCCTGTAGGTGTTGGTGGTCCTCGTATGCCAGCACTGTTGTGTCTGGGAATTCCTGCCACCAACTCCCCTGGGAGGAGAGCTGCCACCCGCTCCTCCTGGTCTGTGGGTCCTCCTCTTCCAGTCTGCATGGCTGCCTTCAGGTTGTTGGCCAGTTTCTTCTTTGTCCTGCACTTATAATTGTACCATCACTTCTTGCAGTCGGTCACATGTGTGACCAGCAACATAAAAATTAGTAAAAGTAGTTCTATCTGGGTTTTTTGTGCTCTTTAAAAATAAAAAGGGGGGGGGCGTGGCCAAGATGGCGACCTGAGTAGTCGCAAGTCCGCGTGGCTCCCTGCCCTGATCCCTCTACAGCACCTTTAAGCACAGCATACTGCCCCCGATCCAGCGGCAGCCGAGGGACCTTGCTGCCCACTGTCCCCCCCGGTGCCCCGGACCTCGCTGGGAGCCTGGCGGTGCCAGCCGAGACCCTGTAAGCGGACAAGCGGCCCCAGCCAGGCGCCGGGGGCGCGAAAATCGAGGGCCCGGTCGGGGCCTGGGCGGAGCTGGGCCGGCCTCGGGCCCAGTCTGGGCCTGCGCGGCCCAACGGACCGGACGCCGAGTGGAGAGGACCCGGCCAGTGCACATCGCGCACCCACCCTCCATCATCCTCCTGCGCCGGCTGCCCGCCGGTGGTGCTGGTCTTGGCGTGTTCGGCTCCCGGCGGCCTGCTGCTGTGGCGCCGGGAGCGCGCAAATTGAGGCCTAGACGGGGCCTCCCCAAGCAGAGAGCCGACGGACCACGAGAGCGGTGAAACCGCCAGCGGGTCCTGCCTGGACCCCAGGAGCCTAGCGGAGGAAGTGGACACCGCGTGGCCGGTACAGCACAGGCGGCGAGAGGTGAGGCGAGCGGGGGGGCGCTTGGGCCGAGGTCTGCTGCGCCCGCTGGTGACCTTCCCGGCGCTGCCACGCGGGAGACTCGGTCCCACAGAGACGCCGGCCCCGGGCGGGGGCCCCCCGGTAAGCGGTGCATGAGTGGGCTTGGGAGTGGCTGAGCTGGGCCGGGCCTGGCCCTCGCGCCCCTTCTGCGGAGACGGCGTCCCTGGCGCCCCCCACCACCTGAAACACACCTGAGGGGACCAGAGCGTGGGGCGGGGTCACGATTGGGCACCCAACATAGTCCAGGGAAGGGTGCCACCCCGGAGGGCACTGGCCCGCGGCACGGCGGGCCCCCCGAGGGGCCGACAGCACCGGCCTGCCATAGGCCTATTTCCGATCCCCTGTCCGAGATTTGGCGGGCGACCCGTACTGGGCGGGCCCCTGCCGGCGACTAATAGAAGCTTACCGGGGTGAGAGACAAGGGCCTGGGCCAGTGGCGATATCCAGGGACTGGAGGCTAGTGGCGGCGACACGCCGGGGGGGTGCCAGTGGCCACCGGAGACGAAGGGCAGGGAGACGGGCCTGAGCGCGGCAGGCGGGCCCGCTGTGCGCGTCCGACCACTTGAGGAGTCACGGGCAAAAGTCAGTTGGCGAGACTCCGGGGCCAGCGACGCTCACTCCCGCGTCTGCTACAATAGCTCCCAAACACTGGTGGACCCCCTCCCCCCCGAGGTGGAGTGGCCCAGTTGAGAAGCAGAAGCTGAGGAAGCGGTCCACAGCTAGAGACACCGCGATGGCGAACGCTGGCCGCCGGGGCGGCCGCACCATTACTGATCTCCTAACAAAGCAGCCAACTAAAGGAGACAAATCCCAAGCAACGTCACCGTCCTCCTCGCTTGCCACTACCAAAGGTGACACTCGTGACGAAGCCCCTGTCACAAGGCCCTTCCTGGAATCCCTGTTTGGTACACTGTGGGAAGTTTTTCAGACCCTAAAACAGGAGCTGGTGAGCGAACAGAGGGAGCTCCGTAGGGTCCTGGATGGGCTTGGAGAGAGGGTGGCAACAATGGAGGACTCCAACCATGTCCGCTGTGAGGAGCTGGTGCATCTCCAACAAGAAGTCTTGCGACTCCGGGATCAGCAAGTGGACCTCCAGGCTCACAACGAGGACTTAGAAAACCGCTCCCGGCGGAATAACATACGGGTCCGGGGTGTCCCATCGAAAGCAGAGGGGAACAGCGTCACCGCGTACCTCCAAGATCTGTTCCGAGAGGTCCTCAAGGAGCCTGCGGACTTCCCCATTCGCATAGATCGGGCGCGCCGGGTGGACCTGATGCGTCGAGCTCCGGCCCCACCTCCTGGCATGCTGGCTTTCCTTCCGGACTTTCCACTCAAGGAGAGGATTCTCAGGGAAGCACGCCAGTCTCAACCTCTCCGGTTTCGGGACGCGCCAGTGGAACTTTTCCAGGATCTTTCCGTGATAACACTCCAGAAGAGGAGGGAGTTCAGAGTGGTCACCACTTTCTTGAGGGACAAAGGGGTACCCTACTCATGGGGCCACCCTTTTAGACTTATCTTTCGGTGGGACGGGGCCCTTCACCAAATGCGCTCCCTCCACGACACCTGTGAGCTCCTGGGTCTCGAAGTGCCAGATCAGGAGCATAGCGACGATGCAAACATGGAGTCCTCACAGGAGAACCGATCGCAGAATCGTCGTGATGGCTGGCAGAAAGTACGCAGGCGGCGACGGCCCAGGCCCGGTGCCCGCCGGATCCAACAACGATCGCCAAAGAACATGCTGCAGCAGTGCAGGAGGTGGCAAAAGACACCTCGGGGCCCTCTTAGAATGCCCGCATAGGGGGCATGTATGGTTCCACGTGACAATGAAGAGGGTGGGGTGGGGGCCACGATGGTTGCCACTGCCATATCCCCGGACTACTTTTGACTCCACAGGTTCTGGTCCCACTTGACCTGGTTACTTTGCAGGTCTACACTGTTTTTGGCAGACCTGGGACTATGACTTTCTATTGGGTTTCGTTGATGGGGGGTGGGGAGGGAGGGGAAGGAGGGTGGGGTCCAGGGAAGGATTGGTTGGCACGGTTGGGGTTGCCAGGGGGGTTCATTTTTGGGGTGGGTAGTTGGTGTTGGGTGGGGGGAGGGCCCTCCTTGTCCACTAGAGCTGAGACGACTTGTTTTTTCCCTTTTCACTTTTCTACTATGGCACAGACACTGCACACACGCAGCACCCTTACCCTTGATACTGATCCGGGATGACTCAACCCTTGACAGTTCTCACTTTAAATGTACGAGGACTTAATAATCCGAATAAGCGCAGGGCGATTCTCTCCTTCCTGAGGAACTCACAGGCTGACATCTGCCTCCTGCAAGAGACGCACCTCCTGCCCAAAGACCATCATCGGCTTAAGTCTCGCTTCTTCCCGGAGCAGTTCTTCTCTTCAGCATCCAAGAAGGTGGCAGGGGTGGCGATCCTGGTAGCTAGAACCTTCAGGGGACGGGTGGTGCAAAAAGAGGCGGAGATTCAAGGTAGGCTTTTGGTGCATCGCTTCCTAGTGGCAGGACAGACGTTACTGATTGGCACAGCATACGCGCCTAATAAGGGTCAGGAGCGATACCTACCGTATTTTCCGGCGTATAAGACGACTTTTTAACCCCGTAAAATTTTCTGGAAAGTCGGGGGTCGTCTTATACGCCGGGTACCAAATTTTATGGTATGTTTTCATGCGCTTTTTCATAGCGAGGACTTCACTCGAAGGTGTCAGACCGCTTCACAATAGGAAATAACAAGAAACAACACACCTTATGTTAAAAAATACAGCCACCGGCACTGGCAACGTCCACACCCAGCCCCCGCGCCATGAATTGTGCAAGTATCGAAAGCGAGCGTTTTTTTTCATAGCGAAGACTTCACTCGAAGGTGTCAGACCGCTTCACAATAGGAAATACCGTATGTAACAAGAAACAACACACCTTATGTTAAAAAATACAGCCACCGGCCCTGGCAACGTCCACACCCAGGCCCCGCGCCATGAAGTATCGAAAGCAAGCGTTTTTTTCATAGCGAGAACTTCACTCGAAGGTGTCAAACCGCTTCACAAGCGAGCAAATGGCGCCATGAGTCTTACCTCGACTGCCGCTGCCGCTGTACACGCGCCTCCAACCGCTTGCGCATCCCCAGGCAGACGAGGCAGCAGGACGGGGCAGCAGGATGTCCGAAATACGGTATATGGTAACGGGCAGCCAGCGCCGAAGATGGCAGCGCCCGGTGTGTTGACACGTTTGGCACGTTTGGCACGTTTTGGCACGCACCCCTCTCTCCTTGACATGGGCGTGGGCATAGAAAGGGGACTGTAGAATGTTCCCGAATGTTACCGAAGGCAGTAGAGCACTTGCCGTGATTGGCTGGTTGTTGCGAAGAGGAAAGGCAGTCTGGTGAGCAGATACCGTATTTGCCGTACCGTACATGTGGTGTTGAAGACAGTCTCTGCACCTGTTCATACTGTACAGCACCAGTACATCCAGTGCAAATGGCTGACAGTCAAGAACCCGGCAAGGCTCCAGCAGCGCATCCAGTGCAAATGGCTGGCAGTCAAGAACCCAGCAAGGCTCCAGCAGTGGTAAGAAGAAGGAAATATGAAGCCAGTTACAAACTTAAAGTTGTGGATTTTGCCACGGAACATAATAACTGTGCTGCTGCAAGACAATATGGAGTGACAGAAAAGATGGTTCGGGCCTGGAGAGCAAATGAGAAAGCATTACGGAGTATGCCAAGGGGCAAGTGTGCATTAAGAAGAGGCACCCCACATTGGCCAGAACTCGAAAAGCATGTAGCAGACATGGTGGCCGAGCATCGTCAAAGCGGTTATGTCGTGACCCGAAATAAAATCTGATTGGTTGCACTTCAGTGGGCCAAATCTAACCCAGATCTCAGCAACAGATTTAAGGCCACTGTATCCTGGTGTACCAGATTCTTGGGAAGGCATAATCTGGTATTGCGGCAAAAGACAAAAATTGCCCAGAAATTACCTGCGGATCTTGATGCCAAAATGCATAGCTTCCATCGCTACGTTATTAGGCTGCGCAATGAACATGGCTATGCGCTAACTAGCATCGGAAATATGGATGAAACTCCAATGAATTTCGATATGATTGCCAACAAAACTGTCCATCAAAAAGGCGAAAAGACAATTTTAATAAAAACAACAGGACATGAGAAGTCCAGTTTCACAGTGGTACTAGCATGCACAGCTGGTGGCGCAAAGCTGAGACCAATGGTTATTTTCAAAAGAAAAACAATGCCGAAACTCAAGTTCCCTGTTGGTTGTTTTGTGCATGTGAATGAGAAAGGATGGATGGATGAAGAAGGGGTAAAGCTATGGCTTGATAATGTATGGAGCAGGCGACCAGGTGGACTTCTACAAAGACGTAGTCTACTGGTGTGGGATATGTTCAGGGCTCATTTAACTCCAAGCACCAAGCAAAGGCTGGCAAGACTAAAAACAGATGCTGCAGTTATACCTGGAGGATTGACATCGTTGGTGCAGCCACTGGATGTGTGCCTAAACAAGCCATTTAAAGATCGCATCCGAGAACAGTGGAATGAGTGGATGGTTAGCGGTGAAAAAACATTCACAAAAGGAGGAAACATGCGTGCTCCACAGTTGGATGTTTTGTGCACCTTTGTTATAAAGGCCTGGAACGACATTGATGCAGAAACTGCAAGAAGTGTGGCATATCAAATTCATTAGATGGTATGGAGGACGACTATTTGTGGCAAGGTGAAGAGGATGCCGAAGAAGAGACCACATCATCTGATACGGAATTGGTACCAGATCCATACGATGACTGCCTTACAGATGTACCACAAGATCTCATTGACTTACTTATGAGATCAGATGACGAAGAGGAGGATTTTGAAGGCTTTTAAAGGGAACGTTGTAAATCCTGTAGAAATCGCTTGGATTTATGGAAAGTTATGGAAAGTTTAATCCACTTGCACTGTTTCATGCACTAATTTATGTTTACCGTACCGTACCGTACATGTTTCATGACAAACAGGTGTATTCAGAAGTGACAGTTTTTCATATGGTTCTAAATAAAAATATTGCGAGTAAAGCAAGATTGTTTATACAAGCAATTTGTTTGAGTTCAGTCTTTGAGTTTGTAAAATAAACGCTTAGGCAACACTGTCCACTGATAAAGCCTTACTGCTCACCCACAGGGAGGAGGACTAGACTAATACGGTAAGTTCAAAATACCGGTACATTCTCGGAATGGCTATGCAGGACTGCGTTGGACTGCGCTGGAAGTGGGGGTCGTCTTATACGGCGAGTATAGCACAAAACCTAAATTTTTTCAGGCAAAGTAGGGGGTCGTCTTATACGCCGGGTCGTCTTATACGCCGGAAAATACGGTACACAAAGCATTAGAGGCGACCACGGCCAATACTCATCCACACTTACTAATCGGAGGGGATCTAAACCTGGTATTTCATAACACGGCAGACCGCTCTAATCAGCGCTTCGGGCAGGTTGGGGCGCTCTCCCCGGAGGGACACGCACATCTCACAGACCTAGGCCTTGTGGACCTGTGGCGACTCTCACACCCCCGATATACGGCTTACACGCACTATTCAGCTGCTCACAAATCATATGCGCGGCTAGACTATTTCTTATGCTCTACCCAGCTGGCGGCGCGCGCAAGCAACGTTGACATCCTCTCGGCCTTGCTGTCGGATCACTCACCGGTGGTGGCGTCCTTCCTGGTGCCGGACACCCCAAGCCCGCAGAGGCACTGGCGCTTGCGTGTTGGCTTACTACAAAGCCCTGCTACGGTCGAGAAGATAGCGGCTGCCATCACCCACTTCCTTGAACACAATGCCAATGAGGATACCTCCAAAGCCACCCAATGGGCTGCCCTAAAGGCCGTCCTACGAGGAGAATTCATCTTGGTGGCTGCGGCCAACAATCGAGAACGCGCTCAAAAGAGAGCTGAACTCACGCAGAGAGTGGCTGAATTAGAACAGATGGATCAGCACACGGGGGCGGCCAGGGCCTGGCGCCAGCTGTGCACTGAAAGGAAGCTGTTGGCAGCCTTGGTCCAAGACGTGGCTAAATTCGAAGCCCTGCGTCTAAAACATACCTACTACACCGGGGGGGATCGCTGCGGGAAGCTGCTGGCGAGTAAACTGAGAGAGCAGCGCCAGAGGCAGAGCGTTCGGGCTATTCGGCCCAGCACAGGCGACCTGGTCACAGACGACGCGGCCATAGCGGTAGAGTTTGGTAGCTTCTATGCCAACCTCTACGACGCAGACGTCTTAGACCCACAGGCAGGCAGTGATTACCTAGAGGGGGCAACCCTCCCTTCGCTGAATGAAGCCCAGGTGAAGTTCCTGGATAGGCCAATCGGACTTGAGGAAGTCATCTCGGCGATTTCTCACCTCAAGCTAGGGAAATCTCCCGGACGGATATCCCGCGGCCTTTTATAAAAAATTCTGTCCACAGGTGGCCCCCTTGCTGCGAGATTTGTTCAACATGTTTGACCAACCCAGAGCTATCCCCCCAGACCTCCTGGAAGCCGCCATTTCAGTGATTCCCAAACCCGGTAGAGATCCGACATCGTGTGGTTCTTACAGGCTAATATCGCTCCTAAATATTGACATTAAACTATATACAGGTATCATAGCCAGCCGACTAGCCCCCTACATGCAGCAGCTAGTTGACGCGGACCAAGCCGGTTTTATACCTCAACGTCAGACAAGCGATAACACCAAGCGTGTCCTCCACCTGATAGAGGCCGGCTCGCTGGCACGGCCGGGTTCCATGCTACTCACCATTGACGCTGAGAAAGCGTTTGATCGGGTGCACTGGCCCTATTTGGACCTAGCCTTGCAGCGGTTCGGTCTCGGGACCACTCTCCGTACCCGAATCTTCAACTGCTACAGACAACCTAACGCCACGGTCCGAGTGAATGGCCACACTTCGCCACGATTCCCGATCGGTAGGGGGACCAGGCAGGGCTGCCCGCTCTCCCCCCTCCTCTTTGCGCTCTACATGGAGCCCCTGGCCCAACGGATCAGGCAACACCAACTTATCCGGGGCATTCCCTTTGGTGGCGATGCTCACAAAATCAGTCTGTACGCCGATGACATTCTACTCCCGCTCATGGACCCCATGCAATCTCTGAGGGCGCTTTTTGTGGAGCTGCATACCTTTGCCCTGGCCTCAGGCTTTAAAGTCAACGTCGATAAATCCGAGGCACTGAATGTGTCTCTGTCATCTGACATTTTGTTGGATGCTAAAGCGGAGTTTGGCCTGCGGTGGTCCACATGTGCGGTACCCTACCTGGGGGTCCTGCTGGCACCCACGCTCCAAGCCACCGTAGAGGTCAACTATGCCAGACTCCAATCGCGTCTTACAGAGACCCTTAGAAAGTGGAAACACCTCACGCTGTCCTGGCTGGGCCGTATTGCGTCCGTTAAAATGACGTTGCTCCCACAGGTCCTCTACGTCTTTCAGACCCTCCCACTGCGCCCCCCCGGCGGGGTGGCTCCAGAAAGCACAGGCTGATATCTTCCGATACGTGTGGAATGGCCGCCGCCCTCTTTTTAAGCACCAGCTCACCGCGCTTCCTCCGGCTCATGGGGGAGTGGGTCTGCCTGATCTCACACTGTACTTTCAGGCGGCACAACTGCGCACGTTGGTGGAGTGGTACCAACTGGAGTCCAGCAAACACTGGCTCTTTCAGGATCAGGCGGTGGCAGGCCGCACGCTCCAGGGCGTGCCCTTCCTACCGCGGCGCCATAGGCCTCCCAACTTATACGCCTCGTACATCACCGGTACAGTCATGCGAGTGTGGGATAGAGTGGCGGTCAGAAGAAACCTCACCTCCTTCCCTTCCCCGCTCACGCCCATATTCGACAATCCGGAATTTACCCCGGGCCTGGACCCACAGGCATTTGTGGCTTGGAGAGCTACACCTTGCCGGGAAACTGGCCACATGTTTGATCTCCAGGGCATTCTCCCCTTCCAGAGAGTGAAAGAGGCCTATGGCATACAGGAAACCGATCGTATGCCCTACATGCAAGTCCCACACTGGGTCCTACAACCCTCGATCAAACCGGGGCGCAGCGTTTTCTTACACCCTATGAGAAATGGCTATTGACACGCACGTCGGAGAAGAAACTGCTCTCAGACATATATCAACACCTGCTCCTCACTAACATATACACTTACAATGCAGGGCAAGCTAGGTGGGGCAGGGACCTGGGACGGCAACTCACGCGCAAGGAGTGGGAAGGGATTTATCACAGGGCCCGCCATTCGGCCTACCACTCATGCCTCACAGAGACACTCACAAAAGTGGCCACCTATTGGTATCACACCCCAGAACGCATACACCGCTGGGACCCCCGGGTCAGTGACCGCTGTTGGAGAGGGTGTGGAGGGCGGGGCACACTGGAGCACCTGCTGTGGAGTTGTGAGCGGCTGCAGAACTATTGGACCCCTATTCTTGACCTGATAGACCTTCATTTAGATACCCAACTCCCCCGATTTCCCGCCTATGTATTACTGGGACTGCCCAATGCATTGATGTACCCCCTGAAATCTATGAGAGGAAGATTGATTGCGATTGCGCTGGGAGCTGCCATGCAAAACATTGTAGCCCACTGGAGAGATCCTCAGCCGCCGGTGCAGTTCGGCTGGTTGAACCGACTCTGGTCCATACTGGGCATGGAGAAGCTTTCACTGACCACAGCGGGTAGAGGGGCGAATTTGCAGACCTCTGGCGGCCGTTCTTGACGCTGCTTACTGGGGAATTCAGGGAATTGAGTTGTCCCCGATACCTGTGCTTGCTCCGTCTTGCTGACACACCTATCCCTGAGACCAAGACGAAAGCCCGCAGAACTGCCTCCCGGATCTGATATTCCCTTGTGTTGCTTTGATCCTTGCCACTAGTTTCTTTAGCATTTTCTTTCCATTACCTCAGCGGACAAGGGGGGGGGGAGGGGTAGGAGGGTGGGTAGGGGGGTGTTTCGTATACTATTTGCATTGTTGTGGCTACCGACTGTTCTTCTACCTTTCAAACGCGGCCGGCCCGGCTGGGTTGTAGGCGGCATGCTGTGGTTAAATTGCACAATATGACTCCCGCATTAGCCGGGGCGCAGATACAGTTTCGTCATTGTTTAACCCTGATTTGCGGAAGCACTGGTCGATGTATTGGCTTTCAATAGAAAGATTTAATACTAAAAACAAAAAAGGAAACTTTGAACTTAGATGAAAAAAAAACAGTTTTGACATGTGGCCTGATTTGTGAGCACCAAGTTTCATGTTTGCGTGGCACTTTGTTCACCTACGCAAGAATATTGCCACACTGTATAGTACATTCCTATAGCTGCAAATATGGTGTTGGTGGCACTTAAGTGTACCTACAATATTTCAAGTGTAAACAACACACAGTGCCCACACCACAATTACTCAATACGTTTTTTGTAAAGGGTAAGAAACCAATTTATTGTCGCTTACCTAGACAACATTACTTTGTGTCAGTTATTTTATATTTTTTTCTATTTTCAAAAAATTAATAGCAGAAAAAACACAATAAATTCAAATATTTACAAGACTAAGTAAACTTTCTACAAACATTAAAGACAAACATTATTTACACATTAGAAACCGTTATTACACACATTAGAAACCGTTTTCACATCAAACATTTTACAAAACAATTATTACAAAAATGATAATAATTTTATCACAAACAACAAATATTGCGAACAATAAATGAGAGAAACTAAAGTTGGGAGGAAAAGTATAAGTCGCTCACTGACATATAGGTTTAAATACTGGACCAGCCGGTCCTAGTGTTTTTTTTAAACAATGATGGTTTATATCTCCCAAACAACACTGCCGACGCGTTTCAAGACCAGGCGTAAAGTCACTGGTCTGTCATCAGGTCTGTATATATCTTGTGTCTGTAAGATACAAAAACATTGTTTTACTTGATCTAGCGTGTGGGCTCCTTATTACCATTAAGTAGCTATAAAATGTTCTGCGCTACATACCAAGTTTGTTCAGAATAGAACTTCGGAAGGGGTCTTGTGGAGGTCCTTTTTGATAAATAGCGTGGCCAAACAGGGATGCCTAGAGAGATTTTATGAGTATGTTTAAGTTGCATTGTAGATCAATTCATTTCGCTAGTGGCTAAAACAAATTAAAAGTGAAAGGTGGAAGCGTACCTTATTCTTTAAGTATTGCCGGATTACGGCGGGATCAATTTGTAGCGGCGTGACCATCGGGATCAAATCTGTGATGCGGAGGAGATTAGCATCAATAACTTAGCGGCGTGCAACCAATGTGTCACACTTGATGGAAAGATAGAAACAATTGAGGTAGCCTACCTTCTTACGTTTTCTTATTTTCACGTAAAACGGGTTGTTACTATCACCATCCTAGAGGAAAGTACAAAACGACCTTAGCGGTATGTTGTGATTTAGTTGGGCGCTAAGTGAACGCTTACTAGTGCAGAATGGATGATTACCTGCTGCTTTAGCCGCTGCTCGGTACTGCTGGGGTCGTCTTTCTCTCAATAAAGATGGCCGCCGCTATTTCCTGTTTGTTATATGTGCAATACTAAACTGGTGCATTGTGGGACGTGGAGTCCCATAAATTGCAGTTAGTTAAAAAGAAATTTTTGGTTATGGCAAGAATGAACGTGAGTTAATGTTCTGCTTCGGGCACGTTGTCATCATGGAACTTTATAATTAATGAAGGATGAATGATACTTACCACCAGGTATTTTGTATTTTGAATTTGATGTTTCTAGTGAAGCAACAAGTGACTCTGCTAGAATGAAATTCTGTTTAAAGGGCATCTCAGGGCTAAGGACCAATTCCATTATCAATCTCATTAGATAGATGACCAATACCAGCGGGCAAACCAGGGATGTCTAACCGGTGCAAGTCAGGACAGGGCGGAACCTGGGATTTGATTATATGTGCGCTATCTCAGACAGATTATTCAGGCCAGTCTGTGCGCTATTAAATTTTAAAATCAGATACACTTCTTTTTGTAGCAGAACGCGCTCGACGTCATGGCATTTGGACCTAGAATTCACAGTATACAGTACAGACCATTTGAATTCTTGTTCGTTGTGGCCCTTTTCACAGAAATGCTCAACCATTGGAGCAGACATAACTTTTTTCTTGATACGAGATCGGCGCTGGCTGATTCTTTCATTCACTTGCTGGCTGGTTGTTCCAATATAAATTAGTGGGCACAGACATAGTATCATATACACAACATTCTTAGTTCTGCAATTAGAGAATTCTTTGTGTTTCCACTTGATCGCATGGTGGACAAACTCATCTCCTTCTATTGTACTTGGACAGGCGACGCAGTTGCCACACATGTGGTGGCCCTCGATTGGCTTGAGATTCCATTGCGCCAATAAGTCGCTTTTGGGCATGGGAATGACCACATCAGCCCGGATGAGTTCTTGGCCAATACTGTGATTTTTTCTGTAGGCAAAAATGGGTTTGGGGAACGGGCAGTTCAACCCCTCCAAAAGGTGCCAGGTTTTTAATACAGCCTGTCGTAGTTTGTGTGTGTCTGGGCAGAAGGTTGTGACGCACACAAGTTTATCCAGAGGTGTGCGCTGTTTGGTTTGTAACAAACATTCTCTGGGCGAATATTTAGCGTGCTTAAGAGAATGTTTAACCCCTTCCATGCTCATGACGAGCTCAGCTCGTCATGAGGCACACCGGAGCTGTGCTCATGACAAGGTGAGCTCGTCATGAATAATGGACTATTTCAAGTTCCAGCGCACAGCGGGAATTGCCTTAGCATCCAAGGTGTTAAGGAGCTTTCGCGGGTAACCCGCTCTTGCATATCAGAGCAAAACGCTTGTGCATGGCGCTCGTAGTCTTGCATCTCAGAGCAGTTTCGTCTTATTCTTAATAATTGCCCATAGGGTAAATTAGCTTTTAGACTGCGGGGTGTGCACTCCTGTGGTGTAAAATCGTGTTTCTGTCGGTGTCTTTCTTAAACAATGATGTCACCAACCGTCCGTCCTCACACCTTAGCTCAATGTCCAAAAAGGTCATCCGGCTAGGGCTATTCTCTATGGAGAATTTTATGTCTCTGTGCCTAGTATTAAGCCATCCGTGAAAGGCCATTAAGTCGGTCTGGCTCCCCTGCCACAGGAGCCAGACATCGTCTATGTACCTGTACCACTGGATTATTTGGTGTCTGAAAGGGTTGTTCATGTCCACGAGCCTTTCTTCATACTGCGCCATGAAGAGCACCGCCATTTCTGGGGCATAAGGACATCCCATGGCGGTGCCCTTCACTTGCATGTAGAATGCTACAGGAAGGTGTGCCTGATGTGACTCAGTGAGTGACAGAGATCCCCTACCTGCACAATTCTGCACAATTCTGCAGGCCTATATGATAACCCTTTCCATTGGCCCAAACTTACAAAACTCCTAGCACCAAACATTGTGCCTGTATTTATGTGATTGCAGTAACTGAAGTGCATACATTTAAGCCACAAAATCTCTGTGTTAGTGCATGAACAGAAGACAACACAGCTTGGAAACAAAGAACATTGGTTGCTTCACCCTGTTTCTGAGTTCTGCAGCCTACAGCTCAAGCGCTAACTCAATGAAATTGTGCTTTCAAGGTATGTGCTTATGATCCTACAGTAGCATACAAACAGGCACACTGCAATATCCTGCCCACATATTCAAGAAACAGCCCCTTGTTTTCTGAATCAGATTTAAACTGTTCGAATTCCTACCTGGAACTAATAGTCCTGATCTTCTTTAATGTTTAAGCCTTGACAGAAATTGTTATTTACTGCATATCTGGGGTTCTAACCCTACTACCCATGGAGTAAGCCGTGATTGCTTTACCTCCCTACCTATGAGGCCAATGCACATCAGTGGTAAACGGTGGAACACTCGGATCACTGACATAATATCGAATACACAAATATAGAATTACCAAAATATTGAAGAAAAAATATAGAATGCAAGAATATCGAATTCCTATCTACAAACAGGTAAGTACAAAAATATCGAATCAAAAATATTGTTTTAAAAAATATAGTTATTCAAAATATCGATTTTTTTTAAATGTCTTAAAAGTAATTTAAAATTAATGAATTAATAAATATAATTAACTAAAACATACTTTAAAGTACTTAAACAACCTTAAAATTATTAAATAATTAATTTAAGTTATAAAATAAAACATACAATTACATTTTTAAATATATATATATATATATATATATATATATATATATATATATATATATATCAACATAATATTAATAAAAAATATACAATATTTTTACCGTAGGATAACGGGAGGCTAACATTTACTATTACCACTCCAGTGAGTGCAACAGTAGAGAAAACGTTGGATAGCGTAGGGGTAAAAATTACTATTCCCACTCCAGAGAGTGCAACAGTAGGGAAAGCGTTGGATAGTGTAGGGGTAAAAATTACTTTTCCCACTCCAGTGAGTGGAACAGTAGGGAAAGCGTTGGATAGCGGGAGGGTAAAAATTACTGTTCCTACTCCAGAGAGTGCAACAGTAGGGAAAGCGTTGGATAGTGGGAGGGTAAAAATTACTATTCCCACTCCAGAGAGTGCAACAGTAGGAAAAGCGTTGGATAGCGTAGGGGTAAAAATTAACTATGGGTGCAAAATCCGCTCCGCTTGCGAAATGTGCAAATTTTCGGCAATTTCGCAACCCGGGAATCTCGCTAAATTGCCGAAAAATTCACAAATTCGCGAGCGGGCAGATTTTTTTTTTGGGCCCACAGGTAGCACAGTTAAGGCAGGTGCTCGAGATAAAGCTAACTTTGTAACCATTTTAGAATGGTGCCGGCAAGCTGCTAGAGTGCTTGATGGTGCCATTCTAAAATGGTTACAAAGTTAGCTTCAACTCGGGCACCTACCTTAACTCTGTAAGTGCTTCCTGTGGGCCAAACATTAAACCTCAACAGGAAGCATGTACAGATATAAATAAAGCAGGTGCCTGAGTTGAAGCTCAAATTCTGTAACATTTTAATCAGCCCAAAACATTAGTGAGCACGGTCGAGGCTGGGCAAGTGTGCTTTTACCCCATATCTGCCGTCGAAAATAATCTGTAATACCCGAGGGAGGTCTTTGCATCCCTGAGTTTCTCGAGCGCAATCCCCGTGTAGTTCCCGTGACCAGGAGGCTGCTTTCTCCTCACCTGCTGCCCTGCTCGCTCTCTGACCCTTTAAACACGAGGCATGTTGACACGCATAGAAGCCCCGCACCACACACTAGCGGTATCAAACGTCTTCCCGCCCTTTTCCATCTATGATGGACAGCTCACTCAAGGGACCTCGCCGCCTTTTGGCGTGGTGGCAAAGTTACAGGCACACATGGTCAGTGGAGACAAATCTTCTAGCCCTACGCAGCTGCAGTGTAGGAAAAGCACTATCATTTACCCAACGAGGTAGCACTTACTGGATTAGCCAGTAGAAAGTACTCCAGTTGAGTAGAGGTATTGCACAAAACGGTGGCATCTTCGTGGATAGCTATGCAGGGCAGGATTCATTCAAGCAAGAGGCTCCTGTCACAAAAATTAAACCTCAACAGAAAGCACTTACAGATATAAATAAAGCAGGTGCCCTAGTTGAAGCTCAAATTCAGTAAAGTTTTAATCAGCCCAAAACATTAGTGAGCACGGTTGAGGCTGGGCAAGTGTGCTTTAACCCCATATCTGCTGTCGAAAATTAGCTGTAATACCCAAGGGAGGTCTTTGCATCCCTGAGTTTCTCGAGCCTAATCCCCGTTCCTGTGACCAGGAGGCTGCTTTCTCCTCACCAGCTGCCCTGCTCGCTCTCTGACCCTTTATACACAAGAGGCATGTTGACACGCATAGAAGCCCCGCACCACACACTAGCGGTATCAAATGTCTTCCCGCCCTTTCCCAACTATGATGGACAGCTCACTCAAGGGACCTCGGCGCCTTTTGGCGCGGTGGCAAAGTTACAGGCACACATGGTCAGTGGAGGCAAATCTTCTGGCCCTTTACGCAGCTTCAGTGTAGGAAAAGCACTATACATTTACCCAACGAGGTAGCACTTACTGATTAGCCAGTAGATAGTACTCCAGTTGAGTAGATGGAAATCTCTAAAAAAAAAATTGCGAATTCACGCGACCGCAGATCCGCAAAATTCGCCCATACTTAGTAAAAATTACTATTCCCACTCCAGAGAGTGCAACAATAGGGAAAGCGTTGGATAGCGAATGGGTAAAAATTACTATTCCCTCTATAGTGAGTTTAACAGTAGGGAAAGTAATGATTTAATATATTAATAAAAATAAATTAAATATCAATACCAATACCAATTATTATTAATTAAAATGAATTGCCAATTGAATATTATGTAATAATTAATCAATTATAAATACAAATAAATATTAGTTATTAAAATTAATCACCTACTCATAATTAATTAACCGCTAATTAATTTTCAGTAACAAAAACGAATTATTAATAAAAATGTATACCAATTGATAATTAATTAACAGTAAATTAATTATCAATACACAGAAATTATTTTTAAGATGTAATTAATTACAATTAAATTACTTCCCACTCTATCCCCTCATAAACCCACAACCCACTACAGAAAATAAATTCATAAAATTAACATAATTATCCATTAATCAATAAAAAAAATAATTAATTATCAATTAAAAATTAATTAACATTTAACAATTAACAATACATTAAAAATCAATACAAATAAATAAATACAAATATTTAATTAATTACAAATAAATTACTCCCCACCTTATCCCCCTATAAACCCACAACCCGCTACAGAAAATAAATTAATACCATTAACATAATTATCAATTAATCAATTATTAAAACTTAAATACCAATTAAAAATTAACAATTCAAAATGAATACCAATAAATAAATAAAAATATTTAATTAATTACAATTAAATTACTCCCCACCCTATTCCCCTTTAAACCCACAACCCCCTACAGAACTAAAACACAAAATTAAATAAAAAAATTATTCATAATTTCTAAAAATCTATATTTAATTTAATATAATTAAATTACTTCCCACCCTATTCCCCTATAAACCCACAACCCGCTACAGAATTAAATTACGCAAAAATTAAATAACATAAAATTCATTACTTAAAATAAATTACAATCATAATATACACTTTTCACACATATGTTAACATACAACACACTCAAAAAAATAGATATTATTAAAAATTCAATATATATTTTAATACCTATATTATATACTTCCATATTTTGCCTTTCTATATTTAAAAAAATCGATATTATATTACTTACCCTCAATTTAATATTTTTCACCACTATAGTCCGTCCATTCGATATTTTGTCCATTCTATATTTTGACTTCGATATTTTGTCCATTCAATATATTGAATTCGATATTTTGTCTAGTCACCGGAACACGCACAGGAGACTGCCCATAAACCTCTGACTGCACCAGAACCACAAGAAGGGGTTCCACAGATTCAGATTTCTTGGGTTTTCTGTTGGCCTAACAGCTGAGTAAGTGGAATTTGGATCTTATTTCCAGGAAATGGTTGTATTTGTCTCCTTGTGTGTGGTTTGTTCACCCTAAGTTAGCAGGGTATGCCCAGATGTTGGCCCAGTGCTCACTTTGACACAGGATTTAAGCTAGCCTGGCTGATGAAGCGTATTACCCAGAAACCAGTCCCAGGATGCTTGTTTCCGGTTCAGGGAAGACCTGGCTTGGCAGCTCGGGCTGTACTGTTCCCATGAGGTACAGGGTCAAGACTGATTTGCATATAGCTGGGTCTGTACTGAGGTGGCGAAGTGAGCTAAAGAATGATGATGGATTCAACCCAAATCTGTGACTGGTGGAGTGAGTGTCTGAAAAGTTTCAGCGCTCCGTCCATCATCTCCTTGTTTTGCTTTGCAAAAAAGGGGATCTGTCCCCAATGCAATCTGTCATTGTTTGTTTAAATGACACAGCAAATGTCCATTTGCTCACCCAGACACTTTCTGATACTTTGGCTGAAAGGGTAATCGGGAGGCAGATCTATTCCACATGTATTTATGGTTGTTGGAATTATGATGTATTTCACCATAGTAATTGTTGGACTTAGCCCTTTTTGCATGGTCATCCCTGAACTTGCTGGGCCCTGAGGTATGGACAGAGGGATCCAAAAAGGTTCTTATTGGCGTAGAACTGGAATATGCCCCGGCTGTTGCGGACTACGGTCCTTGTTCTATCGCCCAAAGCAGAGAAGCCCATCAGGGTAGTGATTGGTCTCCTCTGCGTTTTGGCTGGCAGGAGTTTGTGTTGGACTTGGCCCTTTTTACAGGGTCATCCCTGAACCTTTTGCCTTCCTCCTGTATTTGTCTGACCTATTTTTGTTGTTTTTTATGACTCTGGGCACGTTACCACTGCTGATCAGTGATAAAGTGCATATACTCTCTGTATAAATTGTAATTATGGATTCGTGATTCCATGATTGGTTATTTGATTTACTTGTCAGACCCTAGTACAGTTCACCATAAATGCCCAGGGCCAGTAAATCAAATGCTGCTGATGGGCTTGCAGCACTGATTGTGTCATTCACAGAAGGAGCTTGTAAAATGTGGCTCAGGACTGCCATGCAGGGCCTGTGTGCAGTCTGGGACTGCCATGTCGACTTGGTAAGTTCACACACTTACCAGTCCCTAAACCTTCCCTTTTCTACATGTTAGTCACCCCTAAGGTAGGCCCTAGGTACCCCTGTGGGCAGGGTGCATTGTATGTGAAAGGTAGGACATGCCCTGGTGTGTGTAGCATGTCCTGATAGTGAATTACTGCCAATTTTGTTTTTCACTATTGAAAGTCTATCTGTTCCCATAGGCCAGAATGGGCAGTATGTTTATAATATCCTATACACATAACTGACCCTCGGAACAAGATATGAAAATAAAGTTTAGTATGCCTGAAATCAGAATGTTAAGATGCATCTCTTAGTGAGGGTGATATTTACATTCTGTGTTTGAAAATATCACTTTTAGGAAGTGGGCATTTTCTTGCCTAGCAATCCAGTGTGCCTCTTCTATATTTGTGTATTGCATGTATGATTTTTGAGTGACAGGGGGCTGGAGAGGGCTGTGGCTCCAGAAGTCTGATGAGTCAGGGCTGGTCTGAATGGCCTGTGGTTGAATTTATAGTAGGGGCAGGAGATTTCCTTTCACCTACCTGGGCCTGGTCTGCTTTCAACAATGCTGTCTCCACCTCCTGACAGGAAGCTGCACCAGTGAGGACAGAACTGGTTTTGGCCAGGCACAGACACTCTCTGCCTTCAGAGAACAAATGATTTATGTGTATAAAAAGAGGGCTTTTAGATCACTTCTGGTAAGTCAAGAGGAACCTTTGCCAAGGAGAAGAGCCTGAGAAGCTGAGGAAGATTGCTGCCCCTGTGCTGTTCACTGTTTGGGGTTGGCCTGCAGTGGCTACTTATTGCCAAGGAAAGGAGAAAAAGGACTTTGCTGTTTACTTTGTCATCTACTTGAAGAAGATCTCTCCAAGGGCTTGAAACTGAACTTGCCTCCGGTTCTGAAGTGTCAGGGACACAAAGACTTCACCCCTTCTGTCTTCCTGTATCTAGAACAGCTGCTTAGCTGCTAGAGAAGGCAATTGCAACACTGACGCTCGACGCCATAATCTGCACCGAAGCCATGAGCGCTGCTCAGCCACCGCCGGTGGTAGGTGTAACTGCAGGGCAGTGATGTAGGTACGGGGAGGGGCAGGGTGGGCAGTTGTAATGTATGGATTACGGACTTTAACAAGTAAGTAAACATATAAATAAATAAAATGAATTTCGTTGTGTGCACTGCATCACCAAATGCGATGCAGCACGCGCAACGAAATTCGTTTTATTTATTTATATATTTACTTACCTGTTAATGTCCGTAATCCATACATTACAACCCCCCACCCTAGCCCTCCCCCTCCCTACGTCACCGCCCTGCAGTCACACCTACCACCGGCCGTGGCTGGCGCTGCTCCTACTTGCGAAGTAGACGACGCCGGCCGCTGTGCGACACAACACCAGCGAGCGATGCCATAACTTGCCCGAAGCTATGAGCGCTGCTCCGACTTGAGACGTGGGCCTGCCGCTGTGCTGCATCAACTCTGAAGCTGACTTCTTCATAGCGGAGCTGATCCTCGACGTGGGTGACCCCGAATCCATCAACATTGCGCACTCGTAAGGAACAGTGGGTTAGGTGCCATCGTCACGTCACCTCCCCGACGCAGTAAGGAACCTTCGTCTCGCCTCCCCTGCATTGCAGTAAGGAACAGAGGCTGCACCTCCCCTGACATCATAAGGAACAAACCCCACACAGCAACTAGAAAGTTGCACCTCCCTGACGCTGTGAACTGTCCTTTTCATCATCTTCCAAGGTACTGTTCTTTGTGGGCCCGATGCCGCGCACCTCGCGGTTGGTGCCGTACTTTTGGATTTTTACCGGTCACAACGTCGTTATAACTCCAAGTGGAGTTATTTGTTGCTATAAGCTTGATTTAAGTGAATAACCTATTTTTAAGGATACTTTGATTACTTTACTGTACTTGTATGCTCGATGGGGCTGCAGAACTCGAGGGCTCCCTGATTATTGCAGAATGACTCTGGAGACTCCACGCCAGACCTGCCACTTACCCCCTCTGAAGACATGCGGACACAGGCCCTGTCCCCCTGCTGCTTCCGGCATAGATTACACCTCCTATGCTTTCGGAATTTTGGGAACCGACTGAACTTAACACCAAGGTCTCAACCCCCCTGCCTGACCTCAAGTTGGCAGCCTCAGTCGGTCTCTCCACGATGCCCTAATGCTCCCGGACAATAGAACTGGTCAGCGTTCTGAGCTTAACCACATCCCTCACCTGACCTTGATCCTGCTCTCCCTCCTGGACATGTACTCTGAACCTTCCCTCGACCGTAGAGACCCTTCTATTTGTCCGATGTCCAGTGGAGCTACCTGTTAGCTGAAGAGGAGATGGGTTATGGATTCCCCCTCGGCCGTCACCTACCCAGCCGGATTTTGGACAGACTTTCCTTCATCTCTCTGTCTTTCCCCCCTCCTACCCTTCACCCCACCCCCTTCCCCCTCTACGCTCCCTTCTTCTCGCCCTCTTCCCCTTTAATATTTTTCTGTTGAGACCTAGCCATTTGACCGATGTCAGGTGGACCTACCTGATAGTTGAAGAGGAGATGGACCGAGGATACCCCCTCGGCCGTCACCTACCCAGCCGGACCTTGGACTACCCCTTTTGCCCTCACCCCTTTCCATTCCTCACCCAATTTTCCTTTTCTTCTATGCTCCTAAAAAGTTTTTCTGGCATCTTTTGTAACTATTTTCCTCTCGTCTCCATGTCTTGTCTTACTCCTACCCCTTTACCCTATCCCCGTACCCTTCCTGCTCCATTTACCTTGTTCCCCTATGTTCTTTAACTGCTTTTGTTGATACTTATGTAGCTTTTAACTGATGTAATTTGCAACATTATTGTCCCTCATGTAAAGCGCTCTGATTTCATTGGGTCTAGCCAGCGCTATATAATAACTCATTAATTACATTTGTTCCCATTTAGAACTCTTCTCCGTTTGTCTACCTCCCTAGCTCCTAGCTCCTATCCTCTCTCCCCTTACCTGCTAGTCTGCCTAGCCCCCTGTCCTTTGTTCCCTTTGACTATTTATACTCTGGAGTCTCAGCATACCCTCTGAGAGAGTCCACTGCGCCAAGGGAGCCACTCACAGCTGAGGTATGGTATGGCACCCCTTGCCAAAGGACTCCCTCTCTCCTTTTTGGAGAAGGATCCAGTATGTAGGCCTGGAGTCTCAGAGACCCCTCTGAGAGAGTCCACTACGTAAAGCTAGCGTCCTGCAACAGAGATAGGGAAGTGATACCACTTCCCCTGGGATCACAGCTTACTAGACTTGGGACGTTGCTTTGACTCGTCTGCCGGTTTGTGTCCCCGTCACCCTTCCCCTACTCTTTCCTTGCGATGTCCTTCACCCTCCCCTCCTCTTTCCTGCCTTCATTACCTATCTACTTCCCCAGCTCCTTCCCCCCTCCCCTGAATCCTTCTTCTTGCTTGCTTTTCCCCTTTCGTATGTGTGATTATTGTTTATCTTGACCTTACAAGTAACTATGTTGCCATGCTCTAATAACTGTGTAACCTTTGTAACAATGTAAGCTGTAGCTACGATCTGATGCTCATGTAAAGTGCTCTGATACCTCCGGGACTAGCCAGCGCTATATAAAACCTTTAAAATAAATAAATAAATAAATAAAATATTTTTGTTGTTTGGTCTTGTTTTAAGTTTAGATAAAGATTACTTATTTTTCTAAGCTTGTGTGGTATCCATTTGTTATGTTTTCACTGTGTTATTGTATGTGTTCACAAATGCTTTACACACTGCTTCTGAGATAAGCTTGTCTGCTTGTGCCAAGCTACCAAGGGGTTGAGCAGGGGTTACTTTAGGAGTGTATCCCGTTTCCCTGACTAGAAGCAAGGGTTTCAATTTGAACAAGGGTGCAAACCATTGCCAACTAGAGACATCCATTTCGTTTTTTTTTTCAATTCTTTTTATTACAGAACAAAGAGACAAAATCATAAAAAACAACAACATAAACAACAACATGAAATAAAGCAATCGTCTGGGAGGATACATTACAAAGAATAAAAACCGCAGTGATGTGATCAAAAATATTAAATGGAGCAATAGCAATGACATACAGGCAGATCGCACTCCGCGCCTTCTAAAGGGATTCTCCATCTGCATTATAGAGAGCACCATCTGCAAAGGGGGTACATAGAAGTCCTCTGTACTTGTTTCATGGGCCCCATACTCTTGTCCATTTGCCTGGGCAACCCCTCCCTTAGTACACCACCCTCTCAGCCTGCATACACCAGTCCATATCCGCCGCCCATTCCCTTCTACGGGGCACTGCGCCTCCCTTCCACGTCCTCGCAATATTCCTCTTTGCTACCATACAGCCCAGCAAGACCATTGTTCGCTCGGTCCGATTCAGATCTGTGGCATCCCAGGGGTGGGGTCTATTGGTTTCAGGCATATCTGGGACAAAAGGGACACAATCTCAATCCAATAGTGCTGGAGGACCTGGCATTCCCACCATTGAGGCATAAAAGTACCCACCCCCCCACAGTTACGGGTACAAATTAGGCAGGGCAGAAATCTCATCTTGACCAAAGTATTAAGCTCTGTGTAGCAATTTTAGTTGGATAAGTTTAAACCGGGACCTGATAGCCACCTCCTCGGTTGAAGGCAGGGCCTCCCTCCAGTCTTCATCCGGTATGCCCCCCAGTTCAGCCACCCATTTCATACAGATTTTATCCAGCGGTTCTGGAAGATTACTAATTATCTTGTGATATGTTAAGGAAATTGCCTTATCAGGCAGGTAGTCGTCTAGGAGCCTATCTTCTAAAGGCAATGAGGCTGGGAAATCCAAGCCCTTAGGAATGGCCTTGGTGAGTGCACTGCGTACTTGTAGATAACGAAAGGTTTCCCCCTCGTGGAGCTGGTATTTGGCCTGTAGCTCGGCAAATGGGACCACCGCACCCTTCCCCAATACATCTGCGACTTCAGTAAGGCCAATCAGATACAATTTATCAAAACCGGGCTGAGCCGACAACATCCCCAAGTGGCAGGATTCTAGCAGTGTGATTCTACCTTTCAATCCCAATCCCAATCTGTAGCCACTCGCCAGATTGAGACTGTGGTAGAGGTGGGTGTGAACAAAGATGCATGCTTTGGCCCGCTGTAAAGTCCCCTCAGATAGTTACCCCCTGTCATGTTAAAGTGGTCCATTCTGTAAGCTGGGTCCGTGATAGGGCGATGCGCCCATTGATTAAGGACCATCAGTTGAGAGGCCCAGTAATGCATTTTTAAGTGCAGGGAGTGTGATATCTACATCATACCATCTACGTTGGATTTTGTCTAATGCGATCTGGGAAGTGCCACCATTCTATAACAGAGAACAGACCTCAGAGTCAATTGTTAAGAAGTATTGAGGCGGGACTGGATAGGGTGTCTTTTGCAAGGCATACAAAAAACGGGGAGTGCCATCATTTTAAGAAGGGTATCCCGTCCTAATAAGGTGAGAGTCAACCCCATCCAGTGCTGTACATCCGCACAAAGACAATGTAAGGGCGAGAGAAGATTCCTCACGTGAAAGGAATCATGATCCTTTGGAACATATACACCCAGATAACGGAAGCCCTCCATGACCACACCTGCCGTACAATCTCGGGGGAGCCGTGGAGGAGTCCCACTAAGCACATACACCAAGGATTTGTCCCAGTTGATAACATAGCCTGAATATTTCCGAAAGATGGCCAGAGTATGGCGCACTGAATGCAACGAGGACCATGGTTTGCCTAAATACAAAATAATTTCGTCGGCTTATAGGGATATTCTGTCTGACCAATCCGGCGCCCAATTTAATCCACGAATACACGGATCACCCCAAATCCACACCGCTAACGGTTCCAGTGCCAACGCGAAGAGCAGCGATGACAGGGGACAGCCTTGCCTCGTTCCCTTCCCTAACTCCAAAAACTGCAGATCTGCCACCGTTGACTGTTACACAAGCCAAAGGTTTAGTATAAAATAAACGTAACCAAGTCAAAAAATGTGGGCCAAAGCCATACTGCTCCAGGGCGGCAAATAGAAAGGACCATTCCATCATATCAAATGCCATTTTGGCATCCAGGGACACAATTATCACATCCTCTTTTATAGTGGAGGCCCTGCCCAGCCCCCCCGTAAAGGCGGTGGAGATTGTGTGCTGTGTTTTTTGTTGGCATAAAACCGGATTGGTCTGGGTGGATCAGCTTAAGTAAGTGGGGTGACAGTCAGTGGGACAAGAGTTTAGCTAGGATTTTGACTTCCGGATCCAGAAGGCAGATCGGTCAGTAGGAGCCCCATTGGCCCCGGGGTTTTCCCTCTTTATGTATAACTACAATATTCGACAGTCACTGTGTCTTGGGCAGCCCCCCAAGCACTACGCTTTCATTGTACATTCGCAGGAGATAAGGAGCTAGGACTTGCAAGGTCGCTTTGTATAATTTAATTGGGATTCCACTAGGACCCATGGCTTTTCCAGAACACAATGCCCTTATTGGTTTGGACACCTCCTCAGTGTCAAGAGGCGCATCAAGATTAGTCACATCCTGAGGGTCCAGGAATGGCAGGGGCAGGGTGGAGAGTATATCAGCGGCCTCCTCCTGAGTCGAAATGGATGTGGGAACATAAAGGCGTTCAAAGTACTTAGCAAATATTTCCACAATTCCTGCCCCGGTCACTACATCTCTCACCATCCGGAGCAACTATCTCGGCAGCCCAGCGACTGGCCGCCTTTCGTCTATCCAACCATGCCAGTAGTTTACTAGCTTTATCGCCTAGCTCGTAAATCCTACGTTGTCTCGCGTGGTAGTGCGCCCTGGCTGCCTCACTTGCAAGTGCAAGATATTCCTTCTGCTTTACTGCAAGTCTATGAGAGGTGTCGGGGGAGGCGGATGCGTCAAGCTAACGCTCAATCTTAGCCACCTCTGATTCAATATCTTCTAGCCGCTAACTTTGTTCCTTTCAATGGCCCGTGACTGCCGCCACCCCACTCCCACAAATCACCGTTTTGTACGCCTCCCACAATGTTACGTCGGAGTCTACAGAGCCATCTTTTTCTGTAAAATAATTGGCAGTGACCTTTATCAACGTATCCCATATGTCTGGAACGCGTAGATACCATGCATTAAGGGCCATCTCTCGATGTGGGCGGGGTAAAGCCCCACCGTAGTGTGCTATGATCGGTGAGTGATTGGATCTGCCCATCAGTAAGAAGGAGATGTCACCATACATGGAAAGCTGAGGGGCCTGGCAAAAGAGATAATCAATGCGGGACGGACTCCCATGGACCCTAGAGAGGAAGGTTTATTGTCGGTCTAAAGGATGAAGAGTGCGCCACACGCCTATCAGTCCAAGGGCCTCTAAGAATTCCGATAGCAATTTCCCCTGTGGCCCAGGACGTTGGGTTGGCAAACTGTCTATTTATCCAGCCAAAGCAGCATTACAATCCCCCCCCAATAAAAGGCCTCCCTCAGGCAAATTCTGCAGGTGCGTGCCCAGAGCGGTCAGTGTGGACGAGTGAAGTTTGGGGGGGATGTATAAAAAGGTCACACTAAAAGAGCGGCCCTCCCAATCTCCGGACACTGCAAGGATACCCACCCCTCTGAATCCCCTGGTGAATCCCGCATGGGCAAGTAGTTTGTAACCCCATCGATTCAGTGCCTTATATGTCGTGCCAGGTATGTGCATTTTTTTGTAGAAGTACAAGGTCTGGGGAGTGTCTGTTCAGATATTATAATACCAAATCCCTTTTAATCCGGTCGCCCAGCCCATTGACATTCCAGTTTATCAGTTTAAGTCGGCCCAGGTGTGTGGAAAGTACAGTAGTATCACCCATTAGGATCTTAAAAACAGGGACCCCAGATCCCACCGGGCCCAGTCAATCAGTTTACACAAGAAGACATAATGCAAAAATATACAGGGATAGTCCCCATAGACATCAGCTGCCGTCACATAAGTGCACATGGTTGACCTAGACAGATTGCTTATAACAGTAAACAGAAATAAACAAACTACCCTCCTTGTAAAACACCAATCATCCCCCCACCCTGCCTCCCTGCAACGTGGACTCAGAACTGCCCACCACCCCAATTTGCAAAGCGCATGGATACCCATACTAAACCTAATAAGAGGAAAAATTATCCTGACAACACACGAGGTCGGTTATCATGACGATTTTGAGAATTGTTTGATTGATATACATCCCAGGACCACTGGATCTGAACCTTAGCATCTTTAAACGGAAACCATTGCATGCCATACATTTAAGCCCTGAAGAAGTCTCGTTGGAGACGAAACGCGTTGGCTACGAGGCTATGATATGTGGAATGTAAAGAAATTCGACCTGTGAAAAATAAATCATTAAGAAAAATATTCCCTGGAATTGGACATTGTTCTTTGTGCACTATTGTTGCTGTGAATTGATATGCCACGCTAAAACTTATTTATGTAGTGCTTAAACTAATGGCTATGAATGTTGTTATAGGACTTGTTCCTATCTTTGGGGGAGTATGGAGGGGAGTACACCCTGGTTTCGTGCACTAAAATTAACAATTAGACAATATTCATTTGTTGCGTGTGGATCTAATCAGCCTCTACCCTCAGGTTTTATTGCTTAACAAGAGGGAAACGTTACTCCACCAAGGCACCCAAGGGCTGATCCTCTTCCCCGATAAACAAAATGACTGCTCAAAATATAAACAAACAGCTGATAGCTGTAAGCGGGAGTCTAACACCCCGAGCATAGCCTTGAAGCACATCCCACCTCTCATACGCTTCCCCAAGAACAGAGACATATACAAGAAAATTCTGCAAGAGGGACATATTAAGGAGCATATGTACAAAGGACGCATGTTGAATAACAGGTGAATATTGTCCCTTACGGCTCAGGAGTGCGACCCAGGGATTGAGGCAGTTTATCAACCGTTCACAGAATACAATGAAACACGAGTCTCAGCATGAGTTGGTCATTGTGGTACCTGCACCATATAGGTTCAACCTGGTCTCTCTGGATGACGTGTGGAGTCCTGTGCATGGCCCCTGGGGGCACCCTCCCGATATGGAGCCGACCTCCAGCCACTCCCAGGTCTTCTCTGGTGAGTTGAAAAGCGTCGACTTGCTGTTTGCCTGCACTCGAAATCTTGCCGGGAAAGGCATAGCATATTTCAAATTGTGGCCCCTGAGAGCCCGTTTGACCTCCAGGATGAGTGACGTTGCAGTTGTGCCTTATGAGTGAAGTCTAGAAAGAATGAAATGCTGGAGTTCTCAAACTTCAGGGGGGGACCATTCCTATCGGCCTGAAGGATGACATCCTGATCCCTAAAGTTGAAAATACGCACTAGGATGGGCCTCGGGGGCTGCTTTGGAGTTGGAGTATTTGGATTGTTTTTGGAACGTTGACGGTTTGGGCCCCCTTGACGTAGCCATTGTGTCTTATGCTGCCACCCCCCTTAAAGATCGTCCGGGGTAAACTTCATCAGGAGTCACACAGTTACGGCCACAGACTCTTCATTTTGGCAATTACAAACACATGCCTCAAAATGGCGGCCAGTGGGGTTATGTCTGGCGCGGATCAGGATTTTCACAGATGTTTCTCCCCAGGACAGCACTGTCCAGGGAGCCGTATGGGTGTGAGGCCACAAAGTGGCACCCCTCGCTGTTGGCAAACAGAGCCTCCCACTCCCCGCAGGTGGAGATCCGCAAAGAGATAATGGCCGGGGGTGGGTGGGGGGGTGGAAGAGATACAGAGTCAATAGATTCAAACAAGTTGCCCCAAGTGACCACAGATCCCCTATGTTATTTTCACAATATTTATGGGGACGCAGGATCAAAAACGCCCCCCCCACCTCAATCAATCAATCAATCATAACATTTGTGTAGCGCGCTACTCACCCGGAGGGGTCTCAAGGCGCTGGGGGAGAGGGGTATGCTACTGCTCGAAAAGCCAGGTCTTGAGTTGCTTCCTGAAGGAGAGATGGTCCTGGGTTAGCTGGAGGTGGATGGGGAGGGAGTTCCATGTCTTGGCTGCCAGGTAGGAGAAGGATCTTCCTCCGGTGTTGGCTTTGCGGATGCGTGGAACGGCGGCGAGGTCGAGGCTGGTTGATCGCAGCTGGCGGGTGGGAGTGTAGAAGGTCAGGCGGTTGTTGAGGTACTTGGGGCCCAGGTCGTGGAGGGACTTGTGTGTGTGGGGAGGAGTCTGAACGTGATCCTCTTGCTGACGGGGAGCCAGTGCAGGTCTCTCAGGTGGCCGGAGATGTGGCTGTGTAGGGGGATGTCCAGGACGCGTCGTGCGGAGGCGTTCTGGATGCGTTGGAGTCTTTTTTGAAGTTTGGCTGTGGTTCCGGCGTAGAGGGTGTTTCCGTAGTCCAGTCGGCTGGTGACAAGTGCCTGGGTGACCGTCTTCCTGGTTTCGGTGGGGATCCACCGGAAGATCTTTCGGGGCATGCGCAGGGTGTTGAAGCACGATGATGAGGCGGCGTTGGACTTGTCTGGACATCGAGAGGGAGGAGTCCAGGATGAAGCCCAGGTTACGTGCGTGGTCCGTTGGCTTGGGAGTTGTGCCCAGGGCAGGGGGCAACCAGGAAGTCATCCCAGGCGGAGGGCGATGATCCCAGGATGAGGACTTCCATCTTGTCTGAGTTCAGTTTCAGGCGGCTGTTTTTCATCCACTCGGCGCCGTCTTTCATCCCTTCGTGTAGGCTGGTTCTGGCGGTGGAGGGGTCGTTTGTGAGAGAGAGGATCAGCTGGGTGTCGTTGGCGTAGGAGATGATGGGGCTCATGTAGACGTTGAAGAGGGTGGGGCTGAGTGATGATCCTTGTGGTACGCCGCAGATGACTTCGGTGGCCTCGGATCTGAATGGGGGGAGGCGGACTCTTTGGGTTCTTCCGGTGAGGAACGAGATGATCCACTCCAGTGCCCTGTCTTGGATTCTGATGTTGCTGAGGCGCTGCACTAGGGTGTGGTGACAGACAGTGTTGAACGCTGCTGAGAGGTCCAGGAGGATGAGGGCCGCTGTTTCCCTGTTGTCGAGCAGGGATCTGATGCCGTCAATGGCTGCGATGAGGGCAGTCTCGGTGCTGTGGTTGGCTCAGAAACTGGACTGCCAGTGGTCGAGGGATCCGTTCGTCTCTATGACTTTGGCGGGAAAAGGGAGGAGCGAGATGAGGCGGAAGTTTTTGAGGTCGGTGGGGTTCGCTGTTGGTTTCTTCAGGAGGGTGCTGAGCTCGGCGTGCTTCAAGCTCTCCGGGAAGGTGGCGGTGTTGAAGGAGGTGTTGATGATGTCCCGGAGTTGGGGGTTCGATGATGGAATCGGCCTTGTTGAAGACGTGGTGGGGGCAGGGGTCGGTTGGTGATCCGGAGTGGATGGTGTTCATCGTGCGGCTGGTGTCTTCGGTGCTGACCGGGTTCCAGGCGCAGAGGGTGGTGGTGGGGGACGTTGGTTCGGAGGTTGGGTGCGTGGTCTGTGCGCTGAAGCTGTTGTGTATGTCGGCGATCTTGCTGTGGAAGAACGAGGCGAGTGAGTCACAGAGGTCTTGCGAGGGAGTGATGTCGTTGTTTCCGGCGCTGAGGTCGGAGAGCTCTTTGACGATGCTGAAGAGTTCCTTGCTGTTGTGGGAGTTGTTGTTCAGTCATTCTTTGAATGCTGTCTTCTTGCTGGTGCGGATCAGCTGGTGGTGTTTGCGGGTGGCGTGCTTGAAGGCAGTCATGTTGTCTGTGGTCTGGTCGTTGCGCCAGGCTTTCTCGAGGGTGCGGCAGTTCTTCTTGGAGTTCTTAAGTTCATCGGCGAACCAAGAGGCTCTCTTGCTGCCAGGTCTGCTGGGAGGGGTCTTCAGTGGTGCGAGGTCGTCTGCGCAGTTGGTGATCCACTGTGTGACGTTGCTGGCTGCTTCGTTGGGATCTGTTGTGCTGGCGGGCGGGTTCTGGCTGAGGGCGGTGGTGAGCTGGTCGGCGGTGATCTTGTTCCAGCTCCTGCGAGGGACCTGTTGCGGTTGGTGGTGGGTCGTGGTCCTTCTGAAGCTGAAGTGGACGCAGCTGTGGTCAGTCCAATGAAGTCCAGTGGAGTGGCTGAAGGAGATGTATTTGCTGGAGGAGAAGACTGGGTCAAGCGTGTGGCCGGCGTAGTGGGTGGTTGTCTAGCAGGGTGGTGGTGTTGCTGTCTTTGTTGTTCTCCAGGTGGAAGTTGAGGTCCCCTAGGAGGATGTAGTCAGCGGAGGGGAGGGCGTGCGGGCTGATGAAGTCTGCGATGTCTTCGCTGAATTGTGTGCGTGGTCCCGGGGGTCTGTAGATGAGGGTGCCTCCGAGGGTCGTCTTGGGGTCGGTGTGTATCTGGAAGTGGAGGTGTTCGGCGGCGGTGAGGGTGTCGTCGGAGTTGGTTGTGATGCGGATGGTGTTCTTGTGTACGATGGCGATGCCTCCTCTAGTCTGGTTGACGCGGTCCCTCCGGGTGATCTTGTATCCGCCCGGGATGGCGATGGTGATGTCGGGCGCTGAGGAGGCGTTCATCCAGGTTTCTGTGAGGAAGGCGACGTCTGGTGATGTTGTGTCGAGCAGGTTCCAGAGTTCCACGGCGTGTCTGTGGACAGAGCGGGTGTTGAGCAGGATGCACTTGAGGTGGTTGCTGCTGGTGATCGGCTTGTCGGGTGCGGTGCAGGTCCGGAGGCAGGTGAATCGGCAGGCTTGGCAGGTGAAGGGTCCATGGGTGCGTTTCGGGGTGGCTTGGTAGCAGGAGGGGTTCCAGCCGGTGTTGAGTGCGTTGAGGGTGGCGGCGTCGTAGGTCCGTCGTGTGGTCTGGCGTCGGCAAGGGCCAGGGATCCTGGCGCTGGGCGCGGTCCAGGCGCGGACGGGTGCAGACGGGCTTGCCTTTGGCGTGCCTTTGGCGCACAATCCGCGTGCCCGCTGCGCGTGACCGCTGCTCGTCCGCGCGGTCTCCATTTAAGGCGAAGTGGGAGGGAGGAGCAGCTGGGAGGCGGGAGCGGGGAGGGCACAGAAAAAAGGGGGCGGGGCCACGATGTCACGGTGGCGGGAAGCGGGGAGCGGGGGGTCACACCAGGGGAGGCAACGAACCAAAGAACAGAGTTACAGATTAACAAAAAAACAACGGAGGTAAACTGCAAAGTAACACAGCAATAATCAGGGCACAGGAGGGCAAAACGGCACAACGAGCAGCAGCGAGGGGGCACAGGCACAGCTGGAGGGCCATGCGGCGCGGGGGTGTCCTGAAGACAGGTCAACTCCTCACAGTTGCGTGTCATCCGGGGAAGCAATGCTCCGTGTGCAGTTTTTGGCCTCCGCACTGCAATAAGGGAGTCTCAAGCTCGCCCGACTTACTGATGATCCGGAGCACCTCTCAACAGCTCTTGGTGCAGGAAGAGCTTGCCCTGTTTGTGCCGCACGGCCGCAGCGCAATCCGGCAGCTAAAGGCGGCCACGGGGCCACTGGTCCCTTAGTGGGCTCCTGGTCTGCGTCGTAGGCTGCACAGTGTCTTTATCAGGCCTGCCTCCATCTCACGGCTGTAGAATGGATTTCTCGCTAGCGCCGGCATTGGGGCATCAATTCGTCATGGGTGGGACTCCCCGCACTCAGCAGCTCAAGGTCTTCCCTCGACCTCGATATCCACGAGCATCAGGATGGATAGGACAGATTTATTCCAGGAATTAGTCAGTGGCTATCTTGGTCATTGGCTAGCCACGCCCGAGACCCCCTTTTCTAACATTGGTGGTCAGCTGTGAGGATCTGGACTTGCATTTGTGATTTACATACAGTGATTGGTGTACACTACTAGTAAAGACCATTACGCAACCACATGCTATCTTTTTCTGTTTTCTGGTGTCCTCCTGGAAGTATTTTTGATACTGAGACTCTGGTTAGTGTTGCACTTGTGAAGTCGTGACTAAATGGGACTTGACTTCTGGCACATGTTCATTTATACGATGAGGGAGCTACGTGTGTTCTGCAAGAAAAGGGGGCTGCCTGTGTTGAGAAGGTCCAGGGAGGATCTAGAGACAGCCCTATTTCAGTTTGAACTACCACGCCAGAGGCTAACACTACCAGATGAGTCTGAGGAGGAGGAATTTTCTGAAAGTTAGGGAGAAACAGAGAAAGATGAAGGGCTTCTGGCTTGTGAGCAGAGTCTGAGAGAGCTTGATGAGGAGCATGAGAGGACTGAGGCCAAGAGGGCCTTAGCCCAAGAAGAAGAAATGTGTGTAGCTCAGAAAGTGAGCTTGGCTGGGTTGGAGATGGAGTCCAGCTCAGATGGTGGCAGCAAAATTGAGTTATCTAGTGCTGAGGGAGCAGTACACACACCCAGAGATGTGGCGCCTTTCTTGAAGGAGGGGGTTAACATACACCAGGGGGTTCAAGGATATGAGGTATCTCCAGTGGTTCGCAGTGTCCCTGAGGTGGATTGGGCAACTGGCACAGGGGTTCAAAGTCCTAGTGGCGGCAGTCCACACTACTGACTCTAGATGAGAGGAGTAGGGAGAGGGGTTCCCCCATGGTTGAAGTCTTGGTGTGTGTGAAGACCACCCAGAAGAGTGTGGGTTGTGTGACATAGACTGCCAGATACTGTCTTGCCAATTCCAGGAGAGTGGTGTGGGGTATGTATGCGAGACACTGGATGGTGAGGTGAATGATAGTTTCATTAACACCTGTGTGGGGCTGTGTGATTCATTTGTGGGAGAGCATATTGCAGATCCCTGCTTTCCAGAGCTATGCCAAAGCTGTTGGAGGGTGAGTTCTCTGATCCCAGGGAGCTCACCTGGGAGACAAACATTTTGATGGATTCCAAATGGTCTGAAGAGGCATTGGGGTGTGACCCTAAGAGGAGTAGCTCAGGTATTTTCCAGCCCAGAGTGGTGGAAGAGTTTCAGAGTAGCCCAGCTAGGTCTCAGTGTAGTGGGAGGGTTGTACGGCCTCATGTCCTGTTTCCAAGGAGAAGGAATGAGACTGGGATGTGTCCCGAAGTGATCCAACCTCAGTCTCAGGGCCTGGAGGGTTCCTTAAGGGAAAACCAGGTGGGGAGCCTAGGCTGTACTAGTATACCATTTGAGGTGGATCTCCTAGTGTCAGGAGAACGTGAGTGTCTGTAAGCAGACCTCTATCAGTTCTGGGGTCTGGCAGTACCACCCTTAAGTGGAGGGTGCAGAAGTCCAGGAGTAGGGTTGAATGGGGGATGCGTTCCCCAGGGGAAGAACCTCTGGGTCAAGGGCTAGCCATAAGGGCTGAGCCTCCTAGGAGTGACCATGGTGATACCACTTCTGTCCTAGGTGATCTTCGCGCACTGTCGAATGGACAGGGGTTGGGAGATATAGGCCAGACAGACTGTCACACAACACATGAGTCATGTGTTACCCTTGGTGGGGGGCATGCGTGCACCCAAGGAAGTCCTGGTGTGCCAGGTGGATGCTCAGCTGAAGGGTTTAGTCCCTGGGTTGGGAAGCCAGGTTCAGGTGTATCCTGACCTGGAGGGAAGGGTAACTACTAACAGTGTCCCTACTGGTTTGTCTTCTAGGGGCATCTCTCCAGGTGGGAGGGTGCAGGGCTCCAGTAAGGGGGGTGAGGGAGAGGGCATCCTCAGCCCTGACATCTGCACAGTCTAAGGGTACTGACCGTAGGCTGGGATCCGAGTTGCAGGATGGAACCCCTGAACTGGTAGGCGAATTGTGCAGGACACCTGCCACAGGTGCCCTGACAATTCTGAAAGGGGGTACCCCTCAAGGTGGTAGTGTGCAGAGCCCAGAGGAGGAGGACCGGGTGTAAGAAAGCTCACCCCAGTCTTCTGTCCAGACACCGTGTACAGGCCCGGGGCTGGTGGGTCAGTGTCAGGATGTCATACCTGACCTGACAGGAGGGAGATTGGACCAAGGGTGCCAGGCACCCGGGACTACTGCCCCCACTCTCTGATGACACATAGGTTGGAGAACCATGAAGTTCCTGGGGCCTGGCTCTCATCACTAACATCTGTGAGTGGCCACTGTGGCTTGCTGTCCTGGTGGGACACACCTGTGAGCAAGCTATGGTTAGGTGCAGCACCGATGTCCACAGGTGAGGAGAAGGGTTCCCCATGGGTTAGCTTAGTGGGCCCTGAGAGTATGGACAGATGGATCCAAATGGGTTCAGATTGGCATAGAACTGGAATATGCACCTAAAGTTGCAAGCCAGGGTCCTTGTTCTATCACCCCAAGCAGGGAAGCTTATCAAGGTATTGATTAGCCTACCCTGGCTTTAGGCTGGAAGGGGCTGTGTTGGGCTTGGCCCTTTTTGCAGGGTCATCCCTGAATTATATGCCTTCCTCCTGTATTTTTCTGACCTGTTTTTGTTGGTTTCATGACTCTGGGCACTTTACCACCACAGATCTGTGATAAAGTGCATATGCTCTCTGTGTGTTATTTGCGATTATGGATTAGTGATTCCATGATTGGTTATTTGATTTACTTGTCAGACCCTAGTACAATGCATCATGTGTGCCCTGGGCCTGTAAATCAAATGCTGCTGGTGAGCTTACAGCACTGATTGTGCCACCCACAGAAGCAGCTCATAATAGTCTAAGTGGCATGCACTATCCAGCCATCTTCTCACCAGTTCTTGAACAGATAATTTACAGTAGCATTTAACAAATCTCTCCCCCTACTGAAAATGTAAAAAGTTATATTGGCAAATGAAATTCCTTAGTTTGAAAAAGTGAATATATAATCCTAAACAGGACTTCAAAGTTGCTGAGCAACCAAGCAAAAACACAACTTTTTGACTGATCACAGATAATCCTTGCAAAGATAGAAATATGGAACATATGTTCAACTCTTTACCTTGGCACTTTGCGAGGAGGCCATTAATTTATAACTGTGATTGATCCTTTTATTCACCTGGCTTAACTCTGTCTAATACAAAGTATATATCTGTTACCTGTTAAGTTCAGGATATGGCATAAGAGGTTCTGCTTAAAACTAGGACTACAATAATAGAGTGGGTTGATGCTAATCTCAGGAGCAAATGGTGAGTGGAGGGATAGATAAGAGGGGAAAGGATGGATGAGAGCATTTTGGTTGGAACATGTTAGCCTTGCTAATAACTTATCCTTTGCATTGGCGCCATAGATCATCAGTCTAGACCCATGTTTTGCAAAATACTTTGTTATTTACGCCAAAATAGCAGATTATGAAAGGTTGTGGGGTCAATTAAAATGCAGCAATCTCATGAACTCCCTCTTAGACCTGGCACCATTGGTGTGGGTCTCCCTTCCATTCTTTGCTTTTGTCTCCTCTGTGTTTGCTGGTGTTAGATGCTCTGGGCGCTGTGCCACTAATTATAGTGCATCTTTTAGTGAAGATTATTTTTATATTCTGTGTTTGTAAATACCACTTTTAGGACGTAGGTATTTTCTTGCCTAAGCCTTCCAGTGTGCTTTGCTGTTATGTGTATTGATTGTCTGGTTTTGGAAGGTCAGGGCAGAATAATCCCGACCTGGATTGAATAGAGAGATCTGCAGTTGGAGTATGGGGGGTGAGACCCTTTGATCTGAGCAGGGCTGTGTCTGGCAAGTTGAATGATGGATCCACCTCCCACTGTGTGTCTGATGGCAGACCCCCTCATCCTGAAAGGCAGCATACTGCCTTGTAAACAAAGTGCTCCAGGATGACACCAAACTGGTCTGGCTGGGTTCAGTGATTTGTGACTTTTTGAGAACAAAGGGGCAGATTTACGAGCCCCTTGCGTCACTTTTGCGCCGCCATTGCGTCACTCCTGTGACGCAGCAGCAGCATAAACCATAAGCCATGTTGCGCCCTACTTACAACGTGACGCATTGTTGCAGGGATTCTGCTTATGCACAAAACTATGCACAGGAAACCAGGACCTCAGTGAATTTTGGTGAACCAGAAACTCACCTCAGAACCCAGAACCCCTATCCGACCAGCATCAGTGTCTCATTAGCTCCCCGTCCTAGAGCGAAGCTATTAATGATTAGACAACCCAGAAAATACAACTTAGGGTACTTTCAGGAATGGTGGGAATCAAGAACACTCTTTTGTTTTATTCTCATACCAGTCTACAACGTGAGAAATTAGAGACACAGTAAAGTTTAAAATGTTTATTTTGAACTACGTGCTCTAAAATTTTGGCTAACATAGGCAGGCATATGATTAGAAATAAAACAGTCAGCATTGTTACAATTCCATAAAACACAAAGGGAGAAATCATATTACAATGATAGTGGAAACAGGTCCTATAGCTCTTGTGTACCACCCTCCCCTGCTAGGAACTAGGCTTTATTAGAATAGAAGGTCTCTTAGGCTTGAATGAGGAACCCCATACCTCCAAGATCAGCAGAAGTGAATCACATCAGGATCAGCAAAGCACTCTGTCTCTGGAAAACGAAAAGTCTTCCAAGTGCCCAAATCATGCATGCAATGCAATATTAGAGCACTAGGATTTCAGTTAGGTGCAGCTGTGTACATGCTATGTCTAGAGCATGAGCCGATCAACCTGAATCACAGCATACATTGCTATTCTGACCTTGAAGACTTCTGCACGAAATGTACAGACTAAGGTCGCGCTGTAAGTCTAGGAACGTGCAAAACAAGCCGTTCTCATGTGAAGAAAATAAAGCATTCTAACTTGCAACAACCTCTACCTACAGTGTCGCGTGCAAAATGAGGCAAAGTGACAAAATGACGTTTAACGTCTAAAACGCTTATGTTAACCTAACAATGTTTGCGAGTAGACCCCTGCCCTCACTACACCCTCCCCTGATCGGAACACAAACCAAAAAGGAAGCAATTTAGGAACGCAGAGTTCAAGTTCGAGTGAGACAAAACCAAGTTCATCATTTGAAAAAATGAAGGAATTTGGATCGAAAAGTTCGAAATAGTTAAGGCAAAAATTTTAAATCCATAAAAGACTATATACTGCCTTTGAAATGTAATGGGAGAGAACAAAAACATTTGAAAAAATAATATTTCAAGTTCAGTACGCGTTGTAGATAGACAAGAGCCAGTTCAATCCATCAGCGATTAGGCACAGTATGTTGCAACAGCCTCCAAGAGGAAGCCATTGTTATCATCAGCAAATGAGTCAGCCATCCAATTTAATAAAGAGAATTAACATACATGTTCTTTGATCCATTGAGCCTCTAGCACCATCAGAGGTCAACTTGCGTGCTCTTCAAGATAACTTTGTGCCAAGAAGTCCTGTACCGCTGCACATACGTTCCAATTACTTAGAACACCGTGCACAGCTGCACAGGCCATAATCCCGTTACAAGAACATTCTAACTCATTGGCCACTAAGGGACTCATTAGTCGATCATAATCCGTGGCAGGAGACGCCGTATTTGTGAGGCACAAATCCAAAGCCCATTCAAAATCACAATCAAGGCAATGGAAAACAGGTTGCAAGCAAGTGAAATATGAGAATCAGGAAGATAATCCATAGGCTACACTCAAGGTGGCTAGAGGTAGCGTTCCATAGAACTCGAGCATCTGTTTGCGAAGGTGCAGCAGCCGGGGCAGGCTGTCTTGTGACACATGTTGTGCAGCCATTTTTTAGCAAGCAAATCAGCAGCAGGACACCGGCAGCCAAGGCGAGAATTAATGGTAAACCGCCAAAGATGCTGGAGAAAATAGAATGAAAAAATGCGGTATCACACCAAATCAGTTTGGAATGAGGTCACAAGTCCGTAGCTTACAACTTTGAAAAAATGAGCCAGGCCTCTTGTGGACGAGGCATTGAATATTATGTGAATCAAAGCGCCAAAATGAAGTGGGAGATCAGTATTTAAAAGCGCATGCACCTCAGTGCGGGTCTTTAACACGTGAAGGACAAATGTTTCACGGGAAGAAGTAAGGGCGACTTCTCTCTGGGACAATAAAGCCCTTATTCTGCTCATCTTGTTGAACTCCGCTTTCAAGGTAGGAAGCGTAGGCCAGATAGTCTCCCATGAGGGGGCGGGAATAATACATTTTTACAGCAAATTACATGTTGGAAACAGTCACAATGTATGGAATCCCTGCCAGCATACCGCAGCAAGCCTCAATTTTTTAAAAGTAAATAACTACCGTTCGCCAGCAGTGTGAAAGTTGGTGTTATAGCTGAAACTGGATTACCCTTTAAAATGCAAGCCAAATTCGGGACCTCTGTGTTACAAGAGCCGTGCAACTGTATGTTCTTGCAAACCAATGAGTAATCAGGTGTGGAAGTGCATTCTTCGCCATTTAAATAAAGCTCCTTTCCCTCTCTCAGGCAACTACATGTGAATGGAAGAGACCAAACTTCATGGAAATAGGCACTGCCTAATGGTTCATATCTGCCTAAGGCTTAGGGCCAGATGCATCAAGCAAAATGCGCTCGCAAAAGGGCCAGATTCTCAGAATCTGGCCCTTTGCGAGTGCAATTTTTGCATTTGGGATGCATCATCCCAAATGTAAAAATCGCAAATAGAGAATTCGCTAAATTTCGATTGTTTGCATTTAAGGAATCTCAAATTGAGATTCCTTAAATGCAATGCATGAAAGTATCAAAAATAGCGAATTCGCTAATAGGGCACGCAAATTACCACGAAGTACAACTTCATGGTAATTTGCAAAAACTTTGAAAAATGCACTTTTGTGCATTTTTCAAAGTTTCATGTTGCGCACACACATGCCCTAAGGGCATGTGTGTGCGCAACATATGTGTACAGATCACATTCAGGGGTGTAACAGGGTGTCCTTTGGACACCCCTGCACCCTTGAACTCGCAATCTCAAATTGCGAATCGCTAATTGCGATTCGCAAATTGCGATTGTCTTCCCATTAAGGCCTCTAGGCCCATAGGAATTAATGGGGAGGTATTCATTAATTGCGACTCGCAATTTGCGAGTCGCAATTAAGGAATTCTAAGGAATCGCTATTTTTATAGTGATTGCTTGATGCATTCCATTTTGCTATTCCTTATTAGCGATTCCTTATTTTTCGCTAATAAGGAATCGCAAAATGGATGCTTGATGCCTCTGGCCCTTAGTGTTTCATACACAAAGTAAATGTAAATAAGGGAAACAGGAGTGTGATTAACCCATGGATAAGCCAAACAGCAGAATTTTATTAGGCAACAGAAAATGGTAAAGGTTCCAGTTTTTCAATATGCAGTAATGACTATGTTGCATCCTTCATAGACATAAACTGTTGTTTTTCAGTCAAATTAAACAGTAAAAATAGAGAAGAGGTATTAATGTAATCCCAAGAAACTTTGCCAGATTTTAAATTTTGTAAAGTCAATGCAAACTGCATAATAGAGCGCAATTGATTTTGACCATGGTACAAAACAGAAACCTCATCTTGCACAATATCAACAACAGATGACACAATGTTATCTAATGTGTAAATTCGGGAAGAAAGAGTATTAATGATATTTTTAATGACAGCAAGTACTTTTTCTAAATTAGATTGATCTATAACTATTAGTCTAAAAGCAGCTTCAACTTGAGACAATTTTCACACTTTGTTGTAAATAGCATATATCCATCTTTTCGATCAGCCTCCTACAGGGCCTTTAACAAAGTCATACATATCAACATCATCAGTCAATTGTGATAAATTATGTTTAACTGACGCTAAGGTGGAATGTTTAAGCCTATTTTGACACAGTTTCCGCCCCACAGAATAGGTTGTAACAGAATGGGAGCTTGCAAAATGAGAGTCCACCCTAACCTGTGTGTAGCCTAGACCCAGAAAACGATGTTGGCAAGAATCAGAATTTTTTTGCCATAATAACCAACCTTGTGGATCAGAGCTGGACATATTAAAGGAGGTATAAGTAACCAGGGATTACAATTCATCCATAGACATGTCAGTGTGATTTTCCCATCCGGGATAAGCACCTAGATCAGGAATGGTAGGGGCATTAATTTTTTTAGAAGTAGCCAATCCAAAGCAAGTTGTTCGAGAAATCGAAAAGTTTAAAAACAACATGTGGGTCGGGATAAGACATGCACGATGCAAAGCTTCTGTGCCTTGTACCTGCCAGCTTTTAGAACCCCAAACAGATTTAAGATCAATAGTATCTTTCCACAGCTCATAGCCCTACAGATAATTGGTCCATAAAGGACTTTGAATAAAGTAATTTAGTGTGGGTGAGTCTAACTTTGGAAAAGGCTTTGGGATTATTTTGACTAAAATCAGTAAAATATGTAAATCTGTTCAACAGAGTTTTTGAACTACCTTCAATGGGTGCTGGACAATGTTCCCATTGTGTAAAATTAACCACATTTTGAAATGTATGTGCTGTATGCAGGAAATGATTGTCATAATGCTGATAGCAGAATAAGGCTGCGTAATTAGCAGAATTTAAATATAAATCTTCAGCATCAAATGCAGCATAATATTTCAAATCAGAAAATAGGGCCTCAACGGCCTGGACATCCCAATCATCACAGCGCATATTTTGTTTTACTACTACCCCCTTTGAATTACGAAGCACATTGGGGACATTTATAACCTCTGTTGGGCCATGGATTTGAAATTTGACAGCATCCCACACAATTCCATCTAACACTGGCCAGGTTGTGATATTAACAAAGGTCAGGTCCCTCTTTAAGATGTGAGATGAGGAGTGAGGAGCCAACGTTCCATCAATTAATCTAATTGAAGATCTTTCTTTAAGATAATGTCCATTAACCCAATCCATGCTTATAACGAGCACAGTTCATCATGAGACACTGTGGAGCTGTGCTCATGACGAGCTGGGCTCATCATAACGGTCACGGCCGCGACCCACCCACGCGGGATTGATTCCCCGCCTTTGTGGGAAAATCAATCAGTGGGCGGGGCTGTGAGGAGCCCAGCACATCATGAGCACAGCTCCACTGAGCCTCATGACGAGCTGGGCTTGTCTCGAGCACTGCGGTGCCATGCCCCCCCAACCCCCCTCCCCCCTGCACCGTCGGGGAATTACCACTGCGGCGAAGGGGTTAACAAGTCGAAAAAAACATTACTACAAATCCAAATGACATGAACAAAAAAATTGACAGAAGCACCGGCCAAATAAATGTCCAAGGGGGAATTAAAAAATGTTTTTCAAACCAAACTGAAAAAATAGCAATTTTCGATTGGACTTTTGATGTCGTTGAGTCCGAGTCAAATGAAAAGCGGATTGATCAAAAGCAGTAGTCTGTACACCAGGCAAAGACACATCTGTGGGATAAGTATATTCAGTATCTTCTTGGGGATCACCAGCCAATGGATTCAATAAAGGATTAGTAACTGTAGTCATCTCAATGGCAATGTCAGGCCTGTTGGTGTTAGCTGTAGCCAAAACAGAATTTCTCAGCATCGCTGGACAAGAGACCGCTGGAGTCATACCAAGCCACTCATTGTAATTTGACATTGTCAATAGAGATGTACCTGTTTTCATGGCGACCAGGAAGTGGAGGTTAAATGACTGTTCATGTACCCTGCATGCCAAGCACTGGAACAGGTGCACGATAAGAGGGGCTGAACTACTTCTTGTTCTCACCTTCTCACGGACCAGGTCACCGACTCGGGGTAGCCAGCCAACTATCGGGATTTGAAGCGCATCAGTTGTGGAGGGCAAATGTTCCTTTTGCAAGACTGTCACAAGTCTCTTGTAGGATCTGTAATACAGCACAATGTTAATCTACGTCAAAGGGTGCAGCTGACGCTGCCATGTCCTGACCCTCAAGGTCTGGGACAAACATTTTAATGCCAAAGAGCATTTTGTATGAGGTCCGCCCACCCAGAGACCTTCTAGGGAGATTATTAAGTGCACGTTGTACGCTATACAAATGGGTGAACCAGTTCCTGCCAGCACCTAAAACTCTAGCTGTCAAGGATTGCTTTAAGTCACGGTTCATCTGTTCCACAACACTATTGCCCTCAGGCCGGTATGGAGACTAAAATTTGACCTGCACCCCCAAAGACCTTGTGGCTTCTTTGTTCGCCTTAGAGGCGAACGCTGGGCCTTGGTCAGAATTGAGAGTGTCACATGGAAAAATTCCCACAAAGACATGCAAATCCCTGATGACAGTGCGAGCATCAGCGCTGCATTGTGGCCAGACCCATAAGAAGCGTGTGCACGAATCCACTGCAACTAAGATAAACTTATACGAAGTATCAGAAGAGAAAGGACCGCAGTGATCTAAATAAACACACCCAAGTGGTTTATTGGATATGTACAACTGTGTTTGTGGTGGACGCGCAGCAGTCGAAGGTTTAATCTACTGGCAAATGTCACAAGTGAGGACATAATCGCAAGTCGGTTTATACAATCCGTGCCACCAGTAACATTGTTGCAAGATAGAGACATTCGCTGAAACGCTTGCATGAGCAGAGGCCATGCCCTCGTGAGCGGCTGTAATCAAGGAAGGCCTGCGGTCCGCGTTAGGAATCAATCTGTCACCTACATTGTTAATTCTCACATAGGGAGCTTTATCAGGACTTAAATGATAAGAGTATTTAGAAGGGAAACCTCTCGGGTAATCACTTCCCTTCTCTTTTGCAGCAATAGCTGCCAAGATGTCATCATCAATCTTGCTTTTGGACCTTGTAACTGCTGTTGCTAAATATGTCACCACAGCTGTCTTTGCTGCCTCGTCAGCAAGACTATTACCAACAGCGTGTACTCCTACACGCTGGTGACCAAGAGTATGAAATACATTTAACGAGAGGCATGCGCTCTTTAAGTTCTGCAACTCTAACCCAAAGCATTTTGTGTTTTATTGTGCTGCCTTTGGAATCCCGATAGTCATTTTGAGTCCAAAAGAATAAATTGTCGTTGAAAGACTGAACACAGTAGTAAGAGTCACTTACAATTAGAGTAGTTACACAATGATCAGCATACTCCAGTGCAAGCACCAAAGCACGTAGCTCTGCCAATTGGGCGGTACAGTCCCCTAATGACTGCATGTGCACAACATCGGACCTGAATTCTCCATTCACAATGGTTCCAACCACTATTGTGCAGGCTGCTAAATAAGCATGGTTAGAATCCATCGCCAGTTGCGCCAAACCGTCAGTATAAATGATACAGTGGTAATCCTCAAGCGGGCGCAAAGACAGAGGAGCAGGATGAAAAAATTCATACTGTAAGAACTCCAGAGTCTGCAACCAGGGGTCAAAAATAACCGTGACATCCGCAAATGTCAGTGAAGTGGCCCACTGTATCCAACGTGGATGAAAAGCCTTTGAATTAGGTGCACTGGCTTTCATCACTGCCTCCAAGGAAGGATGCTGGGTTACAACCAACATGCGTTTCCCTTGTGACAGTGTCCTTTCTTTAAGAATTGGCAACTACACTGTTGTCCAAAAATGTTCTCGACAGTAGAAAATCGCATTTAAGCCGAAGTGTACAAGTGGGACTTGTAAGCGATAGGGACCGTGTCTCCTTCTTTAAACGTCAAGTATGTGAAACCCACTGCGCCTGGCACAATTCTTATTATCAGGTTTGTGTGGTTGTCACGTGTCAGCAAGAATTTAGATTCAAGTTGATCAGCTGTCAAAGATTGCATTATAGCTGAATGCTCAGGAAGCCAGCAAGATTTGGTATAAGCAGGTTGTATCAAGGAATATAGCGGCTTGATATGCTGGGCATATTCGGGAATATAAGTGCGCCCGAAATTCAGAAAACCCAGCAAAGATTGGAGCTTTTTCAGAGTTGACGGAGCGCGCAAGCATACGCATTTCTCCAGAAAGTGAGGAGCCAAACCTCGACCTTCATTGTTGGACTCATACCCCAAAAACAACACTGTGTACTCTGCAATATGCGATTTTACAAAGTTGAATTTGTAACTGAAGTCCACCAACATAAGAATTATGCAGTCAACGCGACACAAATGCTGCCATAATTCGTCGTCTTTGAGCTATATATCATCAACGTACGAGTATGCATCAGGGTCGAGTCTCTCCAACAAAGAGACTATCCTAGCGGCAAAGACGCCTGGGCTGTTCTTGTAGCCCATGGCTAACCTTTTGAACAGTTTTCGTTTGTCACCCGAGGTAAAGGCTGTCCATTGACTACTAATCGAGGACAGGCTATGGCTAGAAAATCCATTGGGAATGTCAAGTGTGGTTTTAAACCTTTTTCTCTCGAGACTATCGACCAGGGCATAACTGTGGGTATTTTATACAGGACATGTCCGAGACTGAGAGTTCAAATGCCGGTAATCGAAAACCAGGCGGTATGACCCATCAGGCTTGGTCACAGTGAATAAAGGATTATTCATGGGAGACACACATGTTTCAAATACACCTTGACATTCCAATCGTTCAAGGATTTCTGCAACGGGAGCTTTCGGTTCTCGCTGCAATTGATATTGGGGTTGTGGCTGTGGCATAGACCACAATGGTATCTCGTGGTTGGGTGAAAGTTTATCCCACCCAACTTGAATACGGTACAACGACGGCGCAAGCTCCAAAGCCCACTCTCCTGCAAAATACTGCACCTGCTCCCTCGGCACAGTGAGTGTGAAACTAGGGAGGATTACCTACTCCCCTCTCGGAGCGGCCAAAATGAAAGGTGAGGGCCAGTCTGTCTCCCCTAACAAAATGTCATATGTGGAAGTCAGATTTTCCCAAAATATCACTTTTATTATACGTTGGACGCCACCCGCAATCAAAAGGACCATTTCATATAGAGTTGTCAGGGGGAGCCACCCTTGTGTCAGCTGTTTCTACGGTGACGTAAATATCAGTAGTTGGCGTAGAAAGTCGTCCTGCTCGACTTTACCATCACCCGGGCGGGGCTGCTCACGTCCTTGTGGGGCACCCTGTCCTCTGCCACGTTCTCCTCCACCAGTTTGTGAGACCAGTGTTTCCTGTAAAGAACAAGGGGAACGTTGATCAGGAACCTAAAACCTATCAGGGAACCTAATGTTCGCATAGTCGCACAAATCATATGTGCGCTCAGTGGACACTGGTATTGGCGAAGCAGGACGCGATCCTTGTTTCTATTGCGGTTTCCCCTGTTTTATGATCTTCCAATTCTGCTTTGTAAAAACAGGACGGTCGTCTTTATTAGACTTACACGTCTGAATTTGCGGTTGCGCTGCTGTTTTAGCAAAAGGCTTAACACCTAAACTATTGCGGCCAATGGTCTTATAAGCCTCTGCAATCATTGACAGCAACTGCCGGGGCTTATCGGCATTGGGGACATCGCACAAAGCATTAGACACCTGAAAGTTAACTGTGTCTCCCTTGACATTAGCAAGGATAAGTTTGGAAACTAGGTCAAACAGTCCGACAAGTCTCATTCCCAACTCAACAGCCACCTCTGGACCATGTTGATCCTGAACACGCTTGATCCCGGAGGCAGAACAGTCATAGGCGGTGTGCTGAAGAATTTCGCTTAGACTGCTGCAAATATTCTACCCCAGCTTTCACAATCAGTTACCTCTGGTACAAAGTCTTTCTGCAAACTAATGGCCAGAATCCTGTGTTTCTCCACAGGAGTCATATAAGTAAATACTGCTTCCATTTGGTCAAATTTCTCGGCAAGCCAAAAAGGCATCTCGTCCTTGTCTTGGGGGACTTGCCCATAACCGAATTAACCATGATGGGACTAATTTTGATCCCGGCTGGTCCAACTGGTTGCCCTGCAGCACCAGGTGCCCCAACCTGGATGTTGCATGAAACGTATTGCACTAAAGGCCTAAGCACCCCTACAGCAGAGGCATAAAGGACTCTTAAGTCCACTATGGGGACTGTAAGGTAACATGGGTGCGGAGTAAACCCGGCCAGTACAGGCCAAGTGGCCCCTGGAATTGATAAGGGACCCAAACGAACAGTACCCATGGTGTAGGGAAGGGCGCCATTAAATCAAACTTGATGCTGCCAAGTGGAAATCAGAATCTCCTGTGTCCTATATGGTGTATACATATTAGGGACGGCAGTGGGAGTTTGAACATGAAACACACCACTATCCCCATTCACTGCAGGAAAGGTAACCCATGAGTAGGAAAGATCAAATGGGTATGCTGCTTCAGCACTCACCACAATAGCACCACCATGCCTTCATTGGGCACCCCGAACGCCTGCAAATGATTGTGGACGGGCACCCAACTATGCAGGGCGATATCAACCTCACCCATGAGGACACAGAAGAGAAAATACAATCTATATAAGTTGTAGCACAAATAGGTAGTAATTCAAAGTACGAGCCTTTTTAAAATCTCAAGCTTGAATGAACCTATAAGTCATCTATATAGGTAGGTTAATCCATCGCAACTGTTATCCGGAAACAGCAGTGAGGGTGTTGTGGACTGATGCAAGCACTACACAAGAGTCTTGAATATAAGACCACTACGTTAGGTGCGCCATGTTGCAGGGATTCTGCTTATGCACAGAACTATGCACAGGAAACCAGGACCTCAGTGAATTGTGGTGGACCAGAAATTCGCCTCAAAACCCAGATCCCCAATCCGACCAGCACCAGTGTCTCATTAGCTCTCCGTCCTGGAGCGAAGCTACCAATGATTTGATCACCCAGAACATACGACTTAGGGCACTCTCAGGAATGGTGGGAATCAAGAACACTCTTTCATTTTATCCTCATACCAGTCCACAATGTGAGTAATTAGAGACACAGTAAAGTTTAAAATGTTTATTTTGAACGACGTGCTCTAAGATGCAGTATTTTGGCTAACATAAGCAGGCATATGATTAGAAATAAAACAGTCAGCATTGTTACAATTCCATAAAACACAAAGGGAGAAATCATATTACAATGTTAGTGGAAACAGGTCCTATAGCGCCTTGTGTACCACACTCCCCTGCTAGTAACTAGGTTTTATAATAATAGAAGGTCTCTTAGGCTTGAATGGGGAACCCCATACCTCCAAGATCAGCAGAAGTGACTCACATGAGGATCAGCAAAGCTCTCTGTCTCTGGAACCGAAAAGTCTTCAGATATGTTCTCATCACCCCTTCATGTGATGCCCATAATAATCCATTCGCTCCTTTACCACTTCAACCAGCCTCAGCCGTATTACATCTGGTTGTTATGAGACTGCTCAGATCACACTGAAGGTCTCTTCGAGAACCTCTATCACTGACTTAAGACCCCTCCCAATCCCCTAATAGACTTTGCCCTCTGATTATGACCCGCAGTGTTCAGAACACCGCTCTCTCTTCTAAAGCTCATGGCCCCACTATCAGCACGTGGTGCTCCCACCATCTCTCTGACCACTTTCATTAACCCTCAGAGTCTGTCAGCTAGTGCCACTGGCTCTTACAATCTATTTACTCATCTATAGCTCAGAAGCTAGGTATACTTGCTCTCAGAATCTCCTTGTTAGACCATACTGTTACTTGGAATTCTGCAGCTTATCTAGCTATTCCGGCTCTCTACAGTCATCTGTTGGACCTGTAGTAAATACCAGCCTCTCCTTTAAGAACCCATATGCTACACTTTTCAAATGCTGATGACACTTCTGTTGATATAAGCATCGGTCCTGCTCTCTATCAGCATCACATCCCTTCGGCTGGCACTCAGACCTTACCATACCTTCTTTTTATCAGCACTAAGACCCTCTACTCCAGTGCTCAGACTACCTCCTCCATCAACATATTTCAATGCCACCTCTGCTGGTCCCCTGAGTTCCTCTTCTAAACCAAGTGGACCATACTTCACTGGATATCACAGTCACTTAGTTAGCCCTTGATCCTTTATGATGATCTTGGCATTTAGAACACTCTACAGCACTGTTAGAAATTGGGTCTCTGGTTGGCAGAGGTATGAACCCTGTCCAAGGAGGAACCACAATCCTAGTCAGAGTAATTGTAGTATACACTGTGGGGCATATTTAAAAGCCTCTATCGCCACAGGAAGGTGAACAGCCTTGACAACGTGGGGATTACCCCGCACTGTCATTACAACGCAGGAATTACAACGAAAGTTGTTACAACGACTTTCGCTGGAGGGCGCTCTTGGATAGGGAATAGTTTAATTTTCTATCCAACTCCTTCCCTACTGTCAACGTGGGCTGGAGTTGGAATAGAAAATTAAACTATTCCACTATCCAGCGCCCTCCAGCGAAAGTCGGTGTAACGACTTTCGTTGTAATTCCTGCGTTGTAATGGCACGCGTCGTAATACCATGCGTTGTCATGTCATACAACCCACAGGAACATTGGGTGTTGAGGTGGGCGTTCTGCCACAACATCCATTGATTTTGAGTCTGACCCCTATTTACGTATGGCGTAAATAGGAGGCTGCGCCAAAATAAACACTGGGGAAAAGCTTGTCCTAACATGGCGAAAAAGTGGAGAAATGCTTAATTGTGCCATGATTTTGCTGTTTCTATATGTGCTGCATTGTGCAGCACACATAGAAAGAGCAAATTGTCATAAATGATTGTTCATGTGCAGGGAGGTGTCCCTTCCTGCACATGAACAATCATTTAAAAAATTACGATTTGCAACTCCTATGTGTACTGCACAATGCATCACACATAAAAGTTACAATTCGCCATTCTGGATTGTTTATGTGCAGGAAGGGGCACCTTCCTGCACATAAGCAATCATTCCCCCCAATGCAGACACCCTTGCAAGGGGCCTGGGTTGGCGCTAGGCAGCTAGATATAGTGCCAGTACTAGGAGAAATGAAGGGGTGTGCTGCATTTTTTTGAATATGGCACATCCCTTCATTTTCAGAATGGCGGAGCGTGGCATTAGCAATGTTTGCTTAATGCCACACTTCGCCAATCCCTTTTGAATATGCCCCTAAATATTTACCTGTGCTCACCCTCTGGTGGTTTGGCACAGAGCAGTGAGGGTAAACTAAAGAGGCAATGAGTAAATTATTGTGCACACACAAACAGTAACACACTGAAAACACCACAATAGTACGCCAATGATGCATTCAGCAAAGGAGGGGATGAATCGCTGTTCAAGGCAAATGGCTGTCTCCGAAGTCCGCCCGCCATCCTGTCGTGAAAATGGATCGCCGGCCATAAGGAGGGGGTCCCATGGGTGCTATTAGGATGAGCCCACCACAGTGGCGGGCGCATCCTGCATCTCTAACATTGTGGCGGGCGGTGCACTCATGTTAGTGTGATATCCAGTGGACCATACTTCACTGGATATCACAGTCACTTAGTTAGCCCTTGATCCTTTATGATGATCTTGGCATTTAGAGCACTTTACAGCACTGTTAGAAATTGGGTTTCTCGTTGGCAGAGGTATGAACTCTGTCCAAGGAGGAACCACAATCCTAGTCAGAGTAATTGTAGTATACACTGTGGGGCATATTTAAAAGCCTCTATCGCCACAGGAAAGTGAACAGCCTTGACAACGCGGGGATTACCCCGCACTGTCATTACAACGCAGGAATTACAACGAAAGTTGTTACAACGACTTTCGCTGGAGGGCGCTCTTGGATAGGGAATAGTTTAATTTTCTATCCAACTCCTTCCCTACTGTCAACGTGGGCTGGAGTTGGAATAGAAAATTAAACTATTCCACTATCCAGCGCCCTCCAGCGAAAGTCGGTGTAACGACTTTCGTTGTAATTCCTGCGTTGTAATGGCACGCGTGGTAATACCATGCGTTGTCATGTCATACAACCCACAGGAACATTGGGTGTTGAGGTGGGCGTTCTGCCACAACATCCATTGATTTTGAGTCTGACCCCTATTTACGTATGGCGTAAATAGGAGGCAGCGCCAAAATAAACACTGGGGAAAAGCTTGTCCTAACATGGCGAAAAAGTGGAGAAATGCTTAATTGTGCCTTGATTTTGCTGTTTCTATATGTGCTGCATTGTGCAGCACACATAGAAAGAGCAAATTGTCATAAATGATTGTTCATGTGCAGGGAGGTGTCCCTTCCTGCACATGAACAATCATTTAAAAAATTACGATTTGCAACTCCTATGTGTACTGCACAATGCATCACACATAAAAGTTACAATTCGCCATTCTGGATTGTTTATGTGCAGGAAGGGGCACCTTCCTGCACATAAGCAATCATTCCCCCCAATGCAGACACCCTTGCAAGGGGCCTGGGTTGGCGCTAGGTAGATAGATATAGTGCCAGTACTAGGAGAAATGAAGGGGTGTGCTGCATTTTTTTGAATATGGCACATCCCTTCATTTTCAGAATGGCGGAGCGTGGCATTAGCAATGTTTGCTTAATGCCACACTTCGCCATTCCCTTTTGAATATGCCCCTAAATATTTACCTGTGCTCACCCTCTGGTGGTTTGGCACAGAGCAGTGAGGGTAAACTAAAGAGGCAATGAGTAAATTATTGTGCACACACAAACAGTAACACACTGAAAACACCACAAGAGTACGCCAATGATGCATTCAGCAAAGGAGGGGATGAATCGCTGTTCAAGGCAAATGGCTGTCTCCGAAGTCCGCCCACCATCCTGTCGTGAAAATGGATCGCCGGCCATAAGGAGGGGGTCCCATGGGTGCTATTAGGATGAGCCCACCACAGTGGCGGGCGCATCCTGGATCTCTAACATTGTGGCGGGCGGTGCACTCAGCACCGCCCGCCATAATGTTAGTGAGGCATGTTGTGCACTTCCATGCACAACATGGCAGGCACCACGCTGTGCCTGCCATGTTGTGCATGGAACTGCAGTGTGCACCCCCCACTCCCCCCGGAGTCCTTGGGGGCCCGTTGCGACTCCGCATGCTCATTGTAATATGGCTGGTGGTGTCAAACAGACACCGCCACCATATTGCAGCCTTTTCAGCCCGGTCGCAAGTCGACCGTGGTGGAACTGCGGCGGATTGTCTTTCCATCCGCCGCGGACCCTCCAGCCACACTAATATGTCAGGGGGTCTTTTTTACAGGGATGGCAGGCAGATTGCCCCCGCCGGCCCGGCGGTGACCACTGCCGGCCCAGCGGGAGCAATCCGCCCACCATCCTAATGGGGCCCTATGCGTCTGGCTGATGCGTCGATGTCAAACCACTGGACTGAAGGTAACATGCTGGCGAAAAGCCACGCAGGACCAGGGAATGCATTGGAGATGGAGCGTTGCAGATGCCAGTGATGCAGTGGCTGAGACTCATGCAGCAGTGGTGATGCAGCTACGCTGCATCTGCAGAGTTGGGGCTGCGCTGTAAGTCGAGGTTGGTGCATCGCTCAGTCGGCAAGCGGTGGCCACAGCTTTATTGCAGGTATCAGTGATATCACAGGAAAATGTGCCGGTTCAGATTGGCGTGTCGGTGTCAATGCATTGGTTTCTTAGGTTGCAGCACCAAACACTCACTTCCAAGGGCCCAGAGGTGGATTTGGCACCACTTGGCAGAACAAGACTCACGGCAAAGGAGCTCAGGCACTGGTAGCAAGATGTAGGTGAAGTTTTTGATATCCCTGAGACTTAAGAAACAGGAGGCGACCTCAACAAGCTCTTGGAGAACCTTTGGAGATACAGGCTGTAGAGTCAAAACCAGTCCTCTCACTCCCAGGCAAGAAGCAGCAGGCAGCAGGTCAACACAGCAAAGCAAGCAGTAATGTGGCACTCCGTCTTGGCACCACAACTGCTCTTCTTCCTGCCAGAATCATTCTGAGTATGTGGTTTCAGAGGTCCAGTATTTACACCCATTTCAGCCTTTTAATTAGGGAGATATCAAAGAAAGGTCTTTGTGGTGCACAAGACAGTGTCCTGCCCCAGACTCACTACAGGGTGGTATGCAACCCCATGTGTGGGGACAGGCACAGCCCTCCTCAGGTGCAAGTGTCAGCTCCTCCCTCTCACTCTAGCTCAGGAAGACCCATAGCCTGTTGATGGGCCATCAGGATGTAAGTGGCACATCTCATCTCCCTTTGTGTGTGACTGTTTAGAGGGAATGCACAAATTTCAGCTACCACCCAACCCAGACATGTATTTTAGAGACAGGGAGAAGGCAAGGATTGGTTAAAGTATGATTAAGTCGACTTTAAATAGTGAACTTTTTGGACCTGCAATTTAAAAACCAAGGGGCATATTATCAAAACTCAGCGATAAAATTATTGCCGCTTTATCGACAGGAAACTGCCGCTAAAGTGGCGATAATGGGCTTGATAATATGCTCTATAGAATTCCAATAGAAACCCAGGTTATGCATTTAACCTGGGCTTCTATGGGAATTCACAAGGGCATATTATCAAGCCCCTTACCGCCACTTTAGCAGCAGTTTCCTGCCAATAAAGCGGCGATAATTATATCGCCAAGTCTTGATAATATGCCCCCAACTTCCCTAAAAGATGTGTTTTTAAATTGTGGGTCCAGAGACACCAAACTTACATTTCCTATTTTTTCCCAATTGGAAGTTGCACTTGTAAAATGTTACAAAGCAGCTCCAATGCTAATCCATCAGAGAGATAGGCTTTGCAGTAGTGAAAAACGAATTTAAAAGTTTCTCACTACCAGGACATGTCAAATTTAAAAGTGCATGTCCTCTTTTTTAAATACAATGCACCCTGACATTGGAGCTTTCTAGGGCTACCTTGGGGGTGATGGATATGTAAATAATAAGGAAGGTTTGGGCCTAAAACGACGTAGGTTATCTTGTCAAGTCTAAATGACAGTTTTAAACTGTACCACAGGTTCTGCAGTGGCTAGTCATGTGGGTCGCACAATCGGGGCTGCAGGCCCACTTGTAATATTTGATTTGTGCAAAAAAACAGCAAAAGTGAAGGAGGTCAAAAGGCAAAACATCTGGGGAAACCACCCCAAAAGTTGCCAGGTCAACGAGCACCCTGTCAGCCTTCACTTTGATGTGCTGGCCCTCGAGTTTTCACTTTTGAGAGCTTCCACTACTTAACTGTCTTTGATGACGACAGAGTCTGCTTATCCTTTTACCAGCCCTGACAGACTACTGAATGTGTGGGTTTGCCTATTAGAGAGGACCAAAATCCTATTATGGCTCTTAGAGCCTCACTACACTACAATCTTTTGTTTTTTTCTATTGTCTTTAAGAGACTGTCAGTTCTTAGGGCACTTCTGCATGATTTCTGCTGGCTCCTCCGCTCTTCAGCCTTCCATTCAAATGTATCTGTCAACCAAGAGTTTTGCTGGCTAGTGTACTTGTCATGTCACCCAGAGTGTCTTTGATGCCCTTCCAAATAAGCCACAAACATATTGCCACAAACTTTCAGCTTACCCTCAGGGCTTTGCGGCCCACCCTTTTGGTTACCACTGCTGCCCTGGATCTCAATGCTTGCTTACACATCTGGCAATCAAAGCCCTTTGTTGTACAGAGTCCCGCTGTAGGTCATCTAAGCCCATCTATCTATAATTTCCCTGACTCCCTCTTCTGCTCATCAAAGCCTTATTCTGATCCTGTGCTTTTCTCTAATGACTGCTACAGATATTTGACCATCTTTGTTAGATATTGACCAATTTGGTGACTTTAGGTCTGAGCTTTTCAAACCCAATTATTCACAGGCCACAGACCTTTTCACTAATCCCCCTTTAGACCCATTTGCCAAGTTTCAGCCATCTGCCCTGGATCCACATGAAGACCACTGTGACAGCATCTAAGAGCATCCTCTGTTGTTTAGAACGCTTTTGTCATTCTTCAAAACTCTCTCTAGTGTTGACCCTTGTATCTTTCCAGGTAGCACCTGCCATGTGTGACAGTCCTGGCTTTCTATCTGCATGCTTTGATTTTTTACCACATACTTTCCATTAGTGCTTTAAATGGGTGGAAACAGTGGGGATCTCTACGGGCTGACCGCATTAGAAATATGATTAAGAAGTGTTTAGAAAAGTAATTTCCTCATATATACTCATATATGTGCCCTAGAATCACAAAGGTTTACACCTTCTGTCAGTTTTCTTCTTTTTTCTCCTCATCCATTGGTCCTCCGCATGGTCCTGGTCCAAGTCCTCATTTTGTAAGTTGCTATGGTAAGTTGCTATGGTCTTCCTAGCTGTGGTTCTCCTAGTCCTGGTAACCTTGGTAGTGGTCTTCTCTGTCCTTACAGTCCCTGGTCCTACTTCCACCAATGACTTAGCTTGGCATTTCAACTGGACTGTGTCTGCTGGAGCAGACTGATTTGCAAATTGTTGGTTACAATCTGTGATGGCATGGTGGGCTAAAGAACGATGGGTTGGAATGCTACCCTGAGCGATTGTCAGTAGTTAGACTCATTGCAAGCATCCTCTCATCACCATTTCTGTGTTTTGGTACCCAGTTCTGATCCTGCTATCCCCTTATTCTATCTGACTTCTCACATTCTAGTCCTCCTAAGACTGGCCCTCTTAGTCCTTGTCCTCCTGAATTGAGTTATCCTGATCCCCTTGATCCTTTTCATTTTCCCTCGGCCCTTCTGGTATTGCACCCACTGGACCTAGCTGTTCTCCTGGGCATGACAATTCAGTTCCCAGCTCTCGATCATGGTCCTTCTGGATATGGTCATCCTGGTCCAGACTTCTATCTATCTGAGATCTTAGTGACTCTTTGAATCTTGCTCAACTGACCCAATGGATTAGTTCCCCATCCCATAGGGGAAGCATATGCTAGATGCAGTCAGCTTCAACTTCCCCCTTGTTGTCTAGGAACCATTTTCTGTTTCCTGGTCCGACCATTTTTTAATCCAATTATCATTGACTACCAGATACCTTTTCCGACCATGAGGTCACTTAAAGACAAACCTCCCCAACAAATTGAGTCCGCTGCCCTGTGCAGAGTCCTGTCAGGCACCCGCCCTCACGCTTCTAAGGACCTGACTGACGCTGTGGGGGGTTTCAATAACTGGATTTTACGGGCTGTGGAACACCTTTCCCTACCTCAGGTCAATAAGAGAGCAATAAACACTCCGTCCAAACCATGGTTCTCTGACGAGCTTAAAGAGCTAAAGCAATCATGTAAAAAGTTGGAGTGCAGCTGGAGACAGGCCTACTGCCCATTGGCAAAAATAGTACTAAGGAAATCCCAGAAAGATTACTATGCCGCTATTAAGAAGGCTAAAGGCAACTTTTACGTGGAGCGCATCGCTCAGTCAAAAAAGAACTCTAAAGAAATATTTTCCGTTGTCCAGAGCTTCCTGAAGCCTTGCGCGGAACGTATTGCTATTCCTGCCTCTAACTCTTGGTGTGAGAAGCTGTCCAGGTTCTTTATAGACAAGATCCAAATGATGCAGGACAGCTTCGGGCCAAGCATCCAAGCGCAGGTGGAACGCCCTCCCAGACCGCCCCGGACCTAAACTCAGCCCGCATCTCCCTGACAGCTTTGTCACCCATTCCCCATTGGATACATTGGCCATTCTTAAATCCCTCAAATCAGGTTCCCCAGCGGACCCTTGCTTAGCTATGCCGTTAGCAGCTGTGTCGGAGGTAGTGAACCTTGAAGTAAACAATATCATTAATTTATTGATGCTAACCGCTACGATTCCGCCGGAGTGGAAAGAGGCTAAACTACTCCCCCTGCTAAAAAAGCCTTTTTTAAACGCTGCTACTCTAGCCAGTTACCGACCTATCTCACATCTCCCAGGTGTGGCGAAGGTGTACGAGAAGGCAGTCCACAAACAACCCTCCAAGTTTGTTGAGACTTCTGGTCCCCTCCACCCAGCCCAGTCTGGATCAGGGCCACATACCTCACTGAGACTGCCCTGGTTGAGATGTTGGAGGCTATTAGAGAATGCCTAGATTCAGGCGTCAAAGTGGACCTGATTTTATTGGACCTCTCTGCTGCCTTCAATGCGGTTCCCCATCGTCAACTTTTAGCCCGTCTCTCTAATATCGGAATCTTAGGTTCGGAATGGGATTGGTTTGAATCCTTTCTAGAGAACAGAACATAGCAGGAATGGCTGCCTCCATTTTCTTCAGCACCTAAAAAGGTGGCTATGGGAGTCGCTCAAGGTTCAAATCTAAGCCCCCTTCTCTTCAACGTATACACCACGTCATTAATCTATCTGGCGGAGGAGGTGAGTGCAGAGATCATAGCATACCCTGATGATACCCAGCTCCTCTTTACGTGGAAGGAAAAGGATCTCTCCTCTGATTTAGCCAAAACATTTCTTGCAGCAGTCTTTAAATGGCTTGTGGGGGCTCAGCTTAAATGCAATGAGGACAAGTCTGAGGTCCTCCTCTATGGGTCCTTCCCCCTGCACTTCAGGGGTGATCTTTGTCCAGCGGGTTACCCCTTGCCTAACTCAATGGGGAGTCCAGTGAAGAATCTGGGGATCTGGTTCAGTGAGGATCTCCTATTCTCACCACAGATAAAAAACTGGCCAGTGTGTGCTTTGGCACACTGAAATTACTCAAGAAATTCTTGCCACTGCTGCCCAGATCAGGAAAGGAAATGGTGACTCGTGCGCTCATCCTATCGTGCAACAATTAGGCCAATGCTTTATATATTGGCCTTCCCGGTTATCAGCTGAAAAAGCTACAGACCATACAGAATGCGGCAGCAAGAGTGCTGTTGGGTAGTTCCGGTAGGTCTAGTACAAAGCAACATCTCCAGGATTTGCAATGGCTCCCGGTGGGGAAGCGTGATCTGTTTAAAACCCTCACCCTTGCCCATGGTGCTTTATACAAATCCGGACCCCGCTATCTCAGGAGATGTTTTATTTTCTGTGAGCCTCAGAGACATTTATGCTCTGCAGCGCAATGCCTAGCCATTATCCCACGCTACCACCTTGCTAGATAGGGGACAGCTCCCTTTCATTCAGGGCGGCCAAAGCCTGGAATGCCCTTCCATATGATCTGCGGAACACCCAAGACCTTAAGCTGTTTAAAAAGCAGTTAAAAACCTTGCTTTTCAATTAAAACATAACATACCATCTACTTTTTTGATCCCACTGGTCTCTTCTTATTCCCTGGTACCATTGTCCTCTTAGAGCTCATCCTTGCGGCTTTGTTTTTTGGTTTCCTGAGTCCCATGTCTGATCCTCATGGTCCTCTCTGACCTGGTCCTCCGGACTTTGGTCTTCCTATTCTTTGTTTCACAGTCCTTGTCCTTCTCGTGATTGTGTGCCCATTGTGTGCCCATTGAACCTGCTCCATTTGTCCTAGTGCTTATAGTTTAGATTTTCCTGGGCTGTCATGTGGTTCCAACGAATCAAGTAGGACTGTGTATCCAGACAATCTAATCGTCAGACTATGGGGACTGCCTCCACACATACAATCAGAATACATTGGCCTAATTCCTAGCTAGCTCGCAGTTCCCCATCTGTGCCCCTAACCATGCCAGGGCACCAGATGGTATCTGCAATCTCAGGATATGACCAGTGTAATTCCCCAAGGAAATCATGGAGACAAATCTACCTTTTCATTGTTACTCTTGCATGCCCAAGGTAGTCATATGAAAGATATGAATTGGATTTTCAAACATTTATTGAAATTATTGCATTATTGTGTAAAGAGCATGAGCTGCAATTATTAGCAGGAGGAAATATAGCATTGTAACTGGCATTCCAAAAATGGTAACAATTCAACCATTATAACATTGTTGTGTCATTATATGATTACATTTATATGGCTACTCCTACCGAGAGCATAGTCGGAGTACACTCCAGATCTGCCAGATCTCTTGGGACAACTCAACCCCCAATAGCTGTGTATGATGTATCTGGAAGCCGATCTGGTGTAGAGCAGGCTATAATCCTTTGCAAGAAGATGAAAGTTAACTGTACGCAGTGTAGCCATTTTGGTCGAAAGGGCAAGGACCGTTTGTCATTCAGTTACTAAAATAATACCAGTCATAAGTACTGTATCATGCGTTCATGACACAGCAGGACATGTAGTAGTTCCATCACCATTTGGCCTAAAGGTGAAACATCCATTGCGGAGCAACAAAAATAGGACGAAAATAGGACCAAAATCCCATCAATCAGGAATAACACAAGCAGTATGCCTCCAAATACGCTGGAAAACAAAGAGTGTATAAAGGACAGAATCACTCCAAATATAGTTTGGAACGTGCTGACAAAGCAAGACCAAATTGCTTTAAAAAGTGTACCACTTCTGCGGTTTTTGAAGCATTAAATATGCAGTGCACAAGTTCACCAAAATATTGAGGCAGCTTTGTGTGCAACCGCAATTGCATTTTAGAAGAAGACCTTTCAACTTGGAGTTGCCATTGCGTAACTAAAACGGACGCAAGAGCAGTGCAAGCTATGGGAAGCCGTTCACATCAAAATTACAGATCCCCATATACGACACCTTCTGAAATGCATATCATGATGCAAAATGATTATGACACACACCAGAAGGAATATAATATCTGTAAAGGTAAATATGATACCTGGCAGAGTGAATCTGACTTGAACCAAAACAAATATGAAGCCTGGCAGAGTGAATATACTGCTTAGTGATTAATATGAATAACACAGACTCTGAATTGAATAAGAGATATATTGAAATATACATCAATGATACTCCAATGAATATGGCCCTCACTATAAACAATATAGCAATCAGTGAAACAAATGCGATATGCATAAAAAAGAATGGGACATTCCTTAAAATGACTGACATATGCCAAGAGGAATATGACATACATTAAAATGAATATGACAGATTGAAATGAATATACGTTACTGAAATGAATATAGTATATTCTGAACAGAGTATAATGCATATTGAAATTGCAAAAGCATGCACTGAAATGAAAATAACACATGTTGCAATGAATATAAATTGAGTTGAAATTAATATTACCTACATTGCAATGAATAGGAGATGATTTCAAATGGATATGGATTGTGTTGAAATAAATATATGCCCCATTGAACTGAATTTGACATGCCTTAAAACGAGTATGAACAAAGCTGAAATTCCCATGTCATTTGTCAAAATTAATACAGCATTTATTGAAATTAATATGATACATATTCAAATGAATATGATATATGTTAAAATGGATAAGTTGCATCTTAAAATGAATATGCCAAGTGTTAATATGAATATGACATCTATTGAAATAAATACAACATTGATTGAAAAATATCTAACACATGTTAAAATAAATATGAAATGAGTTGAAATGAATATGAGGTCCATTGAAATGAATTTGACATGTTTTAAAAGGAATACGAGTAACATCAAAATGAACATGACATTTATCAAAATAAATACAACTTATTTTGAAAGTAATTTGATATACATTGACATTATTATGATATGTGTTGAAATGGATATTAGTCATGTTAAAATTAATATAAGATTTGTTATTTTGAATGAGCCATCCATTGAAAGGAATATGATATATGCTAAGATGAATAGGACATGCATTGAAATGACTATGAGCCCCATTGAAATTGATTCCAAATGGCTGAAAATAAAATGAAACATGTCAAAATGCATATGTTATGCTTTGAAATTAATATGATATACATCAAAATGAATATTTCATGTTTTGAAATTAATATGACATATGTTGAAATGGATGTGACCCATATTAAAATTGATAGGACAGTCGTTAAGCTGAATCTGACTTCCATTGAAATGAATATGACATTTATTGAAAGGAATATGACACATATTAAGATGAATATAAACCACTTTGAAATTAATATCACATCTGTTGAAATTAATATGGCCACATCAAAATGTATATGACATTTATTAAAATGAATATGCAATTTTTTTAATGAATACGATATGATTTGAGATAAATGTAGCATGCTTTGAAATTAATAGGCACATATCAAAATTAACCAAGCATGTTTAAATGAAAATAACCCATGTTCAAATGAATATGGCTTGCAATGAACTAATGTTGATTTGCTTTAAAATTAATATTACATATTGAAATGAATATTACATTATCTGAAAGGATATGAAAAGGACTACATTGAATTAACTTAAATTAATATAACACACATTTAACAGAATATAAAACAGGAACCAACCTTTACCATGTATCCATTTGCAACGCAGTTAAATATTTATACATTTGTCCCACCGTACTTATCACATAGGTAAGTATTTTTTTTAAATAACATTTTGTTCATGTGCGTCTCTGGTCCAGGCAACACACTCCCCAGCAGCTCTGTTTGCAGCGCCTCCCTGCCTCAGTGCCAGATCCTTCCCGCCTCCTGGGTTCGCGCTGTCAGTCAGCCGCTCCCGCGCTTCACCCAGCACCACCTGGTCCTCTCCTGACTTGTTAGGAGACTTGTGTTATCGAGTTCCATTTCCGTTTAGCACTTCTTGGTCCTGACTCATTTTTACTTATTTAGCTGACTCAGTCATCTTGCTCCTGACCTGAGAATTTTGCTTCACTCCAGGCAGCCTTTCCTAGCGCTGCTGCCCCACGGCCCCTCCCACCAACACCCCTGTCCCAACCCCCATCTCCAGTCCCGCCCCTCCCCTACTTAATGGCGGCCGCTGCGGGGAAGCGTGTATAACTCCTAGAACTCCGGTCCAGGCAACACACTAACCAGCAGCCCCACTTGCAGCGCCTCCATGCCTCAGCACCAGAGCCTTCCTGTCTCCTGGGTTTGCACCAGCAGTCCGCCGCTCCCACGCTTCACCCAACCTCCTGACCTGAGGATTTTGCTTCACTTCAGACAGCTTTTCCTGCCGCTGCTTCCCCGCGGCCCCTCCCACGGAACAGCCCCGCTCCTGCCCCCCACCTCCAGTCCCGCCCACTCCCCTACTTAATGGCGGCTGCTGCGCGGTCGCGCCACTGGCGCGATGAAGGCGTGCCTAAGGTAAGCCTGTCTGCGTCCATCTGTGCCTGGACTGCGCCCAGCACCATACCCCATGGCCCCCATGAGTGCCACGACACCCGACTCCGCTACAACTCCAAATTCCTCCACAAACTCAACGCCGGCTGATCGTCCCCCTGCTTTCATGCCACCCTGAAGCTCACCCACTGACCCTTCTCTTGCCATAGCTGCAGCTTCACTAGCTGCCGAACACCCACTGGTCCCACCCCACCGCCAAGGCAGGAAGCAACCATCTCAGATGCATACTACTCAACATCCGCTCTGTCCACAAGCACACCATCGAAATCTGTGACCTACGCAACTCAGCCTCCCTTGACGTCGCCTTCCTGACGGAAACCTGGATGAGCCCCTCCTCAGTGCCCGACATTGCCATAGCCATCCCGGACGGCTACAAGATCACCCAAAGGGACTGCACCGACAGACCAGGGGGAGGAATCGCCATCGTCCACAGGAATACCCTCAGTATTTTGACCAGCATCGAAGACATTTCTAGCGCCGCAGAACACCTGCACTTCCAGATCCACAGTGATCCCAACACCACCCTCAGAGAAACCCTTGTTTACAGATCCCGCCGAACCCCGACTACAGTTCTGCGACTTCATCACTGACATCGTCAGCGCTCATGCCCTTGCTTCCACAGACTACATCCTCCTCGGACACCTGAACTTCCACTTCGAGAACGCCAACGACAGCAACTCCATCACGCTGCTCGAAAACCTTGCCAACCTCAGACTCAAGCAGCTCGTCAAAACTCCCAGCCACTCTGCCGGACACACGCTCGACCCCCTCTTTTCCGCCAGCAACCACGTCACCTTCAGCCACACCACCGAACCCCACTGGACCGACCACTGCTGCGTCCACTTCACCTTCAAGAAACCCACAACGCACCACCACCTGTAACGGACCCCCTACCGCAGCTGGAAAAATGTCACCGAAGAACAGCTCATCACCATTCTCACCCGAGACCCACCAACCGACACCACCAACATTGACACAGCCGCCTGCAACCTCAGACAATCGATCGAAGACTGCGCCAACACTCTCACCCCAATCAGAAAACCCTACAACAGACGCACTGACAGAAAAGCCAGCTGGTTCACCACCGACCTCCAGGAATCCAAGCGGACTTGCCAAAGGCTCAAGAAAAAGTGGTGCCATGAACAGACACTGGACAACCAGGCTGCCCTCAAGAACACCAGCCGTAAGCACCACCAACTCATTCAAGCCACCAAAGAGACCTCCCTAAAGGAATGCATCAACAACAACGCACACAACAGCAAAGAGCTCTTCAACATCGTGAAGGAACTCTCCAACCCCAGCTCTAACAACATCCCACCATCGCAAGACCTATGCGACTCCCTAGCCACCTTCTTTCACCTCAAGATCGCAGACATCCACGACAGCTTCAACACCCAGACCCGCCAGACAGCCACCGACAATGCAGACTAGCCACCCCTTAACCTCACCAACCTCCTGATCTCCTGGACCCACGTCAACGACAATGACACCATCACAACCATGAACATCATCCACTCCGGATCACCTTCCGACCCCTGCCCTCACCACATCTTCAACAAGTCAAACCACATCATTGCACCCTAACTCCGGAAGATCATCAACAGCTCCTTCCCGGAAATCTGGAAGCATGCCGAGATCAACACCCTACTCAAGGAACGCACAGCAGACCCAAAGGACCTCAAGAACTTCCAGCCCATCTCCCTGCTCCCGTTCCCGGTGAAAGTCATCGAGAAGATCGTCAACAGGCAACTGACCTGCTTCCTCAAAGAGAACAACGTCCTGGACCCATCCCAATCCGGATTTTGCAGCAACCACAGCACCAAAACTGCCCTCATCACTGCCACTGATGACATCAGGACCCTGCTGGACAACGGCGAAACTGCGGCACTCATCCTCCTGGACCACTCGGCCTCCTTCGACACCGTCTGCCACCACACCCTACGTACATGCCTCCACGACGCAGGGATCTGCGACAAAGCCCTGGAATGAATCACCTCCTTCCTTACTGACAGAACCCAGAGGGTCCGCCTCCCCCATTCGGATCCGAAGCCACCAAGATCATCTGCGGCATGCCCCAAGGATCATCCCTCAGCCCAAACCTGTTCAACATCTATATGACACTGCTCGCCAACCTCGTCAGATCGCACAACCTCAACATCGTCTCCTACGCCGACTACACCCAGATGATCCTCTCACTCACCAAAGACCCTACACTGCCAAAACCAACCTCCATGCAAGAATGAAGGCCATCGCCGATTGGATGAGGAACAGCCGCCTAAAGCTAAACTCAGACAAGATGGAGGTCCTCATCCTCTGCTCCACCCCCTCCACCTGGGATGACTCTTGGTGGCCGACCACTCTGGGAGCCGCTCCAACACCCACAAACAACGCACGAAACCTGGGGTCACCCTGGACTCATCGCTCTCAATGACCCAGCAAGTCAACGACGTCTCCTCCTCCTGCTTCAACACCCTCTGAATGCTTTGCAAGATCTACAGATGGATCCCCACTGGAACTAGGACGGTCACCCAGACCCTCGTCAGCAGCAGATTAGACTATGTCAATACCCTCAATGCAGGAGCCACGGCCAAACTCCAGAAAAGACTACAATGCATACAGAACGCCTCTGCACGCCTCATCCACGATGTCCCCCACCACAGCCCACCTGAGAAACCTGCACTGGCCCCCAGTCAACAAGAGGATCACTTTTAAGCTGCTCACCCACGCTCCCAAGGCACTCCACAAAGCCGGCCCAACATACCTCAACAAACGACTCACCTTCTACACCCCAAACTGCCAGTTTTGCTCCACCGACCTCGCCCTTGCCACTGTCCCACACATCCACAGGACGACCATCGGTGGCAGATCCTTCTCCTACCTCGCTACCAAGACATGGAACACCCTCCCCACCCAACTGCGCCAGACCGAGGATGTGTTGACCTCCAGGAGAGGTCTCCAGACCTGGCTGTTCGAGCAGTAGCTGCACCCCCTCTCAGCGCCTTGAGACCCTCACAGGTGATTAGTGCACTTTACAAATGATTGATTGATTGATTGCGCAAAGAGATAAAGGGAGGTAAGGATGATTTTAGGGTATAGAGGTGGTTAGAGGTAAAGGGAGGTAAGAATAATTGTTGATTTTAGGGGTGGGTAAAGGTAAACAGAAGTTATGGTGATTTTAGGGTTTAGGAAGGGGGTAGAAGTTAAGTGAAGTAAGGAATAAAAAAGGGGTTCTCACGTGCAAAATAAAAAGAAAAAACACACACACATAAATCCATATGCATGGGTGTGCACACATATGTATATATCTTTATCATTTCTGGATTAGAGTACCGTCTAAATTATGTAAAAGAGGAAGCAGGGAACTCTGGGTAGTTCCCAAGTTTACAAGGAGTGCAGCTAAAAACAAAGCTGCAGCACAAGAAGGTTCACTCTTGCTACTGACGGCTTCTGCGCGTCCGCTCAAACATGCCGCTAAAGTGGAGTGGCTGTATCAGCTGACCATGCAAGCCGGGAAGATCAGGGGTGGAGTCACGTCCCTCCAATCAATTGGTAATTAATTACCGCGGTGGACCGGGGAACGTGCCGGAGGTGAGTGCCTTAACGCAGAGGTGAGGTGATTAGGCCAACAGCCCCTGCAGCAGTAAAATATTCAAGGAGCAGCAGCGCAGAGATGCATCTCAGCGAGGTTAGCAGGGAGCTGAGAGCACACCAGCACACATTAAAAGTAAGTCACTGTCAGCGCGGTCAAAACAATCTAAAACACAACCAATACATGTTTTGTTAAAAATTGTTTATACGAGGCTAAAAACAAAGCTACAGCACAAGAGGGTTCACCCTTGAATTGAATGGTGACAAGTGGAGAACGGGGGTTAAGGATAGAGATTTGATGAATGAAGGGTGATCTCTGAGTCATGAGGACAAAAGAAATTGGAGATATTGATGAGTTAAGAGTAATGAGGAATAAGAACAGAGGCAGGCATGTGGAGTGAGGTATTAGATTGCCCTAAAATAGACAGGATGGTGAACATTTTAGGATATCATCATTTGTCAATTGTACTTATCACGCATAGCGAAAAGAAAAGGTGAAATCCAAGAGATATAGAATGAGTGATTAGGGGTAAAAGGAGAGGAAGAATGAAGGGAGCATGAGAGTAGAAAGATGAGGTTCCACAGCATCTGGAGCCTTGGATTGTTGTTAAGGACACACTGAACTCACAAAAGGACCTTCTTGGAAGAAGATTCAGAAGTTTGAGATCATTTGGAGCATTTTAGTCAAAAACCTTTATAACTTGACTGACCTTTCGTCGAGAGCCAAGCCAGCGACGTCAAACCGTGACTCGCCCATGTCATCGTAGTATGCCCTATCACCTCGGATAGTTCTCCTGCCCTTCCCTAATGGAGAGCATAATCAGGGAGAACCATTCCTGTCAGGGGCTAGTCACTCCACCCTATCCATGGCATCAAAACGATTGAAGGTGGGAACTGTAAAACCAATAGGCCTCATCACATGCTCGATGGGAGTCTTACAGGGCCAATGCGAAGACATTACCATTTTGTTGCAAAATTATCACATTCCCAAACACAAGATAGTTTATAAAAATACCCCAGCTGGAATACCCCAATCATAGACTCTCTTCTGAGTCAGGGAAGTAGGCTAAATAACCTCTGCACTACCTCTGGGGATCTGAAGTTTATAATTATGTAATCACTACAATGATCCTAGGATCCCGACCCCAACCGTACCACTCTCCATGTGAGCAAAATCTCATTAGCCATGTAATAGAGGAACTTCCTCTGTTGGGCCAGCAAATTTAAACATGTATTAGTCAACTCGTCCTGACGCTCCTTCTGATTCATTGATTCACATTCAACTCAAGAACTCCTACCAAATGTACATACAGGCAAGATGCTGTGGTGAGATCGGTCACTGGTTGCCTCTGTATGGAGACTGGGGTATTTAGCATAGGTGGCTGTATCCCCACAGCTCCAGTGGTTTCTTTTTATGCAGACCTATATAGCTGAAACTCGACCTGAAGGTATTGGAGCGCTTTACGTGAGCACCAGCTACATACACAAGGACACATTTATGTTTTTGGTAGGCACAATGAGATTAAGTGATTTGCCCAGAACCACAGGATGTGGAGTCGACCCGAGGCTCGAACCTTGGTTTCCCTGCTCCAAGGTCAGCAGTCTAGCCGTGAGACCACACCCTCTCCCCTAAAGGACAACCAGGCCTTATTAACTCCTAACGCTTTTTATGTGTGCAAAGTACCCGCAACCTCAGTCCCTTTACCATGGCTAATTACAGCATCTCTTGGTAAAGTAACTGTGGTACTGGTGCTAGAGACCTTAACCAGTTTGAGTTGGCAGTTGGAGGTCATAAACTGGGCATCATTCTCTGCTACTGGTATTGAACATACAACTTGCTTTTGTTGGGATAAAACGCAATTGAGACCCCTTTCGCTGGCCTCCAACCCCACTGTCAATGAGGAAAGTTCTTTATGCAGATATTCTTTAATTTTCCCAATACAGGACTCCATGAGGTCCACAGTCCAAGGAAGTGTAAGCATGATTCCCTCTAGGCGTGATTATAAGGGTCAATAATGCTTGAGTCAACATATGGGTTAGCAGGGGCTAGAGGGGACTAAGATGTGTGATGCTGTTTAGGTCGTTTGGTGACTCAAGAAGGTCGTGATGTAACTTTCAGGCATGCGCCTGTTGGTTTAGGGGCCAAATTTGCCTCCTTATCACTTGCTTGGTTGTTACCCAACCCCAAATGGTCCACTGCACTATTTGTACCAGTTGGGCTGTATGATAAAGAGCCATCCAAGCTTGAATCATTTGGGACTCCCAGAGACAATGTACTCTCAGTCAGGGCTATTTCTGTGGAAATTATCCCCCTATCCCTCTGCAACATTGTGTTGATGCTGGTAGTCTTAGAGGGAGAAAGTGCTTTCGATTCAACCTCCTGGGGTTTGCATTAGCCCATTGGAATTTGGCGATATCAAAACCTCAAGATCACCAGAGGTAGTAATAGTATCCACAGAATAGTAACCAGGATACAACTATACCCAAACACATTAACAGATCCACAATATTCAGCTCTCCAGTACAATAATAGAGAGCACTCACCCCAGGTTTAGTTTAGTTTAGTTTAGTTTATGCATTTATAGCGCGCGTAATTCACCGGCAGACGGTCTCAGAGCGCGAAGTCAGTTCACGATGTCAGAGGGTGGTCACAGCCTCCTCTGGGCTCTGTCGGGCATAGGACATGCCCGTCCGCTGCCCATGCTGCGGGAGTTTGGGGATTGCTTTAAGTGCTAGATAGGCTCCTCCCCTTGTCACAGATACGCGCCTCCTGGAGCGATGGCAGCTAGGATGTGGAGTCCCCAAAAAGTAAAATGGGGACGGGATGGAGGCATTATGGGAATGTGTATACACACTGATTCCAGGACAAAAGCTCCAAATGTAATAGTATCTGAAGTGCCATCCCGGCCCCATTTCCGGTTAGATGAATGCTTTGGAGGTGCGGTCCTGATGTGTGAAAAAAATGTTCTGAGAAAAGAGGGATAGTGCTGGACTGTTAATCTATTAAAATATATGCTGTCCCATGTGTTAAGGTGCTGTCATTTACTGTAGGCAAGTGTACTGTTTTGTATAGAGTTGATATAACATAAAAGCGAATTTAAAAATAAATAAAAAAATTAACATTACAGAATGGTTTAAATATTAGAACTCTTGAAATTGATATAAATACCAGTGAGGCAAATAACAGTGTTCTTGAAATTAATATGGGAATCACTGAAATCGGATATGAATCACATTGTGATGCATGGAATACTGAATGAACTGTATAAGGATGTGAATGAATTGGATATGGTGAATTGTGTGTATAACACATACTGAAAAGCACGTGACACTGACAGCCAATCACAGTCCTATGCTCTGGGGACGCTTTCTGGCGCAGGGAATGTACTTCCGGTGCGCCGTTGGACGAGGGGTGAAGCAGATCCTGTTGAAGGCCTCGGGCGCTGTGGCCCCTGCGCTCACACCATTCCACGAGCTCTGCTTGCATTTATGAACGGCAGGGAAAGCCTGGAGGCCTGGGGTGTCTGAGCATATTATCGCCACTCGGTGCGGAGCCTTGAAGACTGCTGCCACCACCGTCTGCAGGAGTGAGACGGACCTGGACCTGGCTTGCTCCGTGTTTGAAGCCTCTTTGGGCCCGTCATCCTGGTGGTGGTGCGCTTTTCACTGCCCCTTTGACAGGACGCATGTCCTATAAACTGTACTGAGAACTGCACTCTCAGGTGTCCATCAGCGCCCCCACCTGCTATCTAGCTGCGTGTCCCTGCTGCTTCGTAGCGAGAGCTGTTGCTGCCACCCAACGAGGCATATTTTTGGTTGAGTGAGGCTTCGGTGGGACGGCGTCTGCGGCCAGTCGTCTCGCAGTTCTTATCTGACACGTCAGGAAGCACAAGTAGGCCTGTGTCATAAATTGCTGCCCAGCCCGGCCGTCCCCGCAACCCTTCAGAAGAAATCTCTTAAAGCAGCATTAAAAGAAAGCACGCTGTAAAATGTAATCACACGCCTACAGTTAATCATTCATCTGCTTGGCTTGGTATTTCTAAATGTGATATACAGTCTGACGAGAAAGATGATCCTAATGTAACACTTGTGCTAATCGCATGGCTTTAAGTGGGCCGGGTCCTGCTGGTGCTCAGCACCGTCAATTCTAAATAGCAGGTGCCAAAAAACGGGACCCTATCGGGCTCTCCTTTTTCACACTTGGATGAAAAATAAATCTAAACTGCAGCAGTGCTATCCTTCACAGCCTTTGATGTAACTTCAAAGAGACTCGTTATGCACAGTCTCATCATTTCAGAACTGAAGCATTGTCAAAGTTATATACAACAAAGGACAAAGCCGTCGTTTTTGCTTATCTATCTTATGCAATTAACAACCATTGACAAAGCCAATAGTCCTGGCTTGTTGTGTAATGTTACTTGTGTCATATATCTGGATGCACTGCAGTGACAGAAAAATCAAAATACCAGTGCGGTGGCACACTATGCTCAGCAAAGATTTTTAGCTCAGGTGTTTTAAAGCCACAACCTTCATTATATCGACCACTCCCTCCCATTTGAGAGACCCTCCAGTTTTTTCATCACACTTAAAGCCCTGGCTAATCGGATCACCATGTTCTGGGCTTTCATGTTGCAGCATTGTGCATAGAGGGAGTTTTTAGCTTGGTTCACTTGGACTAGGGGCCAGATTCAAATTCTATGCAATTTGGACCAAGGGCGCACCCTTTTGTTAAAGTGCCTGGCATGTACCGGATGTTACAGATGTATGAGCTAATGTGGCTTTTGCTGTTTGTGGGCAAACGCGTTAAACTTGGAACTCGCAGCAGAGAATTCTGGAAAATGTAGTCCAGCTATCATTACTAATCCCAAGGTTCATCGCGCACATTAATTAGGCATGTTGGCAACATTTTAAAAAAGCAGAGGCGAAGTTACACTACTTTATAACACTATGCTTGAGTGGAATTTGCGCTATGAAAGGAAATAAATAAGGCCAGGCACACAGAGTGCAGTGCTTAATGATTCAATGCCACAAGAACATAACTTTTCCAGTTCTGGACTTTTCCTCACAATTTTCAGGTGTGATAGTGAAATTGGTTGATTTGATTTACACCAAGATTAAAATTCTCAGAAAGAATTGATAGTGTAAATACTAATGGAAATTGGCGGACTCTGAGCGGAGGAAGTCCATGCGGTAAGTCGTGATGGGGTGACACCATGAGTTACCCGCATCGGGTGACACAAACCCTAGTGACGCCACTGATGAGGCCGGATGCACTTGCGGTGAAAACACTGTTCTACTCAGCAGGCTCCGCTCTCCCCTTATGAGCCCATGTTGGTCAACCGGCCCATGTATGGAGGTAGCATGAGCTACCTGCCAGATATCCACTGGCGCCCTGGAAAGTGTTGTCTGTACGAGGCTCCATTGCTACAGGACTTCCATCCCGCTCTTAGCACTGCAAGCTGTTACCACACTTTATATAAGGCCCACAAAGTAGTGTGTGCCTTTAAATGCTGAAAGTGATAAACGCCTCTGCATCGCATCAGATCAGCGCTCTAAAACAAGGTGGTGCAATTTCCATCGGGCCTGCATCCTGGCTAAACACGGGTTGCGCGCTGATTCAGCATCCTGCCAAGTGCCAGTCCTCCCGATTGTTTCGGGAGACCATAGAGTTCAAGGCTAGTCTCCCGCCTCCTGATTCCTTCAGTGAAAACCCCGATTCCTCTGTGGGCTTCCCAGGACAGGCACAGTCTATATGTGACTCAAAGTATCCACTCCCAGCGCCAGTAACCTCCTCTTCTTGCAGGCCAGTGCACATTTTTGCCACGCACTCTGCTTGCCATGCCACTTTCTACGTGCAATGGGCAAAGCTAACAGGTCTCCTCTGGAGTGTACGAGTGAGTGGATTTTGCAAAAGGTAGCTAAGCAGTGTAGTCAGTCAGGGAGCCGAGAGTCTTGAAGAAACACTGATCTGGGTGTAAGTTGCAGAAACAGGTGATTAGCTCTCTGTGCCTCAACAGCAACGAGGGCAAGCAGTTCTTGATAAGCTGGACAAATGTAGACCACAAATGAGCTCAAAAACCTCGATAGTGTTTAGAGGCTAGCAGAGTCCTCTAGTTCTAGTAAATCAGCAATTTTGAAGCCATTTTTAAGACCCTCTGAAGAAAATAAAAGTAGATGCTTTTGCACCAAAGCTGATAAAACCTGTATTGACATGATGCCGAGAACTTTATTTGCGGTCTGGTAGTGGAATCTTGGCAGACACTTTTGTAATGGTCCATGGAGTGATAAACATTCAATAAGATCCTAATCAGCTGTTGTCCTTATTCAGGTTTGTAAAATGTGTACCGTGGCTCAGTGTTCAAAAAAGTGATATTTTTAAACCATACTGCTTACGTTTTTTAATGCTATAAACAATAAACATTGAAACGGGTCCCTTCCAGGCAAAAACACTAATTGATTTCTGAATAATGAGTGTAAAAGGGTAAAGGTAACCATGTTGTTCCTGCTAACATTTCACATGCTTTACTTAATCTTGCATTCCCTGTGTGCTTTTTCCAGGATGGTGGTACTTTTTTTTTCCAGGCAGCATATTACTCTTGTCTAGTGCATAATTTAAATTGAGTCGCATCCAGGTGTTTATAGCGGGGCACAATTGGGTTGTAGTTGAAAGCAGTGCGAGTTTCTCTGTGGGGCATTATGGTGTTCAGTGGGGGAGAGGATGTGGCACTATGACCAAAGCTGCCGAATTTGGAACTGAGGAGCCAGGTTCAGCCTTCATGACCAGTCTACCTGACCACTCTCCTGAGGGAGCATATTCCCGTGCTAGACCACAGAAGCCCTGGTGTCTTAGCATCAGCAGGGTTAACCTAAGGGTGGCAAGTGTGGGTCAACCTTACAGGCCTGTCCATCACTATCCATACTGTAGTTCACCTCCAGTCTTGCGGGCAGGCTGAAGCAGCACACACTAGAGCAATAGTGACAGTCACTGAGGTCACAGACCCTTGAGGCCAGTCCGCCTCACCCATTGGTACTTCCATTGGCCTTGTTTCATCAGTATTATTACAACTCAGCAGGGATCGGCAATGCAGGATTTGCACGCACACCAAATTTCGGGCATATTTACTAGCACCTATTGCCACCACAGCGTCACTTTCAGTGATGTGATGACGATAGTGGCCTTGTCTTATTTACAAGTCAGCGTTAAGCCACTTAATGAGGATTAATGCTGCTTTGCTCACTTTGCCACTGGATTCAAGCAAGCCGGGCTGAAGACGGCTGGAATGCCAGAAACCGGTCCTCGGAAGCTTGTTTCCGGTCCAGGGAAGACATGGCTTGGCAGTTCGGGCTGGACTGTTCCCATGAGGCACAGGGTCAGACTGATTTGCATATAGCCATGTCTGAACTGGGGTGGCAGAGTGGGCTAAAGAACGGTGATGGATTAAACCCAGATCTTTTGACTGGGTGTGAGGGTTTGATTTATTCAGATGCTCCGTCCATCACCACCCCCTTTTGTACCACTTTTGGCCGCCACAAGTGTGGCAGGGTATGCTCAGACGTGAGTCCCTTGCTCACTTTGCCACTGGATTCAAGCAAGTCGGGCTGAAGACGGCTGGAATGCCAGAAACCAGTCCTCGGAAGCTTGTTTCCGGTCCAGGGAAGACATGGCTTGGCAGTTCGGGCTGGACTGTTCCCATGAGGCAAAGGGTCAGACTGATTTGCATATAGCCATGTCTGAACTGGGGTGGCACAGTGGGCTAAAGAACGGTGATGGATTAAACCCAGATCTTTTGACTGGGTGTGAGGGTTTGATTTATACAGATGCTCCGTCCATCACCACCCCCTTTTGTACCACTTTTGGCCGCCACAAGTGTGGCAGGGTATGCTCAGACGTGAGTCCCTTGCTCACTTTGCCACTGGATTCAAGCAAGTCGGGCTGAAGACGGCTGGAATGCCAGAAACCAGTCCTCGGAAGCTTGTTTCCGGTCCAGGGAAGACATGGCTTGGCAGTTCGGGCTGGACTGTTCCCATGAGGCAAAGGGTCAGACTGATTTGCATATAGCCATGTCTGAACTGGGGTGGTAGAGTTGGCTAAAGAACGGTGATGGATTAAACCCAGATCTTTTGACTGGGTGTGAGGGTTTGATTGATTCAGATGCTCCGTCCATCACCACCCCCTTTTGTACCGCCTTGTAAATAAGGCACCCTTTCACGCTGCATTTAGCGTGAAAGGGGTGGGCAGTGGGTGTCGCAACACCCATTGATTTTGATGCTGCCCTCTATTTACAAGGATGGCATAAATAGGAGGCAACGCCAAAATTATGACTAGGGAAAACCTGGTCTTAAACAGGCGAAACGCTTTATTGCGTCTCGTTTTAGGAACAGCAAATTGCCTATGATTGTTTATGTGCAGGAAGGTACCCCTTCCTGCACATAAATAATAATTTTTTTAACGCCTTCACTGCGGCGGCTATTCCGCCGCAGTGCTAAGGGGGCGGGGTGGCCGCATGCTGGTGACGGAACCGCTCCGTCATCAGCCGCGGTTGAGCTGTGCTCATGACGGAGCGGTTCCGTCATGGCTCCGCCCGCTCAATAGAATGCCCAGCGCAGGCGCGGAATCCGCGCAGGCGCGGCGGCAGGGCCATGACGGAACCGCTCCGTCATCAGCACAGCGCCACCGCAGCTGATGACGGAGCGGTTCCGTCATCAGCATCATAACTTCTATGTGTGCCGCATTAAGTAGCACACATAGAAGTTACAAAACGGCATTCAAAGATTGTTTATGTGCAGGTTCCCCTTCCTGCACATAAACAATCTTGCCCTCAACACAGACACCCTTGCACTATGGTGTAAGGATGCCTGCGTTGGCACTAGGCAGCTTAAGTTGGCGCCAGCACAAGGGGAAACGCAGGGCTGCACCATATTCTACTAAATATGGTGCAGCCCAGCGTTTAAAATTGATAAAGCGTGTCGTTAACCTTGTTGGCTTAATGATATGCTTTGCCACTTTATTGTAAATATGCTCCTACGTTCGCAAACTTCATGGTCTCTCTGCTTCATGCACAATGTGAAATGCCAAACAAATACTAGAAATTGGGATGTTTTGCTCTTTCTGGCCGCACCTCTGACTTCGCCCACTGACCCAATCCTCAAGTTATTTCCTCCCTCTGATACCCTGCAGTTCTACTCACCCCCCCCCCCCACCTCCCAACTTTGACCACTGCATAAACCCTGAACTCAGTGGCAGCTCCTCCCTGGCAGTAGGAGTGCGCTGGGAGGTGGGGGGGGGAGGGGTATAAAAAATAAATCACTTATCTGCCTGCTGCCACCTCTCCTCCCTCTTCTTACTTCTGTTTGAACTGCAAGCAGGAAGCACCCAGGCTCCCCTAAGCCAATCACAATGCTACTGTCACAATGACAGCAGCGTCAAGATTGGTCTGAGCACTGATTTGGTGCTCAGACAGGGACTGGGAGCCGGAGCTTGTTCTCCACCCAGGCTGTACAATACAGCCAGTGCAGAACATGTAAAGTGCGCATAACTGTTTGGCCAGCCCAAGACGGCCAGCCAAACAGGCATGCACACTTGGAGAGGGCCAACACTCCCCCCTTGCTTTGCTCCCCTCAAAACTGCATCATCGTGGAAAAATAAAATGATAATAACATTTGCTCTATTATCAATTTTTTCCCCTTTTTTGCAGTGCTGAAATGCTGTGGGACGACACTGCTCCGCCTGAGCGGAGGAGCCACCCCTACCGGAACTTCCATAGGCCTGGAATTTTAAAAGATATGGCCAGAAGTGGTGGTGCTTTTTGGGAGCTCCCTATATTATGCACGATATACAAAAGCTCTTGGCACCGTGAAACACCTGGAAATATACAAAGCGGGACGCTAACACACCTCGAATGAGCTAAGAGTACGGAGATCTTTCAAATCCCATGCGCTTAGTAAGAAAATGCACAATAAGTATCATTGCAGTCCATTATCCAAAGCTGACTCTGGACCAGGATCATATACAAAAGAAATATACCAACAATGATACATCATTCCTAGGCTATGTACCTGGCCTTGGACAAACTTCCCTTCTCTCGACAGGTCCCAGGATTGGAGGAGGTGCAAGGGAACAAGCAGTGGCGTGAGGGAGGTGCTGGAAACGAAAAGTACAACAAAGGGAAAAGCAGTGACAAGGTTGGGGGAGGTGGTGGTGTAAAAAAATGATGTCCAAAAGTGCTCGTAAAAGCAGGAGCAATGGTTGTTTTTAAGTACTTAGTCCATGCACTGGGGGAGGGCTAAACAATAAAAGAGGCATTACAATGCATGCAAGGGACAAAAGATGGCAAAGAATATGAGACAGACATTGGAGTGAGCAAATGGGAAGCATATGGGCGGACTGAGGCCCACATATTCAGTACAGCATTCTCTTCAAAAGAGTACGTGCACTGTCTAGCCAAGACCTTCAAAAAACCTGATGTGTGAGCCTCAGTCGCACCAGCGATACCTGGCCTGTCCAGAGCAGAAATAAATATACTTTACCTGTTCTAGTTTCTGCACCTGTTGAGTGCAGCTCACATCAGAGGAAGGACCTGCATGTGCTGGCTTCCAAGACTGATGAGATGCACATAAGAAATACCCTCCAAATAATAGAAGAGATGAGGGTTTACTGCTCTAGAGTAGTCATTGATTACTTGGTGAGTGTTTACCAACCTCACAGTACTTTTGACAAATTGGGAGAGTAAAAATACGGGCATGTTACATACATGCAAACATTTTAGAACAGTAAACAGGAAGATTTTGAAAACTAAAATGGTGCAAAAGTTTTTTCCCATTGACTTCTAATGAAGCAGGGGCAATTTCAAGATGGAGACACCTAAAATAAAGCCATTTGTGCCTTCAGAATCGGGAGTCTCTAAGTCTGTTGGCATGTATGTATCAGTGCGGATTAGGAGCTTGACAAATATGGGCCCGCAACCCTGGACATGTGGGCTTCCGTTTGTCCCTATCTATAATCATTTTGGTCTTGGGCACAGAAGAAATGTCAACTGTACTCGAGCGAGCGATAAAGTACCATAATGCCCCCTCTGTTCTTCCTGAACTACGGTGTTGCGTCGGAAACGGGTGGAGATGCTTCACGCTTCCATAGTTGCTTCTCTTTTCCCAGCTTCAAGCAGGCAGAACAACTCCAGAGGTCCAACGCAGGAACAGGCACCTCTTGGTAGGTCAGAACTCCCAGCAAGGAAGTTCAGGGGAGCTGGTGGTGAAGTCTTTGTGTCCCCGAGACTTTAAATACAGGAGGCAAGCTCCTCTTCAAGCCCTTGGATATCTTCTTCAAGCAGATGCACAGCACACAGCAAAGTCTTGTCCTCTCCTTGGCAGAAACAGCCATTGCAGGCTAACCCCAGACAGCACACAGCAAAGGGGCAGTACTTCTCCTTCAGCTTTCCCAGTTCTTCTACTTGGCAGATGTTCCTTTTGAGTCCAGAATTAATCTAAAGTCCTGGCGTCTGGGCCCCAATATTTATGCTCCATTTCTCCTTGTTCTCTTGCGGCAGAGGGACTCTGTGCTCAGTCAAAACCAGTTCTGTCCTCTCTGGCCCAGCTTCCCGGCAGGAGTTGGAGACATCATTGTCCAAGGCAGACCAGACCTATTCAGGCCCCAATATTTATGCTCCATTTCTCCTTGTTCTCTTGTGGCAGAGGGACTCTGTGCTCAGTCAAAACCAGTTCTGTCCTCTCTGGCCCAGTTTCCCGGCAGGAGTTGGAGACATCATTGTCCAAGGCAGACCAGACCTATTCAGGCCCCAATATTTATGCTCCATTTCTCCTTGTTCTCTTGTGGCAGAGGGACTCTGTGCTCAGTCAAAACCAGTTCTGTCCTCTCTGGCCCAGCTTCCCGGCAGGAGTGGGAGACATCATTGTCCAAGGCAGACCAGCCCTATTCAGGTACAGGGAAATCTCCTCCGACTACTCTAAATGCAACCCAGGTCTATTCACCCCATACTTGACACATCCAGGAAAGGCAGGACACACCTCAACCCCCCCCGTGGCTGTCTAAAGAAAATGCACATCCCCAGCCTCTGTCAATCCAAACCAGACAGTCAATCCACAAACCAGCAGAGGCACACAGGATGGCTAAGCGAGAAAATACCCACTTTCTAAAAGTGGTAATTTCAAACACACAATATAAAAAACATCTTTACCAAAAAATGCATTTTTATATTCTGAGTTCAGGGATACCAAACTCCACCTTTCGATCTTGTCCCAATGGAAAGTTATACTTATAAGATATTATAAATAAACACCCATTCTATCCTATGGGACAGATAGCCTTTCAACAGTGAAAGACGAAAGTCACTGCATTTCACTATCAGGACATATCACACATATTAGTACTTGTCCTACCTTTCACCTACACTGCACCCTGCCCATAGGGGTAACTTGGGCCTACCTTAGGGGTGACTCACATGTACTAGAAGGGAAGTCTAGGGCCTGGCAAATGGGTGCACTTGCCAGGTCGACTTGGCAGTAGAGACTACACACAGACGCTGCAGTGGCAGGTCTGAGACCCCTTTTGAAAAGCTGCTTGTGTGGGTGACACAATCAGTGCTGCAGGTCCACTAGCAGCAATTGACTTACAGGCCCTGGGTACACACAGTGCACTGTACTAGGGACTTAGTAGTGAGTCAAACAAGCCAATCAGGGAAACACAAATCCATATGCACAATTTACATAGGGAGCACTTGCACTTTGGTACTGATGAGCTGTGGCAAAGTGCCCAAAGCATCTAGACCAGCAAAAACGAAATCCAGCACACAGCAAAAATACAGGAGGCAGGGGCGAAAAGACAGGGGAAAACCATGCCAAGGATGCCAGGTCTAACATTTTCTCCATTTATTAACTATGAAGACTGCTTTTCTAATGACTATTACAAATTGGCCAGAAGGGTCAGCGAATTGCAGGCACTCTCTGTGCACCCTCCCTACAACATCTTCGATCCGGACAATCAGGTACTCTGGACACATGATTCCTTTTTCCTGAAGGTTGTGATTCCTTTCCATGTAGGCCAGACCATCACACAGCCTAACTTCTTTTCTCCATCTCACACTTCAAAGGATGAGAGACTCCACCGTATCGACCCAAAGAGAGAGTTGTAGCTCTACCTTGATCGCACAAAAGAGTTCCAGGCAGATGATCAACTCTTTGTGGGGTGCCTAGGGGCTAATAAGGGAAGTCTATACTGAAATGGACCATCTCAAGAGGAATAGTGCTCTGCATAAATATCTGCTATGCATTGGCCAAGAAGCAACTCCATGAGGGCTTATGCACTTATTCCACCAGAGCCAAGGCGGCGATCACTGCGTTAGCCCAAGGAGTCCCTGAACTGAAAATCTGTCAGACAGCAACATGGGCATCTCTGCACATGTTAACCAAGCACTACGGCCTGAACAGTCCGGTCCATTGTGATGGGCACTGTGTCAGTTTGGTCCTGTGTGACATCCTGGTTTAAATCAGCTTTGCTATCCACCTCTCTTGAGGCATTGCTTTGGTTTTTTATTCTAAGATAAGGAATCTGTGGCTAGATGTCTCTATCAGATGAACAAGTTGCTTACCTTTGGCAACGCCTTATCTGGTAGAGACTCTATGTACCCGCAGATTCCTTACTGGCCATCCCATCCTCCACGCTCGCAGAACTGATTACAGTGAGAGAGTCACCCTTCTAAGGGTCTTATAATTTCAGTCCAGTTGTCAGTCTTCATTGTGGACCTGCATTCTTGGTGTGGAAAGTTGTGAAAGAAACTGAAATCAGTGTTCTGGGGTGGCATTTATATATGCACCACACATCTCATTGCCGGCGCAGACATCACTGACACAAAGCTGAACAACGTCACCTACTGGCACACAGGGGTACTGCTTGAAAACCTCTGATTCTAGTCTGATGCCTTGGGAATATTGTAAAGAAAGGAATCTGTGGATAGATAGAGTCTCTACCAGAGAAGGCGTTACCAAAGGTAAGTAAATTGTTGTTCTGGTAAGGAACAGACTGCAATGGTTAGAGGGACCTGGTCTGATTGGGACCAGGTGATGAAAATGGCATTATCGTGAAAAAGGAAGGTAGGAAGCATGAGAGTGTCTAGGAGTCCAGTCACAAAAACACAGCAAAGTAAGGACAAAGCATGAAAGGATATAGGGAGAAAATGGCACAAGCAAAGAATAGAGAAGGAAAGGAAAACAACAGACTGCATGGGATACACCCAGTGTGTGCAGGAGAGTGAAAGAAAGAAATTACACAATATTAACTGGAGACCAGGAAGAGAAGTCTACTAGAGTTCATAACCTGTTGAGGTGGGTTGAAGCAGCAATACCAGGATGGGGTACACATGGGAAGGTAGAGGACTAAATACGGGGAATGGATCCAGGTAGAAATGGGATCCAAGGAAAACTGGTACATGCAAGTGTACAATAATGCGAGGAAACTGACAAGTCAAAGTGGTCAAGGCTCTGTAGGGCAGAGGACTGAATGGAAGAGTAGCCCACGCATACAGAGTACTAACCACAACACCAGGGAAGCTGGCACAAAAGAAACAACATGTTAAATTGAATGACGGAAGCTGAAGGAACAGGATACTCCCATAGGTTCCCCTCAAAATTGTCTGCAAAGCCTATTAACTGAATTGCCTTTAGCAAAGCTGTTGGCTGTGTGCCCTTGCAAGTTGATTGAAAACAAAAATGTCATAGGACCCAACATGGATCCAGGTAGTAGGAGACAACTTCCAGTCAGCATCACACCCCACTATCCATGGTTAAAAAGGGGAAGACACAACTGTGCCACAAGATCAGCAGGCTCAGGTGTAGGGGCAAATTTTCGAACAATTGATATAACACAGTGCAGCAAGGCAAGTTTCTATGCTGTGTTTTGTGAATGGGAGAGAGCTGAGAAGGGCCATATTTAAACTATATGGCACTCTTCAGCTCTCTTCAATTGCTTGCACGCTTGTTGCTGCTTAGCAACAACGCAGGCACCCTTGCATCATGCTACAAGGGGGCCTGTGTTATGGGCAGGAATGTTTTTTTGCAGGATCGTACAAAAAACTATTCAAAGAGGAATTTTTGTATTTCTATATGTGAAAATGTGGGAAGAATTTGGTCTCAATTCTGTTTCTGTTCTCTGTAAAGCAGGAGAAAATGACATCTTCCCCTGCCCTTTGCTCTCTTTTAGCTTAATCACCTGTGGAAGAAAAGCCTGGCTCCGTTTACGATACTAGCATCAGTGCAAACCATACCCTTATGACATTATAAGAATTACAGTTCCCCTAGCTAGCTACATACCCACTGCATAAGTAATGCAGGGCATTGGAAGAAATATGTGACTGTGTTGATGTCTATATGCAAAAAGAAAAGATTCAGAACTATGACTACTAAAGAAGTCTTTTCCGTCCCTCTCCTACCTGAAGCACATAACAGTAGACCCACAGAGAGCAAGAGAGTAGCCAACTATTGACAACCAGAGACCTTCACAGGAGTGCATTGCATCACACATGAGGGGCATTACATCAGATAAAAGAGGGTTGTATATTTTAATATCAGGGCCGCCTCACCAAGCTGGATACACCAAGTGGATTTGCCCTGCTCAGGCCTGGAAGTAGGGAAGTTTGAAATAATTTCCAAGTCCAAACTATTTCGTTTTCTGAGGAATTTCAATCTCACACTGTGGAACTGCCAATCAAATACTTTTTGCCATCGGTCCCCTTGAAACTTTGGAGAAAAGTTCCCAAACTTCTTGTGGTGCCTGAACTACTACAGGAGGACATTTATGAGGTCCACAGGACCCCATGTGGAGTAGTTTTAGACTCCCAGGGGCAGATTTATCAATGGGTTGCATTGCCTTTAGGCCATACAAAGGGTTGCAAGGGCGACACAACTACTAATTCAGATTTATCAAGCTATGCAAGGTCACCTTGCGTGGCTTGATAAATCTAAACTAACAAAATGCAGCACAAATTGCTGTGTTGTGTTACTCTGCCCCAGGGAGGTGGTTCATGGCTGGAGTGTGAGTTTTCCCATGCATCCACCCAAGGATTTTGGCACATTCCCAGATTGACTATTACTGGTAGACCTGGGAATGGGGCAAAATGATATGCCTTCCCAGGTTCAGGCATAACGAGGAGAAATATCTTTATTTCTCCTCTTTTTTTCCTATACAGAAAGAGGGCATGCCTCAGGGGGATTGTTTTTGTGCAGGAATCTGCCTGTTCCTGCACAAAACAATCCTGTCTGCAAAGCAGGCACCCATGCACCATGGTTCAAGGATGCCTGCATTGAAGCTTGGCAGCACATTGTGCTTCAGAGCAAGCAAGTACAGGAATTCGCCTTATTATGTTAAATATGGTGGCTTGCTGCACTGCTCTGCATGAAAAAATTATAAATCTGCCCCTAAGGGTGACTGGCAGATGGAAACAGCAAAGTCCAGTCCAGGTCCAGTTGCCACTGGTCAACTGGCATTCTTCACAGGAATGTCCTCTGCAGCTTTTATAGGTTCCTGGAGCCACCCAGAAGATAAGCCTCATGATCTTTGGAGACCTTTCTGCCCTTTTTGTTTTAAAAGGAAGGGGGTCCAAACTACTCGGGTCCTTCTTGCCGGTCACAAAAGCCAAGTGCAGCAGATTCAGTCTGCCTGGCATCCTTTTGCAAGATCAGCATTTTTCAGAGCAATGACTAATGATGAGGGTCTAGACTTGTACAGTTCATCAGCCTGAGGGGGGAGGACACCCTATGACACTCCTAGTTCCTCTATGACCAATGGAGTAAAGGCTCCCAGGTCGTGACAAATCTATTTTTGCCGTAGTCCTATTTGGGTTACTCTAAAAAGGCCAAAAATACAATGTGTCAGAGCAAATCCACTATGGCAAAGGTCTTTGGCACACTAAACTTGGGCTCTAGATGCTGTAGATATGAGTGGGGAATGTACCTTGGCAATCCTGTTGCCGTCCCACATCTAACACTAAAATGCAGTTTGAAGCACTCTCTGTACCCACTACAAACCCAGAGACTGAGGCCTGGTAGGTCACAACAAAGCATGGTCTTTCAGTAAAAGGCATTAGATACACAAGAATTGTCTTAGCATCTTGTTTTCTCTCTGTCAAGTGTTAGATATGGATCAACAAACCTGTTAAACAGGATTGGACATTACAATGTCAACAGGTTGGCCACAGGTTGCCCACAGCTTCCTCTGTGAATATTCTGTGGAGAATTCCAAGGGGTCATCTCTGCCCATTCAAGTCAGCCTCTTGCTTGCTTCTTGGCTGCAGTTCACACATTTTGCACACCTATTACCAGGCTTGAGAACAGGCTGGGAGTTGGCAAAAGTGAGTGCTGTGTAGCCCTGTGACAGCTCAGGCAGATTAGTGGTAGCTTTCTATTTATTATTTCTATTTAATATAAATTCAAAATCACCCTGGTTTTATATAAAGGACAGCAAGACCTGCCAAACCAAAAATAGCTTTTAGGGATTTATTGCTTTAGGGACGTTGTCATGTTTATTTTCAACATGTGACACTTTTAAATACCATCCATCTGAGCTTGTTCGCTACAACGCCTACATAGGATTGACTTACTAATATTTAAAAGGGAGGTTTTTACCTATTAAAAAGGGTTAGTTTAACCATTTGCTCAGCAAGCCTTACACTGCAGCAAACAGGCTACTTTGTTAGCCCTGATGTAATGTTTCCTTGTCGTACTGAGTGGAGTGTACAATAAGTGCTGCAGCTCAGGTGAATTTTCCATTTCCATGCCTTGGGTGCATTTTCTAGATCATTCACAATGGCCTTAGCATGTCAATTAATGATTAGTCAATGACTAAAGGTTTTAAGTTTCAGAGCACTTACACTGCGCTGACAGCAGTACCACGGTGAGCCATGCCATCTCAGTCAACAGGCTTTCAGAGATAGGAAACAGAGGCACAGCCCTCAAACTATTTTCGGATAGGGCCCAATCGGTAGCGGTCATAACCTTTTCCTCAGAACTATTCACAATCCTCTGTGGGGTACCACAGGGCTCGGCTTTAAGCCCTAAGCTGTTCAATCTATATGTTTCCCCTCTGGCTAAAATCATCAGGAAGTTCGGCTTCTCAGTGGTCTCATGTGCTGATGATACACGGCTAGCCGTATCAATTTCCAGCAACATTGAAGAAACAGCCGACCATTTCAACCACTGTATAACTCAAGTCCATCAGTGGATGAGTCAGAACTGTCTGAAATTGAATGGGGGAAAAACAGAGGTTCTCCTGTTTGGCTCGGACACCTCATTTTGGACACCCAGATGGTGGCCGTACTGTCTGGGAAACCTTCCAATCCCGGTGCAAATGGCAAAAAATCTAGGCTTTATTTTTGACGATCAGCTCCATCACCTCTTCAATCTTCTTCCTCTTAAAGATGATTAGGAAAATTTGCCCCTTCATTCCTCCGGAATCCCTAAAAACAATTGTGACGGCACTAGCCTTGTCCAGGCTGGACTACGGAAATGTGCTGTACGTAGGGATCCAAACGCAGCACCTTAAAAAGCTGCAGCGTCTTCAGAATCCGGCTGCCAGACTGCTGCTGGATATCCCGAAATTTCAGCCAGTATCGCACAAGTTGAGAACTTTACACTGGTTCCCAGTGGCCAAGAGGATTACTTTCAAATCCCAATGCCTAACGTTTAAGGCACTCCATGGGTCTGGTCCTCACTATCTGAAGAGCTGACTGAACTGGTACTTGCCTCCTAGAAGTCTAAGGTCTGGCCACCATAAACTGCTACAAACACCCAGGATCAAGAGAGCTCGGTGGGGTGGACGAAGTTTCCCGGTCGGGACTGTTAAAACCTGGGACATGCTCCCAGACAGGATAAAACGCAGCCCTACACTTCTGGCCTTTAGAAAAGCACTAAAAACATGGCTCTTCATCAACTAACTCTCACACACCTAGTCGCAGTGGCAGTCTTGGTGTATTTCGGGGTATTAGTGCCTAGGCAGTTGTGCGCTCTATAAATGCTCAAATCAAATAGTGTTCAGAGTCTAAAACAGTAATACATTCAGCAAACAAAAGAGGTTGAATATGTAACAATGATCAATTCCTCATCCCCACTTTATCATTTTAAACAAGAGTTTGTCTTGCAGCAAAATGAGGTTTTCATCATGTTTCAGATTTAGTTCAAAACATGCCATATTCAATACAATGGATGAACGTTCAGTTCAAAGCTTCTTGTATTCACTTAAACGTTGACCATATTTATTTTAAGGCATAACAAATTAATTTCAACTGCGGTCACATTCATATCAACATATATCAGATTCAGTTTAGTGTAGTTCATTATCATTTTAACACGAGGTAGATTACTTTCAGTGCATGCCATACTCATTCAATTGTGTATCACATTCATTTAACATAGGGCAAATTAATTTTAACAATTGCCATATTCATTGCTATGCCCGACTTATCTATTATGACATGAGTAATATTTATTTCAACAGATCAAGACTATAATGACAGTTGCCCTATTCCTTTGAAAGTGTGTAATTTCAAATTCAATGAACATGTTACTTGTGTCAACATATGTCATGCATGTTTCAACATGTGTCAGAATTATTTCAAGATGTGCAATATTAATTTCAATGGATGTTGTATATAATTCAAAGCTTCTCATATTCATTTAGGAGTGGGCCATATTCCTTTTAAGGCATGCTAGAATAATTTCAACTGTAATCATCTTCATATGAACATAAGTCATATTTAGTACAGTGTTAGTCATATTCATTTTGACACTAGTCATATTTATTTCAACTTATCTTATATTCATTTGGACATGTGTCATATTCATTTGAACATGGCTTGTATTCATTGATGTATGTCTGACATTCATTTCATGAGTGTCACAGTCATTTTAAAGAGTGATGCATTCAATTTAATATGTATCATATTCATTCCAATGAATGTTGTATTCAGTTCACAGTGTCTCATATTCATTTAAGTGTGGGCCATATTCATTTTAATGTACATCAAATTAATTTAAACTAGAATCATATTCAAATGAACATTTTTCATATTCAGTTCAGTGTTAATCATATTCATTTTGACACCAGTCATATTTATTTCAGCTTATCTTATATTCATTTGGACATGTGTCATATTCATTTGAACATGGCTTGTATTCATTGATGTATGTCTGACATTCATTTCATGAGTGTCACAGTCACTTTAAAGAGTGATGCATTAAATGTAATATGTATCATATTCATTCCAATGGGTGTTGTATTCAGTTTAAAGCGTCTCATATTCATTTACGTGTGGGCCTTATTCATTTTAATGTATATCAAACTAATTTCAACTGCAATCATATTCAAATGAACATGTTTCATATTCAGTTCAGTGTTAATCATATTCATTTTGACACCAGTCATATTTATTTCAACGTATCTTATATTTATTTGGACATGTGTCATATTCATTTGAACATGGCTTGTATTCATTGATGTATGTCTGACATTCATTTCATGAGTGTCACAGTCATTTAAAAGAGTGTAAGATTCAATGTAATATTTGCCATATTCGTTCCAATGTGGGTCATATTCATTTCAGCATCAGTCTACATCATTTCAATAAGGGTTATATTCACTGCAGGTTTTGTGGTATTCTTTTCAGCAACACCATATTGCTTTCAACATAGTTACTATACATCTCAGTATATATTTTATTCGGTTCAGAGTGTGCGTTATTTTAATTGTCTACTAGATAGTATATTCATTCTGCCATGTTTCATATTTGTTTAAAACATGTTACATTCATTCTGGGGTGTGTCAAATACATTTTGCAGCACCCCATGCATTTCAGGAGATGTCTTATATGGGGGTCTGTAATTTTGACATGAACGGCTTCCCATAGCAAGCTTCTCATAAACAAAACATGCACCTATGTGTGTGTTTGCTCTTTGATTGTTCAAATTCTGGTTAAGTGCATCGTTTTCGATGAACCAGCTAAAGCAAGGTACGCTTTGATGCTTCTACATGTTCAGACATCCCTAAAATTAAGGAGATTTTATTGGACCACAAATACAAAAGTTTGTTTAATTTCTACTTTCAATGCTGATTTCATATTTAGAGTGACATTTTTATGATATGTAATTTATTTGTCTCATTTCAGAGGAAGGCAGCAAGTGTGGTCCGTTACCAATCCTTCTCAATGGAGATATTGTGGGAATCCCAAAGCCCTCCTATCCTTCAGGAACTACAGTGGAATATAAGTGTCAAAGTTACCATAAGATACTTGGAAACAGAAAAGTCACCTGCTTGAATGGAGCCTGGTCTGTGCTACCAGAATGTTTAGGTATTTAAAAGAATTATTTTTATACACAAAATTATGGGAAACTATTGGGTCACATACATTTTGAAACGGTAATTTGAGTAAATGCAACAATGAGTGCAGTGCTTGAAATTCAGGGCCTCATTGACAATATTTTGCCATAGAGCACTGCCGCAAGCTTTTCTTCTTCGCTGCCCTATGCCCTACGCCAATAGAAAAGGGCAGATACCGCACATTCATGTCCTCTTTCCCTGCACTGGCACTCAATTGGCTGCCATGCGCCAATGCAGACCCCTTGAATCATGATGTAAGCTTGTCAGCATTGTGAGACTGATTGTTTTTGTGCAAGAAAGGACATCTTCTGGCACAATAACAAAATAATTGGAGGCAATTTCCTCCTTCTATGTGTGCTGCAAGAGGAAAAAACAAGGAGAAATAAAGTTCTTTCTCCAAGTTGCACCTCCTCTAAGCCTCCCTTGTGGAGGTGTAGGCTTTTGACACATTCCCAGGCTTACAGGACATTGTAAATCTCGGACTGTGACAAATACCATAGGCGTCATGTGGGAACACCCACTGTTACACCCATGGCATGCCTCCCATTGCAGTGTGAGTCAACACAGCGAATTGTGCTGCATTACCTCACACCATATTTACAAGGCCATGAGAAGCCACGCAGTTTGGCTTTACGTGGCCTTGTAGATATAGCATTGCAATGTGCGCTGCCGCAGCATCATTGAACGTGATGTTCCGGGGGGCATAGGGGCCTTGTAAATAAGTCCCTAAGTGCTTTAGGCCATTTTATGCCAAAATCCCCAAAATCTTTGGGCCCGATTCACAAAATTAACTTAAGACTCAATCCTAAACTTACTACTATTTTGGTATTCACAGAATGCACTTACTACTTTCGGCATTCACAGAATTAACTTACTACTTTTGGTATTCACAGAAGGTAGGATTTTGTCTTAAGTTTGTCTTAAGACAAACTTAAGACAGTCTTAAGACCGACTTCTGTGAATACCAAAAGTAGTAAGTTCATTCTGTGAATGCCAAAAGCAGTAAGTGCATTCTGTGAATACCAAAATAGTAGTAAGTTTAGGATTGAGTCTTAAGTTCACTCTGTGAATCGGGCCCCTAGTTTAAAAAATGTATCTTGCAGAAAGTAAGTGATCGTGCATTCAGCCTTTGTATGGTTGGATGTAGATTTTTCAAAACAAGCAAAGCTTGTTCTTTATGAATATATTTGTGTAATGATAAGTCTCAAACAATGTAAAGTGCGTGTTGGTAAATAATGTGTATTCAACCTGGGTGGAGAATTACAGCTGTATGAATAGTTTAACCTATTTCTCCACATGTTTAAACAAGCCACAACCCATCAGGATTAATTTAATTGGTATTTCTTAAGAAGCTAGTAGTAGAGATCCCATAGAAAGATTCCAAATGTGTGATCATATAAAACCTATAAAATACTCCTTAGTCTGTCATTGTCCTCCTTGACATCAAGCAACCCCATTGTAAATCCTTGGTCCACAAAGGTCCAACAATGGGTCCAATCCATTTCCAAACTTCGCATTGAATTCCCCCATACTGACTAGGGAAAATGATTCTTTCATGCTGGGCTAATTCAAGTCAGATAACACTTTCAAATACAAGTCAAGTTAAGTCAAAGAGCTTTATTTGATATGTATAAAACAACCATAAACTTGTACATAAGTAAGAACTGATTGCATTACACATGAATAATATCAGATAGTAAAAGACAAAACAGATAGCGCTAGATATACAGCCGGGGGCCAAATTTAATCTAAAAACACATAAAGTATTATTGTTTTTTTAAAACAGTACAGTTTCTTAAAATCAAGAGGTCGACACTAAGGGGTCGATTCCGATTTTGGTCGGAAGGGCTCTGTATCGGGTTTGGGATTACCGGGTCGGATTCGGAGGCTGAATTTCCGTCCAGTTCGTACATGGTCCGGACGGCGAAGTACGATGCGAACATGCGCGAAATCTCCGTCCGAATCGTTTCCAGGTCCAAACCGCTCCGTACGTCCTGGTCGTAAGCTAACCGTGGCACGCAATGGAGGCGAATCCCGACCGAGCCAGTACGATGCTCGATTCGGACGGCCGGATCGAGTCGGAGCTTCCGGCTCACAATAGCTCCTGGAGCTGTTACCCGCATCTCCCGGAGCTGTTACCCGCAGACTTACGGCTCCGGCACAGGGGGAGACCCATGGGTCTCCCCAACACAGGCATGTACGGTGCGGATGGCACTGACGCGTACCCACTGGAGGGGGCGCACTTGTCCAGAACCTACCCATTCAGTTAATGGGAGTCCATGTACGCGTTGTACGACCGGCTCCCATTGATTTCAATGGGAGTCTGACCAAAACGAGTCTGACAGCATATGGCCGCATCGTACTGGCTCGGTTGGACTGCAGGAGTCCGGATCGGTCAGAAAACTCCCCGGATCCAGCTTGGTCGGAGGGATTTCCGACCCAGATCGGAATCGGTCCCTAAGTCGGTACAACAATACTTTTGCTTGTATTAAATGCGTTTATAATAACAAGTGCCACATTAAGACAAACCCTGGCATTGCTTAGCTCAGATTAGTATTTTACTGCAGCAAGATACGATCCATTGCCATACGCAAGCAAAAGTGGTTTTAAATAATAACTTCTAAAACCAGAATAAAAGCCACAGAACAACATAGAGTGCACAGTGCTCTGCTTACTCTGCCCGTCACATGGGCAAGGAATCGTGTTTTCCATGTTAGGAAAGGCAACTAAATGGTGGACAATTCTTAATCTAAATCTAGCCAGAACAAAACTGTGCATGAGATTGGGAATTTAAGTTAAATAATCTTAGAAGCCCGCTGTTGTAGTAAGTGTTAGGTAAAACTTTGCAGTCGGTTTCCTGCTCTCGCAGTCAAGCCGAACTTCCCTCCTATGTTTCATAAAAGTGTCTTTGATAGACAGCTTACTGAGTGATATTACTTGTAGAGGGTTAGTCCGGACTGACATCTTAAACAATTTACTGTACAAAGAATTAATAAACTCAACTAAGGGAGCGTCATGATATTATCCAAAGTAAAGCAGTCTAAAGTTATTGATTTTGGGAAACTTGTTTTTTCTTTGGGCCATATAGAGTGCCATAGCAATAAGGGGCAAGATACAACGATATCTGTGAGGTACTGAAGCCCTACTAAACTGTGAGTGGTCTAAAGCTGAAGTGGGCAGACTGAGAAGGCGTTTGAGGAAACCATTTTCCTCCGTCTGCAACACTTTTCTATTATGGTAACCCCACACACCAGCCCCATATGATGCAATGGATAAAACCGTTGCCCTATAGATTGCTGTCATCTCCTTGACGGGCCTAGAGCCCAGCTTGTCTGAAAATCTAAAAAAAACATGGGTGCTGCTGTCCATTTTGCCCCTGACATTCATAATTTCATGTGTCCATGAACCGTTACCTGAAAAAGTAATTCCCAGGTAGCAAAAGGTATCAACAGAAGCTACTTGCAAAAATAAAGTTCTACGTCGTTTAGCACTTGGCCCACAGACCATTGTATAGGTTTTGCTTTTGTGAATAATCAATTTCCTAGCAGCAATAAAATCCCCTGAGGTATCCATTAAAGATTGCAGCCCCACTGGAGTCCTGGCCAACAGGACAACATCATCTGCGTACAAAAGTACCGGTGTGGGGCGTCCAGCTACTTAAGGGGCTTCGACATGCACTGTTTGTAAGGTCTGGTCCACTCCATTAATAAACAAAGAAAATTACAGACAGGCTAGTACACATCCTTGCCGAATCTCACATTTGACTGCACTTTCAAATACAAAGAAGATACCCTACTGAAACTATGACTATTCTATTTAATTAGAAGAATCTGAGATCCATTAAAAAAACAAGCTAAAACAGCAGAGCCAAAACAATTGAGGAATCTTCAGAACGGCATGTTATCATAGAAGAGAAAACTACAGAAATCTATATACCAAACCACCAGATGACATAAGACTCATATGGCTGTAGTAGTACATAAGTCATGGTTGGTTTCTTTGAGGTGCAATGATGTTAAAAATTGCTATAAAAAATATCCCACCCTGAATCCTGAAACCGACTACATACACAAGTAAAAAAAAATCAAGCCCTATTTTTTCCTGCACTAAATATCGTGCCCCCTAAATCACAATAACCACTCCGATGAGGTGTGTTTCCGAAATTGCCCTGCATCACACAGTCACATCCCTCAGTGACAGAGGCTCAAACCTGTTCTATAATGAAATAACTTCCTTATTTCAGGCATGTTGGATCTTATTGAGAACAGTGGGGGAGGGTGGGGCAAGAGTCTGGGGCATGGTATATTCTGAAAGAACAGGTAATTTGTTAATAACTTGCTCATTAAGAGCTCCCTCTGACCCAAACACCACTTCACAGGTAGAGATACATTTTCATTTCCCCTTGAACACCATCTGGCAAACCACATGCAGCATTAGACTGTAAAAAAACAAAATTATAGTGATTCATAACTATGCTATTTGAGAAATGTAGCGGATAAGTGCCCAGTGAATGCAGCTCTGCGTCAAGTAAGAATTAAGCTTAATGACAATGCAATTTCCAGCTAGACATCCTTGCGGTTGCTAACCCTGAGGACCATCAGTACATTAGCATAAGTGACATCATCTCATGTATTCTTTTTGACCCAATGCACTAACTTAGCTATGATATTATTCATGTTTTCAGAAGGAGAGGGATATTGAGGAGAGAGATCAGAAGGATATCAGGAGCTAGAAAAGGGGGGTTGGGAGTCAAGGCCTTCAAGGAGGTCCAATATTTACTCTTTGAAGAAGAAAGAGATTTCTTTTCAGCACAACTTGTATATGATTGAGGTTGGTTTCAGGGAGAGTACGTCAGATGCCATTAAAATGAATAACGGTGTTATAGTCCGAGAGTAAAAAACTTGCTCCATCATAAGGCCTGATTTTCAAGTAGTCTTTGGTGCACCAAGCGGTAAGGAGGCGAGGAGCGGAACAGAGCAGCAGGAGGGGCCTCGGGCTTCGGACCATCAAATCCAGCAATATCTGCAACTTGAAAAGGCTCTCGAGAACCCCCCAGGGCTGCCCAGGTCAGAAAAGTGAATGGACCGCTCTGGGAACCGCCCTGGAAGACACCCTGCTCCTGAGATCCTGGTTCCCTGCCGGTGAGTGCGGTGCACAGCTGCAACCATTGACAGAAGGCGTCCACTGGGTGTGGTACGAGGGTATCTCGCAGGTAGTCTTTGACCTTCAATTCCCTCAGGCCCTCACTCTCCTAAGCATTGGAAGCTGCCTCTCATGTCATTGTTTTGCAGCGTATAGTGGCACACTGCAGCTGCTTTAATTATATGCCGCTCCAGGCTGCAACAAACTCCAAATAAGCCAAAAAAAGATATAAGCCCCCCAAAAAACGCTAACTAAGAGCTGGTGAGGGAACCCTAAAGAATCCAAGCAAGGCAAGTTTTGGAGAGGAGAAATCATCAGGCACAGTTCCAGGAATAGCTCCAGTCCTTCGCTGCGGATCCCAGGAACCACCGCCGGCTGCAGTGATACACCAAATCAACAAGCCATACTAAGCAGCCAGCCGATAAATGAGGGCACCCGTACCGCAGAGAGTGAGCCCAGGTCCCCCGCAGAAGCATTCCACCTAGGTCTGGGTGCGGCTTGCGGGCTGGTAAGGTGAGTTTCCCACTCGGGGACCCCCACTGCCCTGCCACGGCCCTGTCTGCTCACCCCTTGCACAACCAACTACGCTGTGAGTAAAAAACAAGTTGAAATAGTCGAAATGGGTGACCGAATGCTCAGCCAATAACACAAGACCCCACAGCTCACAGGTGCAACATGAGGTCGGGGAGAGAAAGGCAACTAACCACTACAGCGCCAGCCAGAAGGAAAGGAAATAGAAATTATAACGAGCCAAATGACCCAAACAAAGAACACGAAAAAGAGCAGGGAGGAGCCCGTGACACATTGGACCACCAAGCGTTGGTCGAGATAGACTCTGCCACCTCAAGCTGAGTGGTAACTAAGGGCTATCAACCAAAGATCTACACAAAATTCTCATTTATGAAGGATGCAGGGTGAGTTTTGAGCTCTTCCATCAGAGAACTTAGGGGTCTTCTCACTCCCATGGATCCCAAGGAGATAGATAATACAAACAGAAGCAACATCTGTGATCGCACCTTCAGTAAGCAAAGGAGGCTCTGCCAGTGAAACAAAAGGTAAAGAGGAGGGAGCCGCTAGGAGCAGCAGTGTAGGGGCAGGACAAGGGTGCAGTACAGGAGGCGGCAATCAGGTAGAGGACATCATAAACATACTTACACAAGCAGGAAATGAACCCACCAGTCTGCCTTTAGACAATCCTGATTCCAAAGGAGTAACCCCTTGAATCAAGTGGGATCTTCCTCTTGAACCAAAGATCAAAATCCTGCCCAGCCTGATTCCAATACTAGACCCGCCTCCGGTAACTACGCCACCTATACTCCAAACAGGGGGCAATTCACCCAGCTCGCAGAACATCTCTGACCCGCAAGCCCAAATACCGTCCCACATTCTGGAAAAACACAACCCAGACGGGAAGGGAGAAGGATCTATAACCATTAATAGCGGCCTGGTCACAAGTACTATAGAACCCCAGGCAGCAAATCAGCATGACCAAACTGACTATGGTAGAGGGGACAGAGAAAGCACTGGTGGAATTTGCAAAAATAGAGGGGGCAGAGAGCGAATTAACGGAAACTATTAAGTTGAAAAAGACATCATACCTCACTACAGAAGAGTGGGAAAGGATGGTAGCATCATACTCCCTGGTCATATCCCAGGTGGACAGCAGCAAGCCTGAGCAAAATAGGGTGGCAGAGGTGACACTAACGGAAGATTCAAATCTCTGGTCCTCCTTACTAAATACTTTACAACTCTCAATAAAAGCCCTGCAGTATCATTCAGATAAAATGGATGTCCAACAATCTGTCCTAAACGTTCTGGCAATACATGTGTCGAACATTGACAACAAGCTATCGGACATGAGCAGCATGATCAAGAGGGTCCAAGCGGAAACAAAAATAATTCAGCCGAGCTGTACTTACCATAGAATTGTGGACAAACTCACAACTATTCCATCATTACTGTGAGACCTTTTGATCAACCTGAACAAGGTAACTAGTAATGCAAGCAATGGACACCATCTTGGCCAAGGTGAAGACTTGATAGTCTTAAATCCCAGCACCACAGGGGGGAAACAAGCAGGAGAGTCCAAAACAAGAAACCCCCAATATACCTGGCAATGGCAAATGGATAACAGACAAAACAAGCATTGGAAATGCAATAGGTCTCGCATTTGAAAAGTTGGAGCTATTGGTTTTGTAAATGACAATTTTTTTTATGTGTTGGTCTTGAAAATATCAAAATTGATAGCTTTGTCATTGACAATGCCAATAGTTTTAACTTTTTGCAAACGTGACACCTATAGCATTTGTAATGTAATATGTGTTGTATTTACATGACTATAAAAAGAAACAGGCTTGTAAATACAAAGGTTTAGTTTTGTGAAAATGCACTGCCATGCAACATGTGAACACATTTCATGCTGGCTAATTATTCTAATTTGTTTAAATATTTACAACACTTAATTCACCCTAGTAGCCTAACAAAGTCAGTATATGACGTGCCATTTTAGATGATTTCATAGGAGGACAGGGAAGAACTGTAAGACTGCATAATGCGCTGCACTGCACTGATGTACACCATAACATAAGTGTTTTTTTGACCGGGTGCATACAACGCGCACGCAGACACGTTGCATTACGCTTCAATTGGGCATAGGATGCTAAAAGGAATGAAGAAGAAAACAAGTCCATACTCGAATACAGCATGCCTCGCAGAGCAGCGCATGCGCTACCCAGGTTCAACCTAAACAACTATCAGATACAATGGGATAGGAATAGTAAAGGAAGAAGAAATATACGGGGTTGTCTAGTAAGAGTGAAGAAATAAAGAGTAAAGGGTGGCAAAGAGAAGAGACAGCAAGACTGAAAAAATGAAAGGAGCCAAACTGAAGGGACATGAGGAGACAGCCGACAAGAGAGAAGCAGAGTCAAACAGAAAGAAATCCAAGCGGAATAAGCACAATAGGCGCAAGAAGAGTGGGGAGGTGTCAGAAGTATAAGAGAAGAGGAAATGAGACAGGAGTTTTGAGGCGACTCAAGATTAAACCCTTGACTGAACTTTAGATTTAGACTATCACTCTTTTACTGTATACATTTACAATTATGCTACTGTATGATCTAAAGTAGTGTAGTGCATCTGTAATCTATCCATATAAATTCAAACTTATTAATAATATATATAATAAAGTATAAGAGGAGAGAATACAAGAGGGGCGTGAAGTCCAAAAAGTAAAGGAGATGAAAGGAGAAAGGCTGTAAGGGAAACAGAAGAATGGTAGAGGGGAGAAAAGTACAGAAGGAAAGAAGTACAGAAGTAGAGAGGGGTGGAAGGAACAGTTGTAGAAATAGGGGGAAGAGAAAGGAGACGTGCAGAGTAATGGGAAACAGTAATTCAGGGCATACAGGTGTGCAGAGAAGGACAAGAAGGAAGGCAAAAAGGTAGAGAAGAAAAGAGGAACATGTAGAGGGACAAAAAGGGTGGTCAAAGGTGCAGAAAGAGGAATACAAGGGGGAAAGGAGTGCACGGAGAGGGGGCTGGAAGAATATGGGGAACATAAAAAACAAATGAAAGAGTACGTGGGGAGAGACCAGGGGGGAGGTACAGTAAGGAGTAGCAGGCATACATGCAACAGTCAAGATTTACGTGGGAGATTCACGAATTTTAAAGCCAAAAGGTGCTTTATTTTAGCTTTCTCCCTCCTAAAATTGCTTCTGTTTAAAACCTAGTCAATGGGAATAATACATACCACCGTTTTTTTTTAATCTACCTCTTTCCTGTTTTGAAATGTAAGCATGTGTGAGCTTGGGCAGTGTCAGACTGGCCACTTGGCTTACCAGGCTAATGCCCGATCGGCTGACAGCATTAGAGGCTTTAGGAGCGGTGCCACTGCGGCTGAAGGCTTCTTCACAGCAAGGAATCACCCTATTCATCCTTATTAGCATCGCTAAAGATAAACAGGTTTCTTAAGCTGCGGAGTGCATGACACCTTCTGCGCTACAGCGACGCACTCTTAAACAGACAGCACAGCTCGTGCTGACAGTGTGCCGCTCTGCGCAAGAGAAACCCAGCCCGGTCACAAGGTCGAAGGAACTGCTGCAGAAAGAAGCGCCGCTCTGGCAGAAAACTTACCCGCACTCTGCAGTCGCAAACACACAGAAGTGACGGGAAAGTCACAAGTCTGTGACTGCAGACCAGGGAGGTTGGCACGCAGTGGCGTAGCCCGTGCGTCACAGGCCCTATTGCAAGAAAAGAAAAGACTCAGTCGCCTCTGTTTGAACTTTGAAATACAGCAATCACATGAGTGCAGTGTGCCCCGGTGCCACTGCACCTGCTGCACAAATGGAAGCTACGCGACTGGTGGCACGGGCAGATCAGAAAACAGAACTGCATCAAATCTGTCAGTAACGTGACCTTGGTATTAATGAAAACTAAATTACTTCCTCGTATGCTGCCCCAGATCAGAGGAAAGACGGGAACGCTACGTTGAAGATTTCAAGTGCACAATGGCTGACGTCGGAAATATTAACAAATGACCGCAGGATTTGCATAATGTTGGGCGAAATCCGAGAAAAGACAAAGGAGTATGTGTCAACGTGCCATCAATGACATACAAACACTTATGTGAAGTTGTTGCAATAACAATGGTCCCACACAAGCTTTGGTAACAGCTGTAAACACATCATTTAAGACCATAAACCGTTATTGTATTGTTGAGTGTGGAGAAGATAAGAACAGACTGAGATGAGAACAGGGAGGTGTCTGAAGGTGAACCAGGGTACAGAGAGTCCAGCAGCATCACAGGGACCGCAAAACTGGCTGCATTAAGCTGCACAGAAGGGGTAAAAGAATGGACAGAGCCGGCGGAGGAATAGGAATATAAATTAGAGATTCTAGAAAAAGAGAAAGAGAGGGAGCTAGTGGGAAGTGGGATAAAGGCATGAGTAAACAAGAAAAGTAAAATAAAGGGAGACATGGCCGAAACTGCAGGGAGAGAGAGAGGGGAGGTGCTGGCGGCTGGGGAGGGGGAGGAGAAATGCGAGCCTGGCTGTGTAGGGGAGGTGCTGGCGGCTGGGGACGTGCTGCGTTAAGCTGCACAGAAGGGGTAAAAGAATGGACAGAGCTGGCCGAGGACAGGAATATAAATGAGAGATTCTAGAAAAAGAGAAAGAGAGGGAGCTAGTGGGAAGTGGGATAAAGGCATGAGTAAACAAGAAAAGTAAAATAAAGAAAGACACGGCCGGAACTGCAGGGAGAGAGAGGGGAGGTGCTGGCGGCTGGGGAGGGGGAGGAGAAGTGCTTTCCTAGCATCCTGTTGTGGCGTGAACAGAGAAGAATGACATTTTATGCGAACTCCTTAATTTCGATGTCTGTGTTCTGGTCTTTTTAACTTTACTCAAAAGTAAAGAAATAGAAAATACAACTATTTATGTTATTTTGCTATGATCGCGGCACACGCCTTTACGGCGCCGCTAAGGTGAAAAGAAACATGGCACAAAGTAAAGAAATAGAACATAAATAAATAAAGGCTTATTAGGGGTGTTTGTAGTGAAAAACGATGACACGACTGAACGAGAGGGGCGAGTAAGCATACCGTTGCACGCCCTTGGGTTTCACTGGAGATGAGGAGTGTTTAAAATCGCTCGTTCATAGGTGAGACTTCACGGAGGAGAGGAAGGAGAAATAGATGTAAATAGTGGTGGTAGGAAAAAATGCGCGAAACGTGTGAAGCAGGGGGCGGGGGTAGCGGATAGCTTTGAAGTGAAGCTAAGCTTCACTTCAAAGGCTTGTTGGCACAGCGCACACTGGGGATGACTGTGGGAGGGAGGCAGGTGTCTGTGCACGAGCTTTTTATGGCAATGCACATGCGCATTGAGCGAGCTTTCACGGGCACTGCATGGAATCGCCTAATCTCGGTAAGCTCTGTTTAAGCCCCTTTATATCTCGCTTCCGCTCAATGCGCATGCGCATTGATAGGTCACGAGACCTAAAAATCACTAGGGAGTAACAGTAAGCAACTCGATTCTATACGTGAAATGATCCATGCCACAACAGATGAACAGTACTACACTGAAGGAAAAGACAGGCCAGGCTTAACCTCAAGCAGCATGGGGGCAAGGAAGCAGCAGAGACAGAATCCAAAAACCTTAAACAAGGACTCTGATGGCAGGGATCCCTGGACCAAAATCCCTCAGGGAATAGCAGGAATGTATCCAACCACACCAACAGAAAGATCTATGCTGCTGCTGCAGGAGGAGGCCAGAAGCAGACTAGCAGAAAACACCATGATGGAAGGAGTGACTTGCAGCTTGGTAATGTCCTGCTACAGCGGCCAGTGAGTAAAGAAATTCTGGAAAAAACAATGCCGGAAGCAGAGGTGGAAAGGGACTATAAAGATCACCAATGTAAGGGAAAACTTCCAAGCAGGAACATCAACTCCAAGGGAGAAGAAACACACAAGGCAACTCGGATACCATCAACATCATAGACCATGGAATCTCCCTCTAATCAGAAGGGCCAAAATAGCGATGGAGGCAATAGGCTCAGAGGAAACATTGGGAGCAACTCCAAAAGCAAACAACCACACCAGCCCAACAAAGGGGACTGAAACCAGCAGCACCAGAGCCTGCCCAAATAAACAGCAAGTGGAAGCATTGCCAACCAGAACAGAGAGAGTTTCTCCGATCCAGGAACAACTGCCCGCTGCTGAAAATAAGGCAAGGAGTAGTAACCGGGAGGATCCCAACAATTGCACCATTCTGCTCATCCCAGAGTATACATCAAGAGGCCGGGGAGACATTCTCAATCGAAGCAACATACTACAACTGTTATCATTCATCAGTAATCTGACAGACGTAAACACAAGCGAATTAGAATATGTTGAGTTCAAAGGCTTTAAACATCTGGCTGATCAGGAGGTAACCAAGACAACCTGGGCTTCGCAGGAAATAGCTCAGAGAATCTTGAAGGAGGAAAGACGATTTAACGCCTGGAGGATCCGACTAAAACTCATCAACAAATTGGATACCTTGAGCCTCTGTCTAAAACACAAGAAGAGCAGGAAGAAGATAGGCCACCAAATATGCTAACAGCAGGAAAGACCCCATCGGTCCTCAAAAGGGCCCGAAGTACCTCCATCCTGCAGACGGAAATCAAAGCCTGGAACCCCAGGCAAACAGGGAAAAACAAGTCCAAATGACTGGACTTGGATAGCAAAGACAATTAATACACGCAACAAGAAAACCTGACAAGGCTTGCAACAAAACACCTCATTAAAGCACCATCTAAAACTGTGTTCCTGGAATATAAATGGCCTAGGAAACAAAATCAATGATACACAACTATTACTGTATTTCCCAAAATGTGGTCTTATAGCTCTCCAAGAGATCTAGGTGGACCAACTGCATCAACTACAGGGTTTTAAAGCATTCCACCTACCGGCGGTCAGAAATGCCAAATTTGGTCACTTAAAAGGCGAACAAATGATCTACACTTCAATAAGGAGCATAAATGCAATAAAGAAATTGGACACTAAACAGTCAACAAACAACGGTATAAAGTTTATTGAATTGGACCTATGAGGCAATAAACCTAATAACAAATAATACTATTAAACATATACAACCATCCTCAGGGGAAAAAAGCAGGGATGAAACTCTTAGTTTCGGAACCACCAAGGATAATATCAGGAGGTTACCCCGAATATCACCATAACAGGGGATTTCAACATGCACCTCTTGGGGCCCCTAATTAGGGACCCCTTATTAGAAGAGCAGTTTTCAACATGGGGAATCCCACACCAGGAAGGAAGTAAATGGGGTAAACAATCTACGCAAGCAATGGAATTTTTAAAGGATCTTGTACACCTGCACCTGGTGGCACTAAATGGTGGTTTCCCAAAGGACTGTCCGCCGGCAGCAACTTTTCATAACGCATCAGTTAGTACTACAATAGACTATACATTTTCATCATTTCTGCTGGTCAGTAAAATCATTGATTTCCTAATTAGAACAATGGATGCTAGCGACCACTTACCTCAAGAGACAATGGTAAATATACAAAGTGTAATGCCAAACCTGCCAGTAGGGAACATGAGCGTGACTCTCACAGTCAAACAAAAAAGAATAAAATTCAATACCTGCAACCGGGAAGGCTTCGAAGCTGAGGCAAAAAAAACATTGGGAGGCGGGCAAAACTACTAAGATTGTATCTTAAGCCACTGAAAAATCTTCATCAACAACATCGGGGAAGCCCACTCATAAAGAGAAACTACCCGTGTAAGAACTGAAGGACAATCACAAAGGAGGCCAATCCCTGAATCAAAGGTAATAATTTGACAACTGAGCAAAAATCTAGCCTAAGGCTTCTCAAGAGAGATATAAACAAATCACTGCGGCGGCTAGATCACACGGGCCCGACGAGGCCAACCAAGAGGAATTAAGAAACTTAAAAATCACTAAAAAGAAACTCACAGTGCACATAAAAAGGGAGATGGAGAACAAGCTATTGGCCAAACTAATACATGATGCAAACACAAACAACAGTGCAAGGTTTTGTCGCACAGGGATTAGTCTCCAGAATTCAAGAGCACCCTGTATTAACTCACATTTGACAGAAGCATAGGCTAACTACCTCTTGCATCATTTTAATACAGAGCCATCTGACACTTTGAACGAGCCACAAGGAGCCAGTAGTCATATATTAGACCGGGCTACATTACCGGAGCCAGAACCCATAGTCTTTACGGACAACCAGATTGTGGAAAGGATAGGGAAATGACAGGCAGAGGGTGCTCTGGGTCCCAATGGCATTCCACCTAGAATATTGCACTTTACAACGCGATGCATTACATTGCGTGCTATTACAACACGATCATTACAACAACCGCGTTGTTAGTACACAATGCATTTGCATCGCAAGCCTTTCCAGCGACTTCCACTAGGGGGCACGCTGTATTTAGGAATAGAATTATTTACTATTCCTAATCCAGTTTGCGCAACAGTAGGGAAGGTGTTGGAATTAATTTCCAATACCTCAGGGCCCCCTAGTGGAATTTGTTATAAAAACTTGTGATGTAAATGCATCAAGTACTAACAACGTGCTTGTTGTAACAACCTTGTTGTAAAGGTATTGCAGCGTAATGACTGCGTTGTAAAGGTTGTTTCCCTCCCACCTATCCTGTATAAGTAAGATCTGGAATATTGGACAGCAGCATAATTGCCACTGTACAAACAGCTTTTAGAAGCAGAAATAATACCAATCTCGTGGAAGGGGTCAATTATATCTCCAATCCAAAAGAAAGGCAGTAAAAACAAAGCAAAAAACTACAGGCTCGTTGCCTTATTGGACAACAATGCCAAATATTATGCTGGCCTCCTATTGGATGAACTCACTGATTGGGTCACCAAAAAGGTAGCAATTCCAGTTAACCAAACTCGCTTTTGTAAACCCACTGGAACAACAACAAATATCCTAGCTATATCTCTTCTAATAGACGCTGCCAAAACTGCCAGCCTTCCACTCTTCATCTGCTTCATTGATTATTCTTCTGCCATATATAACATCATTCGGAATAAATTATGGGACAAGCTATCGAAAAGAAAATTTTTATCTGCTTCACTGTCTCAGCTGATTCTACTCCATACTGACACATGGGCCCAAACTAAGCTGGTAGCCGGTAACTGTCTGTCGAGAAAAGCTATGACGACCAAGGGCTTTAAACAAAGCTGCGTCTGAACTTTATTCAATCTCTTTATGTCAGATCTCAACCCGAGTTAGACAACTGTAACTCCTATGCTTCTAAATTGGGTGGCTTTAACCTCTCAAACCTACTTTACGCTGACAATATTGCCCTAATTAGTCGCACGAGGATTGGCCTACAACATCTGATTAATACAACATACAGTCACTCAGCTACAAATGGATTAAGAATAAACTTAGGGGCCGATTCCGATTCGGTAAACTAATCCATACGACAAATCGAATCTGCAGCAATTTCCATACAAATTGTACAATTCCGTCTGAATTGCGTAGTATGATTCGTAGGAAAAATATACGTCTGAATTGTTGCAAACCGTACGAAAAGCAAGGGAAAATCTGTACGATACGGACCCTCAAAGTGAACCGTACGAATCGTAAACATGCTGTACCACCTAACAAGTACGATCCAGACCTGGGAATGAGAAGGCGATTCATACGGAAAACGTGCGTATGAGCAATTCGTATGGAGAGCCACACAATCACATACGCACCATACCCCTGCAATCATGGGGTGTACGCACCATACCCCTACTTACGTTACCCCTACGCACCGTACCCCTATGCACCGTACCCCTATGCACCATACCTCTACGCACCGTACCCCTATACACCGTACCCCTATGCACCATACCCCTACGCACGTACCCCTATGCACCATACCCCTGTGCACCGTACCCCTACGCACCATACCCCTGCAATCTTGGGGTGAACGCACCGTACCCGGGGGGTCCGTTTGATACGCGGATCAAGTTGAAATCTGCTTTTCCGGACGTTTTGAGCTCCCGTAGAAAAAGAGTCGTACGGAGTGTTGACAAGACGAATCGTACTTGCTGGGTCGGAAAATGCTGCTTCGATCCATGCGGACGTCGCGTAATGTGTGTTCCGAATGCGATTTGTATGGATTTTTAAGTCGTATGGTCTTTCATACAATTCGTACGGAGATCTGCTTTGGGTCCAATTGTACTTCATCGTACGTACGGGGACGTTTAAGGGTACGATTTGTGCGGGAAATATGCTCCGTACGGCTATTTGTAAGGGATTTTACCAAATCGGAATTGGCCTTTTAGAGTAAAAGAAAGGTTTTGGGAATAAACGCGAGGCGGTCCACACACAGATACTGCTGGCTACTAGGAGGATCCCCATTGAAAACAGTTGAAGAATACAAGTACCTGGGTGTAATAGTGGACAGTAAAGGCATGTTCCAGCAACAGAAAGCAGCAATAGTATGGAGAGGCATTGCACCTGCGGTAGTCCTAACAAACCTCAAACTCAAAATGGTGGTACCAAGCTTCAACCCTTTGCTACAGGTGATCTAAGCCAAACTCATACCCACCATTACCTACGGAAGCGAATGCCTACGACTAGGTGATGTGCAGATCTTGGACAGCACAGTAGCCAGGGCGATCAGCATTATATTTAAGCTTCCCAATTATGCATCTCTGGCATAATTAGGAATTGCATTCGGCCTACCGAACTAACAAACAGCACAGAAGGGTGCCTATGTTAACTACTGGCACAAAATAAAAGGAACGGATCTGAAAACTCTGAACACCTACCTCTGGAATTAGCTTGCTTCCAAAAAAGACAGCGCAGCAACAACCTACCTACAAAACTCAATAGACAGCCTGGCTCTACAAAATCTCTGAGAGAGCACTAGATCCCATAATACATTAAAGAGCTGGTGAACAAAACAGGGACAAATTATTTCATTAGCGGAGAACAAAGAAAAGGGCACATTGTTGGTTTGTCCTACAGAGTTACACCAGAGGCTCTCCTCAACCCTATTTAGGTGTCGGCTTCACACGGTCAACAAAGGAGAAATACCTCCAACTAAGGTCCGGCATTCTCCCATCACTGTTTCATCTGCCCCCGTGGAAATGCCTACAATCGACAAGCAACTGCTGACTATACGGATATTCAAAAGAGGATATGATACACCTGCTATGCATATGCAGGAAATAGGAAAAGGAACAATGATGCATCTTAAAAACTGTTTTGAAAAAAACAGAAATATGAACTTGCAGACAGGCATTTAAGGCATGCTTCAAAGGCGAGGATCTCCAACTAGCCTGCGGCTTGTCAAATTTAATTGATAAAGCAGCATTTTTTTTTACCTCCAACTTGCAGACAGTTGGTAGGGCCACCTTATCCACCTTGGTACCAGGGCGTAACAGACTCAGTACCTTCTTGTCTCAGCTGCCTAGAGCTATGCAGTGCCCGAATGCCTGCATTACCTGCAACTTCACAATGCAAAAATCTGAAACACTTTTAAATTATCCTCCCCTTTTTAACAGTTTGCTTGTAAAACCTGAGACTTATGAGTTGGTACAAGTTCCCTTGTAAATAAGGGCTCCAAATTTGAAAAACTCAGCAATCATTGTTTTACCAAAGCATATTTTAAAGTATGGTCTTATCATATCATATATTTTGATATATTGTTTTATAGTTACAATGGTTTTTAATAGTCACGAAATAAAGGTTGATTGATTGATTGATTGATTGATTGATTGCTCCATCATGATAAATATATGATCAAATTTAAGTGCAAGTTATCCAAGTGAGGTAAATTAATTGCCTCAGAGGATAAGTAATGAGCAGAAGTCTGTTATGACATTAAGTCATTATCTTTAGAGAGATTGCCATCCCAAGAATGAATATGAAGAGTAGATTGGGAATAATTCCGATGTATTAGGAGTGGCAGAATGGAGGGGTCGGATAGAAAGTTTCAGACACTCAAGGACTTTAGGGCTAATCCAGCCCAGTTTCATGAGAAGTATCCATGGAAAAAGGGGGCCCACAAGGAATTGAATTGGTTGAGGTAAAAATAGGAGTATGGTTAGTACAGGGATGATAGGACATTACAAGGGATGACTAGTATAAGCCTCAATAGTATAGTACAACTGAGAACAATTGTTTGAGGGTAAGGAGGAGAAAGGGCATCAGGGGAGTTTATGACAGAGGAGAAGCGAGGGTTTGGAGGAAGCATTCAAGAATAGGGGAAAAGATAAGGCGAGGCCATAGAGGAATAGATGGGAATGAAGAGTAGTGTAGACAAGGGAAGCATTGATAAGGCCTTGTCTAGAAGTGTGAACATTTTCTGGCAGATGCATGGACACTAAAGGAGTTACCACTAGCAACCTGTGAGTCTTTAATGTTACATTTAAAAGATGGTTCCACAAGCGGAGTTTCAATCCACATTCCTAATTACTTAGGGGTCTAATTTTGACCCAGTTTGCATTGTGGTACATGCGTGACGCAAACCTTAAGCGAGATTTATGAAGCCACACAAGACCACTTTGCGTGGTTCTGAGTAGCTCAATTAATCTGGAGTCAGCAACACAGTGCAAATCACAGTGTTGCCTTACTCTGCCCTGGAACAGCGTTCCGCAAGGTTTGCCTGAGTGTTCCCGCGCAACTACCATGGGTTTTACAAATATCCAGATTTACCAGAACTGGTAGACCTGAGAATGTGCCAAAAAGATACACCTATCCAGGGGAGCCATAAAGAAGAGAAATGTTTTTATTTCTCCTCTTTACATTCTCTTTCTCTGTGTGCTGCATTTTGAAGCACACATAGATAGAGGATTATGCCTCTCAGGATTGTTTTTGTGCAGGAAAGGGCACAAACCCTGGATGCAGCAGAAGCACCCTTGCACCATGGTGCAAGGGTGCCTTGCATTGGCGCTAGGCTGCCAAAAGGGCACACGCGAGGGTAAAAGGCAGTAGTGTGCAGTATTGCCTTAAAAACAGCGCATTCCTGCCCTTTCCCTGTCATGCAGTGCAGCGCAGCAAGGTGACTTACTGTGCTGCACTACGTGACAATTTCTTAAATATAACCCATAGTGTTAGTCTGTGAATAGACATAACCTTTGAGGTGATTGAAATGAATATACGTGATACGTGGTTGACTATATCTTCAGTGCTGCACAGCTCTGAGAAAAAGGCACCGTAGAGGACCTAAGAAAGAGCACCTTAGCAGGGTGGAGGGCAGTGAGGAAGATCACCAGGAAGAATGAAAGGAGCTTCTCTGCCAAATGCCAAGGGCATCAATTCACTAAAATGCCAACCGTAATTGAAATTACATTCCAAGGATCACTGACATACCACGATGTACAAAATATTTATGTAAAATATATCAATTAAAAATATACACTACAAAAATATCGACTCCTGTACATAAAAGGGTAAGAACAAAAGTATTGAATACAAAATATTGATGTAAAAATATTGATTTATATATATATATATATATATATATAAATAAATATATATATTCAGTATATTAAATATTAATATTAATTTTAACAAAATAAATTCAATTATTTATACATGTTTACAATATATCACAAATAAACTTAATTAAAAAAATAAACACACAAACAATAATGTATACAAATATTTACTTTAAAATAATTCAAGTCAAAGATAGCTTTATTCGATTGAAGGTATCTTAAAAGCATTAACATTCATACAATCATCAATACATATACGAGTTATCAAGTAAGCGACAGTTAAAAATATGCAAATCCATAAACACAATAGATTCTCATTTCCAAAGGACGGTAAGGACAAGTCATTGCAGATAAAACACTTGATACCACAATAAAATTAATTCAGTTCCAACTTGTATGCATGATATTATATAAAGTGACAGGGCAATATAAATAAGCAAACCAATTGAGCTTGGGATAAAAATAATGTAAAAACATAATAATTCATTGGGATGTCCCACGTAAGATTTTAAAACTTACTTTCCAAACATGACCAAGGTACTTGGCCAGACCACAGGCAAAGAGGGTACTTGCATTCAACTTCTGAATGCGCAAAGCAACACTATGTTCCGGGGTGTCCAATTGGCTGCAGATGGGTTTAAGCCATCTTGTTCTAGCCCTCTTATAGGCGGGGCAAGCAAACATAAGGTGTGTCGCACTCTCAGTCAGTGCCTTACAGCAGGGACAGTCCGCTGTCGTCTGGTATGGGGCGCTCCAATTTGCAGTTAGCTCTCGTACCGGGAGTGAACCTACCCTAAACTGTATGTAAAGTACCCTATCACGTGGCATCTGGATAAAATCTAAAGACGGTTCTAAAAATATGCGCTGCTTGTAGAGGTAAAATTCTTCTGTAAGCCTTCGCAATCTCGAATTGCTAAGCTCTTGGGCATCAACCCGTGCCCACTATCGCCTTTTGATCTCAGCCTTACTAGGTGGGGTTTGGGTATCCCACGCCTCCTTTAGAACAAGCGTAAGAATTATTGTCTTGACGTTAAGCAACCAACAAATTCTTTGGTTGCCATCTAAGACCATCAATTCTGGGAGCGTGGCGGCGTAGCTGGCAAGCTCAGGAGTCCATTGCAGGCGGGCCCTGAATAATACGGGCCGCAGCCTGGCTATGTCTCTAAAAGAACACCTGCCCATATCGCTCATCAGGGGTTTCAGTGGTACATTGCAGGGGAACATCACTAGATCTCTTAAGAATTTATGTTCAGATCTGCTGATTCCATCTACATTGTCGAAGCCCCATAGTTCAGCCCCATAGAGGGCTGAACTAACTGCTTTAGCTGCGTAGATTGTAAGAGCAGGAGCCACAGGTCTGCTCTGCGAGGAGCGATGTTCCCTAATTAGGGCTCCTGCCACACATTTGTGGCTCAAAAGCATTTTGTCGATGTGGTGTCTCCAATGCATTTTCTCAGAGAGCCAAATGCTTAGATAATCAAATGTTGTGACTCGTTTTAAGTGGGTTCCATCTGAACTAAAATTACCTCTATATGGCCTGTAGGGGTTGAACACCATGAGCTTCTTTTTTGAGGTGTTGACAATCTGCCCCCTAGACTCACAAAAAAGATTAAATCTGTCTAGGAGTTATTGGAGCCCAACCAGAGTCTTAGATATAAGGAGTGTGTCAACTGTTAAGAGCAGGGTAGGAACCCTGTCTCCTGCCAGGGCAGGGGCATCAGATGGAAATTCTTGGGGAAAGCTAACTACCCCATTCATATATTGGGAGAACAGGGTGGGCGCCATGACACAACCCTGGTGTATTCCTCTGTTTACAGTGGTCCTATCTGTCTTCTGTTCTTGGGACCCCCATCTAACTTGGGCAGTCGTGAAGACGAATCAGCAGTTTCAGAACCATTGGTGGGGTTCCCATATCATCTAGTAGATGTCAGAACCGCTCATGGGGGCCAGGTCAAAGGCAGTCCTTAGGTCAATGAAGGCCAATTACAACAACCTTCTAGTAGATTAAAAGCAACCTAAATGCTTGATCCACCGTCCCAGTACAGGCCCTGAATCCCGCTTGGTACTGAGAGAGAATATACTCATCATCCACCCAATGATGAATCTCTGCAACAACACCCTGCCAACTACTTTCTGCATAGCATCAATCAAGCTGATTGAGTGGTAATTGGCAGGGTCATCCCTTGGGCCTTTTTTAAAAATGGGTACCACTTCTGCACCTTTCCATGAGTCAGGTACTGCACTACCTTTTGCAATGGAGTTAATTAAAAGCATAATATAATCTGCCCATTTGGGGGGATCAGCAAGAAAAAGATCTCCCGGGTGATCATCTGGTCCCGATGCTTTTGCTGGAACTATTTTCTTTTTGGCCACCTCTACTTCTTCTGAGGTGAAAGGGTCAGTACCATTCAAAATGGGACAGGCACTTAAATGGCAATTTGCTCCGCCTTGGGAAGTTGGATTTCTTAACAGGAGGTATATTTAGCAATGGGACACCCCACTTAGGGGTCAATTAGGATGGCGGGCCGATCGCCCCTGCCAGGCCGGCGGTAGCCACCGCCGGCCTGGCGGGGACGATCTGCCCGCCATTCTTGCAGGAATGATATTATTATGGCTTGGGCATCCACGGCGAAAGACCGTCCCCCACATTACCGCCCCGGTCGCCTTGTGACCGGGGCGGAAAAGGCTGCAATATGGTGGCGGTGTCTGTTTGACACCGCCAGCCATATTACAATGTGTGCTGGGAATGCCTTTCTGTGACGGCATTGCCGCCATGGAAAGGCATTCAGAGTCTACATGCGGGGGCCCTTTGCAGGCCCCCAGGGACTCCGCGGGGCTTGGGGGTGCACATGGGGGGTACCTATGGTTCCCCCCTGCATTTCAAAGAACAACGTGGCATTCACCGAGCGGTGCCTGTCACGTTGTGCTTTGAAATGCACAACATGTATTTTTAGCATTGCGACGGGTGGTGTTAAAAATACAGGATGCGCCCGCCCCGGGACCCCCGCCCTTATGGCGGGCGGTCCCTTTCTACGATGGGATGGCAGATGGACAAAGTCCGCCCGTCATCCTAATGGGCCCCTTAGTATTATCTTCCTCTACCCCCAGCATATCTTCGTAGCTTAAAGTCGCTTTCGACTTAAACTCAAAACTCACCTCTTCTCCAGTCATTAGTAAAGGGCAGGGTGTGGCTGTATTGTGTTCTGCTGTTTTTATCTAAACGTTCTCTATGGAACTCATCCACAGCGCGGGGACACACTATTTTAGGTGTAACCATGCGCTCTATAAATGATTTTATTATTATTATTATTATTATTAATGGCTCGAAAGTGCAATTAAAATTCCCAGCGATCATAAAGTATGAATCTGATGGGCAGCTGGATAACTCCTGTTCCAGTGACAAGACAATATTTGATGCTTTACCCCCTGGTACCCCCCTTATGTAAACAATAAACAGCTCAAGGATTTCCCCTCCCCTACTTCCCTTGATCGAGAGCCACATAATATCTGGGCTCGCACATTGGTTTTCAGTGATTTTGCAGCCCATATCAATTTTGGCCCAAATAATAAGACCTCCAGAGGGCCGCCCCCTCCCCATAGGAATGGCAGAAGTAAAAAAACAAGTATAACCAGACTTATATAGTGGAACTAGGCTCCAAGGTTCTTGGAATATACAAATGTTATGTTCCTCAATCAACTAATTCCGATCAGGTAACATTTTGCTATGGAGACCTGCCTCATTCCAAGAAAGGATTTTAAGCTGGGAAGCTGAAATTCCATTACATGGTGGAATTTGTTGGGCCAAGGGGAGTAGGACAGAAGGTGGAACAGAGGTGTTGGCAGCCCCCTGATCCCTCAAGCTGCAACCAGGATGGCCACTGTCCCTGTTAAGTATTAACGAGTTTGGAAATTGTTTAGGAAATGGTACATGGTTGGGTAATGCAAGGGGCGTTTTGGATGTTAGTGGTTAGTATTGATTCTAATTCCTGCCGAGGCTGGGAATCATGACATAGTCAATCAATCGCCTCGAGCAAGGACCCTCTTAATATGGGGAGTGGTATCACGAATCATAAGCCCTGGCTGCAGCAATTGTTGGGAAGCGCCTAATCTGGATGGATGAAGAATCCGGGGGCAGGTCCTGTACTCTAATGCCAGAAAATGTTCTGCCAGATCAGAGCTGGTCAGGGTAAGTTCGATGCAGTTCATAGGTTTATTATTGGACGTACATCTCCGTGCCCTGATTATATCTTCCCTAATCAACGAGAGGCATCCCCTCACATGATAGCGGAGAGTTAAAAATTACTATTTCCACTCCAGTGAATGCAACATTCGGGAAAGTACTCTACAGTGAAGTGGGAAAAATGACTATTCCCACTCCACTGAATGCAACTGTAGGGAAAGTGTTGATTAGCGGAGGGGTAAAAATTACTATTACCACGCCAGTGAATGCAACAGTGGGGAAGTGCTGGATAGCATAGAAAAAAAATACTATTCACACTCAAACACTTAAAAAAATTTTTTTTAATTAAATTAGATAATAGAAATAAATAAATAATATATAACCAAAAACATATTAGGCATATAAAAATAACATATATTTTAATATTAATCACATATAACAAAAAACAACAAATATAAAATAAAATAATAAATATATTAACATAAAAATTATTCTTTTAAACTACAAGATATTTACAAACAAAAACATTATTCAAAACATAAATGTATTCATTTTATTTCCTACCCTTTACCACCACACCAATGACAAAACACTTAAAATGTTTAATAAAAATTGTATATATAATTAACATAATTAATAATCAAAGAAAAATATATTATTAATAAACAAATACCCATTAGTTGACTACACAAACTTTAACACTATAATATCCACAACCCACACCTAAATTAAACTATAAAATAATAAAGCACATCTAAAATGTATTTTAAAATTAAAAAATATTACTATTAACAACTAATATTTACATAATAAAAATATATTTAATACTCACCCTTTACCCCTTTAAAAGCAAAAACAACAAACAAAAAATAAACATTTACTCAAAATAAATAACAAATAATTAACATTAATTAACAACTATATATTAATTAATTAAAAACAAATTACTGCCCACATTTAACTCCTATAAACACCACAACACACACCGAAAATAATTTACACAATTACCACAATTAATTACAAATTAATTATTTAAAATTAATTAACAACAAAATATTAATTCATAAGTTAGTAATTAAATCATTCCCACACTTTACACCTGTAAACACCACAACACACACCTACAATTAATTACACAATATCCAACATGTATTGCAAATTAATTAATTAAAATGAATTAACAGCCAAATATTAATTCATAAATTAAAAATTAATGACTTCCCACCCTTTACATCTATAAACACCACAACACACACCTAAAATGTATTACACAATTAACAAACTTAATAACCAATTCATTAATTAAAATTAACAACCAATCAATAATTAAATAATAATAAATTACTTTAAACATTTACACTATAACATCTCAATTAAACAAATATTAATAAATACAAATGTATCAATAAATGTAATATAATTAAATTACTTTCCACCCTATTCCCCTATAAACCCACAACCCGCTACGGAACTAAAAACGCAAAATTAAAATAAAAGAAATTAATAAATTCAATATATTCAAACTACTTCACACACTATTCCCCTATAAACACACAACCCGCTACGGAACTAAAAACGCAAATTTAAAATAATTTTTAAATAAATATAATATAATTCATTTATTACCCACTCTATTCTCCTATAAAGCCACAGCCCACTATGGAGCTAAAAGCGCAAAATTCGAATACATTTTTTTATAGCTACTCTAAATTTAACACATGTATTAAAAATACAAACAATTTTTATACAAAAAACCATACATATACATTTAAAATATATACTAAAATACATAACAATAATAAAAAATGATATTTTTTACAACTATATTTTTGCAATATTAAACACTTCGATATTTTTAACATCGATATTAATTACCTTACAATGATATTCTTGACCACGATAATCTTGCTGTCGATATTTCTGACCCATGATAATAATGACTTGATATTTGTGCAACTCGATATTTTGCACTCAATATTCTGTCTCCGCACCACATTACACAACCCTTTACTTCCCCATTACGTTCCAAATTTGATTTCCTTCCCTGCCAGACTCCCCAATATAATGAAATGAATGCCAGTGGAAAGACTCAGTGTGAAAACTACAAATGGATAATGAGCTGGTGGAGCCCTGTTTTACTGTCTGTACCTGATAATGTATTAATCCTGAGACCAGGAGTAGCAAGGAACCTTGTCAGGATTAACAAAGAGCAAGTTAGGGATAGCAACTGCTATCTCTGACAAGAGCTAATGATGTCCATGCCGTATGGATCAAAAGGGAAGCCATATAACATTAGGGAGCACAAACTGAAGCTTCAATTTCACTTCATATTGTCACTGTCCCAGGAAATAAGTGAATATCCATTTGATTAGATGGATGAATAACAATGTACATTGTGTGTCATTGGTTTCACAGAACCATGCACGGCAAATCCTGAGGAAATGGCCAAAAACAACATAATACTTCGATGGACGGTCGACAAAAAAATATATATGGAGCACGATCAATACGTTGACTTTGTGTGCCTATCAAGGGACTACATTCAAGATAAAGAATCACCACCATTCAGAATAAAATGCAACCGAGGAATACTGCTGTACCCCAAATGTATCAAGCAAGGTGAGTATAGTCTGTGACAATTAAAATCACAATCTTTAAAAGTAGTATACATTACCAATAGACCGTACAAAACAGTAATGCTTAATTTGCAATAATTCGATCGTTTTCTATTTATGTTCTAATAGTTCAGTTATTTTTTAGAGAAGATCCCTTGATGTAAATGTGGTAACAAACTCCAAGCCAGGTTATATTTTTGTTTTTCTATATTGAAAATGTAACACGTTTTGCTTAGGGCAAGCTACAGAGGCGTAGCTATCAACCGTGCAGCAAGTGCCGTGCCACCAGGGTCCAGAGGTGTGACGAGCCCTCTGCAGACCCCAAGTGTAGCTGTGTTTTTTCCTGTGACTAGGAAAGCCATTTCTCTTTCTCACATTAGAGCTAGTTGCATCTTCTCTACGCCACTGACAAGCTAGTCAGTTGTACTACTGGAAGCAGTTTTGAATAAAAATATACTGTGAAACTGAAATATTGTGTGAAGAATATCCTAATATCAAAATATCATGAAAATAAATATCAAAAGTAAGAATATAGGGGTCCATTATAATGGAGTGCGGATCGCCCGTGCCGGGCCGGTAGTAGCCACCGCTGGCCCGGGGGGGCCATCTGCCCGCCATTCATTCCGCCATCCATGCCATATTAGCATGACTGGGGGATCCGTGGTGGACAGAAAGACCATCCACCGCATTTCCGTTGGTCAACTCGTTTGACCGGGCGGAAAAGGGGCATAATATGGTGGCGGTGTCTGCAGGCGGTGTCTGCATATTATGATGATGGCGGAGATCGGCCATCCATGGAATGTTGCCGCCATGGGAAGGCATGCTGTTTTTGCTTTGTTTCTATGGTTACTTTATTATGTTTTTTGATGTATGTAATTAGAGTTGTGTGTTATTTATTTTGTACATTTTTCATTTCTAAATTATTTAACTTCATTTGTAAATATTATAACTTTTTTAAGTATTAGAAGGGTGTTATGTTGTAGGAGTGAGATGTTGGGGGCCTTGCTTGGAGCCAATGGAGTGAGCTGCAGATCCAGCGAGCTACCAAGGCTTTGCCGCCATCCAGTCTCATCTGATTAAATAAATGCCCTGCCGGCCCCTAAGAAGAGCAAGTGGGGCCCAGTGCGAACCTTCTTGCTTTGGTTTGGGCCCACTTGATGGGCGATCGAGACAACCAGGTGTGCCTTCCACAGCCTGGCAGTTGTGAACGAAGCGCAACCATCAGATAGTAGCAATCGGGTGAGGATTTGACGGGTTGTCAACTGGAGCTACACTCATATAAGCACAAAATTGGCCTGTGTAGGCGCCACCCCTTGGATCTAGCTGCTGCTTCCTGATGCTGCCCGGAGCTGGGGCCCTCTATTGCTGTTGCAGCTGTTGTGGTGCGGCCTGGGATGGGCGTGTCCCTAATCAGAGCCTGACCACCTGGGGAGATGCAGAGCAGACTCATCAAGGGCCACAACATCTGGCTCAGTGGCTACCAACTTGCTGCCCGTGCAGCACTCCAACAGTGCCCATGGTTCTGAAGGACTGGGTGAGGTGGTCAGTGAGCCCAGCTGCTTATGGCTCTTCAGGACTTTGTACCCAATGCAAGGGGCTCCCATTGCAGTTAAAAGACAGGGGGAGAGGTTCTCCTGGACGCACCAGGGTGCTCAATGGGCCCCTGAGTGCACATTGCCCCATGTGAGGAGGCCACTCTGACACCACTGATTGCCATGGAGTGGTGTGCTGCCTCCCTGCCCATCCTGAGTGGCCTGGTGGTGGACACGACCTGGCGGTGGGATGCAACTCACAAAATGGAAGGGGGCAGAAGGGAATACTTGGCAGCCATCTTGTTCGCACTAGTGACACTGACGAGGCCCCTCCAGCACTGCTCATGAGTCCCCTACCACACTGGATGCTATAACAGCAGCTATCAAAGACACCAAGGAGGCTCTGGAGTACAAGATGGGTGCTGTGATGGCTGACCTTAGAATCCTCCAGCACGACCAGTGAAAACTGGCGAACGCATAGCCACTTTGGAGTGCAATGTCAGTGACATGCAGCCCGCGGTGGAGGGGCCTCACGACTCAAATGGCAGATGTGATGGAGCGGCTGCAGTCTCTAGAATACAGAGAGGAGAATACAGAGGACAGAGCACGAAGGAACAATATACGTGCAGTGGGAATCCTGGAGCGATTAGAGGGACAGGGTAGGGTTTCTTTTCTGGAGAGGTGGATCAAGACTGAAATAGGTCCAGACTGTCCCTCCCCCTCCTTTGCATTGGAAAGAGCTCATAGGGTGCTGTTTCTCCACCCCCAACAGGGTGTTCCACCATATCTGGTGGTGGCACATCTGTTTCATTTCTGAGATTATCTTTATATAGGGCCCGGGATAAGGGGGGTGTACTCTTTGAAAATCATAAACTGATCCTGTTCCTGAATTTAACACTGGTGGTTCAGAGACAATGTTCCTCTTTCTTGGCTGCCAAGGCACTTCTCACACGACTGGGTATTCGATATGCCATGCTCTTTCCAGCTAAACTGACAGTTACCACAGACGACTGCACCAGATTCTTCACAGATCCACAGCAGGTCTGGAACAGGACTGAGGCACTGCCAAGCGACAAGGACATACCGCACATGGCTCGACGGCCATCTCGGGCATGCGCTCAGGACGCTGGCCTGTGGTGCCCAGCTGACCTTTGAAGGAGCAAGCTGAGAAATTGCTTAAGGGCAGTGGCAGTGATGGCGAGCAACAGCGTATCCCGCATGGAGATCTGGCTGGAGAATGGGAGCGTACTATTCAGTGCCTCAGATTCAGAGCTGACATCTGGTTCCACCCTACACACGCTTTTGGTACCGATCTACAGAAGATCATGCCACAGACTGTTGATGAACTGGGGTGATCGCAGGATGTGGGCTATAGGTGATGTACTGTTGGTAGCTGCATTGGGCTAGTGAGGGGCACTGTCTCTTTGTCTGATCCTAGAGAGCTCGATTGGTGTGTCTTGGCACATGGGATTCTTTACCTTGGAGGCAACCACAGCTGATTATTAGTTCACTGTGTGATTCACACAATGTTTAACTATTCTAATTTGTTTTTGTTGGGATGGGGGACTGTTACCATACTGTCCTGGGGAGGAAAGGTTGTTGCTTGAGTCCAGACAGCTTCCTGCATGCACTGTGGACTGGGCGCTTGATTTTTTTTTGGGGGGGACGGTGTTTATAGAGGTGACTTATGCCTGGATGTGTTTCACGCTGGTGCACTCACACGCTGTTGCTCTCACATCACAGGTACACCCACCAGATATAAAGTAATATCTTGGAATGTTAGGGTGTCTAACTGTATTTCCATGTTCTTCAAGATGCAGGCATAACTGAAGAGGCAGGGGGTCCTCATTGCCCTTCTGCAGGAATCACATTTTAAAGAGTCGGAGGGACTGGCATTGCAAAAGCGCTGGTAGGGTCACTTAGCTTACACAACTTATTCAGCGTTTTCTAGGGTGGACTTTATTTGGGACAGATCAGGGATACAGATTCAAATTCTGGAGGAAAAGGTGTATAAGGAGGGTCGCTAACTGGTGCTTAGCGGCAGTCTGGGTGGTAAGCACCTTATGCTCGTCAACATCTATGCTCCCCACAAAGTCCTGCCCAGATTTGTTTTTATGCAGTTCCCCTTTTCCTGGCTCCATATATGATCGCCCCTATAATTATTGGTATGGACTTTAATTGTATAGCTTATCCTGCTTTAGATTGGTTGCAACCGCCCTTATGGGACCCCTGGCTCCTGTGGACTACCAAAAGGTTCTCCAACTGGATCTGCCATTGGAGTTTAGTGGATGACTTCTCCTTTCATGCTCATCTTCATGACCTACTTTTCAGAGTTGACACGTTTCTTTGCACCACAACTGTCCATACACAAATAGTGCACTAGGAGTATTTAGCTTGCCCAATCACAAACCACTTCTTAATACTGTTGCTTGGGCATCTACATGCCCTTGAAATTCCCAGCTGGAGGCTTAAGTGTGAGAATCTGGAGGACCAGGCATTTTGGAAGACTGTGGGGTAGGAAATAAGCCATTACTTTGCAGTGTACGCAAGGTCTACTGACTCTATTTTGGTATGAAGGGATGCTTTTAAGATGGTGATTCTAGGACACTGTATCACCCATGTGGGGGGAGTTCAGCAGGCTTTACAGAGTGAGATACGGTGCAGGAGCTTGCGCTTTGGTTGTGTGAGCGCTGTAGATACACCGCTCAGTACATGATGCTCTGCTCATAGTCAAGGAAAAGCTGGTAGCCCTCAAGGGGAAACTCTGTTGCTTTGATTATAGAGCAAACATGATTAGAGCCCATGTGAAATGGGACAAGGCTGGTGTGTTATTGGTGTGGTTGTTGAATCCCACTACAGGGGGTCACAGCTATTAAAGTTGGCAGATTAAGCTGGGGCACGGATCTGCGATCTGGCTACTAATAAAGGGCTGCGCCACACATATTTTACTACTTTGTATTTTCACCGGCCACCTGAGGCCTCCCTGCCCTATGCCTGTTCTAGAAGCCTCTGCTGTGGCTGTCCCTTTTATTGGGTGTTGCTGAAGCATTGGGAGCGGGCATACCACTAGCAGAGATCATAGCTGTAGTCAAGTCCACGGCACGAGATAAGGTTTTGGGATCGGATGGGCTCCCTTAAATATGTATGCCACCTATGTTGCACAAATGTCGCCCTGTCTGGTGGAAGTCTACATGAGGGCGAGGGCTACCCTTGTTTTGCCACCCACTATGAAGGATAATAATTCCCCTACTTAAGGCAGGTTGCCACCCCAGGAGCTGGGTCTTACCGACCCCTATCGATATTAAACGCCAACCATCAGATCCTGAACAGTGTTCCAGCCATGTGAGTGCTGTCCCATATGTGTCACCTTATCCATATAGATCAGTAACACTTTATACCAGAGTAGAATACAGTGATGAACATCAGGCGGGTGACGGTGCTGCTGCTTGCAGCCTTGGATATAAATGAGAAGGCAGCAGTGATGTCCCTTGATATTGAAAAGGCTTTTGCTAACTTAGGCTGGAATTATTTGTATGCAGTGATGCAGAAGATGGGTCTTTGGTGCAAGTGTAATTGCCTAGAACAGGCTCTAGTATGCAGACCCTACGGCCAGGGTTAAAACTGTGGGAGGCCTATGATGTGGAGCGGGGTACGCAGCACTGCTGTCCCTTATCCCCCCTGCTGTTTGCCATTGCAGTGTAGCCCTAGGCCTGCAGGGCCCGGGATATCACCTTCTATGAGGGTTTTGCTCTCTGGAGGTTGATCATCATATTGCACTTTATGCAGATGACATGCTGTTTTTCCTTCAGGATGGATCAGGTTGATATTTCCGGGGCTTCTCGTCTTCTGGATAACTTTGGGACTATCTAAGGCTTGCACGTTAACTGGCAGAAGACTAGTGTGCTCCTCTTGTAACCAGGGCCTGAGGGGCCATCTCCCCAAGTGGGGTTCATTGGGAGACCACCACTTTTCGGTATTTGGGGTTGCAGCTCTAAAGGACAGAAACTGCCCTGCTAGAGGGCAACTGGCGCCAGGCATTTGCAGTGCTCCAGGAAGGAATACAATTCTGTAAAATGCTCCCTATATATCCGTGGGAGGGCAGGTGGCGATCGCCAAAATTAGAGAGTTGCCAAAACCTGCTGTACTACTTCACTACCCTCCCCATTATTTCCCCAGGAATAAATTTCAGGAGTTGCAATCGTAGCTCACTGATCTCATCTGGGGATTGGATACGCACTGTATGGGCCTTTTGAAACGATTGTGACCAGTTTCCGTTGGGAGCTCGGCTCCCTACTTTGAAGTGTACTATTGTGGTGCCCAGTTGCAATGGGTTAATATATGGATTTCTGATACAGTACAGGGTGGCACATCAGAGGAAAGAGTCACCCCAACAATACCATAGCTGTCACACCTAGTACTCGAGCCCAGGACACTTAGGGCAGAGCCTGGTATCCGCAGCCAGTGGCAAGGCATTGCTGGGTATGCTACTTGTAGAGGGCGGGGTGGGTGGGTGCCACCTACACTCCCGGCCTCCCCCTCTGCTGGTTGGTCCAATTCCTCCAGGGAAATGCTATGCGTAAGTTGGGTGAGTGGGTGGCCCTTGGAGTGGAGACTATTGGGGATCTTTATGAAGCCAGACTGTTGACAGAAGGTTGCTGACCTTCGAGGTAATGTGAGCAGGCCGAACCTAGACGAAGTGGGGTTTCCAGATCCTTTGTGCCTATTCCAGGGGTTATATCTTGCACTGCGAGCGCACACGTACGCACCTCTCCATAGTCTACGGGATGTGTGTGCGAATGATGTTGGCATCCCTCTATCCGATGCTGACTGGGTGAGGATACTGGCTGGCACTTCCTGGGTATCTCGTAATGCTCAATTTAAATTGATAAATTTTTATTATATTCACAGAATATATCTTACCCCTCAAAGGATAAATAGGTACTATCCAGGGGCTTCCTCTGGTTGCCCCAGATGCGGGTTAGGAGTACCACCTATCTCTACAACATGCCTTCTCAGGTTGTTCCCTTGACCTGTTAAGCATATGGTTACTAATAAATTTGCTGAGCTTCCCTTAATTCTGATGAAGCAGCAGGTTAAGTTTAATTTGAAAAGCACCAGGTATCCATGCTTTCCAAATGAAAGTGAAGTTGGTGCGGTGGGTGGATTTATGGGAAGCCAAGCGAAGGCAGTGCCCATTGGAAGTGGCCTGGCCTGGGATCCTTTATAAGAGGATTTTTGTTACGAGGAGTCCCACTCGGAGGCTGCTTCCCCGCCTCCAGCCCATGGAGTTGAACCATAGTAATTCTGGGCTTTGCCCTGAACCTCCCTTTATACACCCCCCAGTCTATCTGTGTTTCCCTGCTTCTACTGAGCCAGGCACGTGAGGTTGTCTTCACCTTCCATTCTCTCCCTCACCCCGCCTGGGTGAGTAGTCAGCTGCTGTGTTTACTTCTGTTGCTTTTCCAATACTGGTGTATTCTCTTGACTAAGCAATGGGGTGGAAGGAGTTGAGACAGTTGGTGGGGTGTTCTTGTTCACTTGATGTTGTAGTAGCCGCAAGGGTCCAAGCTTCCTTGAGCATAGTTAATGTGTGGAGCTTTAGCTCCACTCCACAAAGTGTATAGAGTTGGGGTACGATACTAGGGTGGATGCTCTACATATTTCACAATTTCTCAAACTGTGGAAGGGAAGGGTGTATCTGATATGCTCATATACATCTGTTTCTTTATTCCCCATGAAAATGTCAATAAAGGTTGTTTAAAAACAAAATAGGAGCGGGATGTTGGGTTTAAAGGGGAAAAGGGTGTGGATATTTTAATCATTTATTCATTTATTTGAGAATTTTATATAGGGCTGGCCAGACCCGAAGGTATCGGAGCGCTTCGCAACATTGATAGCAAAGAGATCACACAATATTGTAGTAATACAAGCCTTGATTCAAGATGAGTCATAGGTATTGGAGTACTTTACAACATTAATAACAAAGAAATCACACAATATAACAGTAATCTATACAATGACTCGTGACAAAGTCCGTTCGGGGAGGGGGAGGCGGCAGAACGAGTCGGGGTTGGGTGAGGTAGGATTTTAATGTCCGAGTGGCTGTGTGCTGCAGTGGGTCAGAGTCTGCGATTGGGCAGCAGCTATCTATTTGGAAGAGAACGGTTGAGTAAGTGGTCTTTGAGCTACTTTTTAAATTTTAAAAAGGAGGGGGTGGTCCTGATATGGGCTGGGCTGGAGTTCCAGATTCCGGGCGGATTGCCTGAGAAGGATCGAGATAAGGTTTTCTGTTTGCGAGTTTTCAGAGGAATAAGAAGTAGTGTGCTAGTACTCCTGAGGTTTCTTGTCTGACCGGCCTTCTTGAGTATGGAGGCTAGGTATGCAGGTTTCCCCATGTGCGCAGCTTTGTGCATGAGACAGGCAGTTCTGAAGTCGGCACGCATTTCGATTAGGAGCCATTTTAGCTCTCTGAGGGCAGGTGTGATTTGTACATATTTTTTCACTCTGGTGACCATTCTTGCTTGCTGCATTGAGAGTTGATATGAGGGGACCTGAGTGAGATTTTGCTGTTCCTGTGAGTGTTGCATTCCCATAATCCAGTCTAGACCGCACCAGGGATTGAGTAGCTTGCTCGAGATCATTGGGAGGGATAAAGGGTTTTATTTCATTGAGTAATTTTAGGTTGAAGCAGGCGCTCTTTGCTGTGTTCTTGATGTGTTAGGCCATGTCCAATTTTAGGTCCAGCATGATTCCCAGCGATTTTACGGAATCGTCCAGGGTGAGATTGCAGCAGAGAGCCTCAATAGATTTTAGCCATTCTGTAATTTGGGGGTTCTGTTCCTTTGTAGAAATGAGGAGGATTTCTGTCTTGTCTTGGTTGAGTTTTAGGTGATTGAGGGATAGCCAGTGTTGAACTTCACTTAGGGTATCATTTAGTCTCTGAATGTCATCAAAGTAGGAGGTTTCTAGATAGATTTGAGTGTCGTCTGCATATAGGTGGAAGCGGTTGTTGGATTTTTTGAGTAAGGTGGTGATGGGTTCCATGTAGATGTTGAATAGTTGAGGGGAGAGAACTGACCCTTGGGGAACACCCCTTCTGATGGGGAGCAGGCCAGACGTGAAATTTTAGATTTTTATTCTTTGGGTGCGGTGTTGTAGAAAGTAGGTGAACCACTGTAGTACCAGCCCTTCCACTCCGACCCTTTCTTGGAGTACCTTAATGAGTAGTTTGTGGTCAACCGTGTCAGAGGCTGCCAATAGGTCCAGGAGTATTAGTAGACTGTATCGGCCCATGTCAAGTGATTTGTGTACGTCATCTATGACATTCAGGATCACTGTCTCTGTGCTGCAACCTTTTCTGAAGCCCGACTGGTGAGGGTCTAGAAGGTTGATGCTGTCCAAGTGTTGAGTAAGTGGAAGGAGAACGCATCTTTCCAGGATTTTAGCTAGGAATGGGAGATTGGACACAGGTCTGAAGTTACTGAGATCGTCTATGTCAGAGCCTGTTTTTTTTGTAATGGCGAGACTTGACCGATTTTGAGGAAGTCAGGCATGACTCCGGTTCTCAGGGAGCTATATATATTCTTGGTCCAAAGCGGGCTAGAGTGAGTTTGAGCTTTTTAGCCAGTTGGGCAGGCATGGGGTCTGAAATGTGTGATGAGGGTTTTGAGCGGAAAATCATTTTGATGATCTCTGCTTCGGAGATGGTGTTGAAGGATTTCCAGAAGATTGGGGGTGCTTTGGCGAGATATCATCTGTTTCTGGATTAAGTTTCCTCTGTGGGGGGCTGCTATGAATGACCTGAGAGAGCTCAATCTTGGTGATTTTGTCATTAAAGAAATTGGCAAAGTTGTCACAAAGGTCTTTGGAGACCTGAACTGAGGATGAAGGGGGCATGGAAGTTGTTTACCTAATGAGATTGAATGTTTCTTTGGGCCTATTTTTTGCATTGTCTAGAGCATCACAGAAGAAGGAAGTTTTTTCATTCTGTATGTGTTTTTTATATTTCCTGCTTTCTGATTTGAGTCGGTCAAGGAAGATTGTGGAAGGGTTGTTGTGCCAGAGTCTTTCTGCAGCCCGTAGTTGTCTTCTTTCGGAGTTTAGGTCTGTGCTGAACAAGTATCTAGTTTGAGTGTTCCTGGCTCTTTTTAGTTTCAAGGGAGCTATTTGATCCAGGATGGAAGTAATTGTTGTGTTGTAGTGTGAGGTGAGTTCTGTTGTGGAGAGGTCGCCTGGGGATTGGGAAGGAGAGAGCATGCCATTTCTCCCAGGTCAGCAAGGGGAATCTGTCTTAGATTCCTCGGCCAGTGAGGGGGGTTCCTGAGTGTTTGGCAGGCCTGGGATTATTTGGTTGATGTGGAAGAGAATGATGTGGTCTGACCAGTCGACAGGGAGGATGTGGTCAATGGTGACTGTACCTAATTGAGCAATGATAGCATCTAGGATTGCGCATCTGTTATGGGTCTGCTCTGTGCAGTGTTGGGTAAGGTTGTTGTTGTGTAGAAGTTTATTTAAGATTTGGATCAACAAGTTGTTTTCCTTATTCCAGTGCAGGTTGAGGTCACCTAGTATAATGTTGTTGGAGTCTCGGTGTGAGCAGTGAGAAAGGTGTTCTCCAAATGCGGTGGTGTTGCCATGCGGGTGTTAGAGGAGATGTCAGTATAGTGATTTGTTATCTCTCATCTTAATGGTGGCGGTTAAATATTCAAATGTGTTGTATTTGAAGGAGTCAGTTTCTGTTACGGAGATGTTGCTCTTATGTATGATTGCAATACCCCCTCCTCCCTGTTTTTTCCCCTGTCTTTATTGATGATTGAGAAGTCCGGGTACAAGCATGTCTATGGTTGGGGAAGAGAACTCATTCAGCCATGTTTCAGTGATGAACGTGATGTGTATGTCATGGGTAAGGATTGTTTCTGCCAATTCTGTTGCATGTTTGGTGACCGATCTGCAATTTATGAGCATGCAGTTGGTCATCCCCTTGCTATTGAGTTTCTTGTTGTTGGGTTTCTTCTTTAGTGGGGCCCTGGGGATGTTAGTGAGGAAGGCTGGAGGTCTTGAAGTTCTAGGTGGGGAGCGGTCTCTTCCAATTCCCGTGATAACCTGGATCTTGGAGCTAGGAAGGCAGTAGGGGATGTGTCATAAGAGATCGCAAGATCAATCTCCTTTTTCTTGGACATTGCAGCTTTTGTTCTTTTGGGTCTCAGTGTCCGGTTCAATAGGGGGGTGTATTCCAGCTGTGCCATTGAGTCTTGGGGGGCATTGGGTGTTTAGTGTTGGTAAATGTGGGTGTGGGGAGTGGGCGTTACTTAGACGCCAGGGGCGCGGTGAGGTTCAAAAAAAATTTGTTGAGGCCCCGTATTAAAATATGTTTGCAATAATTTTTCTGTGAAATTTGGAGTATCAGGTATAATATGAATGTTTACATTTTATTTGTAATTTGAAATTAATTATTTTTTTTATGGCAAAATGTTTTTTTAAACTTTAAAAATTATTTTTTATTTATATTGATAGTTTTCGTAATGTTTATTTTTATTTTTATAACTGATATATAATTTAGTTAAAAATGAAAACTGTTTTTTTAAAATGTATGTTCTCTAAATTAATGATAAAAATTGCAATTACTATTGTCTACAAAAAATGTTGTTGTAAAATTTGTAATATAATTTGAAAATTAATTGTATGTTTATGAGTTACTGTTAAATGATATTTATTTCATTATGTAGTGATGTATAAATGTAAGAATGTTTACGTTTATCTTTATTTTGAATTTTGTAAACATTTGTAATCATTAAAGATATTATTAAAAAAGAAATCATATGTTTGAGTAATATTTTCTGTTGCAGAAAAAGTTAATTATAGACTTTTTGTATAATGTATAGGTTTACTGTTTTTAAATAGCATATGAAGACATATTTTTGATTATTCAGAGTTTTGTATAATTTCATTTTTTCTTTAAGATCGTGGTATTTTGTTTATGTATTTAGTTATTTGTTGTGTTTTTAATGCCCTATTTTTATTCAAATATGTGTTATGCTAAAAGATTTGATATTATATTTATTACATTATTTTCATTAATCATATAATGTAATAATGTATATTTTATGGTTTTAAAAATTTCAAAGTGTATGATTTTATTGTAAAATATTTATGATTTTTATATTTTATGTAACTGATATTATTTAATATAACTTTTTTGGGGGGTAATTCCTATTTATATATAATATGTTATATTTAGTGTTCAATACTTAATTTAGATTGGGCTCAAAATAGGTAATGTGGCCACTTTAGTGTCCAAATCCTTCCCCCTAATGGCTTAATTTGGAGTGAAATATTAAATGTCACCCCTTTAGTCTCCAAAATGTTCTCTTAAATGGCTACGATTAGAGTGGGTTTAGGGGATATGACCATTGTAGTGTCCAAAATGTTCAACTCAATGGTTTAGTTAGGAGACGGCAGTCCTGTTGGGGTGATTAGGATGCACCCGCCACACTGGCGGGCGCATACTGCATTTTTAACATTGCGGCGGGCGGTGCTTTCAGCAGCACCCACCGCAATGCCACAAATGCATGTTGTGCATATGCATACACACGTGCCTGCCATGTTGTGCATGCACATGCAAGGGGGTACCATAGGTACCCCCATGTGCCCCCCCACCCCTCCAACGTCCTGAGGGCCGCAACGGGCCACCAACTTCAAAATTTGCATGGCTTTTCGGGCTGCCACTCGCCTGCATCCTGATATTGATGGCTTTGGCGGACAGTCTTCCCGTCTGCCGTGGTACCCCCGCCATATGGCGGGAGGGGGTAATGGGTGGCAGGCGGGGAAGGATGTAGGGCGGATTGCCACAGTTATGGAGGCGGTGGCGATCCGCCCTACATCCTAATGGACCCCTAAGTGTCCACTATCTTCATCTAATGGCTTATGTTGAAGTAGGATTAGTAAATGTCACCCTTGTAGTGTCCAAAGCTTCCGCTAAATGGCTTACATTGGCATGGGATAGGAAATTTGATCACTTTAATGTTCAACTGTTTCCCCTAAATAGCGTAGATTGGAGTGGAAATGGTAAATGTCACCCCTTTAGTGTATAACATAACCCCTAAAATGGTTTTAATAGTAGTGGGAGTATTAGAAATAGCTATTTTAGTATATAACATGTCTCCAACGTTCCTTCTAAATAGCTTAGATTGGAGTGGCAACAGTAAACGTGACCACCCTAGTGTCCAACATTTTCTCCTTAACGGTTTGGAATGAATAGGAATAGTAAATGTGACCCATTCAGTGTCCAAATCTTTCCCCTAAATGGCTTAGTTTGGAGTGCAAATAGTAAATGTCACCCCTTTAGTGTACAACATAACCCCTAACATGGTTTCAATAGTAGTGGGAGTATTAAAAATAGCTATTTTAGTGTATACCATGTCCCAAACTTTTCCTTAAATAGCTTAGATTGGAGTGGTAACAGTAAATGTGACCACATTAGGGTCCAACATTGTCTCCTTAATGGTTTGGAATGAGTGGGAATAGTAAATGTGACCCATTCAGTGTCCAACACTTCCCTTATGTGGCTTAGATTTGAATTGGGATAGTAAATGTTACCTCTTTAGTGCCCACCATCTTCCCGTAAATGACTTTGGGGACTGATTACAAGGTTGGGGGTCAATAGGACTTGGGCAGCAATATTCTGATGATGCTACTGCGGCACCACCAAGCATATTATGACTTTCCTGACCTCTACACGTTCCATAGCGGTGAGCCCGCCAGGAAAAGCGTGGCAGTCAGAAAAGTAAGAGGGCCTGTGCATGGGGCTCCTGCAGAGAGGGACTGCAAAGTCCATGCCATGCAGGAACTTGCTTTGGCACTCCCTCAGCGCTGCAGCTCAAAGGCTCACATATGAGCCTTTGAACTGCACCGCCGCAGGACCTCCATGCCACCCCACCACAAGACCACGAAATGACTCGTAATCTGGCATGCAGCAGTTGACTTTGGCGAAAATAATAATCAGGCCCTAAGATTGAAATGAGAAAAGTAAAACTTACTCCATTAGTGTCCAACCTCTTCCCCTAAATGGTTTACATTGAAGTGGGAATAGTAAATGTGACCACCTTAGTCTCAAACACCTTCCCCTAAATGGCTCAGCTTGGAGTGGGAATAGTAAATGTCAGCTCTTAGTGTACAACAAAATCCCTAAAATGGCTTCAATAGTAGTCGGAGTGCACACTTTAGTTTATAAGTTTAGTTTATAACATGTTTAATATGCTATATGACAGAGTTGTTAGATGTAACATTTAAGTATTTCAATGTTCACATGCATCATTATTATTTACATTAAAATAATAGTAAATGACACAATTTTTTACATTTAGATTTTTCTTTATTTAGTTATTTATATTTTATTTAATGTATGTTTACATTTTTTTAAACACATATTTGAATCATAAAATAAAAACTTTGTGTTGCTCATTTTTTAAAAAGTACGTTAGGTATGGGTCAATGTTTAAACATTATCAAAAATGCAACAAAACTTACAAAAACACAACATTCAAAAGTTCACCACAATGCTATATCACATTTCATATTGAATAAGCAAAAAGTTCTGGAGAATCAACAAGACAATTTTATCGTTTCAAAAGGATGAATCAAGAAATTCAACCGATTCAGTTTTGGAAATGCCAAAGTAACTCTTGTAAATCAAAGTTATCTATCTCATATTAAAATTTGAATGTGCTCTCAGTGAAGAAGAAGAAAGAGGTGTTAGGGTAGGATGGGGGTGATAAGGTAAGTGTGGGACTGGGTAAAGGTGGTGTGACAATAACACAATCACAAAACGGTTTGAAAAAGACCTTTACAGTCTACTACGATCTATAGTTCCCTATGTCTCTTCACATATAGGATGGATTTCTCAATATATTTGGATCCCTATAATGTGAGATAATAGTGTAGTCAGTCTACCTTTCGACTCTGCTGGATTAAAGGGTTATTTGCGCCTCATTCTGGAGTCTTCATCAGGACAAAATAATATTGGAGCACCTAAAATTAAGAACATGTGTACAGTGCCATAGTCTGACAGTCTAAGGTGAACTTATATACATTAACGAGGGGTATCGAAGTACATGATACCTACTTAATGAGCGGCCTCAAAATGACCGTCTGTATTGGACCTTACACTAATTCCTCCATTGCTTGGTTGATCTGTAAAAATATATAAAAGGGGTCCCTTGATTAGGCTCTAGAACATACAATTGTTGTCCTAGTGTGTACGTTAGTATTGAATACGGGAGACTTACTGAGCTGGGGTCTTGATGAAACCGGGTATCAATCTCCTGGTTGTTCTGCATGTAGTCCGAAATATTATTATTGCCATGTGAGGCGTTATCAATCCGCCTGCACGGGTTGCTGGGATAGTCAGGCCCTGGTAGGGGATCTGGAAGAGGGGGATTATGAAAAAGCGTGCATCAATTGCCACCATACTGTCATAGGTACGAATGTATAAAGAAGTCACTGAAACACAAGTGTCGCAGTCCAGAAGTACAATTAGTTAAATACAAGTCGTTTCAAGCCCAGACTAGAGGCATTAACTAGAAAAGTGGTAGAGTGATTCCCTAATCACGTAGCGTGTCAGGGGGTCATAAAAATGCCAGCTCGCTAGAAGGACAATAAAACATATCCGGCCACTGCAAAAGACTCAACACCCATGAGAACTCACTTGGGGAGCACAAAAAGGGTTTGCAGAGGTTGACAACACATGAAACGTACCCCAAGAGCCTATGGGTAGAACCAGACCTCGGTGTTTATTCTAGATGAAAAACGGATCACCGAAGGCGTATCCCTACCTGCACACCGCCACCATCACAGCTCGGGTCAAAATAAGCCGTCCGAATCGCGTTAATTAATAGGGAGGCACACGAGGTGCAGGCGCTAGATGCTGCTTGGAGGCTCGTTCAGCTATGGCCAATCGCGGTGCTCTCTCATGAGAGCCGCGAGGGAGCGTCAACAAAAAATGGTGGTTATTGTGTCATGTATCTTTCAAGAGAGTGTCTGAAAGGAGTGAAACACTATCCTCATTTTTATATTCATAATTACGGCGGAGGGTAATTATTCAGTCATTCCCATAGCAACTACCAGAACATCATCACAGAGATGAGATATGAGGGATACACCATCACACAGCGTGTTGCTTCCTAGGCAGACACGTACATTAGTAAAAACAAAATTGCTGAGGCAGACAACAACATATTATTACGTAATAAATGCACAACAGGAATCAATATGTTTACAGTACAGTCCTATGAAAAATATTGTATCCTGGGATATACGAGGTACAATAGACATACTTAGCATGTTCGATGACATGGGTTTTGTGCTGCTAGATGGAATTGTTGCATCATAGGGTAAACAGTTAACAATAGCATTGAGTTTGTGTTGGCAAGTCTACATAACAGCGAAAAACAGTGTTACTGATCATGATTCTGGGTTCAAGCCTGCCAACTGTGCGTAAGTGGCATCTAGTTCATTAAGTCCATTATGGACTGTGTCAAAATACTGCACACATTTACACTTCCTGATATTCATGATGGAACTTAAATTGCCACCCCGTGAACCCAGGGTGAATTTCCCAATTATCAGCCATTTAAAAGATTCAGGTGTGTGGTTGTATGTTGTATAATGTTCCACTAGAGGAGCACCTATAGTGTGGCACCTAATCCTACTGCAATGTTGTAAGATGCGATTTTTAGCCTTTTGTTTGGTTTGGCCCACATACATAAGGCCGCAAGAGCAGATGATTGCGTAGATGACTTCACTCGTATTACAGTTGGTGAATGTTTTGAGAGTTATTGTCTTCTTGTTATGTGTCCATGGTTTGGTCTCTTGGCATGTGGGGCATGCTTTGCATTTCGGGCATCTGAAGTGTCCCACCACCGCAGGTAGGTTCCATAGTTGTTGAATTGAGGGGATAGGTGGCGTGTCCAAAAGTGAACGAACCACAACGTCTCTAATGTTTTTAGCTTTCTTAAAAGCATGCATTGGCGGTTTGGGCATCTCTATTACGTCTGCGATTATGCCCCAATGTTTGTTAATTATTTTCTTTATGTCGTTACTTTTGGTACAGTAGGTTGTAACGCATATCAACCTGTCATCCATTGGAGTGCGTTCTTTGGGTGTCAGCAGTGTGCCCCTGTCATTATACCATGCTCTTTTTCTCGCCCTTTTTAATAGTCTCTTGGGGTAGCCCCTTTCCAGGAGGCGCAACATGAGATCATCTGACTCTGCGAAGAAGTCGTCTTTCTTTTTAAAAAAAATATTTTTATTGGTATTTACAGGATACACGATACATCTACATTTAGTCGCGTTTCTTGATTACTGTCTCGTTTATGAGTACGAACAAAAAAGGACATGTAACAGACAAACAACACACATAAACACAGAAAGCGTCTGATGGTGTCGGTTGGTGTAGACAGAAGGAGGTCGTTCACTGGTGTTTGGCGTGTCTAAGGTGGTTTGATGTTGTGCATGTGGTTGTCAAGTTTAGACCACATTGCTCTGGCTTGGTATCTACCTGGCTTGTTTCTGAGGGTGGTTGTGTCTGCTCCTCTTAGGAAGATCACCCAATTGAGCCAGCTTTTGAAAGTGGCCTTTGAGGTGTCTTTCCAGTTCGTCGTAATTTTTTTTTTTTTGCTGACTTGAGCAGAAAGTCGAGTAAGTTCTTGTCTTCTTGGGACATAGTTTCCATTGATATTTGCGCTGTCATTATCGTGGCGAACGATTCTTTAGGAGTGCAGAATCCAGAATTTTGTTTGTGCGAGTACTGGAGAGATCATGTTCTTTGAGGGGGTCGCCAAGAGGGTCTGTATTTCCTGTTCAGACAATTTGGTCCCGGTTAGGCTTTCCCAGTAGACCTTTTTGTTCCGTTGAGCTTAGACATGGCTGGAGGTCGTTTTTTGCACAATAACGAGACTTGGTGGCCTGCCTTGTTTATGTCCGCCAGTAGCTGGAAGATCGAGGGTGTGTGTCTGTGTAGCTTAGGGCTGTTTTTATGGCTAGGAAGTTGTAGAGTTCCAAGTCGGGTAGGTTGTGCTCTCTTTGCAGGTAGTTGAAAGTGTGTAGCGTTCCTGCTTGTTCTAGCTGTATTTGGAACTGTATCCCATTCGTCTTCCATGCTCATGTTTAAGGATTCGCCTCTGTATTTGATCTTGTTGTTTTCCCATAGTGTCTCCCACATTGAATTTTTGATGCTGACTTCTAGTTTGTGGTCTATCTTTAGTAGTGCTTGTTTAGTGAACTTTAGGATCGGGTTGTTCTTGAGTGATTTCTTGTTTGCCGTGAGTAATGTGAGTTGGGTGGTGTTGTTTAGCAATGCCTTCTCTATGGATAGCCACGTTGGCGTGTACTTTTGTCCAGGAAGCAACCAGTGTATTCCTTGTCTGGCTATGAATGCTAGTTGGAAAGTTTGCGGGTCTGCTAGGTTGAGTCCGCCTAATTTTTTCCTCAGTCACAGCTTGCGCAGTCCTATCCTTGCTTTCTTGCCCTGCCATATAAATTTGTTGATCATGCGGTCTAGTCGCTTGTGGAAGTCTTCTGACATGGGTAGGGGCAGCATGTTCGCTAGGTAATTGACTGTGGGTGTTATGATCATTTTGATGGTGTCTATGCGGCCCCCCCATGTAATGAACTGGGGTGACCATGATTCTAGTAGGTCTTTTACCTTTTTTAGCGTATTAGACTCGTTGAGTTCAGAGTCTCTTTTAGGCTTCTTTTGAAGTGGATACCCAGGTATTTGATGGCCTTTGGCTGCCATGCCAGACCTATGTTCCCGATTTCTTCTCTGGTAGTGTGGACGTTTAGTGGCATGCAGTCCGATTTATCTTTGTTGAGTTTGTAACCTGAGTGCTTGGCGTATGCTTCTATTGTGTCCATGAGTGCTGGTAGGGATTCGGATGGATTGTTTGTCAGGATTAGAAGGTCATTTGCGTAGGCTGCAATTTTGGCTGTTGTGTTCTTTATTGTTATCCCTGTTATGTTTCTGTTTGCCAGGGTGTCTGTGATCAGGGGTTCTAGCGCTAGCAGGAATAATAGTGGCGAGAGTGGGCATCCCTGTCTGGTGCCTCTTTCGAGTGTGAACGGGGTAGATGACCCCCCATTTATGGCAATTTTTGCTGTTGGTTTTTTGTATAGCGCCATGACTTTCTTCGTGTACTCGCTTCCTAAGTTGTATTCTTGCATGCATTTTTCGAGGAAGTACCAGGAGACTCTGTCAAATGCTTTTTCGGCGTCTAGAGTGATGGCCACTGCTGCGTCTGTTGATTTAGAGCAGTGTTCGATCACCTGGCAGAGGAGTCTGGTGTTGTTATGTGACATGCGGGTTTTCATGTACTCGACTTGAGAGTTTCCGATCAGCTTGGGTAGTATTTTGTTAAGTCTTATGGCTATTACTTTTGTATAAAGTTTGCAGTCAAGGTTGATTAGTGAGATTGGGCGGTAGTTTTTGGGCCATTGTGGATCTTTGCCTTCTTTGGGGATGGCAATGATATCGGCTTGTGACATTGTTTCTGTTACTGTGCCTTCATCTGCGCAGTGATTGAACGCTTTAGTCAGGACTGGGCTTTGGAGTTCCTTGAATTTCTTGTAGAAGGGTGCTGTGTAGCCATCTGGACCAGGTGCCTTATTGTCTTTTAGTTCGTTGATGGCGTTTGCTATTTCAGATTCCTTGAAATCTAGGCCTAGTTGTTTTGCTTCTTCGTTCTGTAGCTTGGGTAGGTTTAGTCTTTTTAGGTAGTCTTCGGTGCCTCTCTCCGCTATGTTGTCATCTTTTGTGTAGAGTTCCTCGTAGAACTCTTTGAAGGTTTGCTAAATTTCTGGGTGGCCTGTGTGTGATTTGTTCTGTTTGTCTGTGACACTTGCAATGGAATGCTGTCTTTGTTTGCGTTTGAGGTATGACACCAGTATTTTCCCGGCCTTGTTGGCCTAGCACAGGTTGATTTGCTTGCACTTCTTGATCCACATACCTGCTCTCTCGCTGAGGATTCTGTTGTACTCATATTTCTTGCTAGTGGTCTGAAACCGTTCTAGCTGCTATATCTGTGTGTTCCATCAGGTGCGTGTGTGATTTGGAGATGAGGATGTAGTCGATTCTGCTGTAGGTGTTGTGCGGGGTGGAGTAAAAGGTACAGTCTCTGGTGTCTGGGTGCTGTAATCTCCATGGATCTTGTAACTGTAGCCTGTTGCAGATGTTTTTCAGGATATTGTGGGTGGTGAGTTGTCTTGTCTTGGAGTGTGTCTGTCTTTCTAGTGTGTGATCTAGGACTAGGTTGAAGTCTCCTGCCACGATGTTTAGGCTGCTTGTGTGGTACTTTTCCAGTTTCTTTGTCACCCCTTCCCAGAATACTGTGTCCTCTGTGTTTGGTGCATAAATATTTGTTACCTCTATTGCTTCTTCTCCCCTTTTTAGTCTTGTGTGCAGAAGTCTGCCTTCGTCATCGTGTACTACTCTTTTGATTGTGATTTCTGACTTGGCGCTCACTAGGGTGATTACTCCCCTCTTTTTCCCTACTGCCGGCGAGCTTGCTGTGCGGCCTATCCAGCGCGCTTTGATCTTGTCCGCCTCCTCCGCTGATAGTTTGGTTTCTTGTAGGAGTATGATATCCCCTTTTGTCTTTGCCAGGTAGTCTAGGATCTTCTTTCTTTTAACAGGATGATTCAACCCTTTTACATTCAGTGATATGACCTTCAGGTCCGATTGTAGTGTCGCTTTACTGTTCATTGTGATTTTGTGATGGTTGCTTTATTAACGATTTCTGCGTGCATGGGAAGTATTTGTACAGCCTGCTCCTGTTGGATGGCCAGTGAACGTTGACTGCTTTGCTTGGGCTTGCTTTCTGTCTGAGGTTACGCTTCAGGTGTGACTGTAACTTACATGACTGACATGACATCTCTAGCTGACGAGACAAAACGAATACACATAACATAAAAAACATGTTCCCCTCCCTTCCCTTGTTCTTCCCTCCCCCCCTCCTATTTCTTCTTCGTGCTGGAAGCGTGCGACAGCAATGTCCTCTGCCCCGCCTTCCCGGGACTTTGATTAGTTTCGTTGTTGATCTTGTTTCGATAGAAGTAAAAAAGACTCTTGTGCCCCCTCTCGCTTTCCTTCTGTTAGAACAATCATCTCCATTGACTTATTGCTAATATACGCTTTTAAAGGATACGCCTGGCTTAGGTCACGCTTGTTTTTGCTTTGTTTAATGTTTGGGAAATTGTTTGTCATGCGCATTTAGATCGGTTCGGTCTAGTGATCATTTCTGTTTCTGTTTTTTGGGGGCACAATATTTCTTTTGAGGTAGATACATTGACGTTCTCAGTGCGCTTGCTTCGTTTCTTTTTGGTGAGGTAGATGTGTTTGTCAGGATGAGTTTGTTGTCGACTGTCTTTACACGAGGTAGTTAGATCTGTTGGTGTGTAGGTTTGCTTCATTAGTGTTGTCCTTTCGTTTTTGAGAGCTTTTGCGTGAGCCTTTGTGAGGTAGATATGTTAGCTGGTGAGTTACAGGTTAGATGGCTGCTTTATTCTGTTACATCGTCTTGCGATGCTCTTCTTTTCGATGAAGGGGTCGTTAATTCCATTTCTTGTGGTTCTGCTCCCCTAAGGTATCGCAACAGTTCGGTTGGGTCATCTAAGATTAGTGTTTTGCCATTGTTTGTTATTCTGAATCTTGCTGGGCCGACAAAGGAGTAGGTGATGTTTCTCCTTCTTAGATTTTCTCTTTGTGCAAGGAAACCTTTTCTGATGTCCACTGTGTTTTTGGAGTAGTCTTGCGTTAGGATAATCTTATTACCCCGCCAGACCCAATAATCGGTCTTGGCGATTGCCTATTGCTTTATCTCTGCGCAGGGATTATGTAAGCCTTGTCCAGCTCAAAAGGGTTGTCAAACTTTAGATTTGTTAGTTTCGGGATGAGGTCCTGCAGCATAGCTACGCAGGTGCCTGCTTTGTCTTCTTCTCCCTCCGGTATTCCAAGGATCCTTATGTTCCCTCTTCTCTGGCGGTCTTCGAAGTCAGCCGCTTGTTTTTGTAGGTCTGTTGTTGCTTTGGTAATCTGTCCCATTGTTCTACTTGCCAGTTGCGACGTGTCTTCGATGTCACTCACTCTTTGTCCGACTGTGGATAGTCTGTTGTTGGCCGTGTGGATGTCTGCTCTACATGCCGCGAGCTCTAGCTGAATCGTGTCGGTAGTCTTTTTGGTTGATTTTACTAGGTCGTGGACCTCGGCCAATTTTTTGAGGATACTTTCTAGTGTGGCACTAATGTCTGATTTCTGTTTAAATGGCGATTCTGGGGTGGCTTCTGCTTTTGGCTTCTTCTGTTGTTGGGTCGCATTCCCATCACTTCCCGCCATGTTGCGCAGCCCTCTATTGCTTCGCACGATCACGAAATTTTTTTCGTGGCTGAGTGCGGTCTTGGGCACTTGTCCTTTGAGTTGCTCGCCTACTGTCCTTTTCTTTTCCCTTGTGCTTGCAGCAGGTGCTGTCTCCTTAGTTGGTCTTGGGTCTTTATCCGTTTTTTCGACAGCTTCAGTGCACAGATTCATGCACCTTGTTTTTTGACCGGTTTGCTGGCCTCTTTTTCCTGTTTCGCTGGATTCGGGTTTTCACTATGTCTTCTTCTACTTTGTGGCTTGTTTTCTCTCCACTGGTTGCTACCGGTGTACTCTACGAGGTGGTTACTGGTTTTCTGCCCACAACGTGGTGTCTGTTTGTGTGGCCACGGCAGGCTCTCGTCGGGTGACTGCTTGTGCTTCGCCTCTTCTCGTGTGGCAGCTTGGTGTACGTTCTTTTGCCTCACATAAGATGGCTGCCTGCCTGCTCGCACTTTGTGGGAGGGATCGCTCTGACTGGACGAGTTGTTATTGTTATTGTTACTGTTGTTATTGTTATCTGAGTTTTGTATAGCGCCAAATCACCGTCAGGTCTCTAGGCGCTTCTGACAAATGCAATAACAACAGTTGGATAGGTGAACAGAGGGTACGGATGTAACAACCTTGCTCAAATGGAACAGAAAGCTTCCCTAAACAAGAGCATTCTCAATGACTTCCTGAAGGGGAGAAGGTTAGTTTCTTTGTGGAGGGGCTCCAGTAATTTGTTCCACATCTGTGGGACTTGGACAGAAAAGGATCTCCCACCCTTAGTTGCCATTTTGAATAGCGGACACGCCAACAATTGGGAGCTGGAGGATCTCAGCGCTCGCGTGCAATTATAGACCTCAAGCCGTTCTTTTATATAGGCTGGCGCATGCCCATAGATTGCCTTATGGGTGATGCATAGGCTTTTGAATTCCACCCTTTGCTTTATAGGGAGCCAATGTAGCCTGTGCAATAATGGGGAGGCATGGGTCTGTCTGGGTGATCTAAAGATTAACCGTGCTGCATCATTCAGAATAACCTGCAGGCGGTTGATCAGATTTTTTGGCAAACCTAGATAGAGTGCGTTCCCATAATCAATCCTTGAGATTATTGTTGCCGAAACAATAGTTCGGAGCATATTTAGGGAGAGTAGGGGAACTAGCTTGCGCAACTGCCTAATCAGGTTGGTACAGGTTCCGACAACGGAGGATACTTGGCTAGCCATTGTCAGCTCATGGTCGATCTTGATACCAAGGCTTTTTACGTTGGGGCATGGTTTTGGGGTGGGGCCAAGCTCTTGGGGCCAGAACAAATCTCTCCAGGGCGAGGTAGCAGTTGAAACCACCAGGACCTCCATTTTTTCGGGATTTATTTTCAGCAAATTTGCCGTCATCCAGCTATCCGTGAACCTGAGTATGTTCTGGGCCTGGGTCTGAGCCGATGTTGTGTTGTCGATACTCAGCAACAGCTGAGTATCATCAGCATATTTAAAAATTCTGCAGCCCATGTTTGCCAGGGAGTCTATCAGTGGTTGTAGGTAGAGGTTAAATAAAAGTGGTGACAGTGCGGACCCGTGCGGGACTCCAAACTCAAGAACACCCACCTCAGATATACAATCCGCTAATTGAGTCCTCTGGGTCCTCCCTGACAAAAAGGATTTTAGCCACTGGAAGGCCAGGTCCTTTATCCCAAACGCGGCCAGTCTGTCCAGGAGCAAGGCATGGCTGACAGTATCAAACGCCGCTGAAAGATCTAAAAGTATCAGGGCACTTGGTTTTTTATGTCAGCCATGCATCTAAGCTCATCCAGCACCGAGAGCATTACTAACTCGGTGCTATGATGTGCACGGAACCCCGCTTGACGCTCCTGGAGTAGATGATGTGACTCCAGGAATGAAGACAGGGATTTTAGAACATGTTGTTCCAGGATCTTGGACAGAAAAGGCAGCTGGGATATTGGCCTATAGTTTTTCAAACAGGCCGGGTCCGCCCCCGGCATTTTTTATCAGGGGCTTGACGCGAGCCTCTTTAAAGCTAGCTGGTAGAAGACCTGTATCTAGTGAATTGTTTAAGAGGCAGATGATACGATCCTCTAGAACAGGAAGCGCCAAACGGAAGATTCCGGGGGGGCAAGGGTCTGCAGGGGAGCCTGACTTGGTTGTATTCATAAACTGCCCAAGAATTGTAGAATCTATACCTGGAAACCTAGTGATGGTGGATTTCGGAGGGGCTTGGGGGGCCTGTAGTGTAAAGGAAGTATTAGGAGTGTCCTTCTTAATGTCTGACAGAATGGTTGCCACTTTCTCAAGGAAATAACATTGAAAGGTATTGCAGTCTATCGTTATTTCCACCTTTTAATCTTTCTTACTCAGTTCTTTTTGAATTTTGAATGTTTCTTTCTGTACATTGGCTGCATTGTTTATACAAGTTTTGTAGTAATCCCCTTTAGCTGACACAATGAGTTTTTTGTATACATTCAAAGATGTTTTATACTGTTCTTGATCTGTACTATCTTTTGTCTTCCTCCAACATCTCTCAAGATGGCAAAGCTTTCTTTTATGATCCCTCAGAAGTGGGGTAAACCAAGGGGCCCCTTTTTCAGCACCCTTTATTTTCTGTACCTTTTCAGGAGCTATCTGATCGATAGCCTGTCTAAGGATCGCCACTATGGTATTATAGTCCTGGTCTAGATCACTGTGCGGGACCGTTGATTGTATATGTTTGGGAAGGACGTCTGTTAAGGTTTTTGAGTCAACTTTTTTCCAAGGACGCACTTTTTTGGTTTTTAAAGATGGTTTGACCGGAACGCTATCCAAAGGAATCTCACACAGGAGTAGGTAGTGGTCGGACCAGATACAGGGTACAATGCTCATGAGGACCACCTCTGGAACGGAGGTCCAGATTAGGTCGAGGGTGTGGCCCTTAGTGTGTGTTGGGGCTTCCACAAGCTGTTCTAGACCTAATGAAGTCATAGAGGTCTGTAGCTGGCGGGTTGGCAGATCTTTATCTTATCTGTCCCAGTGGACGTTAAAATCTCCTGTCACCAAGACTTTTTTATATCGTGTACAGATATCAAATATGATAGGGGAGAATAGTTAATTGAACACTGAAGTACATTGTGGTGGACAATAGACGGTGAAGACAATGAAACATGAGTTATTCAGGGTAATTTTTACTCCGAGTATGCCTACTGAATTTATTGTTTCTGCTAGGACTTTAACCACTGTTAGATGTTTTTTGTAAATAATTGCTACACCCCAGCCTCGAACATTATGAGGACGGTTGTGCCAGGTCATGTCGTATCCATTTGGGAGGGCGGCTATAATGTCGGGGGAGGAATTGTCGCCTAGCCACGTTTCAGTGAGGGTTAGTATGTCTATCGTCCCATCCTGAAGAAGAGTAAAAATTTCAAGGTGGTGTTTCTGAAGTGACCTTGTATTCAGGCTAGCGAGCTTCAAGGGGGGTAGGTGGAAAGGGTCCTTACAGCTAGGGGATCGTAAGATGTTAGTCTCCTTTAATGTGGTCAGCATCATAGGATTTAGAGTCTGCCCACCTAGGTCTAATAGAAGTAGCTCACTTGCAGAATATGACAGTCGCCTACCAGGGGTCCTGGTCCCTGGGCCGGGTCGTGCGCGGACGGGCGCAGACGGGCAGGACTCTGGCACGACTCCGGCACAGGTCCGGCGCGTCCGCTGTATGCTTCCGCTGCCCGGAGACATGGTCCTTTCCTTATAAGCGCTACTAGAGCGCGTCACCTGCCCGGCCCACACTCAATATGGCCGCCAAAACCCGGGAGACCGACTCTCGGCGTCAATGCTCAGCCGAGAGTGGTCCGCGGGCGGAGGGAGTGGGGAAAACAAATAGGGGACTCAAAGGGAGCGGCAGGAGATCTCCAGGCTTCTTCAATCAAGCCGAGAGTTCTGAAATTAAAAACGTGCAATTTACAATTAAAAAGATGCCAGAGATCGGCAGTAGAGACCTCCCGGCTTCCGCCTCAGGAGGGAAAATGCATCTGTCAGTCAGTCTGTCGATCTTTTTATTGTGACGCGGTGCCTGTCTGTGTGCGCTCACACAAGGTTAGTTGTTGGCTTTTGTCTACTTTCTCCTCACTTTTTGGTGCCTTGGTGCCTTAAAGATGGCCGCTGTCCGGTTTGCCGTCTACTTTTACGCGTTCATTTGTGAAGGGGGTCGGTCTGAGCGAGGCTGCTGGTTAGTACACGACCGTGCGCTAGCGGGAGGCTCCTAAATTGTTCGCAGGTTGTTGTGTCTTCTTTTCTCCCTCTGCAGCCGCCCCTGCCCCTCTCAAGATGGCTGCCTCTTTTCTGTGGATGGGATTCGGGCCTGAGGTCGGGCGCGAGATCCGGCGTACCGAGGCCGCTGGTTAGTCTACGAGGTCTCGAAGCAATGTGGGAGCGGGTAATCTCCTGCTCCCTGTTCTGCTCCCTATGCTGAAGTCTCCCCGCTTATCCTCATTTGTAGACCATTTATTGTGAGTTTGTCTTTTGGTCTCCAAGATGGCCGCCCTCAGTGCTCTGCGCTTTCGTTTTTGTTGTTTATGACTGTGCTTGCTGGTGAACTATTTGACATTCGGTATGGGGGCACCGGGGGCCTTTCTTGTTGCGTGGGGATGCGCGGCACTGACCTTGCTTTTGCACGCTGTCCCGCCGTCGGAATGGGCTTTGAACGACTCCTCACTGCCTCCGATTGCACTTCGTTAGCACACTGCGACCGCCATCTCGCTGGTTTCGGTTCTATCTCGCTTCGATATTTTCTTTAGGGTAACGCTGCTTTCTGGGTGGTGTGTTCTGCGCGACCTCTCTCCCGCGATATGCCTGGTATGCGCCTGCAATGGATTCTTTACTTTTGTGTCCTCGTTAGTTACTGCTTTGCACTGAATTTTCCTGGCTTGGTCCCGGGGTGCTGAGGAGCTCCGGACTTACTCGCCTCCTCTCATTGCCGTCCAAGCCACGCCCCCGAAGAAGTCGTCTTTCAAAGTGCAGTTCCTCCGTGTCCGGAGGAACTGTCTGAACTGTAAATTATCCCTGAGTCCGCGAGTGTGGTGGCTTAAGTATCTCAGGAGGGTGTTCCGTTCAGCCGGTTTTCTAAACAATGTAGTGTAGAGTAGACCATCCTTCCCTTTGATACTGATGTCAAGAAAGTCTATGGATTCCCTATCAAAATGCATAGTAAATTTGATGTCTTCAGATTGAGTATTGAGCCACAATGTAAAAGCGGTAAGTTCTTGTTCGTCCCCTGTCCATATGATCAGGACGTCATCGATATACCTCCGCCACTCCGAGATCTTTTCACGGTATGGGTTGTGCTGTGAGAGGATGCATTGCTGTTCGTAGTCATCCATGAACAAAATGGCTAAGTCTGGGGCAAAGGCTGCCCCCATCGCCACTCCTTTGCACTGGATGTAATAATTATTCTGGAATACGAAAAAGTTCTTTAGCATTGCAATCTCTAATAAGTCTATTATAAAATCAGTAGGTACTCCTGCAGGTTGGGGTCTCCTCTTTAGTGCTCTCCTCATGGACTGAAGGGCTTGTGCTTGCGGGATACTCGTATACAACGAGACGATGTCCATTGTGACTAGTAGTTGTTTATCCTTGTCAAAGGGTCTTTGGTCCACTAAGTTGATGACTTGCATAGTGTCGCATCTTACAACATTGCAGTAGGTTTAGGTGTCACACTATAGGTGCTCCTCTAGTGGAACATTATAACATACAACCACACTCCTGAATCTATGAAATGGCTGATAATTGAGAAAACCACCTTGGGTCCACGGGGTGGCAATTTAAGTTCCATCATGAATGTCAGGGAGTGTAAATGGATGCAGTATTTTGACACAGTCCATAATGGACTTAATGAACTAGATGCCTCTTACGCACAGTTGGCAGGCCTGAACCCAGAATCATGATCAGTAACACTGTTTTTCGCTGTTATGTAGACTTGCCAACACGAACTCAATGCTATTGTTAACTGTTTACCCTATGATGCAACAATTCCATCTAGCAGCACAAACCCCATGTCATCGAACATGCTAAGTATGTCTATTGTACCTCGCATATCCCAGGATACAACATTTTTCATAGGACAGTACTGTAAACATATTGATTCCTGTTGTGCATTTATTACGTAATAATATGTTGTTGTCTGCCTCAGCAATTTTGATTTTACTAATGTACATCTCTGCCTAGGAAGCAACACGCTGTGTGATGGTGTATCCCTTATATCCCATCTCCGTGATGATGTTCTGGTAGTTGCTATGGGAATGACTAAATAATTACCCTCCGCCGTAATTATGAATATAAAAAATGAGAATGGTGTTTCACTCCTTTCAGACACTCCCTTGAAAGATACATGACACAACAACCACCATTCTTTGTTGAGGCTCCCTCGCGGCTCTCGTGAGAGAGCACCGCGATTGGCCATAGCTGAACGAGCCTCCGAGCAGCATCCAGCGCCTGCACCTCGTGTGCCTCCCTATTAATTAACGCGATTCGGTCGGCTCATTCTGACCCGAGCTGTGATGGTGGCTGTGTGCAGGTAGGGATACGCCTTCGACGATCCGTTTTACATCTAGAACAAACACCGAGGTCTGGTTCTACCTTTAGGCTCTTGGGGTACGTTCCATGTGTTGGCGACCTCTGCAAACCCTTTTTGTGCTCCCACGCGAGTTCTCATGGGTGTTGAGTCTTTTGCAGTGGCCGGATGTGTTTTATCGTCCCTCTAGCGAGCTGGCATTTTTATGACCCCCTGACACGCTACGTGATTAGGGAATCACTTTACCCCTTTTCTAGTTAATGCCTCTAGTCTGGGCTTGATACAACCCGTATTTAACTAATTGTACTTCTGGACTGCGACACTTGTGTTTCAGTGACTGCTTTATACTTTCGTGACTATGACAGTATAGTGGCAATTGATGCACACTTTTTCATAATCCCCCTGTTGCAGATCCACTGCCAGGGCCTGACTATCCCAGCGACCCGTGCAGGCGGATTGATAACGCCTCACATGACAATAATAATATTTTGGACTACATGCAGAACAACCAGGAGATTGATACCCGGTTTCATCCAGACCCCACCTCAGTAAGTCTCCCGTATTCAATACTAACACACACACTAGGACTACAATTGTATGTCCTAGAGCCTAATCAAGGGACCCCTTTTATATATTTTTACAGATCAACTAAGCAATGGAGGAACTAGTGTAAGGTCCAATACAGACGGTCATTTTGAGGCCGCTCATTAAGTAGGTATCATGTACTTCGATACCCCTCGTTAATGTATATAAGTTCACCTTAGACTGTCAGACTATGACACTGTACACATGTTCTTAATTTTAGGTGCTCCAATAATATTTTGTCCTGATGAAGACTCCAGAATGAGGCGCAAATAGCCCTTTAATCCAGGGGAGTCAAAACATTGACTGACTACACTATTCTCTCACATTATAGGTTCCAAATATATTGAGAAATCCATCCTATATGTGAAGAGACATAGGGAACTATGAATCGTATTAGACTGTAAAGGTCTTTTTCAAACCGTTTTGTGATTGTGTTATTGTCACACCACCTTTACCCAGTCCCACACTTACCTTATCACCCCCATCCTACACTAACACCTCTTTCTTCTTCTTCACTGAAAGCACGTTCAAATTTTAATATGAGATAGATAACTTTGATTTACAAGAGTTACTTATGCACTTTGGCATTTCCAAAACTGAATCGTTTGAATTTCTTGATTCATCCTTTTGAAACGATAAAATTGTCTTGTTGATTCTCCAGAACTTTTTGCTTATTAAATATGAAATGTGATATAGCATTGTGGTGAACTTTTGAATTTTGTGTTTCTTGTAAGTTTTGTTGCATTTTTGATAATGTTTAAACACTGACCCATACCTAACGTACTTACTCTTTGACCCAGGTCAGGCAGTTTTCAGGGTGTACCCCAGTGAAACTCAACACTCATTTTTTAACAGCATTTCTAATTTTTTTAAACTCCAAACATGTTATTTGTTTTTACATAGTTACACATATTTGTATTTTTCAAAGTTTTTACAAATATGGTAGATTTTTTTTACAATATTTATTTGAGGTACTTAGGAGCCCATTAGGATGGCGGGCGGATTTCTCCCACCAGGCTGGGGGTTACCACCGCCGGCCTGGCTGGGGCAATGTGCCCGCCATCCTCACATAAATGACCCGCCGCCATATTAGTATGGCGGGGGGGACGGCGGTGGACGGAAAGACCGTCCACCGCTTTTCCGCCCCAGTCGCCTTGCGGCTGGGGTGGAAAAGGTTTAATATGGTGGCGGCGTCTATTAGACACCGCCAGCCATATTACCATGGGCTTAGTTAGACGCGGTCTTCACTCTGGGGACCCCCTGCGGGCCCCCCGAGTGAAGGAGAGGTGGGGGTGCACACGGGGGGTACCTGTGGCACCCCCCAGCATTTGCATTAACAAAGGGGCAGGCACTGCGTGGTGCCTGCCGCTTTGTTAATGCACATGCACATGCATTTGTGCATTGTTAGCATTGTGGCGGGTGGTGCTGAGAGCACCGCCCGACACAATGCTAACAATGCAGCGCATCCTATTATCCCCCACGGGACCCCTGCCCTTATGACGGGCGGTCCCACATGATAGGATGGCGGGCGGACATCCTAATGACCCCCTTACTTGTTTATAACAGGTTGAATATACTTTTTAGAGTATATTCTAAATAGTACTATATTAAATTAGTTTTTTAATAACATTTTTATACCTAACATAAGTATTTATATTTCTAGAGTGCATTTGGACATATTTTATAACATTGTTACATATTTTGCAAATAATATTTAACAGTTTTTAATTAAAGTTCTATTGTTTTATATAGGGAAAAAATCTATGTTTTTGTTTTCATTTAGTGGTAATTTTTATTACCTCCAAGTGTAATTCTGTATTCTAGTCTTGTTTTTCATCAGATCCCATCCTTCTACTACATTGTTGGTTTTAGCTTCTTGAACCATTGTGCTGTCATAGACATTTGGAATTTGGATTGACGTCCGTTTCTGGAGTAGTGCAGTCTACCAACCCAAGTGTCTTCAAAGTAGTCCATTAGGAGACTTTGGTCTCGATTACGATGTCGTTAGGAAAGCATTCCCACTGAATTGGTCGCAGAATGCTTTCTGAAAGACTCGGAAAGGTGTAGTCCAACCGATCGATTTGGAAGCATTTGGATACAAGTCGGTCGGACTCCCATTGACTTCAATGGGAGCCTGTGTTCTGAACGTATACACAAGCACCCATTGAAAAAGGGGGTGATTGGGGTAAGTCGTGCACCATGTGGCAGGCACCGCTGTGCATGCATGGGTATAGGAGACTCATGGGTACCCCCATGGGGCCGATTAGGAGGGGCCTGCTATGGCCCCCCACAAAGTCCAATTCCCACAGCTGTTTCATCTCAGCCGCACCGATTCGGAACGGCTTTCCGATTCAGTCATCGTACTTGCTCGTTCGTAAAACGCCTCCATTGGGCTGTAGTATTCAGGCTCCTGAATCCCATTCTGAACCAATTCGGACAGCCTTGATGGCTCCCTTTCATCGTACTTGGTCATACAGAAAGGTGACTGATTCAGTCAGAAACAAATCTTCTGAATCGGATTTGAACGAATCGGATGCCATTTGGAGCCTTTACTAATGACATCATAATTGTGCCTTTAGTTGCAGCAGTTAGCTACCCTTTCAACAAGGTAATAGGCTAGTGCAATTTATTTGTTTTATTTCAAAAGCAAACTGGCTTTTTGTTGTAAATTCTACACTTACTGAAGATTTTCGGAGATGTCTCCAAACGCTGTGATTTAAGTGGCAGTAACATCCTTGAATGGCTGTATGTGGGGACTTTTATTGCTTGTATCATGGCTTGTTCAAAGTCAATTATTATTTTATGTGGGGAGTAGTTGTTAGTTTTAAATTGATGTGGTTTAATAGTTACTAGTAAGTGCTACTTTGTTTATTAAGTACCTAGCTTTATATGAGGGGTATATTAATATATTGATATTGATCATGCAAGGTGTATATCTGAGTCAATGATTTAGTGTACAATTTGAATATTCCGTCCATCATCCATGTTTGACATTGGATTTGTCCTAATGAATAATCTGCTTTAGCATATAAAATAATGCATTTGACATTATTTAGGTTGTCTTGTAGACAGAATGGTTTGGCATTTTGCGTGGTGGCTAGGAGTCCAGGGTTTTGATGTATTTGTATATTATAGGGGCAGCAGGAGTGTCCCAGGTGATTTTCTTAGTTCATGTTATTAAGCATTTTAAAGTTGGTATAGCTGGTTGCTGACCTGTAATGTGTTCAAATATTTTAAAGAGAATGTGTTTTGGAATTTTAGTAGTGGGCTTTGAGGGACTAGTGCTTGCCTCTTTCAAATCTTGAAGTACATGACTTACATCGAACTCAGTGACATTTAAGGGGTAGTTCTGTTCTGTCACATTAATAGCAACATCATTTATTATAGTAGCCCTTCCATACATGCATTAAAGAAGTATTTTGTACATTTCCTTTTTTTTTTTTTATTGTTCATCAACATCAAGAGTACATTTTCATTACATATTTCACAAGAATAAAAAATTTTTGCAGAAATTCATTTCAACAAATTAACCCATATAATAAGCTCACCATGCGAACGCTAGCTATATTGATTCTTGCTAACTCAAAGTCGTTGAGGCCTATAAATATATTGCTACTTCCTTAAGCCTCCTCCAATCTTAACTTCCATTCTATTATTGGAGACCATATCCAATTCGCAGCCTCTCTTCTTGCCCTTCCCTTTTTATCTAATAGGGCATGTTCCAGCGTGTATAACCCTGGAGACCCATTGTTGTAATGTCGGCGGACTGAGGTCTTTCCATAACAACGCTATACATAATCTACTTAGAGCCATGGCCATATACAAAAACTCATAATGAGGTACTTCCAAGCCATCCTTTGTTACCCCTAAGATCATCACTTCATCTAGTAATACTATATTCATTCCCAGCTAATTCTTGAAAAACCGCTCCAATTCTTGTTCATACATATCTAAAGCAGGGCATGAAGCAAACATATGGATAGTATCAGCTTGGGTAGACTGACATCTTGGACAGGTTACGCCACTCGTTCCACCCCACTGTGCCACCTTATGGGGGGTATGGTATAATTCAAACAGCGTTTTATATTGCTGGGTTTGCACATTTGCTGCTCTCAGCACAGAATTTGACAGTTTTAGCGATTTCTCGGCCTCATTCCCTGTCAGCCCTAATTTAGTTCTCCATTTCTCATACATTTTTTCAGAGTCATCCTCTTTATATTTACATATTTCAACATACAGTTGTGATATGGAGCATCCTGTTTCATTTCTTATGTCTTCCATTAAATCTATTTTTTGCATATCAGCACCCCCACCACGCTTCTTTGATAAGACAGACCTGACTTGTAAATATTTATAAAAATCTCTATGCCTTAGATTATATAGCCGTTGCGCATTCTCGTAGGTGATTATCCCTGTCGCCCCCATAAGATCTCCTATAGTTCTTACCCCCTGTCTATCCCAGCCTTTCATAACTGAGTCATGAAATACTCCTGGGAGCGATGGGTTCCCATATAACGGTGTGTAGTAATTCATTCTCCCCAATTTTATCTTCCTCTTAATGATGGACCATATTGTTATTGCGGCCCCCATGGTCAGTATTTTGTACATTTCCAACTATCGTTCTCTTCACTTTCTTGGCTGCAAATGTATCCGATGTGCTAGTATTTTCCTTCCTTTGAGATGATATGTTGTGTCTTTCTATCATTCTGTCTGAAAATATTTTAATAATATAGTTACATATATTGTAGTTATTGTACTTTTGATTTTCAAATGTTCAAAAAATATTACAACAATCATTTTGTATTTTATACCTACATATGTGTTGTTGATTATAATTGCAGCTCTTTTTTTCAGTTTTCTGTGGGAGGTGTTCTAACATGGATCAGGCGGTTTATTTTCTGTTGGGGAATACAAGGTGTATTAGTTAGATTTTAATTGTTTATTTGTGGGTAGTTTCTTGAGGTCAAGAGCTTTTATTTTAATCTTTTAATGTTACCATCTAGGTGATATTTATGTTTACATTTCTTTATTGATTTGTATGACGTTCGCAAAAATAATCACAGCAATAATGGAAATATGCCTTCTAACATCCCACAACGTAGGAGAAGCGATAAAACTTTCTGATCAACAACCCCAACATCCTCCCCCTCCCTAATGTCCCTCCCCTCCTCATCCCCCGGCTATTAAGCGACCAAACCCATTATGTCGCATTCCTGACAGATTGGTACCAGATGGATACATAGGCAAACGGATTTTTGGAAGGTAGAGTATGTTTTCCAGATTTTTGTGCGTACTATTTTTTAGGTTAAATCCTGTGATTGTTGATTAAAATTTTCATTCAACAAAAGAGGTCGATCCAAGGTTTAGAAAGAGTATAAAATTTTATTGATGCAAAATTGAACGAAAACAGCCGACACGTGCTTCGCCCTCTTTGGCGAATTGCGCCAGGGCTTTCTCAAGGCTAAGTTCAGTTATTCAATACCATTCAATTGGATTCTCAAAATTACATCGTCGGTATATACAAAGGCAAATTCCTTAAAAATTTCAATTTGGAGTTGAATCTCCCGCCCGGTCAACACGTTGTCACGATCATCGTCAACTAAAATGACGGATTGATGTTTGTGTTTAAACTAAGGAATGCACTGATACAAGGCAAATAGAACTATTGTAACAGGATGTCTAATCAGATGGGATTTTTCTGTGAAATTGTTTGAACAGTATGAGAGTTATCATGTTTGAGAGGAATTAAAGGTGAGAATAGATGAATGAGAGAGTGTTAATAATTTTTCTTTTTAGTTTTTGGGGGGTCATTGACACAATAATCCATGTTTGGAGAAAGAAAGTAATGTGTTTCTCTTTTTTGTGACAAAACTTTGTAAATATGCTTTATGTTATGTATTTACCAATGTAATAATAATTTTTATATAGAAAGTGTAAAAACATATAAAAAATTTAAAAAATACAGAAATACTGCCTTTTGAAAAATAAAATACAATCAGAATGAAAGTTTGTCTCTTTTTTCTTGCATATCTGTGCTGTGTTATAAATACTGTGAGTAGAGCTATTGCCACTCTTTAAATTAGATAGGCCTGACAAGAGGTTGCTCTGATTTGCATCCCAGGGAGCAGTCTGCATCTGGTCTGTGAGGCGCAAAAGTCGCAAATATTTGGGCCAAGGGAGTTCTCTAAATTTGGAAGGAAAAAGTGCCAAAAAGGTTTTCCAAAGAGCAGGGAATGCGATGCTCTGATTGACGAGGGAGAGGGAAATCCGCTCCATGCTGAGAATGTGCCACATCCATTGCAACCATCCTATCTGAGTGGGCAGGTGGTTCGTTCCCCAGTGTGTGAGGATATTTTGGAGGGATGCCCCCAGGGCCAGTGCTATTTGACGTCCTCTGCGCGACTTAAGAGGGAACGTGAGAGCGTTCGGTAAGCCTAAGAGAATGTATGCTGCAAACCGGGGCAAGTCTGTGTCGAAATGAGTATCTATATCCTTGAGTACATGCGCCCAACAGGGAGTTAGTTGGGAACAATCCCACAGTATGTGTGTCAGGGTGCCACTTGAACCGCATCCGCGCCAACACCAGGGGTATTTTGTTGAGTTGCCTCTATGGAGTCTGGCAGGAGTAAAATACCAGTAGGTTGCTATTTTAGTAGCGATTTCTACTCTGGAATATTGCAGACAGTGTGTTTGGCTCTGTAGTATATGCCCTCCCATTCTAGCGGAGTAAGTGTACGTTCTAATTCTAGTTCCCAGCTTTTTTGACTCAGCATCTTATGAGGTGTTGGGGCTCTTCTTATTGAACAGTATATCTGTGATATAAGGTGGGCATCATTAACTTTGGATAATAGCCACTTCTCGAAGGGGTAAGGTGGTGCTGCGCCTGCGGGCGGTTACTGGAGTGCATGACCCAGTGTCATATTTGCTGATAGCATAACCGTTCTGTATAAGGGAAACCCTGTTGGTCTTAGAGATTTTCAAAATAAAGCAGGCCCTTCACATTGAAGAGGTGTCTAATCGACCTTCTATCCTACGTTGTCCACCATGTGAAGGTCTTCACATCCATCCCAGGGGAGAAAGAAGGGTTCTCCACGATGGGAGTCATGGGGACGGGAAGGTGATGAGAGCTCTTTTCTCCACTATTCTATCCCATTCCTTTAGGGGGGCTCGCATTATGAGCAAGAGATAAAGCTTCTTAGACCTAGCTGGTTTTGGCAGGAAAGGAATCTGCCATAGCGACCGCACTGACAGAACCCTCTCCATGAAAAGCCAGTGCTTTTCGGACTCTGGATGCGACCATTCGAAGAACGCCTTAATCTGGGCCACCCAATAATAGAAAAAAAAACACACAAGAAAATGAGGGGTGAGAGGATAGAGAACCCTCTTCAACCTCCCGCTCTGTAATTAAATCTCACAAATAGAAGCGGGATAATAACACTGCATGAAGGTGGCTGAGTATGTGGGAATGCACCAAATTTATAAAACTGCCCTCACACACAGCTAGCTGTGTCATGTTTCATCATAGTGCTGCTAACACACCTCCACGCCAGCCCAACACTGGAGGTGAAGCAATAGGGAGGGGAAGACAATACAACATACAGTGTAAGATCATAGGTAAGGGTGGGCGTAGTTCGCAAAGTAGCGCTACGCGAAGTTACGCAAAGTGCACTTCGCACTACGCGAACTTCATGTAGCACTACGCGAGCTGCGTAGTTGCATGTTCTCACTGTGCAAGATGCGTTTTCAATTATTGCACAGTGCGGACAAGCATCCGGCACTGTGCAATCATTGAAAACGGCATCTTGCACATTGCGAGCTGTAGTTTTCTACTGCTCGAGTAGATTTTTACTCGAGCAGCAGCTTTCTCAACGCGAACTGGTAGTTTATCATCGCGAGCGGTCGCGAGCATGCGCAACTACTCGCAATGAGAAACCTGACCTCCCCGCGTTGAGAATCTCGCCGGGATGTCATTTTGCTTGCTCGCGGTCGCGGACTTGACGTTAAGGACCGTGAACAAGCAAAAAATGACCGCTGCACTACGCGTGTTTGCACTGTGCTACGTGCAGCTCACGTAGGGTGAAGTTGCGCAAACTTCGCAAACTACGCAAGCGTAGCATAGTGCTTCGCCCAGGGTTAATCATAGGTGAGAAATGGTGCAGAAAAAGTTATATAAAACTGGTATCAGGTAGTCCTTATTACAGTTTTAATATTAGGTACCCTATCCTGATTTAAAACAAAAAATTTGGATGCTGGGTTGGGGAGCTTATAATGAGATGCCAACCCCTCCACTCTGCATAAGTGTGGACATGTTTCAGCCGGCAAAACCAATACCCCGGCTTTCCTCAGGACTCTCACCACTCTGATCCCTGGGTGCTCACCCTCCCTTCTTTAAACCCAGAAGAAAAGGGGATATCACCTTTCGTAGAGCCCCTCACTCTTGGAGAGGAACCACGTTTATTACATTTTTAAACCCGAACTGGCGGGGAGTGAGAACATCTCCCTATTAGCACACTTGCTTGCGAGGTCAGCTGTCACCCAGCGCGATACGTCTTTCACTCAGCGCCGCTTAGAACACCAAATAGAAGTCCTGGAGGTTTGGGATCCCAAGATCACCCTCACCAGGGGCCTGTAGTAGCTAAGATCTCACCACATTCAAGGTCTCTTTTCCACCCAAATAAAGGATTCCAGTTCTCGCTGAAGCGTATGTATCGTGCCCAGGGGTGGTTCCAATGGAAGGGTCTGAAAGAGGAATAGTAACTTTGGCAATGTGGACATTTTGATAGCTGCTATCCCGCCAAACCAAGTGTGGTCACCATTGGTGCAGGTCTTTCTTGATGTGGCGAAGTAAAGTGGAATAATCTAACGTTATGGTGCTAAGTAAGGACTCAAAGAGTTGTATTCCTAGATAGGGGATTTCTACCGGCACCCCCCCTAGATCGTTTAGTGAAGAGGGTTTCAGAGTGAGGCGGAGAGCTTGTAACTTATGAACATTAATATTAAAACCTGCTACTAGGAAGAATTTCACATAGGTGATATTTAGAAGTGGTTTGATTTTACCAATTTTTTATGTGCTTTTTCCAGGTGTTTGATTGTTGGGTCTGTAGTTTGTAGATTGCGTACTTTTTCTGTTGTACTTAATGTTTAGCAGATAAGTATTAACAGTGAGTTTTCCTAGTTGTTTGTATTTTTGCCTTTTTTAAATAAGTTACTTTCAACTAAGCTAAAATAAAGGCTTTTCTTGCTTGTGAAGGCATTTTTTTTGTTTTCTGTTGGCTATCCGACAGAGTGTAATTGTCTTGCGGCTTTAGGGCTTGATTATGAGTTTGTCAATACATGGCTCACCGTTCCTGAAGTGGCGTGGTGACTGCGGTGACCTGGTGGTCCCAACCTCCCTACTATAAGTTAGTTTGTTTGGCTGCGTAAGGACCACTGCTGCTCCACTGACACCGCTGGCGGTCTCAGAGGATGGTGGTGCCAGAGCAGGCCAATGAGGCTGTGCGAGGCCCGGACCACCAGTCAAACCGCCCGCCCTATTATGAGTTGCCTCACAGCCGGCAGAAGTGTGGCAGTCCAACCCCCACACCAGATGCAGCAGAAAGTGAGGAATATAATGACAAAACTCACCTCTACTGTAACGTAACTGGTGCTATGTGGAGCGCTCTGATACCCGGTTCAGTTCGGGTCTAATTTGTGCTACATAAAACTCTGCAAAAAAAAAACAACAACAAAAAACCGATGCATTGCCATGGACCAGCCAAAGGAGGTGGGTCCTGAAGTATATCATTCATATACAGGGGCATTGCATCGTATTCTATATTAACAATATTCTGAATCTGATAGAGACTTCTAGCTGCAGATTCCTTACCTTTGAATTTCACAGGCATCAGGCAGGCTCCGGAAACTTTTGCTGAGCTATACCCCTTGCGCGCACCGTTGTATGGCCCCATTCAGCTCCGCTTGATGATGTCTGTGTCATTAGCATTAGTTATGATGTTGCGGTACCTATTTAGGCACCACCCCGGTTCGCGGACGTTAATTCTTTCCTTACCTTTCCAGTTAAGCACCGATCATGGAAGAGTTACACCCTGTCACTTTTTGACAAGTTTTTTCTCGTCTTTTGTCGAATTCTGATTCTTTTCCATCTTCGTGGAGGATGTCTTCGAGGTAGTTTCAGGCCGTGTAGTGCCTGTAATCGCATGATGTCGGTTACTCACCTCCACCTCGTCTGTCTCTGGTGTCTCAAGCATGACCATGACTCGAAGTCATGCTCAGACTGTCGGCCCATGGCTCCGAAGACCCTGAGGGAGCGAGCGTTAAAACTTTTTGCGGCCCGGCAAGCGACACCACTGAGTGAGACTACGCGGAGGTCCCGGTCAAAGAAGAGGATGTCGTGGGACTGCTCCCGTGTCCTCTGGACACTCGGGGAAGAGGCATTAGAAGAAGAAGAAGCCTAAGTGGACTTCATCTTCACCTTGACTGTCTTCCGTCAATGAGATGTAAGAGCACCAACGTGCTAGGCCCGGTTCTGCAGAGCCAGAGCCAGGGTTGACTCTCCACCTCCCTCCCTTTCCGGGAGCCGGAGCGACCCCCGCTCAAGTAAAAGATTTTTACCAGGCCATGCACTTCGTATTTGAGCGGGCCGACCCCTCTGGTGAACCTTCGGGCCACGCGGGGTCGGAAGGGGTCCCATCGGATTCAACGCCTTCGAATCCGGCCACTGTGCCAGTGGGGATTCGTTGATCTGATCCTGGATCCGGATCAACGTTGGGCGTGCCAACGCAACCTTCTCCGGCATTGGACCCAAAGTTGGTGCATACAGTGCCGCCTGTGCCCACCGGCGGTGCCAGCCTCATCCTCATCCCCGAGGATATGGAGCCAGAATGATGTCGCTCAACGCCGATTCCGACTTCAACTGTACCCAGAGTTTTTTTGTTCTCGCCTGAGCACTTTGAGGATGTGCTAGGCTCAGGGAAGGAATTGGAGTGGTTTTTGGACCCTTTGGAACCCCAAGAAGATTCTGCAGAGCAATTGGACTGGTATGGGGAACTTGCAGAGGCCAGTGGGTTGAATACTTCTCCAGATACTGCCATGCTCTCTCCACCTACTGTGGCTACGGAGGAGGGGACATTTTATGCCATGGTGGTAAAAAGGGCTGCTGAAGTTCTTGGACTAGAGCTACCCTCAGTGCACGTCAGGACTAATCTCCTGACCAAGGTGCTTCAACCTCGGGCTTCCATTTCCGAACCCCTTTTTCCCTTTAATGAGGCACTTACAGACATCCTTCTAGGCATGCGGCCAAGCCTACACAGGGGCTCCTGTGAATAGGATGGTTACATGCCACCATCACCCGGCACAGGTGATCCAAAGTACCTCAGCCAACATCCCACCCCAGAAAGTTTGGTGGGGCAGGCCTCCACTTCCCAGGGAATCAAAAAGGTTTGGATTCATATGGTAAGAAAATGTTTTCTTCCTCCAGCCTGGCATTGTGGTCGGTGAATCCCAAATGCTTCTTGGGCCATTTCTCCCACTCCCTTTGGGAGGCAGTTGTGCAAGTGCTGCCACAAGTCCCAGAGGATGCCCGGCTGTGCTCTCCCAAGCAGTCAAGGATGGGAGAGATGCAGTAAAATTTACCATTTGGTGTGGCCTAGATACGACAGATTCGCTGGGCAGATCGATTTCTATGATGGTGGCCTTAAGGAGTCATACCTGGCTTAGGAGAACTGGCTTCTCGGGCGATGTCTAGGCCAATCTGATTGTCATGCCCTTTGATGAAACCCGTCTAGTTTGGGGAAAAGGTAGACTTTGCCCTGGTCAGGTTCAAGGACTCTTGAGCTACGGCCAGATCCTTGGGCCTTTCAGCCACTCATGGTCAGTCTTCCTTTCACTCCTTTCATGGCAATGGAAGAGGTTTCCAGCCGCATCTTCCTTATTCTAACCACCGTCCCACACAGATTGGACGCAGTGCATTCCGATCCAGGAACGGAGGCTAGAAGTCGTCGAGCACCCTGCCCCCACCAGCCGCAGCCTCCAAGCACTCTTAGGCCGATTCTGCAGGTCCACACCTCCCCAGTTGGTGGGAGAATTTGTTATTATCTTCCCCACTGGAGATCCATAACATCGGAAAAGTGGGTATTTCAGATCGTCTAGGAGGGCTATTCCCTGCCTTTCCTTTCAGTCTCCCATTCTGCCAGGGTATCATGTGAAATCGCTCCAATAAGAAGTTACAAGTCTCTTGGCCAAGGGAGCTGTAGAAAGGGTCCTGGTTTTGGAATGAGGCAGTAGCTGCTATTCCCGCTACTTTCTGAATCCAAAGAAAAACAATGGGTTACAGCCCATTTTAAATCTTTGGACCGTCAATCTCTTCTTCAAGAAGGAGAAGTTCAAGATGCTCACTCTAGCTCTGATCTTGTCTGCCCTGGACCAGGAAGACTGGATGGTAGCAATGGGCCTGCAGACTGGTTATGTTTACATTCCCATCCTGCCTGCCCACAGGCGTTACCTGCGGGTCATAGTAGGCCAGGAGCACTTTCAGTTTACCATGCTCCCCTGTGGCCTTACCAGTTCTCCTCAGGAGTTCATCAAGGTGATGGCAGTGGTCGCAGCTCATCTGCCGGGTTATAGGTGTCAGTCGTCCCCTACCTCACGACAGGCTGTTGAAGGCTCCATCGCCCCAGGCTGTCATCTCCCACCTTCAGACTATGGTGAGCCTCCTCGTTCAATGGGGTCCTCTATAAACGTACCAAATTTACATCTGACTTCTTTTTAGATGCTCCCTTTCATCAGAGCTGTTCTGGGCACAGTGCAATTTGTGGCCTATCCTCCAGAGCAGCAAGTCCAGGATATTCAGACTGTGATACCGATGTTTCAGCCTCTAGCCTGGATTTCAGTGAGAGTGACTCTGAGTCTGTTGGGCCTCATGGCCTCCTGCATCCTGATGGTAAAGCATACCAGGTGCATATGCCAACCAGATCTCATGTTTGTGACGGATGCATCACTTCTGAATTATGGCGGCCATCTGGGAGAGGTGGAGATCAGGGGACACTGGTCTCTTGCGGAATCGGGGCTCCCCATAAATTTGTTGGCGCTTCGAGCAATTCAGTTGGCTTTGAAAGCATTTCTTCCCTCTGTCAAGGGTAAGTTAGTGCAGTGCATCTCTTGACATGGCTGTAACAGCAGGGCATAACCCTAGTGGTTCAACATCTGGCAGGTTCTCTGAATGCTAGGGCATTGTCACCTTCATATCTGATGTCTTTTTCAGACAAAGTGGTGCTTCTCACCGGTGCTTCCTTTTTAATAAACGCTGTAATCCTGTTCCATCTGGGTCAATCGATCACATTGCCCACCTTCTTTGCTCCCCCGCATCCCTCTAAGGAAGAGGAACATCTCCACTGACAGGACCCAAAAAGAGCGCAGTCATTCTACCTTGAACGCAAAAGAGAGTTCCGAGTGGATGACCAATTCTTTGTGTGGTACTTGGGAGCTAAGAAGGGATGGGCAGTGCTGAAAAGGAGCATCTCTCGCTGGGTCATTCTCTGCATTAAGATCTTTTATATCCTGGCGAAGAAGCAGCCCCTTGAGGGATTAAGGGCCCATTCCACTAGGGGAAAGCCTGTGACTACTGCCTTGGCTCGTGGTGTTGAGTCCTAGACATCTGTAAGGCAGCAACATGGGCATCATTGCACACGTTTGCCAAGCATTTCTGCCTAGATAATCAGGCCCACAGAAAAGGGTTTTTTGCCCGTTCAGTACTTCAGGACTTCCTAGTTTGAGGTATTGGTCTGCAACCCACCACCGGAATGCTATGGCTTGGGTGTCTAATTCAAAGGTAAGGTACCTGCAGCTGGAAGTCTCTATGAGATGAAAAAGTTACTTACCTTTGGTAACGCATTATCTGGCAAAGACTCTATCTAGCTGCAGATTCCTTACAGCCCCACCCATGCCTCCCCGGTTTGCAGAATGATATTGTAGGACTAGGATTACTCCCCCCTTTCAGTGCCCTAGTTTTGCACATGACTACATCTGTTACTTCGTTGCTCTGCGCTTCTAGTGTGGAAAAAATAAAAGTACAGATGTCCGGTTGCCAGGGTGGTGCCTATATAGGTACTGCAATGTCATAACCAAAGCTAACGTACACATCACGCGGAGCTGAATGGAGCAACCTGACGGTGCGCGCAAAGGGTATTGCTCAGCAAAAGTTTCCGGATGCAGCCTGACGCCTGGAAAATTCAAAGGTAAGGAATCTGCAGCTTAATAGAGTCTCTACCAGAAAATGCGTTACCGAAGGTAACTAATTTTTTTTTTCAAAGCCGTAGGGTGCTCTCGCAGCCTCAACATTTGGTACAACACAGGCACACAGTACGCAAATGGACATGTGTCGGTATTTAATTTAAAGTGAAAGTGATGTCTGTATTTATCTGTGATCCACAACACCACCTCCTCCACAACATCGCACTGATCAATGTCACACACACACAACATTTCATCTTACTCACTTCTCAGCTAGCTCACCACTGTTCCCCATGAGTTGTGCAGCTCACCATTTTGAAAGTCTGGATAAAGTCACATTGAAATGACTATAAGTACCATGGTTGCTTGGCATTCTAACTCAGCCCAAGATGCCTCAGTCAATATAATACGATCACAATGTACACATCCCTGCTCCTGTCTTTAGTTTAAACAAACATCAGTATGGAAGTGTCTACAAATTCAAACACTATTTCTCTGCTACATAGTTGTAGTCGACTGACACACATATCTCACATCAAAAGGTAAGTAGTGGGAAAATAAATTCTGAAGGCACAATTGGAACACCACTTAAAGTCCTGGGCATGTGGGCCACACTACAATTAGCACATGCCTGCCAAACTACATGAGCACTGGACCTGGGAACTGACGGTTGTCAGGGACAACCAATAGTATAAGAAAGTGCCACACATGTGTAAGCAATGGTTAAGTGAAACTTAGGAAAGCAAGCACACACAGCATCTGGTAGACATCTCCAGAAAGTAGCTGAAAAGTACACACTGCTCAATGGACACATGTCCATGCAGAACCACACAAAGGTATGATTAGCTGATGCCCTCCATGTGTGGATATAAAAATATCACACTTCAACTCACCTAACACATATCCAGCATACATCATTGGGAGAAGGGAAAGCTACATGTGGTAGACAGTGGCCAAGCTCAATTACTTTCTTCATGCTAACCCACACAATGCTATGTCACATAAATGTGGTCTACATTCCACATATCAAATCAATAAACATGTCCCCTTGTCCACTGGCACTCCAGAGCAGATGCAAAGGTCAGATCACACTAACATCTTAGAAAGGACCACCAATCTAGCTCAAACTTACACAAATGTAGTGTAGTGCACGTACTGAAGGAAACCAAGACAGTAAATAACATAAAAAGCAATGGATGGACTAATCTAACACATTTTATTTACAAACTAAAGAAATATGGCCAATGGCCAGTCCAAAATCCAAATGTGGCTCAGCACATTGCTGTACCAGTATACTTCCCTAACATGACACTGCCAGGGAAACTTCCTCCTCAGAAAGGGGCATCTTGTATGCGGGCCAGACACCTCAAAAAATAAACTTCGGAGAGTTAGGTTTGGTATTGAGAGCGGTTAGGTTTACAATTGAAATGAGGGCACTGGTTGGGACAGAGGGATAGCCAAGGGAACCTGAGGGACTTCAATGTGAACCTGGGCATGTAGGATGACAAGTGGTGGTCTTTGGGAGATAGAGGGAGTGTCTGCCTATTTCATGGGTGAGCCTGTTGTTGATGCTGGTGTCTCGGGTCTGATGTTGGTTGTGACTGGGCTATGTCTGTTGGTGCGGGCTCTGTAGGTGCTGGGGCTGGTTAGAGTAGTGAGGGTCAGTTTGGTGGGTGCATGTTTGCTTTTGTTTGCTGCTTTTTGGGAGGTGGTGTGGTGCATGTGGATGTTGAGGCGTGAGTACTTCTGTTTGCCTATGCTTAGGGCAGGTGTGGTTAAATGGATTTGGGATGGGAAAGAGGCAGGAGGTGGATTGGTAGACATGGCTTGGGGGAAGGCTGTCATCAGTGAGGAGGCCAGAGCCTGAAAGCATCTCTGTAGGTCAGACACACCACTGTGAATGCCATCTAGGAACTCCACGCTGGACTGTCCCTGGATGGCACTCAGCAGTGCACTCTGCCCAACAGAGATCTGTCTCAGGAGGTCAATAGCCTCCTCACTCATAGCAGCTGGGGCCACAGGGGCAGAGCCAGAAAAATGTGTGGGGAGCAACAGGAAGGGTCGAGAATGGAGGGGAGGTAGCAGACAAGGAGGGTATGGATACAGGTACTTGGGTGTCCGCCACCACAGCAGAGCTGCCACTGGAGGCCAACCCAGAAGATGAAGATGCTGCTTCTTCCTCGTCCAGGGCACGCGCTTCACCCTCTGTGCCAGTGACTCTCTCGCTGTCAGTATCCTGACTGGACCCACTCTAGCCAGCTGCATCCCCAACGTTGCAGGCACCTTCTCCTCTGCTTGCCTTGGTCAGTGCTGAAAATACAGTGCAAATAGGTGTAGGAGACCTGCCTATACTCCATGCACAAACAGATCTCATGATTAACAACATCAAATGGGCACAGAACACTCCACCAACAGGGTCTCGTACAATACAACGTGCATGGAAACAAGTTGGTCTACGTTTTCCTGGCAGCAGCTGCACAGATATCCCTGGTACCACACCCCAACTACGGATAGGAACATCTCAACTCCACTTTGGTCACACCATCTTCAAATCAACTTTACATTGGAAGACCTTAGTTGTTCAGCTAAGCTCCAGGCAATTAATGTGAGGTGTCACTTGTGGCCAGAAAAGGCGGCACATGACACTGCACCAAATGAGTTGCACACACAAAAACATGCTATTACAGTGTTCAAACACCCACATCTGACCACACCAAATCTGCTCACTCATGCATGTCATCAGTCAGTGAAAGCGCCTTCAACAGTGGACAGCCACATTACTCCACACTTTCACATTAATCCTATCGAAGAACAGTTTCTGAGACACAACTGTAACTTCACAAATCATCAAATACATAGCTTCAACAGTAGGACATGGCTAATAAGAGAGACCAATGTAAATACATATATTTCTAACACACTCACCCATGTCTAAACACTCCTGTCTGTGTGTACACATCATCCTGTGTTCCCAACATGGAGGAACATTGTCCTTCACGCATTGGAAAACACATACTAATGAGGATGGCTCTCATCCTCATTAGTATCTAATGATGTAAGCTAGTCCCTTACATCATGAAACATATCCTTGTTCAGATGAAAGCATAAAAACCTCACAAGCTACACATCTCATCGTGTAGGCAGAAATACAGGTGGCACCAGTTATGTTATGTTATCTGGTATTTATAGAGTGCGCGGCTACTCCTAAAAGTGTCCCGGCACTAAGAGAAAAAGACCACATAACTGCATACAGAACCCTGCCCCCCAGCAGAATCGAGAGTCCTAAAGCAGGAAAAGACATATTTTCAGATTCCTTCTAAAAGTAAGGAGGTTCGGTATCTGTCTCAAAGGGAGAGTGTGGTCAACCATAGCCGAGATGTTAATGCTTGAAAAGATCTTCCCCCTACCCGGGAAAGCAAGACCTTCGGAGTCGAGATCAAGAGCTGAGTAGAGGACTTCAAGGTGCGCTGCAGTGTATAAGGCCGAAATCTTCCCCTTAGGTAGGGGACTCCAATCTCATGAAAAGCTTTGAAAACCAAGACTAGAGCATTAAAATGAATTCTTTTTCGCAACGGTAGCCAATGAAGGGAAGACAGAAGATGAGACGTGCGAGTCCTAGGTCTTGTCAAAAAGATGGCACTGGCCACCACGTTCCGAATCATCTGTAGTCGGCTGAGTAAGTACTCTGGTAGTCCCAAAAATAGGGAGTTAACGTAGGCCAGTCTCGACACCACAAGGGCCTGGACTACTGTTTTCCTGTGGTAGACTGGAAGCAGGGGGAGAAAATTCCTCAGCATTTTCAGCACCCCAAAACAGGCCCCAGCCACCGATTGGACTTGCGCCTTCATGGAAAGGGCGGCATCCAATTTAACCCCCAGGTTTCTCACGATAGTAATAGCAGACGAGGGGGTGACATGTCCTGCGTTCCTCCATTTTCAACAACCAGACCGCATTGGACTAAATGAGAACTAGTGCGAAAACAAACACAACAGACGTTAGTTTTTAGAATTATAGTTTTTCTGTTTACCTCCCAGCATTCTAATATCCCTAATTAGTGATTACCTAGGAAAAGCGTGACATATAGCTTTATTTTACTTACCAAGTGCATTTCTTTTTCACTTGCCACAATGAATACATACACTCTAATGAAACCTAACCATACATTCTTCTTTGATTAATGTATATTATTATAGCATTATGTTAATACGACTTGTTCACAATTGTTAATATATTATTATCGCAAATGGCAATTAGTTTCCCAAGTGTACTATAAAATATCTAAATGCATTTTGTTGATTAATTATTCATGCTTTGGTGTTATGTCGGTTATAGTTATGCGAGTTTAACTTCACAGGGGGTACACAAAACATTTTGTCTCACCCTGCTCCATCACACCATGTACCTACTAATCTAGAGCATGTCTACCCCCTTTTTGTAATTTCTGCATATCAAGTGTCAGTGGGGGCCGTCAAGGAAAACTTGCCTAAGTTCCTGGAGCCCAATCTGGGCTCGAAGAGTGAAATTAATCCTCATCAGGACTTCCATCCAGCCAGAGTGCATGCTAAGAATACATTGCATGTGGCCACATGATAGAGGCTTGAAGTGGCCAGATGCCTGGACTCAAAGGCTGGTCAACTGATCGCACCATGACTTATGAGAAAGGATTCTCCTCACCTTAGGAGTGGACAGGGACTCTGAGGCCCGGGTTCTCTGAGCCTAAGCTGGTGATGGACAAGGGGCTATGGGAGGGGCCTCACAGAGTTCTGACGCAGAGTCCGGTCGGAGCTTCTGAAGCAAGACAAGCTGGAACGACATCCCTGGTCTTGCAGGACTTCATTCCATGCATTTTGTGACATGGTGGGTCAGAGAAGGGAGCCTAAGGCCTGGGGCTTCTATCCTCGAGCCCACTGGGGTCACGACAAGGGTCCCGGTCAGCGCGTCTTAGCTCAGGCAAGCAGAGGAGGCCTCCCCAGTCCTTTGATTCCCTATCTAGGGAACATTGAGACACAGCAGGCCAGGGAACGGATCCCATGGCTGGGTGGTCTTCCACCTCAGGTTCCACTGAGACTCTGACTCTAGACATGGTCTGAGCTTCATATCCCCGGCATCAGGGGATACCTCTCTGGGACGGCGGATTCCTGTCTGCACCACTTTGAGACCCATAGGTCTCAGGAATGGAGCTCACGATGGTTGGGCTTCCACGCCTGGGCCAGCCAAAGCTCTGACCCAGACCCTGATCAGATCTACTGAAAATCAGGGGAGAACTCATGGGCCTGCGGACTTAGTCATGGCCACTTTGGGACACCACAGTCCATAGATAGGAGACAACGTCCAGGGCCTTCCCCCCAGCTTTCTAGGGCTCTAAATCAGGGGCCAGTCAGAGTTTCTAAACCTGAACAAGTAGGAGAGACTTGCAGAAGAAAGCCCAGGGCTGGGGTTTCCCACTCTCAGGCCTACTTGGGCTTTGTTGCGGGCCCTCTCAGTGCTTCTGATCCTAGAGAAGCAGAGGGGTGCTCACCATGCCAGTGGGTCCCCTGTTTGGGGCACGTTGAGACAAGGCATGCCATGACATGGAGCACAGATCCAGGGAGTTCCACCTCAGGGTTCTCTGGGGCGCAGATTCAGGAAGATTCCTATCCTGGGCAATCAGTGGAGGTCAGGCACTTTGTAACATGGTGCATAGAAACTCAGTCCCCGGGGTCTTCACCGTGGGCACGCCAGAGCACTACCCAATGTTGTAATCCCTGCACACCTAGTGACATAGAAGGACATTCGGGAGAATGTATCTAGCCTTCTGGACCCCTCAATGGGATTCAAGCGTCAAACAAACCCTCACTGGGACTTTCAGGGCAGCCTGAAAGTCTGAACACGGAGTCACATGAAGGAAATTATGGGGTTTGTTTATTTATGTTGAGTACAAAATGTCACCAGTGACATTGGCATGGCACAATTTGCTCCACCCATGTAGGCATGGTAATTACGTCCAAGCTTAGATTATATATTACATCTCAACTAGAAGTTTGAGAGACAAATTGGAAAATGCAAGAAAAATAGTCTATGGGGTCTAACAAAAAGCAATTACATTGTAAACTAATTGCCCTCGAAAAAGTCAGATGATAGAATAAAAAAAAAAAAAATTCTAGGTCCCTAATTACGAGCTGCGTGTTACTGGGATGATTTGACCATGCTAATAAATCTCCCCAGAACTGCGCAATTGAATGTAAAATCCCATAGAATGGTGAATTACAGAATCAGGCTGATTTTTTTTATTGTGACATCACATGGTATTTGCCATCCCTTGAAGTTTTGAGCCTACATTGAACATCAGTTTTTTGTGTAAAAAAAATCTTGCAAAATACAAGTAGGAGACTGGTTCGAACAGAAAATGTCTTTTGGCAAGTCACACTGCAAACTTGTGATATTTGTTTAATGGAAAGAGGGGGCTTTTCTATGAAAATGAACCGAAAATTCCAAATCGTGAGATTTTGAGAAATTTCAAATAATGCAAAATTTTACAATGTTATGAATTTTGCCTGTGTAGTTATATTTTCGCCGAAACCTAGTCTTTAGTTGGCGTCTAAGGTAATGTAGGTTGATAGTTTAGACAAAAATGCAGGTAATAAATGGGAATTTTGTTTTAACAAGCATTGGCAATACACCCAGGCTATAAAATATTGAGCTGTTAGCTTTGCCAATGCTTTCAGCCAAGCAGCATGTGAACATGCATTAAAAAGCATTCAGGTGCATGGCAGGTAATAGTGTGTGAGTTTTCAAAGACAGCATATTCCACGATGACATCAAGAAGCATGGACACGTGCATCATGGTAGCCCCTTTTAATTTACTGTTATTACGTAGTGAATAATCATGTCAGAGGAGTATATTACAATATATTAAAAGTAAGTAGAAAGTGTGCATGAAACCCATCTAAATGATACTGATGGAGCGAGGATTCGCACGTTATGCGACTTGCTCGGATTCATGAACCTCGAATAACATTAACGTCATAACCAACCTGTTCGTCCTATTAATATTGCACTTTTACACTACATGGGGGTGTCCCAGTGACGATTGCCTATGTGTTTACTAATCCTAACTACACTTGCACATTAAGGATTGCTGCTTTGCGGGATTCTAGTCTGCGCATGCGTCAGTCACACCCATGTGATGTGACGCACTCGCAGTTCTGGAGGGAATCATTCGCTCATGCGCAGCATTGCTAAAATGGCCGCTTTGTTTCTAACATGCTCCTCGCTTGCCACCGCTGCTTTAGCCCAGCTGTTTATTTTGCCTAACTCCTAATGCTATAGTTATTATAAAATAAGGGTTGTAGTATAGCAAATCACGGTATACAGTGTATTCATTATTTTCTGTGTTTCTAAATTGTTTTCGCTTACTTTTCATGTATCGATCCTTGTGGGCCTGGGTGAGATATACAAACTCCATCTTGGAAGCCCGTGCGGTACCAATCACGTGATGGGGGAAACGGGAGTCTTACAGCAGTGGAACTCAGCCAGCTGGCGGCCGAAGCTAAGATGCTCCTGGGAACCGACCTACGCCCCAGCGAGAAGAGCCGAACTGCACCTGAAATTGTTACATTTTTGATATTCCACTGTGTGCTCTATTGTACTCTATAAATCTATGCCATGGGAACTGGAATGTAAGGGGTGGGTTAAAATTATTAAATATTTATTATGAGAATGTCTTAAATCAAGAGGTACAGTGACCTAACCACCTTCCTTGCCCAATCAGAATTTAGGGAATCTTTCACTTGCAACATTTGTGGGTGGTACATGGACCCGAAAACAGTATAACTAGCCTAGGTTTAGCTAGAGAAATTGTCTGACTTGTCCGAATAGCTGACCTGTCACTGACCCTACGAACTCTATAGGTGATTGATACAGAGAGCTGCGGAGCCCTCTGTCCGTAATTTCCACAAACGCAGAAGGGGTTTGGAAACCTTAAGTGCTGGCGAAGCACTTTGCTGGGAGATTCGAAAACCCAATTGGGGTTATTGGCAGATTCCTTGCAGAGAGGGAGTATCTCAGGCATTGCATCCGAAGCTGCATGTGCTGGTCGTACCCTTTGGTGAGCCCGGTCCTGATCCAAATCCTGGGGTTATCCTGTCCTGACTGTCCATGAGCTATACCTGCTCGCCTACTGGCATCCTAAGTCCTTGAGGGTCCTTTCCCGCCTTTCCCAACTGACCCGTGGCCAGGGTTAGTCTCCTTCCTGTTCTAGGTAAATATAATCTGAGTGGGTGTTTGTCTCTCAAAATTCTCTCTCTCTTCTTCTTTAATAAAGCAAACTTGCCTATGTTATTTCCCTGTCCCTTATATAAAGTTGACTTTCATGCAAGGTGTTTATTAGCATGTTCCATATTTTTCCCTACCATTAGTCAATCCACTGAACTGTTTGCATATGTAGTATGTCCCATTCTTACCCTCCCTATAGAAAATAAGCACTTGTTGATATAGAAACTTTCATGAGTGGCGTTTCTTCGTAACCATTAGCATATTAGGAAAGTCTCCTTCATTAGTATGTTCCCTTTCTTTACCCGCCTTTAGTGACGTTGTGAAGGTCTGTTAGACTAAGTAGCATATTCCTTATTTCCCTGTCCCTTTATTCTTCGAATTTCAATGATTCTGACTTTGATTCATAGCTACACTATATTTCTGATTTTAGTTATTGATAGTCTGATCTGTGTAAATTTCATTCTCATGGCAGACGAAAACTAATTTGAATAGATAAAGGTTTTTTGAAACTTCTTGCGTGTGTGGTTATTATAAGAGTAATAATAATTCAAATGTATATGGTATTTGTGTTGTTTACCTAATCTTAAAACTCAGCTCCTGATCATTGTGGTCTTAGGTACCTGTTTTGAGGATTGGTAAGTCAGGTACACGGGAATAAATAGAAAAGTACAAGGATTGCTGATAGTGGTGTGTAGGTTACCTGATTTATGAAATATAGTGATAAAAACGTAATGGGCCCAAGAGTGCATATTTGGTACAATAAGAGTCGGGTGACCTGCGCGCGCTACCAGTTATTTTCTGGTAGCAGAGAGGATGGTTAGGACTAGTTAAGATAGGTAGATAAATTACTTGCTGATAAAACTGTGAAAATTAAAAGTGCTGCTAAAATTTATTGCTGCTAAAAATGTTTTTTTATTCTTCAAAACCGATCGGATATTGCTTTGAAATGTTATAAATTGTTTTCGAAATTTCATGAAATGTTGCTATATTGAGTGCTTATTAACCAATTGTTAGTGATTGTTATATGTTGTCTGGAAGTCCCCGGGGAATAGAATAGCGAGTGGTGAGGAGAATCCACTGTGCGGTGAGGTCAGTGGCTCGAGGAAAATTAGTGCATGGTTAGGTAGAACTGGAAGCGCTAATTAGGGTTTCTGTATGAGTTTTTTTGAATAAATGATAGCAAAGAGATCGCTAATGAAACTTCAGTTGTGATATTACCTAGTAATGGTCACACGAGGAAGGAGTAGTAGGTTCATCGGAGCTTGAGTGATAGCAAAGAAGTTCACTGGTGAAACTTTAGACTTAGTATATATCCCGAAAAGAGTGGATGAGTCAAAGAAGTAACAGGTTCTCGAATGCTTGTGTGAAGGGTAGGCAGAAGGGTCTATCCGTAGTGTATGAAAGGTAAACAGAAGAAGTTTACTTGCAGTAAACAAATCTTTCTCTTTAGACACTCGAGTACAGTGGCGAACGTTATACGTTGTAAACTAAACAAAGCACTTGCACTTTAAGAAAAATTCAAAATTTCCGTTACCTTGTAAAGAAGGGAGTCAGTCGCGGAGCTGCGCTGACGTCACTCTGTGCCGCGCTGGTATTGGTCGAAGCAGTGGGTGTGTAACGGAGCTGGTATTGTAAAGGATGGGTGAGTGCCAGAGCGTGAGACCGCGTCTCGCGAAAAAGGCCGCGCACCCATTGGTCGGAATTATTTACAACCACAGTGTTGATTGGTTGTTGAAAAGTGAAAGACGCACTAGCATTGGAAGAGGATTGTAAGCAAAGAATACGTAATTCACCCGCAAACCAGGTTTACGTAGTATATGTGGCATCCAGAATTTCTACCTAATACGAAATACTTGGGTTTTGGTAAAGATCAGATGCTAAGAGGCAGACCTTACAATATGTACGGAAGCAAAAGAAAAATGACTTTCGCAGACAAAATCAAGAATTATTTCAAGAAAGACAAGCCCATCAAGACAAGGGAAGGTGTTATTATTCCACCACCCAATACTCCAGCGTCATTTATGATGTTTGACAAAGGGTATCATACCTGTGTGTGGTTGGAAAATTGGGTGGAGTACACCAAAGATGACGGAATTTTAGCATTTCCTTTAAATGGTACCTTCAATGGTAGAATTTTGTTTAATTTGAGGACCCGAATGAATGACTTACACCCTAGATCAAGATTAACGCAATATGGGGCTTTAGAAGAGTGGGAGATCGAGGCCTTGGAGCGAGACAGACCCAGAATGGATAAGGGAATAAGTAAATGGTACCCGAAAATGCAGAGAGAGACCAAAGAGAAAAAGATGAAAGAATGGAGACAGAATATGATGGTTGAGGGACTATTTCCAGTATTGGCGGTAGACGAACCCGCGGAAGGAAAAAGGACAGAGAAAACCCAACACTTATGGGCACATGCATCATTGTTATGTTTTGCGATTCATTATTTGCGAATTTTAGGGAATCGCAAATAAGGAATCGCAAAATGAAATGCATCAAAAAATTCGCAAAAATTATGCGATTCGGTAAAAATCGCAATTTTTACCGAATCGCATGAAAATGCGAATTTTTAATTGCGAATTCGCATTTTGCGAATTCGCAAAATGCGAATTCGCACACATGATGCATATCATTGCAATCACTGCCAGGAAGCTAGGGAAGCAATCAAATGCACCTGATACTGCATTTGAACTGCAGGAAAGACATCTAGCAGTTGCAGCAGTGCCTGTAGGAAGTGGAGGAGCCTGTTTCACTTTTTGAAAGCAATGGAGCAAGAAAATGTGTCTGAAGAGCAGCATGCAAGGAAAAGAAAGGTTAAATTCAGTGACCAGGAGTTTTTAATAGAAGAGGTCACAGCAAGACATGAGCAGTTGTTTGGCAAACTGTCCCTTAAGCTGCCAGAAGGAGTGAAAAGGAAGCTTTGGCTGGCTATCCAGGCCAAAGTTAATGCTGTAGGCGTAGCACACAGGGACATTACCAACTTGCAAAAAAGGTGGTATGATCTGCGCAGTCGCGCAAAGGAAAAAATAGCGACACGCATCAAGACTGCCAGAAGGACTGGTGGAGGAACCCCCAAAGACAAGCCAAATACACCCATTGATGATCTTGTTGAAGGAACCCTTTGCCCAGAAGCTGTGATTGGATTAATAGACATTGACACATCAGAGACACCAGGAACTTCTCAAGGTAAAAAATGTTTGTGTGTCTTTATATGTAATGTTTGTTTAAATTGGCCATTACAAAAAGCACCATAAGTGATGTTGGTGTGTCTCACCATCTGCTTTAATCTGACACCTATGGATGTGTGTGCAATACCAAGTTTGATAGTTGCTGCAATGCATCATGGTACTTGTAGTGTAGTACATCACATATGTTGGTAAAGATTTTCAATAGTGTTTTCTGCAAACAGAAAGCCTAACATAAGGTAATGGACAAGTAAAATAGGCTGTAAGCATGTAGTGGTTTTGAAAAAGAAGTACTTTATTTTGAACAACACAAAATAGTTTTCACACATAGTAATTTCATTTAACTTCTTTAACCATAGATGCAGACCTGGGCACACACTTCATAGACTTTGCTGAGTCTTTCACTGAGGATTTGCTGAATTCTTTAGAAAGTCGTTCCCAACCATCCTCACCAACAGTCCAGAGAAGTCATCGACGTCAAAGAGTACGTCAACTTCCAGATTCTGACAGCGATGTACCACAAAATGATGTTGCTGAAGTCCAAAATACACCCCAAAACCCTGCTCCTCCAGAAAGACAGGTTGCCAGACGTCAGAGATTGCAGCAATCTTTCAGGCGCAGGACACGTCATGTCAGCGCAGATCTAATAATGATGATGACACCAGTGCCGGTGTGGTGGAATTGAAACTTTTAAAAATTCAGCGTCTGCAAGGTAAAGACATTAGGGTCATTAAAAGGAAAATCAATGACATCAGTGTTGATTTCAAAGACATTAGTACAAGTTTATCTAAAATGTCTGCCCTCATGGAAGTGTCCTCTGAAAAACTTGACTGAATTGCTGCTTCCATGGATTCCATGTCTGGAACAATGCATGCACAATATTTACTACAGACCAAAAGGTCACACCAGTCTTTCACCACAATGCAATCTTGCAGTAGGTCAATTAATAGGATGTGCATGGCCACAACGCAGCTTATCAAGAGTACAGTTGCCATGCAAAAGGGCCTGACAAAGTGCAGTGATGATGTTTCCAGAGGAATCTCCTCAATCATGACTTTCACTAATAACATGCCAGTTGTCAGAAATATTGAAATGCCTGTTGAACAGGCGGTCAGTCATGGTGGGGCAGATGGAGCAGAGCAAGGGAGTAGTACCCAAAGTGTTGAACGCCGCAGCAATAGGAAAAATTTCAAAACAACCAGCATGGGCAAGGGCAATGACAATGTCACAAGTAAAGCCTTAGGGGTGAGAGGTAGAAGGAAATAGCATGTTTCCTAAAGTGATGACATAAATTTGACATCATAAGACTTATGCTTTTCAACTATTTTCTATGATTCATTATGTTTAAGTTTACTTTCAAAAAGAGCCATTATGATGTCTACATGTTTTCTTTTCAATGCTTTTCAAAAAACCCATAATAAACACAACATGTTGCAAATTAATCTGCTGTGCAAGTGTCTTACCTGTGTTAAAAGTAATGTTGTGTGACCTCTGCCCTCCTTCTCCTTCCCTCTGCAGCGTCGGGACCATGTATTCCTGCTTGGGGTTGTTGGGGTTGGTTGTCATTGTTGTGCAATACATCCTCAAAATCCAATTCAAGTCCTCTCTTAGTTGCTACGTTGTGCAGCATGGCACATGTTGCTACAATCTTACAGCACACTTCTGGGCGATATTGTAAGGCACCTCCAGTTTTATGAAGTATACGAAATCTTGATTTTATTACTCCAAAAGTTCTTTCAATGACATTGCGTGTAGAAATATGGGCATGGCTGTATTGTTGCTCTTTGCGAGTAGTCGGAGTCAGATAGGGTGTAAGTATATATGATCTGACACCATAAGCACTATCACCTACAGTACAAGAAAAGATGTAATACAAGCTGTTAGTATTAATGCTATGTATTGTTCCATTACTTGACAATAGTATCTCAACAAAAACACTTACCAAGCAAATACCCATCACCAAATTCTCCAGCCAAAAGTCTAGCATGTATTGCACTGTGTCTGAAATGCAAATTGCGAGTTTTGATGCATACACTTTTTTGGTCCTAAAATGCGATTCCTTAATTTTGCGAGAAATTTAAGGAATCGCAAACACTTTTGCGATTTCTAATTTTGCGATTCTCGCATTTACATTGATGCATCCCAAAACTACTTTTTGCATTCGCAAACGGCCGATTTCTGCGAATCGCACCGTTTGCGAATGCAAAAACGAATGATGCATGTGCCTGTTAATGACTATGGGTGATTCAGAAGATGAATACTTGGAGGATTTATTAATGAAAAATCCACCACCATATGATGAGGAGGTTAGGTCCCTGAGCTCGAAAAACCCATTCTTCAGACATCCTTCGAGAAATCTCAGAGACAGCTTCTCGAAATCCAGGGAAATAATCCAAATCAGATCTAAAGACTTGCAGTAAAGGGAATATATAAGATGAATTAACTATTGCAATTTGTATCAAGTAGAAGGTATATGTTGGGGAAGCGTGGACTTGTAGTGGGATGGCAGAATGGTTTAAGGAAATTAAGTCTGAAAATTATTAGGAAATGTAGGCTTAGGGTCAACTATAAAAGATAAGCATACTACTTATACTAACAAACTAGCCTAGCTCGCAGAGCCCGCTTGCGCCGATGTCGCACCCCTGGTCCAGACAGGCCCAGGTAACCTTCAAAGATGGTGGTGGGAGGGGGGGGGGGGGAAAGGGGAGGGGGGAAGGCCGGATAGGTTAGACATACAGGGAAATAGGGTTGAGGGGTGGGATTGGATGGTGGAAGGGTGGAAAAACGAGAAAAAAGGAAAGTGGTACAATTTTGGACAAAGAATTGTTGAGAAGGACAATAACATGATTAAGGATTGGAGTGAAGAGATATATAAACAATTAAATGGCAAGCATTAGAATTTGCACTATTAATGCGGGAGGACTGAATGACTGGAGAAAGAGGCAGAGACTTGCATTCTTAGTAAGGCATGAAAGGATTGATATTATCTGTATACAAGAAACCCATCTCCCATGGTCAAAACGCAATCTACTTTCACTGGGTGGCTTTGAGTTAATAGCTTGCTCTACACAGACGTCTACAATCCGAGGTGTAGCTATACTAATTCGAGGTTCCCTAGGTAAAGCAAGGAAAGTGAAGGCGGATAGCAATGGGAGATGGGTAATTGCTGACTTAGACCTCGGTTTCTCGTTATGTGTGGTGTACGGCTCCAACCAAGATGAGCCGGAAATATTTGACTTTTTAGAAGCTGAACTTGTGGGTTGGGCTACACCGTTGATAATAGCTGGGGATTTTAATATTTCGGCTGATTGGGTCGGATATGAACCATATGCAGGCCGGAAACCCAAGGTCTTTCAATCTATTCGATCTCTTCTGAGCTCTCATGGGTTGCTCGATATATGGGGGGCCAAAAACCCCTTGGATTTTGGATACACATACTTTTCTAATCCTGCCCAGAAATACACGAAATTAGATTACTTCCTGATCTCCTCCTCTGAGTTATCGAAAGTTGACATACTTAAACTTCCTAAAGTGGTGTCTGACCATAACCCATTAATTCTTACATATAGTATAGGTCAGAGGGAAAGAAAAAGTAATTCCTGGTCCTTTGAGAAAAAGCTCCTTAGTGATAAAAGATTTATAGATCATCTGAAAAATTGGGTCCCACAATTCTTTGCAGCAAATAGGTACAGTGCGTCTAGAAACACAGTCTGGGAAACTTTTAAGGCAGCATTGAGGGGTGAAACTATTAGCTGTTCAGCAAGATTAAGAAAGGAAGATAGAAATAAGATTGAGGGTTTAATGAAAGAGTTAGTAAAAGTAGAAGAGCAACAAACGACTGATATAATCAAAGGGGTTAATACCACTGCAAGTCAGGAAGCTTTACTGACAATCAAAGCGGCACTCCAGAAAGAAGTAACTATGAAAGTCACAGGAGAATACCAATCAAATAGGGTTAAAAGATATGAGACCGGTGAGCAGGCAGGGAAAGCACTTGCCCTCAGGTTAAGGCAGGAAAAAACAAGAAACACTATTGTATGTATAGAAGAGGATGAGATCAGGTATACAGAAAGTAAGGACATTTTAAGAGTATTTGAGAAATTTTATCAGCAGCTGTATGAGCAGGAAGAACCTACTAAGAAACCAGGGGAAGGAATACGAGATCGGGGCCCACTTTTAGAAGACTCAGTCAAAAAAAAATTGGAAGAAGAAATTACATTATTAGAAGTAACAGTTGCGTTGCGGGAATTGGCCTCAGGTAAAGCTTCAGGTCCCGATGGGATACCTTTAGAAGTCTATAAAACAATAGAAACCGAAATCACTCCGCTTCTGGTAGATTTGTTTAATGGGGTTATGTGTACAGGATCAACACCCTCCTCTTGGAAAGAAACAAATATAGCAATCTTCCATAAAAAGGGGAAACCAGCGGAAAAGGTGGGGTCCTACCGACCCATTTCATTAATAAATTCCGATACTAAGCTTTATTCTAAAATTTTGGCAAAGAGGTTGGGCAGGGTCATTGGCGGTCTAGTATCCCCATGGCAGCATGGGTTTGTCCCCGGTCGGGGTACAACGGATCATACCTGTAGGGCAATATCTTTGTTTGATGCCCAGGCTGCCATGGGGGGGGATGTCGCTATGATCCTGCTCGACGCAGAGAAGGCGTTTGATCGTGTGGACTGGAGCTTTCTCTGGGCTATTTTAGAGGCGAGGGGATTTGGTCCCAATATTATAGGGGCCCTTAAAGCCATGTATGTAGAACCAACAGCTAAGGTAACAGCAATGGGCGAGAAATCAGGGGTTATACATATAAAAAGAGGGACTCGGCAAGGCTGTCCCTGTTCCCCTATTCTATTCGCGCTGTATATTGACCCCCTTATACAGTGTATTCTTGACTGCCCAGAGATAGCTCCAGTGATATGCAATGGTTATTCAAGTAAAATACTGGCCTACGCTGACGATCTTGCAGTGTTAACAAATAATCCACAACAAACTCTTCCTATTCTAACTCAGATGGCTAAACTGTTTGGTGAAGAGTCAGGCTATCTTCTAAATGAAACAAAAACGCAGGTTATTTGCTCTAAAAATATAGCCAAAACTGACTATAGATTCGTCGACTCTGCCGTATATTTAGGGGTTAAAATTAATGCCAATGTTGAGAAAATTGTAAGTTTGAATTATCTGCCACTTATTAAGGATATTGAGAAGGAATTAAAAAGAATAGATGTGCTACACCTCTCATTAATAGGAAGGGTAAATGCAGTTAAAATGTCTATGTTCCCTAGAGTTCTCTACTTATTTCGGGCTATCCCTTTAGCAATAGAGGACAGGATCATGAAACATCTTGAATCTATGTTTATCAGATTTGTATGGCAATATGGAAGGGTAAGGCGATCTACAAACTTAATGGCACTGCCCAGAGAAAGGGGTGGGATGGGATTGCCGAATCTAAAGTTATATCATTGGGCCTGCTTGCTAACCCAAATGACTACTCTATTTCAATCTACATCTGTACCTGATATAAAACCTGGGTTTGTAGATCAACAATGTCCGCCCTCGATATATAGGATGTTATTGGGCGAAAAGACTGTAAATGTATTTCAGTGTGAATTGGAACGAAGCTTCTATAAAAAAACAAGATTGAAGACACTGATTGGCGCATGGAAGATTTGGAAAGCAGTTATGAAAATGTTTAATATCCCGAAAATCAACTCCTTTTTGCAACTGTATAATTCATCTCTCTTTCCTCAACTAAAAAATGATAATAATTTGCTGATGTGGAAAAGGCTGGGGCTTAGATCCTTGGGAGATTTAATGGAAGAAGGTGAAATTCTGGGGTTCGAAATGCTGCAGGAAAGATTTGGTATTCCAGACAGTCAATGGCTGGTGTATGGTCAAGTTACCAGGGCAATTAAGGCAGTCAGGCCACAGACTTCACATACAGCGGATTTTCCACTGATTGAGTTATTAAATAGAGGCTGTAGGAAGATTAAGATTTTATATAATTGCTTATTGGACCAAATCCCGGATGATATTGAGAAGGTTGAGTCTAACTGGGCGACAAAATTAGGAGATTCTGATGTCGATCTGGATCTTGCGCTTGTATTGAATAAAAAAATATTCCGGGCATCAAACCTTCGCGCACAACACTACAAGACTATTTTTAATCTTTACCATACACCCGCGAAGATATTCGCCTGGGGTCTAAGCGAGAATGATAATTGTCCCAGATGTAATGAAAGTCATGCTGACATTATACATATGTTTTCTTCCTGCAATCAGTTGGAAAATGTTAAAAAAGAAATAATTAAATTTATGGAGGGGCTGCTAGGTCAGTCCATCGACTTATCCCCTACCTTAATTTTACTGGGTACAGACTCTAAGTTGTGTTTAAGCGAGGCGGAAAGAGATCTAATGTTTTTATCTGTTGCAGTACTTAGAATTTTAATTTCTGCGGCGTGGAAAGATACGAACCCTCCATCCTTTCAGATGTGGCTCTCGAGATTTCTAGGAATTCATAACATAGAATCCTGCCTCTATGAATATAAAGGCATGAGGCAGCGTAAGGAGGGTATTCGCCTATGGGCTCCTGTAACTAATTGGAGAATAGATAGAAATGGATAAAAAAATTTGTTCGTCTCCAATTAATTGAAACTGATTTCTAACCCTATTTATCTATTTATTTTTCTCGTTCCCGCTAACAAGATGTAATTAAAAATGTATGTAAATATATCAAATATTAATCAAATTCTTATCATGTATGTAATAATTGCTGAAATTTGTCCATCTATGTACCATCTTTATCAAAAATAAAAAATAATAATGCATCGGAAAAAAAAAAAAAAAAAAAGACATTGCGTGTAGAAATATGGGCATGGCTGTATTGTTGCTCTTTGCGAGTAGTCGGAGTCAGATAGGGTGTAAGTATATATGATCTGACACCATAAGCACTATCACCTACAGTACAAGAAAAGATGTAATACAAGCTGTTAGTATTAATGCTATGTATTGTTCCATTACTTGACAATAGTATCTCAACAAAAACACTTACCAAGCAAATACCCATCACCAAATTCTCCAGCCAAAAGTCTAGCATGTATTGCACTGTGTCTGAAATGCAAATTGCGAGTTTTGATGCATACACTTTTTTGGTCCTAAAATGCGATTCCTTAATTTTGCGAGAAATTTAAGGAATCGCAAACACTTTTGCGATTTCTAATTTTGCGATTCTCGCATTTACATTGATGCATCCCAAAACTACTTTTTGCATTCGCAAACGGCCGATTTCTGCGAATCGCACCGTTTGCGAATGCAAAAACGAATGATGCATGTGCCTGTTAATGACTATGGGTGATTCAGAAGATGAATACTTGGAGGATTTATTAATGAAAAATCCACCACCATATGATGAGGAGGTTAGGTCCCTGAGCTCGAAAAACCCATTCTTCAGACATCCTAGAGATAGAAGGGCCAGTGAATCAGATACAACTGGTATAGGTGATAGACCCAATAATAAAGAGGGATTTTACAGGCCTGATACAACTGTCCCAAATTATAGAACATTCGGTGATGAGAGAACAGGTATGACAGTCCCAACTGCCCCGAGTCTGTATCCTCCTCTGGTTCCACAAGTAGTACATGAAACGTCAATTGAAAGGGTTTTACAGGAACGAGAAAAGGAAGCCTTAGTTAAACAGCGAAATGAACTAATTCAGAAAATATCCCAGTTAAATCCCAGTCCTGAAGCTCTGACAATTCCAGTAACTATTGGTCCCGTCGTTCCTCTTTATGGGGATAGACAGGCTAGTCCAAAAACCCCAGTTATTACACCAGTTGTAGCACCGCCAAGAAAGGAGCCTCTCATAGTTGATGATCAGGCAAGTGAATGCGAATCTGTGGTCTCCCTGATGAATCTGCCCATAAGGGAACCAGAAAGCAGTGTACCACGGACGAGAACTCAGACTAGTGCAAAGGAAGTCCTGATAGAAACAGTTTCAGGTACTCGAAGTGCCACAGTAGTGACTCCGGAAGAAAAAGATCGATGGACCCGAGAATTGGAAAAGGAAACTCCTCCGCCCAAACCACTAGATATTTACAAGCTAAGAATAGAGTTGGAAGAACTAATGGCTGGAAACGTGGGACTAGACAGATTGAACATCCTTAGTGAGGAAGAGCTGTTGTTCCTATGTAAGAGCATTACCAGAAATACTAGAGTGTTCCATGAGAAACTAATGGACACAGTAGCTAATATGGGAATAGATGTTAGCAGATCAAAAGTATCGCAGAAACCCTACAGAGCAGAATTTTCTGACAAGTATTTAGAAAACATGAATGTGTCAGGGAAAAAGGTACAGATAAGAGAATTGCTGAATCTATTACAGAAATGGGGAGATTTAGAAAAATGGAAAGCAAGATGGGCAAAGAAAAAGGAAGACAGTAAGTCCAGACCAATGACTTCTGAGTATGCCCTAAAGGAAGTCGACAAGGCAGAAACTTTGTGTCCTATGAGAGAGGTACCTGGTGGGAAATATGTACATGTTCCATGGTCCCGACAAGATATTGTGTCCTTTACAAATGACTTCCCGAAATTACGAGAGAAGCCTGTAGAGTGGTACAGACAGGTTGAGAGGTTTGTAAAAGTCCAAAAATGTCTCCTGAAAGATTTAGATGGGTTCTTCGACATTGTTGTTCCCGTAGATTTATGGACAGAATGTAAAATTGCTGTTGATTGTCCAAGCGAAGAGTACCCCCGAGACCCAAGAACAGGAGCCCCATCACCGGAGGTGATGAGACAGTATGACAAAGTAATACTGCACCTGAAAGGAAAGGTGCCTGCCAAAGAAACTGATTGGACCCGCATATATAGAACTACCCAAAATCGTGATGAAACTGTACATTCATATTATGAACGACTGTTAAAGGTGTTCAAAACGTACAGTGGAATAGATAACATTGAAATGAAGGATATGACTCACTTTATTTATCGATTCGTGTTAGGGCTAAGACCTGAGATCTCACAGTGGATTAGAGACAATAAAATCTGTTGGCAAGGAAAACCGATAGATGAGGTCCTGAAATACGCTAAGTATTGTGAAGATGAGATGGAAAATAAACAGAAAGCATTAAAAGAAAAGGTCATGTGGGCACAAGTGAAATTAGCAGAGCAACAAGAAAAGCAATTAGGTAAAATGAATAATAGTACCGTGAACCAAAGTCCTGGGGGTGGAGGGAAACCCCGAGTAAAAATGAGCCGAGAGGAAGCCCGAAAGAAATTCCCCTGTCACGGGTGCGGTCAGATAGGGCACTGGAGAGACGAGTGTCCCATGCTACAAAATGGTAATGTGCAAAATAATGATTTAAATCCACAGGTGCAGAAAGAGGGGCTGCGAAAGACTCAGCAACAGGTAAAACAGAATCAGTTGCCTCGTGCACCTAGGCCTAACTATAGGAGCAGAGCACCACAGAATGAGAAGGTCGAGGTATGTGAAGGAAGGGAGGATAGAAATGCAGCAACTTCGCAATTCCTGTTGAATGATACATTTCTCTGTGATGAACCTTACTGACGGGGCCTGAGGGGGGAGGACGAGGAGTGCGTGCTTGGCGCCTCCTTGCCGGTAGACCAGTCAGGGCCATACATTGAAGGAAAGGTTGAAGGAAATGACGTCACCTTTCTATTGGACACTGGTGCTACCCGTTCTACTGTGAGAACAGCAGACGTTCCAAACCTACCTCTCTCAGGAGAAGCCATCCAAGTAGTGGGTGTTTCTAATCAAATAATTAGTACCCCAGTAACTGAACCCATGGAAATCTCAATAGGGAACTTCAAAGAAATGCACAGATTTGTTGTCTGTGATACCAGTCCTGTAAACTTAATAGGACGTGATTTGCTGTGCAAAATGAACTGTACCATGTTTTGCACACCAAAAGGCGTTAAAATTCAGCCCCCACATGAAGATGGACTTTACAAATTAATGTTAATAAGGCCTGACTCAGAAATTAAGAAACTGACAATACAAGACTGACCTGAGGAGCTACAACAGACAGTGAAACCAGAGGTGTGGGATTTCACTGGAAAAGATGTAGGATTAATGGCAAATGTAGACCCTATCCAAATAGCCATAAAAGCAAATGCAGTTTATCCAAATACCAAACAGTATAAAATGAGTGCAGAAGTGAAAGCAGGGGTTGCCATTGAAATGAAAAGATTATTGGAAGCAAACATCATACAAGAAGTAATGAGCAGTCCTTGTAATTCGCCCATAATTGGAATTAAGAAGCCTAGTGGGAAGTACAGAGTAGTGCAGGACCTGCGAAAGGTAAACAAAATCGTTGTCCCTTGCTGTCCTAGTGTGCCAAACCCCGCAGTGATTTTGTACCAAATTCCATGGAATGCGGAATGGTTTACCATCATTGACTTATGTCACGCATTCTTTTCGATCCCATTGCATCCAGACAGCAAATTTCTTTTCTCATTTGAATTTGACAGTCATGTATATGTCTGGAATCGTGTCCCCCAGGGGTACACTGAAAGCCCTTCAATCTTTAATCCGATTTTGAAAAAATGCCTTTAATCATTGGTCCTACCTGGAGAATCAGTTTTGGTCCAGTATATAGATGACCTTTTGGTGGCATCTAAAAGTCAGAAAGACTGTGTTACTGATACCATTGCCTTATTGAATCATTGGGGTAAAGGAGGACATAAAGTATCTCCAGACAAATTACAGTTCTGTACAAATTCCGTGAAATATCTGGGGCACCAGATAGAAAAAGGTATCAGAAAAGTTACTTCAGAACGGATCAGGATAATTCGAAACATGAAACTACCAAATACTCAGAAAGACATCAGAATGTTGCTTGGAGTAGTAGGATACTGTAGACAGTGGATTGTGGGATTTGCAGTCCTAGCAAAACCATTAATAAAAATGACAAAGAAAGGAGGAAAGGATCCAGTGGAATGGGATGATGAAAGCATGACTTCTTTTGTGAAATTGCGAGACTGTCTATGCACAGCTCCCGCATTGGCAATGCCTGACTACTCGAAAGATTTTGCACTGTTTTGTGACACCCGAGACAATTGTGCACTTTCAGTCTTAACTCAGGTTCATGGTCAGACTAGACGTCCGGTGGCATACTTTTCTGCTACCTTTTCTGTTACCTGGATGTTTGAAAGCAGTGGCTGCAACTTGCATGAGTCTTGAACAAAGTGAGTCCATCATTATGGTACATCCTGTAACTGGGTATGTTACACATGCAGTTGTAATCCTACTAACCCGAACCAAGACTCAGTATCTCACACCTAGTCGGCTGACTAAGTATGAGAGAATTCTGGTGGGTGTAGCAAATGTAAGCATCACTAGATGTAATATACTGAATCCAGCAACTCTATTGCCAGATACAATGGTTGCAGAAGTCCAAGAAGAGGTCGAGCACAATTGCTTTGATCTGACTGAATTTAGTACAAAACCACGCCCAGACATCAGGGAAACGCCCCTGCCTATGGAAGATTTTGAGTTTTTTGTAGATGGCTCATGTTTGAGACATGAGGATGGAAGGTTAAGTGCTGCCTATGCCGTGTGTACTCTAGAAAAGGCAGTAGAAGCATCCTATTTATATGGAGTAAAGTCTGCACAAGTAGCCAAATTGGTTGGATTGGCAAGAGCCTGTAAAGAGGGGAAGAACAAAAGAGTAACCATATACACTGATAGTCAATATGGTTACGGGGAAGAAAATTGAAAGTACAAGTTAAGGGGCATTTATGAATGCCAATAAATAGTGACAGTAAAACAACTATTTAAAATTTAAAGTAGTTAAGCATCAATAGTGTTCTTTCCTTCAGACCTTTGGCGATTTTCAACTAAGCACCCTGGTTGTTTCTAGGAGTTAAAACATAATTGTTGGCCTTTATGTGTTTACTATCAGCATATGAAAAAATAGATACCTGTCTATAAAACAATCATCTGAGGTTTATACTGCCAACCGTCAATCATGTTATATTCCTCACACCTTTGCTCATTTTTAGGTCCTCCCTAGGCAGGGCATGCTCTGTCTTGTTGAGAGATGCTGTATACAGTATAGTGGAGGAAGCTCCGCCCACTTTCCAGCCTTATTTTTGAGTGGCTTGAATCATAATTTCTGCATTCTGATTGGTGCTTTGCTTGTTAATCCCGCCTCCTGACGGCCATGTCGTCATTTTTTTCCTTACGAGGCTGTTGGCCCCTTAACTAGAAAAACAGTTTTGATCCCCTGCCTCTCCCCGTTCCCTCCCGCAGTCTGTAATTTCTTACACCACAACCACCTCCTCTTTTACGCCTGCTCTTCTGTGTAAAATGCAATAGGGCTCGCCAAAATACGAGCCCTATTGCATTTTCAATGCTTGTTTGCAGTGTCTTTGGTGGGTGAATTCACACTCATTGTCTCGAATGCGCTCTATGCCTAACATGGTGCGCATGATAGACAACGGGAGGCAGAGACAGCACAAGCACAGAAGCAGGAGCAAGGTGAAGCGCGGCCGGCTTCCACTCCATCCTCCCCACCCACAGATCACCCGCCTGACTACACAATGCTTCTTACTACAAAGGCCAGCAGGGGTCGGTTGGGAGGAAACACTCCCGCGGTCCACTAGTGTCCTCTGCAGGGGCCGGTCGGGAGGAAGCAATCCCGCAGTCCACTTGTGTCCTCTTCTCTCGCCCTCGGCTCTCATCTCGGGTGCTCCTCTCCAGCCCGACGGACGGGCCGGAACTGCACATGGCACGTCTTCCCTCAGCCACCAGGCTGCCGCAATCTCAGAGTGAGGAAAGGCTGGTGTGTGCAGGTACTACTGCCCTCTATGGGCCCCAAAGTCCCCGCTGCTTGCTGGGGCACAGGCGGGGTCCACCCTGGTAAACAATGCTTATAATTAAGGTTTTTTTTCTTTTAATCAAATTTGGTTGGATTATTTTTTTTAAATTTTCTTTATTTATTACATTTATAAAGCGCCTGACTCACCCCAAATGGGGTATCTCCGCGCTGAGGACAAAATTACATATAACACAAGGGGAGAGAGAGATTAGAAGAGCTGAGTCTTAAGTTTTTTTTCTGAAAGACATATAGTTGACTTCCTGACGAAGATCTAATGACAGTTGATTCCATAATTTAGGAGCTAAGTAAGAAAAGGATTTGCCTCCCAATCTGGTCTGCTTAATGCGAGGAATAGTGAGCAGGCTTTTGCCTTCAGGTCGAAGTGAGCGCATAGGGGTATATTTAACTAGTTTTTCTGTCAGATATGTTGGACCCATAGAATTAAGGCCTTTAAACACCAAGCAACACACTTTGAAATGAATTCTCTTGCGAATTGGAAGCCAATGTAGGCTGTGCAGGAGCGGAAGAGAAGGGGCACGATAGGGAGCACTAGTCACCGAGCGGGCAGCAGTATTCTGCACCACCTGTAAACTTTGTAAGTCAGAGTCCTTAGGTATATCAGCAAAGCGTTGCTATAGTCCAGACGGCTAAGGACCAGAGCATGAATTAACGTTTTGCCTGTGCCCATCGGCAGAAAGTGAAAAATCTTCCGGAGCAGGCTCAGATCATATAAACAGGATCTCTTAACTGCTGCAATGAGACCCTCCAAGTTAAGGTCTCTGTTGACTAGTACTCCTAGGTTTTTGACCACAGTCTTTGGTGTGGGAACTACACCCAATTCTTCAGGCCACCACCCAGGAGACCATCTCGAAATAGCATCCTTAAACAGCATAATCTCAGTTTTCCCCGTGTTTAATTGCAGAAAGTTTCTCTTCATCCAGAGAGTTATAGTTTTCATACCCTCAGAGAACACTTTCTGAACATCAGGGGTATATTTGTTGTAAGTGAAGATCAACTGTGTATCATCTGCGTAGGGAATTGGGAAGAACCCAACTTTCCTAAGCAGAGCAGCCAATAGGGCAACGTAGAAGTTAAATAGAGATGGGCTAAGACAGGAGCCCTGTGGCACACCTTTCATAACATGGCTGAGTTTTGATTGAAAAGGGCCTAGATTTACTATTTGGGTCCTGTCAGTTAAAAAGTCCTGTATCCAGTTCAAAGCCGAGTCCTGAACCCCTGTGAGACGAAGTCTGTCTACTAAGATTTGGTGAGATATAGTGTCGAACGCGGCGGACAGGTCAAGCAGCACCAGAATTTCTGCCTGACCTGCATCCGCCAGCATTCTTATATCATCAGTTACCTTCACCAAGGCCAATTCAGTACTGTACTTTGGCCGAAAGCCTGAGAATAGTCCAGGCAATTGGAGGATTCCAAAAAGGCTGACAGATGACTGCTAACGTGTCTCTCCAAGAGTTTACTATATAGGGGTAGCAAGGAGATAGGACGGTAGTTGGTAATAACATCAGAGGCTAATTTCGCATTTTTACGATTGGCATGATTTGGGCAACTTCCAAGCTTTAGGCAGTTTACCCTCTTTGATAGAGTGGTTCAGAACAGAGCAAAGAGGTTCAGCTAATTCTTCTGCCAGCTTCTTCACAAACTTAGCAGGAATTAAGTCAGTAGGTGAACCTGACTTAGCGGATCCTAGTAATAGTTCAGTGTCTTGGACTGTTAGCAGCGGAAATTCTTTAAGAACACCCTGTCCCTTGGACTCGGGTAACTGTTTGATATCAACATCATCTTTTTGTATGACAGAGGAGACTATTTTGCTATAAATGTCTTCTAGTTTTTGAATGAAGTAATCCGAAATATTATCGCAGAGAGATTGGGTGGGTTCTTCTTCAGTATCAAGAGTTTTAGGGTTTACAAAGGTGTTGAGAATCTGGAAAAGCATTTTGGAAGAGTTACCCGATTGTTCCAACTGCATGATAATTTGGTGTTTACGCGCCTTTTTTTTTATATTTTTGTAGTAAGTGAGCAAAGCCATTTTATTGCGTTCTTTGTTTAGCGTATCTTTATTACGCCGCCATTTACGTTCAAGTTTTTTTGCAGTTGCTCTTTTCTTCCTTTAGCTCTGTTGTATACCATGTAGTCTGAGTGCGATTAGTCATTGTGTTTGATGTTTTCTCTGGAATTAAAACATCCAAAGTAGTTTTGGTGGTGCTATGAAAAGACTCAAGATAATCATCCACTGTAACTAGAGCAGATGCCTGCTTGTTCCTAGTGAGCAGTTCTTTAAATGTGTCAGTAGCTAGTTTCTGCCAGTGTCTGAAAGTCTTTTTGGATGGAAGTGTCTTCACTATCTTTTTCCTTATATTAAGAAGGTCGAAGGAGACCATGGAGTGGTCAGACCATATTAATGGGTCGGTCGAGATATAAACTAAATCTGATGAGTTAGAGAGAACCTGATCTAGTATATGGCTGGCTTTGTGGGTAGGGGCATCATTCCTAGTTGTAAGATTAAGAGCTAACATTTCCCTAGAAAATATGGTCGCTTCTAGGTCTTCCTGGTTATCAATGTGCACATTAAAGTCTCCCAGGAGAATAAACTTGTCTGAGGATATAACATGCGGTGCTAATATATCCAACAGACTTGAGATGGAATTGGCAATAGGACCTGGGGGACGATATACAAGAGCTCCCTTCCCACTCAATTGTGGATGGAAATCCAGTCTGAAAACTAGTATTTCAATATTATCTGAACTAAAATTGTCCAGAGCAGTAGCCTTTATTGGGTCTTTGTAAATTATGGCAACTCCACCACCTACTTTGTGGGACCTATCCAGTTTTAGAATATGATAGCCCACTGGTACCGCGACCACAATATCAGGAGCCGAGGCAGGTCTTAACCAGGTCTCCGTTAGGAAGCCTATGTCAGGGGCTAATGTGGAAAAAGATCCCAGATGTTTATTGCATGTTTAGGAAGCGAGCGAACGTTCGATAAAAAACAATGCCAGTTGGATTTGTGGGGACTAGAGTCGATACATTGTGTGGTCTGGGATCCCACCCCAAAGGGGTGTTAGGCTCTCAAATCTGCATTTGACACATGTGAAGCTACCCTCGATATTTGGAGGGAGCCGATTAGTACATGTAGTACAATCACCGTTACCTTTAGTATACCCTTTGATCTTCCCAATGTTCAGCAACTCCGATCTGGTATATTTGTGATCTTGTCTGCAGCCCTGTATGTTGTCCATCGGCAAAAATATAAGGGGCATGGCGTCTGGCGGCGACCAGGCGCGGACGGGCACAGACGGGCTTGCCTTAGGCACGCCTTCGGTGCGCAATCAGTGCGCCTGCTGCGTGCGTCCGCTGCGCGTCGCCCTGCACATGGTTTATGGGGTCCAAGCATTCTAACACTAGAGCGCTGACCCTAGCCCGAAGTGAGTATTTTAGCCGAAGCAGTGAAAGGAAGAATCTCCCTCCACAACAAACGAGCGGTGCTGGCGGTGGACCGGGGAGAGTGAAAGTAGTCCCTAACACACAATAAACAAGTTAAAATGTTTCTTTTTTAAAATATAATTCCGAGTTCGATTTACAGCAGCATATAATGCACCATGAGCAGTTCTGGCACTATCTCATACCCTAGGTGTTGGAGCGTGTCCGCTGCGCGTCGCCCAGCACAAGGTTTTATGGGGTCCAAGCGTTCGAACACTAGAGCGCTGACCCTAGCCCAGAAGTGAGTATTTTAGCTGAAGCAGTGAAAGGAAGAATCTCCCTCCACAACAAACGAGCGGTGCTCGCGGTGGACCGGGGAGAGTGAAAGTAGTCCCCAACACACAATAAACAAGTTAAAATATAATTCCGAGTTTGATTTACAGCAGCATATAATGTACCATGAGCAGTTCTGGCACGATCTAATACCCTGCGTGTCGCCCAGCACATGGTTTTTGGGGGCCAAGCGTTCGAATACTAGAGCGCTGACCCTAGCCCGGAAGTGAGTATTTTAACCGAAGCAGATTATACCAGCAAAATGGCTCGAAGTTTAATATTCTCTGTTGATATCGGATGTGATGCGTAGGTCATACATGTGAATCTTTGTAAAGCCAAGTCAGCTCTCCATCACTCCAAAGTCAATACATTCAGTACCAGTAAATTGGTAATTAGCAGCAACTGTTAGCTGACGGTGCTTAGAGACTGCTAAGCTAGTATAAAGCGCACTCTAAAACACATTGGGGCCGACTCACAGAACTAACTTAAGACAAAATCCTAAACTTACTACTTTTGGTATTCACAGAAGTTAGGATTTTGTCTTGTGTGTCTTAAGACAAACTTCAGACAGACTTAACACAGAATCCTAACTTAAGTCTTTCTTAAGTCTTAAGTTTGTCTTAAGACAAACTTAAGACAAAATCCTAACTTCTGTGAATACCAAAAGTAGTAAGTTTAGGATTTTGTCTTAAGTTAGTTCTGTGAATCGGCCCATTACTATAAATTTTTCTGCATTAGCCAAATGGTTTCATCAAATGTTATCCATAATACGCCTGCCTGTCTGGAGTTATACTTTCATCAATGGGAGCTGTGAACCTCTGGGAGACTCTGTGCGGACCTTCGTCCGTTTCCTCTTGCTTCTCACGGCCCCCGCACCGCGGGTGGCGCTCGTGTGGAGAGACTTGCTGCTGTTCGTGGGGGAGAGCGCTGAGTTGGGGCGAGGCGCTTGGCCAGCAGGAGGCGCACAGCGGGACTGCGAGGACCAGACTGCAGTGCGGCGTTTCATCAGCCGCAGCTGGTCCTCTTCCCGTCACCGCGCAACGCAAGGTCAAATCACCCTCCACTGCTGCTGCCTAACTGGAGCTGTGAACCTCTGGGAGACTCTGTGCGGACCTTCGTCCCTTTCCTCTTGCTTCTCGCGGCCCCTGCTCCGCAGGAGCCGCTCGTGTGGAGAGACTTGCTGCTGTTCGTGGGGGAGAGCGCTGATTTGGGGCGAGGCGCTTGGCCAGCAGGAGGCGCACTGCGGGACTGCGAGGACCAGACTGCAGTGCGGCGTTTCATCAGCCGCAGCTGGTCCTCTTCCCGTCTCCGCCTAATGTTACTTAAAGCCGCTCCTAGTCCGCACACGCGGAACGCGCGCGGGCATTCACCAGGCTAAGCCCAGGCAAAGGGCGGGCCGTCTGAGGCCGTCCGAGGCAGGTCGAGGCTGTGCTGGGCCTCCCCCATTGGTTTTTATTATTTAGACATACTTAATTATTGTTTCCAAGAGGCCGTTCTGGGTTTGTGATCTGTTTATAGGTCTGATTTAACAGGTGCTATGGCGGCCCAGTCGGCAAAAGGAGTGAATGATGGAGGGAAACCTAATACCGGAAGCTTAAAGGGAACACTGGACAATTATATCACGCAGGTGTCAGTAGTATTGAACAATCAGTTAACTGCTGTTGAGAAGAGACTATCAACAGAGATATTTTCCAAACGTTCCTCCTTGGGGTCGATTCAGAATTGTATTTCACCAGAGAATCGTATTAGTTAACAATTAAGTGATCTGGGTCTGCCTGAGTCAAGTATTGAACTTGACTCTCTTGCAAATATACTCGTGGAGAACAACTCAGTAGTCTCACTGAATACTAGTGTTGATTTAGATGAAAAGTGCCAAAGATCCCTAACGCCCTTAAGTACCCCTATCCGTGATATACAGGAATCACCGCAGATATGCAAACGACTTGCAGGGAAAAGGAAAAGAAGAGGTGGGGGGGCAAAAAGTAAAAGCGCCAAGATTCCTAAGATAACAAAAAAGGGGTGTAAGACCATGGACACGGGGTTTATACCAGAATTGATAACCCAGTTCAGTTTAATCCCAGTGCAGTTTAATCCCATTTTTGGTAGGACAGGTTGAACATCTGTTCAGATCCCTTTTACTCCCGGTAATCGAACAACTTAGATTGGTCATTGTTAGTCTGGACAAATTGGAAACTGTAGCCAATGATAATTCTAAAATGTTAGAATTTTTAGCTGATGAAATGAGGAAGGGAACAGATTTTACCGCTAACCATAAACAGGTAGACAAAGTAGGTGCTCAACTACCATCTATGAGTAAATCTACAGTTCAGAATGGGAAGATATCAGTATTACCCAATGATTTTGGGGGTCCAAATACATGTAGTGACACCAATAATGGTAAGCAAGGGGCCGTAAATTCATTTCAGGAGGTGCGCCCTGAAGTACCGAGACCAGCATTTAGCCATTTGCCCCCCGTAAGATTGGATTCAACTATGAGAAAACATTCCACACTAGATTTACCACCTGAAAGTGCGCCTCTGGTAGTAGTCATGGCCAATGTTCCCCCCCTCCGTGCTGGGATAACTGAGGACTATTACCAACTAAAGTCTAAAGTTATACATTGGTTTTAAAAGAATTTGGAGGAGGGCCACGGGGTTGGCCGCAATATAATCATGGCACGCAGAGTAGCATGGGTGGGACGCTCAAGGAAGTCCAGAGAAGGTGACTGTATAGTCATAAACTTTAATAGTCCCAATTCCACTGCTAGGGTCCTCTGGGAGATAGAGCAACATTCACTATCAAGGGGGCAGGGCATTGAAATTTTACCCCTAGGGTTTTTTTACAGACCAGGTACTTACGAACCACCTACACCTAGGATTCCCATATCAAGGAATTTTAACAATCAAACTCGCCCTATGGTAGGTCAATGGAGGAGGTTTACTCCTCATATGACTCCAATGGGTCCATGGCACATAGGTAATCTGTGGAATAGAGGTGGTATCGAAGTTAGAAATAAATTAAATGTCCTCTCAGGGCTCAATGAATGCGATTGACTTGGTTCTAACCAAATTGGCAGCAATCTGGTGTATGACTCTAACCCGCTCCTGGATCATCCTTCTAACCATGTATTTACGATAAAGAGTGATTCTAATCCAGTTGTTGTCGATGGTAGCTCTTTAGATTCAGTTGTACCAATGGTATGCTCTGCTGGGGAATTATTAAGTAATACTTGGGAAGGGGGAGGGTGTCTAGTATCCTGGAATATAGCTGGTTTGCGACATAGACATGAGTTACATGATTGGGTAAATTTCATCAACGGCTTTGATGTGTGTCTCTTCCAAGAAACCTGGATGTGCGAACCTTCTTTTCTTCAGGGGTATCTGAACTATTCAGTTCCTGCAACCAAAGGTCAAAAGAGTCGCCCAAAGGGAGGTTTGACAATTTAGGTGAGGCAAAGTTTGTCTTTCCCTATCAAGATGATAGATTCAGGCAGTAAGGATATCCGACTTATAAATCTGGATATGGGCATTTTGGGGTGTCTTGACATATATAATGTATATGTTAGGGGTAATAATGGAGGAAAGTCAGAAGTACTAGAGGCTCTTATCTCCTTACTTGAAACTCACTCCCCTGACAATAATGTTATAATTGCTGGTGACTTTAATCGCATGTTTGAACCCCTGGTTATTTGCGACGACTCTGTTGGAGCGGAAGAGGATAGGCATTGGGGAGTCCCCAGATTAGACTTAGAGCCTATTAGATGGTGGTCTGAGGACGTTATTTGCTTAAATGCGATTTGTCTCGAAAGGGGGCTTAGGGCACTGAATGGGAGAACAAAGAGTGACGGGGGGCTTGTACTTTTGACAACGGGCGAAGTAAGAGCAGGATTGACTATGTATTGTGCAGCTGAAGCTATGGAAGCAAGTTACTGATATGGAAGGTAAGCACAGGCTTGAAAGCGACCACGATCCCTTGTGCGTAGTGCACAAATGGTGGCCAACCCTGAATGGGAAACCAAATGTAGAGTGGGAAGGTCTCCCCATCCCTGTTCCTACTAACGATAAGCGTCGGCTGAAATGGCCCTGTGTATTGACTAACCAACAGTCCATGGACAGCATTAATATAGAGGTAGATGGTGCAATTATAGCATTGGAAAAGGCTACTATAGTTACCCCAGGGTCAAGCGAAGCCACAGTTGTCCATGATAACCTCTTTTCTATTATTAAATCTCACTTCCAGAAACCAGTCAGGGAAACCAGCAGGGTACCAACTAGACCTGCAAAGTGGTATAATGCACAGTGTAGGGATGCTAGGCTTGCTCTGGGCCCTGCTATTAAAACTAGGGAACAGACTGTTATTCGCAATGCTAGAAAGAATTATAAAGACAGTATAGCTACTGCAAAAAAGTTGTGGGACGAGCTGCATTGGAGTGAGTTAAAGGATGCATGCAGTACTAAAGATTCCAGGCTTTTTTGGAATATTGTTAAATGGGGAAAAGGAGGTAAACCGGATTGTCCTGATAATAATGTCCCTGAGGAGGATTGGGTCAATTATTTTAAGCCACAATATGCTGAAGCCAAACCTACCAGAAAGGCTGTGTTTCCCAAAGCAAATCTCTTCACCTATGGTGAGTTGTTAATGGCTCTCAGTAAAGTGTCTAGAGGCAGAGCACCAGGTCTGGACGGGGTCCCAGCGGACCTTTTTATTAATGATATGGAACGCTGGGGCAAATGCTATTGCCCGGGGTGCATTAGTATCATCTTCTTGGAAGGGTCCAATTATCATCCCAATTTACAAGAAAGGAGACCGGGGCTTGCCGGGTAACTACAGACCCATAAGCTTGATAGCTACCATCCAAAAGGTGGTGGGGAGGATGGTGGTCAACAAACTTATGGATTGGGTTGATGAGCACAACGCGCTATCCCCATACCAGGCTGGGTTTCGGAAGGCTACAAGCACGGTGGACCAGGTGTTCTGCTTTACTTTGCTATGGTGGCGAACAGTGGTGCTAGGGCAGGGCAGCCTGTATGCAGCTTTTGTTGATTTGCGGGCTGCCTTCGACCCTGTCCCTAGGACAAAGCTGTGGTTGGTACTGAGGAGCTTGGGACTACCAGAGGAATTACTAACCTTGGTCATGAGGTTGCATGAGACGAATTTTGCTAAAATTCTGTGGGGTAGGCAGTGGGAGATCACTGATGACTTCCCGGTCGAACGGGGTGTTCAGCAAGGGTGTGCAATGGCCCCCTTGCCTTTTTCATTATTTATTAATGGGGTAGTTGCACAAATGTTATCTGTTAATGTTGATGGACCCTCGTTGGCGGGCATTAAGGTACCGATTTTAATGTTCGCAGATGACACCTTGATTTTATCAAAGACCCCGAGTGGCCTCCAACGTGCTCTCTATATTTTTGATGAATTTTGTGGGGAGCACGGTCTGGAAGTCAATGTAGCAAAAACTAAATTAATGACATTCAACCCCCATCGTAATTTTCGGATCAGGGCGTTTATGAACCAACATCCGCTAGAGGTAGTTAGAGCCTTTACTTATCTTAGTATCTATGTTACCGATGACCTAAGATGGTCTCAGCATATCGACCTTGCGACACTAAGGCATAGGCAAATAGTGGGTGCACTTGGGGCTGAGCATAGAAAATCAAAGTCCAAACCAATTGCGCCAGCTCTAAAGGAATACGAGGCAAAAGCCCTGGGATCAGCATTATATGGGGCAGAGCTGTGGGGATCTGGGAAGCTCCTCTGTATGCAGAAGTCCGAAAACAAGTTTTTGAGGACACTTACGGGTCTTCCCAAAAGCACCCCTTTGCTCCCCCTTAGATATGATTTGGGCAGAAAGGCCGTAGGTAATCTGGCGAGGCTTCGCCCGATTTTATATTGGAGGCGGCTCTGGACTACTCCAGAGCTCAAACACTATGCCGATGGCTTTCTAGCAATGATCGAAGCTGATGTGTTCCATAGGATAAAATGGTTAAAGGATCTTCGAACTTTGTTGTGTGTGCTTGGCCTTCAATTCCTTTGGGACAATCCGCTAGGAGTCGCATTTCCCAGTAAAAAAACAACAAAAGGAGCACTATTGGGATTATGTGGCTAAACAGGACTGGAGAAAAACCGATGCGGAAACCATGGCAGGACGATATCTTGAAGTCAAATCATTCCCTGCCATTGAACTGTATTGGGATAACATAACCAAGCCAGGGGACAGGAAACTTCTCTTCCAGATGAGGATAGGAGCCCTCCCACTTAGGTCCTTAACTGGCAGGTGGAGGGGATCATCTAACACCACCTGCCCTGTCTGTGGAACCACAAAAGAAACTATTGGTCATTTTCTATTCTCTTGTCGCTCCAAGGCGGATTTGGTTAACACCTGCCTGTAAAAACTTAGGTACCTCTAGTAGCTCAGTGACATTGAAAATCATCTGTACTAGCTCCTGTTTGCCATTAGCTATAGCAACAGCTAAATATTTGGGGTGGGCATGGGTTATTAGGCAGAAAGCTATAATCAAGGGTCTACTCACATAGGGTCTGCTGTATTTGCACATATTTGATTAATTGTGGAAATCTTTGCTAAACCTGTAATTTGTTTTATTATTGATATCTCATGTATTTTAATTGATTACCTTGGAGGCGTTTATTTAATTATTTTTTAATGATGCTTTAAATGTATGTATGTAATGTGCTTTTATGAAAATTACTTGCATAAAGCCTTCTGATTTGAACTTTCATCAATTACTGATCCGAACATTTTGGAGACAGGACAACTAATACTAGAGTGGGATACAGAAGATATGAACAAATATACGTTGCAGGACAACAAAACAGTAGTGTGTTTTAGCTCCACACACATGCAGATTTAGTAATAGTTCTTAAATATTCACAGCTCGTGTAAACATTCTATTGAAATGAATGTGAGCGTTATATGCAGAATGTTTGGACAAAATCCTGAAGATATCTACTTTGAGTGCCTCTCTTTGAAACTTTATTGGCTACAAAAAGAAAGATGTTCTTAACGACCCTTAGATTTCCTGCCTTTTTATATATGTAAAAAAGTCATATTTAAAAGGTTATATTGCACACGAGCAGAAAAAGTATGCTGCCCCCATGCCATGTGTGACAACACCACGCACCTCACGCAACTCCTCCCACAAAGATCACATGAGAAACCACAAATTTCTCGAACCACAGAGGTCGGAATGTAACCACCCCGGCAGTTAAATGGCTACAAAGCCTCACTACTGCAGATGCGCGCTGTACAAATGCCAAAAAACATCACTTGAACTGCCACATTTGGAATGTAAGAAATGGTGCTTTGTTTCTTAAAAAGAAAAAAAAAACAGCATTACTATGCGAGTCACACAGCCCGGTTGTGGTGCTCTGTGAAGCACAATAAATCTTCAGGGGCAGCACCGCCTTGGCGTCATTGTTTTAAATTATGAATTGTTTGCCCGTTGGCATGTTCTGCCTCCGGGGACCAAGATTGAAGTGTGAACTGTTCCCTAACCACAGGGTAAGAGGTCTTTGCAGGGCCGGGCAGACTCTGAAACAGACGTTTATCTGATGAATAGCCTTTAATATTGAGCCTGGGAGGTGGGCAAAGGGACTAGATGGTGTGTGCAAACAACCTGCTGACAATCTTTCATATATTTGCATATCTCTGTACTATGTCTAGGCTGTCCTGTGAAATAATTTCTTTCTGTTGAGGAACATTAGATTCCAGTCCACAGAACTTGTCTTCCACGAGCATCCGTATGACAATATTATTTTTTTCACGTCTTGTATTTTCAGCGATATGACCCCGAAGACCCTGATATTATATTAAAAACAGAGCTTTGGACTATGCCATTTCCCGCTGAAAGGCACTATTTCTCTCCATATATTCCCATACCTGGCTTGTCACTCAGTTTGGTGCTTACTTTCTCTCCATGTTGAAGGACAGTAGATGTTTCAGCACCCAGGATAATGTGCTGCATAGCTAAATACGTATGAGTTCCCAAAGGCGAGACCAATTGCATTACAAATGCATGTTTCATCTTTGCACATGGATTGATTGTGGGGATCAAACATCATCACTGACCTTTTTGCATAGTCCATTGCATGTTTTCCATAAGTGAGTAAGGAGTAGTTGAAGCTAATCAGGACAAGCAGTATCCAAGATCTTTACAAGTTTAAAGTTTAATGGTGGATCCCCGGGATTGGAACAAGCAATTGGTTTTTAAGTAGTGTTGTCTAAGGCTTTGTAGTACTAAGCAGATACAAATGAGATGTATAAGATCCTCCTTCCTACGAACCAGTGTATTTCCATATTACCATGGTTACTAACGGTGGAATGTCTCCCAACCTGGAGACAGAAATCTTGTGTTGTATGCGTGCTGGGAAAGGATAGACTTATGGAGCAGCAGGAAGGCTAGTATAACGCTTTATTACCATCCATGCATGCGAACAGGTATTAAACTTGTTTTTGTCCTCTAGCAAGGATATCATAGTTGTTGTTCTGTTTGTTACCCTTCTGAAGGTATCAAAAGTCGCACTTGATGCCCATAACTCGGTGAGACCTAATTATTTTATAGAAGTATTCAATACTGATGGTATTACGATGACTGATAATGTTGATACGTTAACCATAAGGCTGAGTTTAGGTGGTTTTGAGAACGGTAAGTTTTTTTTAGGTCTCGCTGAAGTCAGCGCATGTGCTGCTCTTGCAAGAAATTATGTAGCTGCTTTGAAAAGTGCTACCCAGGCCTGCCACCAGCTTGCTATTACGCGCACAAGCGCATGCAACGTGCACAGCACTTTTTCACGTCGTGCCTGTGCGTGCGCACAACTCGTGTCACCACTTGCCTTTTTTAATTTATTTTTTTATTTCTCGGCCGCGCGGCCAATGCTTGTTTTTGCTGACTTAACACTACATTCAATAAACTGTTACAGGGCATCAGATTGTGTATCTTCTAACACTCATTGAAGGAAAAGCATGTTTAACCTTGTGTTTCCGAGTGACAAGCACCTCTCGCTCAAAGAAAACGGCAAATCCCTCCGGAGCCCATTAAATATTTTGTATTCGCAGAGCTATGGCTTTTGAATGACAATGCACCCCGAGTCTAATGGGCGGACTCGCGCTCCGGCTTCCGGTCAGGCCCGGCAATGGCTTGCCTAATTGGCAAGTAGATGGCTCGCGCAGAACCCATATGCACGTGCTTTTCTCTGTAGCACCTGCCACTTTCTCCAAGATGTTTTATCTGTTTTTGAAAACTCTATAGTTTCTGCTCTGAGAACCTGCTAGAATGATGTGCTCTATGAAATATTAGTACTTTGGTGAATGCTACCTTTCTCCTGTTTGGGCTCTCTTCATATTCTGGTGAAAGTGTCTGAAATATTAAACACGGAGATAAACTGTGTTCTTATAACTTGTATTGTTGCCAGCGGGCAGTATTCCAATTAGATATTTTTTTTGAGAGGGTCATATATTTGTTAGGTCTACAATAGCACAAGAATGGTAAATGTACTCAGTAAATGGGAGATGTTGAGAATCGAATAATTAGAATTAAACTTCAGAACACGGTGCATAGGTGTTTAAAGATTGACTGTGGCAGTGCAGCACTCAGAGATGGCGGCAGGTGCCTCAGCAACTCCAGTTCATTTCAGCAGTCACCAGGTTAGTTGTCAGAAGCTCCAGGGCTATGTATCGGAACCTGTTGAGTCCCTCACACCTTCCCTAAACCTCTAGGTGAGGTTGCTAGGGTTTAACAAGTACTCAAGTATTAAGTGGGGGACAAACCTGGAAGAGAGAAACATACAAGCTTTGCTACTTCGGTCAGGAAGTCAGCATTCACTGGAGTAACCTTCAAGCATTCAGCGTCTTTTGTGTCTAACTGAAAAAACATTACATTACTACTGCTCTGAATATAGGTTCTAAGCGTCATTAACAACAAATAACTTTAACTTTACCAGTATTGTGTAAAGGATGGCTGAGGAGACCTGGATCCTGACCCACCATCTATGGAGACTGAAGACAACAAGCAGCTCACAAAGCTGGAAAAGAAAGTGGTTAATTGCAACAATGCTGCTCTACCAAATATGGGGGCCCAAGGGAAGCAAAGAAGGAAAAGCATAACAAGCATTGGCATAGCCAATAGGTCTCGCGTTTGGGACCTTATAAGTATTTAGTTATGCAGCTCAATATCCTTGGTATAACATCAACTGTTGCATGGCAAAACACTTATAAGGTCCCAAAGGCAAGACCTATTGGCTATGCCAATGCTTGTTTTTTTTTTACTGTTGCAGCTCTTCTGGAAAGGTCTTGTTTAATGAGGCCAAATTCTAGGCGGATTTGTGCAGGAGAGGATTTCTGTGGTAAATTGAATACTCGCCTAAATGTGTTGATTTGAATCTTAGCAAATATGTCCATGTCCCGGCCTTTCATCACCACACTTGCATAAGTAATATTTGTCATGGGTTTAGAGGAGATTATAGTTAAGAGAGGCTGCAATGATGGCGATTTAGTCTCCTTGTCAGTGTGATGAAGGCATTAATTAAAGCAGTCCCCTTTTGCTTAACCCCTTCCATGCTCATGACGAGCTCAGCTCGTCATGAGGCACAGTTGAGCTGTGCTGATGACGAGCTGAGCTCGTCATGAATATAGGGGAGCAAGGATTTCCAGCACAGGGGAAAAATAACCACAGCAGCGATGTGGTTAATTTATTGCTTTTGTTGACAGAAGCTTCATCTTGAGTCTAGATATAGGCTCAGGTAGTTGTAATGTGCGACTGACTCGAGGTAAGTTTAATTTATTAGGAATTATACTTATGAATGAAAATAAAGAAATTAAAGATGGAAACATGGCAGAATTTGCATGTCAATCAATCAATCAATCAATAAGCTTTATTCGGTTGAAACAAAGCAACCATAAGTACAGTTTAAAATACATTCATATCTATACATAAAAAAGGAAATACCATGCCAAAGAGTAAATATGTACATACATACAATAAGTTTACAAAAATATAACAAACAGTTTTTAGATTATACGAAAAAAAGTGCAAAGTGCGTTAACAAGGAATTTCGTTCATATAAAAAAAGGGGGATACAACCCTCACTCAATCAGCATGTAACCGGTCTAGACTTAACATCTTTCCCCCACTTAGTGCCGCCTCCTCTGCAATTCTAAGCAGCCCCAGGCATCAGAGTTTTGTTATCAGACCTTTCAAGGATCGAATTATCAGATCAATACGAAAAGTGATTCCAAGTGGGTAGCTTATAGTTGCTGAGTGTATTGTTGCCCCTACAGCGATTATTTCCTGTCTTAAATCTTACATGGGGCATATATGCGGCTCTGGGGTAAAAATCTCTCAGTTCCCTTACAACTATTGGGCCGTCCCCCCTTTGAGGCTGCCAGCCCAGAAGATAATGGACAACCCGAGGATCCCTAAAGTTTACAAGAATCAGATCTCCCGCTATATCTTTGGTTAGAGGACCCAACCATTTCACCCTTCTGACATTCAGTATTTTCCCGTCTATGTTTGGTGGAAGGGGCCTATTCTTTGTTAACCAGAAAGATACCTTGTTTGCCAGCTCGGTTTGTCCCTCGATTTTTTCATTGCTTAATTCAGGCACGCCTGATAGAATGCATACAAATGGAGCTGCCTCCGGCGGTAGGTCAATTTGATTAGTTTTTCTTTGCCTATAACCATTTTTTGAGAGAGTCCCCACTAAGGACGTTGAATCTTTGGATGACCCTACTCCTTTATCAGAGTTCAATGGTATTACCATTTTTGGTGTAGTCTGCCAAGTATTAGATGGTAATGACTTTTTAGATTTATTAGGTGCAGATGGCTGGGTTGGAGGAGTACTGCTTTGTGTCATAGTTATTGGTAGATCGGCAGTGGCTGTGAGTTCAGCTTTGTTAGCTCTTACCAGACTTTCTAAGAGGATAGCGTTCGCCTTCGTTGTCTCTTCTATATAGGTAACTTTTTCCCCGATAACCATGATTTTTTTAACCAAAGGGGATATTAAAGATTTAACGATGTGTTCAATCAGGGTCAAAGGTCAGTTGGTGTGGAAGGTAGGGGAGAATCAGAGGTAGAGCATGCCCTGAGTGATTGCGGGGAAATAGTACAGACCGAAGGGGGACTTGCATGCTGCTTTCTTTTGGTGGGGGGTGTCTGAGGGTTTGTTATAAGAGTGCTATCTTTATCTGTAATTGAGGAGTGGTTTCCCTGGTGGGTTACTTGGGGGTTAGGTAGTTTGTTAAGACTAGGACTTATATTTAGTGGGGCACCTGTTGATTCGTTTCCCTCTTGAAACAAGATGTAATTAGTTTTACAAAGCGCATTAAGTTCTTCCAATAAGGATAGCGATTGGCAGTAGTTAGTTGTTACTAAAGGGGATTGACGGCAGAAATTTAGGTTATCCAAACTCCTGTTTCCAAGCCCCCCGCGGGAGTTAGTATTATTTATGACCCCTTTGCCAGCCATAATGTTGATTGCTTTTGTATATAGCAGCAATATAGTAACAACGACAAACACCAGTACTGGATCAGTGTACAATGTCATAAATCCAATTCTGTTAGGCGGAAAGGGTATCAAGGCAGTCACGGTTATGAGTCAATATGATTTACCTCCTTTATCCAGTGGAAGGTAGGACAATAAAACAACTCGGTACCTCCTCCTTCGTAGTAGCCAAGAGGGGTAGCCCGTCCCGGCCTCCTTGTGCCTCTGAGGGCCATAGAGGGCCCGCCCTTTGCCCGGGCTTAGCCCCGGGCGCTGACCCGCGCGCGTTCCCGCGACGCGGGGATTCGCGCTGTCCTTTAGCGCACCTCCGGGGGCGGGACAGGAAGCTCGCCTTCCCAAGCGCAAGAGGTGTTGGGGGATGTAGTCCCCGGTCCGCCGCCTCGCCGCGTCCGTCCAAAGCGGCAGGCTGCTGGCAGCAGGGAGCCTGGAAAATGGTGCAGCAGGGCAGCGCTGGGGCTGCGAGGGTCCGGTGCCCTGCTGTGTTGGCCCTCCCAGGTAGGTGTGTTGTCTGGCCGAAGTCCCCCCCTTGTAAACCATGTAAACCAGGTTTCTACAAGAAACCAAATCAAATATTGACAGTAAAGTTCGAGCCGAGGAATTTGGAACATCCAGAGTGTGATAACAGAGAGAATTGCTTCCTAAAATGTGATTTAAATTGTCTAAACCTAATAAAGATATTGATAAAAACGGAAGCAAATCCACTATTGATTGTTTTTAAATTTGCCACTTAATGATATGTTTAACCCTATAAGCAATTCCCCGAACTGTTTTATCAAATGTTCATAACACTACTGGGGCCTCAATTTGTTTTGTTTTGAGTTTGCCTGTCCTTCTATTCTGATAAGCGTACTGAATTTGAAGACCATTTCTCATTTTTGGAAGAAATCATAAGGCTTCTGAATTTTAACTGTATGTGTAAATACAACCTCAAATTTCAATGTAACATTCAAGTTTGTTAAAGAAATGCAAAGTCCTATGGTAATATCACTGTGGCACATATTATAATTGTCCACACTTCCCGGGACCTATGTGAGAAATTGGGGTATTGGTTGACTGGGGTATGAGCACTGGTCAAGCAGCAGCCACAATTCCTTGCAGAGTGAACCACAAAAAGTCATTAATTTAACCTGTTTTTAAACCTGGCTAGCTTGGCACTCAAGTAGTCAGGCTTAACATAGAGGCAATGTGTAAAGTATTTATACAGTACACAAACAGTCATAAAGTGAATCCACAACACAAGAGAAATCCCAAACCAGCTAAGAAGAGTAGCTTATATTGTAATACATTATTTCACACTAAAATGATAAAAATGCAATTGGTAAAACTGGAGATATTGATTTTTAAAGTCTTAAGTGAAAATAGGACAAAAAGCACAAAGCCCCAACAAGGGATATCTGGTCATGTTGGACCAAGACAAAGTCAAAAGTTTTGGCCAACCTTGATGGAGCACCGGCCAGCTACAGGGACCAGGTTTGGCCCGCTGAGTAAAAGTATCTTTCTTTGGGTTGTGTTGATGGTCATAATCCACGATGTGGATGTGGGATGCAGCAAAAGTGATGCGACGATTTCTAAGCAATGCATTAGTGTTGATTCCGTCGGAATAAAAATTATGCTTGTGCATTGTTTTACGTAAGTTGGCTTTCGCGGCGCCATTTTGTGCCCAGGCGCCATTTTGTATCATGATCAAAACTAATTCTTTGCCATTTCCGAGAAATGGCCTTCTTTAGGTTGTTTCTTTGGAGCTGATTTCTGCCACACTAATGAATTCACTGTTCCTATTAGCACATGCCTTTCCTATAGATGTAAGCCTTCTACCACATGTCTAGTGGCGGGCACAGGCAGAGTGACCTTGACTGGTAGATAATGTGTGCCCGGCTTCAGAACCGAAACTTACCCCTATGTAATTTACTGTCCAACTGCGTCTCTCTGGAAAATTCCAAGGTGGGCGTGCTTTAATTGGTGTTGAAATGTACATACTGTATCGTAATGCTTGCAGATGTCAGACTCTCTCTGCAGCACTGGGCAAACAGGGCTCCGCTCTGAGCGGACTTTGAATAAACTGTTGTTAGTTTGTATTCTCTACTGTCTGACCGACTCTTCATTTTGTAGAAGGCAGAGAGGTGGTTGTGAGTGACTCGGGTGACCAGAAATCGGGCCACTTCCTTCAATCTTCGCAGTGGTAGTGATGAGCTGTCCTGATCCACACAGCAGCGTCATCTCTGAAGAACGCAGCAGCTGCAATTCGGAGTCCTGAGTGTTATCGTCAATACTGCAGTCGACGGAGATGTGAGGGCCTTCAGCCAGGAAGAGCTTCACACAGTGGTGGTTTCGAAGACAATGAATTGGGCCGATTTAGGAAGCAGAGGCAATGAGCCGGTTCTGATCACACAACAGAGCCGATGCACCACTTCTGATCCATGCAGGGACGCTGATACGCCGGTTTGAGAGAGGATGCTTGGTTTCGACTGCAGCAATCACCTTAGACCCACTTCCAAGGGTCCAGGACTGGGGTGGCCCCACAACGCAGACTCACAGATAGTAGAATCCAAGTGCTGAAACAGTATAGTTGGAAGTCTCTTATGTCCTTGAGACGTCAGATCAGGAGGCCAGCCCACTAACCCTTGTACTCTGGGTTCTGGGGGTCAAGTGATGCAGGTCCAGGCCTTCTTACCCAGACCCAGAGGCCTGCAGGTAAGCACAACAAGAAAGCAGTACTACCAGAGCAGCAGTCCAGCAGAGGGGCAGTAATTCAGCAGCACAGTAGTCCTTCTTCCTGACAGAGCATCAATAGGTCTAGACATCTACTGAAGTGGCAGAATCTGGACTTGTCTGGATGGTATCATGCACAGTTCCTGTGGCTGTATCATGAATGTGTTTATTTGCTCAGGGCTCAGCTGTACACCTGTTGTCATATAATTGCAATTTCTGAAGCACACACAGTTAACTTAGCATTTCTCTGTGTTAGTGCATATGCTGAACACAGGACAGATTTGAAACAGTGAGCAGTGATTGCATCTCTGTTTGTGACCTGTGCTTTTTTTCTGAGCTATGCTGTTTGTAACACGTGTACTAACTCTGTAAAATTCAAGAGTTAAATGCATGTGTTTTAGAAACTACAGTTTCTTAAAATCAGGTGCACATTTGTGCATGAAGAACACCTTCATCACATAGTCTTCTGGCCCCTTCGAAGATTGTGATTAGCGATTAAATGTAAGTCATTGGTTTTCTCAATATTTAGCTTCAAAGATTAGGATTAGCAATTGTATTTAAGCCCTTCCTTTTCTCAACATTTAGCAGAACTACATCCTGATCTGAAACTGCAAGAAACACCTAGGGCTATATCATACCATTTTCTGCTCTGACCCAGTACAAAAGTTTTTTCTTAATTTTTTAAAATCTTGAGCACATGCAGGAACATTGTTGAGCGCACAGATTGGAAACACAAAGAGGCAATTCATGTTCTAAGTTTTCGAGCTTAGTTGTCAGCAAAACATACACTACTTCTGAGATATTTTGACTTAATGTATGCACTGAAGACACCAAAAAGAAGCACATTGTCCCCTGCTGCAGTAGTGCCGTACAAAAAAACGGCATCATAATGCAGCATTTGAGGTGCTATGGCCCTCATTTATGGACTTTTAGTGCGGGGCAACGCACGAAGTCACCTTATTGCGCAGCCCTGCATCAAAAGGAAAGGACAGGAATGCACTGTATCTATGCAATGCTGTGCATTCTTGTCCTTTTCCACTGCACTTGTGCTGTTATGGTGGCCTAGTACCAATGCATGGTGCAAGGGGGTCTGAAGAATGCTGCACACATAGAAAGAGGAGAAATTAAGATATCTCTCCTCATTGTGCCTTCCCTGGGGAGGGGTAAGGTTTTGGCGCATCCCCAGTTGTACAGGCTCTTGTTGATCTGGGGATGCATCAAAATCCATGGGTGTTGCAGGGAAACACCCACACAAAGCCCTTAGAATGCCTCCCTGATGCAGAGTAAGGCTGCCTTGCCTTCTCCATATCTATGAGGGAATTTATAGCCACGTAAAGTGGCTTTACGTGGCTTCATAGATTTGGTTGAGAGGTTTGCACCACTAAAAATGACGCAACTGCGATGTAAGCGTCTCCTAAATATGCCCCTATGTGTGTGTTTGCTCTTTGATTGTTCAATTTCTGGTTAAGTGCATTGTTTTCAATAAACCAGCCTTGCAGAGAGACGGTCTACACTGCAGCCAAGCAAAGCTTTTACATGTTCAAACATCGCTAAAGTCAAGGAGCTATTAGATGACCACAAATACAAACGTTTTCTAATTTCCACTTTCAATGCTCATTTCATATTTTGCGGAACATTTTTATGATATGTAATTTATTTGTCTCATTTCAGAAAAAGGCAGCAAGTGTGGTCCTTTACCACTTCTCCTCAATGGAGATATTGTGGGCATCCCTCAGCCCTCCTATCCTTCAGGAACTACAGTGGAATATAAATGTCAAAGTTACCATAAGATACTGGGAAACAACAAAGTCACCTGCATGAATGGAGCTTGGTCTGTGCTACCAGAATGTTTAGGTATTTAAAAGAATTATTTTTATACACAAAATTATGTGAAACTAGTAATTTATAATTTGGGTCACATCCATGTTGAAGCCGTGATTTCAGTAAATGCAACAATGAGTGGAGTGCTTGAACTTCTGGGCCTCATTTACAATATTTTGCCGTAGAGCAGCACCACAAGCTTTCCTGCAATGCTGCCCTACAGCAAAATTAATGGGAAGGAATGCATCTTATCTATCAGATACAGCGCATTCCTGTCCTCTTTCGGTGCTCCATTGGCTGCCATGTGCTAACAGAGGCACCCTTGCACCATGGTGCAAGGGTGTCTGCATTGTGGTAATGATTGTTTTTGTGCAGGAAAGGAAACCTTCCGTCACAAAAATAATCAATAGAGTTGGTTCCCCCTTCTATGTGTGCTGCTGAATACAGCACAAATAGAAAGACGACAACACAAGGAGAAATATACTTATTTCACCTCATTGCGTATCCTCCTCTGTGCCTCCCCTGGGAAGGTGTAGGCTTTTGATGCATTGCCAGGTTTACAGAACGTTGTAACTCTGGGAATGTGTCAAATGCCATGGGTGATATGTGGGAGCACCCACTGTAATTCTCACGGCATGCCTCCACATCGCAGAGTTAGGCAACGCAGTGACTTGCACTGCGTTGCCTCACACCATATCTACAAGGCCATGAATAGGCACGCAGGGTGGCTTTTCATGGCCTTGTAGATATGACACTGCAATGTGTGCCACGGAGCATCATTAAAAGTGATGTTCCAGTGCTGCAGGGGCCTTGTAAATGAGGCCCTAAGGGCTTTTGCCTATTTTATGCCAACATCCCTAAAATTCTAGTCTCATAAAATGTATCTTGCAGAAAGTAAGTGATCGTACATTCAGCCTTTGTATCGTTGGACGGATATTTTTCAAACGAGCAAAGCTTGTTTTTCATGAATATTTGTGTGTGATGGTAAGTCTCAAACGTTGTATAGTGCATGTTGGTAAATAATGTGAACTCAATCAGGGTGGAGAATTACAGCTGTATGAATAGTTTATGCTATTTGACCACATGTTTTAAGAAGCCACAACCCACCAGCATGAATTTAAACGTTACGGGGAACTGTAGAAATACTTAAGAAGCTAGTGGTAGAGATCCCATAGAAACATTCCAAATATGTGATCATTCAAAACCTGTCAAAGACTCCCTTGACTGTCAATTCTGCCCTCGTCCTCCTTAACATCAAACAACACTGTTGTAAATCCCTGGTCAACAGATGTCCAATAATGGATCCTATCCAACTCTTTCCAGTCTTCGCATTGATGTCACCCATACTGACTAGAGAAAATGATTATGTTCTTGCTGGGCTAATTTGTCAGATAATGCTTTCAAATACAAAGAAGAGAACATACTGTAACGATGACTATACTATTTAATTAAAAGAATCTGAGATTCATTAAAAATTTAAAAAAAACAACAACAGCAAAGCCAAAACAATTAAGGAATCTTTAGAAAGGCATGTTATCAAAGAGAAATCTACAGAAATGCATATACCAAACCACCATATGACATACAATTGGAACCCATGTAGCTTTGGTAGTACATACGTCATGGATTCTTTGAGGTACTATAATGTGAAAAAATTCTATAAAAATTGTCCCACCCTGAATCCTGAAACCGTAATTAACTTGCTCATTAAGAGCTCACTCTGACCCAAACACCACTTCACAGGTAGAGATAATTTATATCCCCCCCGAACACCGTCTGGCAACCCACATGCAGCACTGTCCTGTGAAAAGCAAAATTATAGTGTAAGATAACCATGCTATTTGAGTAATGTAGAGGATAAGTTCCCTGTGAATGCAGATCCGCATCAAACAGATCTTAAGCATTATGACAATCCAATTGCCTGCTAGACATTTCCTGCTGTTGTTAACCCAAAGGGCCCTGAGGGCCATCAGTACATTAGCATAAGTGACATCATCTCATGTATTCTTTTTGACCCAATGCACTAACAAAGCTATGAAATTATTCATGTCTTCAGAGGAGAGGGATATTGAGGAGAGAGATCAGAAGGATATCAGAGCTAGAAAAGAGGTTTTGGGAGTCAAGGCCTTCAAGGAGGTCCACTATTTCCACTATGGAGTAGAAAAAGCATGCTCCTTTGGGATAAGGGTCGATATTTCTTTTCAGCACAACTTGTATATAATTGAGGTTGGTTTCAGGGAGAGTATGCCAGAGGCCATTACAATCAATAATGGTGTCATAGTCAGAGAGTAAGAAACTTGCTACATCATGATAAATATATGATCAAATCTAAGTACAGGCTATCCAAGTAGAGATACATTAATTGTCTTAGAGGATAAATAAGGAACATAAGTTTGATATGACATTAAGTCATTATCTTACGGGAGACTGCCATCCCTAGAATGAAGATGAAGAGAAGATTGGGTCTAATTCTGATGTATTAGGAAGGGCGGAATGCAGATGTCGGGTAGAACGTTTCAGACTCACAGTGACTTTATGGCCAATCTAGCCCAGTTTCATGAGAGTAATCCGTTCAAAAAGTCGGCCCAGAAGGAATTGAGGTAAAAATTGGAGTATGGTTAGTACAGGGAGTATAAGACATTAAAAGAGATAAGTAGTATAAGCCTCAATAGCATAGTACAACTGAGAACAAGTGCTTGAGGATAAGGCGGAGGAAGGGCATCAGGGGAATTTAAGACAGAGGAGAAGAAAGAGTTAGGAGGAAGCATTCAAGAACAGGGGGAACGATGAGAAGAGGCCAGAGAGGAATGGATGGAAAAAAGGAGTAGTGTAGGCAAGAGAAGCATTGAAAAGAGCGTGTCTATATGTGTGAACATTTACTGGCAGATTCATGGAACCTAAAGGTTTTATCACTAGCGACCTGTGAGTCCTTGTTACATTTAAAAGGTGGTTCCACAAGTGGAGTTTCAATCCACATACCTAAATACCTAGAGGCCTATTTATGACCCAGTTTGCATTGTTGTACATGCGCCACGCAAACCTTAAGTGAGATTTATGAAGCCACACAAGGCCACTTTGCGTGGTCCTGAGCAGCTCCATTAATCTGGAGTAAAGCAACACAGTGCAAATCACTGCATTGCCTTACTCTACCCTGAAAAGGCATTCAACGAGTTTTATGTTTGTGTTCTCACGCATCTCCCATGGGTTTTGAGACATTTTCAGATTTACCAGAAGTGGGAGACCTGGGAATGTGCCAAAAAGATAAGTCTAACCAGATTAGACATAAAGAGGAGCATATATCTTTATTGCTGCTCGTTACTTTCTCTTTCTGTGTGTGCTGCAATCTGCAGCACACATAGAAAGAGGATTATGCCTCTCAGGATTATTTTTGCGCAGGAGTGGCACAAATCTTGTATGCAGGGGAGGCACTCTTGCACGATGGTGTAAGAGTGCCGTGCATTGGTTCTAGGCTTCCAACGTGGTACCGGCGAGGGGAATAGGCAGGACTGCGCCGTATTGATTTAAATATAGCACATTCCTGCCCTTTCCCTGTCACGCAGAGCAACACAGCAAGGTGACTTACTGCCCTGCACTACGTGACAAGTTCATAAATATACCCCTTAGTGAGTAAATAGACATAACATTTGAGGTGAATAAAATGAGTATACGTGATGAGTGGTTGACTATAACTTCAGTGCTGAAAAGCTCTGAAAAAAAGGCACACTAGAAGACCTAGGAAAGAGCATCTTAACAAGGTGAAGGTCAGTGAGGAAGAACACCATGAAGAATAAAAGGAGTCTTCTGCCAAATGCCATGGGCATCTATTCACTAAAATGCCAGCCATAATCGAAATTACATTACACAACCCTTTGATTCCCCATTACATACCAAATTTGAATTCCTTCCCTGCCATTAGCCCCCGCAAAATCTGACATGTGATGCCAATGGAAAGACTGAGTATGAAAATTATAAATGGTAAATGAGCTGGTGGAGCCCTATTTGACTGTCTGTACATGACAATGTTTTAACCCTGAGACCAGGAGTAGCAGGGGACCTATCAGAAATAACAAAGAGCAAGCTACGGAGAGCAACTGTTATCTCTGACAAAGGGCTAATGATGTCCATGCCATATGGATCAAAAGGGAATGCCATATAAGCTTCAATTTCAATTCATATTGTCGCTGTCCCAGGAAACAGGTGAATATATGCATCCAATTAGACAGATGAATAACAATGTACATTGTTTGTCATTGGCTTGACAGAACCATGCACGGCAAGGCCTGAGGAAATGACCGCAAATAACCTAAGATTTAAATGGACGGACAATGAAAAAATTTACACTGAGCACGATCAATACATTGAATTTATTTGCCTATCAAGGGACTACATTCAACACCAAGAATCCCCACCATTCAGGACAAAATGCAACCGAGGAATACTGATGTATCCCAAATGTATCAAGCAAGGTGAGTATAGTCTGCAACAATTAAAATCACAATTTTTATAAGCATCCTACGTTACCAATAGCAAGTATTATACAGTAATGCTTGATTTGCAATATTTCATCAGTTTTTAATTTGTGTTCTAATAATAGTTTATTTATTTTTAAAGAAGAATAGAAAAGCAAACCATAAACTGCATGTAAAATTATTTAATTTTAAAATAATTTTTATTGTACTTTACTCCTTTGATGCTGTGACTAGTGATCCAGCTGGATACCAATCTGCGGACAACTAATACCAAATAATCATCAGGGCCCATCTAACACACACACAATACACCCAGAACAAATATTGATAAATCACCGCTGGGAATCAATTTCATGTTCTTTACCTGAGTAGCCCTATTTATGACTCATAGATCTATTTTAGTTGTGTAGTTTTGGCAATCATATACACATTTCATTACTGTATCATTTATTATGAATAACAATAGACTCTTTATTTTTAACTCTTTTTCTTCATTTTACTTATTGACAGAGGTCATGACAGGCACAATATACATAGAAAAAGCAGAGAATACATCTATAGAGGCAGGCAGTACTGCAAAAACCTGTCCATAGACAACATGAAATAGACTTAAGGAATCGTCTGATGGGACCTAAAAAAAAAAATTGCTAACAGAGCAGAGGGTAAGCATTGTAAAGCAGAAAATAAAAAGTGTGGTGGGACATATACTAACCGGCCCATGCAGTCACCTAATGACCACACCCATCTATAGCATCTGCCCCAGGGACCATTTCTTGACAGGAGCCCATATTTTAGTACCCATCTCCCGCCTCCTTTTGCGCCTTAGACAGTACACAGAGGACTCCAGATTGTACATTTGAAGCATCCTAGATCTCCGGTTTAGAAAAGTAGGGGCTTCCGGGCCTATCCATTGTGAAGTGATACAAATCCGAACCATTGCCATAAACAAAAGGGTCGTAGTATACCTGGATTAACGGACGTCCCAGTATCCTCATAAACCATTATAACCAGCTCAGGAGAGAATACCACTGGAATTTTTAATACTGAATTAATAAAATATTCAATTTCCTGAAGAAATTCAGCCAATTTTGGACACACATAAAACATGTGAATTGCATCGGCTGCTTGTAGCCCACATCTGCCACAACTATCGCCCTTCCCCCCCCCCTTTGCTATCTTCACAGGTGTGTGATATAAATCAAATAGCGCCATATAGCATTGAGTCAGTAAGCTACCAGAGACTAAGATCTGACTGGAAAGTTCTAGAGTATGGCCAATATCCACCCCTGGCTTACCAAGTTTTCTCTCCCACTTGATATTTTGAGCCTCAATATCATCCGGAAAACCGGATAAAAGAAATTGGTATATTGTACCTATTTTTTCTTTCCTTTGAACTAATTCGACTAAAGACATCTTTTCAAACGGGAGAAACCCTTATTTCGATGCTTGTCTAAAAAACTTCTGATCCGTAAAAATTTTAAGAAATCATAGTTATTTATATGAAACTTCTCCCTTAGAAAAGAGAAAGATGCAAATTGCCCCTCGGAGCACAAATCACCAATAACATTCAACCCCTGCTGTTGCCACCTAAAAATAAACTGGTCCTGAAAAATCAGTGGTAAAATTCCAACAGCCGTAAATGACGTATAAGCATTGACGTTTGGAATTTTCCATTTACGGCAAATTTTCCGCCATATACAGTAGGCAGCGCTGATTACTTTGAACCTCGTTTTCTCAAAATAGCTTGGCTCCAGTATCCGTACTAGGCTGCACTTCGCCGCCTCTCCCAATCCGATCTCATAGATAGTCGGTCTGTTTGCTTTCGGAACCTCCGCACTGTCCCCTACTAAAAGTACTCCAAAGTGTTGTAGCATGGATGACCAGTAATACAATAAAATGTTGGGACCCGTCCAGCCTCCACGATCTCTAGGGAGACACATCCATTTAGCTGCCCTCCGTGATCGGCGATAACCCCACAGAAATCTATAACATATCCTCCCAGCCTTGACCAAACATCCTTGTGAAAACTCTAAAGGAATTGTTCTGAAGAGATACATAAACTTTGGAAGAACCAGCATTTTCAGTATATTGCAGTGACCGTTCAATGAGAGATGCAGATGATCTAGTCTTTCTAGTCTGGTATTTATGGATTCGACCACTGGTAAAATATTCAAATCGGGGATACTAGCCACTGAAGTGGAGATTTTAACCCCCAGATATGTTGCTTCAGTAATAACCACAGGAATATCAGGAGGACACATTGAGACTGAGTGTAACATCTGTGTTTTCAGGATATTCAATTTATAACCTGAGATTACACCAAAGTGCCCTGCAAGTGACTTTAGGGTTGCAATTGCCAGAGCAACATCCCTAGTTAGCACCACTATATTGTCCGCATAAGCCAGCGTCTTATAGTGTGTACCGTAGACCCTTATCGGCAAGATATTGTGATTCCCTTCGAATATACTGAGAAAAGGGTCAATGTGCAGAGCAAAGAGCCCAGGCGAACACGGGCAACCTTGCCTGGTGCCCCGGCAGATGTTAAATGCGCCTGTTTCCTGTCCTGAAATGTGAATTATTGCAGCTGGCCAGCCTGTAATGCCTGTATAAATTCAGAGCTTAACCCTTTCCAGCGGAGCACTGCCCAAAGAAACTGCCAGAAGACCCTGTTGAATGCCTTCTCAGCGTCCAATAGGATCACTCCCATAGGCGACCATGTAGCCTGCGCCCAATACAGTAAAGCAATGACCCGCTTCATTTGACCGGCTGTATTCCTACCGGGGATAACCATGTGTTGCTGAATGGAAACTAATGGTGTGATCACTTCAGCCAGTCTAGACGCTAATACTTTGGAATAAACCTTGCTATCTGTGTTTATAAGCAAGCTAGGGTGGTAGGACGCGGGATTTAACTCAGGTTTATCTTTTTTCTTGTAGAGAACAATAGTGGTTCTCCTCCAGAATTAGGGTACAATCCCCCTTTGCGCCTTCAAAAAACCAACAGAACATCCTGTCAGATTTCTTGAGACACAGCCCTATAAAATTCCAATGGGATTGCGTCGGGCCCTGCTGCTTTTCCATCAGCCAAAGATTTTATGGCTGCTTCGACCTCCTCCCATGTAATGGGGGCTGAAAGAGCCTCATTCTGATCTGCCGTAATGTTGGGGGTTTCATCACAGACTCAGTTGTCATTTAAAATGCTTATAAAATTATTCTTAAGAGCAAGCACATTACAGAGTTAACTCCTTACCTGCAAGGAAAGATTTTTTTAAATATATATGTTCCATAAAGTCTTTCAGCAATAACGAGTGCCTCAGGAAAGAGAGGATAGAGAGAACAGGCACATAAACACAATTTCACATTATATTTACCTAGGTTGGTGTGAAATCAAACCTCTCTGGCCAAGAGTATATTTTTCCTTTGGAAAGATTCAGATATCGAAAGTTTCAAGGTAGTTTCGGACAGGATTCAGGACAGGACAGATGATTTCCTCCGGATTAGACGCCTGCATCTTACCCATCTCTGATACTAAAAAAATAACAACCCCTCGTGGTTCTTCCTGCATCCAGTTCTAAGTCTTATCTCCTCGTGGATTCTTCCCGCAAATGCAACTCTATGACTGAACTGTAAATATCCTCACTAATACCTAACTTCTAACTTGCCTTTCTCTAAATCGATCAGCATTTGGACAGCATCTCTGCTCCTCAGCATTTCGTCTACAGCAGCCGCTCTAATCTAATTAGTCAGTCTAATTATACCTTTCCTAGGGTATGTACCACCTCCAAATGTTTCTATTGTATGACATTCTTTTATTCTAATTTGTCAGGACAGAGGAGATGATCATCACACCACATTATAATTGCAATACATTTCTTAAGATTTTTGTTTAAAATACTGCCCTTCAATATGGTTTCCCAAGCTTTATTTCCCACCCAATGTTCATAGCAAAAGAACACATTGTATATAAATGTGCATGTTTTGTACATTGAGTCTTCAGGATGTTCCTGTATTCCCAGGCCATGGGGAGGTCTTGGCCTTGGACAGATCCCAATACTTGAGGTCATCTTGTTCAGAGTTCTTCCCAGTTGGTCATGTGACTTGGTCACATGTTTTAGACACCATTAACTTCTAGGCCCATTTACGAACTATTTAGGAAAGTCAAAGAAAACAAGTATTAAATATTAAAATAAAATGATTTCACTGTATTCCCCTTATTTCTACACTATTCCCATTTACTTTATTTGAACTATATCTGCATTAGCATTTAGTATATAGGTCATGTTAGCTCTAGCAAACCAGATGATTAGCAATTGAGATTCTAAGCGGCCATGTTTATTACTACTGCGCAGAAGCAAGCTTTTCCCACCAAAGCGTTATGTTGTCATGCAGCGTCATTTTCCACGTCTTTTGCAGACATTTGGGTTATTGTCAAGTTATTCATTAGTAATACACATAGGCAAGTTTCCCTCTGACTATTAGGTATGTATTCTTTGATGTGAGATTAGTATGACAAACAAATTTTAATACTTAATATTTACAGTTTACTTGAGGAGATTGTTCTAAGCAAGTTTCATTACTAATCCTTGCTCCATCAATCTCCTCTCTGATGGCAATTATGCCATCAAAAATTACCTATACCCAATGAGATATCAGCTTTAGCACATCTAAATTCCCTTCTCTGGCTTTTCAATATTAACATCCTCTTTGCCTTTCATATTTTTCATTTTCTTGTACAGTTTTCCTTTCATTTCTTCTAATTGGATTTCTTCATACTTTCTTTTCTTTCCCTGCTTGTTCACTTCATACTTACCTCTCCCTTTTTTACATTTGCACCAGATCATTACTATTAATATTATCAGTGTTATTCCAAGTATTGGTTAGATTACTTGTGCCACCACGCCTTTCCGTAGATTAGCAATCCATGTACCTATTGAAGTTAGATTATTTGTTAATTTCTTCCATACACTATCAACTTCCAATGGTTTCAAATCTTCTTTCAATTTTGTAATATTTTTATATACCTTCTAATTTCAACAATTTTGTCAAGTATATACATGCAACAATTTTGCTCTTTCACCATTCTACAGACTCCGCATTCTTTTGCCAATATTCTATCAAGAGCAAGTCAATTTTGCATAACCATTGATCTGATCGCAACCATTTCGGTGTTGATCATTAGAAAACCTCCAGCAGTATCAGTTGATAAACGATCAACTACTGTGGATAACTGACAAATTATATGTGAATTTAGAACTATACCCACTGAAAGTGTCAATGCACTGAGTATATCACCAACTATTTCTGTGAAACTAGCTCTTCTATATCGTATTAGTTCTCTACCGTATTCATTGTTTCCAGTGATTCTTTTTACATGATAAACTTTGGGGAATACTATACCACAATAGCAACTCCCATACCAACGTGCAGAAAGCCTAAAATAAGCCTTATTCCCACACACATTATAGATTCCAACAAATACTGGCTTTGTTTCTCCTTTTAATCCCCATCCTCCAAGAATCAAGACATTTTGTTCACATTCATTGGAGCCAATAAATATATTGTTATAGTCAGTCTTTAACCTATGGAGACAGATTTTCCATTTATTTTCAACGGCCATAGCAGCATGAGTCTTTCTAGATGTGTAAATACTTTCCTTTTCAGCCCATTGTGGAATATGAGGTTTCTGCTTATTTGCTTTCTTCTGAAAATCTTGTCTCATTTCTTCTACTAAATTCAAAGATATCTTTTCTTCTTCTTTTAATGAACACGTTAAATTCTTTTCATGAGCCTCTGCTATATCTTTTGTCTTTTGTGTTAGGAAAAACTCACCCATAAATTGTGCAACTTTGTTACTAAGCACTGGATTCATATTTCTTCAAATAGGAATCTCTGGAAAAATCAAATCTAAATTAGAATAATAATATTGTAATTTTTCTGTTCTATAAAATAGACTTGTTAATACACTACATGATATACCATATCTTAATGGTAAATGGTATTAAGCAACACCTTCCGCTACAGAAGCTGGTAGTTTCATACATACATAACAATAACTAAGTTCCATAGGGTCTACATATTGAAATAATAATTTTGTAAAAACATTTAAGGCTGTGTTATTATCAGTCACTGTGTGATGTATTTCTAACTCATCTGATGCTTCTAATTCTACTTTATATCCATTTACGTTAGCTGTCCTTTCACGTGTGTCTGTGATATTTTTCTTCTCAATGCTCATCATATACGGTATTGCTACAGTTAAGCATAGCCATATTATAATCACTAATAAGATGCTACATATGCACATTCTACAGCATTTATTTATACAATTACGTTTTGGTCTTTCAGTAACTCTTTCTTTGGCCAATTTAAGAAGATTTCTCTTCTTAATTTCTTATTCGAATTCTGCAAATGTCCTTGAATATAATTCTATCAAGGTGGTCTCACTTCCTCATCATCGTCTGGCAATTCAGAGTTTACTTTTTCAACACTCTCTTCCATCAATCAATCAATAATCCTTCATTCGGTATTTAAAAAACACCATAAAAGTTCATATTTACACTATTAAAAAGGCACCATAACAAATACAATTCACAAACATCATATGCCCACTGCAGAATAAAGTAAGAAAACACGAAATTGAGTCAGCACAACCCTCTTGTGTTCCTCAGCCTTAAAGCAACCTTGATAAAATTCATAACACAAATCAGCGAGAGGGGGTCATTAGCCCTTTGCAAGAATAGTAGGGCAACCTTAGGATGTCGAAACTTGGCCTGTTTTAAAATACCTACTAAAAATCTACGCCTAGGTAATACATAAAATGGACATAATAATACAAAATGAAGGGTGTCCTGCGGAGACCGATTGCCACAGCCGCAGGCACCCTTCTGCTCAACAGTTAGTGTAAAACCTGGCAGGTCAGCCAGTAGGTGGTGTAAAAGGTTGAGACTAAAACCGATGATTAAAAATCTATCCTGTGCATTAGGCATAAGAGCCAGATAAGGTTCCATGCCCTCCCCTGTTTGGACCAGGCTATGCGAGCAAACTGTGGGTTTGCCTCCTTCCAGTGCTGCCCTACGTGAGGCTACCTCTCCAGGAATTTTCATTTAACTCGGGATTTGTCTTGGGGGACGATTTCCACTGGGTTTGTGAAGAGATCCTCACAGCCAATTCTTTCAAAGGATTTTTTTATGTACATTAGCCATGGGATTCTCATTCCCTTGTCCCTACCCAGACAGTCTCTAATAATTTGCCTACTCAGGTCAGCCTCAACATTTGTCCAGATCTTTAGCCAGGCCATTAGGGGTCTAACCTTAACCAGGTCCTCAATATAGGGCCTACCCAGTTCCTCATGGACGATCAGGGCCAAAGTACTTTTTGGGGTTTAGAGTACCTTCCTCAAATATTTGTTCTCCTCCACCTGTAGTTGCTGTGTGTTAACAAAACCCCAAACTTCAGACCCATAGGTCACTTTAGAGCAACATACTGAGCTATACAAATTCATAATTTGCTCTGGTGACCACCTCTCCAGCCTCCACCCATAGTTCATTATGGCCCCGGTCGAGGCCACTAATGTGGAACATCGCTCTACAATTAATGTTTTAAAATGTAAAAATCCATCAAATAACAGGCCAAGATAAGTAAAGGTTTGTACCTGTCCTATTTTGTGTGCACCTATCTTATAGGAGAACTTCTTACATGGTTTAGTACCAGCCAACATAACAAAGGACTTAGAAAGATTGGCCGATAAATCTAGGGTGTCCATAAACCTAACAAACCCGTCTATCAGACACTGAAGTCCCTTGGGGGTGCAGGCTAGCAGTACTGCGTCATCCGTGTACAACAGCACCAGAACGGGTCGAGTACCTACTCTTAGGGAATCCACCTTTAGTTTGCTTACTGCCTGGTCTAAGTTATTTATATATAGCGAGAACAAAAAGGAGGCCAGGATGCATCCCTGTCTAACCCCACTATTGCTGGGAAAAGATTCTGTAGTGTCCCCTTCCAGATTAAACCGCACATTGGCAGAAGTATTCCAGTGCAATGCTCTCAAGATGTTTACCAGACCCTGATCTACTCCTAGCCTAATCATCAGGGTCCATAACTTTTCTCTGTTTACGTGGTCAAAAGCTGCGGTAAGGTCCATGAACCCTAGATATAACGCTTTGTTACTGGCTATAGTGTACTTGGCCACCAACAGATAGAGGTTCAAACACTGGTCCGACGTTGATCTCCCAGATTTAAATCCATACTGGACGTCAGTAATAATTTGATTATCTTCCGCCCAGTCTGTAAGGAGCAGTAGGATCACTTTGCCCAGAATTTTGGCCATCACGTCTATCAGTGAGATAGGTCGGTAGCACTGGGGGTTGTCCCTGTTCCCCTTCTGGAAAATTGGGACTATTGTAGCAGACGACCATGAACGCGGTAGGCCAGTTGAGACAGCTGCATTTATCACCCTTGTAAGAATAGGAGCCCATAACTCCACATTACTAAGGAAAAGTTCCGGTGGTATGTCATCTGGGCCCGGTGCTTTGTTTCGTGATAGGCCCTGGATGGCCACTGTAACTTCTCCCAGAGAAAATTCTACAGAGGAAACCCACTGACCACCCCCCTTGTATTAGAATTGTTCTCCTCTGAGTGATTGTACAAGCCTTTAAAGTGGTTGTACCATTGTTCGGGCAGGATCGTAGTGCCAATTTTTGGGGTGTTATTGTCCTGGAAACATGGTTTATTTATTGTTTTCCAGAAAGCAGTCATGTCTCTTCTCTCTGCTGCATCCCTTAAGTCTTCCCAGGCTTGGAGTTGGAGGGAGGTCTTCCTGATTTTAATCGCCTTTTTATAGGCGCTCCTACACTGTGCAATTCTGTTCTTGTCCCGGGGATGGCTTTTGAGACTGATTTTTAAATCCCTCTGTGCTCGGGAGCAGTCTTTATCGAACCATCTCAGGACAGCGTTTACCCTCCCAAGAGTGGTGGACTTTAGCAGGCCGTCTATCAGGTGGGCCACTTCCTCGAATGCCCTCACCAGAGACGGCCCCTCCACCGAAAGGTCTAGACAATCCCCAATAAGTTATTTTCCAGTTTCCATTAGGGTTTTATAGAAGGCCTCCACATTAACTTTAGACCATCTCAGAAGTCTTCCCTGGTCCGTTACCTTCTCGATACTGCCTGCCATCTCTCCGCTCCTGACTTTCCCAGGGGGCAAATTCCTTATCTCGAGTACCAGGGGGTTGTGGTCACTAAATGTGTTCCATTCGATCTCAACCCTTATTAACCAGTCCTTGAATAAACTTGATACCATGATGAAGTCTATGTACGAGCTACATCCCCTACCTTTTAAGGTTGGAGTGACAGCTCCATCCCTACCAATAGTGACCAAATCAATAGTGTGTTCTAGGGTATGGCTTTTTAATACCTTGCCTATTTCCAAGCCTTCATTTGTATGCTCGAGATGCGGGCCTTCCTCAATCGGGCAGCTAGACCATTCTTCATTGCGGGTAATAAAGTCGGGCATAAGTGGCAGTTGAAATCGCCGGTTAATACTACAAACGGGGCCACTTCAACACTCTCTTTATTTTATATCAAGATTTTTAAGCTCTTGAAGAATTACATAGGTCCACTTAGGGCCTTTGAACTTATTATTCAATATTTTTATTCTCTGACTTCTTCGTTAGTTTGTCTGGTCTGATTGGCTTGTGACTTCATTTACCTGTTCAGGTTCTTCATTTATTGTCTTGCGATGGTATCTCAATCTCTTGACATATCTTGGCCAGTTATCACCTTTTCAAATTTTCTTTGTTTGTACTGCACTGTCAATTTCCTCGTCACCTTCGAGGATTCATTTATTTACATTACGTTGTGGCACAACTTGATTCTCTTCGTTTTCTGAATTCCTCTCTAATTTACCGGATTCAGTACTTTTCGATGTGCTGGCTTTCACCTGAATATGTTTAATCCTTTCTTCTTCTTGAACTTGTTTTTCTATTCCTAACTGGTTCTGATCAGGTCCTAATGCATTTGATTTGTTTTCTGCCTGAACACATTCTTCTGAACCTACCTGGCCCTCCTCAGACTTAAGAACTTTTCGATTCCCCTCTGTCTGAGTGTATTTTTCCTTACTTAACTGTGCCTGCTCAGTATCTCCAACAATTTTAAACTCAATAACCTGAACTGGTTCTTCTAAACGTATGTGTTCCTCTCTATTTTCTTGTTCTTCTATCTGTTTTCTTCTTCTCGTTTTGATATTGACTTCAGGAATGTCAACCACTGGTATCTAATCCTTCTGACTAGTGCTTGGCTGTTCTTGGTCAGCTACTTCGGAATCTAATACTCCAGGGGGCATATTATCAAGGGGGTTTATCTCCGCTTTTTTGGCTTTAAAAGCCAAGAAAGCGGAGAAAAAATTATCTCCTTATTACCTAGCTGTCGTTAACACCAGTTAGCGACAGCTAGTAGGAGATAGCGACCATCTTGGGCCCCACTTTGCATGTTAGTGATATTTATCACTAATGACATGCAAAGTGGGTGTGCCAAGATGTTAGAGACTGGAAACAGTCGCTAACATCGCTATCTCCTATTACCAACTTTTGGAGATATTCGCGCTAAGCGCGAATATCTCCAAAAGCTAACACCTGCCCTGAGCAGTTCTTAGCCATGTTATCCAATGGGAGGTGGATAACATGGCTAAGAGCATTAGCTCGGTAATGCATGAATATCGCTGACTTTTCAGCGATATTCATGCATTGCGGCGATTTTTATCGCATTTGTGATAAACCTTGGTAATACCAAGGTTTATTTGCGGTAAAAATCGCCGCAGCTCAGCGGTAAATTTTTGTCTCTAACCAAGCAATAGCGATAATTATTGCTATTGCTTGGTAATATGCCCCCAGATTCCTCAACTGTGCAACCTTCTGCACTCTCAACTTCTTGAATAGGTTGAGGAATTATCTCATCAGGAGTTGGAACTCTCTTGGTATGACTAGCAGAGTGACCAATATCACTTGCTTTGGTTCACTCCACTTTGGTGCAAGGCATGTCTCACGTGTGTGATTCTACACTAGACCCCAATCTACAGGATTTAAATCATGTGCTTGGTCCGGCTGTCTGACAACTGCGTCTTCTCCAACCTGATGAGAGACAGAATGCGCCAGGTCAGCCAATCTTTTACAATATTCCAATACTTGATCATCAGTAATGCTTAACAGTCTGTGTCCAGGAATAAATGCTAATCTCATTGTTCTTTCCATGATTATCTCATGAGGATTCAAACCTGTGTTTCTGTCAGGATTGTTTCTGAGTCCCATCAGAACAAGAGGTAATGCATCTGGCCACAACATTGATGTGGAGGAGCACACCTTAGCCAATCTTGTCTTTATTGTGTCATTCATTTGTTCTACCACTCCAGAAGCCTCTGGGCGGTATGCACAGTGCAGTTTCTGTTCAATTTTAAATGCTTCACAGATCATTTGGATTATTTCATTATTAAAGTAAAATCCTCTATCTGATTCCACCTTTACTGGAAAACCCAAACATGGGATCAACTCTCTAAACAATAATTTTGCAACTGTCATTTCTTTTAGTTGGATATGCCTCCACCAACCGTAAAACCAAACAAACAATGACAAGGATGTACTTCAATCCTCTACATGGTGGTAACTGAATGAAATCTACTTGCAACCTAACAAAAACTAAACTAAAAACTGTCCACTGTATTTCTTCCTGAATTGTTCTGTTAACCAAAGACTTTCTGCAACCGTTCTAAACTTTTGGTTAAACCAGTCCTGTCTAAAGAGTCTGATCATGACATCCCTACCTATGTGTGTATCTCCATGGTACATTCTAGCAAATTGTGAAAGTAAACAGTCTGGCATAATTGGTCTACTACCAGGATAAATCCAGACACCATCTTCTTCTCTTCCTTTGCATCCTATTTTTCACCAACCTTCCTTTTCACTTACATCTGCTTCATCCAGTAAATGTTTCACTTCATCCCACGTTTCTGTGGGTGAGATAGGCATAAGCTGGCTTCTGATTCCTTTTGTTTAAATTTTCCTGTTTACTGCCAATTTTGTCTTAGCACAATATTCAGGAATTTGGTCTGCATATTGATTACGATCAGTCACATAGTCATCTCCATACTGATGTGCAGCACACTTGAGCACTGCTACTTTCTTTGACAATTGTATAGCTTCAAAAAGCTATTTTACATATTTTCCATTTTTAATAGGGGTTCCTGAGGAAGTCATGTAATCCCTCTGCATACATAGTTGGCCAAAATCATGCACAACCCCATAACCATACTGACTATCAGTGTAAATGGTTACTCTCCAGTTCTTCCCAATTTTGCAAGCTTCAAATAAAGCAATCAATGTGGCTACTTGTGCAGATTTGACTCCCGGTAAATAGGATGCTTCCACTATTCCAGCCAATGTGCAGACAACATAAGCAGCACTCAACCTTCCTTCTTAATGTCGTAAACAGAAGCCATCTACAAAGAGCTCATTTTCCTGTATGTCTGGGCGAGGTTTCGCACAGTATTCTGTTACATCTAAACAATCATGTTCAGTGTCATCCCTTACTTCTTCATCATACATGTTAGGTAATAATGTAGCAGGGTTTAAGTCAGTGCATCTGGTTACAGTTACATTCTCTGCTCCTAATATTATTCTCTCATATTTTGTCATTCGACTTGGGGTAAGATATTGTGTTCGAGTTCTGGTCAATAATATTTTAACAGGGGGGGATGGAGGCTGCAGAGATCCACGCCTCTGCTTAGCCTCCTGTGACTCGTGACCTTTGGCCCCGCCTCTGCGAGATGATGGCGCTAGTGAGACGCTAGCAGGCTGATGCTCGTACACTCCGTGAGGAAGGAAAAACAAGCTGGTGAAAAGCTATCAGACCGCTGCCTGTGAAATACCCCAGGCCCTGCCGAGTCCTGCCTTCGTTATGCGCCTAGGATTGTCTGGTGATTGTCTGTTGAAAACGCTAACAGGCTAACAGGCTGCTGCACGCACAATACCTTCAGAGGCTCTGTGAAGCTCCGCGCGCTCCGCAAGGAAGGTGAGCACGATTACACACAGCTGCCCGTGTGCTTTGTGATTGCTCCGTAAGGCTTTGTGTGCTCGGTGGAGAGGTGGAGAGAAGGAGGAGCACGGTGGTGGAGCGCCGACGGGCTACTGCACTAGGGGCTGAAAGCAATCCCACGGAAATATTGCTTCAAGCCCTGATGTCACTGAGTGCCTGAGGAAAGAACTGCTGAAAGAACTGCTGCTCCGGATAGTCTCTGCGAGGTAGGCTCGTTTGGTGAGTTGCTGACAGGAGGAGTTGAAGAGTCTTTTTGGAACTGGCGGCATCAGGCTGGTCAAAAGGGGGAAAAACGTTGTGCTCTGGTGCTTTGGTGATAGCTTATTGTAACAGCCAGGAGGCTCTGAAAAGAAGGTAGTGGGGCTGCCTATTCAAGTGGTTCTTAAACACTGGTATCCTTGTACATATAATAAGACAAAGCGAGACTGTTTTTTTTTCTCACAAATTTGGCCTGAAAATAAAAAATAAAAAAAAGAGAGGATAAAGTAAAAAAAAAAAAAGAATATATAACTCCTCTGAAAGTGGGAAAGAAGAAGGAAAAGAAGGAAAAGAAAAAGGGAAGAAGAGAGAAGGAGAAGAAAAAAAAAAAAAAAAAAAGAATATATAACTCCTCTGAAAGTGGGAAAGAAGAAGGAAAAGAAGGAAAAGAAAAAGGGAAGAAGAGAGAAGGAGAAGAAAAAAAAAAAAAAAAAAAGAAGAAAGAGGAAAGGGGGGAAAAAAGGAATAAGGAGAGGAAAAAGCAAGAAAAATGGGCAAACCACAGAAGGAGGGTGATGATACAGTAAAACTCAGCAGAGTGGAAGCAGCGGCACGACAGAAAGCCAAAACTCGCCTTGCCCTAGCTAGGAAGGCTGAGCGTAAGGCTGCAAAAGATAAAAATAGAGATGAAAATAGGGTTGAGAACTCTGCTTTGGAAGATTCCACACCTGAGTCTTCAGAGGATGAATCGCTCCCCCACTCTGCTCCTCTGCAAAATGATCAGCGAAAGCCAGTAGCAGAGGGGGGTAATATAGATGATATCAATAAAGCAGATGCTGTACCCCATTCTGAGGCGGATCTTCAACTTCAAACCTCTAAACACCCTAACACCTCATTGGCTCCTGTCCTGGCAGTACCCCAGGCAGATGAGGAAAAGAGAAAGAGCGGTGTTGGGGGGGGAGGTACTGGGGGGAAGGAATTGAGAGATTTTCCACTCTTTGCAAAAAAAACAACTCCAAAAACACTTCCACCCCCTCTGGAACAACCACCTCTAATTTCCACTCCCTCTTTGATATCATCACTGACCATATCTGCCACAGATCCCGGCATGATTGAAACTTTACCTCAAATTACGCCTCTCACAGTAATTGAGGGAGAATTCTCGCAAGATATAACTACCGGAACTGAAGGAACAGTAGGATTCAACGCTAGTCTATCCGGTTCTGAAAAGAGATCTGAAGAGAGATACCAGCTAGATATTCGCGAAATGCTTAATTTAATTCTCGATGAGATCCGCGAAATTAAAAACAATCAGCAAGTGGAGCTAGCTGCTCTCCATGCTAGAATGGATAAGCTTGAGGAGTTAACCGTATCTCTCCCTAATAGAGTAGTGGAGGCGGAGTCCAGGATCTCGGCTCTGGAAGATCAAATGGGACTGGTATCAGGAGCAACTAGAGAGGCCACTAAGAAGCGGATTGCCATGGAAACAAAACTCGAGGAGTTGGAAAACCACTCTCGCAGGTCGAATCTAAGAATTGTGGGGGTCCCGGAAGGGACAGAAGGCTCTGACACAGTACAATGGGCTAACTCCTTTATCCAAAAGGTAGTTCTCCCAGAATTCGAAGGAGACTTAACGATCACAAGGGCCCATAGAGTACCAGCGCAGCGCTTTGCGAATTCTACATTTCCAAGAACTATTTTACTGAACTTTGCTGACTTCAGGATAAAAGAACGAATCCTCTCTAGGGCATATCAACAGCGCCAATTTAATGTTTCTGAAACGGCAAAATGTAGAATATTTATGGACATGACAGCGGCAGCAGCCAGAAGAAGAAAGGAATTTGTAAAACTCCTGCAGCTATTCAAAGCTAACGGCGCCCAGGCTTCGATTGCGCAACAATCAAAGTTAAAAGTTCTTGTCAAAGGAAAATTTTTTCTCTTTACCGATTTAGATGAGGCTCAAACTCTTCTCAATGAGATATCTGCAAGGGCTTAGCTCTGAAGGCAGGGGGAGTTAAAATGGAAGGAATCTCGATTCAGAACTTGAAGTTGTTATAAAAGTTAGGATTTATTTATCTTATTCTTTCTCCTCACTAATTAAAGTAAAAAAAAAAAATTGAATATCAGAGGTGGGTGCTCTGGGTTACTGAGTCACACCAGGGTGTAAGAAGAGGACACCCGAAGAAGAAGTGGAGGGCGGGATGGGGGCTGCATGGACAGGAAGGGGGCTCCCGCATCCCTGGGGGAAGTTTGGGTGGGAGGGGTTGAAAACAGCAAAAAAAGACATGTACAGTAGGGTTGCTATTTTGACTGTTAATTCTGGTTGGTGCAGACTAGATATAAATTTTTACAAAAAAAGAGATGAGATTTGATTCATGTAAAATCCTGTCCATCAATGCAAACGGGCTACTGAATAAACAGAAGTACGGCTCGCTTTTGAAATGGGCAATGGCCCTGAATCCCCAGGTTGTCTTCTTACAGGAAACACACCTAAAGACCAACTCGCCAAAGTTGTTTTTGCCAAGATACTTCTCGTATGGGTTTTTTTCCTCAGCTGGGGTTGCCCAGAGGGGAGTTGCTATTTATCTCGCAAAGAGTCTTCCTTGGGAGGTCATACAGGTGCAAAGAGACTCTATAGGCAGATGGCTCTGGGTAGCAGTAAAACTGTTGGGGAAAGTATTAAACTTTGTTAATTACTATGGTCCAATATTTGATGACATTTCTGCCCTGACGGAAATCAGTGAAATCTTAAGGGGCACTCCAGGACAAATTGTGATAGGAGGCGATTTTAATTATATACAAGATTTAAAAAGGGATACTTCTAACAAGAGCAAGAAGCAACTAAAGCCAAAAACAAAAGGGGTGCTGGAAGCTTTTATGATAGAATATCAACTGCGAGACTCATGGCGCTCCCTAAATCCCAATACTGAGTCCTACACGTGCTACTCTAATAGATTCCACACTGCCTCTAGAATAGATTTTTTTTTAACTTCCAGGTCTCTTCAAATTGGTAATGCATTAATAGGTTGCAACCCTTTCTCAGATCATGGGAGGATTGAAATGGAACTGATGCTAGAAGGTACAAAAAGAGAACGCCCCAGGTGGCAGATGGATCGTACCCTTTTACAGAACATAGAGTGGGTAGACGGCTTCAAAGAATGGATCAATGAATTTTTCTTAGTTAATAAAGATTCAGCTGAACCTTTCTCTATATGGGGAGCATTTAAAGCTGCAGCCCGGGGGCAAATGATAGCATTTTCCTGCAATAAGGCAAACGTTCGTAAGGAACAAATTGCCGTCCTTCAAAGTGCCGCTGAGAAAGAACATGCGCTAAAACTTAATCAAATGCCCAATAAATGGGAAGAAGCGAAGTCATTGCTTAGGGATTTCTTCACCCTGGAAGAGATAAATAGCTCGAAGGCCTTTCAGCAAAAGCTTTATGAGGATAGTCAATTGATGGGAAAGCTTTTGGCTAATTCAATTAGAAAAAAACAAGAATCTTCCATTATTCTAAAAATTCAAGATCCTCAGGGAAGAATAGAGACTCGTAGCGAGGGAATTGCGAAAGTATTCCTTGAGCATTACGAGAGAATATACTCCACAGATATTCAGGTGGAGGGAACATTAATCAAGGATTATTTCGAAAGCTTAGATATTCCCAAAATCTCCGATTTTAGGAAGAATCAATTAAGCAGTGAAATAAGCATACTGGAAATTCAAACTAGTATAAAAACAACAGCAGGAGCAAAAGTTTCAGGCGTGGATGGGTTCCCGATTGAATTTTATAAGGTATTTTTAAAGGAACTGGAGGGTCCCTTGAAAAATGTATTTAACTATATCAGAAGAGGTGGCAAGGTTCCCTCTGAGTTTAAAGAATCTACAATTATCAGCTTTGTTAAAAAAGATAAGAATCCAGAGGAGGCAAATTCTTACAGACCAATCAGTCTACTGAATTCGGACTACAAGGTGTTTATGAAAATCTGGGCCCAAAGATTTGTGTCTGCAGCACAGGAGGTAATACATCAAGATCAGACAGGGTTTATAGCCGGTAGATCAATGGCAGCGAACACAGAATATTTGATACAGGCTTTAGATTTTTTTAATATTAATTCAACTCCTGCATGTATCTTGATGATCGATGCAGAAAAAGCATTTGATTTAGTTAACTGGTCAGCGTTATTTTTTTCCTTGGGTTGTTTTGGATTTCCGGCCCCGATTATTAGTATGCTACAGAACATTTATGAAGGGGCAACAGCTCAGGTTATAGTCAACACCAGGCAAGCAGGGAAGATTAAAATAAATCGCGGGACTAGGCAAGGTTGCCCTCTATCTCCCCTGCTTTTTACCTTTTTCATTGAACCGCTGGTGATAAAAATAAGGAACAATGAAGCAATAATACCCCCTATTGTCGGAATGTCAAAATTAAAATTATTTGCTGATGATATTGTTTTGTATTTAGCTCCAGAAAAAGAAAATATTCTACATCTTATGAAAGAGTTTAAGGACTACGAAAAGATTGGGGGGTATAAGATCAATGAGAAGAAAACTGAAGTTCTTATTTTAAATTCCAATCTAGATTTTCTTCCACCAAACCTCCAGTCTCAAGCAGAAAAACGGGATCCAATAAGATATCTAGGAATTTATGTGACTAGAGACTATCAAGATATTTTCGGGCTGAATTATACTAAGATGAAGAACAAAATTAAGAACATGCTGGAACAGTGGGACTCCTTGCCCCTGACTTTGATCGGTAGAGTTGCTTTGATTAAGATGAACATACTCCCCTTGGTTTTATTCCTTTTTAGTAATATTCCAATAAAAGTCAACATGGCCTATTTCAAGGAACTCGATTCTATGATGAGTAGATTTATCTGGAATAAAAAAGCCTCAAGAGTTAAGCTCTCGGTGGTACAACTTACTGTAAAGCAGGGCGGACTGGCTCTCCCCCATTTTAAAACATATTACGAAGCAGCCCTTTTTGATATAGTGGCAGGACTATTAAGGACCAGACAGTCTAGAGACAATTTCTTTCTTGATAAAATGCTTGAGGAAGCAGGCTCTCAAATTTTTTTCTTTTTAAAAACTGCAAAGCTGCCCAAGAAAACAAGATATAAGACACTACTAGTGTACTCCTCAAGATTACGACTTTTGTTTAAAAAATGCGGCTCAGATGGTACCAGTTTTTTGAAATTACTGGAATGTGGTAAAATGGGACTCAAGATTTCTCAGAACCATCTGCTACAATGGGAATTAGCTGGTTTTTGTGAAATTAGACATTTACTCTCCCAACACAAGGTAATTAGTTGGCAAACAGTTGTAGATAGAGCATATCCTAGGCGGCTTATGTTTTTTGATTATTTACAACTGGTTTATCTGATAAGAAAAGAGATAGGGGGCTCTGATACTCCACAAAATGCCTTGTTAGCAGCCTTATACCGGGAAAAACATAAGGGTATAGGATACTGGTACAAAAGGCTACTTCCTCCAGGACCTCCTCAGGCAATTCTTAAACATCTAGATAAAATAAGCCTCACGACACAATGCGTTTTGTCAGAAAAAGACTGGGAAGTAATATGCCAGCAAGGATATAAAACTCTCCGGGCAGCCAATTTTAAACGAATGTCCTTTCTCTCCCGTTGGATGGTATATTACACCCCGGAGGCCTTGCAGAGAATATTCCCTGGCTACGAGAATAAATGCTTTAGATGCAAAACAAATGGTCAGGGCGGCTGGCATCATGTGTTTTTTTCTTGTCCAAAGCTAGAATCTTTTTGGAAGGGGATTTTTACTGACATGGAATTGGCAACAGGTAAAACACTGCTACCTGAAGCAGAAGTGGCCCTTTTTGGCATTTGTAAAGATAGGTATAGGTTTAATAACTCAGAAGAAGCATTTATTTTTATTTCTACTACTGTAGCACGGTCCATGATTTTACAAAATTGGAAATCTGAGGTAATCCCATGTCAATTATAATGGGTCAATAAAATGAAAAGAACATGTGCATTTGAGAGAGCTTATGCTGGCAGGGTGGGTGCGATCAAAAGATTTGAAAAGTACTGGAAATATTTTGAAAAGTTGAAATTTATAAAAGGAAATTGATATTTCACTAGCTGCTATCGCACTTTTTTGCACTTATTCGGATATTTTGTATTTTATTGCAGCAGCACTTTAATAATTGTAATAAAAACTTTGCTGCTTTTTTTTTTTTTTTTTTTTGATGGGTTTTGCCATACTAATATTTGATGAACCATTCAGCAACACTGATGTATATTTTTGCACTGTCACTTTAGAATTAGATTTTTTTTTTTTTTTATATAGGATGTTTCTGTACTTGAATTAATAGGGCTATCGGAACTAGAGTAGAAACTCGAATGTCCTTCTCTTAGCCCTCTATGTAATTTGTCAATTGTGCGGATTCGAGCACTAGCACTTTAATATTGCTATAGCACTTTTGAAATTACAAATTAGCAGCTCATTGCAGTTTTCTTCTGCTCTTATATTTGATAAGTTATAAAATAATTTAGTTAATTTTGATTAATACTTCATTAGTGGTAGTTTATCGTTTAACTTTCTATGATTCTGCTTTTTATACTTTAGAGAAGGGCAAAGATACCCTCGGGGTGTTAAAATGCTTTGTTTGTGTACAATGTAATACGGAATTTGACGTATTGGATTAATTGCTTTCCTTTTACCACTTTGCACTAGCACTTTAAGATTGACTTAATTTATTCGATAGAAGTAATGTATAGGTCTGGTTTGTCTCATGTTTATTGTATGAAAAATTGTATCTAAAGTTGAAAAATCAAATGTACCAATAACACCCTACTGTCTTGTTTAATAAAAAAAAGTAAAAAAAAAAATAATAATATTTTAACAGAGAGTAGAACATAGACTTTTAAAGGGTGTCCAATCACAATAGGCTCACTTTGTCCAGTGCTCATACAGGTTGCTGCCACTGCTTTCAAACACCCAGGCAATGCTGAAGCTACAGGATCAAGAGTTGCTGAAAAAATATGCCACTGGTCTTCGCATTAATCGATGTCTTTGAGTTAATACTGATAAAGCACAATTATCTTGTTCACAACAGAACAGAGCAAATTCTTTTGTATAATCTGGCATTCCAAGAGCAGGAGCCTCACATAGACAATTTCTTAATTTCACAAATGCTGTCATGCTTTCATCATCCCATTCTATAGGATCTTTTGCTCACTTTCTCTTCATTTGTATTAGTAGTTTTGCCAAAAGGGAAACCCCTACAATCCACTGCCTGCAGTAGCCTACCACACCAAGGAACATTCTGATTTCTTTCTGAGACTGGGGTAGCAGCGTCTGTTTTATTATTTTCACTCTTTCAGGGGTAACTCTCCTCACTCCTCTGTCCAACTGATGTCCCAAATACTTAACTGTTGTTTGACAAAATAGCAATTTTTCTGGTGACACTTTGTGTCCTCCATCAGCCAAATGATTCAGCAAGGCAAATGAATCCTAAATACAATCATCTCGAGTCCTTGATGCGACCAGTAGGTCATCGATATATTGGACTAGGACTGCATTTCTGGGCATCACTAATGTTTCCAACCACTTCTTAAGAGTTTGATTGAATATTGAAGGACTTTCCGTATACCTTTGAGGAACTCGTTTCCACACAAAGAAGCAATTTTCAAATTTCAATGAAAATAGATACTTACTATCTGGATGTAGTGGGATAGAGAAAAAGACATGACACAAACCAATTACTGTAAACCATCCTGCACTCCCTGGTATTTGGTACAATATAACTGCTGGATTTGGTACTACAGGGCAACAAGGCACCACTATTTTATTAATCTTCATCAAATCTTGCACTATACAGTATTTCCCGCTAGGTTTCTTAATGCCAATTATAGGATACAAGGACTGCTCATTATTTCTTTCAGAATGCCTTTTTGAACCATTCGTTCTATTTCAGCAATGACACCTGCTATAATTTCAGGGCTCACTTTGTATTGCTTTGTGTTTGGATAAACTGCATTTTCCTTCACCGTCACTTTTATTGGGTCTACATCTGCCATTGATCCTACTTCTTTTCCAGTGAAATCCCATACTTTTGGATTGACTGTCAATTTTAATTAATCTGGTAAATCATCCTTTGTCATCATGGAATACATTTTGTCCACCTCATTGCCTTGCTTTGCCAGCATTATTTTATAGACACCTTCCTCATCAGGAGTCTGTATTGTAGCACCATCCAGTGAACAATATATGGTGCAATCCTTTTTGCACAATAAATCTCGTCCCAAAAGGTTTACGGGACTAGAGTCACACACAACAAATTCATACACCTCTCTGAAATTTCCAATTCGAACTTCCATGGGTTCTGTTACTGGAGTTCTAATTTGTTTGTTCGATACACCAACCACTTGGATTGCCTCTCCTGAGAGGGGAAGGTTTGGGATGTCTGCTGTTCTCACAGTAGAACGAGTATCACCAGTATCCAATAAAAAGGTAATATTGTTTCCTGCTACCTTTCCTTCAGTGTATGGACCTGACTGATCTACCGGCAAGGATGAGCCAAGTACGCATTCCTCTTCCTTCTCCCCCTCAGGCACTGTCATTGCTCATCTTCCGAGGATGAACCAGTGTTCTGTAAAAGAAATTGTGATGTTGCGGAGTTCAGCTTACAATCTCTTCTTTAAATCCGGCATCCACACTGTACTTTGTCTGTTCACAAAATTTGGCATAGGGGCAGGTGGTAACCGACTCTGCTGATTTACAACCGGATGCAGTTGATTCAATATCAGCGCATTCTGCGTCAGTGGATTTAAATTTTGATTTGGGCCATTATTATTCTTGATAAGTTTACACTCGTTTTTCCAATGCCCCAATCTTCCGCACCCATGACAAGAACATTTCTTTATCGCCTCATCTCTGCTGAGTTTAACTCTTGGTTTTCCCCCACTATTCCCATTCTGTCCTGGTCCTTTATTTTGATAATTATTTTGATTAGTACATTTTAATCCTTGCTGTTCTGCCAATTTTACTTGAGCCCACATTACTTTTTCTTCTAACTTTTTCCGTTGATTGTCTATTTCATCTTCATAATATTTTGCATACTGTAGGACCTCATCTATGGGTTTTACCTGCCAGCACAGCATATGATTCATTATCATCTGACAGATCTCAGGTTTCAAACCAAATACAAATTGATAAGAAAAATGTCCCATTCCCTTGTCACCCATTGTTTCTAATGCACTATACTGTTTAAATACTTGTAGTAAAGTCTCATAATAGGCATGTACACTTTCATGTATATCTTGAGTTGTTCTGTCTATTTTTATCCAATCAATTTCTTTTGGAGAAATTTTCCCTTTCAAGGAAGTAATTACTTGGTGATACTTTTTCATCACTTCTTCTGAAGGAGCTCCTGTTTTCTTATCTCTCGGGTACTCCTCACTTGGCCAATTACCAGTGATTTTACATTCTGACCATCAAACAAACCATCTAAATCTTTCAACAAAACCTTTGAAACCTTCACAAATCTATCAACCTGTCTATACCACTCAACTGTTTTGTCTCGTAATTTTGGGAAATCATGTGTAAATGGTAAAATATCTTGCCTGGTCCATGGGACATGTACATAACCTCCCCCTGGCATTTCTCTCATGGGGCACAATTGTTCTGCCTTTTTAGTTTCCCTTAATAAATATCCTGATGTTATTCTATTTGCCTGTGCTTCTTCCTTTTTCTTTGCCCATCTTGTTTTCCACCAGTCCAAATCTCCCCATTTCTGCAAAATTTTAATTAATCCTCTTACTTGTAGCTTTCTCCCTGACACGTTCATGTTCTCTAAGTCTTTGCCAGTAAATTTTGCTCCGTAGGGACTCAGTAATACCTTGGTTCTCCCTATCTGGTGCAAGTTTTGTTAATTTTCCGTGGAATATTTTTACAGTTCTAGTTATACTTTTGCATAAGAACAGCTGTTCCTATTCATTGTATGTGTTTATTTAGCCTGTCAATTCCCACATTTCCAGCTATTATTTCTTCTAATTCAATTTTTTATTTATAAATATCAACAACCTTTGGATGCTGTGTTGGTTTTTCCATTCCCTGTGCCCACCTCTATAATTCTTCTGGAGACACTATTTTAGCACTCCTAGTTCCTGTGGATGTTTTTTGAACAACCAGGAGTAGTCTTCTTGGGGTTTCATTTATCTGTTCTCTTATTGGCACATCCATTAAGGATATCATTGATTCACATTCACTTGCTTGATCTTTAATTATAATATTTACTGTTCTTGGTTCTATTATGGAAGTAGTCAAAACAGGTGGCTTTGAATAACTTTCCATATCCTCATATAATGAAACAACGGGCCCTATAGTCACTGGTATAGTGAACACTTCATGGTAAATACTCAATTGGGTCATCTTCTGTATTAATTTGTCTCTTTTTTTGTTTATTGCTTCTCTCTCTTTTTCTTGTAGTATTCCTTCATTCAATGAGTCATGTAACACCTTTGGTACTATAGGTGTTTAAAAATTAGGTGCACTTGGAGAATTTCTACTAGGTCCTTCCTGATATGGTGGAGGATTTTTAGTTAACATGGCTTCTAATAATTCATCATCTGATTCCCCACAACCTGTCAAATGTTCCATTTTTCTTGTGCTTTTACTTCCTGACTGTTCCTCCGACTTTAATGCAGGATACAGTCCCTATGTGACCATTGCCTGTCTCCATTGTTTCATTTGATCTTCTCGGGTGTCATTTTTCCTTTTTAGGATAAAACCCTCAGTACCATCTAGAACTTCTAGATCTGTCTCTAACAAATGACTCCATTTCCCATTCTTCTAGTGCTTCATATTGAGTCAACCTGGGTCTGGGTTCTATTTCATTCATTTTATCCCTTACATTTTAAAGAATTCTTCCATTAAAAGTACAGGTTTCTGGAAAGGCTAATATTCCATCATCTTTCATATATTCAATCCAATTCTCTAACCACACACAGGTATGATAACCTCTTTCCATCATCATAAATGAAGCAGGGGTTTTAGGTGGTGGGAATAAAATTCCCTCCCAAGTATTAATAGGCTTGTCTTTCTTGAAATAGTTTTTGACTCTCTGCATAAACAACATTTTTCTCTTTTCTCCGTATATATTTGGACTTCGTCTTCCAATATATATTCGTGTCTGAAAATCCCTAGGTACCTTCTGTCAGGTCGATTCCCTATTAAAGTTGGATTGTATTTCCACATACAAATTCCGCTATCAACTATAATTTCTGCTTCTATTTTGGAAATTAATGAATCCCTTTGTTTACACTTTAGTTCACCAATCTTAATGTAGCTTATGCAACCTTCGTCCAATCTGCTTTGATTTCACAATTTCCACATTAGCCAATACTAGTGCGGCTCTATTGTGACTTCTGTATCACTCCTTACTACAGACCCCTCCTTTACAATTTCTCAGTACATCACACATCCGCTGTCTCATCCAGTCCCAGTGCGGCCCCCTGTGGCATCAGTGCACTCCTGCAGCCGACCCTCCCTTCACAAGGTAATACGGAAAACTTATTTTCCTTCAATTTTCATCAAAAACTTCAGCAATAATAACATAAAAACATTTGCTATTCTGTCGGTTTCACAAAACTCAATCAACCAGTCTCTTATACTGCGAGTAAAACCTTCTGCTTACTCTTCATACAATGAGAGTAAAACCCTTCCATCTTACAATTCAGAAGAACCTGCTACTCTTCTAGTGTTTCCCTTTCTAGGTGATATAACAACAAAATTTCACTAGCGAACTCTTTTGCTATACAATCACTCTCACTTATTCCATTTCTAGAAACCAGACGAATCACCTCACAGCAGTACGGCTTCCATTTTACCACCGCTATACTTTTCCCAGGAATTCCAGACAACATATAACAATTCTAAACATACAGGTTTGTTAAAACATTAATCATTAATCAATATTCCAATAATTCAATTACCGATAGTCAAATAAACCAATAACCAATAATCACCAAACTAAACAATAAAAACCATACCTCTGCTACCAACAAACTGATCCACCTCGATACCACTCTGCGGACAGCTAATGCCAAATAATCATCAGGGCCTATCTAACACACACACAATACACCCAGAACAAATATTGATAAATCACCGCGGGGAATCAATTTTATAGAGCTGCGATCAATTTTATGTTCTGTACCTGAATAGCCCTATTTATGACTCATGGATCTATTTTAGTTGTATAGTATTGGCAATTATATACACATTTCCTTACTTTATCATTTATTATGAATAACCACAGACTCATTTGTCATTTAAAATGTTAATAAAATTATTCTCAAGAGCAAGCAAATTACAGAGTTAACTTCGTACCTACAAGGAAAGATTTATTAAAATATATCTCTTCCATAAAGTCTTTCTGCAATAACGAGGGCCTCAGGAAAGAGAGGCTAGAGAGAACAAGCACATAGTCACAATTTCACATTATATTTACCTAGGTTGGTGGGAAATCAAATCCCTATGGCAAAGAATATATGGGTCCTTTGGAAAGATTCAGATATCGAAAGTTTCAATGTAGTTTCGGACAGGATTCAGTACTGATTCAGGACAGGACAGATGATTTCCTCCTGATTAGACGCCTATGTCTTACCCCTATCTGATACTAAAAAAATAACAACCCCTCCTCGAGGACTTTCCACGTACTTGGTCCCTAATTCTCTTACCTCCTCGTGGTTCTTCCCGCATCCAGTTCTAAGTCTTATCTCCTCGTGGATTCTTCCCCCAAATGCAACTCTATGACTACACTGTAAATATCCTCACTAATACCTAACTTCTAACTTGCCTTTCTCTAAGTCGGTCAGTATTTTGACATCATCTCTGCTCCTCAGCATTTCGTCTGCAGTAGCCGCTCTAATCTAATTAGCCAGTCCAAATATACCTTTCTTAGGGTATGTAACACCTCCAAATGTTTCTATTGTATGACACTATTTTATTCTGATTGGTCAGGACAGAGGGGATGATCATAACACCCATTATAATTGCAATACTTTTCTTAAGCTTTATTGTTTAAAATCCCGCCCATCAATATGGTTTCCCAAGCTTTATTTCCCACCCAATGTTCATAGCAATAAAATACATTTTATATAAATTTGCATGATTTGTCCATTGAGTCTTCAGGATTTTCCTGTATTCCCAGGACATGGTGAGGTCTCAGACTTGGACGGATCCCAATACTTGAGGTCATCTTGTTCAGAGTTGGTCATGTGACTTGGTCATATGTTTTAGACTCCATTACTTTCTAGGCACATTTACAAACTATTTAGGAAAGTCCAAGAAAACAAGTATTAATTTCAAAATGAAATGATTTCACTGTATACCCCTTATTTCGACACTATAACTATATCTGCATTCGCATTTAGTATATAGCTCATGCTAGTTCTATCAAAGCAAATGCTTAGCACCCATGAGTTTCTAAGCGGCCATGTTTATTACTACTGCGCAGAAGCAAGCTATTCACACCAAAGCTTTATGTCGTCATGCAGCGCGCGCATGCGCAATTTGATGCCCGAGTTTTTTGCAGCCATTTTGGTTATTGTTAAGTTATTCATTAGTAATACACATAGGCAAGCTTCCCTCTGACTATTAAGCATGTATTTTTTGAAGTAAGATTAGTATGACAAACAACTTTTAGTACTTAATATTTATGGTTTACTTGAGGAGATTGCTCCAAGAAAGTTTCATTACGAATCCTTGCTCCATCACTAGTGAAGCCATTTCTATTTCCCAATTAAGAGCTAGTTGCATCTTCGCAACGCCACTGACAAGCTAGTCAGTTGTACTACAGGAAGCACTGCAAGAAGAATTGTTTGGAATTGTGTGTTACTAACCTCTTGCTTTAGTGTTTGAACAAACTATTGAATATAAATATACTGTGAAACAAACATATTCTGTCAAGAATATCATGATATCAAAATACCGTGGACAGAAATATCAAAAGTAAGAATATAGTTTCAAGTTTTGTTTTTAATATTGTTGTAAAAAATAATTTCTAAATTATCGCATTTATCATTTTATTTTTATGGTTATTTTATTATGTTTTTGCAGTATTTAAATTAGTTTTGTGTGTTATTTGTACATTTTTAATTTCTAATTAATTTATCGAGCTTTGTAAATGTATATTTTTTTAAGTATTAGAAGAGTTTTGCATTTGTATATGTTTTATAATGTTATATGAGTGGGATGTTAGTGGGTGGTTTGGAGCAGATGGAGTGAGCTGCAGAGCCGGTGAGCTCCCAAGGCTATACCACCATCCGGTCTCATCTGATGACATAATTGCCCTGCCGACTCCTGAGACAAGAAAGGGGGGCCCTGTGCGAACCTTCACCAGTTGATGGAGGCCCACTTGGTGGGTGATCAAGACAACCAGGAGTGCCTTCTGCTGCCTGGCCGTTACCCATGAAGTGCAGCTACAAGAAGGCAGCAATCCGGTTAGGGTTTGATGATCTGTCTACTGCAGCTCCGCTCACCTGAACACAACAGGGCCTGTGTAGGCGGCCCCCTTGAAGCTAGCTGCTGCTTCCTTGTGCTGCCAGGAGCTGGGGCCCTCTGTCACTGCAGAGGTGTTATGGTGCAGCCCTGATCAGCTGGTGACCACCGGGGAAGATGCAGAGCAGAGGCATTGAGGGCCAAACCATCTGGGGCAGTAGTGGCCACCTTACTGCCCGTGCCACACCCTGGCAGTTCCCATGGTTCTGAAGGACGGGGTGAGGTGGTGAGTGAGCCCAGCTGCTTGTGGCTATCCAGCACATTGTACTCAGTGCAAGGTGCTCCCACTGCGGATTGAAGAGCGGGGGAGCAGTGCTCCTGGAGGGACTGGGGTGTTCACTGTGCCCCAGAGTACTTGTTTCCCCATGTAAGGAGGCCACCCTCAACCCCCAATAGCCATGAGGTGGTGTGCTGCCTCCCTGCACATCCTGAGTGGCCTACTGGTGGTAACGACTCTGTAGCTCTTGGCACAGTGGCAGCAACAGAGCCTCTGTTTTTGGGCATTGGCTAGTGACGGTGCTAGGCCTATACACCTTTGGTAATGGCCCCGAGTCCGACATGGAAGGGGAGCACTTGCCAGCCCTCTTGTTCACACACATGACCCTGAGGAGAGCCCCTTCAGCACTGCTCATAAGTCCCCTACCACACTGGATTCCACACTAACACCAATCAAAGACACCAGGGAGGCTCTGGAGTACAAAATGGACACTGTGATGGCCGACCTCAGTATCCTCCAGGACGACCCAAAAAATTGGCAGACAGATAGCGACCACGGTGCACAATGTGAGTGACATGCAGCCCGCTGTGGGCCTGACGACTCAAATGGTGGATGTGATGGAGCAGCTGCATACTCTAGAATACAGAGCGAGGAATGCAGAGGGCAGAGCATGCAGGAACAAAATCTGTGTGTTGGGCCTTCCAGAGTGGGTAGAGGGATAGGACAAGGTTTCTTTTCTGGAGAGGTTGATCAAGAATGAAATAGATCCAGATGGTCCCTCCCCTTCTTATCATTGGAAAGAGCCATATGGTGCCCCCCCAACTGGGTGCTGCTCCACATCTGGTGGTGGCAGGGCTGTTTATTTTCTGAGACAGGGACTTTATCCTTCATAGGGCCCGGAATAAGGGTGAACTACTCTTTGAGAATCACAAAGTGATTGTGTTCCTGAATTTTACACTGGCGGTTCACAGAAAACGCTCCTCTTTCTTGACTGCCAAGGCACGTCTCGCACAACTGCAAATTCATTCAATATGCCATGCTCTTTCCAGCTAAACTAAGGGTTACCACAGATGACTGGACCAGATTCTTCACAGATCTGCAGGAGGTCTGCAACTGGACTGAGGCTCAGCCAATTGTTAAGGACATAGTGTTCATGGCTGGATGGTCATCTCGGCATGTGCGCCCAAGACCCATCAGGTTGGCTAGCATGGAGATCTGGTCAGAGGGGGGAAAGCCATCCAGTGCCTTAGATTTGGAGCTGGCATCTGACTCCACCTTACGCACCGCTTCTGGTACCAAGCTGAAGAGGATCACGCCGCAGACAGCAGATAAACTGAGTTGATCGCAGGATGTGGACTATAGGTGATGTACTGTTGGTAGCTGCATGGGGCTGGTGAGGGGCACTGCCTCTTTGTCTGATCTTTGGTGAGCCTGACTGGCGTGTCTTGGCCCATGGGCTTCTGTATCGCAGAGACTCCCACCTCCCCTTATTAGTTCACTGTGTGATTCACACACAGTTTATTTATTCTGATTTGTTTATTTTGGGATGGGGGGACTGTTACCTTACTGTCCTGGGGAGGGAAGGATGTTGCTTGAGTTCAGAGAGCTTCATGAATGCACTGTGGGCTGTTTGCTTAGTTTGAAGGGAGGGGTGGTTATAGAGGGGACTTATGCCAGAGCGCATTTCACCCTGTTGCTCTCTCTTGATGGCAGGTACGCCCGCCATTTATAAAGTAATATCTTGGAATGTTAGCAGGCTTATTAGCATTTCCACATGCTACAAGATGCAGGCATACCAGAAGAGGCAGGGGAGTCCACATTGCCCTTCTGAAGAGAACACAATTAACAGCTTCAGAGGGGTGGCATTGCAGAAGCGTTGGCAGGGTCACTTAACTTACACCACTTATTCAGCTTTTTCTAGGCTGGGTGTCCTTATTTGGAGGAAAAAGTGGATAAGGAGTGTTGCTAAGCACCTTATGCTTGTTAACATCTATGTGTTCCACACAGACCAGCCCAGATTTCTAGGTGCAGTTCCATTTGTCCTGGCCCCATATATGATGGCCCCTATAATTATTAGTGGGGACTTTAATTGTATAGATTAGCCTGCTTGGTCGCATCTGCCCTTAAGGGACTCCCTGCACCTGTGGATAGCCAAAAGGTTCTCCAGCTAGATGTGACATTGGGGTTTAGTGGACACCTGGCAAGCGATGCATCCCACTACCCGTAACTACTCCTTTCATTCTCACCTTTTGACTTTCATGTCAGACTTGACACGCTTCTTTGCACCCCAATAGTCCCTACACAAATAGTGCACTAGCAGTATTTAGCTTAGACTCTGCCCAGTCACAACTCACTTCTTAGTACTGTTGCTTGGGCATCTACTCACCCTTGAAATTCCCAGCTGAAGCCCTAAGTGTGAGAATCTGGAGGACCAGGTATTTTGCAAGACTCTGGAGGAAGAAATACGTTGTTACTTTGCAGTAAGCGCAGGGTCTACTGGGAGGCTTTTAAGACGGTGATTCATGGACACTGCGTCATCCATGCGGGGGGAGTTCGGCAGGCTTTACAGGGTGAGCTAGATGCAGGAGGTTGCGTTTCAGTTGCATGACCCCTCAGCACAAGATGCTCTGGTCATAGAGAAGGAAAAGCTGGCTGCCTTGGTGGAGAAACGCGATGGCTTTGATTATAGAGCAGACATGATTTGAGCCCATGTGGAACGGGACAAGGCTGATGCGTTATTTGCATGGTTGGTGAATCTGACTAAAGTGGGGACGCAGCTATTGGACTTGACAGATGGAGCAGGGCCAGGATCTAAGATCTGGCTACTATTAGAGGGCGGTGTCACACAAATTATATTACTTTGTATATTCACCGGCTACCTGAGGCCCCCCTGCCGGCACTTTCTTCAGGTGTGGCAGAACTGTTGAGCACAGGCATATAATTAGTGAAGATCATGACTGTAGTCAAGGACATGGCCTGGGTAAGGTGCCGGGATTGAATGAGCTCCTGATAGAGTTTTATGCCATCTATGTTCCACAATTGGTGCCCTGTCTGGCGGAAGTCTATATGAGGGAGAGTGCTACCTTTGTTTTGCCACCCATTCATAATCCTCCTACTTAAGGGAGGCCTGCCACCCCAGCAGCTGGCTCCTGTCGATATTAAACATCGACCATCAGATCCTGAGCTGGGTTCTGGCCTTGTAATTGCTGCCCAATATGCATTACCTCATGCATACAGATCAGTCAAGCTTTATCCTGGAGTGGAATACAGCGATGAACATTAGGCTGGTGACCGTGCTGCTGCTTGTAGCCTTAGATATAAATGAGGAGGCAGCAGTGATGTCTGTTGCTATCGAAAAGGTTTTTGATAACTTGGGCTGAGAGTAATTGTATGCGGTTATGCACAAGATAACCCTTGGTTGACATTTTATTGCTTGGACAAGGCTCTTGTATGCGGACCCTATGGTCAGATTTAAAACGAGGGTGTAATATCGGCTGCCTGTGGGGTGAAGCAGGGTACACAGAATTGTTATTTCTTATTACCCTGCTGTTTGCCATTGCAATGTATGTATGTGTGTTCTTATATGTAGCCCATGGACTGGAGGGCCCAAGAGGGCACCTTCTATGGGGGCATTTCACTCTGGGGTGTTGTTCATCATATTGTCCCTTATGTGGATGACATGCTGTTTTTCCCTTAGGACCATCGGGCTGATGTTCCCAGGGCTTCTCATCTTATGGTTAACTTTGAGACTATTTAATCTTGCACGTTAATTGGCAGAACAGTAGTGTGCTCCCTTGCAACTAGGGTCTGAGGAGCAATCTCCCCATGCAGGGATTTGGTGGGAGCCCACCTTTTTTGGGAATTTGGGGGTGCAGCTTTATAGGAATAAACAGCTCTGCTAGAGGGCAACTTGTGCCCTGCATTTGCAGTGCTCCGGAGAAGGATACAATTCAGAAAAATGCTCCCTATATCTGTGGGCGGACAGGGGGCGATTGCCTAAGTTATTGAGTTGTCAACACTGCTGTACTACTTCAACGCCCTTCCCATTGCAATCCCCAGGAGTAAATTTCAGGAGCTGCACTCATTGGTCACTGATCTCATCTGGGGATCGGGTTGGCACAGTGTGGCTCTTTTGAAACTACAGTGACATGTTTCTGATGGAGGCTGGCAGCTCCCACTTCGAAGTGTGCTATTTTGTGGCCAAGTTGCAAAGGGTTAATAGATGGATTTTTGATAAGGTGTGGGTGGAACTCCGGCGGAAAGAGGCACCCTGACGATACCTGCACAATTGCACCTTTTACTTGAGCCTAGGACAGCATGATAAATAGGTACTATCCAGGGACTGCCTCTGGGTGCCCCAGATTTGGGTAAGTGGGTGCGGACATGTTTTGGATGGTGTGGAGCTGCCACCACCTAGTGGACCTTTGGATAGATGTGACAGTGCTCTTCAATGTGGTTACAGAGCAAAATGTACCCCCCACCTCCATGACATGCTTTCTCGGGTTGTACCCTCGACCTGTTAGGCATATGGATACTACTAAATTTGCTGAGCTCTCCTTAATTCTGGTGAAGCGGCAGGTCACACTTCATTCAAAAAGCACCAGGGTACCACAGATTTCCAAATGGAAAGTAAAGTTGGTGGGGTGGATTACAAGAGCACAACGCTCTTGTGGGAAGCCCAGCAGGGGCAGTGACCATTGGAGTTGGTCTGGGCAAGAGATGCCTTATAAGATAATTTGTGCTCTGAGGAGTGCCACTCTGAGGCTTCTTCCCTTCCTCCAGCCCATTGAGTTGAGCTGTATTATTCGTTGGTTTTCCTTGTACCTCCCTTTATACAACCCCCAGTCTATGTGCGTTTCCCTGCTTCTACTGTGTTAAGCACATTGGGTTGCCTTCTTCCTCTGTTCCCTCCTTCACCCCTTCTGGGTGAGTAGCCGACTGTGGTGTTTGCATCTGCTGCTTTTCCAATACTGCTATATTCTCTGGACTAAGTTATGGTGTGGAAGGATTTGGGACAGTTGGTTCAGTGTTCTTGTTCCCTTGATGTTTGAGTATGCGCACAGGTTGGGTGCAGTCTTCCTTGAGCATAGGCACTGTGTGGAGCTTGAGTTACACTTCTCAAGGTGTGTAGAGTAGGGGTTTGATACAAGAGTGGATCCTCTACATGTTGCAGTTCTTAAAATGTAGAAAAGTGTATCTGATATGCTCATATACATCTGTTTCTTTATTCCATGTTTTAAAAAAAATAGGAGCAGGATGCTGGGTTAATTTGGGGAAGAGGTTGTAAAGATTTTTAAAATATGTTTGTAATAATTTTCGTGTGAAATTTGGAGTATTAGTTATAATATGAATTTAACATTTTATTTGTAATTTAAAATGTATTATTTTCTATTTTAGGACAAACAAATCTGAAAAATGTTTTATTAAAACATTCTTTTTATGTTGTTGATAGTTTTTGGAATGTATATTCTAGTTTGAATAACTGTTTTATAATTTATTTAAAAATGAAAACAGTTTTTTTAATTTATGTTCTGAAAATGTAAAAAGTTTTTTTATTTGAATTACTATTGTTTAATTTTTGTTGTGCAATTGTGTAATATATTTTAAAAATAAATGTAAAGTTTATGATTTATTGATAAGTTATATTTATTTTAATATGTAGTAATTCATAATATTTAAGAATGTTTAGTTTCTTTTATTTTGAATTTTGTAAGAATTTGTAATCATTTAAAATATTATTTACAATTATATATATTAGATGTAGATTGTGTATTTTTATAGTATATTATTTAATAATTTATAGTTTTTATATTCATGAATGTCTGTATGAATTTTATTATTAAAAATGAAAACATATGAGAAATATTTTCTGTTGTAGAACATTAAATTGTAGACTTTTTGTATAATGTATAGGTTTACTGTTGTTATTTTTAATTAAAAAACATTTTTTGAGATTATTCAAATTTAATTTCATTTTTTCTTTAAATTGGTTGTAGTTTGTTTATATATTTAGTTATATACAATGTTTTATTCAACTCGTATTAAAATACATTTTATGGAAAAAGAAGCTGTATCATATTTACTAAATGAGTTCCCTTTTATATAATTTAATCATGTATGATTAAGATTTCAAAATGTATTATTTTATTGTAAAACATTTATGATTTTTGTATTATTTTTAAATTAATAATATTTCATATTTATTATAAAAGCGTTTGGGACTGGTATGTGTATATATATATATATAATGTATATACATATAAAATATAAAAGGGGGTGGGAGAGCCGCGAACATGTCCTTGCCGGATTGCCCCATTGCCTCATGGTCATTGTAGTTCAGTATTCTTCTTTTTAGTTCAAAGTTTTCAAAATGTTCGAAAAAGTTCATGGCCAGTGCCCGTATATTCTCAAATCATATCCCTAGACACGTGTTTCTGGTTAAATACCTTCATCAGTAGGGAAAAATATTTTCAGAGGTTGCTTGACATGCCACTGTCATCTCCTCAGGACTATTACCACTCCCGGTGTGCATGGGCGTCTCCCAGAGCTCGTCAGCTCATGACTCATGGGAGCCATTTTATATAATACAAAAGGGGGTGGGAGAGCCGCGAAAATGTCCTTGCCAGATTGCCCCATTGCCTCATGGTGATTGTAGTTCAGTATTGTTCGTTTTAGTTCAAAGTTCTCAAAATGTTCAAAAAAGTTCATGGCCAGTGCCCGTATATTCTCAAATCATATCCCTAGACACGTGTTTCTGGTTAAATACCTTCATCAGTAGGGAAAAATATTTTCAGAGGTTGCTTGACATGCCACCGTCATCTCAGGACTATTACCAATCCCGGTGTGCATGGGCCTCTCCCAGAGCTCGTCAGTTCATGACTCACAGGAGCCATTTTATATAATACAAAAGGGGTGGGAGAGCCGCGAACATGTCCTTGCCAGATTGCCCCATAGCCTCATGGTCATTGTAGTTCAGTATTCTTCATTTTAGTTCAAAGTTCTCAAAATATTCAAAAAAGTTCATGGCCAGTGCCTGTATGTTCTCAAATTATATGCCTAGACATGTGTTTCTGGTTAAATACCTTCATCAGTAGGGAAAAATATTTTCAGAGGTTGCTTGACATGCCACCCTCATCTCCTCAGGACTAATACCACTCCTGGTGTGCACGGGCGTCTCCCAGAGCTCGTCAACTCATAGCTCACAGGAGCCATTTTAAATAATACAAAAGGTGGTGGGAGAGCCGCGAACATGTCCTTGCCGGATTGCCCCATTGCCTCATGATCATTGTAGTTCAGTATTCTTCGTTTTAGTTCAAAGTTTTTAAAATGTCCAAAAAGTTTGTGGCCAGTGCCCTTATATTCTCAAATCATATCCCTAGACATGTGTTTCTGGTTAAATACCTTCATCAGTAGGGAAAAATATTTTCAGAGGTTGCTTGACATGCCACCGTCATCTCCTCTGGACTATTACCACTCCCGTGTGCACGGGCGTCTCCCAGAGCTCGTCAGCTCATGGCTCACGGGAGCCATTTTATATAATACAAAAGGGGGTGGGAGAGCCGCGAACATGTCCTTGTCGGATTGCCCCATTGCCTCATGGTAATTGTAGTTCAGTATTCTTCGTTTTAGTTCAAAGTTCTCAAAATGTTCAAAAAATTTCGTGGCCAGTGCCCTTATATTCTCAAATCATATTCCTAGACACGTGTTTCTGGTTAAATACCTTCATCAGTAGGGAAAAATATTTCAGAGGTTGCTTGACATGCCACCGTCATCTCCTCAGGACTATTACCACTCCCGGTGTGCACGGGCGTCTCCCAGAGCTCCTTAGCTCATGGCTCACGGGAGCCATTTTATATAATACAAAAGAGGGTGGGAGAGCCGTTAACATGTCCTTGCCGGATTGCCCCATTGCCTCATGGTCATTGTAGTTCAGTATTCTTCATTTTAGTTCTAAGTTCTCAAAATGTTAAAAAAAGTTTGTGGCCAGTGCCCGTATATTCTCAAACCATATCCCTAGACACGTGTTTCTGGTTAAATACCTTCATCAGTAGAGAAAAATATTTTCAGAGGTTGCTTGACATGCCACCGTCATCTCCTCAGGACTATTACCACTCCCGGTGTGCACGGGCATCTCCCAGAGCTCGTCAGTTCATGACTCACAGGAGCCATTTTATATAATACAAAAGGGGTGGGAGAGCCGCGAACATGTCCTTGCCAGATTGCCCCATTGCCTCATGGTCATTGTAGTTCAGTATTCTTCGTTTTAGTTCAAAGTTCTCAAAATGTTCAAAAAAGTTCTTGGCCAGTGCCCGTACATTCTCAAATCATATCCCTAGACACGTGTTTCTGGTTAAATACCTTCATCTGTAGGGAAAAATATTTTCAGAGGTTGCTTGACATGCCACCGCCATCTCCTCAGGACTATTACCACTCCCGGTGTGCACGGGCGTCTCCCAGAGCTCGTCAGCTCATGGCTCATGGGAGCCATTTTACATAATACAAAAGGGGGTGGGAGAGCCGCGAACATGTCCTTGCCGGATTGCCCCATTGCCTCATGGTCATTGTGGTTCAGTATTCTTCATTTTAGTTCAAAGTTCTCAAAATGTTCAAAAAAGTTTGTGGCCAGTGCCCGTATGTTCTCAAATCATATCCCTAGACACGTGTTTCTGGTTAATTACCTTCTTCAGTAGGGAAAAATATTTTCAGAGGTTGCTCGACATGCCACCGTCATCTCCTCAGGACTATTACCACTCCCGGTTTGCACGGGCGTCTCCCAGAGCTCGTCAGCTCTATGACTCACGGGAGCCATTTTATAAAATACAAAAGGGGGTGGGAGAGCCTCGAACATGTCCTTGCCGGATTGCCCCATTGCCTCATGGTCATTTTAGTTCAGTATTCTTCGTTTTAGTTCAAAGTTCCCAAAATTTTCAAAAAAGTTTGTCGCCAGTGAGCGTATATTCTCAAATCATATCCCTAGACACGTGTTTCTGGTTAAATACCTTCATCAGTAGGGAAAAATATTTTCAGAGGTTGCTTGACATGCCACCGTCATCTCCTCAGGACTATTACCACTCCCGGTGTGCACGGGCGTCTCCCAGAGCTCGTCAGCTCATGGCTCACGGGAGCCATTTTATATAATACAAAAGGGGGTGGGAGAGCCGCGAACATGTCCTTGTCGGATTGCCCGATTGCCTCATGGTAATTGTAGTTCAGTATTCTTCGTTTTAGTTCAAAGTTCTCAAAATGTTAAAAAAATTTCGTGGCCAGTGCCCTTATATTCTCAAATCATATTCCTAGACACGTGTTTCTGGTTAAATACCTTCATCAGTAGGGAAAAATATTTCAGAGGTTGCTTGACATGCCACCGTCATCTCCTCAGGACTATTACCACTCCCGGTGTGCACGGGCGTCTCCCAGAGCTCCTCAGCTCATGGCTCACGGGACCCATTTTATATAATACAAAAGAGGGTGGGAGAGCCGTTAACATGTCCTTGCCGGATTGCCCCATTGCCTCATGGTCATTGTAGTTCAGTATTCTTCATTTTAGTTCTAAGTTCTCAAAATGTTAAAAAAAGTTTGTGGCCAGTGCACGTATATTCTCAAATCATATCCCTAGACACGTGTTTCTGGTTAAATACCTTCATCAGTAGGGAAAAATATTTTCAGAGGTTGCTTGACATGCCACTGTCATCTCCTCAGGACTATTACCACTCCCGGTGTGCACGGGCGTCTCTCAGAGCTCGTCAGTTCATGACTCACGGGAGCCATTTTATATAATACAAAAGGGGTGGGAGAGCCGCAAACATGTCCTTGCCGGATTGCCCCATTGCCTTATGGTCATTGTAGTTCAGTATTCTTCGTTTTAGTTAAAAGTTCTCAAAATTTTCAAAAACGTTCGTGGCCAGTGCCCGTATATTCTCAAATCATATCCCTAGACACGTGTTTCAGGTTAAATACCTTCATCAGTAGGGAAAAATATTTTCAGCGGTTGCTTGAAATGCCACCGTCATCTCCTCAGGACTGATACCACTCCCGGTGTGCACGGGCGTCTCCCAGAGCTCGTCAGCTCATAGCTCACAGGAGCCATTTTAAATAATACAAAAGGTGGTGGGAGAGCCGCGAACATGTCCTTGCCGGATTGCCCCTTTGCCTCATGGTCATTGTAGTTCAGTATTCCTCGTTTTAGTTCAAAGTTCTCAAAATGTTTAAAAAAGTTTGTGGCCAGTGCCCGTATGTTCTCAAATCATATCCCTAGACACGTGTTTCTGGTTAAATACCTTCATCGGTAGGGAAAAATATTTTCAGAGGTTGCTTGGCATGCCACCGCCATCTCCTCAGGACTATTACCACTCCCGGTGTGCATGGGCGTCTCCCAGAACTCGTCAGCTCATGGCTCATGGGAGCCATTTTATATAATACAAAAGGGCTTGTGAGAGCCGCGAACATGTCCTTGCCGGATTGCCCCATTGCCTCATGGTCATTGTAGTTCAGTATTCTTCATTTTAGTTCAAAGTTCTCAAAATGTTCAAAAAAGTTTGTGGCCAGTGCCCGTATGTTCTCAAATCATATGCCTAGACAGGTGTTTCTGGTTAAATACCTTCATCAGTAGGGAAAAATATTTTCAGAGGTTGCTTGACATGCCACCGTCATCTCCTCAGGACTATTACCACTCCTGGTGTGCACGGGCGTCTCCCAGAGCTCGTCAGCTCATGACTCACGGGAGCCTTTTTATAAAATACAAAAGGGGGTGGGAGATCCGCGAACATGTCCTTGCCGGATTGCCACATTGCCTCATGGTCATTGTAGTTCAGTATTCTTCGTTTTAGTTCAAAGTTCTCAAAATGTTCAAAAAAGTTTGTGGCCAGTGCCCTTATATTCTCAAATCATATCCCTAGACACGTGTTTCTGGTAAATACCTTCATCAGTAGGGAAAAATACTTTCAGAGGTTGCTTGACATGCCACCGTCATCTCCTCAGGACTATTACCACTCCCGGTGTGCACGGGCGTCTCCTAGAGCTCGTCAGCTCATGGCTCACGGGAGCCATTTTATATAATACAAAAGGGGGTGGGAGAGCCGCGAACATGTCCTTGCCGGATTGCCCCATTGCCTCATGGTCATTGTAGTTCAGTATTCTTCGTTTTAATTCAAAGTTCTCAAAATGTTCAAAAAAGTTCTTGGCCAGTGCCCGTACATTCTCAAATCATATCCCTACACACGTGTTTCTGGTTAAATACCTTCATCAGTAGGGAAAAATATTTTCAGAAGTTGCTTGACATGCCACCGCCATCTCCACAGGACTATTACCACTCCCGGTGTGCACGGGCGTCTCCCAGAGCTCGTCAGCTCATGGCTCACGGGAGCCATTTCATATAATACAAAAGGGGTGGGAGAGCCGCGAACATGTCCTTGCCGGATTGCCCCATTGCCTTATGGTCATCGTAGTTCAGTATTCTTCATTTTAGTTCAAAGTTCTCAAAATGTTCAAAAAAGTTCGTGGCCAGTGCCCTTATGTTCTCAAATCATTTCCCTAGACACGTGTTTCTGGTTAAATACCTTCATCAGTAGGGAAAAATATATTCAGAGGTTGCTTGACATGCCACCGTCATCTCCTCAGGACTATTACCACTCCCGGTGTGCACGGGCGTCTCCCAGAGCTCGTCAGCTCATGACTCACGGGAGCCATTTTATAAAATACAAAATGGGGTGGGAGAGCCGCGAACATGTCCTTGCCGGATTCCCCTATTGCCTCATGGTCATTGTAGTTCAGTATTCTTCGTTTTAGTTCAAAGTTCTCAAAATTTTCAAAAAAGTTTGTGGCCAGTGTCCGTATATTCTCAAATCATATCCCTAGACACGTATTTCTGGTTAAATACCTTCATCAGTAGGGAAAAATATTTTCAGAGGTTGCTTGACATGCCACCGTCATCTCCTCAGGACTATTACCACTCCCGGTGTGCACGGGCGTCTCCCAGAGCTCGTCAGCTCATGGCTCACGGGAGCCATTTTATATAATACAAAAGGGGTGGGAGAGCCGCGAACATGTCCTTGCCGGATTGCCCCATTGCCTCATGGTCATTGTAGTTCAGTATTCTTCGTTTTAGTTCAAAGTTCTCAAAATGTTCAAAAAAGTTCTTGGCCAGTGCCCGTACATTCTCAAATCATATCCCTAGACACGTGTTTCTGGTTAAATACCTTCATCAGTAGGGAAAAATATTTTCAGAAGTTGCTTGACATGCCACCGCCATCTCCACAGGACTATTACCACTCCCGGTGTGCACGGGCGTCTCCCAGAGCTCGTCAGCTCATGGCTCACGGGAGCCATTTTATATAATACAAAAGGGGTAGGAGAGCCGCGGACATGTCCTTGCCGGATTGCCCCATTGCCTTATGGTCATCGTAGTTCAGTATTCTTCATTTTAGTTCAAAGTTCTCAAAATGTTCAAAAAAGTTTGTGGCCAGTGCCCGTATGTTCTCAAATCATTTCCCTAGACACGTGTTTCTGGTTAAATACCTTCATCAGTAGGGAAAAATATATTCAGAGGTTGCTTGACATGCCACCGTCATCTCCTCAGGACTATTACCACTCCCGGTGTGCACGGGCGTCTCCCAGAGCTCGTCAGCTCATGACTCACGGGAGCCATTTTATAAAATACAAAATGGGGTGGGAGAGCCGCGAATATGTCCTTGCCGGATTGCCCCATTGCCTCATGGTCATTGTAGTTCAGTATTCTTCATTTTAGTTCAAAGTTCTCAAAATTTTCAAAAAAGTTTGTGGCCAGTGTCCGTATATTCTCAAATCATATCCCTAGACACGTATTTCTGGTTAAATACCTTCATCAGTAGGGACAAATATTTTCAGAGGTTGCTTGACATGCCACCGTCATCTCCTCAGGACTATTACCACTCCCGGTGTGCACGGGCGTCTCCCAGAGCTCGTCAGCTCATGGCTCACGGGAGCCATTTTATATAATACAAAAGGGGTGGGAGAGCCGCGAACATGTCCTTGCCGGATTGCCCCATTGCCTCATGGTCATTGTAGTTCAGTATTCTTCGTTTTAGTTCAAAGTTCTCAAAATGTTCAAAAAAGTTCTTGGCCAGTGCCCGTACATTCTCAAATCATATCCCTAGACACGTGTTTCTGGTTAAATACCTTCATCAGTAGGGAAAAATATTTTCGGAGTTTGCTTGACATTTCACTGCCATCTCCTCAGGACTATTACCACTCCCGGTGTGCACAGGCGTCTCCCAGGGCTCGTCAGTTCATGACTCACGGGAGCCATTTTATATAATACAAAAGGGGTGGGAGAGCCGCAAACATGTCCTTGCCGGATTGCCCCATTGCCTCATGGTCATTGTAGTTCAGTATTCTTCGTTTTAGTTCAAAGTTCTCAAAATGTTCAAAAACGTTTGTGGCCAGTGCCCGTATATTCTCAAATCATATCCCTAGACACGTGTTTTTGGTTAAATACCTTCATCAGTAGGGAAAAATATTTTCAGCGGTTGCTTGAAATGCCACCGTCATCTCCTCAGGACTATTACCACTCCCGGTGTGCACGGGCGTCTCCCAGAGCTCGTCAGCTCATAGCTCACAGGAGCCGTTTTAAATAATACAAAAGGTGGTGGGAGAGCAGCGAACATGTCCTTGCCGGATTGCCCCATTGCCTCATGGTCATTGTTGTTCAGTATTCCTCGTTTTAGTTCAAAGTTCTCAAAATGTTTAAAAAAGTTTGTGGCCAGTGCCCGTATATTCTCAAATCATATCCCTAGACACGTGTTTCTGGTTAAATACCTTCATCAGTAGGGAAAAATATTTTCATAGGTCGCTTGACATGCCACCGCCATCTCCTCAGGACTATTACCACTCCCGGTGTGCATGGGCGTCTCCCAGAGCTCGTCAGCTCATAGCTCACAGGAGCCGTTTTAAATAATACAAAAGGTGGTGGGAGAGCAGCGAACATGTCCTTGCCGGATTGCCCCATTGCCTCATGGTCATTGTAGTTCAGTATTCTTTGTTTTAGTTCAAAGTTCTCAAAATGTTCAAAAAAGTTCTTGGCCAGTGCCCCTACATTCTCAAATCATATCCCTACACACGTGTTTCTGGTTAAATACCTTCATCAGTAGGGAAAAATATTTTCAGAGGTTGCTTGACATGCCACCGTCATCTTCTCAGGACTATTACCACTCCCGGTGTGCACGGGCGTCTCCCAGAGCTCGTCAGCTCATGACTCACAGGAGCCATTTTATAAAATACAAAAGGGGGTGGGAAAGCCGCGAACATGTCCTTGCCGGATTGCCCCATTGCCTCATGGTCATTGTAGTTTAGTATTCTTCGTTTTAGTTCAAAGTTCTCAAAATTTTCAAAAAAATTTGTGGCCAGTGTCCGTATATTCTCAAATCATATCCCTAGACACGTGTTTCTGGTTAAATACCTTCATCAGTAGGGAAAAATATTTTCAGAGGTTGCTTGACATGCCACCGTTATCTCCTCAGGACTATTACCACTCCCGGTGTGCACGAGCGTCTCCCAGAGCTCGTCAGCTCATGGCTCACGGGAGCCATTTTATATAATACAAAAGGGGGTGGGAGAGCCGCAAACATGTCCTTGCCGGATTGCCCCATTGCCTCATGGTCATTGTAGTTCAGTATTCTTCGTTTTAGTTCAAAGTTCTCGAAATGTTCAAAAAAGTTTGTGGCCAGTGCCCTTATATTCTCAAATCATATCCCTAGACACGTGTTTCTGGTTAAATACCTTCATCAGTAGGGAAAAATATTTTCAGAGGTTGCTTGACATGCCACCGTCATCTCCTCAGGACTATTACCACTCCCGGTGTGCACGGGCGTCTCCCAGAGCTCCTCAGCTGGCTCACGGGAGCCATTTTATATAATACAAAAGGGGTGGGAGAGCCGCGAACATGTCCTTGCCGGATTGCCCCATTGCCTCATGGTCATTGTAGTTCAGTATTCTTCGTTTTAGTTCAAAGTTCTCAAAATGTTAAAAAAAGTTTGTGGCCAGTGCCCGTATATTCTCAAATCATATCCCTAGACACGTGTTTCTGGTTAAATACATTCATCAGTAGTGAAAAATATTTTCAGAGGATGCTTGACATGCCACCGTCATCTCCTCAGGACTATTACCACTCCCGTTGTGCACGGGCGTCTCCCAGAGCTTGTCAGCTCATCGCTCACGGGAGCCATTTTACATAATACAAAAGGGGGTGGGAGAGCCGCGAACATGTCCTTGCCGGATTGCCCCATTGCCTCATGGTCATTGTAGTTCAGTATTCTTCATTTTAGTTCAAAGTTCTCAAAATGTTCAAAAAAGTTCATGGCCAGTGCCCGTATGTTCTCAAATCATTTCCCTAGACACGTGTTTCTGGTTAAATACCTTCATCAGTAGGGAAAAATATATTCAGAGGTTGCTTGACATGCCACCGTCATCTCCTCAGGACTATTACCACTCCTGGTGTGCACGGGCGTCTCCCAGAACTCGTCAGCTCTATGACTCACGGGAGCCATTTTATAAAATACAAAAGGGGGTGGGAGAGCCGCGAACATGTCCTTGCCGGATTGCCCCATTGCCTCATGGTCATTGTAGTTCAGTATTCTTCGTTTTAGTTCAAAGTTCTCAAAATTTTCAAAAAAGTTTGTGGCCAGTGTCCGTATATTCTCAAATCATATCCCTAGACACGTGTTTCTGGTTAAATACCTTCATCAGTAGGGAAAAATATTTTCAGAGGTTGCTTGACATGCCACTGTCATCTCCTCAGGACTATTACCACTCCCGGTGTGCACAGGCGTCTCCCAGAGCTCGTCAGTTCATGACTCATGGGAGCCATTTTATATAATACAAAAGGGGTGGGAGAGCCGCAAACATGTCCTTGCCGGATTGCCCCATTGCCTCATGGTCATTGTAGTTCAGTATTCTTCGTTTTAGTTCAAAGTTCTCAAAATGTTCAAAAATGTTTGTGGCCAGTGCCCGTATATTCTCAAATCATATCCCTAGACACGTGTTTCTGGTTAAATACCTTCATCAGTAGGGAAAAATATTTTCAGAGGTTGCTTGACATGCCACTGTCATCTCCTCAGGACTATTACCACTCCCGGTGTGCACAGGCGTCTCCCAGAGCTCGTCAGTTCATGACTCATGGGAGCCATTTTATATAATACAAAAGGGGTGGGAGAGCCGCAAACATGTCCTTGCCGGATTGCCCCATTGCCTCATGGTCATTGTAGTTCAGTATTCTTCGTTTTAGTTCAAAGTTCTCAAAATGTTCAAAAAAGTTCATGGCCAGTGCCCGTATGTTCTCAAATCATTTCCCTAGACACGTGTTTCTGGTTAAATACCTTCATCAGTAGGGAAAAATATATTCAGAGGTTGCTTGACATGCCACCGTCATCTCCTCAGGACTATTACCACTCCTGGTGTGCACGGGCGTCTCCCAGAACTCGTCAGCTCTATGACTCACGGGAGCCATTTTATAAAATACAAAAGGGGGTGGGAGAGCCGCGAACATGTCCTTGCCGGATTGCCCCATTGCCTCATGGTCATTGTAGTTCAGTATTCTTCGTTTTAGTTCAAAGTTCTCAAAATTTTCAAAAAAGTTTGTGGCCAGTGTCCGTATATTCTCAAATCATATCCCTAGACACGTGTTTCTGGTTAAATACCTTCATCAGTAGGGAAAAATATTTTCAGAGGTTGCTTGACATGCCACTGTCATCTCCTCAGGACTATTACCACTCCCGGTGTGCACAGGCGTCTCCCAGAGCTCGTCAGTTCATGACTCATGGGAGCCATTTTATATAATACAAAAGGGGTGGGAGAGCCGCAAACATGTCCTTGCCGGATTGCCCCATTGCCTCATGGTCATTGTAGTTCAGTATTCTTCGTTTTAGTTCAAAGTTCTCAAAATGTTCAAAAATGTTTGTGGCCAGTGCCCGTATATTCTCAAATCATATCCCTAGACACGTGTTTCTGGTTAAATACCTTCATCAGTAGGGAAAAATATTTTCAGCGGTTGCTTGAAATGCCACCGTCATCTCCTCAGGACTATTACCACTCCCGGTGTGCACGGGCGTCTCCCAGAGCTCGTCAGCTCATAGCTCACAGGAGCCATTTTAAATAATACAAAAGGTGGTGGGAGAGCAGCGAACATGTCCTTGCCGGATTGCCCCATTGCCTCATGGTCATTGTAGTTCAGTATTCCTCGTTTTAGTTCAAAGTTCTCAAAATGTTTAAAAAAGTTTGTGGCCAGTGCCCGTATATTCTCAAATCATATCCCTAGACATGTGTTTCTGGTTAAATACCTTTATCAGAAGGGAAAAATATTTTCAGAGGTCGCTTGACATGCCACCGCCATCTCCTCAGGACTATTACCACTCCCGGTGTGCATGGGCGTCTCCCAGAACTCGTCAGCTCATGGCTCATGGGAGCCATTTTATAAAATACAAAAGGAGGTGGGAGAGCCCCGAACATGTCCTTGCCGGATTGCCCCATTGCCTCATGGTCATTGTAGTTCAGTATTCTTCGTTTTAGTTCAAAGTTCTCAAAATGTTCAAAAAAGTTTGTGGCCAGTGCCCTTATATTCTCAAATCATATCCCTACACACGTGTTTCTGGTTAAATACCTTCATCAGTAGGGAAAAATATTTTCAGAGGTTGCTTGACATGCCACCGCCATCTCCTCAGGACTATTACCACTCCCGGTGTGCACGGGTGTCTCCCAGAGCTCGTCAGCTCATGACTCACGGGAGCAATTTTATATAATACAAAAGGGGTGGGAGAGCCGCGAAAATGTCCTTGCCGTATGGCCCCATTGCCTCATGGTCATTGTAGTTCAGTTTTCTTCATTTTAGTTCAAAGTTCTCAAAATGTTCAAAAAAGTTCGTGGCCAGTGCCTGTATGTTCTCAAATCATTTCCCTAGACACGTGTTTCTGGTTAAATACCTTCATCAGTAGGGAAAAATATTTTCAGAGGATGCTTGACATGCCACCGTCATCTCCTCAGGACTATTACCACTCCCGGTGTGCACGGGCGTCTCCCAGAGCTCGTCAGCTCATGACTCACAGGAGCCATTTTATAAAATACAAAAGGGGGTGGGAGAGCCGCGAACATGTCCTTGCCGGATTGCCCCATTGCCTCATGGTCATTGTAGTTTAGTATTCTTCGTTTTAGTTCAAAGTTCTCAAAATTTTCAAAAAAATTTGTGGCCAGTGTCCGTATATTCTCAAATCATATCCCTAGACACGTGTTTCTGGTTAAATACCTTCATCAGTAGGGAAAAATATTTTCAGAGGTTGCTTGACATGCCACCATTATCTCCTCAGGACTATTACCACTCCCGGTGTGCACGGGCGTCTCCCAGAGCTCGTCAGCTCATAGCTCACAGGAGCCATTTCAAATAATACAAAAGGTGGTGGGAGAGCAGCGAACATGTCCTTGCCGGATTGCCCCATTGCCTCATGGTCATTGTAGTTCAGTATTCCTCGTTTTAGTTCAAAGTTCTCAAAATGTTTAAAAAAGTTTGTGGCCAGTGCCCGTATATTCTCAAATCATATCCCTAGACACGTGTTTCTGGTTAAATACCTTCATCAGTAGGGAAAAATATTTTCAGAGGTCGCTTGACATGCCACCGCCATCTCCTCAGGACTATTACCACTACCGGTGTGCATGGGCGTCTCCCAGAAATCGTCAGCTCATGGCTCATGGGAGCCATTTTATAAAATACAAAAGGAGGTGGGAGAGCCCCGAACATGTCCTTGCCGTATTGCCCCATTGCCTCATGGTCATTGTAGTTCAGTATTCTTCGTTTTAGTTCAAAGTTCCCAAAATGTTCAAAAAGGTTTGTGGCCAGTGCCCTTATATTCTCAAATCATATCCCTAGACACGTGTTTCTGGTTAAATACCTTCATCAGTAGGGAAAAATATTTTCAGAGGTTGCTTGACATGCCACCGTCATCTCCTCAGGACTATTACCACTCCCGGTGTGCACGGGCGTCTCCCAGATCTCGTCAGCTCATGGCTCATGGGAGCAATTTTATATAATACAAAAGGGGTGGGAGAGCCGCGAAAATGTGCTTGCCGGATTGCCCCATTGCCTCATGGTCATTGTAGTTCAGTTTTCTTCATTTTAGTTCAAAGTTCTCAAAATGTTCAAAAAAGTTCGTGGCCAGTGCCTGTATGTTCTCAAATCATTTCCCTAGACACGTGTTTCTGGTTAAATACCTTCATCAGTAGGGAAAAATATTTTCAGAGGTTGCTTGACATGCCACCGTCATCTTCTCAGGACTATTACCACTCCCGGTGTGCACGGGCGTCTCCCAGAGCTCGTCAGCTCATGACTCACAGTAGCCATTTTATAAAATACAAAAGGGGGTGGGAGAGCCGCGAACATGTCCTTGCCGGATTGCCCCATTGCCTCATGGTCATTGTAGTTTAGTATTATTCGTTTTAGTTCAAAGTTCTCAAAATGTTCAAAAAAATTTGTGGCCAGTGTCCGTATATTCTCAAATCATATCCCTAGACACGTGTTTCTGGTTAAATACCTTCATCAGTAGGGAAAAATATTTTCAGAGGTTGCTTGACATGCCACCGTTATCTCCTCAGGACTATTACAACTCCCGGTGTGCACGGGCGTCTCCCAGAGCTCGTCAGCTCATGGCTCACGGGAGCCATTTTATATAATACAAAAGGGGGTGGGAGAGCCGCAAACATGTCCTTGCCGGATTGCCCCATTGCCTCATGGTCATTGTAGTTCAGTATTCTTCGTTTTAGTTCAAAGTTCTCGAAATGTTCAAAAAAGTTTGTGGCCAGTGCCCTTATATTCTCAAATCATATCCCTAGACACGTGTTTCTGGTTAAATACCTTCATCAGTAGGGAAAAATATTTTCAGAGGTTGCTTGACATGCCACCGTCATCTCCTCAGGACTATTACCACTCCCGGTGTGCACGGGCGTCTCCCAGAGCTCCTCAGCTGGCTCACGGGAGCCATTTTATATAATACAAAAGGGGTGGGAGAGCCGCGAACATGTCCTTGCCGGATTGCCCCATTGCCTCATGGTCAATAGTAGTTCTGTATTCTTCGTTTTAGTTCAAAGTTCTCAAAATGTTAAAAAAAGTTTGTGGCCAGTGCCCGTATATTCTCAAATCATATCCCTAGACACGTGTTTCTGGTTAAATACATTCATCAGTAGTGAAAAATATTTTCAGAGGTTGCTTGACATGCCACCGTCATCTCCTCAGGACTATTACCACTCCCGTTGTGCACGGGCGTCTCCCAGAGCTCGTCAGCTCATCGCTCACGGGAGCCATTTTAAATAATACAAAAGGGGGTGGGAGAGCCGCGAACATGTCCTTGCCGGATTGCCCCATTGCCTCATGGTCATTGTAGTTCAGTATTCTTCATTTTAGTTCAAAGTTCTCAAAATGTTCAAAAAAAAGTTCATGGCCAGTGCCCGTAAGTTCTCAAATCATTTCCCTAGACACGTGTTTCTGGTTAAATACCTTCATCAGTAGGGAAAAATATATTCAGAGGTTGCTTGACATGCCACCGTCATCTCCTCAGGACTATTACCACTCCTGGTGTGCACGGGCGTCTCCCAGAACTCGTCAGCTCTATGACTCACGGGAGCCATTTTATAAAATACAAAAGGGGGTGGGAGAGCCGCGAACATGTCCTTGCCGGATTGCCCCATTGCCTCATGGTCATTGTAGTTCAGTATTCTTCGTTTTAGTTCAAAGTTCTCAAAATTTTCAAAAAAGTTTGTGGCCAGTGTCCGTATATTCTCAAATCATATCCCTAGACACGTGTTTCTGGTTAAATACCTTCATCAGTAGGGAAAAATATTTTCAGAGGTTGCTTGACATGCCACTGTCATCTCCTCAGGACTATTACCACTCCCGGTGTGCACAGGCGTCTCCCAGAGCTCGTCAGTTCATGACTCACGGGAGCCATTTTATATAATACAAAAGGGGTGGGAGAGCCGCAAACATGTCCTTGCCGGATTGCCCCATTGCCTCATGGTCATTGTAGTTCAGTATTCTTCGTTTTAGTTCAAAGTTCTCAAAATGTTCAAAAACGTTTGTGGACAGTGCCCGTATATGCTCAAATCATATCCCTAGACACGTGTTTCTGGTTAAATACCTTCATCAGTAGGGAAAAATATTTTCAGCGGTTGCTTGAAATGCCACCGTCATCTCCTCAGGACTATTACCACTCCCGGTGTGCACGGGCGTCTCCCAGAGCTCGTCAGCTCATAGCTCACAGGAGCCATTTTAAATAATACAAAAGGTGGTGGGAGAGCAGCGAACATGTCCTTGCCGGATTGCCCCATTGCCTCATGGTCATTGTAGTTCAGTATTCCTCGTTTTAGTTCAAAGTTCTCAAAATGTTTAAAAAAGTTTGTGGCCAGTGCCCGTATATTCTCAAATCATATCCCTAGACATGTGTTTCTGGTTAAATACCTTCATCAGAAGGGAAAAATATTTTCAGAGGTCGCTTGACATGCCACCGCCATCTCCTCAGGACTATTACCACTCCCGGTGTGCATGGGCGTCTCCCAGAACTCGTCAGCTCATGGCTCATGGGAGCCATTTTATAAAATACAAAAGGAGGTGGGAGACCCCGAACATGTCCTTGCCGGATTGCCCCATTGCCTCATGGTCATTGTAGTTCAGTATTCTTCGTTTTAGTTCAAAGTTCTCAAAATGTTCAAAAAAGTTTGTGGCCAGTGCCCTTATATTCTCAAATCATATCCCTAGACACGTGTTTCTGGTTAAATACCTTCATCAGTAGGAAAAAATATTTTCAGAGGTTGCTTGACATGCCACCGTCATCTCCTCAGGACTATTACCACTCCCGGTGTGCACGGGCCTCTCCCAGAGCTCGTCAGCGCATGGCTCACGGGAGCCATTTTATTTAATACAAAAGGGGGTGGGAGAGCCGCGAACATGTCCTTGCCGGATTGACCCATTGCCTCATGGTCATTGTAGTTCAGTATTCTTCGTTTTAGTTCAAAGTTCTCAAAATGTTCAAAAAAGTTCTTGGCCAGTGCCCATACATTTTCAAATCATATCCCTTCACACGTGTTTCTGGTTAAATACCTTCATCAGTAGGGAAAAATATTTTCAGAGGTTGCTTGACATGCCACCGTCATCTCCTCAGGACTATTACCACTCCCGGTGTGCACGGGCGTCTCCCAGAGCTCGTCAGCTCATGACTCACGGGAGCAATTTTATATAATACAAAAGGGGTGGGAGAGCCGCGAACATGTCCTTGCCGGATTGCCCCATTGCCCCATGGTCATTGTAGTTCAGTTTTCTTCATTTTAGTTCAAAGTTCTCAAAATGTTCAAAAAAGTTCGTGGCCAGTGCCTGTATGTTCTCACATCATTTCCCTAGACACGTGTTTCTGGTTAAATACCTTCATCAGTAGGGAAAAATATTTTCAGAGGTTGCTTGACATGCCACCATTATCTCCTCAGGACTATTACCACTCCCGGTGTGCACGGGCGTCTCCCAGAGCTCGTCAGCTCATAGCTCACAGGAGCCATTTCAAATACAAAAGGTGGTGGGAGAGCAGCGAACATGTCCTTGCCGGATTGCCCCATTGCCTCATGGTCATTGTAGTTCAGTATTCCTCGTTTTAGTTCAAAGTTCTCAAAATGTTTAAAAAAGTTTGTGGCCAGTGCCCGTATATTCTCAAATCATATCCCTAGACACGTGTTTCTGGTTAAATACCTTCATCAGTAGGGAAAAATATTTTCAGAGGTCGCTTGACATTCCACCGCCATCTCCTCAGGACTATTACCACTCCCGGTGTGCATGGGCGTCTCCCAGAACTCGTCAGCTCATGGCTCATGGGAGTCATTTTATAAAATACAAAAGGAGGTGGGAGAGCCCCGAACATGTCCTTGCCGTATTGCCCCATTGCCTCATGGTCATTGTAGTTCAGTATTCTTCGTTTTAGTTCAAAGTTCTCAAAATGTTCAAAAAAGTTTGTGGCCAGTGCCCTTATATTCTCAAATCATATCCCTAGACACGTGTTTCTGGTTAAATACCTTCATCAGTAGGGAAAAATATTTTCAGAGGTTGCTTGACATGCCACCGTCATCTCCTCAGGACTATTACCACTCCCGGTGTGCACGGGCCTCTCCCAGAGCTCGTCAGCTCATGGCTCATGGGAGCCATTTTATTTAATACAAAAGGGGGTGGGAGAGCCGCGAACATGTCCTTGCCGTATGGCCCCATTGCCTCATGGTCATTGTAGTTCAGTATTCTTCGTTTTAGTTCAAAGTTCTCAAAATGTTCAAAATAGTTCTTGGCCAGTGCCCATACATTCTCAAATCATATCCCTACACACGTGTTTCTGGTTAAATACCTTCATCAGTAGGGAAAAATATTTTCAGAGGTTGCTTGACATGCCACCGCCATCTCCACAGGACTATTACCACTCCCGGTGTGCACGGGCGTCTCCCAGAGCTCGTCAGCTCATGGCTCACGGGAGCAATTTTATATAATACAAAAGGGGTGGGAGAGCCGCGAACATGTCCTTGCCGGATTGCCCTATTGCCTCATGGTCATTGTAGTTCAGTTTTCTTCATTTTAGTTCAAAGTTCTCAAAATGTTCAAAAAAGTTCGTGGCCAGTGCCTGTATGTTCTCAAATCTTTTCCCTAGACACGTGTTTCTGGTTAAATACCTTCATCAGTAGGGAAAAATATTTTCAGAGGTTGCTTGACATGCCACCGTCATCTCCTCAGGACTATTACCACTCCCGGTGTGCACGGGCGTCTCCCAGAGCTCGTCAGCTCATGACTCACAGGAGCCATTTTATAAAATACAAAAGGGGGTGGGAGAGCCGCGAACATGTCCTTGCCGGATTGCCCCATTGCCTCATGGTCATTGTAGTTTAGTATTCTTCGTTTTAGTTCAAAGTTCTCAAAATTTTCAAAATAATTTGTGGCCAGTGTCCGTATATTCTCAAATCATATCCCTAGACACATGTTTCTGGTTAAATACCTTCATCAGTAGGGAAAAATATTTTCAGAGGTTGCTTGACATGCCACCGTTATCTCCTCAGGACTATTACCACTCCCGGTGTGCACGGGCGTCTCCCAGAGCTCGTCAGCTCATGGCTCAAGGGAGCCATTTTATATAATACAAAAGGTGGTGGGAGAGCCGCAAACATGTCCTTGCCGGATTGCCCCATTGCCTCATGGTCATTGTAGTTCAGTATTCTTCGTTTTAATTCAAAGTTCTCAAAATGTTCAAAAAAGTTTGTGGCCAGTGCCCTTATATTCTCAAATCATATCCCTAGACACGTGTTTCTGGTTAAATACCTTCATCAGTAGGGAAAAATATTTTCAGAGGTTGCTTGACATGCCACCGTCATCTCCTCAGGACTATTACCACTCCCGGTGTGCACGGGCGTCTCCCAGAGCTCCTCAGCTGGCTCACGGGAGCCATTTTATATAATACAAAAGGGGTGGGAGAGCCGCGAACATGTCCTTGCCGGATTGCCCCATTGCCTCATGGTCATTGTAGTTCAGTATTCTTCGTTTTAGTTCAAAGTTCTCAAAATGTTAAAAAAAAGTTTGTGGCCAGTGCCCGTATATTCTCAAATCATATCCCTAGACACGTGTTTCTGGTTAAATACCTTCATCAGTAGGGAAAAATATTTTCAGAGTTTGCTTGACATGCCACCGTCATCTCCTCAGGACTATTACCACTCCCGGTGTGCATGGGCGTCTCCCAGAGCTCGTCAGCTCATGGCTCACGGGAGCCATTTTATATAATACAAAAGGGGGTGGGAGAGCCGCGAAAATGTCCCTGCTGGATTGCCCCATTGCCTCTTGGTCATTGTAGTTCAGTATTCTTTGTTTTAGTTCAAAGTTCTCAAAATGTTCAAAAAAGTTCGTGGGCAGTGCTCGTATATTCTCAAATCATATCCTTAGACACGTGTTTCTGGTTAAATACATTCATCATTAGTGAAAAATATTTTCAGAGGTTGCTTGACATGCCACCGTCATCTCCTCAGGACTATTACCACTCCCGTTGTGCACGGGCGTCTCCCAGAGCTCGTCAGCTCATGGCTCACGGGAGCCATTTTATATAATATATGTAAATATATTTATGTTAAGTTATCTTTAGTGTTTTTTTGTGTAAAGCAAAGTTTGCAAGATTAAAGCAGAAGAGAATGGTGCAAACTGAAAATTTCTTCTGGAAAGTCTCACTGGTTACTTGTGATATTTTTTCTTTTAGAAGGTGCAAGCTTTCGTATGAAAATGAAAACATAATTGAAAAATGTGAGATTTTGATAAGTTTTACCAAACTGCGGAATTTGAAAATGTTATGATGTTTGCCAGTGTAGTTAAAATTTCACCCATACCAAATTATTAGCTGTGCTGTAAGTTAATGTAGGTTAAAAGCCTAGACAAAAATGCAGGTGCTACATGGGAATACTTCTTTGACATGCATTGGCAATGTGCCCAAGCTATAAAAAGTTGAGTTGTTAGCTTTGCCAAAGCTTTCAGCGAAGCAACATGTGATCATTGATTAAGAAGCATGCAGGTGCATGGTAGGTAATAGAGTATGATTTTTTTAAGAGAACATATTCCACAATAGCTACCATTCATCTAGAAGCATGGACACATGTGCATCATGACAGCTGTTTTTCATTTACTGTTATAACAAAGTGAATCGGCATGTCAGCGGGGTAAATCACATTATATGAAAAGTAAGTAGGCAATTTTGCATGAAAACCATCTAAATGATACAAGCAGACCTGCAGCATTTTGTAGCTGTAGGGCCTTTGTAAAAATAATTGAACAGGTGAATAAATGAAAATCGCATGGCATGAGATGAGGTGTGGAGGAGGAGAGGAAGGAAAAATTAAGAGAGAGAAAAGAAACGCATGCACATCTATGGAATGCACCATAGAAAATAGGATTTACCACAAATATGCAGTGGCAGGGTCCAACTCAACCAGTCACAACTCTTTGAGACTAAAATGCTTCTGGATGTCACAAACATCTCCCCGGTGTTATTTTGTGCTATCTTTTTTCCAAAGATAATGAATAAAAAGCAGACAACAGAGACAGATAACAGAGCTATCCAATAATAATAAAGGGACTGACACAAAGCCCTGTATATGTGTATGGTATGGATTGGAAACAGTATGTCTGCCAACAGCGAACTAAAGCTGGTTATAGCCAATTCCTAAAAAGTGGCTTCTTTCAGTCAGAATTAAGATTCGAATCTTAATTCTTAGCTATTCCAAAGTGCTTATATTATGAGGGGCTGAGGTATGAAAATGTATCAAATAATGGAAATTATAATAAGTAGATATGATGCTTTGGTTTGCAGGATCATGCACACCCTCATCCAAAGAAATGGATCGAAAGAACATTATACTTATGAATGAAAATACAGAAATCAAAGATGGAAACATAGCGGAGTTTGCATGTAAACCAGGTTTCTCCAAGAAACCAAATCAAATAATGACAGTCAAGTGCGCCCGGGGGAACCTGGAATATCCAGAGTGTGACAACAGTAAGTATTGCTTCTTAAAACATGATTTAAGTTGTCTTAGTTGTAATAAGGATATTGATAAAACTGAAGCACATCCACTATTGATTGTTTTTAAATTTACCACTTAGGGCCTGATTCTGATGTGGGTTGGAAAGCTTCCCGACCGAATCGGTTTGGAAATGGTTTCCGACACACTCGGATCGGGAGAGTCCCATTGACGGAGTACGATGCATCCGGATACTTCCCGATAAGATTTGGTTGGACTCCCGTTGACTTCAATGGGATCATATGTTCCTAACCGCATTATAATTGGGCCCTCGGTCAGAAAGACACTTTCCCAATCCGATTTGGAAGGAGCAAATGCTGTTAAGAGGCCTTCCTAACCGCATCAGAATCAGGCCCTAGGTGGGAATGCTTTGCTAGCCACACAGAATCAGGCCCTTAGTGATATATTTAACCCTATAAGCAGTTTTCTGAACTGGTTTTCATTTTTAATTGAGTGTTCCTGTCCTTATATTCTGTTAAGCTAACTGAATTTGAAGGAGGCCACTTATCACAAGGCTTCTCAATTACAATTTTATATGTGCAAATACAACCTTCAAATTTAAATGTAACATTTGAGTTTGTTAAAGAAATGCAAAGTCCTATGTTAATGTCATTGTGGTACATATAATCATTGGCCACACTTCCTGGAGACCTATTATGAGAAATTGAGCGGTTGGTTGACTAGGGGTGTGAGCCGTGGTCATGTAACATCCCCAATCCTTTGCATGGTGAACCACAAAAAGTAATTAATTTAACCTGCGCTTAAACCTGGGTAGCTTGGCACACAACCAGTCAGGCTTAACATAGACGTAAGTGTAAAGCACTTATGCAGCACACAAATACAAGAAAAATCCCAAACCAGCTATGAAAAATAGATTATATAAAAAAATTGATTTGATACCAAAATGACAAAAATACAATTAGTAAAACTGGAGATATTCTTTTTTAAAGTATTACGTGAAAATAGGACAAAAAGCACAAAGTGACAATAGAGGATTTCTAGTCATGCTGGACAGAGACATGTCAAATCTTCTGGCTGATCACGATGGAGCACAGGCCACCTACAGGGATCAGGTTTGGCCTGCTGAGTAAAAGTACCTTAGTTCGGGTTGCGTTGACGTTCCTGTTGACGAAGTGGAGGTAGGATGCAGGTGAAGTGATGCGTTGATGTCAAAGCATTGCATCAGTGTTGATCCTTGCAGTGGTGGCAATGTGCTGGTCCTGATCTTTGCAGCAGTGGTGATACTACAGCTGTGAAGAACGCAGGAGATGTGATGTGGAGTTCTCAGCATTGTCGTCAAGACTGGTGTTGATGAAGATGTGAGGACCTTGAGCCAGGAAGAGCGTCACTCAGCGGTGCTTCCGAAAATGATGCATCAGGCCAATCTGGTCACGCAACATGGCTGATGCACTGCTTCCGATCCACACAGCTTAGCGGATGCACCGGTTTGAGAGAGGGTGCATGGGTTTCCCTGCAGCTAGCACCTTAGGCCCACTTCCAAGGGTCCAGGACTAGGGTGGCACCACTTGGCAGTGCAGACTCACTGATGGCAGCATCTAGGTGCGGAATCAGTATAATTGGAAGTCTTTTATGTTCCTGGGATGGCAGATCAGTAGGCCAGTCAACTAGCCCTTGGAAACCTCTGGGTTCTGAGGGTCAAGTGATGCAGATCCAGTCATTCTTATCCAGAACATGAGGACAGCAGGTCAGCAGCATAGCAAGAAAACAGTTCTTCCAGAGCAGCGGACCAGCAGAATGGCAGTCCTTCAGCATCACAGCAGTCCTTCTTCCTGGCTTAGAATCCACAGGTTCAGAAGTCTACTGAAGTGGTGGGATGTGAGGTCCAGTTCTTATACCCAGTGGTTCCTTTGAAGTGGGTAAGACATTAAAGAAGGGCCTTTAACGTGCATAGAGGTCTTCCCTTCCTGCCCTGGCTCCAGACTCTCTACAGGGGGATATTCAGTCATTTGTATGGGGACAGGACACAGCCTAATCAGGTATAAGTGTGAGGCTGTGCCGAACTCTTCCCTCCAATCCTCCAAGGATTGCCCATCATGTCACACCTAAGCTTCCATTGTGTGTTTCCGTCTAGGGAGAATATACAAAGCTCAGCTGTTATCCTCCCCAGATATGAATCAGAGACAGGTTGCAGGCACACAGGGCTAAGAGCAGGACAATGCCAACTTTCTAAAAGTAAACAAACAACAATGTACCTTGTCTGAAGTTATTTAACCATCACAATAAATCAATAGTTTCTGATCACGAAATGTAATTAGCAACACCACCGTAATTATATATGATAATTTTTCAACTTTTTCCTTTAGACATTTTTCATATGGCAATCTTATACATTGGATAACATCCATTTGTTATCCAGTGAACTTTATGAACTCAAAGCTTATCCTTATTACTGTAGAACATACACTTAAATTATAAATAACTAAGCAGACACATACACATTTGTTCTCAATTTGTGACACATATAAAGTGTACCAGTACCTAACTTTCTATGCAGTAAGAGTAACAGCTTTATCTCAATTATCTAGACTCCTAAAATCACACATTAGCAGGGGTTGTCACATTTCATCAAGTAAACAGAAACATCTCCCAGAGTTGTTGGACTTTCAACCATTTGCATAGGCAACGCTATTGTGAAAAACTTGTTGCCTTTTTTCTGTGTACTCAAAAGGCATTTGTGGCATATGCAAGTAGATGTTTGTCTTACACAGAATGTGCTTATTTACAATCTGAAAAAGAAAGCTTAGCCATGATGTGGGTTTATGAATCTTTCCATGTATTCCTATACGGAAAGTCTTTACAATGGTAACTGATCCTCAATCTTTACAGATTATATTTGGCACTTAAAAGGGCAAGATGCCTCCTCACATTGAACATTGAGGACCATGATTACAAGAATAAAATGATTTCATTGTGCATTGTCCAAGGAAGGATCAAGACCGTGCAGACTATTTTTCCAGAGTGCCTATACATGGTCAATGTACTCCATCCAAGAAGGCTGATGATTATATTTACTTGATAAAGTTGAACGATATAATTACAAATCAGTCATGGAACTTCAACAGTGATGGTGAATATCAAAAATACAAAACTTTCAAAGATGAACTATCTATAACTCAGGAAGGAGTTATACTGCAAGGGTCGAGAATCCTGATTCTGGAAAATCTGGGACAAAAAATAATTGAAGTGGCCCTTGAAGGAGATTGTGGAATCACTACAACAAAACAAGCTCTCCAAGACCAAGTCTGGTTTCCCTATCCTGACGAGAGGGTAGAAATAGAATTAAAGGCCTTTCATCAATGCAACTGTCTTCCTACAAAAACTACTCACCACACCTTAAACATTTCAGAACTCCCGAAGCATGCCTGCAAGAGATTAGCCATTGACTTTTTCACTCCACTCGACAATGGACCTCACCTGATGGTGACTATGAACGAATACTCACAATTTCCATTAATTGAAGTTCTCTCATCTACCACTCAAGAACAAGTTATTGAGATACTGCATTGTATCTTGCGACATGGGGTGTTCCAGCAATAGTGAAATCTGGCAATGGCCCGCCTTACAACAGTCAAGAGTTCACAGACTTTTGAGAGCATATGAATATAAATTATCAAAAGAGAATGCCTCTGTGACCACAGGCCAATGGGCTTGTTGAACACTTTATGAGTACCCTAAAGAAAGCAGTGAAGTGTGCTACTCTCGAGAAGCTTGATTTAAATACGGTGTTTAACTCTACATTAAGAGCTTCCCATTCAACATCTCATTCAACAACAGGTGAAAGCCCTGCAACATTGATGTTTGGGAGAGAAATTTCAACCAAGTTACCTCAATGGACCAACCAAAGGGAGAAAAGCGAGAATGCAACTCGCAAGAAGGTCATGGTTCACAAACCGAAGATGAAAGTGCACGCTGACGAAACACGACATGCGAAGATTCTTGTCTTAAAAAGGAGATTGCTTGCTTACAAGCCAAATGAAAAGAAGAAAATTGGATGTTCCGTTTGATGTAGAACCTTCTACGGTAGTCTCTACAAAGGGACACATAGTGACTGCCCAGCACCCTGGGAAGTCTATCCCCAGAGATTCTTCCTATTTTCGGCATTTGAATTATTGTTCATCAGATCTAGATATTCAAGCAGAGAGACTGGTTCTGAGGCCTCTGTGACTGCTGTTGCCCCTCAACGCAGATCCTGAACATTAACAGTGACAGTTCCCAGTTTCCAGTGACAAGATCAGGTTGAACAATTTTAGTTGAAAAATATTGATTATGGAGCTTTAACTGTACATATCTAGATAGATAGATAGATAGATAGATAGATAGATAGATAGATAGATAGATAGATAGATAGATAGATAGATAGATAGATAGATATATAGTTAGGAATTAGCATTTAAAAACCCTTTGAAATTCACAAAAAAAACCATAGGTTTCACACCAGTTATAGTTAGCTGGACATTTCACTCGTACAAAACCATAGAAATTCCCCCGTTATAGTTAGTTCAGCTAACTATAACTTGCGCGCCCGCAATGCACTACTGATGACGTCACATAATACATCACTCATGACATGGTCAGTGACATTACTCATGACATCACTGATAACATCTCAAATTACATCACTGATGACATCACTGAAAAACAAATATCTTTCATATATGTGTATCTAAAAGTTGATGGAAGAATAAATGGGTAAATAAGTGTCTAAATGGATGTTTTTTTTCTAAAACGGATTGCATAACTGACTGATTAATTGTATCTTAGTGAATACATGGGTTAGTGAGTAATGTTTAAATATGTAAATATTTGTACCAGTCTCACACATTTTTTGAATAACTGGCTGCATAGGTTGGTGAGTAGCTACATGAGTGTCTACATAGGTTATTATCTGCTTTTTTGATTATCAGTATAAGTGTTTCAGTGTCTATATGTTTCGGTGGCGGATATTACTTACTGCATAGATGCATGAATGAGAAACTCATTGTTTATATGTGTTTTGAAGACAGAATGTGTGCAGGACTGTATGGGTGGATGAGTGCGTGTATAGGTGTGTTAGTGAGTGAATGACTGTCTCAATACTGTCTTTATGACTAAGTACACATGTGTTAAACTACTATATGTGAGTATTGGTGTATATAACTGAGTATATATGAGATTGAGAGATTAGAACAATTACTTTATAACTAACTATGTGTTTCTATAAGTGATTTTTTAAGAGAGTTAGTATGTGTATATTTCTGTACAGATAAGTGTAGTGGTGTAGTGGTGTATGTATAGCTATATATGCAAGCAAATGGATGTTTGAAAGTTTATTTGCATGTGTGAGTATATGTGTGAGAAACTGTATGGATGAGTGTCTGTGTTTAACAGGATGTATAGGTGTATGAGAACATATGAAGAGTGACTACATTTATGAGTGACTATATAGACCTGTTGGTGAATGAGTAGATATGTATGTAGATTTCGGAATTACTAAATACGTTGATGTAACTGGTATTGGTATTTCCATTGTTTTGAAATTTTTAGTTTCTATTTTGAATGTGTGTATCAAGGGTTATATTACACTGAGAGGAGGTCTGCCACTCTTTCACAAGGATGATGTCATCAGTGATGTCATCAGTGATGTCATTTGAGATGTCATCAGTGATGTCATGAGTGATGTCACTGACCATGTCATGAGTGATGTAATATGTGAAGTCATCAGTAGTGCATTGCGGGCGCGCGAGTTATAGTTAGCTGAACTAACTATAACAGGGGAATTTCTATGGGTTTGTATGAGTGAAATGTCCAGCTAACTATAACTGGTGTGAAACCTATGTTTTTTGTAGTGAATTTCAAAGGTTTTTTAAATGCTAATTCCTAACTAGAACCTGTGTGAAACCTATGGTTTTTTCAGTGAATTTCAAAGTTTTTTAAATGCTAATTTCTAACTATAACATGTGTGAAACCTATGGTTTTTTCAGTGAATATATATATATATATATATATACACTCACACACAGGTTGCCCATTTAGAGGAGCCCAAGCAAGGGAAGTATAGCTTACTCGTTTTTAATGGAAGCCGCACCACAGCAATAAACAGTTCAAAAACAGCATGCAGATTATTTCATGTCCAGCCTGACACGTTTTGGGCTCCCGCCCTTAGTCATAGGCTTGATGACCAAACACCATCCACAGCGTAATGTTCAATTAAATACTTCTTTGGAACTCACCCTTGTGGGCGCGGCCGCTCGCATGGCTTCCTGGTTTCCGAAGTCATCGAGACTGTCCTCGAGACTGTCACCAACCACTGGGGTATCAATATTGCATAAATGAGTGTGCACAAAGCAGACCCACATGGGAAAACCTTGACGGACTACGAGGACCAGGAGGCCGTGAAGATGGCCACGCCCACTGGGGCAGGTTCTTTAAATATCACGTGCGCATGTATTCCTGCTTTGTTGTTCACCGCACTAGCGCCACTGAAGAAAGGAAGTGTTGTTCCTGAAACGCGTATGGCCATTTAATGAGGTGTTGCCGGTTATGCTGAAACTCTGTTTGCAAGCTGCTGAATGGCAATAAAATGAACTATATCATCTGCCTGTGGTATCTCTCCTTAGGGCTACCCTTTGTGTGTTTGATAAATTAGCGGCTTTGCCAGCCGCGGAGAGACGCCCACTGCTGGTTTGCGAGCCCTGCTGTAACCTACCAGGAATCGGTATTTGGGAGGCAGGCTGCTCGTGTTTTGGCAGCTGTAAAGCAGGACAGAACTTTTCAGCAGAGACTGTCACCAACCCACTGGGGTATCAATATTGCATAAATGAGTGTGCACACAGCAGACCCACATGGGAAAACATTGATGGACTACGAGGACCAGGAGGCCGTGAAGATGGCCACGCCCACTGGGGCAGGTTCTTTAAATATCAACTGCGCAAGTATTCCTGCTTTGTTGTTCACCGCACTAGCGCCACTGAAGAAAGGAAGTGTTGTCCCTGAAACGCGTTTGGCCATTTAATGAGGTGTTGCCGGTTATGCTGAAACTCTGTTTGCAAGCTGCTGAACGGCAATAAAACGAACTATATCATCTGCCTGTGGTATCTCTCCTTGGGGCTACCCTTTGTGTGTTTGATATATATATATATATATATATAGTTAGAATATTATTAACAGACGTATGACCTGGTGTTGTCAAGGGGTATAATTGGATCTATCCAATAATATGTAACTTTTATCTAAAAACTATATTTATGTTTTTTTAAAATGTGATACGAATTGCCAGGATGAAATATTCATTTTTTATGATTATATTTAGCAGCTACATATCTGGTACATAGGTATAATCTATATGTGGTAATGGATCCCCTGACACTATGTAAAATGTCCAAACTACCGAGTCTGTTTTCCATCAAGATTGCCATGTGACCCATCAAGTCCTGCAAGAGGTGTGGTTATGGATTCTTTAAATGCTAGATGGCGCTTTTTACCAAATTACACGTGAGCAAGGGCTTTCCAGCTCGAAACGCGTTGTGTGTGGGTCTAACTTGAATAAATAATTTCGCTACCTAAAAGCTACGAGGTCTGTGTCTCCTTCCTCGCCGGAGCCGCCGAGGGTGTGTGCACTGGAAGTGGATCGAGTGTTCGGGATATATATATATATATATATATAGGAAAATATCCTTAAATTGGGACTCACCTATGCAACACCTCGAAATTTTGACTATCCAAAAACCAGATGTGACATCTACAAGGCAGTGAGGAAACTGAAACTTAGGAAATTCTATGCCCAAAAGAAGAACTCTGGAGAGAACCAAACGATCAATAGCGACAATGACTTTAATGCTTCCCAAGGCACAAGAATCATATCAGAACTATGGGAGACAGATGGTCGTGGCTATGACAATACGGAGGATGGAACAAACGAAATAGACCAATGGGGGAATAGAACCTCATTAAACACCAAGTTCAGGCCTCCTTCCACATTTTACCCCATTTTCCCACGGGACAATCTTGACATCTGTGGTATCTGATTTGAAAAGATCTACAAAGAAATGTAGGTAAGACCAAAAAACATTTTGATGGCCGATCACTGCAGTACACTGCACTCACCAAAAGATTGAGGAATGAAAAGGATCTGGTGGTGAGAATGAGTGACAAAGGTGGTAACGTGGTTCTGATGACCAAGGCCAATTATGATAAAGAAGCTTACATCCAGCTAAATGATCGGACATGTTACGAGCGCATCCATACACGTGTTCTGACTAATATCAAAGAGGAATACCATCGCAAGTTAGCCAAATGGAGATCCACCAAATTGATTTCAGAAGCAGAAAACAAGTATCTAAAAGTCGATAACCCCATAACACCGATTCTGTACTTTATACCAAAAGTACACAAGGACCCTCTGAACCCACCGGGTAGACCTATTATATCTGCCAGAGGGAGTCTCCTGGAACACACATCTGTATATATTGATTACTATCTACAAGGCTATGTACATCACTTGGGCTCATATGTACAAGATACAGGGGACTTTTTGACTAAAATTCAGGATATTGAACTGTCTGCAGGGGATTGGCTGATAGCTCTGGATGTTACAGCATTGTACACGAGTATAACACACAGTGATGGCCTCAATGCAGTTCGTTACTACTTGTCAAGAAGGGGTCCAGAGTTTGAAGAACATAACACTATGCTCCTTGATATGTTGGAATTTTGTTTGGTCAATAATATCTTTTTGTTTAACCAACAAGCATACCGCCAGTTGCAGGGAGTAGCCATGGGGGCCAGCTTCTCCCCAAGCTTCGCATGTCTCCACATGGGAGCTTGGGAGGAGTTGGTCCTTGGCCTGGAATACCAACACTACATACACAATAATCTGGTGGCATGGTTCCGCTTCATCGACGACCTGCTGGTCGTGTGGAGAGGAAGCCATGAAGGAGCACTCGAGTTCATTGACCAAATCAACAACAATGATCTCAATTTGAAATTTACTGCGACCCTCAGTCAGGAGACAGTCACATTCCTTGACACAGAACTATATGTCAATGGCAACAAATTGGAATCCAGATTGTACCGTAAGGTTACGGCTGGCAACAGCATTTTACATGCTGCCAGTTCGCACCCAGCACATTTGATTTCCAATATCCCTTACGGGGAAATGCTGCGATTAAGACGAATTTGCAGCAATCCCGGAGATTTGGAACAGGCACAGAAAGAGAGCGAATCTCGCTTTCTCGAAAGGGGTTACTCGGCGCAAGTAATAAAGAGTGCCATACAAAAATCTATGGTCTTATCCAGAGATGAACTCTTAGTTAAGAAATCTGAACGCCAAATGACATCCATGGAGAACACACAGGGTGAGGGAAAGCCAGAGGCGAACTGTTTTAGAATAATAACTGGCTTTAATAGACAGCATAAACAGATTCGCAAAATATGTGACAAATGCTGGCCTATCGTTACCAAGGACAACGTTATAGGTAAAGACCTCCCCAACAGAGTATCACTCACTTTTAGCAAAGCACCATCTATGCGTGATCATATTATGGTAACTAACTCAGAGCCCTATGTAAAGTCCTCATGGTGGCAGGAAAACAATGGTTTTTACAAGTGTAAAACTTGTAAAGCCTGCCAACATGGAATTAACACCAGGAGTTACAGAGACGGTTTCACTGATAGGCAACACCCAATAAATCAAGTTCTAACATGCAAATCAGAATTTGCGGTGTACGTTTTAAAGTGCCCCTGTGAAAAGAAATATGTGGGCAGCACCAAACATGCCGTCCACAGGAGAATCCTCCAACACCTTCGTGCTATCAGCAACGGTGACAATACCTATCCGGTGGCTCGCCACTTTAGGGAATGTCACCAGAGCGATAACACCAATCTCAAGTATTGGGTGATTGACGCGATTATCAACAGCAGAAGGGGAGGTGACAGGGAAAATAAGTTAAGGAGGCTTGAAACCAAGTACATCTTATTACTTAACACCAAGACCCCAATAGGCCTTAACATCACGGAGGATCTTTACACTTGCCTGCCCTGACCCTTTGTCTATTTATGTCTCCTCTTCATGGTAGTTGTGCTAGAGGGTAACCCGGCTGGGTGAAACTCGTACAGTTGCCATGAATTGGCTGCGACAAAACAAATAGTCCAGAAATTTGACCGACTTTAGCTGCTGCTTTCAGATAAACCATCAACAATGATTTTATACATTCACTATGCACTTGTAACATTGTTTAGTCTATTATTTTGGTTATGGTAATCACTATTTTTCTACGGTAGCATGTACCATGGTTTTATTGCTTTTTCTAATAATTTGCAAAAGGTAGAAAACTCAATATGAAAGTTGAATCTAACTTTGAAATGTAGTATTTGATCAAAGACCAATATGAGTAGGGAGGCATAGCTACACTATGTTATGGCGAGTTCTGACCACAGAGCATGAGGGCTGGGATTCAGAAGCAATACTGAGCCCTAGGAGGAGAATAATTAGCATATTTTGCACATATTTATTGTAAATGAATTATTGACATTTTGCCTCAAATTTGCACATTTTGCGATATTTGCACAGATTTGAATTGTCTATAATGTATATATGAGATGGATTATGCACTTGCACTTTATTCTATGTATTTCTCCTTTGTCCTCATGTTTTTAATCGTGATCAGACTTGTCGTTTTCATGTATTTCACAGTGATTGTTGTTGCCATTATTAATTTACTCATATTGGCTTCCAGTTGTGTATATTTATGACGCTGGTTCTACCAAGGGTATTTTACTATTATGTAATTTATTTTATAAAAAGTTAATGCTACCATTTAGTAGCTGGAAGTATATTTTCCATGTCCATGCTAATGTAATACACAGGTGATACTCATTATTTATCGTCACTAGCACTTTAAAAGGGCTGTCCTACTATCAAAACGTTGTCATGTGAACAAGGCTCCGTTGAGCCGAAACGTCTTTGACAGTACCTCTGCAATAAAAAAGAAGGAGCCCATCTGGTCCGTGTCCGAGTTTCCTTTGCTGGCTGGCGAGATTCGTTGCAGCGCAATCAGAAAGCGGTATTCGTAATATATATATATATATATATATAGAAACAAAGTCCTGCAATGCGACTCCTCACATCACCATCAGGAACAGATCTCCAAAACACCAAGAGTATGATTCAAAAAAGTGGCTTTATTTTTCCCTCGCCATCGGCATGACACGTTTCGGCCGTCACAAAACGGCCTTGATCACATGGCCTCAAATTACCAATGGGGGTGTTTATATACTGTGTGAAATAGAGGTAGAAACAATAACATCAAATCAAAGGGGAAACGGACATGGAAAAAATACTACCTTGCACATACGTGAAAAAAATACAATCTCAATGAACCTTACTCAGTATGCTTGTACACGTATGAGCTCATTATATGCAATATAGATTCATATGCTTAAAATTAATATTTTAAATAAACATAGTAAATCCGGAAAGATATGCATATCCGAAGAATAAAGTGCAAGTGCATAATCGAGCCCAATGATGAACCATAATGATTTCGCAATATGTACAATGGTTACCAAATGAGCTAATACATATTAACTCATCATTATATATCAGTCAAAACATATGCGCAAATACTGATGACATGTCCATAAGTAATATATATATATATATAATATATATATATATATATATATATTTTTTATTTTTTTTTTTTTATTTTTTTATTTTAAATGTATATATTTTTTTTTAAAACGTACGCGCACCGTGCTCGCACCTTGCAAATATTTTTTTTTAAAAATAATGGGTTTTTTTTGCCCTTTGGGGTCCTTCAGGGACCCCCTGACAAGGCCTAGGAGGTCAGGGAGTCTCTAACCTGCCTCATTTTCACGTTCTCCACTATTGTTTTTAAGTGCCTTGTTGCTCGAGGGTGCGAGCACAGTGCGCGCACCTCGCCAGTTTTTTGCAAAACAAACAAATGTTTTCTTTTGCCCGTCGGGGTTCTTCAAGGACCCCCTGAGAAGGCCTAGGGGGTCAGGGAGTCTGTAACCTGCCTCATTTTCACGTTCTGCACTACTGTTTTTGAGTGCCTTGTGCCTCGAGGGTGCGAGCATCGTGCGCGCACCTCATGAGATTTTTGCAAAAAAAAATTGGGTTTTTTTGCCTGTCGGGGTTCTTCAGGGACCCCCTCAGAAGGCCTAGGGGGTCAGGGAGTCTCTTCCTTGCCTCCTTTTCACGTTTTGAAACTTTTATGAAAATCGGGAAAAACGCCATTTTTATGCGACGGTCGGGCGCCCGTGCGCGCACGTTGCGTGCATTTCAAGTCATGTGACTTGAAAACAACACTTTTGATTGGTTAATAGTAGTTTCTGTTCCAGAATCTTCAAAAACCCCACCCACTTCCCTCACTATTTCTTTTGGTTTACTGAAAGAAGGACCTCTGCTTTGTTCCAGCTTTGAATTATCAGCAAAATGGCAAAACAACAACAACAGAGCTCATCTGATTCATATATTGTTGTGCTGCAAGAGGAGCCATGTGCCAGGAAAGTCAAAGATTCCTTCATCTAGCAATTTTTTACATTTCCTGAGGGGCAAAAAAAGTTAATGCTCCGAAGGTGAAATGTACAATCTGTGGGAGTGTCTTATCAAGAGGAGATCCTAAGAAGAAATACTCTTTCAGTATCTATACCATGATACGACATGTGAGGAAAGTCCACCCACATAATTTTGCACGAGCGTCTACTACTAAAGCCATGGCCAGCGATGTTCCACCTGCTGTGGCCAGCACCTCTTCGGCAACAACATCGCCATCATCAACAGTCCTGGACATTCGGCCAAATTTTTCAAAGGTGCATATTTTATGCAATCAATGCAAAGAGATGTTATGTTACGGCGAACAGACTGTGAACTTAATTGATCTTAGGATTTCTCAGCATATATGCCGCCGCAGTTAATTTTTTTCATTTATTATTTTTGTTCCAGTTAAACAATTTTTTGTTGCCTGTTTACTTTTTTAAAAAAAAAATACAAAAAAATATAAAAGTTAAAAAACTACAAAAAAATACAAAAGAAAAAAGACAAAAAATTCAGTTCTTTTTAGAACTCACTTCACTTCTCCAAGAAGAGCTATATCTCTTATATACTGTGTCGTACTTTTTTTGAATGAATGTGTAGAGTATAAATGAATTACTGAAATGACTGATTGTAGGGGAGGAAGGGACTGATGAAATGAGTGAGGAAAGTGTAGTATGGTGAGTGAGGAAAGGGGAGTCAAAGAGTAACTGAAACAAGGGGACTAAGGGTAGGGGAGTGAGGTAAGTGGAGAAAAAGAGTAAGGGAGGGGAAGTGAGAAAAGGGGAGCAGGTGACGGAGACAGGGAAGGAAAGTAAAAGATGGAGAGGGAGAAGTAGAGCAGGGTAAAGGGAGTGAAAGGAAGAGAACTGGAGCGATGGTCAGAGAATTGGTATGAGGTTGAGAAAAGGGGGTAAGAGAAAGTGAGAGATGTGGAGTGAGAGAGAGAGAAGTAGAGTGAGGGGGAGTGAAAGAGTGAGAAATACAGACAGAAGGAAGTGGAGTGGGAAAATGGGATTGACGGTGAATGAAGGGGAGACACAATGAGAAAAAGGGAGAGCAAGCAACTGAGAAGGAGTGAGGCAGTTAGAATGAGTGAGAGAAAGGGAGACAGGGAGAGAAACATGGAAGAATAAAAAGTGAGGGAAGGAATACATTAAGGGGAGTAAATGAGATTGAGTGAGGGAGTGAGGAAAGAGGAGTGAAGGAAGGAGAGTGAGGGAAGGGGAGTGAGAGAAAGTACTGAGGGTGAGCGAAAGGCACTAACAGTGAGAGAATGGGTATAAGAGTGACGAAAGGGGAATGAGAGAGAAGGAAGGAGATTAAATGAGAGGAAAGGGGACTGAGGGATAAAGTAGAAGTGAAGGAAACAGAAAGACAGGAAAGGTAAGGGAGAGAGAGAGTAAGAGTGAGAGAGGAAGAGAGGGAGAGCAAGTGACTGACAGGGAGTGAGGTGGTTAGACTGAGTGAGACAGAGGGAAAGAAGGAGAGAGAAATGGATTGAAGGGGAGTGTGAGACTAAAGAAATGGGAGTTAGCAAAAGTGAATGCGTAAAGGGAAGTAATGAAGGGGACTGACGGATAGAGTGAGGGAAAGAGAGTGAGGGGGAGTGAGACAAGTGGACTGAGTGAAAGAGAGTGAGGGATGATGTGAAGGAAAGAGAGTAAGGGGAGAGTGAGAAGAAACTGCACAATACAGTAAGACAAGGGTAGTGATGGAGGAAAGAGCAGTGAGGGACAGAGAGGGGAAAGAGGGAGTTGGACAAGGTGAGTGAGGGTGAAGGAAGACTACTGATGGTAAGAGAAGGAGTGTAAGGTGAATAAAGGGGAGTAAGGAGAATGAGGGAAGGGGAGTAACATGAAGAAAAGGAAGGTGAGTACGAGAGAGAGTGAAGAAAGAGAATGAGAGAAAGAGAAATAATAGAGGTATTTATTGTGTGTCATACTTACCTTATAAATAATGACATGATTATAAAACGTTTTCTTAAAAATCTAGTATCTGTGGAATACAAGAAGCAACTGAGTTATAATATATATTTCACAATACAAAAGAAAGTAGGAGTGAAGGAAACAGAAAGGGAAAGAAGGGAAGGGTGAAGGAGAGAGAGAGAGGGACATAATAAGAGAGAAAGAGAGGGAGAACGAATAACTAACAGGGAGTGAAGTGGTTAGACTGAGTGAAAGGGGAATAAGGGAAGGATATTGTTGGATGGCGTAAGTGAAAGAGAGTGAGGGTGAGTGAGAGAATAGAAGCAAGAGAAAGTGAGTAGGACTGATGCACAGTGAGGAGAACATGAAGTGGGGGAAGAGGACTTAGATTGAATGAAGGGCAGTGACAGTGAGTGAAGGGATATAAGGGTGAGGGAAGAGAAGTAAAGGAAAAAGAAGCATATTAAGAGAAAGAAAAAAGCAGTAAGTGAGAGAGAGAGAAGGATTTATGGTAAGAGAGAGAAAAGGAAGACTGATGGAGAGAGAGGGAGATAGTAAAAGAGAGAAACAGAAGGAGAGTGACGGAATGTAAGGAGTAAATCAGTTATACTGTTTGACACAGAGGAACAGACTTAGAGACGAATGGAAGAAAGGGGAGTGACCGAAAGGGAGTGACGAAGTGAAAGAAGTGAAGAGTGAAAGTCACTGAGGAATGATGTGAAGGAAAGAGAGTAAGGGGAAGTGAGAAGGGACTGATCGATACAGCAAGACAAGGGTAGTGATGGAGGAAGATAGAAAAGACAAGTGAGGGACAGAAAGGGGAAAGAGGGAGTTGGACAAGATGAGTGAGGGTGAAGGAAGAGTACTGATGGTGAGAGAAGGAGTGTAAAGGTGAATGAAGGGGAGTAAGTAGAATGAGGGAAGAGGAGTAAGATGAGGAAAGGTAAAGGAGTAAGAGAGAGAGTGAAGAAAGGAAAGAAAGAGAATTAAGAAAGTGATGAAAAATAATTTTTGGTTTGTCTTACTTACCTTATAAATATAATATCTGTGGAAGAGAAGAAACACTTGAGTTATAATATATATTCACAATACAAAACAATTTGTACAATATGTTATAAGTTTTATTTTGCTGTTCTCAGAACATATTGAATTTCACTAAACACAGTGAGTTCAATACTACTCATCATATGACAGAGGGTAAAAAAAACCACAATCAATAAGATTGTGTTTAAAAAAAACATTCAACATTTTCATTAATAATGTAAAAATTAGCACATATCCAAAAATCACAAAATAACAAAACATTATTACTCCTTTTGTATACTCTCTAAATAAAGTTATGTACCAACATATATTAACAACATTTTCTTGAAATAATCCTTTTTTGATTCACATACATTTCCTCAAGGCCAAATAGTATGTGTAAAGTCATTTATTTGGAACTTACTTAATAGTACTCTAATATTTCCTTTTTCCAACCTTCTGAATTAAAAGCTCCAACGTCTTTTCTATCATGTAACACTTACACTACCTCTATTACAAGTACAAGTTTTTTTATCTTGATGACCTTTACTCACAAAGTAATTCTCAACAACTGACTAACCTTTTTTTAACAGCACTAATCTTCCTAGGCCAATTATTTTCCCTAAAAAGTGGGTTGTAAAAACAGTAGGTAAGAATTTGGTAAGTCAGAAGGCAAACATTGTTTAAAAGTCAATTGAGTATCATTAAGAGTCCAGCCTTTTGGACATTTTAAATAAGCTGTGTAATGTCCTGATGTTGTAGAAGGACCATCATGGAAAATAATTGCTACAGTTACAAAAGTTCTTCTGAAATTGATAATTGAGAAGCCACAAATTTTTTAATTAAAGTTGTCAACTTTGTTCCATCAGGTCTGCATCGTTGGAGCATTAAAATGACATACTGTCCATATCTTTGTATAAATAATGTAGATAACATTTGAGAGTTACATTGGGTACAGACCATGTTTTGATTTGCTTCTCTAACTAGAATATTAAAATACACTGATTTGCAGTCTGGTAATGTCAAATATATAAATCTTTCACTGTCTAATACAGTATTACTTGAAAACGAACAATTGTCACAGTCATGTTGCTATTTATAAGAAAGGCCAAAAAGATTTTCAATATCTATACCTTCATCTTGCAATACAACAAGCATATACAGTAGAAATTCCTGACAATCTTGCTGAATATTCTTGAAAATTGATTTAGACCAGAACATATGTCTAAAACATTTCGAATATCAGAAACACTTTCTATTTTTGTTTTATCACTGCTACATTTCTGAAAGACAGAATTCAACAAACCACAAAATCTTTGATCCCGATTTTCAACAAACTGTTGTTGTTAACCACTACATTAGCATAGCAGTTGACACCAGAACTGTTTTCAAACTGAAATCCAACAACCTCTTCAATACTATCCTTTTTTTTTTTTGCTTACAATTACTGGTTCATCTACTTTTTTTCTTTTCTCTACAACCTCGCTACAATTTTTCTCATATCTTCTTTTTCAAGCTACTGCACGCTTTTCAAATAAAGGATATTGAGGTAAATTTAGAGCGTATTCTCTTCTTAACCTATTATACTCTTTCACACAATTTAGATCTGCACTAATCCTTGTCTCATCAAAATCAATCAAGTATAATCCAGATAAAGTTCTGACTCGAGATAAAGCAGCATATGCCATACCCTCCTTGAACACAGTACTTCCAATATTCACCAAAGCACTATCTACACTTAAACCTTGAGATTTATGAATAGTCACTGCATATGCCAAACAAACAGGAAACTGTTTTCGGCAGACATATAAATCTTTTACAAGCAAAAATCGAGTCGAACAACGACTCAATTGTTGTACTTCTTCAATTTCATCAAATTTGATTTTCAAAAATTCAATGTCATCTCTATTTGGATAATTTACAAAATTACAACATGACCCATTGCTCCATTTACTAAACCTCTTTCCACATGTAAGTTACGTTGTAAAATTATCCGACAATTTAAACATGCATATAGATTCTTTTCTAAACCAGCTGTTTTAGATATTGATTTGTCTAAAGAATCCAATTTTGACTTCAACTTTTCTGACAAAATAATAGTAGCTCCTTTATGCTCTATTCTTTCAATAGCTTCCAGTTTTATAATTTCTTGATTTTCTAACTTTAACATTTTTTCATTGAATATTGAACATTCTTTCAGAGTTGGCATCAAACATATCACTGATTTCTTTTCAGCAATTTTTTGAAATATATTCTCTGGAACAATATTTTCATTTGGAAACAAATTTGAAAGTAATCGTGCCAGTAAAGCTTCTTTGCCATGTTCACTAACTTTTCCAATTCTTATATCATGAAGAATACTTTTATAATCTGCATCCTTTGCTTGTCGCATATTTTGAATGAGTTCTGAATATTCAAAATATGACCAAATATTAACATTTCCAATGCTTCCCAGGCATTTCCTGGTATCTTCATGTGTAAGGCTTTTAAACACTGGTTGTCCTTTCACAGGAGTTTGCTGTAGTAGATCTTCAAAAACGATGACGTGTTTGCCTCCAAATAACACATCATACTCTGTTTTAAGAATTTGTGGCATTCTTAAATGTACAAAGGCAAGCATTAAATTAGATGCCATGCTTACTTCATCAATAATGAGAAGTTTCATATTTTTTCAGGACTCTAGAAACTTCACAACAAGCTTCTCCAGATAGCTTGTGGTATTCTAATTTATTTTTGTGCTCTACTGGCAGCATCAATAAACGATGTAAAGTAATCCCTTTAATGTTATGTGCTGCCAATCCAGTTGGAGCGGTAACAACACAAGAGAGTGCTGATTCTGTTCTTTTCTGTAGATAAGTTGCAATTGCTTTAATTAGAAAACTTTTTCCAGTTCCTGCTTCTCCACTCATGTACAGTCGGACAGGTTTAAATGACGTACATGAGCACTCTTTTTTCTCATGACATAAACCATGCTCAATCTGCTCTGTCACTTCATCGTATATTTGTTTTTGCTCAACATTTAGCTGTTTTTCCAATTCTTCTAAGTTTATTACATCCTCCTGAGCTTGTTCCATTGCTCTTTCCACCTCATCCATGGCAGTGGCGGCTTCATTTTGAATAATTGGTCCTCCTAGTGGATCCTGACTCAATGAAGCAGAACTTTGACTATCTTGAGAACTGTCTCTAGCAATCTCTGCTGTAATTGTAGCTTCTTGCTGTATTTCCTCCTTCAACATTTTCAGATAATTAGTAAAAACAGGACATTCTATAGTATTTTTGGATGCATTGAATGAATCTTCATAACTGAGAAAATCTCCAAGTAGTTCCTCTTCTGTACGCCACGGCTTAAAGAGTAGCAAAAGAGCTAAAGAGTAAAATTCCCTTTTGTGAAGAGTTTTGCAACTCAGTTTTCGATGATTAATCAAATGTCCTTTTCTTTTTTTCACCAGACATCCTTCGGATCCAATCACAGCATATACTCCTTTATTGATATCTTCTGTAAAATTCCTCTTAAAAGTGAGGCTTTTTAGTACCTCATAGAGACAAACATTCTCAAGATGATTACTTCTATTTGGATAGTATGTATCCAACATATTTGTCTTCAAAATATCTGTACTGTCTGGTTCTCTCTCTGCTAAATAATCAATTTCTTGTACAGATTTCAAAACTCGGTTTCTTGTTTTTGCAAGACCTAAACTCACCCAAATGATTGTTCTAGATTTGGAGTATAGACTTGCAGAAGATAAGCGATCCTAACATTCATATGCTCCGATTTCTCGATGAGACAGCATCTTCAAACTGTAGCTGTACATTTTCTTGCTTAGGCTTATTCATGAGAAATTTCTTCCCACATTTCCTTTAGTTCCGTCTTTTCAGATTTCGTAATGTAAGAAGTTACATATCGAGAGACAGCAATGGAGTTGTCTGCAACATATTGAATATCCATGTTTGCATTCCACATGGACAAAATGACTGGGTTATAGTCATTTATGTATTTTGACTCTTCATTTCTTGTTAAGTTATAGGTATTTTTAGGTGATTTTCGTGTCACAGTATGTCGCAAAGATGACATAAAATTGTTCACTCTTCCTTTTGATATTACTGGTCGTGGAAATCCAAAAATACATTTTGTGTAGAACTTAACAACAGTATTTTCCACAATGATGGGTTTGAAACCGTAGGACTGTATGTCTTAAATTGTTTTGTTCTGTACTTTTTGGTACAGCACATGTAGAATATTGTTCATTAAAACTCATCACTGTGTCATCTGAATCTGTTCCAAATGTGGGGACATCTTTGATCCATAGAAGCATATGTATGTGAGGAGCACCTCTTGCTTGATACTCCTTTCTCCAAAAGAAATCCAGAACCTCTCCAAGAGGAGGATTCTTTTTGTTTGTGATAAAAGACATCATAGCTTCAAATCTATGATTGAAATACCTGCATACATTAACTGGATCCAAAGAGCACAGTTCTCCAGGTGTTTTGATTTCTACATTTTTTATGTTTGCATTTGCCTCTCGAAGAAATTGAAGTAAGTCTTCCCAAGCATACTCAGCACAGCTAAGAGTAAGGAACCATGTAGGAGTTCCTCAATTTCTTAGCATACATTTCAGTTCTCCATGACGACGGTACCAATAATCGTTAGAAAGTGCAAAAAGAACAATGTCATACATTCACCCCAGTACAGTTTGGACCCAGCCATATGCAAATCCATCTTGACCCTGCACCCAATGGGAACAGTCCAGCTCGTACTGCCAGGCCGTACTGCCAGGCCAGGTCCTCGCTGGACTGGAAACAAGCATCCTAGGAACGGTTTTGGGCTTAGGATAGCTTGATTCCAGTGGCATGGAGAGCACTGGACCCACATCTGGGCATACCCGTCCCATTCTCGGTGATAAATTCAAAAAGAACAATTAATGGACAGAATGCAGAACAATGTCGTACATTCACCCCAGTATAGAGATCTGGGCCTAAATCCATTGTAATTTTCATCACGGTGCCATTCCATTCTGGACCCAGCCTTTTGCAAATCAGTCTTGACCCTGCACCCAATGGGAACAGTCCAGCCTGAACTGCCAGGCCATGTCCTCCTTGGACAAGAAACAAGCATCCTAGGACTGGTTTCGGGCTTTCAGCCCTCATCAGCCGGATGGAGAGCACGGGAACCACATCTGGGCATACCCGTCCCACTCTGGGTGACAAATGTAAAAAGTAAAATTGATGGACAGAATGCAAAACAATGTCATACAATAGCCCCAATACAGAGTTTTGGACCTAAGTCCATCGTTTTTCTGCTCACCATGCCATTCCAGTTTGGATCCAGCCATATGTAAATCAGTCAAGCTACCCTTTCTGAGGAGTGGTGAAACCCCGAAACCAGTCCTAGGATGCCTGTTTCCTGTCTAGGGAGGACCTGGCTGGGCAGTTTAGTCTGGACTGTTCCCATGAGGCACAGGGTCAAGACTGATTTACATATGGCCAGGCCTAAACTTGGGTGGCATGGTGAGCAATCGAATGATGGATTTTACCCAGATCTCTTGACTGGGGGTGAATGTTTTGATTTGTTCTGCATTCCATGCATCAATTGTGTGTGTTTTACTTTTAGAATGTGGGTATTTTCTTGCTTTACCGTTTTGTGTCTGCCTGTGGAATCCATGTCTGGTTTAGACTGACAGTTGGGCTGATTGTGCATTCACTCTAGACAGTCACCCAAAGGGAGCTGAGGTGTGCCCTGCATATCCTAATTGCCCATCACCAGGCTGAGAGGCCTACATGAGCTAGAGCTGTGAGAGGAGTTGTCACTGACACCTGAATAGGGCTGTGCCTGTCCTCATACAAAGTTGTCTCCACCCCCTTTAGTGTTTCTGAAGCCAGGACAGGGCAAGAAAGGGACTTGTGCACTACAAAGACTATCTTTTGAAATTTGCCTACTTCAAAGGCAGAAACTGGTATAAGTAATATAGCTGTGACGCCATAATTTTAGAATACTTATGTACTAAGAAGAGATTCGGTCAAGAAGAAGAGATGGAGATGCTGTAGGAGGGGAACTGCCATTCTAATTATTGCTATGCTGTGCTGGCCTACTGCTTTCTGCTTCTGTCTTGGGCAGTAAAAAGAACTGGACTTTGCTTTCTGTATCCTGTTTGCCGTGCTTGCCTTCTTTTTAAGAAGCCTCAGGGCCATCAAATAATTCATCTGCAGCCCCTGAACTCCTCTACTGTGACTCCTGACCTGCCAAGTGGTGCCAATTATAGTTCTAGGCCCTCGGAGGTGGCTGTTGCTGCAAAGAAGCCCAATAATCCATGCTCCAACCTTCAGCCCCTGTTTTTCCTGATACAGCAATGCCATATGGCTAAAAAAACAAAGCAGCTACTGCTGTGTGGCTGAAAGATTGCAGAAGCCTGAGTCCTGAGCACCTTGTCTCCGATCTCTGAGGCACCCTATCTTACCCCGATGCTGACCCTGCTGTGCGGCTGAAGAAATCGGCGCATCACCTGATCACCACTGAAAAATTGACTTAGCGCCAATTTTGCTGCCGCCGCATCAACCCACAATCAATAGTTTGGGAAACCCAATATACCCTTGGGGCTTGGGCAGTAATATAAATGGTAAAAGGAGCCTACAAGGGATTTGATTTACAACGATCTTTTGTTATTCAAAGATTAATCAGAGAGTTGGTCCTTACAGAACAAACGCCAAAGTGTCATTAGACAACATCACTCAAAAAGATATCTTAACATGAACCACACGGGAGAACTTAGTAGTTTGAAAAATATATGTCTTATTTTATATTTGGTTTAAAAATGGAGTACAAGTAAATAAAATCATTCAGCAAATAGTCATGGAAAGAAGTAAAATCAAATTAACCTCACAATACATGACTGAACAACTATTCCAATTAAATCATAAGCAACAAATCTTAATGAGAATACGTATTGCTCCAGAAAAACAGAATTTCTTAGGAATAGAGGATGAGGTCGATGTTTCGGTCTGTTCGGCTGTGGTCCATCAGACCATCTTCAGGACGAGAAAATTGTTGCTGAGTAAAACGACTCTTATAAAGGCCAGCAGAGACAGCCTAGTACCATGTACTGGATCTATGGTTACTGTTGCGGATGAAATACTGTAATATAGGAAAATTAATTTCCTGTTCTTTGAAAAAAAGTCTGTATGAATACAGATGAATGGCTGCAATCTTGATCGGAAAATCGGCGTTTCCACAGGAAGCAAAACAGCAGGTCTGGATTTTCCATGCATCGCACCTGTGCGCCAAGTTCTTTATTGACGTTGCCCAACAGTGAAGAACCGGGGCCTTGTGTCTGGAGTTCTACGCATCATCTCCCCTTGTTGTAAGGAATCAATGCATCACTTCCCTTGACAGCAAGGAAAAGACGCATCACCTTCTCTGTCCCACAGCAAGGAATCAACACATCTCATCCTCTGGCAGTATGGAATCAAGGTATCACATCCCCTGGGAGTAAGAAATTGATGCATTATTTTGTTTACCAGCGCCGCAACTCCCCTGCACCAATTTTGTCTTTGATTTTGAAGCATCCCAGGTACTTTGTGCTAAAAAGTGACAAATCATTCATTTTTTCTGGACTGCACTGTTTGGAATTTTTAAAAGTGATATCTTTGCTTGTGTATGTTGGATTTCTGGTGTTTTGGTCTTGTTTTACTTAGATAGAGATTGGTTATTTTTCTAAACAGGTGTGGTGTCCATTTGTAATGTTTTCACTGTGTTGCTATGCCTATATGTACAAATGCTTTGCAGCTTGCCTCTTAGGTAAGCTTGACTGCTCGTGCTAAGCTACCAAGGGGGTGAGCAGAGGTTATCTTGGGTCTGTAACTCCCTAACCCTGACTAGAATGAGGGTCCCTACTTGGACAGGGTAGAAGCCACTGCCAACTAGAGACCCCCATTTCTAACAACGGTGGTTAGCGATGAGAATAGGACTTGTGTTTGTACTTGATATACAGTAATTGCTGTACACTACTGCCAGAGTGCCACATGGTGTTTTGTCTTTTTAACTTCTTGAGTTTGGATACTTTGTGAGCTTTCCACCTTAAGCATTTATCAGTCTAGAGAATCATCAGTTGACCCTGCATATTTAATTTTTGAAGAGGACAGATTGGAGTCCTACAATGTGCAGCAATTTAAGGAAATCTGCAGGGACCCCCTGGTCCATTTCAAAGACCTCAACATAAAGGAGGAGCTACAAAATGCACTGAGGGCCTAGGTTGCTGCTTCAAGGAATGTCAATTGACACTCTGAGGATCCTGTTGTGGAGACTGAGGAACAAAACCTGCACCAAGATGTACTGATGGTTCATGATCTGCCTGGGAGGGAAGGTACTCCCCGGGGCAGGAAGCAGTATCTCATCTAAGGGTCTGTCCTCAGAGGAGCTGGAGGACAGGAATGAGGCCAGGAGACATGAGTTGGAAATGGAAAAGCTCAAAATAGACAGGGAACTCCAGGTGGAGCTGGCCAGGCTCAAAATAGAAGAGAAAAATATGATTTTGGATCAAGAATGTAATTTAAGGGAGCTGGATTTGTAGTCCTAGTGCAGACTAGCTAGTGGCAGCATTATTCTGTCCCATTTGAACAAAAAGTTTGCATCCCTAAGGGCTTGACACAGGCTTACCGCAAGAAGTTAGACATAGATCTGTGGTTTAAGGGTTATGAGTCAACCTTTCACATGCACTGGGTCCCTGAGAGAGATTGGAGGGCGGGTCTTTGGAAGCATTTTGCAGTGGAGGGTCAGAGTACTTTGTAGGCACTAGGGTCACCAGAGGCACTAACCTACACAGAGATAAGGAAGTCCTGATCAAGAGATATGACCTTACTAATGAGAAATACAGGGTAAGCTTAGGGAGAATAAGAAGCTGGAGTCCCAAGCATGTTTGGAGTGTGCTGAGCACTAGATGGTTGTCTGAAGGGCAGTGGGGTGACAGATTTACAACGGCTTTACAATTTGATTGCATGGAGGAACTTTTCTAGTCTGTGTTTTCCAGAGCTGAGCCCATACTTGATTGACAGTAAGGAAGCTTGCAATGGGGCGGACCACTGGCTCATACTAGGGTCCAAAAGAAGTTGTATGTGAGAGACTCCACCAAGTGTGGGCAGGGTCCCCATCAGAAGAGTGGGGAGACAAGGGTAAACAGCAGGAGCTCTCTAAAGGGCCCCAAACAAGTTCCCAGGGTAAAGATTCCTGTCCCCAGTTGATAAGAAACAATGAAACTCTTCAGGGAAGCCTGGAGAGAGGGGTCTTAGAAAATGTTTTGGTTATGATTAGGCCTGGGCGGAGTTCCGCAAAGTGCCCCAAAAATTCCAGCACGCTACGCAGGGTTCTGCAAGCAATGGAATATGTTAGGTCATGCGGTTCAGCTAATTTTTTAGCACCAGGTGTTAGCCCTGTGCTGGAAAATCAGCACAAACGGCACCATGCGCAGCGCAAGAGGGCGCTGCTTCTTTCTGCTGCTCAAGAAGATATTCTACTCGAGTGGCAGCTTCCTCAATGCGAACGGAAGGTTTCGCCCATGTTGAGAAATCTCGCTGGGAGGTGGTCAAGCGTTGGATTTTAATTGCTCGGGATCGCCAACTTAACACTAGGGAGCGCGTGCAAGGAAATCAATTTCGGAACTCTGTGTGCTTCGCAGAGTGTAGAAAACTGTGCAAACTCCACGAATGGAGTGGAGTTTACTGCCAAGGTCTACTTGTGATAAAGTGGGTGGTATGAGAGGGGACCTCAAGTGTCCCAGGCAGGCACAACCTCCCACCGAAGGGCAGTCACGGGTGATGGCTATTATAGCGCATGAGGAGTTGGTCCAAAGAGATTATGGAGACCCAGCTGAGATGACCCTTGGCTCACTAGGGGACAGTGAGATCATACAGAGAAACCTAATGCCTGATAACACTAAGAAGTACAGGCAGTGAATGGCCATCCATGGACAAAGGCTAGAGGCTCTAGAGACACAGGAGCGAGTGTGACTGCTGTCAGGTGTCACCTGGGGTCAGAATAGCAAGTAGTCCTTGAAGTACTTCACCAAGGTGTGGCAGTAAACAACAGTAAGCACTTCTGTAAAGTGTCTCAGGTTCCTTTTGAGTGTGGGGGGGTCTCAGTTTCCTTGCTATTAACTGTGATCCAATCCATGCCTGTGGATTGTCTGCTGAGGAATGACATGGAACATACCGCCTAGTGGGAGGCGGAGTTCAGGTTGCACATGGAGATGTTGGGTTTGTCTGAGTGGGCCTGCATGACCACACAGTCCACGGCAACCCTGGGTGATCAAATGACCTGGAGCCTAAAACTGTAGCACAGGTGTCTGCAGGGAAGACGAAGGGCAGGTATCAATGGACACCCGCTCCTGAAATTCCCACAGTCCAGGAGGAGGCCGAACCTGAGGGGGACGCTCTGGTACCTACAGCGGAAGATTTAGCTGAACTGGGAGACTTGCTTGAGCTGACTCATTGGCAGCAAGAAGGGGGTCCCACGAGGGAAGAGTTCTGTATGGAGCAGAAGGCATGCCCTACTCTCGTGGGTCTTAGGAAGCAGGCTGAGGATCAAGTAGCTAACAAAGAGGCCTGGTCACATCTGATTTACTGTAAGAATGGTCGCCTCTATAGAGAAAATAAAGTTGCTAAACCTTGGACAGCCCATGTGTTGGTGCTACCCCTGCGCTTCAGAACCTTCCTACTGGGTTTGGCTCATGACGTGTTTTTGGCAGGACATTTGGAGCAGGACAAGACCTCTGACAAGCTTTTCACTCACTTTTACTGGCCCCAAATGCGAAGGCATTCAGATGCATTTTGTCAGACTTGTCCAACTTGCCAGGCAAGTGGCAAGGGTGGGGTGAGATGTGAGACTGCCCTCCAACCATTCCCTGTCATGAGCACCCCTTTAGGGCTGGTGGGCATTGACATTGTGGGACCTCTGGATCCCAAGACAGCAACAGCAACAGGTTTATCCTGGTCTTGGTGGACCATGCCACCCGGTACCCGGAAGCTATCCCTCTCAGGACACTGACAGCACCCGTCATGACCTGGGCACTCATGGGGATCTTTATCTGTGTGGGTTTCCCCAAGTAGATGGTATATGACTGGGCTACCAACTTCATGTCATTGTACATGAAGACCACCCTCAGTATAATGGGTTGGTTAAGAAATTCAACCGTACACTGAAAGGCATGATTGGAGGTCTGTCAGAACCAATGAGGCATAAGTGGGGCATACTTTTGCCATGACTTCTCTTTGTCTACAGGGAGGTACCTCAGAAAGGGGTTGGCTTTAACCCCTTTAAGCTGTTGTACTGGCACCCTGTAAGAGAACCTCTCAGTTTGGTCATGGAGGGATGGAAGGAAGCCTCCTGGAGTCCACCCCAGGATGTATTTAGCTACATGCTGTACTTCCGAAACCGGGCAGCCGCTTCAGTAAACTCGCTGAGGTGAACTTGGAAGCAAGCTACGAGGACATGAAATGCTAGTATGACCAGAATACCACTTTGGAACCGCTCATTCATTTTTGTGACCATTTCCTTCGAACTTTGGTCGAAAATATACCCTCATTCTTAAAAGACACAAGAGATGCCTTCAATCTGATTGTCAATGTGGGCAACCCGGAGGAGTTCAACATCCTGATGACTGTCAATGTTGAAGCTCTATGCACCAATATTCCCCAGGATGCAATGATCGAGGTGATAGACATCTGCCCCAGAGCACCAACACTGACTACCAACACACTGGTCGACTTTATCACGGAATGCTCACCGATAGCCATGACAAACAAATTCTTTAAGTACAAATCACAGTTATACTACCACATACAAGGAACTTTGATGGAAGTACCTATGCCCCAAGCTTGGCCTGTTTGCACAAGGCCCATTTTGAAACCCATCATATATTCACACTGTTCAACCCCTACCAGATGAACATTATTACTTGGAAACAATATATTGACGATATCCTGATTTTATGGAAGGTGATGAGGCCATGTGCAACGAATTTAGGGAATGGGTCAACATGCTAGACCACTTCTTCAAGTTCACCAGGTCCCACTGTGATTGAAAGAGGCCATTCATTTCTGGACCTTCTGATCTCCATTAACCAAGAAGACCTCCGCACAAAAACTCACAAGAAGGATACCGATTGCAATAGTCTGCTTACTTTTGACAGCCACCATCCAAGAGCCATGTGCGAGAAATTGCAGTACTATGGGAAATTACAACATGCAAGCCAAAGCCCTGAGTGGCAACCTCTTGGCAGGGAATTATCCATCAAGCAGAGAAAAGTGCCTGCAATAATAACCGGGAGGCCCTTTTAGAAAACACACGACCAACTGAAGATGTGATCACGTGTGTGACCACCTTTACGCCACAGTTCAACAAAGTCAAGAACATCATTATAGAAGACTGGAACATTTTCACTGCAGGCTGCATGAACCTGTCATGACCACAGTTTGCATTCAAGAGAACTCACAATTTGAGAGACCAAGTGGTACACACAAGACCATGATTAAAAGGAGATCTAAGACAACCTAATTTATGGGCACTACCACCTGCTTCCCATTACCCTTGTGACTCCTGCAGTGCTATATTTTTCATCTACGTACTCATAAGCAGGGTTTAAATGATGAGATAACCTGGATCAAAGTGTGATAGAATGTACACTTAAAACACACACCAGACACTCCCAATACATTCTTACTATTTACTACCTGTAAAGATAAGGAGCCCCCTGCTACTAATGAGAAGTTCACCTAGGCAGCGAAATATATACTGTGAAATTCCTAGGGCAACTTCAAAACTTATTTAAATAACCATAAATGATACAAAATAGATAAGAGAAAAAAGCTGACACTCTAAAATAGAAAAAAAACAAAAATATTTTTATTATTTTCTTATATTAATTTAATATATACAGTTCATAACAGAGAAGTAAATATTTTAATCACATACATGCTGCATTCATACATGCTGCATTCACCCACCTATCCATACATGCGTATTCCCCTATGCAATCCAACACTTTCCCTACTGTTGCACTTGCTGGAGTTGTAATAGTAATTATTACCCCTCAGCTATCCAACACTTTCTCTAATGGTGCACTCCCTGGAGTAGGAATAGTAAATTATGCCCCTCTGCTATCGAACACTTTCCCTACTGTTGCACTCGCTGGAGTGGGAATAGTAATTTTTTTACATCTCCGCTATCCAGCACTTTCCCTAAAGTTGCCCTTGCCGGAGTGGAAATAGTAATTGTTACCCCTCTGCTATCCAACACTTTCTCTAATGTTGCACTTCCTGGAATAGGAATAGTAAATTATTCCCCTCCACTATCCAACACTTTCCCTATTGTTGCATTCACTGGAGTGGGAATAGTAATTGTTACACCTATGCTATCCAACATTTTCCCTACTGTTGCACTCGCAGGAGTGGGAATAGTAATTGTTACCCTCCGCTATCCAACACTTTCTCTACTGCGTAACTCCCTGGAGTAGGAACAGTAAATTATTCCTCTCCGCTATCCAAAGCTTTCCCTACTGTTGCACTCACTGGAGTGGGAATAATAAATTATTCCCTTCCGCTAGCCAACACTTTCCCCTACTGTTGCACTCATTGGAGTGGGAATAATAACTGTCACCCCTCTGCTATTCAACATTTTCTCTACTTTTGCACACCCTGGAGTAGGAATAGTAAATTATTCCCCTCCGCTATCCAACACTTTCTCTACTGTGTAACTCCCTGGAGTAGGAATAGTAAATTATTCCTCTCCGCTATCCAAAGCTTTCACTACTGTTGCACTCGCTGGAGTGGGAATATTAAATTATTCCCTTCCGCTATCCAACACTTTCCCCTACTGTTGCCCTCATTGGAGTGGAAATAGTAATTGTCACCCCTCTGCTATTCAACATTTTCTCTACTGTTGCACTCCCTGGAGTAGGAATAGTAAATTATTCCCCTCCGCTATCCAACGCTTTCCTTACTGTTGTACTTGCTGGAATGGGAATGTTAAATTATTCCCTTCCGCTATCCAACACTTTCCCCTACTGTTTCCCTCATTGGAGTGGGTAGAGTAATTTTTACCCCTCAGCTATCCAACATTTTCCCTACTGTTGCACTCTCTGGAGTGAAATAATAATTTTTACCCCTCTGCTATCCAACACTTTCCCTACTGTCTCACTCTCTGGAGGGGGAATTGTAAGTTTTACCCTTCTGCTATCCAACACTTTCCCTAATGTTGCACTCTCTGGAGTGGGAATAGTAATTTGTACCCATCCACTATCCAAAACTTTCCCTACTGTTGCACTCTCTGGAGTGGGAATAGTAAATAATTAACCTCAGATATCCAAAACGTTCGCTACTGTTTCACTTGCTGGAGTGGGAATAGTAATTTTTACCCCTCCACTATCCAACACTTTCCCTACTGTTGCACTCTCTGGAGTGAAATAGTAATTTTTACCCCTCTGCTATCCAACACTTTCCCTACTGTCTCACTCTCTGGAGGGGGAATTGTAAGTTTTACCCTTCTGATATCCAACACTTTCCCTAATGTTGCACTCTCTGGAGTGGGAATAGTAATTTGTACCCATCCACTATCCAAAACTTTGCCTACTATTGCACTCTCTGGAGTGGGAATAGTAAATAATTAACTTCAGATATCCAAAACGTTCGCTACTGTTTCACTTGCTGGAGTGGGAATAGCAATTTTTACCCCTCCACTATCCAACACTTTCCCTACTGTTGCACTTCCTGGAGTGGGAAAAGTAATTTTATCCCTTCCGCTATCCAATATTTGCCCTACTGTTTATGTTAATGTAGTGTAAAATGTAAAAGAATGAAAAGATTAAATGTTTTAATTTAATATATATGTATAAATATAAAAAGAGGATGTTAGAACACATTAGGGCGGTCAAAAACAAAAACATGCTCTACGCAACTGCCAAACACATCAATGCTTGTCAAGGAGGAGATTGGATAACAATGAGATTCTATGGGGTGAAAATGCTCACTAAAATGGAAAGAGGAGGTGACACAGTTCGTAAATTGCGACAAATGGAATCTCGCATGATCATCCGATTACGAACTAAAACACCAAGAGGCATGAACTTTGGGGAAGACCTCCATATACATTTAGAGTGATCTTGATAGTACCAGCTGAAAAACTTTCAATTTAATAGGGTACTATACCCAATTACAAACTGATAGTAATAACTGGAACTATTCCAATCATGAATGTAAAATCGATTTGGCTCATGCGATTTAACATGTTAAGTAATGTGTATGAAATTAATGACACGCTGGTCTTTCTTTTAAAAATGTGATTTTTTGTTAATACTGTTTTCACACTACAACTCCCATAATGCCACCTAAGGCTAATATGGGCTGGTATAAAAAAGAAAATAGTAGAAGGACTTACTGACTGTGAACAAAGCCCTGTGAGGCTGAAACGCGATTGGTGGGGTGAAGCTCTGATTAAAAGGCTTCAAACAAGAATTTTGGTGTTGCGCTCCCTTTGTGACATAAAACGTAATTTGGGTCAGGATCTGACCCCTGAGCCGAGCACACGCTGTTGAGTGCATTCGCCGTTTGCTGGATCACTTTGTGGCAAAAAAATAAATAAATATATACATATATATATATATATATATATATATATATATATATATATATATATATATATATGGAGTGGATTTTGTTGTGTGATACATGGAACATCTATCTTTCTGTCAATCCTCCTTTGAAAATTAATCTATATTACAACCTAAGAGGACTACTGATAGAAATCTTGAAACATCTTTGAAGAGGATACATATTGTGACTACTTGTCTGCATATATAGACGTCTTTGTGGCTTCCCAATACTTCCTACTAAGAAATCGTTTGGAAACGCTCATCCGCAAAGAAATACTCCATCGTTTATTACGACTGCATACATTCAAAAGACTTTGCCCTGAAGAAGTCCCTTGAGGACGAAACTCGTCGGCTGCGAGCACCCGTGTTTTGACTGTACACCCTCTTTTTGGAATAAAGAAAATCACAACTAAGAAAGACCCACGTCTGTGATTATTGATATTGTATTTTTGGAATTGTGTGGTGCACCTTTGCTTTTATGAATCAATTTACTGAGTTCTTGGATGAACTATCACTGTGACAGTGGGTGTTAACCAGTGTGCACACACCTCGCCCATACAAACTATCTAGGGCGTTTTAAAGAATTTTGGGGGTGATTTGGGTTAGGTGCTGTAATCAGGAAGTTTCCACTGTCTCTTCTTTCTTTTGAAATTGTTGGATTTTGTTGTGTATACATATATATATATATATATACATACATATATATTCCAACTAAAACCGCGTCCCAGCTGCGGAAAGCAGCTCTTGCCCCGCTACAAGAAATCTCTTGGACACGGACCAACAGTTAGTGCTTCTTTATTCTGTTAACGCAGATTTACGCCGCATGAGGTTTCGGCTCTGTGGAGCCTTGCTCACATATATATATGCACAACAAAACCCACTCCAATTTCATTACGTCAAAGAAAGGGACACAAACCACTTCCAGATAAGGCTTGATATTCTTTTATTATCTCACGATATGACGCCGCATTTCGAACTGCTTTAGACCTTGCTCTAATACTTTCAAATGCATTTCGCCATGATTTTGAAAAACTTTTTTTATAGACCCCACGTGATATATAAACATAAAGAAAACACTTTCAAAATTCATCATAGTCTAAACACATAACAGTCTGTTTTTGCATTCTTAAGTAGCATGGCATTTCGGCATTAATGCAATTTCATTTGTACGTTGATGCAAAAATGGACAATTACATAAAATACATAGTTAGCCGCGTAATACATCGCACATAAAAATATACAAATAGGGGTAAGGCACTATTCTAGTTAAAAGGCATCCGCTAAAAACTAAAATAAAAATAGTACCAAACACATGCAGATTTAAAGACAATTCACAGGATAAACACACTACTAAATATCCTACCTCATAGTCTATATATACTTTACAATCAAACGTAGTTCTTCTCAATTGTTAATATATAAATTCTCACAACAATGACATAAAGAGAAAGATTTTTCATTGTCTTTATTTTTTCACATCATTTCATTATTTCATTTCATTTCTTTCTTTTTTGTTTTTATCTTTTTTCTATATATTATCTCTTTTTTTTAAGAAGTTATTTCACAGTCAAAGATTAGGCAAGTACAAAAAATAAATAAGTTGTTTTGCAATCAATGGTACTTAAACATACCTATACAAAAACAACACTGTCCTTGGACTGTATTCAATAAATACATACATTTCATGCCCATTCATACACTTTCACACACTCACAAAACGTCATACACCTTACATCTGTACATGGTAAATGTAAACAGATGACCAGCGGAACCTCTGCATAACACAGTTTGTAAAGGTTTGGAGCACAAGGCTCAGCAAAGGGTCGACACGCATTTCGGTGATATAAAAGGGATTAGACCACCTTCAGCAGGACCTTGTCAGATATCAATACACAATACACAGCTCCCAGGGGTCCTAAAGATACAAATAAAGAAAACACAAAAAACACTGTTGTGACTACAAATTTCAAATAATACGTATTAAATCATTTATATGGCCATCCATGCGCACACAGTAAGGCTGAAGGTCAGGGGACATTCTGACAATTTTATCACTACCAACAAAAAACAACATATTGCTCCCCACACATCATAATCTCACACTCCCTTGGTGTCTATACAAAGAAAATTCTATTGTGTGACAGAGTACCAGAATGCCAACCACCAGTCTGAAAAAGAACCTTCACCAACACAGTCTCAAATGACATGCTTTAAAAAGAAAAAAGAAGGAAAAAGAAAAAGGGAAATCAGTTTAGAAAGTTAGTAAAGACAAATCCTATCCATGTATGATCCTTTTCCATGTCTTCTTTCACATGGTTACTAACAGCAAAAACTACAAGATTGAAATATTCCTGAAGTATTCCTGAAGTCTGATTGGTAAATTCGAAGTATCCTTGGACCCTTGCAAGAACTCTTCTGTCTTAGGAATAGACAACAATAAAAAGGATTTATTTAGAGAGGAGTCTCTAGTTGTCGTTCAAAATGCAGTCTATCTCCCCAATAAAAATTCATACCCGGATCAGAATCAAATGGCCACCATAAAGTTTAACCTGGTTAACACCGTTGTCACCTTCATATATCAAAAGACCCACTATATCCTAGGAAGCGAAAACACGGTGTATAAACATTCAACCTCCTTTAAGTGAACTACGCCAAATCCTACTGGTTTCTTTTCAAATCCTATGTCCATCCATACTAACTTAAATATTATGCAACCACAGGTTATTGCCCAAATCTCTGCTTCTCTTCTCGTGAATATTACCGCCAATGATCCTGCTGTATCTCTGGTTTCGCATTTCACTTGATTGGTTTTCAATCTCCACTAAAGAAGAAGAGAAAACAATCAGGCTACACACTCTCAATTGCATATATTCATGCCCTAGATTCTTCTATTTATCCACATATAAAATAAGAACTCCTCGTAGTAAAAAACTCCTTGTAGCCACCATAACCCGTGTCTTAATACGGCCTGGGTTCTCTCACGTATGGAGCAACAATATGTCTTTTTCCTGCTATTCTAAACACAATATGGAAGGCTCCTTAGAATAACCTGTGTTTAAATATGGCCTTAGCCTTCTCATAGAGACCGAAAAAATGTCAAAACTGTTTTTTTCCCTATTCTAAGCATAATACAGAAAGCTCCTAACATTAGCACAAGAAGCTCCAATTGCTGAATACTTCCCACTACTCCAAGGGAAAGGACCGCAAGCCTCTAAATTGCATACACGAAGGACCACTTGTCAAACATACCTTTTCTTCTTCAATAACGCTTCCACAGTATAACAGTTCCCAGCTCCTCGGTTAACGTCCGTAAACCTCATCACGAAAAGTCAGCATATTATGTAGGTTAGTATAGATGGACATAGGATCTTGAAAAGAAACCAGTAGGATTTGGCGTAGTTCACTTAAATGAGGTTGAATGTTTATACACCGTGTTTTCTCTTTCTAGGCTATAGTGGGTCTTTTGATTTATGAAGGTGACAACGGTGTTAACCAGGTTAAACTTTATGGTGGCCATTTGATACCGATCCGGGTAAGATTTTTAATGCATTTATAACGTACTACTGTAGACACTTCAGATCATTATTATGTTCACTTTTAAAATGTCTCGGGACCAACGTATCTAAAGCCACAGGTGCACGTCGGAACATAGATCGCAAAATCAGTTTTGCAAATGAAATTGCCATCAATTGCAACCACAGTCGGAATGAAAGGGGTCCTATAGTGGGTGGTGTTAATCCCAAATTTGCAGGCCCTGCAGGAGCTGCACTTTTAGAACCCCTTCCTAGAAGAGAGCCACATGTTAGAGGTAGTGATTTCAGGACTATTCTTCACCATTTGCGATTGCATGGATGGACCCTTTCTGAAAGTGATCGTAGGTAACTGGGGGAGCCTCGGAGCAAGTACCCCATCTGTCAAAACTATTGGCCAATTTTGTTTCACAATTGACCTGATTTTTCTCTCTTGCCTACTATACGTAGTGATTAATCTAGGCGCATCCTCCTCCTCCTTCTCTGATTCGATGTTAGCATCTGCTTTGGGCAAGAGGGATTCCCTTAATCTAGTATGGACTTTCCTCAATGCTTCCCAAAGGCATTTTTCATCATGCACCCAGGCGCGAAATCTATTTAGGGCTTCATGCGCACAAGCATCAAATTCCCTTTGGTTACTACCTAAATCTAAGCAATTCACCGAAGGGGATGTTGTTGATAAGGTGCTTGGGGTGCGCACTGCTGGCGTGTAGAATGGAATTGCCAGCAGTGGCTTTTCTATAAAGGGTAGTAGCAATTTTCCCTTCCTTTATAAACACCTTTACATCCAAAAATTCGATACTATTTTTATCAATGTGTGATGTAAATTTCAGATTGACTGAATTTTGATTGATACTAGTAATGAAATCTGTAGCACTCTTTGTATCTCCCCGCCACACAATGAAAATATCATTAATGTACCTAAGCCAGTAAAGTACATGATCGTTGTACATTTGTGCATGCAAGCATTTAAGGACCTGCTCCTCCCACCAGCCTACGTGTAAACACGCAAAGCTTGGAGAGAAGCAGGCCCCCATCGCCACACCTCTTTTTTGAATATACATCTCTTCCTTGAATACAAAAAAGTTATTATTAAGAAACCATGTAATCGCCTCATGAGCATCTTATTGTGGGCATGACATTCTGCCAGTGTAAAATTTTAAAAGAATTCGTCAGCATTTAGACCCGCCTGGTTTTCAATGCTGGTATACAGTGATTCTGTGTCTAGGCTGATAAAGATAAGATCTTCCCCTCAGACTATGTCACCCACTTTAGTCAAGAAGTCCCCAGTGTCTTTTACATATGTGGGTAATTCTTTCACAAATCCTTGTAAGAAAAAGTCCACATATTCAGTAACATGTTCTCCCATGCTGCCTATGGCAGAAATAATCGGCCTGCCAGGTATAGGGGTACAGTTTTTTGGGACTTTAGGAATAAAATATACCCTGGGAACTGTTGGAAACTCTACTTTCATAAATTTCAATTCCTTGATTGATATCATTCCATCTCTTTTCCATTTTGCCAGCAAATTATTCAAGGTGCCTGGCCAGATGGAAACGGCGATAATCAACCTTTTCCTAACAGTTCAAATCATGGAGTTGCCTGAATGCTTCCGTAATATAGTCAAGTCGTGGCCATATTACAATGTTTCCTCCTTTGTCGGATTTAGCAATCACAATTTCCTGATCTTCACTAAAAGCCATATGTATCAAGCCAAATTGACTTCGCAAACGCCGAAATTCGCAGAATTTCGGCGTTTGCGAATGCAATTTGGACTAATGGTATGCATTAAGGAAATCTGCTTGAAAAAAAAGGAATCGCAAAATTTGCGATTCCTTTTCTTGCGATTGCATTTAAGGAATCGCAAATTTTGAGATTCCTTAAATGCAATGTAAGAAGCCAAAAAAAATAGCAAATTGGCTTTAAGGAATCGCAAATTACCACCAACTTCTAGTTGGTGGTAAGTTGCGAATTCCTTTCAAAATGCATATTTTTCATTTTTCAAAGTGCCATGTGACGCACATACAGGCATGTATGTGCGCCACATGTGGACCCATGCAGATTTCAGGGGTGCAACAGGGTGTCCTTTGGACACCACTGCACCCTTGAAAATATTCTCAATTTGCGATTAGCAAATTGTGAATCGCAAATTTCCCCTTCATTCCTATGGGCCTCCTGGCCCATAGAAATGAATGGAAAATGATTCTTAATTGCGATTAGCAATTTGCTAATCGCAATTAAGGAATTTTAAGGAATCACTAAAAAGAAGCGAATTTCTACATACATACCATTTTGCGATTTCTAAATAGCGATTCCTTAAAAATCGCTATCTAGAAATCGCAAAACGGAATGTTGATACATATGGCCCTTAGTTTTTTTTATCAGGGTGGCATATTGCTTCTCTTGATAGGATTTAGCATGTTTCTTATGTTTCACTTGATGATACAGCTTCTTCATTTTTTCGGTGACCACTTCGTGAAAAATGTCAAATGCTCTTTAGGCATATTTGGGATAAATGTAGATTTAGATTTATGTATATATATTATTTTTATTTTACTGGTATATGTATATGTATGTGTATATATACATATATATATATATATGTATTTATAATTTAAATATGTTTCATACATTCTATAATGTGTTATAATAATGATTTATTAATTTTATTAAGTACATTTATATATTATATTAAATATATAAGTATGTTTAATTTTATTTGACATATTTATTATTTCGAATGTTAAACATTTTATAACAAATCTAACAATCTTTTTTTAATGAAATGTATTTACTTTATTTTATATTATTTTTGAAACATTAAAAAAACGATATTTTTAACAATCGATATTTTTTACAATATTTTTTCTCTATATTTTTGTACTTACCATCATATAGATAAGATTTCGATATTCTTGACATCGATATTTAGGTTCCGATATTTTTGGACCTCGATATTGTAGTTGTCGATATTCTGTCAGTGAATTCCCTGGGAGTAAGAAATCGATGCATCGCTTTTGTTTTTTGGTGCCTTATCTCCTTTCTGCCAGGTTTTGTCTTTGATTTTGACGTATCCCAGGTACTCTGTGCTAAAAAGTGACGCATCCATAGTTTTCTATGGACTGCACTGTTTGAACCTTTTAAAAGCTATAGATTTGCTTGTGTATGTTGGATTTATTTTTCATTTTGGTCTTGTTTTACTTAGATAAGGATTGTTTTTTTTCTAAACTGGTGTGGTGTCCATGTGTAGTGTTTTCACTGTGTTTCTATGGGTTTATGTACAAATGCTTCACACACTGCCTCTGAGATAAGACTGACTGCTCATACCAAGCTACTAAGGTGGTGAGGAGGGGTTATCTTGGGTGTGTAACTGCCTCACCCTGAATAGAATAAGGTTCCCTGCTTGGACAGGGTGCAAGCCTCTGCCAACTAGAGACCCCCATTTCTAAAAACATCCAGTGCCATTCTTCAACCCACTATTATGCCTGGATACCTGTAGAGTGGACCAGAAACATGTAAGCTCAGTTGACAAAGCAGTGTTGTTATCTAAAACCGCATTATGATCTTCATTCTCAGCAGTTTGGATGTTCAAATGCTCTATGGATGCCATCAACATATTCTTATCTACTAGATAGATATCTGTGTTCCATTGTATTGCTCTCTTTCTGTTATCTTGTACAATACTGTGTAACCACCTTCCAGACAGGCTTTAGTATATTGGGGCTGGGTGGGTACACTCTGAGAGTGCTTTGAAGTCTGCACTGGGGGCTCATTTGATGTCCCTGTGCATGCTCCAGTTCAAACCAGTGCTCTGGCGCAAAACTAGATAAAGGAAATGGGTGTAGCCACCCCCTTTCCAAACCCTCCCATAGGTGGGTCTCCAGAGTATGTCCAACCCCTTTCTTGAGTATAATTAAGGGACCCCTGGCAACAGGACATTAGATTACACATGGACGAAACTCTGACACTAAATCCTGGAACTTTGACGCTCTACTAAAGACTAGAGGATGGAAGAATCTCTCTTGGGGTCAAGGAGTGACTCCCCTGCTCAAGCAGGCACCAAAAAAGCATTTGCCAGTCTGCATCTCCGAAGCTTCTGCCGGACTCCAAAGTATTTGCAGCCCAGGAAGATGATTTCCAGTCTTCTCAGAGACCGATCCGAATCCCCAGCAAAGCTGAGACCCACAGCCCCATTGAGTGACATGGAACCAGAACTCCTGGACACCATGCACATTTGCTAGTGCATGGACTTCTCGACGTCTCTTGAAGTTGTGCTTTGGGTTACTTATAGCCCAAGCCCCGAGCGCCATCTGCACTGAAGATTGTAGGCCTACACTCTACAAGTGTTCCATGAGCCCGCTTCTTGCATTTCAGCTGGAGGATCCTTTGCGATCACCGGTCAGTCGACTGGTGGGTCCCTGTGAAGGCACCTCTGAATTTCCTTGGGCTTCCCTGGTTGATCCAAACGTGCCCTGACTCCCTACCAAGTGGTGAGTGCCTCGGTCCTTGCTGGTCTGCACCGAAGCATTTCTTTGCTTTCTGCGTGGGTTTCTTTTGCTAAGGCTTTTTGGGTCAAATACGGGCACCGACACCGCAGCACTCGACATCTTTTGAGGGACAGCTCGATTCCAGATCCTGGTCCTCGGCGACACCTCCTGGGCCTTGTGGCTGAAGAGTCAAGCTTCACCTTCTTTACCTGAAATCACCCGACATTGGTGGGCATCCGCCTATCGTGCTCCTAGTCACTGGCTGGTGACCCAGACTCTGTCCCATCTGCTTTCAGGTTCTTCTCATCTTCGATCCAGGCTTGGATCACTCTGGACACTTTTGTCTACAATGGCAGCAGCACTTTAAAGCAGATCGCCATTGGAAACGACGACGATTTCCAACACCAAAAGACACCTATGCACCCGGCTTCCCTGGGTGAGGTAACTCGAGTACTCCGGTGCTCCCCTGGGTGTTGGCTCAAGAACCCCTTAAGTCTAAAGGGGTTTGCTCAAAGTCCTCCTCTAAGTGTCCCTTTTCATTAAATTTCCAAACCTGACTTTCCCCATTGAAGTTAACGGCAACCCGTGGCTGTGTTCAGACACTGCACGTGTTCCCTGTGAGTCCCCTGTGTCAATACCTTGGGTGGTTCCTTGTGGCCCAGCACTTCTATAGGCTCTAGGCCTTGTGTCTAGTCAAGTTGTGGTTCTTATACCACTTTCTTAATATATGGTTTGGCACACCCCTAGGGCTCAACATATATTGTGCTAACTTACTGTGTGCTAATAAGTTTACTGTATGTACTTTTGCCTCTAGCCTCATAAAGAGACTAGTGGGATGTGTTTAGAATAAATACATGTATTTTATATATATATACCTGGTGTGGTTCTCCTTTCATTTGGTCATTCACAAGATTATAGACTGGTAAAACAAGCTGCTTTACATTCCTTTAAGACTTAGCCTGAAGGCTGCTCTCCACAGCTACCACTAGGATAGCTTTCTATAAAGGTTGTCGTTAACCTACCATCAATAAGGGTCGTTTAGACAGGTGCAAGGTGCCCACTAGAATAGGGGACAGCATATGCCAGGCCAACTTCTCACACCTCTCACATTGGTGTGCAGCGTGTGGGATTCAAGCTTGCCATTGTTTTACCAGATAACCTCAAGTGATTGACTAACTGAAAACCACTAAAGGTACCAGAGGTACATATCATACAAGCTTAAATACATTAAGTTCTACTGAACTTAGAGTTGTGTGTCAGGAGCTTAGTACACTCTTTCTACAACTTAAGGGATTATAGTAGGCCACACTAGAGTAGGTAGGTGCATACACCACACCACACTAGTAATGTCTTCAATGCCAGGAACCAATGGGTCCCTGCCAGATGTCAGTATGTTACAGGCATCCAAGTATGACACATTCCCATTCTTAGAATTGAAGGCCTTGTGTACCATGAGGAAATTGAAGACAGGCAAAAGTGCCAACACCCAACGTCTAAAGGAGGTACTACTGCTAGATGATCTTAGAAAGGCTTCAATGCCTTAAGGGGAAGGCAGTGGGGATGGGGTAGTAGAAGAGGAGGAGCCCAGTGTTATAAACCACCAGGACTCAGACTCTGATGCTGACCAGGGATGTGACAATGACCTTGACCTGGACAATGTAGCTCCTCTTGGAAATGAAGATGGAAGCCAGGAAGGCCCTATCTTTGTTCCCTCAGGAAGGGTTGGAGGTACACCTAGAAGGCCCAGATCTCCTTCTGTGGAGTCTGACCATTCTGGTGTTTCTATAGGGACCTCTGTCTTTTCCCATAGGAGGGAATCCTCCCAGGACAAGAGGGAAAGGCAGCTCAAGTTTGAAGAAACCCAGCTGAGAATTAGAAGACAGCAGTTAGCCTTAGAAGCGAGTCCCTAGAGCTGTAAAGCGCTAGGAAAAAGATGGTACTAGAGTCCCATGGTGGCTGTAACTTCCCTAGTGGTAGAGAAAGATCCATGACAATAGGAATTTAAACAAGATTGTCCCTCCCTACCAGAGAAGGGATGACATCCACAAATGGATAACTGCACTGGAAAGGGCCTGCAAAGTTCAGAAGGTCCCTCAGGAGCAGTGGGCAGCTATTGTGTGGCTCTCCTTTTCAGACAAAGGTAGAGACAAGCTCCTCACTGTTAGAGAAGAGGAAGCTGACGAATATACAGTCCTGAAGAGTGTTCTGATTGAATGGTTGGGCCTAACCACTGAACAATACAGGGTAAAGTTGAGAGATACACAAAAGTCTCGGACTCAGGACTGGGTTGACTTTTTTGATTGTGCTACTAAGGCTATGGAGGGCTGGTTACTTGGCAGTAAGGTGTGTGATTATACAGGATTGTACAACTTAATATGAGGGAGCAGATCCTTAACAATTGTCAGAATCAGCTGTTGCATCAGCACCTGGTAGACTCTGATCTGACCTCTCCCCAAGAATTCATTCATTCATTTCATCTTTATTTCGGCAACGTATTGCCATAAAAGATACAAGAAAACATTGCATTAAAAACAGCTAAAAGTAAAAAGATAAGAACATTATGAGACCAATTTATAAAACATGGGCCAACCTCATACATACACACATTGTTACAGTAATAAATTTGCAATTTAAGTATTGTCATACGTCCCCAATTAATAAGTGTCTTCTCTTGTGCCAAACTATTCCCAAATATTTGGCTATGGCAAAAACTATAAGCCCAGATAAATCAGTTTTGAAGACCCTATATGCATGCAGACATTGGGAAAACCCCAGGTTTTTACACACCGGGACAATCCATTGCCTCCTAGCCTGCACATAAGCGTTGCAAAAGAACAGTATGTGCAACTCGGTTTCCTGCTCTAGTTTGCACCCTGGGCAGTGGCTCGGCGAGGACTCAGACCATTTACTGGTATAAGCTCGAATTGGCAAACTGCCATACCTCCATTGTAAGTATAATTTCCTAATGGTGATTGGAAATATAACATCTAAAACAGGTTCAAACCTGTAGATGTCCTTAGCCATTAGAAAGGATTCCGTTAAGGTGCCCAACCCTGTACTTTGTGAGTATGCTGCAAGTTTGCTTTCATTATACAGTATGGCAAGCCGCTTCCGTGAGACCCTAGAGCATGATGACAGTGGATCGGACCATAAGGTGGGTAGTCCTATTCGCCCTAGTTCATTTTTTGATGTAATTTAACCAGGGGATTTTTCCGGCATTTGGGGGAGTAAGGATTTCCTGCAATTCTGACCTATAGTTAAATAGTTCTGGTACAGACCATAACCTACGCCAAAAGGTTAGAGGCCGTAGGCCCAGATCTTCATCAAGGGGTCTCAGACCCAAGTCAAGCCTCATTGGCAACAAAGGGGTGCTAGGAGGAAGTGATAAAAGCGGTCTGATAAATTTGTTCTCTGTTGCTACTAGGCCACGTTTACATACGTAGCCCCAGAGTTCGCTTCCATACATAGCCGCACCCCTGGCCTGTGCTCTATAGATCTCCAACGGTGGTACAAGCGGCTTGGAGGAAGATTTATTTTTACTTATGAGCCTAATGATTTCTCCTGCTGTTTGGGCCAGTTTTAATTGAGATTTCTCCTGGTGGTGCCCCCACAACATCTTTTCGTTTAGGGTGACCCCCAGGTACTCAAAGGTTCAAACCCTTTCCAGCCTGTTAGCACTAATATGCGGATTGGGGCAAGTTTTGGATGGTGGGTTGAAAACCATGTATTTGATTTTCAGTGCATTGATTTCAAGGCCATGTTCTTGACAAAATGCCTCAAAACCATCGAGGACTCGCTGTAGCCCCATGGGCGACTTGGACAGCAGCAGGGTGTCGTCTGCGAGCATAATCGCCGGCCCCCTGCTGCCTGCGAGCTTGGGGGTGTCGCTGTTTTCAACCCCATTCAGATGGGCAATGACCCCGTTGACATAGAGGCAGAACAGGGTCTGTGATAGCACACAGCCCTGTCTTACCCCCTGTCAACGGGGAATCTGTTGGATAGAGTTCCCTCCCTGCCACATCTGACCTCTGCAAAGTTATCTGTATGTAATCGGATAACTATATTTAGAAGATGTTGTGGAACCCCCAGGTTGGAAAGCACGACCAGAGTTTCCTACGGGGTACAAGATCAAAGGCCGCTCGTAGGTCAACAAATACAGTATAGAGGCTGCCACCCTCCAACTGTACCGTTTTCCAAAATAAGAGGGCGAGACGGAAAACTTGATCTATAGTAGATACTTTATTCCTGAACCCGGCTTGGTAAGGGCTCAGGACAGAGTGGTCTAGCATCCATCGTAATAGGCGATCCAAGATCAGCCTCGCGAAAATCTTTTGTGGGACGTCGATTAAACTGATAGGCCTATAATTGTCAGGGAGCAGACGGGAACCCTTCTTAAAGATGGGGACAATCTCCGCCCCCAGCCAGGTAGTAGGCACCGCCATCCCTCCAAGGATTGCATTGAATGCCACCTGTAAATATGGGGCCCAAACCATTGGTTCGTGTTTAAATAAATCACTTGGGAGTTTGCCCAATCCTGCGGCTTTTTCTGCAGAGAGTCTAGAAATAGCTGCCCCAACCTCCGCCATGGTGAATTTATCCCACTCCAGAGATGGGATAAGGGTGGAACCTACCACTAGGTCTGCTTGGTCCCCGGACTGATCGACATCGGCCTGCACATACAAGGATCGAAAGTGAGCCTCCCACACAGTCGGTGCAATGCTAGTCTCGACTGCTGGAGTTGGATCAGCACAGCCGCTTTTGACAATCTGCCAGAATTTCCAGGCGTCTCTGCCTTTGAGAGCGCCCATCATGTCCGTCCAGTTGTCATTGTCCCATTCGATCTTGGCGTTCTGGCTAAGATGTTTATAGCCCTAATCAGTACAGTATTATCATGTTGCTTCATGGCCTCCAATAGGTCGGCTTTGGCCTTCCTGCAGGCGGCGTTATACCACGAAGCACGCATCCCCTTGCCTTTCTTTACCCTCAGTACTGGGTTCAATACCTCGGCTAAGGTACCACATAACTCCAAATGAATATCCCCCAGTTCTCTATAGCTCTCAACAGACGGGATAAGATTTTCAACTTTTTGTAAAACTGGGACAGTCTTGGCATAGAGCCTCTGGATATCTTTGGGGTTTCCTATATTTTTAGGCCATCTAACTCTACGCCGATTGCTAGATAAGATCATACTGGGCTCCATGACATAATCGCCCCCCTGGGTGGCAATAGTAACACCCAGCACCGCAAATTTTAAAATCAGCGCATTGTGGTCACTTTCATCACAGGGGGGTAACCTTAAAGTCCACAACTCTGACCCAGTCATACGTTTCCACTAAAATATAGTCCAGGCGGGAGTTGTGCCCTGGTTTGTTGAAAGTCGGTTTAGGAGGGATATCTCCGTTGACCCGGCCATTACAGGCCCTTAGAGAGTTTACTAGGGTCAGGCACAAGATTTGGGTGGCTAATGGTGTCCAAGACTTCACTGGGGGGCCGGCTAGAGGGGGGATTCCCCATTGGTCATCCTCCTCCATGGTTGTACCATCCAGAAATGATGGCAGCGGCTCGAATTGACAATTGAAGTCTCCCCCTACCACATACGAAGTGCCTTGCGGGATGGAACTCAGAAACAAGGCTAATTCCTCAATTGTGCCAGAGCCATTTGCTATACCCACTGGTCTTGAATAAACATTGACCAATGCCAGTTTAACTGCATTTGGCCACTCCAGAAGTACACATTGGACGTCCTCAGAGTTGGTTTTGAGGGACCTCGCCTTACACCCTAGATATGATCCTACCCAGATAAGTAGCCCGCCAGACGGGCGTCCCTTCCCCCCCCATTTTGATGAGATTGAGAATGGGGCAAACCCCGTAAGCCAGTGGTCCTCCCTATCCCATGTCTCCTGGAAAAGGCAGATGTCTTGTGCATTTACAAATGACCCCCAGTCGGGGGAGTCAAGTTTATTAGCTAGTCCTGCCAAGTTCCAGGAAACAATAGAGATAGGTCCCATATCCCCCAAATCTTTATTGGTGCGATTATTTGGCCCGTTTGGATCTGGGTCAGGTAAATCCCAAGTGACCTGCAAATGGTAGCGGCTACAGGGAATGGTACTCTTGTCGTTGGGACTGGGGGAAGATTTCTCACATGCCCCGGCTAGAATAAGTGGACCATTATCAGCATCTCGAGGCCTATCTTTACTCAGGTCGCCGGTAGTAAGCGCCCCTATACCTCCAATACAGCTGGACCCAGCTAAGCTAATGCACTGTTGCTGTTTAGCCCCACCCCTAATGCAATGTCAGTCGACCATATCCAGGCAGCTGAATCTATTGGGGTGTGAGAATTGACAATATGGACCATGATGGTAGAGCGAGTTCCAATCATCTCTCCCACGGACTCTTGGTGGCGGCCTTGACCAGTCACCCCAACGTGGTCTTCTTGGTGTTACCCATGACCAACCCTCATCCGTCTCACCCCCAAACCGCTCAAATTTGTCAGGATAAAAGGCTGAGAGTGGCAGAGTTTGTATAGAGGTGTCTGGTGAAACCACAGGCCAGTTACAGATGTGGGCCACCATCCTCGGGGCCCTGAAATTTATCAGGACACAGTCACCAGTGGTATTTTTCCTAGTCGAACCCACCCATGGTACTCGCCTGACTAGCATAATTTCACTGTTGACCCCAGGGGGGAGAGGTCTATATTTATTTAACCAACTGAGGATTTTATTTTTTAGAGATGCAAAGGTTTCTTTAACAGAAATAGCAAGCTCAGGAACTTCGCTTAGGATGACCACAAACGGAGCTGCCTCAGGGGGTATGTGTATAGCTCGCTTATTGCTATGGGTTTTGCCCTCCGAGACAATTTGCCCCTCTGGCACCATGGTCCTAGTTGTCCCCAAAGATGGATTACTAGAAGGGGTAACAGGAGGAGGGGGTTGGGAAAATGGAGGTGGAATACTCAGGGGAGGGGGCACTACAGAGAAGACTGGCCCCACTACGGTTTCAGCCACATAATTATTAGCCGACTTCCCTGTTGGTGACTAACTGCCTTAAGATAATCTACAGTAGCCCCTGTTGCTTGTTCTATTCTTGTGAGCCTGACCTCCATTTGTGAGAGTCTAACTTCAAGCAGGTGAATTAGAGACTCAAGCAGACTGCCCGGATTGTTATATTCCGCTGAGTCTTCACCTGCCCCCCTGAGACCATTAGCTGATGTTGAGCTAACTGAGAGTACTGGCTGATTATGAACCTGTGTATTAGCTTGGGTATAAGTATCTAACGGTATGGGCTCACCTTCATTCCTCCCCTTCTTTTTATCTGTGAGGTTATGATGTTTAGGGTCTCTAACGGGCTACAACGGGCCCGCCCTTGGCCCAGGCTTCACCCGGCGCGCGCCTGCGCGCGTCCCGCGCCGCGGGAGAAGGAAGAAGCAGTTAAGGTCTGCAGGCAGGAGGAGGAGACTGCGGGAAGAGGAACCAGCTGTGATGTCCAGGAGCCTGCTGGTCCGCGCAGTCCCGCGCCTCCTAGGTTTCACCCGGCAAATCAGGATTCCACCCTCCGACCAGTTGAAGACTGTTAAGGGCTGCAGGCAGGAGATTTCACCCGGCAAATGGAGATTCCGCCCTCTGTGGCAGTGTGTAGGTATGAGCAGCACCCACGGAGCGGGGGCCGCGAACAGTTAAGGGCTGCAGGCAGGAGGAGGAGACTGCAGGAAGAGGAACCAGCTGCGATGTCCAGGAGCCGGATGGTCCTCGCAGTCCCGCGCCTCCTAGGTTTCAACCGGTAAATCAGGATTCCGCCCTCTGACCAGTTGAAGACTGTTAAGGGCTGCAGGCAGGAGATTTCACCCGGCAAATGGAGATTTCGCCCTCTGTGGCAGTGTGCAGGTATGAGCGGCTCCCGCGGAGCGGGGGCCGCGAACAGTTAAGGGCTGCAGGCAGGAGGAGGAGACTGCGGGAAGAGGAACCAGCTGCGATGTCCAGGAGCCTGCTGGTCCTCGCAGTCCCGTGCCTCCTAGGTTTCAACCGACAAATCAGGATTCCACCCTCCGATCAGTTGAAGACTGTTAAGGGCTGCAGGCAGGAGATTTCACCCGGCAAATGGAGATTCCGCCCTCTATGGCAGTGTGCAGGTATGAGCGGCGCCCGCGGAGCGGGGACCGCGAACATTTAAGGGCTGCAGGCAGGAGGAGGAGACTGCGGGAAGAGGAACCAGCTGCAATGTCCAGGAGCCTGCTGGTCCTCGCAGTCCCGCGCCTCCTAGGTTTCACCCGGCAAATCAGGATTCCGCCCTCCGACCAGTTGAAGACTGTTAAGGGCTGCAGGCAGGAGATTTCACCCGGCAAATGGAGATTCCGCCCTCTGTGGCAGTGTGCAGGTATGAGCGGCAAGAATTGGGAAAGAAGGTAGACAAATGGGTCAGAACCAGGGTGAAGCAGAAGGTACAGAACGAAGGTGGTGACCAGAAGAAGCAAGATTCTAATAAGGGTGGGGAGAAGGGTAAAGACCAGAAGTCTTCTCAAGGTCCCCAAAAGTCTTCAACTGGTGGGGAATTCCAATAATCCACAAAGGAAGGCCAAAGGAAACCATGGTGTAAAGTCTATAAACAGAACAGCCATTGGACTAGTGATTGTAATAGGTCCAAAGACTCAAGTCCAGCCACCATAGCCCCTAAGGCAACTGTTCCCCCTAGTTCAGCTCCACGTGGTGGTACTCAGAATAAGGGTGTAGTAAGGTTAACTCTGGGTTCTGAGATGAACAAATGCGTACAAAATCAACTAAGTCAACACATCGCGAAATTCGCGCTACTAGACGACTGCCAATCAGGATTCAGGACAGGACATAGCACAGAAACAGCGATCCTACATATTATCGATGATGCACTACAGGCACTAGACAGTAATCAAACATGTCTACTTATCCTCCTGGACCTATCATCAGCATTCGAAACGGTAAATCATGAAAAATTACTAAGCAGGCTTCATGATAGGATGGGAATAACTGGAAACGTGCTAAAATGGTTTGAATCTTTCTTGCAGAATAGAACGCAAAGATTCCTGGTCAATCAAACACTTTCACCAGCATGCCCTAACTCAATTGGAGTCCCCCAAGGCTCTACTTTATCTCCATCACTGTTCAACCTTTACATCGAACCTCTCACTGAAATCCTTCGAAAATCTAATATCTCCTACCACATGTACGCGGACGATACCCAGATTTACCTCAAGATCACATCCAGGGAAGACATCATAAGAATGAACGAGACCTTAAAACTGACTTTACAATGGCTATCGATCAACCATCTGAAACTAAACGCACAGAAAACTGAATTCTTGTTAATATCTCCACCAAAGAAACACACAGAAGTGAAGGAATGGTCTAATATGATAACAGCATTAAATTGCACCCCTACTCTAGTTGGCTCAGCGAAATCTCTAGGAATCACTCTAGATGAGAAACTAAACATGAAAGCCCATATCAACGCAAAGGCAAAAAGCGCCCGCTACCATCTGAACTACATCAGAAAAGTGAAACCATTCATATCCAAAGCAGACCTCAAACTGGCAGTTCAGTCGCTAGTTATCGCGAGGATCGGATATGGATGCACTACGCTAACAGGTCTACCAAAAATTTCAACAGCTCCCCTGAAAGCATGTCTAAATGCAGCCGCACGACTGATCACTGGTTCAAGGAAATTTGACCATATATCGCCACACTTGAAGGCATTAAACTGGCTACCATTCGAAGCAAGAATCCAGCTAAAAATGGCATGTATAACACATAAGGCGCTCCACCACAATACACCCAAATACCTAGCTCAGAAAATTAAGCTATCGGGAGGTAACAGACCAACCAGGAGCATTAATGAGCTAATGCTGAGCCCTGCCATCTTCCGGAAGAAGAAAACTTACGACAGGGCTTTTTCAGGAGCAGCCCCTAGAATCTGGAATTCTCTTCCTTCAAACATCAGAAAGATTGAAGATACAGCAACCTTTAAGAGGGAAACGAAGATCTTCCTAATGAGTAAATTCCTTCCATAGACAAGACACGGGAAGTCAGAACTCTTGCGTAAGGACTGGAGCTGAAACTGTCCATCAGGAACGATGGACTCTTTTCACATTTAAGCTATTATTTACTAAAAATTTATGTCATACTATATGCTATTATTATCTTAGAAATTTTATTGATATTATCGCCTTTTGTTTCATTCATGTTCCGACCTCATAATACTATATGCTATTATTATCTTAGAAATTTTATTGATATTATCGCCTTTTGTTTCATTCATGTCCTACCTCATATTACTGTGAAAAAGATGATAACAATGCAGGACTATAACTACCTCATCGAATGTGAAGCGCTCTGATACCCAAGAGTCTTGTTCGCGCTATACAAAACTCTTAATAAATAAATACATAAATAAATAGTCAGTGTTCCAACTCAGGCTGTCCTGATCTGTGATAGAGGCATGGATATGCCCTCCTTTGTGAGTCCCAGTAATCTGGGCTAATACAGACAACAGCCTTTGATAAATGGAAAAGAGGCTTTGGCATAAAGGGTCACAGGGGCAAGTGTCACAATGGTGACACAAGACCTTGTGGCTCCTGAGCATCTCATGCTTGGTGAAACCTACCAAGTGACCAATGCTAGCAATGTCAGGACCAACCATGCCCTGGCAGTTGTTAATTTCTCCTGGGGAGGGGTAACTGGCCTCAAGAAGGTTGTGGTAAGTGCAGACCTCCCTGTTTAATGCTTGCTTGGAAATTATTCGAAAACTTCAGCCTGGGCTGAAGTGGAGCTTAGGACCCATGCAGAATTGTTAGGTATCTCTGCACATGTGTATGCTGTGACTAGTTTGCACGCCAAAAATATCTAACACTGAGCAGGGCCTGGATTCTGGGAGAATTGACCCGGTGCCTTCCAAGAAAAGGAGCAGTAGGGTTAACTCAGAAGGAAGATCAGTCTCTTGAGGTAGATAATCTCAGTCCTGAAGAAAGAACTGTCCCAGATGAGCTTGTGCCTGATCAGGTTGAGTTCGTGGAGACAGGGGGCCCTTCCAGGGCAAATCGTAGCCAAGTTCAGCTGAGCTGCCCTTCTCTTGAACCCCTCAGACAGCAGGCCGCTGCTGAGGCTGCTGAAAATGCTAGTGGAACCCATCAGATATATTGGAATAATGGAATCCTGTACTCAGAGAGTAGAGACCCGAAGCATGGTGCAGCCAGGAGGTTGGTTATACCTCTGAAGTTCAGGGGCTTCCTATTGACATTAGGCCATGATATTCCCTTAGCAGGTCCTCTGGGCCAAAACAAGACTTGAGACAGAATTGTCCCTCAATTTCATTGGCCCCACATGTCTGAAGACACCAAGGTGTTTTGTCGCTCCTGTGTCACCTGTCAAGCGAGTGGTAAGGCAGGTGGTACTACAAAGGCTCCCCTAATACCACTAACTGTAGTGGGGGTTCCCTTTAAGAGGGTTGGGATTGACATAGTTGGTCCCATGGATCCTCAGACAGCATCTGGGCACAGATTTATCCTGGTGGTGGTGGGCCATGCCACTAGGTACCCAGAAGCCATTCCCCTTAGGACCACTACAGCACCTGTGGTGTTTAGAGCCCTCTTGGGAGTATTCTCAAGGGTGGGTTTCCCTAAGGAGGTAGTTTCAGACAGAGATGCAAACTTCATGTCTAGTTACTTGACATTTTGTGGAAGGAGTGTGGAGTGAATTACAAATTAATTGCACCCTATTACTCACAGTGCAATGGTTTAGTTGAAAGGTTCAACAAAACCTTAAAGGGCATGATCAAGGGTCTCCCAGAAAAGCTTAGTCAGAGATGGGACATCCTACTGCCCTGCCTTTTGTTTGCATACTGAGAGGTTCCTCAGAAGGGGGTTAGTTACAGCCCTTTTAAACTTCTGTGTGGGCATCCTGTAAGAGGTCCTTTATGTCTGGTGAAGGAGGGATGGTAGTTAGCTCTCATACCCACTAAACAGGACATAGTGGACTATGTACTTGGTCTCCGCTCCAGGATGGCTGAGTATATGAAAAAGGCAACCAAAAACCTTGAAGCTAGCCAGGAATTGCCAAAGGCCTGGCATGACCAAAAGGCTGTACTGGCTGTTTACCAGCCAGGAAAGAAAGTGTGAGTGTTGGAGCCTGCTGCCCCAGCAGCTCTCCAAGACAAGTGGAGTGGCCCCCATAGAATTGTTGAACAGAAGGGAGAGGTTACCTATCTGGTGGACCTTGGAACTCCCAAGAGCCCCCATAGGGTGCTTCATGTCAACAGACTGAAACCTTATGTTGACAGGGCAGGCAGATATGGGCTTGCTAATGGCTACTGATGAGGGACAGGAGAAAGAGAGTGATCCACTCCCTGACCTGCTCTCACAGAACCCTGATGATGGGTCAGTTGATGGTGTAGCCTTGACAGACAGCCTCACTGCTCAGCAACAAGCTGATTGTAGACAGATGCTCAATCAGTACAGGAACATGTTCTCACTGACTCCAAGTCAGACTACCTGGTACACTCATGAAGTCTGCCTGTTAAAAATAAGCTTTACAGGCAATCTGACCATGTCAGGGACTGTATCAGGACTGAAGTCCAGAAGATGTTGGATTTGGGAGTTATTGAACCCTCAGCTAGCCCTTGGGCTATTCCAGTGGTCTTGGTACCAAAACCTCACACCCAGTGTGGTAATAGAGAGATGAGGTTTTGTGTAGACTACAGGAGTCTCAATGCAGTCACTAGGACGGATGCCCATCCAATCTCAAGAGCAGATGAGCTTATAGATACTTTGGCCTCAGCCAAGATTGTAAGCATATTTGATCTTACAGCTGGCTACTGGCTGATTAGGTTAGCTGATGATGCAAAGCCCAAGACAGCATTTTCTACCCCTAGTGGGCTCTACCAATTTGTATGCCCTTTGGTTTGAAAAATGCACCTACCACTTTTCAAAGGTTGGTGAACAAAGTCCTAACCAGCCTGGAAGACTATAGTGCAGCATATCTAGATTATATTGCTGTCTTTAGCTCCACCTGGGAGGATCACCTGGTCCACCTTAGAAATGTTTTGGAGGCCCTGCAGAAAGCAGGCCTAACTATCAAGGCTACTAAGTGCCAGATAGGGCAGAGTCAAGTTGTGTACCTGGGCCACCTTGTAGGTGGAGGCCAGGTTCAACCATTTCAGAGCAAAATCCAGACCATCATGGACTGGGTTGCTCCAACTACCAAGACTCAGGTCAGAGCTTTCTTGGGCCTGACTGGGTACTATAGACGATTTGTCAAGGGGTATGGATCCATTGTGACACCCCTGAATGACTTAACTTCTAGGAGAATGCCTAAGAAAGTACAGTGGACAGTTAGCTGTCAAAAGGCATTTGATGACCTGAAGCAGGCCATGTGCACTGCACCAATTCTGCAAACTCCTAACTACTACAAAGAATTCATTGTCCAAACAGATGCATCTGAGTTGGGGTTAGGGGCTGTGCTGTCAGAATTGAATGATGAAGGTCAGGACCAGCCAGTAGCTTTTATTAGCAGAAGGCTGACCCCTAGAGAGAAACGTTGGTCGGCTATTGAGAGGGAGGCCTTTGCTGTGGTTTGGGCTCTGAAGAAGCTGAGGCCATACTTGTTTGGCACTCACATCACTGTTCAGACTGACCATAAGCCCCTCTTATGACTAAAACAGATGAAGGGTGAAAACCCCAAATATTTGAGGTAGTCCATTTCCCTAGAGGGGGTGGACTATACACTGGATCATAGACCTGGGAGTAACCATGACAATGCAGATCAACTGGTCAAGGGTAGTTTAATGTCCCTGCGTTTGGGGAGGGAGGTTGTGTAGGAGAGTAAGATCTACTTACTATGGTTACCCCCACTTTTTGCTGGTGTTTCACTGTTTTTTGACTTTAGTCTGGCTGGGGCCTTCAATCCAGGACACCAGTCTAGCTGCTTCCTCTCTAAATTGATTGCATGTCCTATAGGAACACTCCAGTTTGGTTGCTGGGGTACCCTTGTGAGTCCCTAGTATATGGTACACTAGGTATTAAGAGCATAGGTACCCCAGAGGCCTACCAGGGGATGCAGCATGTATTATGCCACCCCAGGGAAGCCTTCCAAAACGACGCCACAGGACTGCTACTGCAGCCTGGGTAAGGGGGTGCATGCACCCCTTACTATGATATAGGTTACCTATATCTACATTAAATCACCGCACATAGAAACCTATTAGTCACCCCTATAACAGGCTTTATCAATCCTGAAGGCAGGGCGTTGGTTTCATGTGAGAGGGTGCCAATGCATGAGCAGGACCCATCTGCAGCCTTCGGAATCCATTCTCTGGGGCTGTCCTGTGATGCAGCCGGACCATATATTCTTAAGTGCATTTTAACCTCACAGTAAATGCTAACTTTGGACTGGCTGCAAGGAATCATGTTGTGTTTAGTGTTAAACACTCTGGAATCCTACCCCCTGCAAGTCCTGGCGGCGGGGGTAGAATTCCACCCTTCTAGAGTTAGAGACCTGTTCACACCGGTACACCCTGTACCAGTTTAAAAGAGCCCTGGCATCACAACATGGATGCTGCAGCCACAGACACGAGTTTTGCCTCCTGCTGCAGACTGAAACTCCGGCAGGGGAGGCCTGAACAATAGGTTTCCTGCCACAGGGAGGTGTAACCACCTCCCAGACATACTTTAGTGTATTGGGGCTGGGTGGGTGCACTCTGAGAGTGCATTGAAGTCTACACTGGGGGAACATTTGGTGTTCCCTATGAATAGTCCACTTCCAACTCGTTGCAAGGGCTACCAGCCCCTGCTCTGGCATAAAACTGTACAAAGGAAATGGGTGTATCCACCCATTTTTCCAAATCCTCCCATAGGTGGGTCCCCAGAGTATGTCAAACCCCTTTCTTGAGTATAAGTAAGGGACCCCAGGCAACAGGACTTTAGATTACAACTGGACGAAACTCTGAAACTGAATCCTAGAACTTTGACGCCCTACTAAAGACTAGAGGATGGAAGAATCTCCTTTGGGGTCAGGTGACTCCCCAGCTCAAGCAGGCACCAACAAAGCATTTGCTGGTCTACACCTCTGAAGCTCCTGCCGGACTCCAAAGTAATTGCAGCCCAGGAAGAGGATTTCCAGTCTTCTCAGAGGCTGACCCAAATTTCCAGCAAAGCTGAGACCTGCAGCCCTCGTGAGTGACGTGGAACTGGAACTCCTGGACACTGTGCACATTTTTTAGTGCATTGACTTCTCGACATCTCTTGAAGTTGTGCTTTGGGTTACTTGTAGCCCAAGCCCTGAGCACTATCTGTAACAAAGATTGTGGGCCTACACTCCATGAGTGTGCCGTGAGCCCACTTCTTGCATTTCAGCTGGAGGCTCCATTACGATCCCTGGTCAGTTGACTGGTGGGTCTCTGTGAAGGCAACTCTGAATTTCTTTGGGCTTTCCTGATTGTTCCAGACGTGCCCTGACTCCCTACCAAGTGGTGAGTCGCTCAGACCTTGTGCTGGTCCACACCAAAGCATTTCTTTGCTTTCTGTGTGGATTGCTGTTGCCAAGGCTTGTTGGGTCCAATTTGTGCACCAATACCGCAGCACTCAACATCCTTTGTGGTACAGCTCGATTCCAGATCCTGGTTCTCATCGACACCTCCTGGTCCTCGTGGCTGAAGAGTCAAGCTTCACCTTCTTCAACAGAACCCACCCGACATCGGTGGGCATCCGCCTATCGTGCTCCTGGTCACTGGCTAGTGACCCAGACTCTGTCCCCTCTGCTTTCAGGTTCTTCTCATCTTCAATCCAGGCTTGGATCACTCTGGGCACTCTCGTCTACGACGGCAGCAGCACTTTGATGCAGATCGCCATTGGAAACAACAACGATTCCTGACACCAAAAGACACCTATGCACCCGGATTCACTGGGTGAGGTAACTTGAGTACTCTGGTGCTTCCGTGGGTGTTGGCTCTAGAGCCCCTTAAGTCTTATGGGGTTTGCTCAAAGTCCTTCTCTAAGTGTCCTTTTTCTTTAAATTTCCAACCGCGACTTTCCCCATTTAAGTTAACTGCACGCGTCCTTTGTGGGTCCCCTGTGTCCCTACCTTGGGTGGTTCCTTGTGGCTTCAGCACTTCCACAGGCTCTCGGCATTGTGTCTAGTCAAATCGTGGTTCTTATACCACTTTCGTAATATATGGTTTGGTATGCCCCTAGGGCACAACGTATATTGTGCTAATTTACTGTGTGCTAATAAGTTTACTGTATGTACTTTTGTCTCTAGCCTCATAAAGAGACTAGTGGGATGTGTGTAGAATAAATACATATATTTTATATATATACCTGGTATGGTTCTTATTTTATTTGGTCATTCACGAGATTATAGCCTGAAGGCTGCTCTCCCCAGCTACCACTAGGATAGCTTTCTATAAAGGTTGTCTTTAACCTACCATCAATAAAGGTCGTTTGGACTGGTGCAAGGTGCCCACTAGAATAGTGGACTGCATATGCCAGGCCAACTTCTCACAATCACTTCCTGGTTACCTCCTTCGACTACGAGAGATGCCGTCTTGGGGAAGTGCGCTCTCTAGACTTTGGACTAATTTGCATATAAATATGCACGCTGCGCGGACGCAGTGACCTTGAAAGGTTGATTCATTTGCCTGGCCATTCCTTTGCTCTTTGCGTATTTTGCACATAACGTCTCACTTCATTAATTTGTACAATATCAGTTTTTAATACTTGTAACCTGAAGTTTTTTCTGCTCATTCCCACACTGCATGAATTTGATGCGCATATCGTTGGCTGCTATATCTGCGTTTCTTCGTTCATTTTTTAAAAATACAACTAGTTTTTAACTTACTTTTAAATACTTGACAGTTTACTCATGCACTGTTTGAATCTGATGCTTGAATTCCCCTGAGGGGCCATCACTTCCTGGTTCCCTCCTTCGACTACAAGAGATGACATCTTGGGGAAGTGCGCTGTCTAGTTGTTGGACTAATTTATATATAAATTTGCGTATTTTGCACATAACGTCTCACTTCATTAATTTGTACAACATCAGTTTTTAATACTTGTAACCTGAAGTTTTTTCTGCTCATTCCCACACTGCATGAATTTGATGCGCATATCGTTGGCTGCTATATCTGTTTCTTCGTTCATTTTTTAAAAATACAACTAGTTTTTAACTTACTTTTAAATCATTGACTGTTTACTAATGCACTGTTTGAATCTGATGCTTGAATTCCCCTGAGGGGCCATCACTTCCTGGTTCCCTCCTTCGACTACAAGAGATGACATCTTGGGGAAGTGCGCTGTCTAGTTGTTGGACTAATTTGTATATAAATATGCACGTTGTGCGGACGCGCCACTGGCGCGCCAAAGGCGTGCCTAAGGCAAGCCCGTTGGAGCTCGTCAGCGTCCCCGAGGCGGCCAAGGCCAGCCGTGCTGCCCGTTCTACCCTCCAATATGGATATCGGAGGTGTTACAGCAGTGAGCAGCTTCAGAGTCTCCACCAGCATTTGTGCCCTTTCAGTAGTAGGTGGGATGTGTTAGAGTGCCTCAACTCCATCTGCCCTAACTGTGGCTTCAAACTGGGTGTTGGCTGTGCTGACCATACACCTCTTAACGTCTTTACTAGCAAAGGTTTGCAAGAGCCCCTAATTCAGGCGGCTCTCTTTAATACACACTCACTTAAGAAACACCATCAGGATGTCTTTGATCGTCTGGTAGACAAACCAGTTGACCTCCTGTTTATCACTGAGACTTGGCTAGATGAATTCTCAAACCCTACGGTTATGTTGGCTATCCTGGACGGCTATAGGATTTCTAGGCTTGACCGGCCAAAAGGGAGAGAGGGAGGGGTGGCTATTATCCATAACGACAAGTGGGTCCTTCAACTGGGAGATGCCACGTTGTGAGGAGATTGTGAATCACTTGATTCACAGTATCAGCATCTCAGCTCACACTGGGAGGTTACTTGATCTACAGACCCCCACGTCCAACAGGGGGTTTTCTTAAGGCACTGGGGGATGTCATCATTCCCTGGGCTCTCCACCTATATTGTTCTTGGGGACTTGAACATTCACCTTGACCAGGCATCTGCAAGAGATATCTAGAGTTTTTAGATACGCCCAGCTCACCGACTGGGTCAGCCTACGGATGCATTTTAGGGACCATATTCTTGACCCCGTGTGCTCTAATTTTTCCGTCCTGGTCGAGGCCCCCACCCTGGGTTCTTGGTCTGATCACTATCTGACTTACTTCTCCATGGGTATTGACAGACGCCAACTTCTCGGCGTGACCCAAGTATGATCCGACCTTTGCTAGAATTGACGTGCTTGCTTTTAGCCAGGCTCTGGTTTCATCGAGACCCCATTCCTTTAATGACCTCGAAGGAGGGCTGGCTTGCTTCACGAATTAGATCGCTAGCACTGTGGGGAACATTTCCCCTGCCACCCTCTATAGGCACTCCAGGGATTCTCCCTCGAAACCATGGTTTACGCCCGCCCTGCGGGAGCTAAAGCAGGAGTGCAAGAAATTAGAACGGGGCTGGCACAAGGATTACTGCCCTGGGGCTAAACATAGGCTGAGAAACAAACAAACAATCTACTACACTGCCATAGTACATACTAAAAGTGTATACTATTCGACTCATATTGATTCTTCCAGGAATAACTCTAAGGATATTTTTTCCATTGTCTAGAGTTTCCTGGCACCCTCGGCACACTCAAGCACACTGCGTTCTTCCAACTCCTGGTGTAAAAATCTCTCCAGTTTTTTCATGGAGAAAATTTGCACTATTCAAGCATCTTTCGCCTCCTGTATGAAGGATACAGCTATTCCTCTTGCTTCAGGGGTTCCACCTGCCCCTCCCTTTCAAACTTTAGCTGCCTTTGCCTCTATTGACTTATCCAGCTGACTTAGAATCCTTAAGGGCCTGAAATCAGGCTCACCATCAGACCCCTGTGCTGCCAGGCTTTTGGCTGCAGTTGCAGAAACTGTTAGCCCAGAAGTTAAATGCCTTATCAATATGTCCCTTCAGGAGGATCTTGTCCTGGCAGCCTGGAAGCAGGCCAAGATTCTTCCTCTTTTGAAAAAGCCCTCTCTTGATCCTATGGGCCTAGGGAGCTATCGCCCTATCTACCTCTTGACTGGGGAGTGGTGTGGCTCACTGGTTAGAGGCGGCAGACCCGGGAGCAGAAGTCGGCTGGGACCAGGGTTCAATTCCCGACGCGGCAGGGTCGTGGACTTTGGTCAGCGGACTCGATAATTCTCGCTTCGGTGCCTACTCTAATCAGGGGTCCCACTCGGCAACTCTGGGCATCAGCTTGCCTAATCTCCACAACGGCCCCTCCAACGCCGGGATGCTTGGCTCCACCTTGGGGACTCCCAGCAGGGACCATCCCACAGGGAAAGCCAGGACGGGTTCCCCAGCGTTACACAGCGCCAGGAAACCTCCGGGTAACAGTGCGCTTTACAAGCTCAAACATAATAATAATAATAATAATAGTATGGCTAAGGTGTGTGAAAAAATGGTAACCAGACTTCTGTTTACAGAATGCTCAGGACTGTTACATCCAGCTCAATCGGGATTCAGGGCCAATTACAGCACTGAATCAGCCTTGGTTGAAGTCTCAGATGCCATCCGTGACTGTCTGGATACTGGCGGGAGGGCAGCCCTGATTTTGCTTGACCTCTCTGCGTCATTCGACATGGTTCCCCATTTACTGTTGAAGACCCGATTGGCTGATTGGTATTTCTAGCTCTGCTTGGGGCTGGCTCAAATCTTTTCTGGAGTACCGGACACAGGTCTGGCTCCCTCCGGCCTCTTCCTTACCCCAGAGAGTGTCTACAGGGGATCCACAGGGATGCTCCCTGAGTCCTCTCCTTTTTAATATGTATGTTACCCCCCTGGTTCAACTGGCAGAGGACTTGAGAGTAAAAATCATTACTTACGCTGATGATACGCAGCTTCTGTTTACTAGGGGTAAAAATTAGGGCTCCACCGATGTTGAACAAAAATTCTTGATTACAGTCTTCGATTGATTGTCCTCCACGCAACTCAAATGCAATACATATAAATCTGAAATCCTTCTCTTCGGAAAGTTCCCCCCAAGTTTAGAGAAACACTCTGGCCATCCGACTCTGCTCTGCCAGTATCAACAGACCAACCCGTTAAAAACCTGGGGATTTGATTTGAAGAGAACCTCTCCATTTTTGAGTCAGATTAAAAAGCTGACTGGGACGTGCTTTGGGTTGCTAAAAACTCTCAGGAAATTTCTTCCCCTCCTTCCTAAGGCTGCTAGGGAAACGGTCACCCGCACCCTTATTCTATCTCAGATAGATCATGCCAACGCTCTTTATGTAGGCACTCCGGGATATTCGTTGAACAGATTACATGTGGTTCAGAAAGCGGCAGCCTGCCTTCTCCTTGGCATTCTTGCCAGAAGCAGCTTGAGACCACATCTGAGAGCACTTCACTGGATACCCGTTGATGAACGGGTGAAATTCAAATCCCTAGTTATAGCTCATCACACTCTTAATGCCCTGGGACCAATCTGCCTCCAAAAACATTTCTCCTTTAACACTCTGCTAAGATTCCTCTGCTCTACGCACCAACATTTGGCCAATGTCCCTCGGTTCTGATTGTAGAGGACGGGGGTGGCTCACTTCTTTGAAAGCCTTGTTGGCCTGGAACTCACTGCTGTTTGCCCTCTGTAGCATTCAGGACCCCACTCTTTTAAAGAAAAAATGTGAAAACATACCTTTTTAACTAATCTGGCACTTTCTATCTTTCAAGGTTTGTGCTGGGACACTCTTGTAATATCTGTGTGCGTTACAAATGGAAATAACATAACATAACATTTGATGCTACGTAATCCAATTCTGTCGAGATCTAGGTGGAGAGACACCCAGTTGCTATCCCTCTACTAGATCGGGTTGCTTCAGTGGTGACGCCCAAGTAATCTGATGGCACCAATGCAGCTAAAGTGCCCTCTACAACCCAAGTCTTCTAAAAACAGAACATTTCCTAGGAACTAACTAATGCCATCCAGTCGCTATCCTCAAGCTTTGATTATAGACCAGCTATATTCCAGGGTATAAGGGTAATCCCATTGGCTTTACACTATGTTCTCACACCAGGCCGGGTTTGATAGGTATAGTCAGGAGACTGGGCTTTCGTTTTGTTAAAATTACATAGCCGAGTTAGGGCAAATCAAATGCAAATAGTGCATATTATCGCTCTATTTTCGCTAATCAGTTTCAGTGTAAGGTATATAAAACTCCACATTGCTGAACACCCCACTCTTAGCAGCCTGCGAAATGCGGTTGACATGAACCCTGGGGTTTATTAATTTAATATCCTGTGATGTTATCAGGAAGTGCAGGGATGGCCCAAAACACTGCTAGTAGAGGCGCTCGTTTAATGGTGATGGGCGTACTGGATCTGGGATTTGGTCAATGACGATACATTTTGTTAGTGCCTGGGGAGCCAACAGGTTGCAATTACCAGGCACCCCTGTTGGTTTAGTTTCCACTGCCGAGCTAGTTGGTTCAGGCCGAAAAAGCCTGGGACGTGGGTTTAAAGGCACAGAGCTCCTACTATTGGCACTGCTCTGAACTTCGCCAATCGTACCAGTATTCGTTTAGTCGAGTACACTTAGAACTGTTTTCAATTTATCACTTGTCTTCTATCTTTTACATTTTACTTTCAGTTGTGGGTGGACTCACTAGGTGGCTTGGTCACGCAGAGGTAGGATTGCAATGCTGGAATTTTATTTCTGAAAACTGGATACAGACACTTAACGTCCTCATTATACTTTCCACTTGCTCTCCAAATACCGCTCTTAAACTAAAGATATCTTCCACCTCTATTATCGCGTCATCATTTTTTTCATGGTTTTCTTTCCCTTCTCACTGCCTTATTTCTATTTAGGTTTTCTTTTTTGTTCACTTTGGAAACCGGTGCTTTGCTATTTGAAGATACATGGTTGCTTACAGCAGACAGCATGACAGACCCAATGGTGCTTCATTCCTTTTCTTCTGAGTTGTTCATTTGTGTTATTTCCCTCATTAAATGGTGCGTCCCTGTGGTGACCTCTGTGATATGGATTGTTACTGTGCTACTGTTCCCCACGTTTTTAGCCATAGATGTAAGGATGGATTTGTTCCATCTTACAGTCTCTACACACCTTGCACCAAAACTAGCCGTCTCTCCTTTGAAGATCCCAGTGGTATTGGACTTTTCAAGAATTGATGATTAGTCCTTCTGGCATGAACTAATGTGGGGCCAACAATATTGTTAGATCTTGCAGATAATTGTATTGTATTGTATTGGTCAACTGGCTGGTGGAGAGAGAGAAAGGAAAGTAACAGAGTTTTGGGAACAGCCAGGTTTTCAGGCTTTTCCTAAATTTGATTAGTGGGACACTCTGTCTGATCATTTGTGGTAACTTGTTCCACAACTGTGCCCCTACCACACTGAAAGCCCTCCCCCCATCCGGGAGCGTTTACAATTCCTGACTGCCAGCAAGCCGATACCCAAGGCCTGTATTATTTCTTATTTTAATTTTTTTTATCTGGATTATTTGATCCAGCGCACGCACGATATAATTCTGATAGATATTATAATTAGTCTCAACTGAGGCAGCGGCACAAAAGAGGCTATCTGATGGTGGAGTTAATGTAGCCCCTGACCTACTCAGCTTCGCCCATTCTCTTCCGACCCTAAACACCACCGGTACCTTAGCTTGTCCCGTGTTTCCTAAGAGCAGGATCTGAAATCAGACTAAGTGGTGGTCTGTCCAATTTTGAGGTGTAACCCTCAGTACCTCAGTCTCCAAGGCTTTTGGTAAAGAGCAGGTCAAGTATATGACCGCTTTGGGGGGTCCGGAGTTTAACTAACTGTTGAAGACTCAGATTAGCACAGGTGTGTGTCAGTTCTCTCAGATGGGTACCCAAGAAGGCATTCTCCCACAAGTTAAAATCACCAAGAATAATCATGCTGCAGTGTTCGAGGGAGAGATTGGTAATGATATCCAGGGCGTCTTGATAGTGGGTGACGCTCCCTGGTGGTCTATAAAAAACCAGTTCAGTGAGTTGGCTACCTTTGGGTTCCTGCAACGAGAATCCCATGAGCTCCAACCCACTAACCACTTCCACTTTTATCGGGGCAAAGTTCAGTTCTTCTCTATAGATCACTCCAACCCCTCCTCCTCTGCCCTTAAGCCTTGGATTGTGTTGGATATTAAAACCCTTTGGGCAGTCAAGTCCTATTTCAAGCACGGACTCTGCTCGAATCCAGGTTTCAGTTAGGAATAAAACATCCAGATTCAGATCTTCAATCAATATAGAGATTTCTGTGTGGTGCTTGACCAATGACCTACAGTTGATCAGCCCACAACTTAGTCTAATATTCTTATCCTTACTTGTCTCTATCTTAGCAGGGTCCTGAATAGTGTTACCAAGCTCTCCTCTCCCACCTATTTCCAATAGCTGAGTACTTGTACACGCGATGCGACATCCTTGGCTCCCCAAACGGGCAGCGTGGCTGGCACTAGGCACGTATGGGGCGCGGACGGGCGCAGACTGGCTTGCCTCTGGATCGCCTCCGGCGCGCCATCGGCAGCGTGCTTGCATTACCCGGATTAAATAGTTAGCACGCATGTCTAGCGCAGCCACTAGTGCGCTCTCCAAAATGGCGCCCTCAAGTAGCACCTCCACACCCAAGATGGCGCTGGAGCCCCCGGACAGACCGGGGATCCCGCTCTAATCAGCGGTGTGTGTAATCACTTTTAAATGCGGGTATGCGGCAGTTTTAAAAGCAGTAATGAATTAAATGCAAAGAAAAGTTCCTTTTTTAAAAAGCAACTTGCAGGTCAAATGGCGATTTGACTTTCCTAAAAAGCTCTTGTTCCTCCAAACAGCAGCCCAAAAAGCGCTAGTGTATCTATCAGCTGGCTGCTTGCGTTGCCCGGATTAAATAGGCAGCATGCATGTCTAGCCCAGCCACTAGTGCGCTCTTCAAAATGGTGCCCTCGAGTGGCACCTCCACACCCAAGATGGCGCTGGAGACCCCGGACAGACCGTGGATGCCGCTCTAATCAGCGGTGTGTGTAATCACTTTTAAATGCGGGTATGCAGCAGTTTTAAAAGCAGTAATGAATTAAATTCAAAGAAAAGTTTTCTTTTTTAAAAAGCAAATTGCAGGTCAAATGGCGATTTGACTTTCCTAAAAAGCTCTTGTTCCTCCAAACAGCAGCCCAAAAAGCACTAGTGTATCTATCAGCTGGCTGCTTGCGTTGCCCGGATTAAATAGGCAGCACGCGTGTCTAGCCTAGTGTGAAAGTCCAGACGCGGCACACAAGTGGTGAGTGAAATAATTATCTATTTATTTAAGAGCATAGAAGAGTAAACCTTTTCCATGAGCCTGGGTCGTAACTGTCATCTCTGGAATCATGAGGGCGCAGCGTTCCTGATTCTAGACATGACATCAAGACACCACACATCTCCCCTCGTAAAAGAACAAAGATTGCATGAAGAGAAATTTACAGAAAAGTAAACGGAAGTGGAAGATAACAACAAAAGGATAACTATGCAGCAAAGGAAAGAATACAAAATACATAATGAAAAATTACAGTGAAAAATTACACTCTTGTGAACATATGGGAATAAGAATTAGTGATTACAATAGGTGGAGAAAATCAGCATATACATAACCAAAACCATTACTTTTGAAAAGAGTAATCTCTATGCCACATAGGATTCTGACGGTTTCTTTGAGGACGATGGACACATGGAACACCATGAGGTGAAGTGGTAAATCTTCTCCAGTTTTTAGCGGCATTGGCAGAATTTGAACAAGATGGAACAACAGAATCATGGGCATCATCATTTGGCCACAACCAACGAGGAACTTTAACAATTTTGGATAAGCTCCACACATTTCCATCAGATAGTTCAACTACCTGCCTGCCGACACGTATAACTTTCAAAGGATCAGAATACCGTGACTCACCAGATTTGATTAACCTGCTTTTCCTTACACGGACCCAATCATTGACTTCAATTTGACCAGAAACATCTTTTGAGATATTAACGTTATACTTATTGGTCAAATTTGACATCCACGACTGAGACATATTAGAACAACTCTTCCTTCCCCTCATTTTTTCAAAAGGAGACAAATCTCCGATGCTTCTAGGAGAATTTCTATAACACCACAAAATCTCACTTAATGCCTGTTTACAATCCCTTCCATTTTGTAGAGTTAATTGTAACCCCTCCTTAAATACACGTATCCACCTTTCCACAATTCCATTACTCTGTGGATAGTATACAGAAGATATTTTATGAATAATTCCATGACTCCTCAAATATTCTTCCATTTCGGTAGATATAAACTGTACGCCATTATCAGTGGTAATAGAATCAGGAAAGCTTTCTCTCTCAAAAATCTCATTCAAAAACTTTATAACTACACATGAGGTAATATTTGAAACTATTTTAACCTCAGGCCATTGAGAAAATTGATCAATTAGAATAATGGCATAAACAGCACATTTATTATAGGTTAAAGGACCAGCTATATCTACGGAAATACACTCCCAAGGACGACAAGGTCTAGAAAGGGGCAAATGTTCATTAGAAATATGTTTTTGAGATTTATCACTCAAACAGCATTCCATACAATCTCTAACTTTATGTTCAATGGATTTGTCCATTGCAGGCCACCAAAAATCACTTCTAATTCTGTTTTTCATGCTTGTCATGCCAGGATGACCTTCATGAGCCATATTTAAAATGTCCTGTTGTAACTCACAAGGAACTACTAACTGCAAACCTCTAAACAAAATGTCATCACACAGAGATAACTCATGAGCAATCATTAAGAAAGGAATTAATTTCTCAGCCAAATCAGTTTTTCGTGGCCATGATGACTTAACATACAACTTAACATCTCTCAATGTCGTGTCATTATCACATGCTGATCTCCAATCATGTTCTTGAAGAGAACCTTTAGATATTTCAGAAATAGAAATAACACTTTCTAAATCAGTATCATCATCTACAACATGGTCATCGGGAGCAGGTAATCTTGATAAGCAGTCAGCTAATATATTTCTTGCACCAGGAATATACTCCACCTTAAAATGAAAGTCTTGCAATTTGTATTGCCATCTTGCGATTCTAGAAGTTGCCTTTCCACAACCCTTTGTAGTGAACAAATCAACTAAGGGTCTATGATCACTCCTGACTCTGAAAGTGGTACCATAAACATATTTGCGGAAATATTCAATTCCCCACCAACAGGCTAAGGTCTCCTTTTCCAAAGTGGAATACTTGCACTCAGCACCCCTTAACGGTCTAGATGCGAAGCCTATAGTGACTAACTGACCATTCTGGTATTGCATCAACACTGCACCAATCCCTGCATTGCTGGCATCGGTGACGATGACAGAATTGCATGCCGTGTCAAAAGTTGCTAACGCAGGTGCAGAAATAATACTTTTCTTTAACACTTTAAATTCCTCCTTACATTTATCATTCCACACAAATGATACGTTCTTTTTCATTAAGCATCTCATGTTGAAGGTTTTATCAGCAAACAAAGGCACAAATTTTGCATAATATTCAGCAAGCCCCAAGAAAGATCTTAGCTGATCTTTATTTTCAGGATCTGGGGCTAAATCAATGGCTCTCATCAAGTTTTGTTTTGGAGAAATCCCAGCTTTACTAATTGAGTGACCTAAGTAATCAACAGATGACACACCAAATTTACATTTGTCTTTTGTGAGGGTAAGACCATTATCTTGTAAGATGCATAAAACCTTGTGTAAAATGTTTGTATGTTCAGAGGGATTGGATACAAAAATCAAAATGTCATCTTGGAAATATAAGACATTTACTAAGTCTTTAAACAAATTATGCATTACCCTCTGAAAGACAGAGGAGGCTGATATCAAACCAAATGGCATTCTTTTATATCGAAATGCGCCTTCAGAAGTGATAAATGATGTGAGATGTTTACTGTCATCATGTAGAGCAATCTGGTGATAAGCGTTAGATAAGTCTAGGGTAGAAAATATTGAAGCCCCTTTAAATTTTGTGAACATATCATTTATATTTGGCAAGGGATGTCTATCAACCCAAACATTATCATTTAGATCCCTCAAATCAACACATAAGCGCAGTTTACCATTGGGCTTAAGTGCGACAACTACTGGAGATAACCATTCGGAAGATTCTATCTCCTCAATAACATCTAATTTGCACAATCTTTGTAACTCACACTTAACAGCTTGTCTTAAATGTAAAGGTACATTTCTCACTTTGTGCACCTTTGGTATGGCATTGTGCTTCAAAACAATCTTATGTACAAATTTCTTTAAAAGACCCAACTTCTCTGAGGAGAAGACATTAGGAAATCTCCTTTCCCGTTCTAAACTCGGGTCTGATTCTACACTGGATATCAAATCAGAATACCCTAGTACCTGTTCAGGATGATTAGGATCTAAAGTTATCATCAACTCCCTTTGTTGTGGCCAACCCAAAAGACAAGAACCGTCTTTAGCTACATAAACCTTAGTAGTAATTGTCTTCCCTTTAAAAGTTAAGGTTGTTACGAAAAATCCTAACACTTCAATGGGTTTCCTAGCATACCCAAGCAGCCTTATGTCAGTAGGTGATAGGGTAAGATTGGGAAATTATTTCATCCATTCATCACCAATAAGAGTGTGCTTAGCACCAGAATCAGCCATAACATTAATTTCTTTTCCACCAATTACGACAGTGCAAAAAGGAGCATCTTTTACAGATGTATCAATTTCATATACAGCTAGAAGAGACTCAATCTTCCATGTCACTCATTACTTCCTTAACATTCTCTTCAGAAACCTCTTTACGATCAAATTTTTTGCTTTTGAACTTATTCCTATTCCGTCACATTTTTGTGAAATGGCCTTTTAATTTACAATATCTGCATACTTGACCGATGGCTGGACATTTTCTGTCATTTGCTAAATGACCAGAAATACCACACTTAAAACAAATATAGTCTTTTTTTTCTTGAAATTGCAGGCCCTTATTTTTGGATTTATTGTCATCTGAGTAAGTTTTCTTGACTAGATTTATATCAGAGACTTTTTGCTCAGCCAGTTCTTTCAAACCCAATTTCATATCCTCAAAACGATGAGCTATGTCTAAAGCTTTGTCCAAGGTTAAATCCTCAGTATCTAATAACTTTCCTTGAAGTTTCACATCTGCAACTTTATGCACCATTTGATCACGCAGCATTTGGTCTTGGAAGGTTGAATAGTTACACTTTGACACTAAAATTCTTAAATCGTTCATGAAAGAATCAATTGATTCATTGGGCATTTGGCCTCTACTGAGAAATCTGTGTCGTGAAACCACTTCATTAACCTTCTTAATATATCGTTTATCCAATTGACATATAGCTTCTTCATAGGCATCCACTTCTCCTTCAGTGGTAGATGTTGCATTTCCACTTGGAGGTAAATGACTTAAGACGTGTCTACCTTCTGCACCCAAACAATGTTTTAAAGTAGCCAATTTTCTTTTTTCAGTGTAGTCATCACCACCTATCGCCTCAATCTATGCTTGGAAACCTTCTTTCCATCTTTTCCATTCCAAGACAGGCTCACCAGGAGAGGCTAGAAAAGGTGCTGGTGCAGAAAAGTTATCCATTTGGATTATATGATGAAATAATAGAATAAAAAAAAAAAATTACAATTGTATTTCTCCTTTTTTTTTTTTATAATTCCAACTTTATTTTGCACAGAAAGCGTTTAAATTTATTTTCTTTGTAGAAGTAGATGTTATAATGGTCAAAATTAAAGTTGCGATATAATGATAGACCAAAACCACGTTGTAAAGTCTGTTCCAAATGGTTTTGTATGTAATCATAGAGTTTTGGTTCCCAAAATATGGCCGCCGTGTGTTTTGACGTTTACACGGTATGCCAGCTCATTTGCGTGTGTGTGGTTGCAAAATATCTCCCAAAATATGGCCGCCATACGTTTTGACGCTCCTGCGTCATACGTTATGTAAATGTCAGGGTCTATTGTAAGCTCCAGGGCTGTGAGCACGAAACGAAGAAATGACTTATAAATGAGTTAAAAACTCATCAGACCTCCAAAACACACGCGGTTTCCGGGAAAGGGGTTGATGTATCGAGGGAAATGCTTCGGTAATCCAAACTGAAATAGAAACTACAAGTTTGAGTGTATTGTTCTCGACGACTCTGATCTGCATTGAGCAGGACTCCAGGCTCTTGAAGTTCGCTTCCGATCGTCGCCAATGTGAAAGTCCAGACGAGGCACACAAGTGGTGAGTGAAATAATTATCTATTTATTTAAGAGCATAGAAGAGTAAACCTTTTCCATGAGCCTGGGTCGTAACTGTCATCTCTGGAATCACGAGCGCGCAGCGTTCCTGATTCCAGACATGACATCAAGACACCACACCCAGCCACTAGTGCGCTCTCCAAAATGGCGCCCTCGAGTGGCACCTCCACACCCAAGATGGCGCTGGAGCCCCCGGATAGACCGTGAATCCCGCTCTAATCAGCGGGTTGTGTAATCACTTTTAAATGGTGGTATGCTGCAGTTTTCAAACCAGTAATGAATTAAATGCGAAGAAAAGTTTTCTTTTTTAAAAGCATATAGCAGGTCAAATGGCGATTTGACTTTCCTAAAAAGCTCTTGTTCCTCCAAACAGCAGCCCAAAAAGCGCTAGTGTATCTATCAGATGGCTGCTTGCGTTGCCTGGATTAAATAGGCAGCACGCGCGTCTAGCCATGCCACTAGTCCGCTCTCCAAAATGGCGCCCTCGAGTGGCACCTCCACACCCAAGATGGCGCTGGAGCCTAGGACAGTGCTAATGATGAAGTCAAAGCTACTTCCACTGCTCCTGGCAAAGATGTGACCAAGGAGCTAGTTAATGTCTGGGTTGACACTTTTAGATAGTTTTTTTCCATGGCCACTACTTCCAATATTAGAGTAGAATGGACAGAATTGTGATCAGTGTCTTACACTATATCCTCTAATAAGATTAACACTGAAATTAATATTCATTCTAGTGAAAATAGGTATCTGGAGACTACAAAATCCTAGCTAGCCCCACAGGGTGAACTGCGTACAATCATGTTCTCATCTGAGGAAACCCCTAGTTCTGCAAGTAGAATTGTTATAGCGATTTCAGCCAGGGAATCATTCAGGGAGGAATTAATATTTGATTAACATTGCGACCTGATTGTTAAAACACTGCAACTGGAAATATTCACCCTAATATTCATCAATTGGATAGGGACATCAGGCATTGTATAATTGTTAGAAAGTAACAAATTCGATGTTAAGGCCTTCGGTGTTGGCGCTCGTGTGCTCTTCGCATTCTCCAGTACTCTCCAAAGCCCCTACACAGGATTTCAGGAGGCCTGCATTGTGTATGGAAAAGGGGGGAGGATCTGCCCTGTTGATACCAGGCTCTAGTGGCAGCAACCAGCAGCAGCTGAGATATTGACAGCCAGCACCAGGTGACAGATAACTATGATCCCAAAGGCGCCATGGAGGGCTCCAAGCACCAACATTATTGAGGCAATGGGACCCACAGCTTTCCTATAATTCTTTAGTCCTTGCCCCGACTCCTTGCTTCCTCACGTTAGACAACGGCTAAAGGGGGAGTGGCCTATGCAACCTAGGTAGCTAGATTAGCCAGATTGGCATTGAATAACAGCAGCAGAGGGCAAGCATAGGTGTACAGTGGGTAGCCTGACTATGAGCTGACTGCAGTCTGGGCAGGCCTCTCTTCGAGTGTGTTAGAAATGGGATCCCTGGCTGGCCAGGGCTTGCGCCAAAGTCAGTCAGAGACCACCACTCCTAAGTCAGGGCAAGGGAGTTACACGCCAAGATAACCCCTGCTCACCCTCTAGGTAACGTGGCGCGAGCAGCAAGGCTAAACTTGGAGGCGATGTGAGTTAAGTATTTGCGCACGCACCCCAGCAACAACACCCAAGGCCCACCACAAAGGAGACTCCACAAAAGGTTATATTTAAAAATAGCCTTTGTATTACACCAAAACATATTAGATAAAACACACACTTTACAATGTGCCAGAGGCACGGGCAGAATTTACAGGGAATATGTACAAGACAGGGCCACCTGGACCACTGTCAGGAATCAGCACTTTTAGAAGTAACACCTTTAGAACATAGCACATAGAATATAAAATCACTGGAGTACACAACCAGTAACTACTGGTAACCAGGACCTCACTAGCACCACCTGCACTAGGAGAAACACAAGGAACCTGGGCCTCGCTAGTACCACCTGTACTAGCAAGAAGGAAACCACCTAAGTATCGCTATACCTGTAGGGGTCTAAGGAAGGAAACACATGATGCATCACAATACATTCAGCGGTGTAAAAGGACAAAGCACATGACGCATAAAAACACATTCAGAGGTGCAGCACAAGAGAACACATGATGAATAATCTACCCATTCAGAGGTGTAAGAACAATCAACTACGCAACACAGTCACGTAAGCCACAACTTGTGGCAGTCCCAATGTCAGGGTCCTAAACGGTGCAACTGCCCACGAAGGGCTGGGCAGTTGAAGGAACGCTGGTGGGGATACGTTGGAGCCTTCCAGGGCTCAAGAACATCAATGCGGCCAATGTGGGAGCCTCGCTGGACTCTTTAAACAAATGTGGCCTCTGAGAACCTCACAGGCTCTGTAGAAATGAAATGTCCCCCTGAGCCTCTCGGGGCTCTCAACAAAAAGATGTAGCCTCACTGGGCGGTGGGGTCCCTCACGGGGGACCCGGGAACACTGGGGGTGCCCTGAGCCTCTCTAGGCTGTAGGCACAATTGCGGGCATCGTTGAAGTACCCCTCCTGGGGACTCGAGGACAAAGGAATGCCCCCTTGAGCCTCGTGGGCTCTTAAAGCAAAGGTGCAGCCAGTCGTTGGAGTCCTCTGTGGACTCGAAACAAATGTGGGGGCCGGTGGAGTCCCTCCTGGACTCGGAACAAAGGAAAATGCCCCTAGAGCCTCGTGGGCTCTTCCAACAACTGGGGCGCCTGGAGGAGCCTCTCCAGCTCTGAAAACTAACGGGCACCCAGAGCAATGTTGGAGCGGCCCTCTGATCGGGCGGGGCCGCTCGACAGCCAGGCCGCACCTCCCTCAGGAAGAGAACACTCCCCGGGTCCGGCGGCTGGAGAAGGAGAGCTCCCGCTCCTCGGGGCTCTCCGAAGTCGCGTCCTCCTCGCTCTGCTCCGGGGTTCTCCCTCGCTCCTGGGAGGCCCCGGGGGTGGACCGGCGGCGACTCTTGGGCAATGCAGGACTCTTCCTCCCTCCTTCTCGGGGAGTGCACCGGGGCGCAGGGTAGGCTCCTGCCTGCTCTGGTGCTTCAAAAACAGCTGCGACTCTATCGTGGGAGGCAGGGTAGGCTCCCGCCCTCCCACTTCCTGTCCCGGTTGTCCCAGAGGCCCGCCCCCGGCCTGCCTGACTTCCTGGTCGCGGGCCGGGCGGCGATGCGGGGACAATGATGGCACAGAACTCGGGGTAAAAATCACCGTAGGGCCCCTGGCGGGGTGGGCACCCGTCAGGGGTCAAGTCCAAGGGGCAAGGTAGGACAATCTGCGGCGGGGCAACCGCCAAGGCAGAAAATAAAGCGCTCCCTGGCGCTAGGGATAATTACAGCACTTCCAGGCGCTAGGTGAGAAGAATGAGCGCTCACAAGAGCTAGGGTGTAGCAATAAAGCACTCTCAGCGCTACAAGCAAAACGAAGCGCTCCCAGGCGCTAGGAAAATCAGGAAGCGCTCCCCAGCGCTAGGGACAACAAAGTCCAGCAAAAGTCCTTCCAGGGGGGCAGGACCTCAGTAGTCCAGGAGCTGGGCAGGGCCCAGGGAGGGCAAGCCTTCCCCTGGGCCCCAGCAGCAGCATGCCCCTGGCAGATTCAAGTGTCAACAAGAACAAGAACATTTTCATGGGATCACAGCCCCTCTTTTATACACCTTTTCTTTTGTCTGTAGCTGCAGGGTGGGGGCAGAACCAGTCGTAGCTGGTCTGTGAGCACTGTTGATGGCTCAACCACCCCTTTCATTCATCAGGCAGGCTAGGGTCATCAGTCGCACCACAGGGGGCGGAGCCAGCATTGTGTGGGGGAAACCCAGCCTCATTCAGGACACAGGCGCAGCCCCTCCCTCACATCAGCATGCTAATCTCTCCATTCACCACCCGGGCAGACCCACACAGACTCCTGGAGCCTGGCATCCCAGCCAGCTCCAGCCAATCACATGCCAGCACCTTCACAGCACATACACAGCCATGTCTAGAAGTAGCACTTCCGCACAAGACACAACCATGCCACATACATCGTTGCGAAGCATTCAATCACACGAGTTCGCACATACCAAACTCGACCATGCACACCTCACGCATCAGGAACTACCAGGGACACAGACATTCCCCATTCATTCCTATGGGAGAGCAGGCCAATCTCACACACGCACTCAGGGAGCGCACGCACTTTACACTGCGCCACAGTGTCAAAGTGCGCAAAGAACAGAAATCACTAGGCAAAAAGTTCAGGGGTGAACCTGCCAGAAGGGCCAAGTCCAACAGAGTGCAAGCTCCCCCAGCCTAACACTGGCTGCCTCCATGCGCCGAGGGGGCCGCCTGTGCCAAGTGCACTACCCACTCACCAGGCTGTCAGCTTCTTGTAGTACCCGCAGACAACTGCCAGCCTCTTGCTACCTCCTGCTTCTTTCTGCTGCCTTCTGCTCTTTCCTGCCACCGATAGACAGGTGAACCTCTGGAGGCCATTGGACAAGCCCTCCTCCTTGCAGCAGCACTGCAGCTCAGTGTAGCCAGAGTTTGAGACCTGTCCCAAGCCCACAGACGCTCAAGTATAAGTCCAAATTCAGCCCAATGTTGACCATTGTCAGTCCAAAAACAAGCCCAAAGTCGAAGGTCTCAACTTTTGCAAAAGTAGTCTTCAGAAAACATTTTAAGGGTGAATCTAAATACTATTCAATATACAGATTGTGGGAGGAAGTTAACTGGGCACCTGTGTCAATAATTACACATTTTCAAGCCAAGTACCCATTTTGACTTTACATTTTGTAGTTCTGTCACCATAGAACCAAACCCGAACCTGGCACGACCTCTATAAAAGCAGATTATAAACCACTTCATGTCTGTGAATAGGAATTTCAATGCTATTTCAACAATGTGGCTCCAAAAAAGAATACTGAAAAGGTTATACAGAATTAACATCACACAATGATCTACATATTATTAAACATTTCCTTGTATTAAAGTAATTGCAACACAACTTTTTTGGCATGGCTTAACATACCATGCACTTGTCTGAAGATATTCAACAAAAAAATCTCCTTTACAATGACATTATGGGACACCATCAAAAATAAACATTGCATCAGACAAATCTAAAACACAATTTTCGTGCAAAACAAGTGTATGTAAACGTGAAGCAACAGTATGAAAACTGAGGGTGGCTACAGTAAGACGAGAGTTACACAGTTTTCCAGTTAAAAAGTAAGAAGTAGCCAGTAAAAAGACAATCACCTACTGTGACCGATTTCCTGCCCTCCCTTCCAAAGTCCTTCACCATGACGACTTACTCTGGCGCTAAAAAGTATAGAGAACATTGTTTTTTCCATTGTGTTGCAGCAAACGCTCAACTAAAGCTAATATTCTTGGCAAGCAGCAGATGGATTTGTTTGGGGTAAAGATGACATTTGGTGACACCCTCAACAATGGTACTCCTTCAACTCAACTCTACTGATACTGTCATATTGTCCATGTTCCATCACAGTCCATTTTCCTTCATCATTAGCACAGTCCCACTCCCATTCCACCATCCTTTACTCCTATCACCCAGCCAGGGCTTTAATTATTCATGCTCGTAACTTTAAATTCTCAGCAATTACTGTAAACACCCTAATGTAAGCCATAACAGCAAAGCAGTCCAGGTTTACCGTTAATGTGTTTTACTTCATGCAGTGTTCCCTAAGAGTATTTCCTTTATCCAGATTATGTGTTTCTCTAGTTTAATTTTCACAAAACATACTTTTATAATACAAATAGTGAAATGAGTCACCGTCAGTTCAGACTGCAAGTAGACATTTATGATGGGCATAATTGAGAGTCCTGAGGATGAAGGCAGTACTGCTTTCACACAGTGCCTGCCACTGGGTCATTAAGGTGTTCAGACTGAATGCACATCTAATCTTTGGCCTCTTAGAAGAGCGCATAAAGCGATTGTTATATAAATGCCGATAGCACATTAAAGCACTACTATGCATCTGCACAATGAGGACTATAATGTGTAGGAGTCATATCATGCACAGTGGTACGCATTATATACTAAGAGCACTTGGTCTGCAGAAACACACAGTCAGGATTAAATTGCTATGCAGGTGTTGAGTGTGCCAATAAATCTTTATTATCCAAAGTAACCATTTTTAGCAACCTTGGGATTACAAAAGATTGAGCATAAAAATAAGGTTCTAAAGTAATGCCATTCAGTCTGCATGCAGTTCCTTGATGTCAGGCCATACCTCATTGTGCTACATTAGAAGGATTGTGACATATTAGTTTCAAATAACAATAGGATCTCTCTGTTAAAAGTGGTGGGAGGAGGGCGGTGGCCACACATGCACACATATACCTCAATTACACCTGTGCATTAACACACGCACACACACCCATTCACAACACTAACAAATGATTAATTTGAGAGTTTTATATAGCGCTAGTTAGATACACATACATTAATACATACACACATAAAACATAAAAAACACATAGAACTTACCCTAACTGTAGTTCTCCAAGAGGGAAGGCTCAGAGGTCCTGGTAGGGTTGGGACTGCTGCCTTCCCTCATTGGCTGATTGGAAGGCAGCAGTCCCAACCTCGTCACAGAGGGGGATGGCATCAGTGAGACCGCTGACCCCACCCCACACTGTGACTAGATGCCACTGGTTGACACTCTGCCCTGGATACTTCAGGGCTTAAAACTGAAGCACCCAGGTCCAACGCAATCAGTGGTGCTCCCCTTTACCACAAGGGGGAGAGCCTTGAGGCACTTTCGCCAGACTGAGATGGTGTTGCCCACAGAGCTGTGAAATTCTCAGCTTGACAAAGTTCAGCTCAGGCAGCCAGGAGTCTGTGCATTTAGCACATGTCCAGCTCCTGCCTGCCTGATGCGAACAAGAAGAGTGTCTGTCAGGCAGGCGCTGATTCAGCCGCAACACCCATTGCTTTTGACGCTGCCCCCTTTTTACAAGGGTGGCATAAATAGGAGGCTGTTTCTATGTGTCCTGCATTGTGCAGCACACATAGAAACAGCAAATCGCCATGAATGATTGTTCATGTGCCGGAAGGTGTCCCTTTCTGTACATAAACAATCATTTAAAAAATGATGATTTCCCAATTCAATGTGTGCTGCACAATGTAGCACACAACGAAGTTACAATTCGCCATTCTGGAATGTTTATGTTCAAAAAGGGACAACTTCCTGCACATAAACAATCATTCCCTCATCGGTGGCACCCTTGCACTATGCAAGGGTGCCGGCATTAATGCAAGGCAGCAGAGGTTAGCGCCAGTGCTAGGGAAAGCGCTGGAATATGCTTCACCATTGTAAATATGGTGCATCCCTGTGTTTTGAGAAAGGCGGAGCATGGCATTAGCAATGTTTGCTTAATGCCACACTTCGCCATTTCCTTGTAAACATGCCCCTTAGTTTAGTGTGTATGCAAATCCTGCATTGCAAATCCATGGTGAGTTGCACTACTCCTTCTAAAACAAGGCCACTGGAGGTACCAATGAGTGAGGCAGACTGGTCTCAAGGGTCCTGTGACCTCAGTTACAGAGTCACTGTTGCTCTAGGGTGTGCTGCTTCATAGGTCTGCCCGCAAGAGTGGAGGTGAATTTCAGTATGGATTGTGGTGGACAGGGCTTCAAAGTGCTAAGACACCAGGGGCCTCATTTATGAAAAGTGACGCATCGCTGTGCGAAAACCGTGATGCGTCACTTTTCATTGCGCCCTCCTTGCAACATGCTGGATGCGTCATATTTACTATATGACGCATCATGATGCAAGGAGTTACAGAAACGTCAGTATTTCTGACGTATCTGTATGCGCAAAAATGATGCATTGCTGGAGTGTGTCACAAAAGTGGCACAACTTCAGCAATGGATCATTTAACATGGGCAAGTCCCATTTCAATTTGCCGGTGTCAGTCTTACGCCTGCTACAAGGCAGGCATAAGATATTGACGCATTTGTGTCCTAGAAGTGACGCAGTGAAATCTCATAGATTTCACTGCGTCACTTCTACGAGGGTTACTTGCGTCAAAATGCCCACCCTGCATACATTACACCTGGCTCGGGTATAATGTGGCGCAGGGGTTTACAAAGTGATGCATCTACCTAGATGTGTCACTTTGTAAATATGACACAACATGGTGCATTGTTTACCCTGATGGTGTGTCACAAAAATTGACGCAGCAGCGGGGCAAAAGTGATGCAAGGGATCATAAATAAGCGCCCAGGTCTTCTTAGGTCTAGCTGGGGCTTCTAATGCCTATCATGGGAATGTGCTCCCTCCCGAGAGTAGTCTGGTGGACTGTTCATGAAAGCTGAACCTAGTTCCCCAGTTGCAAATTCAGCAGCTCTGGCCATAGCACCACATCCTCTCCCCCACTGAACACCATACTGTGCCACTGATAGAAACTCGTACCGCATTCAGCTACAACCCAATTGTGCCTCGCTATAAACAACTGGATGCGACTCAATTCAAATTATGCACTAGACAAGAGTAATATGCTGCCTAAAAAAAAAAAAGGATTCAAGCGGTGGACTTGGATAAAGATAGGTCAAAGCCTTTTTCCCTTCCCTGTGGGGTACCACAAGAGTCGTCCCTCAGCCCAATACTTTTCACTGTATACGTGTCTCTGCTGGCAGCCCTGATAAGATCTTTTGGGTTCCAACTGACATCTTATGTGGATGACATGCAAATAGTGTTGTCCCTCCAAAGCGGCCACAAAGCCGAAACTAGAGTAGGATGTCATGACTGTGTGGAAGCCATTTCGGAATGGATGTCATCTAATTGCCTGACAACAACTTGAACCTCTGGACGCCTGACTGGTGGCCGGAAGAACTGGGAACTCTCCCGGTTCGGACTAAGAAAGCGAAGAATGCGGGGGTTATTGTGGACAACAGACTCTTTTTCGGGGATCAGATACGTGGGGTTGTCTCTGCAAGCTTCTTCCGTCTCAGAATTCTGGGAAAAATAAAGTTCCTTCTTCCAGAAGAAAGCCTAAGGACAGCGGTGACAGCGCTCATTTTGTCTCGATTGGACTACTGCAATGATCTCTACTTGAACATCCAAAAGAGATATATCAAGATACTCCAAATCGTGCAAAATGCAGCCGCCAGGGTGTTGACGGGTACACCTAGGTTTATTTCGGTCAAGAAGGGCTTAGACATCTTCATTGGCTCCCAGTACACCAACAGGCTCAATTTAAAGCCCTCTGCATGGTCTTTAGGGCCCTCAAGGGTGCAGGCCCGATTATTTGAAACAACAGCTCCAATGGTATGTTCCCAAGAATAATGCTGCATTCTATGGAAGCAAAACAAGTAATTGTTCCCCCAGTCAAAAAAGCTAGCTGGGGTGGCACGAGCTTCATTACATGCGCCGCAAAGGCCTGAAATAATCTACCATTCCACCTTAGAAATGCAACTGAGCTCCTGTCCTTCAGGAAGGGGCTAAAAACCTGGCTAATATCTGTATAACCACTTATACCGCATTAACCCTTTAGGCAGTGCTCAGCCCCAGGACATCCCTAGGGTAACAGTTGCGCTTTAGAAATTACAATAACATAACACAACAAACATAATACAGCATGTTTGTGCCCAGAGCACACGTTGAGGAGGATGCAGGTGAGGGTGTTGTTGGTATTGTTGTCGGTGGTTGTGGAAGCCGGGGTGGTGTTGAAGGTCTGGCGTTAGTGAAGGCAGGAGAACTGGCCGTGGGTCGTGTTTAGTGTGGCTTGGAGACAGTCCCTGCATCTTCCTGTATTGAGTGTGTGGAGGGCGGCTGAGCTGTAGTGTTGTGGGGTGTGAGATGCAGGGTGCCTGGCGCTGGCCGGGGTCAGATCGCGGACGGGCGTAGACTGGCTTGCCTTAAGCGTGCCTTTGGCGCGCCAGCATCGCGTCCGCTGCGAGGCCTGCCATTAAGTAGGGGAGGTGGGAGGGACGTCTGTTGGGAGGCGGGGAGCAGACGAGGAGAGGGGGGCGGGGCTGCTGAGGCAGCAGCGGCAGGAAGGGAGCAGGGATAAAATGAGGCAAGAGACTGAAAAACAAATTAAAAGAGTGAAAAAACGCAGATAGTACAGCAAGTTTTAATAAGAATACACAGATGGTCCAGCATTTATGGGTGCAACTAAGTTAGGAACAACACAGACAGTACCAGCAATTACGGGCACAGGCAGAGCACACAGCGGCCTCAAACACCTTCCAGGAAGAGGCAGAAGAGCTCAGCGGCGATGAAGGCGGAGTGGAGCTGTGGGGAGAGCGTAGGCCTGAGACCAGGGTCAGAGGTCTTACTCGGGTTACTACTGCATAGAACCAGAAAGACCCACTCACATCCCATATTAAGATGGTGTATCACTACAGAATATTGTGAGAGCTATAGAGAATTTCAGTAAATTGCATATCAGTTCAGCTTGCTTGCAGGGATTTAGGGTTTCATAACTTTCAAAGAGATGGATTTGGCATTCCTGGAAATATAGTGTAGTTATTGGTTTTTGCCTCAAACCTTCCTTTGCAAATCCGGATGCATGCTAATACATTACACTTTTCTTTATTTTCATTCAGCTCCTGTTATTTGCTCTAGACCACCATTGGTTCCACATGGAAAAATTGTTGGTGATGTAAAAATTAATATAATCTGGATTCATCTGTTGAATATATATGCGATGAGGGCAATGCTTTAGAAGAAACTAGAATGCTGGCTTGCAATGGTGGGAGATGGTCAGGAGATGTGCCACAATGCATAAGTAAGAACAGAAATACCTCTGGATACTAAACATATTGGAAAGGATTCACAAATATTTTGCAGTGATCTACTCTTGTAGTATTCATGTCTGACTCCAAATTCAAGAAATGCGTCAGGTTTAAGCCAGGAGGATTACTGCCTAACTGTTAGAATCAGCCTCACCAAAATAGGTCCCACTTAGTCGTAGCAAAATCTTTGTGTAGCGGGCCAAACGTTTTGAATCTTTCAGTTTAATTGATTGGGCACCATGAAGGTCTTCAGTATGTTCATAATGGTGAAATGATTTGAATGTAGCAGCAATTGCAATGTGCTGTAGAGCTACTAGGCCCATATAACTGTTCTCCTGACTATTAATTTATTTACACCACTCTCTCTTGGTCCTCTTGGTCCCCTGATGGACCTTGTTTTGTGCTGAGAGGGGTTGGATAAAAGGGTCCTAACAGTCATCCATTGAGGACCAGGAATTGGATAACTGGATTACAAACTAGAATTGAGATTCATGTAACTTAATCTCAGAATAATACTGTAAAGCCCAATCCCCTAAAGAAATGTAGGCGAGCCAAGATTTTCTAAAGAAACGTAGGCGAGCCAAAATCATACACACCAAAAGCTCAGTTAAAGCTATACAAGCATTAGTATTAGATGGTCCGAGATCTCTCTAATACGATCTTGACTGCTTATTGGTAACCTCAAATTAAGAATTCAATTGGAAGGAAATATATCATGATAGCTGACTCAGTATGGTAATCTTAGTCAAGTGTATTAAATTTAAAGAGAGACAAACGCAACAGTAAATTTGCATCAGGTTATAGGAAAAATTGGTCAAAGACTTAAAATATATACCAACGCTCAAGAGGTCAGGAAAGGACATGAAGTATGCCAGTTCAATCAGTCTCCCAAGAAGGAAGGGAGACCTAGCTGCGTACAGCGTATGAGTCAGTTCGGAAAGGAATTCAGGTGAGTCCGCATTGGGCAAGTCAAGATTTTCCAAGAAAACTCTGCAAAGTATCATTCACATATTAGCCAGCAGCCCATCCATCAGCATGCTTGCTCTCTTCTCTCTCGTTCCTCCCTTTTTTTAGTTAAATCGGGCAATAATATAATCTTAGAGTACCTGGGGTGGCACCTACTAGAATCACGTTATCTGATCAGACCACCCAGTTCATTTGTCAGTTCGTATAGGATGAGTGTCAGGCAACATAAAGAAGACACAAAGTGTAGAGAAATAGGTGGAGCAATTATGCAGTTCTTAGGCAATCCAATATGTGAAACTTCGGAGCAATGCTCCTTTAGCAAGAGCACATAGGCTATTTCAAGAGGACAGTTTCCCATGCAGATGTTCTTTACTGTATCAGAAATTGTAGCAAAGTATATTGCACAGTACATGAGAACTCAGGAAAGAAAACACAGTTTTACATTATTGGTTATATTGAGAAATGTTCTCATGTGTAGTGAATTCAGCAAGTCAAGAAATTAAATGTATGCAGTCAGGCCCACATTAATTTTAACTGATAGAATGTAAAAAAAAAATATATATATATATATATATATATATATATATATATATATATATATATATATATATATGATTTTTAGACATGCATTCATTTTTTTTTATTTACATTTTCACAGCGACAATACACAAAAACATTACAGTTCAAGAAGCATAGATAATCATTCATTTGAAAGAAAAGGGAAAAAAGCCAAGAGTGCTCCATACATGATAATATTCAATAACATTTACAATAATCTTGCAGAGGTAGTATACAAGAAAGGATGGGATGCACAAAACAAAAACAAAAACAAAAAAAAAAAAAAAATAGGAAGCTTCCTTTTGTGCAGTGTCTACTCAGCTCATTCATTTTTCGGAAATATTAATCCTCATAATATTCACCGAAGACACCCCAAATTTTCACACCCGAATGTCTCTTCCTAGACCCCTTTACAGAAAAAAGCCCCCATTCCAGCGTATATAAATTATACATTTTTGCATGCCACATTTGAAAAGCAGGTGAATTTTCCTGTAGCCATTCAGTTGCAATACACAATCGTGCTACCGTCATAGAAAAAAAAAATGAAGTATCTATGTTGGTATAATGCATCCAGCGAGCTGTTTGTGGGTATTTTGCCCAATATCATCATAGCAGGGGTAATCACTAAAGGCGTCTTCATAACCTTTGTCATAAACTTTTCAAGGTCTGCAATAAAACTCTGCAATTTAACACACCCCCAAAAAAATATGTAAGCTATCAGCATCATCCTTCCTACAACAAAAACATTTACCGTCATACCCACCACCCCCAGTTTTCCATTCGTACCGGGGTGTTATATAAATCAAATCAGGTTTTAAAAAATTGTGCTTTTAAATTTGCAGACATTAGAGACTCTCTTGCCATATTAAGGATATCTCCAACATCAATATCAGCCTTCCCTAAAGCAGTCACCCACTTCAGTCTAACCTTATCAAGATCATCTGGCCTACCCAAAAGAAATATTTGATATAAAGTTCCAATTCTAACCTGCCTTCTTACCCCTTCCACCACCATATTTGTTTGTGTGGCGGCCTTACGGCGGCCTAAAAAATCACGAATTTGTAGAAATTTAAAAAAATAAGTGCTAAGAAAGGAAAACTGGGTCTTCAACTCATCAAAAGATTTACAAATCCTATTGTCCATATACATATCACCCAAGTACCTAACCCCTTTCCTCTGCCAATCTAAAGCTATACCGTCTGAAAATGCTGGTAGCACCTTGTATGCTTTAAAAGGGGTGTAATATGTGATCTTCCCCATTGCAATTAATTTTGAAATCCATTTCCAAACTTTAAATGCACTGATCAATATTTTAAAACAAGTGCGTTTAAAGTAACTCCTGGCCACTTCTATGACTAGACACTGCTTAGCAATTGGTCCTAATAAAATTTCAAAAATTGTAGGAGCAGTGGCAGCATTAGGGGCAGTCTCTCCCGTGATAATTACCCTCATTTTTAGCAAAAAACATGTGACATAATACAGAAAAAAATCAGGCACCACCATCCCCCCCTATCGAGAGGCAAAGTCATACATTTCATAGCCCGTCTAGGTCTCCCTGGGCTCCATATAAATTTACCACAAATCGATTGTAAGTGCTGTATACTCTTTTTAGGTATTTCCAGTGGTATTGACCGGAGTATGTAAAGAGCTTTCGGTAAAACATTCATTTTTACAATGTTACATCTGCCAATAATTGAAAAATACAATCGTTCCCACCTATCCAATGAAGTTTTAATTCTAGTGGTCAACGCATTCCAGTTAACCTCCACAAGCTCATTAATACTTGCTCTAATTTGTATCCCTAGATACGTAACTTCTTTTACCACCCTATCATCCTGCCATACTAGGGTGTCTGAGCATAACATTTGCGTCTATGACTCATTAAGCCTGTAGCCCGTTACCCTGCCAAATTCCTTAGACAGCCTCTCTATTTCTATAATGGCAAGTGCAGGATTTTCTGTAACCACCGCTATGTCATCGGCGTATGCGAAAACAGAAAAACAATAATCAAAAGATCGGAACGGTGGAATAAGTGCGCTCTGTATTAATTGTTCAATAAAGGGATTGATATATAACGCAAACAAAAGAGGGGAACAGGGGCAACCCTGCCGAGTTCCCCGTGTTATACTCAAAGAGTCAGAAAGCATTCCCATGGCAGATATCTTAGCCTTAGGGGTTACATATAGTGACTGTAAAGCAGCAAAACATTTCTGACCAAATCCCATTTTATCCATAAGTCGCCACATGTAGTCCCACTGAACACGATTGAACGCTTTCTCTGCATCCAATAAGATAAGCACTAACTCTCTTTTTTCCGCCCCCGCTAGATCGAATAAAGTTATTACTTTGTTTACATGATCCACCGTTCCTCTTTTGGGTATAAACCCATGCTGGTATTGAGACACTAAGGGCGTTATCACTCTAGACAATTGGTTGGCCAAGATCTTAGAGTATATTTTATTATCACTATTCAATAATGATATTGGGCGATAAGATCCAACCAAATCTGGGGGTTTGCCCTTTTTACAAAATACCGCAATCGTAGCATCCGACCACGATTGAGGCGGGTAACCATCCTGTGCCAGCCGCATTACCTTAAGCAGCTCATGCTTAATAATAATAAATAACTGCCTATACACCTCTCCGGGGATTCTATCAGGCCCTGCAGCCTTTCCTAGAGCCAAACTTTTCAGAGCGTTTTCCAGTTCCACCATAGTTATCGGTGTATCCAATTCTTCTGATTCAACTGGATCTAGTTGTTTCAAGCCCTCATCAGATATTCCCATCGCATCTCCTCCCCCCTCTACAGGGCTCTGCCTAGTATACAACTCAGAATAAAACTGCTTAAAGATCTGAAGAATCTGATAAGGGTCAGAGAGTGATATCCCATTCACATCTCTCAGTGCCTGAATATTCCTAGCTGACTCCTTCATCCGCAATCGTACTGCCAGCCGTTTCCCAATGATTTCACCAAATTCATGGCTTTGCATCTTACAAATTAAATATTTTCTAGCATTCTCTGTACTCCAGAAACCCAGAATATTTGCTTGCTCCTTTGCCACCTTATTCTCCAGCTCAGGTATATTATCTGTGCCTGTCGCTATCCCCCTAGCTAGAGATGTTTCAGCCTCACTTAGCTGCTCTTAAAGTGTTGCTAGTTCTTTTTTAGATTTCCTTTGTTGCCATGAACTGAAACGGATGCATTCGCCCCGAAAACTGGCTTTAAAAGTGTCCCACACTGTACTAGCAGATGCAGTCCCGTTATTGTTCCGAAAAAAAACCTGAATCCAACTATCCATATGCTCCTTAAATTCCATATTCAGAACTAATTTTCTATCGAATGTAAAATTAAGACATTTAGGTCTACTTAAAGACCCAACTAATATAAGCACAATTGGAGCATGATCCGAAGTGATCCTTGGAAACAACCGAATTGTTGCCCCCTCTAATAAAAAAACAGGTGAGAAAAAATAATCAAGTCTTACTAACTTTTTGTGGGGGTAAGAATAGAAGGTAAAACCACTATCATGTTCTCTAATATTACCCCACACATCCACTAATCCTTGATCCCTAACTAGATTGTAAAGTGCCTTAAAGACTCTAGGTTTCCGCCCCCTGTACTTATCAGGGCCGTCCTGCAGTGCTTGATTTGTCAAATTTATATTAATATCTCCACACACCACCACCGGTTGAGGCCAGGTAGTCAGTTCAGAATTTATTTCATTTAAAACCCCTGCATCGTCCAAGTTAGATCCATATACCATACAGAGCGTAACCTTTTGCCCCTCAAAATTACACTCTGTGATAGCCCACCGCCCATTATTGTCCATAAATTTACGATCTACTTTAACGAAATTTCGTCTAGCCAAGAGGACTACCCCTCGTATCATACTGGTTTGGCCTGTTGCAATAATTAAAAAAAACCCTAACTTCTTTAATACACCCCTCTTTAACCATGGAATATGAGTTTCCTGAATACATACTAAATCTGGGCGAATATGTCTTAATTCTGCTGCCACCTTTTGTCTTTTTAAGACATTATTCAGCCCAGACACATACATTGAACAAATTCTAACTCTTGTGGTTAACATTTTAATTCAAAAATTCAAAAAACAGATAATCCTTCCATCAAAAAGTCAAATCTGCTGCTTAAATCAAACAAAAGCTGACCTCTAGCATATGTCCAAGACTGATTTATTTGTCGCTGTGAAATATTTTTCCCCCTTTTTTCATCCCACCTAAGTGCACTCCACCTCCACTTACACATCTAACCCTTCCCTCCCCAATCCCTTCCCTCTTACCCTCCCCAAACCCCCACCCTCCCATCACTGAGGCTTTAGGACCGGTGGTCCTGTAGATGCAAGCTTTACCTGGTCCTCTTGCGTTCGCCTATTGAGCCCTTACCTAACCACTTTTAAGACTACTTAGAATATACAAAAAAAAGAACAGAGGTGTAGTGACCCATAATAATACCCCAGGAGAATGAACAAACAAAAGATAAATAACATTCTGCTCACATTCTGCTCACAATAATTAATCTCAACATATCTCTCAAAATATATCTCAACATTACAACATCATCACAATCTTGTGCTGCTCCGTAACCCACTGACCTAAATTGAACGTACAAATTCAGTAGCTGAGGCAATATTCGTAAAAAACCTGATTTGATCCTTAGCTACAATTTTCAATTTAGCCATTTGATCCTTAGCTACAATTTTCAATTTAGCCGGGAACATCAAAAAAGCTGTTGCCCCCTTTGCCTGGCACTCAGGAATTAGTTGACTAAATTGCCAACGCAATTCTACTGACTTCTGGCATAGGTCTGGGCGGACAAAGAATTCAACATCACCAGCCTTCCCCCTTTTATCTGGCCTTGCAAGCTTAAACACCTCATCTCGTGCCAAAAAGCTGTTAAATGCAACTAATACTGCCCTGGGCTTATTTTCTTGTACTTGTCCAGGCCTTCACCGTATGTTTAAGGGGAATCTGTGCGCCAGTTCAACCTCACGTTCCCAGTCCCACTGAGTTACACCAGGAAATGCTGTTTTAAACAACCCAACCACAAACCCCCTTGGGTCTTGCCCCTCTTTCCCCTCTGGAATTTGAAGCACCCTCAAGTTATTGCGCCTGGCACGGTTTTCAATGTCAGCGAATTTCCACACAACATCTTCCTTTATCGATAGGCTCTGCTCCACCACTGCCTTCTGATGCCCAAAATCGTCTTCCAAATTCGATACCCTGGTTTCCATTTCATTAATTCTAACCAAAGAGTCCCCATGTGACTTAACCAAGCGTCTCATAGAGTTTTGTAATTTACGGACTCTTAGACTTTCTTCCTTGGTTTCTTCTCGGTGCTGCATAATAGATTTATAAATTAACTCCAAGGAAACTGCTGCCCCTCCAGCATCGCCCAAAACCCTTTGTACCTCTTGAAGCTGATTCTTAGCAATAATGCCAATCTCCTGATTTCCTTGGCTCATACCCAAATCAAGTTTTCTCACAGTTTGTAACTGGCTGTCCACCAATGCCTCAGGATCATCAATAGTTGAGCTACCATCATCACTGCAGTCAATCATGGAGAGCTGTGCCGAGTATTGCTCAGCCAAATCCTCACAGGAAGAACCCGAATGCTCTGACATTGAATAAAAATCGCCGGACTCCTCTGTGCTAGCCTCTACACCTCCACCCTCATTAGGAGCTGTCCCCCTTTGCAGTCCAGGACTACTAGCAATGCCTTGCATGGAAAGTTCACCCCCATCTGGCAGTATAGAAACTTCACCATCTTTATTCTTCCTCTTCTCCCTTTCTTTACGCCTCTCCGAAGTTGCAGTGAAAAACGCTGGAATTTTCTTGCTTCCTTCAACCCCGTGAGTTTCCCCTTCTCCAAACAACCAGTCTCCTGATTATGAGCACCATCTCCCCTTTTTTGGGACTTATTCACGGCCGCACTTCCTCAGCCCCCTGGGCAGCCCTTCCCTTCTCACCAGCCTCTCAAGGGACTTCAGCCGGTCCTTCTTCATTCCCTTTTTTATTTTGTGCGCCCTTCGGCGGCATCGTGCAGTCCCGCACACCACTAGGGCCCGGCTCCCTCTGACCGTAGGGAAAATTCACGTCTTCCACAGCCGCTTACTAGCGCTCACTGGCGGCCTCCTTTTTTCCTCGCTCCACTGTTAACGGGGCCGCAGCTGCGTTCTATCCAAATCACTCACATTCACGATCGCCGTGTTACAATGTATCACCATCTTCCAACAGGCTTGTTGGCTGATACAATTTTCAAAGCGCCACCCCAAATCACTCACATTCACGATCGCCGTGTTACAATGTATCACCATCTTCCAACAGGCTTGTTGGCTGATACAATTTTCAAAGCGCCACCTCCCATCTCCACAGCCGCCCGCAATTCACTCGAGCAGCCAACCACTGCAGCTCCGCTCCACTCGATGAGCTCGACAAGCGCCGGCAAGCGCACGACACCTCCGCTTTACTCCACTTTCTCGGCACAAAATCATCACAAAATCATCACCTACAATCAGCAGCTTTCTCCAGCCTTCGTTCCTCAGCTCTTCGATCACCACCGCCTCCGTCCACCACTCTGGTCCCACAAGAGAGGTAGCCTGCGGGACCCTGCTCGGGCGCCATCTTGCCTCTGGTATTTTAGACATGCATTCATAGGAAATATAAAAATGTCATGATTCTAGTATAACTCTGATGAACTTGAAAATAATTAGTATGGTGACAAATACCATGTCAGTGTGGTACAATACTACATTTTTAATGTACGCACATAAAAATATGTTTAAAAACATTTAGTAAGAATATTGTTTTAGGTGTTTAACATTACCACATATGTGAAATTCAATCTCTGAAAGTTTAATAGATGCATCGTTAATTATCACCGTGTTACACCTACTTTCTCTTTTTGTAATTTCGGTGCACTTTACTCACACTAAAGATGGATTTCTAGTAACATTCACCATCATAATCAAGTCTAATTAAAATAATTGACTACTTCCCAGTGGTTTTATGCTAACAAAGAATAATTGGTGATAAACTTCATAATGTGAGAAGTCACCATTTACACATTTCTAGCACTTAATAATGAAATATAGTCTTTTGTCAATTAGTAAATCACAGTCTATATTAATTACACAAATGATATCATCTAAACTACATTTATTAAGCATGCTTTTATGATGCATTAACTAAATCGTTCATTGTTATGTTTTCTTAAGTGTGTAGTTGGTGCACATTTATTCATTTTCTCTCATAAGTGTTATTATGGTTTCTCATGTCATTAAACATTTAGATGTTTTTCCCTCTTCAATAATTCACCCTTTGATGGTGAATTAAGCTATCACATTCTTATCTTTATTCCATCTGATATCACTTTATCATTGTGTTGTCCTAATTCGTTTTCATATCGAACGCTCTGGAGCTTTAATCTCATCATAGTATCCACATTGTCTATCTTCCAATTCTGTCCCAGCCCTTTTCCTCTTCACTCCGCTTGTCTCTTTCTTTATTTTTATGCGTCTGTAGATTTTGATAGAAATAATTAGTATTAGTATGCAAGCAGCAATTGTTACTATGGGTTTTAAAATCAGTCCCACTAGTCCACTTCCTAGGTTAGTAAATCGTTTTCCCATTGCAGAAAATCCTTTCCTAATTAATTCCCAAGAACCATCAGCTTTTAATGCGCTCAAATCCTTTTCCATGTAGTCATGTACCCTTTTAAATCTGATCTCTTATTAGGGATATAGGTACAATATTGTTGCACCTTTGACAGTCGACAGACTCCACCTTCATTTGCAAGGAGGAAGTCTAATGCAAGACGTTTTTAGAGCATCATAGTTCTCACAGCATTCATTTCACTATCTGGCTAGGAATCCACCCGCAGTATCAGTTGACAATTTGTCAACTACATTAGAGAGTTTCTGCATTTTGTGAGAATTAATTATCACCCCAATCAATGGATTTATTGCACTAAATATATCTCCTAATATTTCAGCAGCCCTAGCACCCCTTTTTAGACTGGTACGTTTCACTTCATTGGTTTTATCAGATTGATCCACATGATCGTTTTTTGGAAAGAGTATTCCCATGTAGCAAGATCCATACAGTTTTTTAGGCAAATACAGAATCTACACGTCCTAAGTATAATCCCTTATCACCTACCATTTGGAAAGTGTGATCACATTCACTGGAACCAACAAAGTTATTACTATATTCAGTTTTATATCATGATATGCTTAGCTTTCCTTTATGTTGCCAGTATAATGCAATCACAGCTTGTGTTCCGGTCTATTTAAGTTCAGGTTCTTTGAGAGCCCATAGTGGAGTTTTCGTGTGATTTGCGACTTTACCTGTGATATCTCTATGTCTATCTTTGATTAAATCAATACATTCCTTTTCTACTCTGTGCAAAAGGCATTCTAGATTGCTTTGTTATGCATTTGCAATGCTTAGGCTTTGAGTGGGTTTGAAAAAGTCTCCCATCATTTCAGCAGTTTGTATGTGAGGCACAGGCTTTAAGTGTTTTTGATGGGCACTTCAGAAAAGACTAGGTCATAGTTAGAATAATAATATTGAAATTGGCCTTTGCAATAAAACAAACTAGTTAATAGCAGGCAGATGATGGTGTGTGACTCCTTCTGAAACTGAAGTGGGTAACTGTAAACACATATAACAGTTTCGGGCATCCATGGTATCGCCATACTCAAACAGAAGTTTGGTAAAAACATTCAATGAGAAATCACTAGTAGACTAATCTAAATGTAAAGCTTTATCAACTAACATGCTTAGTCCATTGTTATTATTTCGTAATGGAGATTTAGGAACAGAAAGAGGTTTAGTATTTTCAAAATACACATAATGAAGCAAATTCAGAATGATGAGAAATGTAACAAGAATTATAGACAATGTAGCAAGTAGACATGCACATACGCGTTTGTGGTTCAATCATACCAGATTTGGATCCATGGCTTCTCTAGAATCAGACCTCATGACTTTGCTAATGTTCAGATTAGATGTTAGCAGCATTGCAGCACAGGTAAAGATTAGGAACTTGTTTATATTGGTTTTAGCTTCTCCTGCTCACAGTACGCATTTACTCCCAGCCTTGTTGAGTCAGTTCATAAATTGCATGAACTCTTGCACCTCCCGCTTTTTCGGTTGACTTAATTTTGTTTGCAAAGTTCAACTTGAGCACAATAGTTTCTCAAGGTAGTTCATTAGACCTTGAATAGTTAAGCAAAACTCTGTGATATGCCTTTTCCCAATCATTCAATGCCAAGTAAGTCCACTTTGGTGCAGTGCATTTACGATTTGGTATCTTCGCTCTTTTGGATCTTCTGACTGTCGATCCCTCATCATCATTGTTGCTTTGCTCCGACTGACTAAAAACTTCTGCAATTGTTTGTGGTACTCTGCCTTCAGTTAGACTGCATCTTGATCTGTCTGCTCTTTTGGGTCAACGGTCTCCATTTTTCACTAGCATTTCAGATGCACTGTTCCCTTCGTAAAGGTCAATATTTTGCATAGTCAGCTCTTCATCTCATGGCCCTTCCGTACCCATAAGATCTGACTCTCTAGGACCCTCCTCAGGTCCAGTGCTGAGAGTCCCAGTAGCTGGAGCCCCTACTACGGGTTGGATGAGGGCAAGGATAATCAGGTTGACACAAACCAGGAACACTAGGAGTGCCAGACCTAGGAGAATCATGACAACAGGGCTAGCTGTATAGTGACCCAGCAGACCAGCTTACCACCAGGATCCGAGTGAGGTCAAAAATACCAGGATCGGGATGCCCAGGAAAGATAATACATGGATGAGCCATGAGCAGGGCCAGAATGAGAATCAGAAGGGTCAGAACAGCCACCACAAAATGGAGGACTTGCAGCAGGACTAGAACGAGGACTAACTCCTATAGGAACAGAAGGACCTGAAAGAGAAGGAAGAAGACAGGGAACAAGAGGACACCTATGTGAGTCTAGACCATCCATTTTGTAAATTGTTCTTATTCATGCTTCTTATGCTGCCAGCCCCTAGAAACCCCCACCTCTTCATTCCACATATAGAATAAGTAGGTATTTGCTGAAAAATCAGAGCATGCAAAGTGAATAAAAGCCTAGACTGTTACTCACTGACCTTTGATTGATAGGAAATGTTGTCTGACACTGGCACAGTAGTCAGCGGTGGATCTGAGGGCATAGGGACTGAAAATAAGCAGGAGATTTTGTAGTAATGGGTGAAATGAGTGTGGTCTTTGAAGAATGGCAGAAAGGGTTTAAAAAGCTCAGATGGCTGAAGTCATACAAAAGGGTCAATTGCTAACAAAGAAGGGGGGGTCAAAGGTCTATGGAAATTAGCAAAGTGGTGCTCCATATTATAAGCAAGCTCCTATGAGCAGAACAGGGAGTAATGTAGACTCCAGCTAGAGCCTCTTAAATGGCCTAAAGAGGGGTTCTGTGTGACCCCTAATCTTTACTCTTGCATTCAATCTATGTGCATCTGTGGTGGCTGTTAAGCAAGTGCATAGTAGTAAGACTCCTTGTTCTATGAAAGTATAAGTGCATGGACCAATGGGATGCATTTTGCATGACGTGATGGAGAGCAGTTACAACTTCACTACACAGTGGGCCTGGATTGACTGAATCCCTGTGGATGGAGGGTGGAGACCCATAACTGAAGTGAGGAGGAATAGAGAAAATGATACCCATAGAAATTCCGTGAGGTCCTTTTTAACAAATGGCTGCTGATTAGGTCTTTCTGAATGACTAGTTAGGGTGGATGGTAGGAGTTAAGGGTAAGGCATACATTCCTCTTTGTTAAAGGTATCAAAGCTTCTAAGCAGAGCTATCCTTTGTCTGTGCCTGATGAATGCTCAAAACTGCTGATGACAGCCAGATGCGGAGATCTTATGCTTCATTGTATCCTTATTTTGGATACTTCATCTTGTAGGAAGCACTATTGCTGCTGACTGTGAGAGTCATCACCTAGCACAAAGGCTGTGTCTGAGCTACATCCAGAACATTGATAGTTGAAAGAGAATCACCCCAAATCATTTCTGAAACCTCATTAGTGGATCCATATCCACTATCTGTAAAATGAGTATTAAAGTGGAACTGTGAAATTATTACAAAAATGGAGGTAACAAAATGTCTCTGTTTATTCATTGTCTTATTTCTTAAAATAGTTGTATTAAAAACAATGATTAGAATTCTCTGTGAATTTCTTTACTTTTGTGTCTTTCATGCCTGTATGTCTTTCTCTGATTTGTTGCAAAAATGCATTCATATTCCAATGACATTCTGTTCAATTATTATAGTCCGGTTCCTTCCCTTGTGACTCCTCAACGGAATACTTCCACTGATGGCCTGACAGAGAAGGGGCCATTGAAGGAAGGAGTTTATACCTTCTGCCCTTTTTAGAGTAAAACCTGGCTGTAAGGGAAAGTTAAAGAAATAATGACCCAGACACCGTGGGAGAAAACTCCTAGCGTATGGAATGATTAGTTTATTATTTTTCAAAAACAATACCCCGCTTGGTGAACTTGTTTTTGAAAAACAAAACATTTTTGTAATGTTTGATGGCTGCTCATCATGTCTTATGGTACTATCCTTCAAATATTGTGTGCATTGATAGGAAATGCCATGACAGCAGTTCCTTATAATGTACAGAGTGATTCACAGGGCCTGACATATTGTTCCCCGCCATCCTGAAGGAGTTAGCTTCATCCTCGAATCTCTAAATCAGACCCATAGTTTTTCTTCCTTCTCTCATGAGATTGGAATGAAGGCTCATTATGCTGTGCCGGTTACTTCATAAGTGTCCTATGCAATTGTTTCTATTTTGATAAAATCACCCTAAATATTAGATGGCTCTTTGTTATTGGGATACAACATTTCCATTTCTGTTTTTTACTTATACAAATCAATGTTTTCAGGTGTTTTAGTATTATATGTTTAATTGAATGGAATTTTAATTAATAATTCCAGAATCCACTGATTTGCAGCAGAAGACGGGCGTTCTGATAACAAGGTGCCATTAGGTAACCCTCTATATGGCCTTGGTACAGTCCCATAGCCTTGTGAGTAAGAGTGAGTATAGAGTTTTATAGGAGTGAACAGCTTCGACGAGTTTTGCAAAGGTTCTAATCATATTTATCATTAGTCACCTCTGCAGGTAAACATAAACGAGTAGGAGCATTTGTGTAGTATGAAACAGCTCCATTGTGGGCCTCCCAAGTCTCTATGTTTGGGCTGATGGTGTAATAGAGTGGCATTCTGTGCCATATCTGTCAAAATAACCTGGAAGCATTCAAATATTTCTGACCTTTATACCTATAAGTTAGTGCCTGCATCTAAATCCAGTTTTATCACTAAGGGCCTCATGTCGCAGGGTTTGTGAACATAAAAGGGCTTATCATCATAATGTGCAAACCCTTTTTATGAGCTGGATTATTATTTTCACTCCTAAAAGACTTTAATCATTTGCTTCCGAATTACAAGTAGGAGGGTTAATGAAAGGGGTTTTCCCCCTCCGCTTTAAAATTAAGAAAGAGGTTTATTGATAGTTTATGACTGTCATTGCTTTCTCAAAGTATTGATGAGCTAACGACCCTCAAGTTGTGGTGATAACTAATTTCCTTGTCAGAAAGGGGATCCTTAGGACCACTTTCTCTTTGGGAATCAGGTTGGCAGCCTCAGGCAAGAGAAGTTCTCTAAAACTAAAAATCTTTTTTTTATTTGAACTAGCACTGGTTGCTTTCGGGAACACGGAGTGCTATCCCTGACAGGCTATCTTCTCTGAGTACGTGCCTAAAGAATATTATGTAGGCAGGCCATACTGAAACCCCCTTCTAAACAATATATTCTGAATCAACTGAACACTACATATGTCAATTTGTTGAAAATACTTTTCCATTTGTAAAACGTGTGTGGAATTTGCAATCACTTTTTGCGAATGAAATAAGAAAATCTGTATCCTATCTTACACAATAAGATGATTGCCAATTGTTTTTACTCTTTCTTTGCAGTTCTACCTGCTGTAAGTAATTAGTGAAGTTTTTCTGCTATTTGCAGAGCCACTGGCTAAACAGTGTAGAATCTATACCTTTTAGCTAGAGGCCGGATATATAGGGAAGTTTTTGTGCTATTTGCATGGGCGTCGGTTGAACAGTGCAGAATGTCTACTATTTAGCTAGCGGCTGGGTAAATAGTGAAATTTCAGGCTGCCAGGCCATTAGTAAAGGAAGAGTTTATTTACCTGGTCGCAGGCCATATAGTACAAAATCAGCGCTATTTACTGTACGCCTACAAAATAGTACATGATCTCTGCTGTTTAGCCGGCCATAGACTAAGTAGTAGAGATGATGTACAATTTGACCAGCAGCAGGATAAATAGTGTGAAGGTGGTGTTTATTTAGTCGGCCATAAAGAAAACAAGCATTTGCAATGCAATAGGTCTCGCATTCACTCGAGTTTGAGCTATTGTATTGTAAATGGCATTGCCTTTTATTTATTTGTTTTGGGTTTTGAAACATATATAAAAGGCATTGTCATTTACAATACTAATAGCTTAAACTCTCGCAAATGTGAGGCCTATTGCATTGCAATAAAGGGCCATCTTGACCACTTGTTAGATTGTAAATATCAAAGGGAGAGACCGGCTTGGGACTTCTTAAAAGTAGTGATAAATAGTGCTGTGAAGAAGATGTGTAAGCGTTGTAAATTATACAGACACAAAGTGTTAAGTGAGAGTTACATTTGACCTGAGCTATAAACACTAACAAAGTGCTCCAACACCTTTCGCTCTGTGATTATTTTGTCGCAGCTCAGGACGAAGAGCGTAACAAGGGCTATTTCCTGCCCTCTCCGTGATTTGAGTGTGCAGTGTGGCATTGCATATTGTCATTGCTATCTTTGGCCAAGTAAAAAACACTCCAGCTGTAGCAGGGCCCTGGCTTCACCTCCTGGTGCAGAGCAGAGCTGTGCTTTATGGCAGGCATGGATGGAGGGATGGATGGTCTCGGCTGCAGCTCCGACCTCGTACAGTGCCATAGCTATTACTAGTGAGTGAAAGACGCTAAGGTAGTGGTATTGGCTGTGGTGGTGGTACTGGTGGTAGTGGTATTGGTGGTGGTGTTGGTGGTGGTGTTGGTGGTGGTGGAATTGGTGGTGGTATTGCTATTGATAAGTGGTGGTATTGTCGGTATTGGTGGTGGTGGGATTGGTGGTGGTGGAATTGGTGATGCTGGTATTTGTGGTGGTGGTGTTGGTGGTGGCATTGGTGGTGGTGGTGGTAATGGTATTTGCAGTCATGGTATTGGTGGAGGTTTTATTGCTATTGGTGGTGGTAGTAGTATTGGTGGTGGGTGTATTGCTGGTAGTATTGGTAGTAGTGGTATTGGTGGTGGTGGTGGTGGTGATGGTGCTGGTATTAGTATTGGTACTGGAGTTGGTCTTGGTATTAGTGTCAATTGTGATGGTATTGGTGGTGGAGGTATTGGTGGCATTGGTGGTGGTGTTGTGGTGGTTTTGGTGGTTGTGATAATGGGGGTTGTGGTATTGGTGGTTGTGGTATTGGTAGTGGTGCTGGTATTGGTGGTGGTGGTATTGGTAATGGTTGTAGTATCGGTGGTGGTATTGGTGGCAGTAGCGGCGGTGGTGGTATTGGTATTGGTAGTTTTGGTGGTATTGGTGGGAATATTGGTATTGATGGTGGTGGTGATATTAATGTTTGGTATTTGTAGTGGTGGTTGTATTGGTGGTGGTGATATTGGTTGTGGTATTAGTGGTATTGGTGGTGGTGGTGGTGGTGGTGTTGGTGGTGGTATGGGTAGTGGTATTTGTGGTGGTATTGGTGGTGGTGGTAGTGGTATTGGGCTGGTGGTAATTGTGGTGATGGTATTGGTGATGGCGGTGGTATTGGTTGTAGTGGTATTTGTATCAGTAATGTTGGTATTGGTGATGGGGGTAGTATTGGTGGTGGTGGTCTTGGTATTGGTGGTGGTAGTATTGGTGGTATTGGTGGAGGTGGTATTAGTATTGGTGGTGGTAGTCTTTGTGGTAATGGTATTGGTGCTGGTGGTTTTGTTATTGGTGGTATTGGCAGTGGTGGTATTGGCAGCGGTATTGGTGGTGGCAGTATTGGTGGTAGTGGTATTGGTGGTAGTGGTATTGGTGGTGGTGGTATTGGTGGTAGTGGTATTGGCGGTTGTGCTATCGGTGTTGGTGGTGGTAGTATTAGTGGTGGTGTTATTGGGGTTGATGGTAGTATTGGTGGTGGTTTTGATGGTGGTGATGGTGGCATTGTTGGTGGTGGTAGTATTGGTGTGGCGGTGGATTTGGTGGTGGTGGTATTGGTGGTGACAGATACTACACAGGGATACCAGGGCCAGCGTCTCCCCAGGGTCTGCCCCAGGCACTGTTCTGAACTACTTTCACTCTTAGGATGTTTACTTTGCAAAAATTGCCTCACTCTATACGTCCAGAGTCAGAGCGAGTGGGATGTGATTTCAGACCTGGAATTACTGGATGCATTCCCAGTAGGTTAGTCCTGCGCGAATCATTATTTTCACTCTCCTTACCGATCTGTAACGTGTGTGTCTGTGTCACGTAGTTGGACAATAGAACGTTGTTGCATTTGTGTCTTCCACTTAGAGGTTTTCCCCGAGGGCTAGTTTCAGCATGTTTTTCTTAAAAATCCAAAAGTGCTGTCAGACTGAATGGGTTAATAAACAAATGTGCACTTTGTGCACACCATTCGTAGGTCAGGATCCATTGCTGGAACTATAGTTTCAAACTAGTCACAAACAGCAACCACAAATACGAATCCAAAACAAGCTTCTGGTCACAAACTTCAAGTCTTTCAAATTCTAGAACGATGCCACGTAAAAGTCCTTAGGTGGGTCATTGTGACCTAAGGCAGCAAGTGTAGTCTAAATACTAAAACCGAACACCAAAAATATTAGTCGTAAATCATGGTACACCTCTAGGCATAAACAGGATAAAATAAGAGAGAAACAAGGACCTAACAACAAGAAAGTGAACGAGTGGTGTGCGCTTGATGGTGAAAAAAATACGAGACCTCTCTGTCTCAGAGTCTAGTAGGGCTGCTTGCTCGCCGGGTTTAATGGCATGGATTCAGCAGGCGAGGAGTGAAAGATTGCACTTGGCCGCTTGTTAAGAGACTTTAATGCGTATCTGTCAGTGCTGTTTTGCTTTTTAAGTACAAATAAAAATGCTTTGTAAAAATGTATTTTATGTCGCTACATGGAATGCATTTTTACGAAGGTTTTTCATTTGTACTTAAACAAGCATTGGCATCGCCAATAGGTCTCGCCTTTGGGACCTTATAAGTGTTTAGTTATCCAGCACAATATCCTTGGTTCAACAACATCAAGTGTTGCATGGCTAAACACTTATAAGGTCCCAAAGGCGAGACCTATTGGCTATGCCAATGCTTGTTTGTTTATTGTTTATGATGCTCCTTTTCATGGTTTTTGAGGGCTTGGCTCTTTTGGAGCATCTCATGGAAGGCCTTGTGCTATCATTAAGATTCTGTTTAAGGGGGATTGTGCTTGCTTAGTATTTCAAATCTGGCAAAACATCAGCAGTCAAATTGCAGCAGCATACAGAGGGAAGGACTTGTACAATAGTTAATTCGTTTTTGAGGACACAGTGCCTTGGGGCACTTGCAGGAGGTAAATTGAATGAGATACTGTTATGGGGATTCTGTGGAATGGGGAAGTGAAAGCAGGAGAGATGCAAGTAATGCATCTGGGTAATTCACAGAAGAAGTTCACTCTGCTGCCTGTGAATAAACACACTTTTTCATAATATTCAACAAGCAGAGTAAGTTTAGGGCATTGATCCTTATGGTCCCATGTCATAAGCAGCCACTTCAGCCACAGTGCCATTTTAGCCACATGCAAAATGCATTTTGGGAATGGTAGTTTGGATTTTTAACATGTTAAGCAGTGTTTTAAGTGGACACGATCCTATCTATACAAAACCCTCATGTCTGTACTTGTCTCAGAAAAAGAATATCACTCCAAAATAATATTAAAATCTGTGTAATAGTCTGTACCTGACTAAAATAATTGTGTTTGTGAGTACGTGCTGGGATGGACGCAGTAGGGGGATGAAAAGTAGGAGAATAAAAGCCAAATGTTGGAACACTTGGAGGGTTTTGGCGACCAGAGACATGAGGACTGGGAGAAGGAGAACCAGTCCCAGGGAAACCTAATCTATGAGGACCATAGTTACCAATGCCAGAGGGTACCAGGAACAAATAGATTTTGAGAAACAGGACAATAAAAAACAAAACTAGGGTTAGTGGGATCAGCATGAAAAGGACCAGGAGGATCAGGAGGATTTGGAACCGGGGGATCTGGACCCAGTGGTCAAGGGCCTGAAGGGACAGAAGGGCCAGAGGTAAAAGGAACAGAAGGCCCTGAACCATAATGACAAGAAGGATTATGAGGCCCGCTGGCTGATGTCCTTCTTGGAGAATCGCTCTCAGGCAGTTCGGCTTGGAGAGCTAGCCGGCACCAAACAGTCCATCACATGCGGAGTTCCACAGGACTCTTCCCTGTCACCTCACCTGTTTAATCTCTACATTCTTCCACTGATTCAGGCCCTCAGAGATGAGCAGGTGAAGGTGTTTAACTACGCAGATGATTTACAGCTGCTGTTCACGATTGATAATTCTGAAACCTCTATTTTGAATTTTCAATCGACTATGAGGAACATCAAAGCTTGGATGGACCAAAACCACTTGAAAATAAATCCGGGAAAAACTGAGCTAGTTCTCACGGGAGACAGCGTCAAACACTGGGGCCCCCACTACTGGCCGCCAGACATGGGTCAAGCCCCGACCCCCTCACTGTCAGCAAAGACACTTGGGGTCACCGTGGACTGCGATCTCTCGCTGAAGGCCCAAGTGGGCCAGGTGGTCTCTAAGTGTTTCTTTCAACTAAGAAAAATCCGGAAGGTTCGGCGCCTTCTCACCCCGGAGGCAATCACCCAGGTAGTGATCGCCACCGTGCTGTCCCATCTGGACTATGCGAACTCCATTTACCTAGGCCTCCCCCTCTACCTGTCAAAACACCTCAAAATGGTGCAGAACTATACTGCCAGATTGATTCTGAATCAACCCAGATGGCAACCAGCTTCCCCTCTACTTATGAAACATCATTGGCTTCCGGTGATCCAGCATTGCACCTTTAAAACAGGATGAACGATTTTCAAATCATTACACTGCAAAAGCCCCAAATTCATTGACCAACTTATCACAAAGATCGTACCGTCTCGCAACCTCCGCTCATCCCATCTTGGCCTCCTTCAGATATCCTCTTTCAAACGCAAGCGCTCTGGCGGCCGCAGGTTTGCCACACTGGCTCCTCGTCTGTGGAACGCTTTCCCTCTTGAGATTCGGACCTGCCAGGACCTTTTTTCATTGCGGAAAGCCTTAAAGACCTGGCTTTACAGACAAGCATATCAATAACCCTACATTCCATGTCCCCGGTTATGTTACTGTCTATTCCAGCGCCAGGAAACCAATCGGTGTTTGTGCGCTTAATAAGATTTTTATTAACATAACATAACATGAGGCCATGTGGGCACTAACCAGGACCAGAGGGATGAGGACAGCCAGGCCATGAGTCACAGACCCAAGTAGACACTCCAAAGAGGACCAGTACCAGGAGACAAATGCCAAGAAGGACCAGTGATAGGAGGGCCATACCACAGACATCAGATCAAGGAGGAACAAGGCGCCAAGAAGCAAAGAAGGTAAGGACCAGGAGACAACAACCAGAAAGGACCAGGGCAAGCAGAATCTGGAGGCCCTAGATTAGAATAACCCTGGGATATAAAGGATGAGAACGTTTAGGTCCAGTGAGACCAGGATCAGGAGGTCCAGGAATGTCTGACTCAGGGGAATTCTAAATCATGGTGACACTAACTATATGAACCAGGGTGACTCACATTATTGGATCTAGGAGGAACAGTGCCAGAGGGATGATAAAGACCAGACTCAATACTATCATTACTGGGAGGACCATAATAGATGGGTCCATGGTCAGATAGACAAGAACAAAGTAGAATAGGCCAACCAGGAGTTCAGTAAGACTAGTAGAAGTAGGATGAGACAGGAGGACTGAGGACTAGGGGTGCTATGGAAACCAAGGCTAGTGGAACACGCATCAGAAGACCCAATACATGAGGGTCGAACAAAGGAGTACTAAAACTACGACCAGGACTACATGGACCAAGGTAACCAGGATCAGACAAATTAGGAACAGGCAAACAAGGGGATTAGATAAATCAGGGGAACTGGACCTGGAGGTTTGATGGTCGAGAATTAGGGGGAGGAAGACTAAAAGTTCCAGGACTGGGAGTTTGTGAAACAAGTGTCCCAAAATCCAAATGACCACGGGGGCAGTACATGGGAATGACAACCAGTCAAAGCAGAATCAGGAAGTATAGGGTCAGGACTTTCTTCATCTAGCATTAACCTGTGGTCACGGAACATCAGAACTAGGAAATACTAGGATGATCTGAGACAGGACATGTTATTGCAGAGCCATGAGGGCAAGGAGGATGGGGGCCAGGAGAATCAGGACCAGGATCAGTACCAGATTAAAGAAGCCCAAGAAGATCAGGGCCTAAAGGGCTAAACTGAAAGGATCATGACCTGGAGGACCAGAAACAGGGCTAAAAGGGTCACGAAGATCAGGACATAGGGGACCAGGGCTCGGATTACCAAGTGGGCCAGATTAATCATTACAAGTTGGAGAACTAGGGTGAGTAGGATCTTGGGTATGAAGGCAAACTAGCATCTGGAAGACCAAGTGCAATGAACATTGGTGGGCGGGAGGAACAGCACCAAAATGACCAGGCTCAGGGGGACCCTACCAAGGAGAACCTGTATTAACAGGACCTCAATAATGGCTACAGTAATAGTAGAACAAAATGGACGAGGAATAGCTCTAGGAGAACAAGGACAACCTAAAACATGAGGAAAAATACTTAGTGTGCCAGGACAGGAGAAGCAAGATAGACTAGGACCTGCGGTTCCCCTGCTAGGAGGTTGACGGCAAGGAGAACCAGGGCAAGGTGGCTAGGACCAAGAGAACTACAAAGGCAGGGCCATATGAGACAGGACAGGAGGAACCAGGAAGGGGCATGATGGCCAAAAGGCAAGGTTTATGATAACAAGCACAATAGGACAAGAAGAACCAGGACAACCATGACCAAGGAGACCAAAACTAAGAATGGTCAGGTACAGGAGACCTAGGCCCCGGAGAAACCAAAGTATAAGAAACAGGACCAAGGGGTTCAGGTACAATGGGCACAGAGTATCAAGAAAGATACAGACTATGAAAAACAAGAATAGCATGTCCCGGGTCAGGAGTGCCAGGTAGCTAAAACAATGAACACAGGCAGAGGGAGTCAGAAAGAAAGGTTTTAAGAGGACTAGCAAACAAAGGACCAAGGAGACCAGGAAGATCAGGGCAAAGAGGACCAGGACCTTGAGTACCAGGACCAGAAGGACTAAAGTGAGGAGGTAAAGGTGGATCAGGACCAGGGACATCAGAAACAGGATTATCACAGCCTGGGGTTCCAGGCCATAAGGTGAGGAACAGGATGGCCAGGAAGATGAGCAACAGGATGTTCAGGACCAGGCGGACTAGATAAAGAAGGACCATAATGTGTTTGTGTAGCAGCATGAGGTCAAGCAGCAGGAAGACCAGGACCAAGAGGTTCAGGACCAGATCCAGGAAGACAAGATCTAGTCCAATAGGACCAGAGGCCAGAATAACCAAGGAAAAGAAGGGTGCCCGAACCAAGAATACCAGGAGGAGCAGAGCCAGGAGGACCAGAACCAGAGAAAGGAGGATTAGAAGGATCAGCACCAATAAGACCAGGAACAGGACTGAGTGTGCCAGGGGGATCTTATACATAGGACCAGGGTCCAGAGTGCCAAGTGCGGTGGAAAAAACAGAACCGGAATGCAGCAGGACCATGGTGAGGAAAATCTGGCGGACCAGAACAGCCAGAGCCAGCAAGGCAATGGGGACTGGACTTAGAAAGACCCAGAGAACTAGAACCAAGACCAAGAGGGCCCAGACCATTGGATGCAGTGCCAGAAGGACTATGAGGGCAAGGCACAAGGCCCGAAGGTTTATCCAAAGCAGGAAGAGAAGACCTAAGAGGGCAAGGCCTTAGAGGGCCAGGACACATGAGGCCAGGTAGTAAGTTATGTAACTTACCTGTATGAATACCAAAAAGTATTAAACTTAGACTCAAGTCTAAGTTTACTGATTTTTGATACTCCTATCAACTCTAGACCCATATGTTTAGGGTTTCTTCAGGCTGGTGACTGTTACACTTTCTTAGGCCCCAAAGGTACATGGGTGTTAGTAGGTTGTGTTGATGCTGGATTTGCTCAGAGTGAATTCCAGAACTTTGCACAGAGCCCTTGCTGGAAAAGAGTGTGATATTAAGGGGATGGTCTACAGGGCAGCCTTGGGATGGTTCATATAACCTAATATGTGCCTGGATGACACAGCTGCCTCTAAGAAACATAGGAATGCACCTTGAATGAAGGCTTCCCTGAAATTTATACATTTTAACACCTGTTGTGTTTTTTGTCAACACTTGACTAGTGATCTATGGAGAAGGGGTCTGCAACACTGATGCCCAATATTGCCCAGCCAGTGATTGATTTTGTCACATCATTCGCTGCCTGACCCACTACTGTCAGTAATCTGTTCATGGAATGCAAAATCCAGCCACCTTCACCTGTACATTTGGCTTAGATATATTGCCCCTATTAGGTGCAAAGGTCAATCAAGTGAGTGCCCTGGATTGGGAGATCCGCTGGTGTGAAATCCTCACTACACGTCCATTTTGTGCCGCCCTCAACCAACAACATCCTTTGCATTTAGCAAAATGTCTTGAGAAAGTTGTGGTGTACAAGTCATGGTGTACCCATTCCTTTTACCGGTGGAGGGGTCCGTTACCACATGTAAGTTAATTTCCACCAGGGCATTATGATTAGCAGTCTCTGTCCGAGAGTACTTATGCCATCTGTTAAGTATTCCCTCTTTTCCCTGCCAATATATATTCTCATTGCTGTTCTAGGACAGCTCCTCATTGTACCAGCACTCATCATGCTAGCAGAACTCCTGCCTGGTGCCACAATGTAGTCCCCCACAAATGTAGACCACCATTGAACTGTAAAAGTATACACTCCAATACAAAATACATCACCTGCTGCATCCCAGGGTCTGGGGTTTCTTTTTTTATTTAAAAAAAATTGTATATGGAAATTTTAAAAGAAAATACAACCAAAATACTAAATGACATCAGGTATTAAGTCTCCCATTAATACGAGTATCGTCCAAGTGGTCGAAACATGACATTAATCCTATTCAAATTGAGACGGTTGCACAGATATAATTTCCAGATTCACTGGGGCCAACAGCTAGAAGCCACGTAATCCTTGAGGTTTAGCTATTGCCTGGTAGGATTTTTAATATCCTTGGGGCTTATTACCAAGAGCCATTATCGCCGCTTTAGCGGGACTTTTTCTCACTAAAGCGGCGATAATTTTATCGCCCTATTACCAAGCTGTCGCTAACACCAGTTAGCAACAGCTTGTAGGCGATAGCGGGCATTTTGGGGCCCACTTTGCATGTCAGCGATAATTATCGCTAATGACATGCAAAGTAAGCGTGCCGAAATGTCAGCAACTGAAAACAGTTGCTGCAATCGCTATCGCCTATGGTCAACACAGGCGTAGATTTGGAAATATTTGCGCTAAGCACGAATATCTCCAAAAGCTAACGCCTGCCCTGACCAGTTCTTAGCCATGTTATCCAATGAGAGGTGGATAACATTGGTAAGAGCATTGGCACGGTAATGCCTGAATATCGCTGTATTCACAGCGATATTCACGCATTTCGCCTGTTTTTTATCGCTTCTGAGATAAACCTTGCTAATAGCAAGGTATCTCAGCGATAAAAACAGGTGAAGGGCGGCGATAGTAATATTCCCGCTAAGCCAACATAGCGATGATTATCGCTAGTTGTTGGTAATATGCACCCTCGTCTTTAACCTCTTGTGGGAGTTTTGTAGTTGTCCGTCTACCAAAAACAATAATAAGGGAAGACGAGAAATTAAGTAAAAGTTTGAGACAACGGGGGAAACAGAAAAGGAAGAGGGAGCAGGCATTGGAACATCATAGTGGTCAGTTGTCATTGAGGGGGTGCCGACTGACGATAGAGGAGGCATTGTACCTGGGGCATTTCACCTTTAATTTATGGGAGAGTTTGGGGTTTCTGACACACCAAAGGAGGATGCCGGGGTCAGCCACATTGAGGATGGTTTAAAAATTGTGGGGTGGCGGGCAGCATTGTCTTGAAATGCTGGTCTTTGGTACTTTTCAAGTTACTATGCACTTTTTTTCCTGGACGTTTTTAGGTTACAGCACTTTCATTAAAAACAAGAGTTCAAAGAGTCAAGTTTTAAGAAGGTGCTTGAAGGTCTTTTTTTCTATGCAAGTATGGTTATCAAAAGAGATCATAGCATAGTACTGTCTGGTTGTGCCGCATAACACAGTCTGCCTGATTAGTGTTGTCAATTCCAGTTACATTATCGCCATGAAATTAACGCTTGCCAAGTTTGATTCAGGGTTTCTCTGCTAAACTTAAAATACACTTAGACTATTCTAAAAAGAACATGAAAAATGGAGAGCAAAATCTATTCTTGAAAAAGGTATGGAGGAACTTATATGTTTTACAATATCAATGTACAGTGTAAGCTGTGCAAAAATATACCTGATGTTAATGTGGCTTATTTTACTGCTCTTTTGATTGTTTTTATTTAGTAACGAGTCATGCACTATTTTTAGTTTCTGTTTTCATTTCAACGAGTCAATTTGCATATATTTTACAGGCCTGTGTCAGGTAACCAAAGACAAACTGGAAGAACATTTTGTAGAATTAAGCTCGATGCAGAGGGATAAAACGGCTTTCAAGGAGGGCGACACAATAATGTTTAGATGTAAACCCGGATTTCGAGTACTCACACCTCCAGGGATCCTAGTTGCAAATTGTACTAAGGATGGGTTTACCTACCCCACATGCATCAATCCAGGTAAGTGTAATGTACTTGCGTAAACCTTTTTTAGTTAATGATGGGTGGTGGAGTCACAGAATGAAATCTGCTCTTGTCTGGCTGTAACTTGTTGCAAAGAAGGGTTTTTTAGGCTCCTTTGCATAGAAAATCGAGTGCCCAATTCACAAAGAGCATCTGCAGTCGTGGCTGAGGCTCCTCAGTCATGGTGTGATCTCCACACTCGTGGTAGGATCTCCGCACTGCAGTTTCTCATTGGGGAGATCCCACCAAGACTGCTGAGGCTCCGCCACGAGTGTGGAGGCTCTTTGTGAATCGCCCCTAAATATAGAGACAGGACCAACTTCAAACAAGGAATTTAGGGCCAGATGTAGGTCGCCAATTACCGGTCGGTTACAGCCGATTTCGGCCGTTACCGACCGGTAATTGGTTTTTGAGATGTAGGGGGCCCGGATTCTACCGAATCTGTAAATTTACTGATTCAGTAAATTTACAGATTCGGTAAAATACCCACTCGGTATATTTACCGAATCGGTAATTCCAGATGTAGGTGGCACTTAAAATAGTGCCACAGGCCCTTAAGAGTTTGTTATTTACCATGAAATACTATCTCATGATAAATAACGAATTCCTGTGTACATGCACAACTGTGCATGTACACCTGCGCCATGTGGCACACATACATGCCCTAAGGGCATGTATGTGTGTCACATTGCACACAAGCCAGAATCAGGGGTGCAACAGGGTGTCAAAGTGACACCCTGTCCCCCTTGTAAATTCGGTAATTTTACCGAATCGGTATTTACTGATTCGGTAATTGACATTGATTCCTATGGGCCTCAAGGCCCATAGGAATTAATGGCAATTACCGAATCAGTAAATACCGATTCGGTAATTACCGAATCTTACCGTTTTGGTAATTGATTCAGTAAATATACCTACATCCCGATTGCCAGTTCTTAAATACTGAATCAGTATGATTCAGTATTTAATAATCGGTAATCGGGGATTACCTACATCTGGCCCTCAATGTCTACGCCTAGAACTGGAAGCCCTCACGTTGTACCTTCATTTGCTGAATGCAGACAGATGCCTTGTTATCTAGTACTCCCTAACATGATTAGTGCAGGCATAGCTTAGGAAGTGAGTTTCTGGAGAGTGAATTAAAAATTTCCATCTAAAAAAGCAATGGTCCTGAGAATGGAGGTGTGAGATGACTAAGGTTCAGGAAGGACTGTCCTCATGAGGAACTGGGTCAGTACTGATTTGCATCAGGTTGTCCTCTGGCTAGAGTGGCACAGTAGGCAAAAATAATGAGCTGCTACCCTAAGTGATTGCTAATGAATAGACTATTTGCAAGTGTTTGTCCCATTGCATGTTGGATATTTGATGGCCAGTATAAAGCTTGGACACCTGGGACTAGCACAACTTTCCAAGCCTACTTCTGCTAATGTTTGTGAATTTCAAAAAGTAGTAAATTTGCACCTGTTCAAGAGGTACTTCTATCAGTATGGATTTACTACTCTTTTGGTAAAACTGTCATTACAATATACATTTAAGTTTCCAATTCTTAAAAATAAACAAGTTAAAACCTCTTAGTGAAATGAAAACAATGAGAAAAACCAAAACAGACATAGCAGAACCAACTCAGACCCAACTACTAAGTCAAGAATGAATTGATTGTTGGGTGTCACACCCCAAACATCCCCCCAAAGTTACTCCCCTGTTGTTGTAAACGTTATAAAAAATCACGCAAACTTCAAATGCAGGCGCTCTCCTGATTTTTATTAATGGTCTTGAGTCGCAGATGAGATATATTTCAAGTGACAGGTAGGATGCTTGAATTAATCCCATCAACTGGTAATTACTGTATGCCACATTTCAATCCTTTGTGATTTTTGATCATGTGATCGCTTTAGAAAGAGACCAACCTCATGCAAAGCAGCTTGGACCATGCTGCTGTCGAAACAGGCTAGATTAATGTAAACCCCTTGTGTACCATGTGAATTGGAACAAAGGGAACACCCACCAGAATAGAAGTCAGGGCATCTGCTTCTTCACATGAGCTCTTCTGTGACAGAATATGAGAACATACTTCAGTTTGTCACACATATGTAATACTTCTACCTCCTTCCCTCACCACCAAAAAGTATTGAATTAACATGGAAGTAAGCACACCGGTATATCTCCCTTAAAAAAATTAACATGTTAATACATTTCCAGTATGTGACCTAGGCGTTACAGCTCCGTGGACAATGCGTACTGGCCAGGAAGTGTGACCAACAGAACATCCTCAATATGTACTGAGTTGTCCCATAACTGGCATGCATCCAATACTGTTTTAGGGAATGAGGAGGTAATGCAGACAACACATAGCTGTTGTTCAGTTAGCAAATGTTGTCTGGCACGCGCCTCATGGAGATTGCCACTACATTGTAAGATATTTAATTAATGTCCTTAATTCTACTCATACTTACCTTCTCAGTAAGTAGATGTGGAGTCAAGAATAAATAAATAATTATTGTACAATGTAGTGGTAGGTCAATATCATGAGTGCAATCTTATTGCATGCAAATGTTGCTGACCCCGTAAATAGTTACAGTTTAAGTTTACCCAACAATTAAACCATAGTTCATGCAAAAATGTAATCAACAAACTTTGACTACTTCACTAACGTTGTTGTAAATCCAACATTATCATAATGAATCTGATTTCTAGAGAAACGAGTTAAAAAATAAATTGCACCAATTCGGTGTTATGACTTCCCAGCACAAGAGTTTTCAAAGGTGCAATATATTTGGGACTTTATAACCCTTTGTTAGAGTCAAACTACAAGAAGTAAGATAATATAAATCAGGCGATGCGCTTCAGCCGAGTACCCAACGCATCACTTAAAAGTTGCTGTATATCACATGAACTATGATTCAATTCTTGGAAAAACTTAAATTCGACTTCAGGGGAAATTGATTTAGCCTGATTAGCAAGTGTGGCTTCAGTGCGTCCTAGGACTGGTAAGCATACCCCTACCACCAGCTATTTATAAGTATCTATGTCTATTCAGGGGACAGAGAACGTTCCAGGACACATACTACATACATTTAGAGTGTTTTTCTTCAGATTCATCGTAATAACTGACCCCAAAATAGTGGCATACAACCCTCAGTGTGAGCGGCCGGTCTCTGATAAGACAGTGTTGTAATGTCAGAGGTAGTATAGCAAGGGAAAATGAGAAGCAAATATATCCATAGTAGTCACTAATGTCAGGCATGCCTGAGGACAAAGCATGGCTTGCAGATGGGCTGGAAAGATAGTGCCCAGCCAATGTTATTACTAAAAATCTTAGGCTTTGCCTATATTTTAAACAACCTTTCCAAAAGTCCTTTTTTCATCACCACAGTTAACTTGGAGCTGACTGTGAAGGTTTCCACATAATCAGGGCCATAAAGCCACCAGACTCTTTCTGACACCAATGGCACACGTGTAAGATAAACAGTATTGATACTGAGAGATTTGACACATAAAATTAAGGTTGACACCGGAGATGTAAGAAGCGTTTTGTTTATGTAGGTTTCTTATTCTTTTTTCAGAACATACAACGCCAGATGACACGTGTTTCGTCAACAGGAGGAAACCTGTGACTCTTCAGGGCTTGAAGGGCGCGATGCAAAATTCTAGACACAGGTGATAATTCCAACCCGGTCGACAGGTGAACAAGGTGCGGTCATGCAAGGGTGGAGTAGAAAAACACAGGCGGGTATGTCTGTGTAGGCCAGACCTAATAGTCCAAGATACGGCTATGCTCGTCTCAGCAGGAGACTCCTTACTCCTGCTGAGACGAGCATAGCCGTACCTTGGACCATTAGGTCTGGGCTACCCAGAGGTACCCGCCTGTGTTTTTCTACTCCACCCTTGCATGACCGTACCTACGGCCCCCTGTTCACCCATCGACTGGGTTGGAATTATCACCGGTGTCTAGAATTTGACATCCCGCCCTTCAAGCCCTGAAGAGTCACAGGTTTCCTCCTGTTGACAAAACACGTGTCGGCTGGCGTTGTATGTTCTGAAAAAAGAATTAGAAACCTACATAAACAAAACGCTTCTTACATCTCCGGTGTCAACCTTAATTTTATGTGTCAAATCTCTCAGTATCAATACTGTTTATCTTACACGTGTGCCCAGTACCTGTTACATGTTTATCTAGTGTCAACGATCTTTATTTTTGACTCTGTGTGAGGTTAAGGGTATTCCTCAGCACTGGCTGCACTGTGAAAATTTGTACAAACCTTTTACTTACCGACCATCCATGTATATAACTGTTTGAGTGCCAACATCCTGTTCTGTCTAAAACCCTGCGTAGGCCTTCTACTCTTTCTGACACCAAATTTCCTTCTGAAAGGGGGATCCGCCACAGACACTTCTACTGAAGAACGGGCGGAGGGGCGTGTCTTTAACACATGGCTAGCCAACTATTCTTTATATGTTGTTTGAGAACCTCCCAGTACCGCCAACCATAAAGCAGTGCCAGACCTCACATTTACTAATTGCATAGTTGGCCTTTTTCAATATGGTATGTCATCAAAGCCACTGCCCTCCCACAGCTAAATTCGGTTAATCTCTGGATCGCAGCGACTAAGGATTATATTTATGACCCCCTTGCAGAATGCAGCACACATAGAAAGAGGAACACGCCTCAATGAATTGTTTGTGTCCAGGAAAGTGCCCCTTCCTGCACTTAAACAATCTACCCTACAACATAGGCACCCTTGAGCCATGGTGCAAGGGTGCCTGCATTGGCGCTTGGCTGCCAAAACAGCCCTGGCACAGGTGGAAGGCAGAGGAATGCACCGTTTTGGATAAATGTGGTGCATTCGCCCTTTCATTTTGATGTAGGGCAGTGCAGCAAGGTGAATTGCTGCGCTGCCCTACACCAAATCCCCATAAATGAGCCCCTAGATATGGTAATAAAGTGATATATTGGTTCAGAATGTGAAGGGGAGTTTAGAATGTGAAGGGGAGTTCTATGTTGGAATGGAAAGGGGTTTTAGAATATACACTCAGCAGTTAGCCTGAGTTATGTTTAGAAGTATGCAGCCTTAGCTCTCAATACATATTTGAAGAGGGAGTCTGCATTTGAGTCCTGTCTCTCGACATGTTTCAGATATAGCCATGTCCTCCGTGGAGATGCACTATGTTAGCATTTTTCAGAACATCTGAAAATGTATTTGCTTGTAAGTCCATCGTTCACAAATTCTGGGGCATTTCTTCCTTTTGAAAGGGGCCTTCAATTGTAAAATTGGAAAATGTCTTCTTTTTTTCGGAGTACATACAGATGTTTGTTATATTTTCTGCAGATCCTTGTCGTGTATCACAAGAGGGTATAGATTTGCATAATTTAGAATTGGTGGGAGACAAAATACTATTCCATCAAGAGGACACCATTCAATTTAGATGCAAACCTGGATATTTTGCTTCGTTAGCTGGAACCTGCAAGAACAGCAACATAATATATCCCACCTGTCTGCCAAAAGGTAAGGGCATCCAGCTGGTCTTGGAGTCACGCATGCTTACATTTCTGAATGCCTATGCAATCTGCAATTGTGCTCTTCTGTGCATTACCTCCAAAGCCTACAGTGTCACTTTTGCTATCTCTTGCATTTTTATGAATTGCTATTCATGCCAACCCCACTCCTTCAGAAGATGATTCCCACAAGTGAGTTTACATACCTCATGATTTGAAATGTAGTAAAGATAGTAAATATATGAAATAAATAATAGTTAATGATAATATTTTGATAATCTATGATAATATTATATACAATAATAATATATGGTAAATATAGAAATGATGTGGCGGATGGAACTGAGAGACAATCAGAAAAATAACTTTCTGACTAAGAGACTGAACTGGAAACGCCATCACTAAATACTGCACTATTTATTTATTATTGCACCTCCACACGAATGGGTTTCAGAGTACGGTACTGTGATTATTTAAAACAAAAAACGTCAGGCATATATCGAATATGGTAGCACATAATTAAGCATTATATAACATAAATAGAAGATGTTAAAACTTTTACAGACGAAATTGTTGAAAGCATAATTGATCAGTACATATAAAAAATGGTGACTGGTGCATGTCAACAACATAAACATCAAGCACAACTACATCAGGTTCAACATCAATGATACTAAGATATGTTAAATAGCCATTAGTTGGTCAGGTGTTATTGAATGACTCTAAGGTCATGATCGACTCAAGGGCATTGGTAGTCAGCCGCAGTCCGTCAGGTAAGAGTGGTGGGGCCGGGTGGGTGGGATTTCGACAGACGATGACCAGGGAAAATTAATTATTTATTGAATTTTTGCTGGTCATCGCCCTTCGAAATCCCTATCCATCCAGCCCCACCGCTCTTACTTGCACGGGTCGCGGCTGTTGGTAGTTACAGTTAGTCAATCGTGTGGGTGGTTACTGGCAGAGGGGCATTCTGCTACAAACCTCATTGCTTGGTTTTACTTGTGAGAAAGTGTCACCCAAAGTATCACTCATTTAGCAGTAGCACGTCATTTATATGTACATTGAAACATGAAAAAGTCACAAATAAGCATTGTGAAAACTTGCCACCAATGACTGCAGCTGTAAAATATAGAGGGCAGTCTAAGAGCGCCTATGCTGGAGCACTATTGTTGGCGGCCCAACTTCAGTAAGTGTCAAAATGGCTTTCTGGCCACAGCTACATGGAGGTAAAGTATATGCAAGAGGCATATATCGGTCTGCGGGGGACGGTGGTCAGCTGGTTTCAATCTTTCCTAGCTGGTCGGTGTCAAACGGTCTGGGTCCCCCCCTTCTCTGCAGTGGTGCCGCCACTTGAGGTGGGAGTCCCTCAGGGCTCTATTTTGAGCCCGACTCTTTTTAATATCTTTATGACCCCTCTGGCGGCACTGGTGGAGTCGTTTGGTGCCCAGATCGTGTCTTACGCAGATGACACTCAGCTCCTCTTCACTTGTGGAAAGGGGTCTGATTTTGATGGGGAGAACATTAGAGGCTGCCTGGAAGCCGTGTTTAAGTGGTTCCAGCAAACCTGCCTCAAGTGCAACTCGGATAAATCCGAGGTGCTCTTTTTCAGCTGTGGGTCTGATCCTAGTTGGCAGTCCTGGTGGCCTGGGGATATGTTTCCACCGTCGGTTGCATCCACGACGGCCAAGAACCTTGGAGTAAAGATCGATAACGATTTATCGATGAAGCCCCAGATTCTTGGCCTAGCAAGGAAATGTTTTGGCCTTCTTAATATGCTTAGAAAATTCCTTCCTCTGCTCACGCTGGCACACAGGAATATTACGGTGCAGGCTCTTATTGGGTCACGCCTGGATTATGCCAATAGCCTGTACCTTGGACTGCCAAAATATCTTCTCCAACGCCTGCAAATAGTTCAGAACTCGGCTGCGTGTGCCATTTTTGGCCTACATCGGAGAACCAGAGGTTCTGATCTCTTGCAGACTCTTCATTGGCTGCCCATCCGAAAACGTATTGTTTTCAAGGCACTTACTCTGGCCTTCAAAGCTCTTCATAATTCCGGTGCCAAATACATTCAAAAGCGGCTGGCTTTCTATCAGCCCTCTAGATCTCTGAGGTCAGAGTCGCTGGCCCTGGCGTCGGTTCCGGTCATAAGAAGAGTGCGGATTTGCGGCCGGTCTTTCAAGCGCCTGGCTCCTCAGTTGTGGAACACCCTGCCTGTCACCCTTCGCAGGAACGCTAACTTGTTGGCTTTTAGGAAGGATTTAAAATCCTGGCTGTTTGTTCAGTAGCGCCCGCCCCCCCTCTTTCCGCTCCCTTGTCCGTGTTAGGTCAGAAGCGCCAGGACACTCCTCTGAGTAGCTGAGCGCTATATAAAACACCCCCTAACATTAACATTAACATAGATGGTGCATCAATAGTAACACAGTGATTCATTAAATGTCAAAACACCAGCATTTGCTCTTGAGCACGGCCTAGCTTTGTTGGTATAAGGTGCTGCAGAGAAGGAATGACCACCGGCCTGGTTTTCGACTATGGGACTTGGCAGAGTCCAATAAAATGAGTGGATATATTGGACCAAAACCCGTGTGAAAAAGCAGGGATCTTGACTTTGTGCAACCTATACCAAACATTGCAGGAGGTGTTTCCATTTTGGAATTCCAATTTCTGACCTACTGCAGTGTGACCCGGGCTAATTTAATAGATACAACTGGGGTGAGAGGGGCAGAGAAACCTAAGGCACATGCAGTGCTGACAGGTACGTTCAAACTTAGTGCAGGCAGGAGAGCAGAATTCCATTCAAACATGACCTTGGCAACTTTGGCTAGGGAGAGCTTACAGCCGGTGAGAGCAGCATGGACAGCAGACAATCGAAGTGGAATTGCAAAGGATACTCCAAAACTGTATCTAGAAATGTCAGGTTCCGAATGATTGAATTTAACCAACTGCATTGCACTTATTTACCTCTTCTTTATACTCCATAAGTTATTACCCAGGGTACCTGACCAATGGCCCAGGTATCATACAGAGAACACTAATCTTATGCACATTTTCTGAACTGTGGGTGCAAAGCACAATAATGGCAACACGTTATACAAGAGATAGGCCACCTGACTAGGAAGATAATTATCATATCCTTAAAAAATCTGCTTGCTGGGACTCATGATGACCTGCACAAAGAACAATAGAGCTGAATGAAAATTGGTCGGTCTGGCCCTCGTGCTGGCCAAAGGCAATGGAAGTCGGACACAGCGTCCCAGGTAATAAAATGGAGATGGGACCTTCTCAAATGTGGAAGTGGAAAATACAGTTCTGAAATCAGAGAAATCACAGTGTGGAATTAACGTCTGATTGGCAGAGAGGGACACAATACTTCAGGACTTAGCCGGACAGACAAATGACAGGCTAATGTGAAATATAGGGAGATATACACAGAACACTGAGTTGTATATTCACCAAGGAGAAGAGGCAGCAAACACATGACACCTAGGACTGTGTGTGCGGCACACATGGTGATAAAAGCAAATATATCTTCTGGATGCAAAGAACCGTCTGCGGGGGGGGGGGAGTATGGAAAGGCTATCCAAGGGTGATGTCAGTCACTTGGGTACATTCAATTGGGTCTAAACCTTAGGTGGGCCCTCAAGGCCCATACTGTGGTAACTGTGAAGTACAGCGCAGTGGAAACTGAAAAATGGTATACTTCTCAGAGCGAGGTCTGTGTTTGTGATTCAAGTTACATGGAGAAATGTCAGTGATTCAAGCCTTATAATAGCTGGCCCTTATTGATCATGCTGATGTTCACCATATGCTAAATTTAATAAAAAATATCTTATTTGGCAAATGACAATATACATATTTAAAAATGCAGTAAGCAGGCCTGTCAGTCCAGACTACATTGTTTTAAATTTCAACTAGAAGGTGCTATCATCAAAGTTGAGTTTTTTCTAGGTACAATATATTTCCAAGGTTCAGAACGATTATTGTGAATAATTCCAGTTAAGATGTTTATAAATTGAATCATTCGATCAGAGAAGAATGGAATTGATGTGTCATTTTGTTCATACAAAATGCCTCATGATGTCAAACCGCGGATATAGCAATCGAAAAAATCAACACATATGTGTTGAAAAATGTGGTTATCATCCCTCATTTTGATCAGGGTTTAATGATTTTCTGCCATATTCCTTACTCTGGAAAGCTACGGAAGAGACCAGTGAAAAACCAATCAATGGATCCTGTTTAAGATTGTTAAATTATGGCCAGTTGAGATTGAGACCATCAACGGGAAGGGAAACAGTACCTTTATAAGTGAAAGATTGATTGAACAGATAAATATACACATATGTATGGAACCCTTGATCTTAGTCATCAGTACCATCAGCACATCCCCATGCCGCCCTTCTTAACCTCCTCCATGAACTAATAATATAGCCTTATAGCCTGCCGTAGAGGGCTGTACCGGCTATTAAAGGCCTTCTCCAGCGTGAAAGTCCCCGAGCCAAAGGCGAGACCCTTTTTAACAAGGGAGAGGGACTTTAATATCCAGTATAGCCCAGCTACGAAGGGCTATAAGTCTATTAGAACATTCTGCGACTAGAGGGCAGAATGTTCTAACAAAAAAGAACAAAGCCTTATGGGAGCCTGTGGGGATTGGACTCCCCTCAGGCTCCCTGAAGCCTTTGTTCACAGCAAGAGCCAGAACTTATTGCACATCAACAAAGATTCATCACATTATAAATGCATACTATTCGTTTCATCCAAAACATTTAGTAACATTTCAATAATTTGCCCACAATAACCACTGCCCATCGATTTTCTCATATCAATTCTTTCAAGAATCATAGGTAAAGTTTATCTTCATGCTCCATTTTCATCATAGATTTGTAATTTATCACTGAAATTAATGTAAAACACTCCATACTATCTTGGACATATCGAACCATGTTTCGACAGACTTTCAACTTCCTAACAACTCGAAACTCTATAAATCTAACCATCCTTTGTATATTTTATTGTAGCATTATCCATTTGCTAAAATCTCAGCTTCCTTTTTTTATAACTGTTAGGTTTTTATCATCCTATCATGCTTTTGTATTTTGCACCGATGATGTTAAATGCATGTTGAGTGTCAGATTATCTTTTGTGTATCTAGTGCCCCATGTGTGGCTTTTATCACCTGTGAACTCCAGAAACAAACCCTGGCTCTGCCTTCTTCTAGATCCTGTTCCCCACACTCTCCTGACTAATATTGGGCAGGGGGCGTAATTGACTCAACCCCAGCCTGTGAGTGAAACGCAAGGACAGGGCACGATAATGGGCTAAGGTGAAATACTGACTCTATTTTGAAGGGTAAACGTGGCATCCAAAGAAACATATATTTCAGTGGAACTTGGGTCCCTGTCCCTCGACCTCACACTTACAACATGGAGCATGTGTAATGGGTTAAGAAAGAAGGCACCACCACATGTATACAGTCGAAAGCACAACATAAAACCGATCTATCACTTTAACTCCCATCTTATCCTCTAGCTGCTACCACTTATCCCATCAGGCTAAAGCACTCACGCCCTTGTGTTTCTACACCTCCCAATCAGTGCAGCAGAGCATAAACTATATCTTCACGTTAGTGGCTCCATTCCAGCAGTACTGTAAGAACATGCATTGTTACCAGACATTCCCCATCCACACTCAATCCCTGCCTCATTTCTCAGCCATCCACCACCTAGGGTTCCATGTCAAGTGCCGACAGTTTGTAAACTCTGTATAATTTCCTGCAAAAAAAAAAATGCTCTACCAAATTGGTGTATATCACAAACATTTCGAAAGGAGGGTCCAAGAGAAGGTTTAGAGACCGCCTACAATCATGCTCCCCACACAAGACTATGAGTACACAAATAAATGATTGTGGCTCTAATGAAAAACTAATGGGTGGTGCCTGACTGACCAAAAAGAATACAAATAGGGAAAGGAGTTATTAAATCTTAAAGCAAGGGATATCTCTACGGTTGAGAAAATACCCATCAGTCTTCGATCGGTTCCGCCCTGTTCATCATTTGGGACTCCTCACACCAAGGAGAATAATCCTGCCACCACTCCATGTTCAGAGTGATGGTAGCCGTAGAATGTAATAAGGTGTGTTGCTAATAATCGTGAAGACTGAAAAAAGCAGTGCGGAGAAAGTGATAGTGGTGAAGGGATATAAAATTGGAGAAAATAGGAGAAAAAACTTTATTAAATGTCCCCTATGTTTCCAACGCTAAAAAGTGCTAGGGAATAGTAGAGACACAAATATCTACTATTATAATAAGTGTAATATGGCCGACATGTTTCTTGCAGATTTGCGGGCCCGCCCAGGTACCCAACTGCATTCTCCAGGACCGAATCTAGCTACTGCTCGTGAATCCCAATGTGATAGGTGTAAGAGGATGTTTTTACAATTAAATACATTAGAAGAGAAAGAATTTGTTACATTACGTTCCTGTTAGTTTACCAGGTGTCCCCTTGACAGGTGTAGGAACTCCTTGCTGAAATGTAAACAAAATGGTATGACATACACAGACAGGCACAAACACCACATTAAGTAACAATTTTTGGCTCAGAACATATACTAATGTTCTGATGCAAAGTGCGGGTGTGTCAAATACATATCCCAACAGAGTGCGCCAAGCTGCTAACTCCCAAAAAAAGAATTTTTGGTAACCCTGGCTTACCTTTTGGGAAGGAGGTACGCTCTGCACCTCACCTGGCTACGGCTCAGGTAAGCGGAGCCCCGCGCTGAAAATTAAAAGAACGTACAACACATAAAAGTGTCAGATCCTGCCACATAACCAGTTCTTTTAAAAGTTATTCAGCGTTGTCTTACTCAGGTTTGAAAGTGCATCTTTTTATGTGCACTCACCCTCTTAGATGTTATAATGTGTGATTACACCTTTGTCATATAGGGCTGGCGTGATGACAACAAACTCATTGACTCAAACTCAAATATTTAGACAAGTTCAAATAGTATCGCCTTCTGTAGTGTATAAACCAGCGCAATGCTAGCTTGCCATAACCACCCGCTGTAGTCTTAATCAGGGCTCATCTATTATGTGACCCACCTGTAGGCATGTAACATGTGAGGACTCTGTTAATGTCTATCTCTTATAGTATGGTATAGGAGACGGACTCAGTTCGGCTCTCCTGCTTTAATATATGGGCAATATTAAGACAAGTGCGACCCACCAGTTGGCGTGTGACTTGTAAGGACACGGCTAATATCCCTCTCTTATGGTTAGCAAACAGACACCACTCTGCTCCCTCGCTCTGATAAATGGGCGATATTGAGTAGAGCGGGTGAAAAAAGGAGCACTAAATGCTAACTCAGCAAAGTCGGCAAGGAGGCGAGCGGGAGAAAAATGAGCACTAAATACTAACTCTGCAAAGTCAGCAAAGTTCTACTTGCTAGTGACGGCGCTTACCTTTCCGTCGTTACTCCTGGCGTCCTCTGTGCCATTTGGGGAGGTACCATGGAAAGAGTAAACGCCATCTTTGTGCCGTCGTGCACGTTGGGGGTCTCGTGAGAATCACGGCTATGCCTGCCGGGAAATGTAGTTTTTTCATCTACGTGTAGTGCTTTTACTCGCGATTCCATCCAATATGATTTCTACGATATGTCATTCTTAAATGGCCTCATAGTCTATTCATGTATAATGGGCAAAGTGCAAGCACACATCGGTAATCGTCACCTATGTCAGAAAGATTGCTCGACAATGACATAAACTCTCGGTGTGCATTTTCAAGTACACTCCTCTCAAGCTCAACAGGACGTGGTGCCCAGAAATACTTCTGAAATATATGATTAGTCGTAGTGTGCTAAACGAATTCTTTATTTAGAATCATAACACAGCACATATGTTTTATGTGTGGTCATTCAGATGACTATACTACCTGATAGGTTAGGTGCGTGAGTGTATTGGTATACCGCCTCCTTCACTGCACTGCTCATAATGAAGCCCAGGGGATGTCTTCGTTTAAGACAGTCTTGTCAGTATTAAGCTCAGAATTGGCAAAGACTCTCAAAATAAGTACACTCCTCCTAACGCTCAACAGAGCGTAATGCCCAAGTCTACTTCTGAAATGTATGATCGATCGTAGTGCCCAAATCTACTTCCGAAATGTATGATCAATAGTAATGTGCCCAACAAGCTTTTACTTAGAGCCTAACAAAGCACATGATTTTCATGTCTGGTCATAAAGATGACTATGCTGCCTGAGGGGTTTAGTGCGTGAGTTTATTTCTATGCCGCCTCCATCACTGTACTGCTCATAATGAAGCCCAGGGGATATCTTCAATTAAGCCAGTCTTCTCAGTATTCAATCTGTAGACCCACTTCTGTTCAATTTTAAACAGGTATTTTCTGATGTCCCTGATATGATTGGGAATTGTAGGTTTCTCTATCACTGTCCATGTGAAATCAATTGAACCATGGCTCACTTCAAGGGAGTGATTTGTGAGCCTAGTTGCCTGCTTTTGGCATCTAATAGTACTCTTGTGCTCGGATATTCGTATCCTGATCTTCCTAGTGGTCATGCCCACATATCGCATCTGGCATGGGCAGGCGATCAAGTAGATTAGGTTTTCACTATTACAGTTGGTAAAACATCGCTGCTGCCAGGGGCGATCACTGCCAATGTCAATGCTGGTGGATTTGGACGTTTGGGGACATGCTGCGCAATTTCCACATGGGTGGTGACATTCAACTGCAGGCATGTTCCCCAGCGTGCCGACAGTCCTTGCGTTGGTAGTCTTGGGCCTCGTCTGCCCCAGTCTGTCCCTTAAATTGATGCCTGGTTAAATGCAAACAGTGGTGGTGGTAGCTGTTCTGATCCTGTATTTAGGATCGACCAATTTTTTTTAATAATTTTTTGGATACTGTTTGACTGGGTGCTAAAGGTCTGCACACATGTCATCCTCTGAGTTTTCTCTTTGGGGATCGATGGTTCTAATAGTGCTTCCCTATTGTTGTTAGCAGCTCTCTTCATAGAACGACGCACCAACTTCTCGGGATACTTTCTAGAACAGAGCTGGGCCTCAAGTACATTTGCATCCTCTTGAAAAGCTTCTTTGGTAGAGCAATGTGGGCATTTAGTGCTCATTTTTTCACCCGCACAACTCAATATCGTCCATTTATCAGAGCGAGGGAGCCGAGTGGTGTCTGTTTGCTAACCATAAGAGAGGGATATTAGCTGTGTCCTTACAAGTCACACGCCAACTGGCGGGTCGCGCTTGTCTTAATATTGCCCATATATTAAAGCGAGAGAGCCGAACTGAGTCCGTCTGCCTATACCATACTATAAGAGATCGCATTAACCGAGTCCTCACATGTTACATGCCTATAGGTGGTTCACATAATAGATGAGCCCTGATTAGGACTACAGCAGGTGGTTATGGCAAGCTAGCATTGCGCTGGTTTATACACTACAGAAGACGATACTATTTGAACTTGTCTAAATACTTGAGTTTGAGTCAATGAGTTTGTTGTCATCACGCCAGCACTATATGACAAAGGTGTAATCACACAATATAACATCTAAGAGGGTGAGTGCACATAAAAAGATGCACTTTCAAACCCGAGTAAGACAACGCTGAATAACCTTTAAACGAACTGGTTATGTGGCTGGATCTGACACTTTTATGTGTTGTATGTGCTTTTAATTTTCAACGCGGGGCTCCACTTACCTGAGCTGTAGCCAGATGAGGCGCAGAGCGTACCTCCTTCCCAAAAGGTAAGCCGGGGTTACCAAAAATTCTTTTTGGGGGAGTTAGCAGCTTGGCGCACTCTGTTGAGATATGTATTTGACAAACCCGCACTTTGCATCAGAACATTAGTATATGTTCTGAGCCAAAAATTGTTACTTAATGTGGTGTTTGTGCCTGTCTGTGTATGTCATACCATTTTGTTTACATTTCAGCAAGGAGTTCCTACACCTGTCAAGGGGACACCTGGTCCACTAACAGGAACGTAATGTAAAAAATTATTTCTCTTCTAATATATTTAATTGTAAATACATCACCTTTCACCTATCACATTGAGATTCACGAGCAGTAGCTATATTTGGTCCTGAGGAATGCAGTTGGGTACCTGGGCGGGCCTGCAAATCTGCTAGAAACATGTCGACCATATTACACTTATTATAATAGTAGATATTTGTGTCTCTACTATTCTCTAGCACTTTTTAGCATTGGAAACATAGGGGACATTAAATAAAGTTTTTTCTCCTATTTTCTCTAATTTTATATCCCTTCACCACTATCACTTTCTCCGCACTGCTTTTCAGTCTTCAAGGTTATTAGCAACACACCTTATTACATTCTAGGGCTACCATCACTCTGAACATCGAGTGGTGGCAGGATTATTCTCCGTGGTGTGAGGAGTCGCAAATGATGAACAGGACGGAACCGATCGAAGACTGATGGGTATTTTCTCAACCGTAGAGATATCCTCTGCAATAAATATTTAATAACTTCTTTCTTTATGTGTATTCTTTTTGGTCAGTCAGGCACCACCCATTAGTTTTTCATTAGACCCACAATCATTTATTTGTGTATCCACCAAATTGGTAGCCAATTCATTCTTTGACTAGCCCTTCTCTCTTAATAATACTAATTCACCACTAATCCTATATGGGTCCCAGAGTAGCGTGTTACTTGCCAAAAAAATGCTTTTACACCCCGTCAGGATTAACAAGCGCTATATACATGCAAACCTTTTTCCCTCTTCTACCACTCCAGTATCCTTCTGAATCCAAATAACAGACTAACAGACCCACCACTCAAATTACTTTCATATTTCACCATACTAATTCACCACTAATACTTTATGGGTTCCGGAGTAGTGTGCTGCTCGCTGAAAAAGCGCTCCAATGCCTAGTCAGAGGTAGTAAGCGCTATATAAATGCAAATACAATGGAATACAATAGGTTGCAGCATAAAGGCCTCTTTTTCATTCTTCCTCATAGACACTTCCTCAACCATCTAAACTTGTTGAAGCTTTGTAACTTGGCTCCATCCGCTATCGCTGAGGCTACCATCATGCTCATAAATCTCTACATCTTGTTTCCACATTACCTGGCATGGTGAATGCAATTACCAATATATAAAACTCAATGCACGTTTCAGACAATCATTTCTCTTTTAGGTACTTACCACTTCAGCTTTCAAGTCTTCAAGCTCCATCACCCCTTCTAAACAAGCATTTACAATTCCACAGTCTCGCCTTTGCAAAAGTTAGAGCTATTGAAATTGTAAATGACATTTTTATTTATGTGTTGGTTTTGAAAACAGATAAATAAATGTGATTGTTATTTACAATGCCAATAGCTTAATCTTGCAAATGCAAGAATGTATTGTGCACTGAGAGGGACAGTAAGGAGGCATTCGCGCTGAGAGGGGCAGTGAGGAAGTATTGTGCGTTGAGGGGGGCAGTGAGGAGGTATTGTGCGTTGAGGGTTCAGTGAGGAGGTATTGTGCACTGAGGGGGGCAGTGAGGAGGTATTGTGTGTTAAGGGGGCATTAAGGAGGAATTGTGAACTGAGGGGGGCATTGAGGAGGTGTGGTGCACTTTAGAAATAATCTGAAACCAAGGCCCACATGCATCAAGCATTTTTGTAGTCGCAAACGGTGCGATTACTCAAAATCGGCCGTTTGCGAATGCAAAAGTGCTTTTTGGGATGCATGAAGCAATTTTAGAATTCGTAACATTGTTGCGAGTTCTAAAATTGCGGGTGCTTTTAAGAAGTCGCAGATGTGCGATTTCTTAAAAGCAATGCATCATTACTTTCACAAGTGCAAAGTCGCAATTAGGGTGCCAAATTTACCGAGTGGTTGAACCACTCGGTAAATTTGGAAAAAGTGTTTAAAATGCTGCAAATGTTTTTTTTTCTACATTCATGTTTCACACACACATGTCCTTAGGACATGTGTGTGTGAAACATGATGCGAAAAATACATTTCAGGGGTGCATGGGGGGGTCCTTTGGACCCCCCCCTGCACCCATGAAATTTTCAAAGTGCCACTCGCAATTTGCTGATGCCTTCCCATTGACTCCTATGGGCCTTTTGGCCCATAGGAATCAATAGGAATTGCGAAAATGCACTTAAGAATTCGGTATTCATTTGGGATTCGGTAAAAATTGCGATTTTTACTGAATCCCAAATGAATACCGAAAACAATGATGCATAGCATTTTGCACTTCTTAATTTGCGATTCCTTATTTTTCGCAAATTAGGAAGTGCAAAATGTAACAATGATGCATGTGGGCCCAAGACTCAGCAATCAGCTGCTACCCTGACAAAGGACATGGGGCCCGATGTAGGTACCAAATACCGGTCGGAAACGGCCGATTTCGGCCGTTTCCGACCGGTATTTGGCCTACTGAGATGTAGGGGACCTTTTTTTGTCCGATTCGGTATTTTACCGATTCGGTAAAATTACCGAATCGCAAAAATACCGAATCGGTAATTTTACCGATTTTTTTAATTTGGGATGTAGGTGGGACTACTTTCAGTCCCACAGGCCCTTCAGATTCGGTATTTTAACACCCAATCCAATTGGGTGTTAAAATACCGAATCCAGGTGTGCATGCACATGTGTGCATGCACACCTATGCCATGTGACAGACAGACATGCCCTTAGGGCATGTCTGTGTGCCACATGGCTCACATGCCTTTTTTTGGGGTGCTGGATGGTGTCAAATTGACACCCCCTGCACCCTTGCACAAATCGGTAATTACCGAATCGGTAATTACAGATTCGGTAATGCCCATTGATTCCTATGGGCTTCAAGGCCCATAGGAAGCAATGGGGGATACCGAATCGGTATTTACAGAATCGGTAAATACCGAATCTTACAGATTCGGTATTTACCGAATCTGAAATACCTACATCTCCCCCCCTCTAATTTACCACTTCATAAATACCGATTCGGTATGATTCGGTATTTATGAAGTGGTAAATGTAGATTTACCTACATCGGGCCCTAATTGCCTTCAATAACACAGCTGTCTTTGCATGAGCTATGAACCCGTAAATCTATTTTATTACACAAAACTAAACACTAACAATTATTAATGTTATTAAACACAAATTAATTTTTGTGTAATTTTAATAAACCAACAAAACTTTAAATATTCACTTTCCTCAATTTGTTTGTGGTGAAATCTTTCAAGATATCTTGGAAGTCTACCTTTTGCAAACTGTCGCATTCAGGGGCCATAATGTCAAATGAGTTCAGTCCTTCCTGTGTCATTGGAGATCGATGACAATTTTTCTGTAGTTTTAACTTCGAAAAGGTTTGTTCACCAGTAGCATTCGTGATCCTGAGGCACCTATACATTCTTAACGCCGTCATTACATTTGGAACATTGATTTAATGATGAGTTTGCACGACTGCAATGCTGCAGGGCACATAGCCCAGTGCCTACTTTGCCTATCTGGTAATCCGGCTCCGAGTACCTAACAGGTACTTTGGTATGGAGAGTACTTGCACTGGTATACTCCCCGTCCAGGGAGGTGTGCACCATACATTGTTGGTGCCTAGATACACCACCATGCGCCACGGGTCTGTGATGTACACATTCAAGGAATGAAGAATGTTTAGATAGGCGGATGTGGTAGTGGAAGGAAGAGGGGTTGGATGGAAGGAAGGATTGTTGAACAGATTGGATGCATTAGGGCACACACTGATGGATGAATGCTTGGATGAATCGATTTTGCGGCAGCCATATGGTTGTTGGGTAGCCTGAAGGGGTAGGACGGCTTCTTGATGCTTTAGCAAGTTGACTGTGTTGTGGGATAGATACATTTACTAAATGGAGGATAGATACATAAATATGGATGAACAGAAGAATGGACGGATAGGCAGATACGTAACAGTTGATGGGTGCATTGACTGATAAATGGGTGTGTTTGGTGGATGTCAGAAACAAGCAGACACCAACCCACACACAGGCCTTGGTTCGACCCACAGAGACAGATGAAAGGCGAGAGACGCAAATACGCCAGGAGAGACAAGGATACAGAAAGTCAGAGCCATGAATGCAGCTGCCCGAGGCCACCCGGTGGCCATCAAGAGGGCGGCACCTTAGTTACAGAGGGCCTCGGTAACGTTTCAATCACTCCTCTGTAATGGGAGGAGTCTATTCAGGCAGGGGGAAGGCCAGGGCAGTGACGTGCTCTCGGGGCAGGAGGCAGGGCGAGGGGGTATTTAAGTCCCCCTCGCCATTTTTAGGCCTCTTTGCCGCCCCCGATCGCCACCAGCAGACTTATGGACACTCTTTCCCGGTGAGTGCGGCCTACCTGACCTGTAACCCCCCTCCGCCTACTCCCTCTTCTCGGAGGTTTGAGCAGGGCTAGGTGGCCTGTTTAGATAGCGAGCCACTGTGGAAGGGGGGGTGTAGTACTTTACCAAGCCCGCTTTGGCTCTTTGCTGGCCACTGCGGGGGAAAGGGTTGGACGGGCTCCCACCCCCCCTTAGCACGTTTTCCTGTGCAGCAAAGGGATTTTCGGGTGGGGTCAGCGTGGCGCGCTGCCACCCATGGGTCGCCTGCGTCCATTTGCGTTCGCCTAGCGAGGGTAGAGTCTCTAGGCCAGGCCGCCATCCGCTCCGGTATCGGCCCTCAGGGGGACATCTGCTCCGGCTCCGCGCCTGCAGCATGTTGTTTATGGAACAGGGGGGGCACTTCGGCGCCGCGCACTGATTCCCCCCCCCCATTGTTTTTTAATGTCCTGGCTACCGCGGGTCTCTACTTTGGCCCTGCCAACTCTGCCAACTGAGGGCGGTGAGCGCACGCGTGGGTCCGTTGGGAGCACTGCGTTCTGAGGGTTGGCTAATAGCGGGAATGTAGTTTACTGAGTTCAGGGGTGGTTCGGATCTTTGCAGCTCCTTTGGCCAGTTTCACAAGGGAGGCCATCTCCAATTGCTCGGCACGATTCCACAGGAGGCCATTTTAAAGTCACAGTGGCTGCCCCTCCCCCTCCCGGTCCGTGCCCTCCCGTCTCGCTGGTCATTAAGGATACCAGTAGCAGTGGTAGGCACGTCGGCCTACGCTCACACACTTTTAAACTCACTCTGTGCTCTGGGCCCAGATCAGCATCTCTGTGCATCTCTGGGACTTGATGGCACGTTGCTACAGACGCACGCACTGTCTAATCTTGTACTCCGCTCAAGTATAAATACTTATTTCTGGCCCTAAATCTTTCTCCCGCCCCCCTTTGCCTTGCCAGATGTGGCAATATCACCCCGTCCGAGCTATTGGTATGGGGGGGGGCGGTAGTACGGTGGTGCTTTTCTGGCCCTGCCTTGCGTCATGCACCATGGCCATTCTCCTGGGCAGGCCACCTCTGAACAGGTTAGGGGGAGCTGGGGAGGCTGGCGAATTGTTGTGGCGCATCACCGGGGCGTCGGCCGCTTCAGGGCCGGAACTGGAGGTTTCTTCCCCGCCACACAATCTTTTGCACACGCCGCGGGGCCAGGCCTTAGCAACGCATCTGTTGCGTTTTTTGGGGACATGAGCGGCGAATGTGGCTCAGCTTTGCAGGTTTAGCGCAAAGTTGTCGTGGTTGCCTTTTCACTCGCACAGGGCCAGATCCAGTTCACCCGCACGCCGGGGCCCGTGCTGCGGTCCGGTCATGTTTTGGCGCAGTAGGCAGCCACAGCCCTATTCTTCGCACCACTTTTGTACCGGGAGGGGGGGGGAGTGTTTTGGTAGCGCTTTATGCTCCCACCCCCCCACCCCATATATAATTGCCTGTCACCCGGGAGCTGCATTAGGTAGATCGTGGTGGAGAGGCGGCATCCACGTGCCGTTCAGGCCGGCAACGGTGTTCATAGCAGGCCATAGCGATGTTTTGGCCCGGGCCTCTCTTTGTGCACTCGATCTGGTAGCACTGTTGTACGTTATATTTTAGTTATTATGCTTCTCATCCCGTTACACGAGCAGTCAACATCAGGACTTGTAAGCTAACTTGATATGAGACCTTAGGTGTAAGTTTCTCTAGTTCACTTTGCATATGTTGGCAAGGTAGTTAATAATGTAGAGTGTATGGGTACAAGCATAGCAACTCTGGGGCGGCCAATGCACTTGGAGGAATGTGAAATCTTATTATATGACACACTCTGTAACTGCAACAGTGATTTGTTGTTGCTCGTGCTCATGGTCTCTTCTGTTTCAGGTAGAGGAGGTGACGTGTTGAGCGCGCAGGGACACACAGCCAATTTAAAGTACAGGTAATGCAGGTGGAATTGACTTCAAGAGTAGCAGGGCAGGGAGCCCCTTTAAGGGACGTCATTTTACAGAGCATGTCCCGCCAGTAGCGCACAGTCACCGTCCATGTGAACATGTGTGCTATAGTTCCAGCTAGCAGGCAATGGATGTTTTTTGTTACATTGCCACATTATTGTTGTCAACGCCATCTTCATGGACTCCTTTTCCTTTCAGACGCTTGTCGCACGAAACACTCGCACACGCATCCGCTCTGCTTACCGTGAGAATTACTAAAGGTATGTATCGTTGACACGGCCAGTTCTACACGGCAGGAACCAGGAAGGGAGGGGATGATACTCTTGGTATGCTAGTCAGGCCTACTGCTTGTAGCATTTTCAGGGGTAGTCCCACCATTAGGCCTCACACCTTTATCCTTGTGTCAAGCTCATGGAGCCTTTCTTTTGCAGGACCCGCGCTTGAAGTGACGAGATGGATAGCCAGGGATCCCCCCCCCGCTTTTCTCTCAGATGTCCCAAGTTGAAGAGTCGCAAGCAGGAGGTTCTCAGGACACAGAATTGATGGCACTTTTGGACCTGATAAAGGCCAAAGGTGTGGCTTGGGCCAGTGAACGCTTGGGTGCTAACACTACAGGGGATTCAGGGGTTGTCCTATCGCCTCCCGTGGTGGAGCCAGAGATATCAGAGGACACGGGGTCCTCAAGGCCCAAGAGATCGAAGAAGACCATATGCAGAGACTTTCCTGCGGAACCGGCTCCTGCCAAAGGCCGCAGCTCAGAGCCAGTCAGGAATGTCATAGTACACGCTGCGGCACTCCCTTCTCCTGTGGTCAAGGCTCCCCCCCCTGTGCCAGTGGTGGCCCCTACCTCGAACTTTGCAACACAGGAAGAGTTGGGTAAGCTCACCACCTCACTCACAGACTTTATGGCTGAAATAAGAACAAGTTTCATGACGGCTGCACAGCCAACAGGCAGCGCACCTGTGGTGGTGGGGGGGGGACTGTTTTGCTTGCATCTGCTCCGGTGTCTGCAGCGGATGTTAACTTTACACAAGTGTGGGGAAATAACACGTCCCAATCAGGAGCTTGCAGAAACAGCGTAGAGGTCTCCCAGCCTGCAGTTTTCACGTCCACCACCCCTGCCGAGCATCACAGCGCAGCTCCAGCACCCCTTAGCCCAGCTAAATCTCTTCCGGCCCCCTCTGGCCAGGTGCCTCCCGCGCCAGCTGTTGCACCCGGCCCCGTGGCAAGCACATCTTCCGCCAAGGTGCCAGCTGGGTCACAAATGTACATGGCCCCCTTGCTATCTGGAAAATGCTCTTTGGCTTGGCAGGTGCCCCAGGCGGCAAAGGAAGGCATATGGAGTAGGGAATTTATTGACATTTTTTCACTTCTCATGATCGGGGCTAATGGGGTTGACATCAGGAAGAAGGGGGCCAAGGACGAGGAGAAGAAAGTCCGCTATCAGGCTTGGCCCGAGAAAACCATTAAGAATTGGAGGCAGGCTTTCTCCATCTTAGCAGCTGTAATCACAGAGCGTTTCCCAGAGCAAGAGCAGGGCCTCTTTCAGTATGCGAGCTTAATCGCTAACGAGGCAGAGTCATGCGGGGGTATGGGTTGGTACCACTACGACTGCGAATTTAGAAAAAAGATGTCAGCATGTCCCGAGCTGGACTGGGACCAAATGGAAGTTAGGTTGTGGGTACAGTACATGGGAAAGGGTAAGATGGATGTCACGGTGAAAGCCAGCTCTGTTGAAAAGAAAGTGGAGGCAGGGAAAAGCCAGCCCCAAGACAAAAAAGGCCATTACAAACAGTTCTTTCGGGGTGGGCGAGGAGGAGGAGGATACAGCAGGGGTGGTAAGAGATCATTCTTCGGAACATGCAGGTTGTTCAATGCTGGGAACTGCACATGGGGCAAGGCTTGCAGATTTTCACACGCATGCAGTAAATGCAGCGGCACCCACCCCGCTTCGGCATGCGATAAGCGCGACACAGCTGGAGGCCAGCAGAAACAGGATAAATAGCAACATAGACTGTTTCTTCCCGGCCTACCCTCCGTTGCCATTTGACCAGCCTCCCGAGCCACCTTTGTCACCTCCCGTTTGGCCTGCCACACCAGATCCTCGTGCGGCTACATGTGTTGGCACCCCGCTTTTGAAAGGTCCTTCCCCGATTGTTGTTCCCAACCTCCTACCCCTGCTGAGGTTATATCCTAATGACAAAGACAGGACCACGTTGTCCGAGGGCTTCTTAGAAGGTTTTAAAATACCTTATCGGGGACCAAAAGTCAGCAGGGAAGCAGAAAACCTCAAATCTGCTAGAGACCTCCCTGAAGTAGTGTCGGACAAAATCCGTAAAGAGCTGTCTTTAGGGAGGGTCACTGGCCCATTCATCCACCCCCCCCTCCAGGATTTTGTGGTCTCCCCCTTAGGAGTAGTCCCCAAGAAGGAGCCGGGTGCTTTCAGACTCATCCATCATCTATCTTTCCCGTAGGGGGACTCTGTCAACTCCTGGTTGGATGAGGATGCATGTTCTGTTTGTTACTCGTCACTGGATGTGGCCATAGACATCATCAGGAGAGCAGGGAGGGGGGCGTGGTTGGCTAAAGCGGACATTGAGGCAGCTTTCAGACTTCTACCTGTTCACCCGGAGAGCCATCACCTGCTGGGTTTCAAGTGGGGAGGCAAGTATTTCTTTGATAAGTGCATGCTCATGGGTTGTTCAGTTTCCTGCGCATTCTTTGAGGCTTTCAGCTCTTTCTTGCAGTGGTCACTCTCAATGAGATATGGGGTCCGGGCAGTTACCCACTACCTGGACGATTTCTTATTCATTGGGAGTGAAGGTACTGAGGAATGCAGCAATGGGCTTTCATGCTTCATGGATCTGGCAGCTCACCTGGGGGTGCCTTTGGCCCCAGGCAAGACCGAATTCAGGGCGCGACACATTCCTGGGGTCATTAACGTTGCAGCTGATGCTCTTTCTCGTTTTCAGTGGGACCGTTTTCGCGTGGCCTGCCTGCAAGCGCGAAACGAGATGACTCCTTTCCCACCAGCACTCTGGCGCATCTTGGAGTGGAGCAAGAACTGAGACTCATGGGGGAGAGAGCATTGGCGCCTAGTACCAGGAAGCGTTATGGGAGCCACCTGTCCTATTTCAACGAGGTAGTCGGAGGTTTGGGGCTAGAAGGTCTCCCCCTTGAAGAGTGCAGGCTTTCATTGTTTTGGCCAAGAAGCAGGCCAGGTCACACTCCTGGATTTGTAGCCACCTAGCCGCTGTTAGCTATGATGCGAAACTGAAAGGTTTGAGGGACCCAGCCCAGTCCTTCGTCATCAGGGCGGCCCTCAAGGGGTAGGCTAGAGATGAGCCTAGGACACCAGATAATATAGCTCTTATTGATTTCCGCACTCTGCAGGCCATGCTGGGGGTGTTGGAAGCCGTGGCTCACACACAATTCGAATCTTCCTTGTTCTCGGCAGCTTTCTGCCTAGCCTTATTCGGAGCCTTTCGCAGTAGCGAGTAAGTGGCCCGCTCCAAGAGTGACATTTCAGGGGATGCGCTGGACAGGGAAGATGTCAGAGTAGACACCAACTTGAACATTACACTCAGGAAGTCCAAGACGGACCAGGCCAAGAAAGGTGTGGTCATTGTGCTAGCTCCATTACAGGACCAGTTAGGGTGTCCAGTATCGGCGGTCCAGGCTTACCTCGCACTGCGTCCAACCGTGTCAGGTTACCTCCTCAGGCATGAGGATCTAAGCCAGCTCACCAGGTATCAGATGGACAAAGTTATGATGGCATGTCTCTCCAGATCAGGTTTCTTGAAGAAGGGAATGAGGTTTTCCAGCCATTCGTTTAGAATAGGGGCGGCCACGGCGGCTGCCTGCGCTGGCATGCCAGCGGCAAGCATTCAAAGAGTTGGGCGCTGGGAATCCGTTTGTTATAGGCGGTACATCCGCCCCTGAATCAGTGGTCAATGTTGCTATTTTGCATTTTTGTTTTGGTGTGCAGTGTTTGCAGTGTTGTACTTTTGATGTGAATAAAGAGCATAAAGTGAACTTGTGTCGTTTGTTTCAACAGGTTCAAGAGTGTGGGTTGTGGGGCATTCAACCGTCGCAAGGTTAGGCCGCTGGGCGGCCATAAGAAATTGGATGCGTGTTTTCACCAACACTAACTGCGTGTGGATGGGTTTGACTGGCATGCGCTGGAACGGCCTGTTACCACTACTCAAAGACTCCCTAGCTTCATGGGGGGCCCCTCGCCATCATCTGGTCATCCATTTAGGGGGCAATGATATCACCAACCTGGGAAGGTCAGCCCTTTTGAATAAAATGAAAATAAACCTGGGGGAAGTGTGCAGATTAGTTGGAAGCTGTGAGGTGTGGTGGTCCGAAATTGTACCGTGCAGGGTATGGCAGGGCGCTAGGTCAGGCGAGGCAATAGAGAAGTTTAGGAGAAGAATAAACAGCGACATGCGTAAATTCACCTTGCAAAGGGGTATGGGTTTCATCAAGCATGAAATGATACAGGATAAGACTAAAGGTTATTTTGAACCTGATGGCGTTCACCTCTCCCCGGTCGGTATGGACCTTTTCCTATTGGACTTACAGGAAGCTCTGCAGGGTAAAGGCTGCAAATAATAGAGGTCTGTAGGTGGTAGGGGGGGCCGGACGTCTGCGGCTGCCGCCGGTCGGGCTGTGGCGAAGTTACAGGGTGATCCGGAAGCAGAGAGGTGCAGCATCAGTACCTCAGCAGGCACATAGGGGTGCCAGAGCCTAAGACCTGGATCTCAGGGGAGGTCCGGGAATCCGTGTCGGCGCCCCAGTAGTCCTTCGGGCGGTTGTGGGCCTGTGCAACCGGGGGCTTGCCTAGCTGCGCTCCGTCCCACTAGGGGCGAGAGTATATTAATTACTATCAAGGGGCAGCACTCAGGTGGTTCGCCACAGTGCTGCCTGGCTTATCAGGCGGGCAGGTGGCGAGAATGCGGCCTGCCCTTGGATCGCCCGTCAGATAACCCTCCATGATTACATAATGTTGTATGTAATAAATCTGCAGCAAGTTTTTTTCCCAACTTAACACCAGTGTCTTGTGTGTTATTTGTGGGTATGTGGTATGCTTGTGGGCGGGGGGTCCTGTCGCCATGATGTAACAATGGCTCAGTGCCGAGTAGTGTAGACAGTCAGATCCATAATGGTGGATGTACAGCCAGCCAGAGCCAGGGACAGGTCGGTACACAGACAGTAAAACATGAATGGATGGATGTACAGGCAGCCAAAAACTACGAGGGGTGGGTGGCAGCCTGGCAGGCTACAAGTAGATTGTGGTGGTTTTGATGACATATCAATGCCACTGAAAAATGAACATTCGTTCACTTTACATAATCTCTGAAACATACATTTTTCTAATATTCATTTAGTTTGCGCTATATAACTGTACAGATAGATGGATGTTTGTGCATGTGAGCATGACTTTGATGGCGCAAACTTGCTTCAATTAACAAAGCGTGTTAATATGTTTTCGTTTGGGTACGCATGAGTGTGCGTTCCAAAATATGAATTGTATTTACATACATAAATCTCCCACTTTCTCCCTCGCCGTGTGTGTGACTGCACCTAGGATGCACTAGATATTCACGACTCTGAGCACTATACCAGCAGACACACGGAGGTGGTGATGGACTCCACCCTCTCCCCTGCAACCAGTTTTATTATTCTAATGCTCCCTGCCTCTCCAGGCGAGGTAAGAGTCTTCTCTGCTAGGAGGTTTAGGGCGACAGATTACAATCTTGGGCGAATACACTCACATTTGCAACCAGCGCCTGGCTGAGGGCACGAGGCGCATTAAGTGTGTTGTCTTTTACATGGGGTTCACTGAACTGCATGTTAACCCACGGGGAGCACTGAGGGCAGTGCCTTGATGCCCTGGGTGGGCTGAGCGCTGAGTGTTTAACCACGAGGTGCACTGAGCGCAAACACTGGGTGCAGACAGTGCAGCGTGAGTGACAAATGGGGTGCTCTGAGCGCTGCCAGTTTGTCACAGGGCGTGCACTGATGGCTGCGTCTTTAACACACAGAGTGCACCGAGCGCTGTGTGTTTGACACGCGGAGCTCGGGGCGCTGCATTTAAAACTCACGAGGTGCAGTGAAAGCAAGAGTTTAACACACAGGTGAATTTAGCGGGCATGGTTACCACACGGGTGCACGGAGCGTGGCTTGGTTAACACACGGGTGCATAAAGCGTGGCTTGTTAGAAAAGCGGGCGCACTGCGTAGTTATCACACGGCGTGCACCGAGCGCTGTACACTACTAACTCAAAGGCCCCCAGTATCAGGGATAGAAAGAGCAACTTCCCTATTCCGAGCCCACACCGTTTAAAATACCAAAAACAAACCCCATCTCCCACTTTCTCCCTCGCCGTGTGTGTGACTGCACCTGGCGTGCACTAGGTATTCATGACTCTAACCTCTACCAGCACGGAGTGCAGTACTAACCCAACCTGATTCAGTCACTGGAGCCCCAAAGTACATTAACTCTAAGCTCAATAAAGACTCTGGGGCAGATTTACAAGCCTATTGCACCACTTTTGCGTCACTTTTAACATGGGAAATGTGACGCAAAAGTGTCGCAAGGGGGCTTGTAAATCTGCCCCTCTGTATCCTGGCCCTGCTGATTTACTTGCACTGCAGAAAAAGCGCAATCATCCTTGTGGAAACATGCAGCGCTTAGAACCTACCCCTGTTTGCCTGAACCATTGACTGTGAGCCAGTCCAGCCCTCCGATACTGACTGCGTCAATTGTATAGTGCAGTTGTGGACTCACTCTCTCTGTCCGCCCGCCGTAGTCACCTCCTGCCTCCCGGGCTGTGATGCTGCTTTGATGCCCTGGGTGGGCTGAGCGCTGCGTGTTTAACCACGAGGTGCTCTGAGCGCAAACACTGGGTGCAGCCAGTGCAGCGTGAGTGACAAATGGGGTGCATTGAGCGCTGCCTGTTTGTCACAGGGGGTGCACTGAGGCTGCCTGTTTGTCACAGGGCGTGCACTGAGGCTGCGTCTTTAACACACAGAGTACACCGTGCACTGTGTGTTTGACACGCGGAGCTCGGGCGCTGCATATAAAACTCACGAGGTGCAGTGAAAGCAAGAGTTTAACACACAGGTGAATTTAGCGGGCATGGGTTACCACACGGGTGCACGGAGCGTGGCTTGGTTAACACACGGGTGCATGGAGCGTGGTTTGTTAAAAATGCGGGTGCACTGCGTGGTTATCACACGGCGTGCACCGAGCGCTGTACACTACTAATTCAAAGGCCCCCAGTATCAGGGATAGAAAGAGCAACTTCCCTATTCCGAGCCCACACCGTTTAAAATACACACAATGAACCCCATCTCCCACTTTCTCCCTCGCCGTGTGTGTGACTGCACCTGGTGTGCACTAGGTATTCACGACTCTAACCTCTACCGGAGCGGAGTGCAGCACTAACCCAACCTAATTCAGTCACTGGAGCCCCAATGTACATTAACTCTAAGCTCAATAAAGACTCTGTATCCCGGCCCTGCTGATTTACTTGCACTGCAGAAAAGGCGCAATCATCCTTGTGGACCCACGCAGTGCTTGGAACCTGCCCCTGTTTGCCTGAACCATTGACTGTGAGCCAGTCCAGCCCACCGATACTGACTGCGTCAATTGAATAGTGTAGTTGTGGACTTACTCTCTCTGTCTGCCCGCCCTTGTCACCACCTGGCGCCCGGGCTGTTATGCTGCTTTCTGACACCCACAGTGTGGACTCAATAGAAATGTACTTAATGCACCCTGCGAGGCGCCCACCTGCTTCAATACTCGCCAGTCAGACCAGCTCTTCTGCATTAACCACCACGGGGATATCCCACCGGACACCGGCATTGTCAGCCTCTCCTGAGGCGCTACTGCCTCCGAGCTGTTCCTCCAACAGGCTCCTAGAACCGACTCCAGCTCCACTGGGGGTACCAGGTTGTGCAGCCTCAGCGATTATAACAACATGAAAGAAATAGAAAAAAACTCTATTTCTTTCATGTTGGTATAATCACAGCACCTGCGCATTACTTTTAAAATGTTATAAGTAAAGCGCGGGTGCCACGATTATAATAAAATGAAAGAAATAGATGTTTTTTCTATTTCTTTCATGTTGGTATAATCGCTGCACCCCCGCTTTACTTATACCAACATGAAAGAAATTTCTCTTTCAGCCCCGTCCCTTGCAGACTGGGTGGCCCGACTTCCTGCTGGGTTAAAGGTTCCTTATCTTCTTTATGGGGCCATCTGGACCTATAAAGAAGATAAGAAGCCTTTTACTTCAGCAGTAAGTCAAGGAACCCAATCTGAAAAGGACAGGGCTTAAAGAGAAAGAAGAACGTAACTAGGACCTCTTCTCCAATGGCTGGCCACCGTTTAGGAGGCCAGCCAATGGAGAAGAGGGGCTGGGCTTAACCCTCCCTAGTGAAGTTCTCCTAAAAAAACAAAATCTCGTGAGCTTGACTGCGCATGTGCGCAGTACGCCACGCGAGACCTAAAAATGCCAAGCCATTTTATCAGATTGCGTTTTAGTTGAACCACTAAACTGTCCAAAAACCCTCAAATCGACAGTCCAATGACATGTAAAAACATTAAAAAATATACCTCTCTTCCATATATTGTGATTGCAATGAAATTTATCAAGGAGAGTTCCGTGTATCTGTAGCAATGACGTCCGTTTCTTGCAGAGCAGTTAACGGAGCATTTTAACCTCGCATGCACAATTCTGGTATCCCAGCACGCTTTCTCAGTCCTCATGATCTATTGGTTAAGTGAGCAATCTGGCCACTGCATTAATATGTTGCGAGATGCACCCTGGTGGCCGGACTCGGCCCAGATATAATAAATAAAGGTGCGCATGCCGCTCGTGACCAGTGCATGTTCCGAGAAACTATTGTGCAGTGTCATTATTGGTGTTTGTGTGTGTGTGTGTGTATGTTTGATAGGCCCCGCAGCTGCCCCAAACCAGCAAAGGGTGTCGCCCCTCTACACTAGCAACAAGGCAGTTGTACCCTATTGCAAGGTGGCGCCCAGGTAGAGGCGATAAAAGGAAACTTTAAGCCTTGTGGCTATCTGGTGTGGTATCTGGTGTGGTTTAGGCACCCATCGTGGCGATCGGCCGTTGCAATCTGAGCAGTGAGAAGTGATCCTAGGCAGAGGTCAGGAGAGCCCTGGGTCATGGGACTGTCCCCGTGGAGAGCCAAAAGATTGCTTCTGCTGTCGAAGGTGTAGGTGGCATCGACGCAACTCTCAGGCAGTGGATCGGCTGCAAGTAGGCGTGGCCTTCAGTGGAGCTATGTGAGGCACATCAGAGAGCACACCAGGCCTGATGCCTCTGCAGGGAGAGCCTGCCTGCTCTCACGACGAGCTGCTGATTACTGCTCCGCCCCATGTGGCCGGTGTTGTAATCGCATGTTAATTCCCTGATACATGTGGTGCAAGTCCTAGGGAGCATGTGGGCACATTGCTACTGGAGGATGCCTGCACAGAACAGTGAATCACAGTCTCTCATTGCTCCACAGAATACCCTGAGCTGAGGGAAAGGTCATAGTGTGTGACATTTGGGGTGAGTGGTACCCCGGGGAGCCAGAGGTGGCAACACTGCTAGTCTATAAAAAGGCCCAAACCCCATACCTCGGATTGGAGAAAATTCAGTCCAAGAACATGAGGGGTGGAGCCTGCACCTGAACGCTGCTCACACTCTGCACTTGCTGCGCTAACAGCCTTTAGCTAACTGGTGGACCCTGCTACATCAGCACCTAGATGGAGAGAACGGATTGGATGGCTGGAATATTATTTTCACACCACATGCGAAATGGACGGCGTTGTTAAGCGATCGACAATGTTGCACATGGGTGAGGATGAACTGTATGAGCTATTCCAAGACTTACCGAACACTGGAGCAGATGATAATTTCGACGTGGCGGTGAAGGCGCTAAACAGACATTTCAACCCTAAATTAAATCTTGATTACGAACACTTCAAGTTGAGGCAAGTCAGTCAACAGTAGGATGAATCAGTTGACATGTTTTTTGTGAGAGTGCGCAAGTTGGCTAGCACATGCAATGGAATAGAAAAATAAGTGAAAATAAGAGTGCAGATTATACTGGGTTGCCGCTCCGCCAACCTGAGAAAGCTGATTCTGAGGCAGACTGTTATCTCATTGGATGAGATCCTCACATTAGGTCGATCTCATGAGCTGGCTGACACAAGGTTCAGCAAAATGAAGTCTGTGCTAGCTCGGACAACGGCATACCTGTCACCTTCAGGACTGGTGAGAGTACTGGAGGAACACATAGAGGCTATAAGGAGATGACCACTTAAAGGATGTGGGGGACCAGTGCCCATTAAGGCTCACCAGTCAAACCATTTCATGAAGGACTGCCCGAGTGCAACCAGACCATCAGGTGAAGATGTGAAGAGTAAGAAATATGGCAGAGTAAAATCCGGAAGAAGGGGAGGAGCAGGACTAAACACAGGTGGTGTGTCAGTAGATGCAGCTGTTGGAAGAGGATGATGAAGACAAAGAGAAGGTGTTCATCATCTCATTCACAGGCCACAAAAACCAGAAGAGGAGGCCACCACCCATATGCCACGTGGATATCGACGGAGTACCGATAACAGCACTCATGGATATGGGGGCATTGGTTACAATGCTGAACAAAACCTTTGATTAGAACCACGCCCAAAACTCAAGACCACTAAGGTGAAGATATACACATACAGGGGTACAACACCTATTCCCCTGCAAGGTGTAATAGAGGTTGAGTTCAAGCATGAAAAGGTGGTCTTGCAGACAAGATTCCATGTCACACAAGAGAGTTCAGGCACTCTGTTAGGCTGTCTTACAGTGGAGGACTTAGGTCTTGCCTGTTTGCTAAACAAATTCGCCAGTTGCATGCAGAGGAAATAATGGTGGAATTCCCTGAGCTATTTGAAGGACTGGGGTGTTTGAAAAATGTGAAAGTGAAACTACATATTGACCACACTGTCAAGCTGGTAGCTCTGCACCACCGAATGGTCCCTTTTCATCGTTGCCTACTAGTGGAGGCTGGACTAGAAATATTGGAGCAAGCGGATGTAATAGAAAAAGTATCTGGTCTCACCCCTTGGGTGTCGCCTTTGGTAATTGCCCCAAAACCAAAACAGACGAGGCAATAAAGCTATGTGTAGACATGAGACGAAAATAAAGGCACCTCACCCCAAAATTGACAAAATAGTGGCAGACATTAATGGAGAAAAATAGTTTTCCAAAGTGGATCTCCACTCAGGATGCCACCAGTAGATGTTAGACGAGTGCACTCCACAGCGGAGGTGTTCCAGGCTGCTATAACGGAATGGGCATCATCAATGCAGTGGCTATTCTAGAATGGACTGACACTGCACAAAAGCAAATGTTTGTTTTACACAATCAAAATGTAATTCTTTGGATATTGGTTTTCCAAATAAGGGCTCCAGGTGGAACCATTGAAGGTTGAGGCCATTAGAGTAACTGCCATTCCCCAGAATACTACTGAGATGTGCAGTTTTCAGGGGATAATCAACTGGCGACCATTTCAGAACTGATGAGGGTGCTCACAAAGAAAGACACTCCCTGGTAGTTGGTCGTGCTCAGCCTCGAAGGTGTTCAAGGAAGTCAAGAGAGAGCTCTTGCAAGGAGCCACAATGATGTATTTCAGCCCTGAAGGTAAAACTGGCCTTATTGTGTATGCCAGCCCTATGGGTCTAGGGGCAGTCCTACTGCAGCTGAATACATGTGGAGAATGGGTCCCCATTGCATATGCCAGCCGAGCACTAACTGCAGTGGAGACAAGGTACGGCCAAATTGAAAGGGAGGTTCTAGCTATCCAGTGGGCATGCCAGCATTTTCATATTTACCTATGTGGTCACAAAGTTTAGGTCATTACCGATCACTAGCCATTGATACCTTTGTTTGGAGGAATGGCACAAAGATAAAGAGGTGGGTGGTCCAGCTATAACAATATGACTTTAACGTGTTGTACCGCCCTGGGGTTAACAACCCTGCATACTATCTGTCACGTCACCCCTTTGCAGCTGATCCGAGGACACAGAAGAAGATGGACAATGGGGCAGAAAGCTTCATCAAGCTAATCACCAAGATGGCATGTCTCCGAGCATAGTCTCTACAGGAGATTATAGAGGCCTCTAAGGTCGATGGCTGTATCCAAAGACCAAAAAAGAACTAAAGGAGCATCAGCAGGGAGAAATGTTCTGGATGACATCTGCGGTCTAACAGATAAGGAATGAAAGGGTAGAACATGAATGTGGAGAAGCCAAGATGAATTGAGCGAAAGTATTGAGGGACTCCTGTTGAGAAGCCAGCGGACGGTGATTTCTCAAGCCTCGAGAGGCGCATAGTCGTGTTGGATCATCAAGGCCACCAAGGACTGGCTAAGACAAATGCTTGCCTGCGACATTATGTGTGGTACCTGGAATGGATCAGTTGGTGCAGGAGGTGTTAAAAAGCTGCCATTCCTATTTGATCACTAGCGGAGAGCCCACAATAACACCTGTCATCACTTAAAGCCCATATACCAAACCGTGGTCATCAAGGAGCATGGATTTTGCGAGCTTTCTGGGCAATCGCCTTATGCTGGTTGTTATGGACAGTAACACCAAATTTCCAGCTGTGGATCTCATCCACTCAACTGTGTTTGAGTGTGTTAAACCAGCTTTAGAAAATATTTTTGCAATGTCAGGTCTACCCAATAAAATAGAAACTGATAACGGCGCATCTTTTCAATGCCAAGAACTTCAAGAATACTTTCACCACCTCAATATTAAGCAGCAGAGGATAATCCCCCATCGGCCTAAGCTAACGGAGACCTACTTCACACAGCAATCACGTGCGGCCTGCCTCCTCTTCCTGATGCAGTGCCGGTCTACTGCCCACAGATACTTTTTGGAAGTTGTGGCTGGCTGGTGTTGCTGGCTCATGGCCGCTAATACCTTATTGGCAGCACACCCAGCCTTTGGAGCCTGGCTGGGTTCAGCCTGCTCTAGTTTGGTGGCCTTGCCTACCTACTCTCATCCCGGCTAGCACCGGCGGCACACCCAGCTGTTGGAACCTCTTTAGTCCTACTAGGCACACCCTACTCTAATTTGGTGGCCTGGTCTGACTGCTCTCATTCCAGCTAGCACCAGCCATGAGGCGCTCCAAGGAATCACACATTATTTATTCTCCTGACTGTGAGGACTGGGATGTGCGTTTGTGTCCTTTGCTAAATTGGGAGTTGGATTCGAAACCAGGCATGGTTGCCTGCTCCCAACCCCCCATGCTGAGAAATCAGTTAATGTAATACTAATCTCCTGTGTCCTTGGTGCTGCGTAGAAATCGTTGGAGACAGATGCGCCATGCGGAAGGCTCTTCCTGCTGCTGTGCTGTGGTTGGGACCAGACAGCCTCCCTCATAAGAAGCCCAAGCAGAGCCTGGAGAAAGGCCCACTACCTGGTGACATAACACCACCTTCTCAAGATGACACAATGGGCCAACACGAGGGACAACAGACCAAGCTCGCATTTGAAAAGCGATGCACTACTAGATAAGCTGATCAGACAGCGGACAGTGGGGCTGGCCACACTCTTACTGAGGATTCCTATCAGAAGGACATCAATCTAATTGATGTCTAATCAAGTTTGAAAGCAATAGACTCCAAGCTGGACCTGCTTACCTCGCGCCTAGACTACGTGAAGAAGTATGTAGACACCCACAACACCAGGCTCGATCAGTTGGAAACCCACGTATCAGTTGCCGACGACAACTAAGGAGTTGCAATTGAACAACTCCTGCCAATTGATAAAGTACTAGAGCTTATAAAGGCAAAAAATGAAGACCTTGAAACCTGGTCGAGGTGTAACAACATTTGCATCGTGGGGTGCTGGAGACCACTGTGATCTCTAAAATGGAAGACTTTGTTGAAACCTTGCAAAAAGATCTCCTTGGGCGGAACTGTCACCGGTGTTCATCGTTGAAAGGGACCACAGGTCACTCGACCCCTGGCATGCACCTGGAACCCGCTCCTCAACCCATCGCTGCTCATCTGTTAAACTACAAAGAACGTGACACAATCCTCATGCTAGCTTGAGAAAAGGGCCAAATCCAAACCCTGGGCAGCAACATATCCTTCTATTCTGATTTCACCACAGGGGTGCGGGCTGCATGCCGGGACTTCCTACCAGCTAAAGGACTGCTGCAACAGGCGCGTGAGGAATACAAACTATTATACCTGGTGAAACTCACGGTCACACGAGATGGCAAGGTACATTATTTCACGGATGCAAAACAAGCACTCAAGTTTACCAAACAAAGGACCAAACCAGCCTGCTCTCGGACAACCTTGCCTCGCTCCTCAGTAGAGGAACAATTAAGTAACAATGACTAATTGCCAATTATTTCCCATGGCTTTCTATGTTGTATGCATCCTGGTTCTTAATGGAGGTAGGCTTATCTCCAAACAAGCTACGCTTATCTTGATGAATGATGCAACTCCATGTGCATGTGTATGTTTTCTTTAAAGTATCCGTTGTCTGGGAGACCATGACAGTTCTCAACACTCGGCCAACCAGCCTTATTGCCAGGTAGTCAGCTCAGAGTCTCCACTTCCCCTAGGGATAACTCCCAGTTATAAATGTTAAGAGGAAGGGATTCCCAACCTAATTGGGGGGGTTGGTGCGGGTGGAGGTTGGGGCAGGGTATGTTTAGTCATTGATGGGGTTCAAGGGGAAGGAGGGAATCCAGTGAAATTTGTTTGTTGGCCAAAATGCATGCACAAACACTATAATACATGATATTTTATGTATTTGGCACTAGCACAGCGCATCCACAAAACATAGTGCAAGTCACCCAAAACATGCCCATTTCTCCTCATGACAGTCTCAAATAGGATGTCCACGGTTAATCTAACTATATGGAGCATACTCTGACTCAATGATGGCAGGAAGATCCAACTAGTACATGCCTACGATACGAGGGTATCCTTAGCATTTGCGAGCCCATCCCCAGCTTAGCCAAAGACTGAGGAACTTTGTGTGTTAAGCAGTCGACGGGACGTGGAATGTTTTTTTACTCAGAACAGAATTGTATTTTGTCTCTGATTGTCGTATTTTATTATTTGTGATTGAAGGTTAGGAGGGATGTAGTGAATTATCTGACCACTGCATTAATATGTTGCGAGATGCAACCTGTGGGCCAGGCTCGGCCCAGCAGTAATAAATAAAGAAGTGCGAGCTCTTCGTGGTCAGTGCACGTACCATGCCGTTCATGCTGTGTCATTATTGATGTGTGTGTTTGTATACTCTTGGTAGGCCCACGACCACCCTAACCTGCCAAGGGTGTCGCCCCTCTACAACTATGTCCTGCACAAGAAACTGATATCAAACTGCACAGATTCCTAATATCATAGTCTGGCAAATTCCAATCCAGCATCTCATTCTCCAGGCCCAAAAATGTCAAAATATCAAACACTGGCTGGTCCCTGTCTGTTGGCCCTAATTTGCGGAACTCCAGATGATATAATTGAGTCTTCATAAGCCAACAGATGTACATCATGTCCCGGTTCACTCACTTCAATACTCTAAACAAAAAGTCACTTAAAGTGGGGTTGCCCTACCTTCATGCCTTTAATTGGCAAATAATAGTCAAGTAAAATGGAATAAATTATACAGTGAACAGTATACTGAATACCACACCTGCTTGTATTTCATAAACAAACAAATATAAACTGGATCAAATAATTGGAGGTAAATCCTGAAGTACTATGGTATTTCCCAGCCCAACATTGACACACATGAATGACATCGCTAGAGGAAATTCTTAAACAAGGTCCATTCAGACTGGGCGGCCGCTAATGGAAGCTTCCAAAGGATGCTCATGAAGTTTACGTTCACATCAGCCATCCTTAAGTTGATTCTTTTAACGCATACAAAATTCACTGAAAGATGGCACCCACGTGTGCATGTATATGTACGTAGTCCATCTGTAGGTAAAAAAAAACACGCATTGGCACAGACAATAGGTTTCACTGGAGGGACCAAAAGGCTTTACAGAAGTTGTTAAAATCAGCAAACTTGAACTTTGCACTTAAAAGCTACATTTTATTTTTTATCAAAGGCCATTTTCAACTACCACTTCTTGAGGGTCAACTTTAATGGGAAGCAAGCAACCTCAAAAATTAAAAACTTGAAATGTATTATGCGTTTGTATATGATTATTCTGTGATATTTTATCAAAGATGGTTCCTCAATTTTTCAGGATCATGCCTATTGAAACGCGAAGAAATTGAACAAAACAACATAAAGCTACTTCCAGCCTTTACAAACCTACTGTATGCAACTGACGATCAAACTATTGAATTTACTTGCAAAGAAGGATACATAAAGCACACAAGCTCAAGTGACATGTCTCAAGTATGTGAAGGCGGAATCATTGCATACCCCACCTGTATCAAGGTAAGTACAGGTTGTAAATAAAAAAAACACAAACGACGATTGTTAAGCTCAACTTGGTGTAACAGAAAACAAAGTAATGATATCATTTAATGAGTGGAGTTTTATAACAATGCTAAGGTCATATGAACAGAATGCTTCCATTGTCTGAGTGGCTTCTTCCATGTTGGAAGTATAAATTGCAGCATCTTTTTCATAAGAAGTAGGGTTGACTTGACAAACTACAGGGCACAATAGGATGTCCGACCGCCATCCCGATGGAAAAAGGGACCGCCAACCATAAGGGTGGGGGTCCCGTGGGGGACATTAGGATGCGCCTGCCACAGTGGCGGGCGCATCCTGCATGTTTAGCATTGCGGCGGGCGGTGCTGAAAGCACCGCCCGCCGCAATGCTAAAAATGCACATCATGCAGATGTATATTTAAATGCAGGGGGGTACCATAGGTACCCCCCATGTGCACCCCCACCCCCTAGAATACCTGGGGGCCCGCTGTGGGCCCTGCAAGTCATTTCCGCCTGCTTTTCCGTTGCGGAAAGACAGGTCCCTGCCATTATGCTAATATGGATGGCAGTGTCTCCGAGACACCGCTACCATGTTAGCAGCTTTTCCGCACAGTTGACTCTTCGACTGGGCGGAAAACCGGCAGACAGTCTTTTCGTCTGCCGGGCTCCCCCCCACCATGGTAATGTGGTGGGGGAGAATTCCGTGCAGGCGGAGGTTTAATGCGGGCGGATCGCCACCGCCATACGGACCCCTAAGTATCTAAATGGTGTTATCATCTGAGCTATTTTCCTCTCTAATGCAGGTCCTAATTTGAGCCGGTGGTTTCCGGTGCTCGTCATGGCACTTAAACGTCAACACCGACATTTTAAGACAGTCTGCCACATGGTTGCACTGTTTGTAACATTTAGAGATGTTTATTAATTCAATATATATTTAAAATGACTAATTCCTGCTGCCCAACTAATTCATTTTGCGTTAAGGGCCTGGAACAGTCTGAAATGTCACACTTGTAGAAGTGTGAGGATTAGTAGCTGTGTTGATAATGTCATTGGCAGCTCTGGCAGGGTCAGTGGTTGGTACAAACAGCAGTTGCCTCCTAACGGAGCCCTGGCACTTATTTGCTTACACATTAAGCACTGTATTAATGAATCCATTCAGATAACATGTAATATAGGAGACAATGGCCATCTCTGATGTGTAGGTCACTGTATTTGTATATTCAATATTAATCTCCCATTGAAAATGGTAGGCCTTATATCTGAGTAGACTGTTTCACTCCAGATTACAAAAACTGTCCAATGTTCTTCCTGTAAATCACCTCCCACTATAACAAAAATGACACGCAATGGGACAATTTTTGGCACCTATTTTTGTCTTTCACTACTACAAATCCATGTTCCTTTAACCAGACTTTCTAGTCTCTTTTTTAGAATTCTTGATAACATTTTAAAATCAGAATTTAACAATGATAGCGATAGATAAGAAAGGAAGTCTGTCACATCTTTATCTTTAATCAGAAAGATAGAGGTTGTGGCTTCCCTCCTTAATTCTTGGTGGCTGTCCTATATTCAGAAGATTTTGGGGCATATTACCAAGCAATAGTGATAATTATCGCTATTGCTTGGTTAGAGACAAAAATGTATCGCCGACCTGCGCCGATTTTTATCGCAGATAAACCTTGGTATTACCAAGGTTTATCGCAAATGCGATAAAAATCGGCCGCATTGCATGAATATCGCTGAAAAGTCCGCGATATTCATGCTTTAGCGAGCTAATGCTCTTAGCCATGTTATCCACCTCCCATTGGATAACATGGCTAAGAACTGCTCAGGGCAGGTGTTAGCTTTTGGAGATATTCGCGCTTAGCGCGAATATCTCTTAAAGTTGGTAATAGGACATAGCGATGTTAGCGACTGTTTCCAGTCGCTAACATCTTGGCACGCCCACTTTGCATGTCATTAGTGATAAATTTCTCTGACATGCAAAGCGGGGCCCAAGATGGTCGCTATCTCCTACTAGCTGTCGCTAACTGGTGTTAGCGACAGCTAGGTAATAGGGAGATAATTTTATCTCCGCTTTCTCGCCTTTTAAAGCCAAAAAAGCGGAGATAAACCCCCTTGATAATATGCCCCTTTGTCTTGGTTTTGGGCCCTGGCAAAATTGTATTTTAACTAGAGTCACTTTGCATGATTTCCAACATGTTTTTTTACAATTGATGCATGAGATGCCCGAGATTCTGTCAAGATGTAACATTCTTAACACAAGAACATGGGAAAAACGTGAACGAGCTGAACGAATGGGGCTGCTGTGCATGTAATTCGTGATATAGCACAACTATTTTGGTGTCTCCCCTGGCCATAAAGCGGGAAGGATGACATATTTCATGCTAAAAAACTATGCAAAAGAGCCAGATTGGAATTTTGCATAATAATGCATAATTCTTTGTGGAATTTCTTGACATTTCAGCAAAGAAAATGACACACAATTCATCCAGGCCTAATTTGCTTCATAAAAAAATTATGTATTTCTTGTGCAAGAATTGTGTACATTTCAGCCAGGAAGCAATGCATACCCTACGCCTTTCCAGGAGGCTAGTCATCTTTAGAATATTTTGCCCTCTCTAATCTAATATCAACTATTACCAATTTAGAGTGTGCTGCAGTTAATTGTGGTATACAGCATGTATCTAGCTAGCTATTGGTAGAACCCCTTTCAGAGGGCCACAGGACATTCAGGGGCTACTGGCCCAAGTCTGTGGGTTTAGACCTTTTACTCCCAAATACCCAGGGCGTAGCATACTATGGATTATGAGCAACTGAGCCAACTACCCCCTTCTGCACTTGAATCTCAGTAGTAAGCGTGGTCAAGAGGTCGAAGGCTTCTAAGGGTGGGAAGGGAGTAGTGGACACAGATTAGTGAACATGGGCTCAGAGCTCAAAAGGAGTGCAGCAGTGTCAGAGCTCTATGGGCCTTACCTTATGTTTGTGGAGCATGCCTGCAGAGACAATATGAACAAACTCCACCCTTACCTCCCTCTGTTAATAACAACCATGAAGACCAGGGAGAAGGTTGGGGGGCGGGAGAGGGAATCCTAGATGGTGTAGTACGTATTCTTATGTAAAACAAGAAGGACAGAGATTAGAACCTACTCTGGTTGAGGCAACAAAGTGCACCCCTTCCCAACCCTGGGTAATGGATATATACCTGGGTATGAACAATCCACTGTCATCAAGAGGATGGTACCCAATGAACAATTATATATGAAGACACCAGGATCCCACCCAGGACACAGACCTATGGCGACAAAATATAGCATCAGAAAGCCTATTTCCTTAGTTCACGTACAGACACACATTCACACAGGAAAGAAAAGGAGGTACAGAGAAATATGTGTAATCACCTTGGAATGTGGTCCATGTCAACCGCCAGGTTGTCCTCAAGGATTATTCAGTAAATGCTTCACTAAAATTAGGATGTCATGGTAAGCACACCTACGCGCAGAACCAAGGTTAGGGATGTGGCATAATCAGCGCTGAAACTATATATATAAACAAGGTGGTCCATGCATGAAGAATCCAGATACAGAGAAATAAGATGCAGTGAAAAAGCTGCCAGAAGTACTTAATCCAAAATTAATGAATATGCAAGCGCTTTAGTGCGTGCATTACCATCAGCTCAAACAGCGTCCATGTGGTTCACCACCACACTAAGCGCTGCTTCTGCTACTGGCATTTGTTTTAACTGCCAAATGTAAGTGCTCCTGCGCACGTGAAAGCCGGTGCTCATAGCGCTCCAATATACATTGATAATTAGTCAGCATCCAGCAATTCTCGATAGTACTCTCGAAAAATAAACAGGCGATCCAGCGAGCCGCACTATACAATCCAAGGGATCAGAGCGTAATGCTCTGAAACGCACTGGTCTCGTCTGAACTCGTGAACATGGACTCAATATGAGGCAGCGCCAGGTTGAACGCTACGGGTTTAAATGCTCTCTTACCCAAATGTTCAACCCGAGCTGAGGCTCCGTCAAGGAGTTACCGCTGGAGAAATCTGGAATGCTGACTTCCATCCATGACACGCTACAGAGCTCCGCAGCACCCATGACTAAAACGGGTTCAACGAAACAGCACATTTACTCATGTGTTTCCCGAATCCCAGGTAGGTTCCTGGCCCCTGAACCATGACAAGCAGGACTAAATAATTGTCTAGCCAAATCCAGTGGCGGCTCCTCTTCTAAGGCGGAGGAGCGTCGCCCCACTACTTTAAAGCAGTGACACTAAGGGAAAAATAAAATGATAATAACTCCAGGTTATTAACATTCTATTTTTTCCTTGTTGCGGCATCTTTCCTGGCACGGCTGCTCTGCTGAAAGAGCAGGGGAGGAGAGGAGTGGTTTGCAGTCCCTAAAGTTTACATAAATGTTTGGCCGGGCCTGTGGGGCTGGCCAAATATTCACGCGCACTTTGCATGTTCTCCATGTTGGCTGCATTACGGTTTGCATGGAGAACATGTCCAGCCTCCAACTCTCTTGCCGAGCGCTGATCCACGGCGCCCAGACCAATCACAATGCTGCATTGCTGCTTTGTGATTGGCTATCTGAAAGCTGGGAGCCGGGCGCACCCTGATTTCTGTCCTGGAGGCGGGGAAGTGGACCGAGATAAGGCAGCAGTGCTGGCGAATGGCAGTGGCGGCGAGTGGCAGTGGCAGACAGGTACATTTGTGTTTTTTTATTTCATTCCCTCCCCTCACCCCGCGACCATCTCCCATCACTTCATATTCCAGCCGCCACTGCCAAATACTCACTTTTAGAACAAAAGGGAAGTATTTTATTTCTACCACCTAGTGCACAAAGGAAGAAAACGACATATACACACAATTAACCAGTCTTACCCTGAGGTTAGCAATTGTGACTCACGAGTCCACTACCACTTTGAATTAAATTCAATAGTGTTCCAATGACGCATCCAGATCCCCCGGGGCTGTCAGGCCTTTTTTTTTCTGCACTGGAAGAAGGAAAGCATTAAGAAGTCCTGGATTCCTGGAGCACCTCCTGTCGAAGTCAGGTCAGTTGGCCTCACATTAACACAGCACCAGCAGGTGCAGACTCCATCACTGTCGAGCTTCTGCAGTGATCTGAATTTTCCTGCAGGGTAAGTGTTCAGATGCTCCTGATGAGGGGATTGATTATGCCAATCCTGTACTTGGTCCCACACTTGTGTGATGATGCTCCCATGGTATCCTCACTCGTCCAACGGAGTCGTACCAGTTGTAGTCCTTGTTGCTTCCGATGACCCACGGGTCACCATTGCTCTTTGTCCATGGTCTTAGGCACTGTCAACACAGCACAGTTATTCATGGCAGCCCCTCCTGGTATACAGGGTTGTACAGTGCTATCACACAAGGCTTTGGCCCTTACCGCATGGCCGCCTTTACCAAAGCTATCTTAAAGGTGGCCCTCTCCTGGCATATGGGGGTCACCGACTCAGTCCTATACTGATTGGTGCAGAAACTGTTTCTTCACATCTCACACAGAGAGTCCACTCAACAGGGCTTCCCACTGGACATTGCTCCCTCTAACGCTCGTCTCTTCCTCACAGGGCATACAGGCTCCAGGGCAGGGAGTCTTAGATTCCCTGGGTGATGTCTCCTCACCCAACAGGGAGACTAGCAGGCCTTGGCCCCCAGTCTTGGTCACAGGTAGAAGTCTTGCTGAGCATTCACTCCTCACAAAGCCTGTGTGGCTTCTTGGGAGATAACAGTTTTTGTGGCCCGAAACAGCTATTCCTATGATCAATTTCCAGGCACCAAATGTGATTTTGGGTCTGAGTCTTTGAAGTACATGCTCCTCTGCACCCTTTCCTGTTTGAGAAGCAGTCTTTTTGCAGCAGGGGTTGTTTTTGAAGCTGAGAGCCCCTCAACACAGCCATAGGAGTGACGGGAGTTCACACTTGGATGTCAACCACAGTGATATGTGCTTCAAAAGGTTACCCATGGCTCCCATTTCTACTCTTTATGTTCCTCTTGTCAGCTACATCTCCTTCCTGAGATGTGCAGAAGCTCCTTTCTTGTGACCTTCCACTGAATCAAAGAGCACCATTTAAAGTGCACAGGGGAGGCATGGTTTTCACCTTCCCAGGGTATATCCCACCCAAGGTACAGGAAGGCAGCAATCCCCAAAATCTGTCTGAGGAGATCTCTCTACTTCCACTCCATTATTCACCACAAAGGCCTCGGTTTCCCAAAATGAAACCCAGTGCCATCCATGTATTGTAACTGGCACACATACACCCAGTGCATGTATACAGCATACACGCAATGTACATTCTGTATACTCCATGTACTGTACCATTCAGAGGCGCACATACATACATTTGCATTCAACATGGGTGCTCTGCCCAGTGCCTGCTTGTCAAAGCCAGTGTGCCCTGTGAGAACAAAGCAAAGTAAAGTGGGGAGCCCTGTCAGGTGGACTCCCTGTGAGAGTGTGAGGAAATGGACAATGCTCTGATCAGGTCTTTGACCCTTATTCAGGACTAAGTCATTGACCCCCATATGCCAGGAGAGGGCTGCTATGAGGATAGCCAAGGTAAAGACTATCGTGCCATAAGGGCCAAAGCCTTGTGCAGTAGAGGTGGGGTGACCTGGTATGCAGGAGGGTTTGCAGTGATGAAAGACAGCTGTCTAGTAAGGGCCAATGTGTTGGGCAGTAGCGGTGCGGTGACCTTGTATGCCAAGAGGGTCTTCCATGGTAAAGACTGCTGTGGAGTAAGTGCCAAAGTCTTTGCAGTAGCAGTGTGGCAACCCCTTTTACCAGGAAGGCTACCCTGAATAAATGTGCCATATTTACTGGTCGTCTTGGATTCCCTGGGTGATGTCCCCTCAACGAGCAGGAAGACTAGCAGGCCTTGGACCCCAGTCCTAGTCACAGACAGGTGTTTTGCAGAGCATCACCTTCTCACTGAGCCCATCTGGCTGCTTGGCAGATGATACTTTTTCAGGTCTGGCGCTGGCAGCTTGCCGGCGCCATCCTAAAATAAAACAGGAGTGGGGCAGAGGGCAGAAGGTTAGCTTCAACAGGAAGCACTAATAGATAAAATGAAGCAGGTGCTCGAGCACCTGCTCTATTTTATCTATTAGTGCTTCCTGATGAAGCTAACTTAGTAACTGTTTTAGGATGGCGCTGGCAGCTTGCCGGCGCCATCCTAAAATAGTTACAAACTTGAAGCTTGAACTTTTGCCCCCAGATCCGTTCGCTCGCGGATTTGCGGATTTTCGGCAAATTCGCGGGAGTTCGCGGATTGCGAATTTGCCGAAAATCCGCAAAATCCGCGAGCGGAACGGATTTTACGCTCACACTTAGTTGGACCCCACTAAGGCAAGAACCACAATCATTGTCAGGGTGAACTCCAAAAGTCACTAAATTAATCTCTGCTTAACCCTCTGGTAGCTTGGCACAAAGCAGTCAGGCTTAACTTAGAGGCAATATGTAAAGCATTTATGCAGCACACAAACAGTAATAAAGTAACAACACAACAGAAGAAAAATCCCAAACCAATTTAAAAATATAGTGTAATCATCTATATTACTATTATAAAGAGAAAAAAACAAACCTTTGAGCCAGGTAAACTCAAAAAGTACTGCACCAATCACTACACCCAATACACCATTTGAAAGGGGAGATGTAGCAGAAGGACATAGGCTACAGATGTGGACACCATATACATTAAAAAAGCAAAAACGCCAAAAGTGGGAAAGTAGTCCCTTGTAGGCGTTAGCGTGGGCGTGTCAAAGAAAAGATGTGGGCGTCTAGAGGGGCGTGTCAAACAAAAGATGTGGGCGTTTACAGGGGCATGGCCTAAAGTACAAACAATAAACATATGCCATACGATTTCACTGATTTCACTGTGCAAGGCACACACTTCACCACACACTTCAATGTGCATAGCGCAAATGCGATTTCAATGATTTCACTGTGCAAGGCACACACTTAACTGTGCATGCCGCGCATTTGCAAAGGGCCGCCTATCATTCGCCTCGACATTCGCGCATTCGTCAGCGTTACCCTTCAAACATTCACGCCTTCATGGGATGACATACAAAAAGGGGCGCACCTTCCATAATAATACAGTGCCACAGGGGGCAGGCTTACAAAAAGGGCCGCCTATCATTCGCGTTGCTTCGCACAGCCCACCAATCACGACACACAATGATTAACACACACACGAGTTGCGATACAAAAATATAACAAATGTTTAACCATTTGACAAACGACAACGTTGTCACAGGGGGAGGAACGTAAACAAATAGGAGCCCATTTCTTAGACAAGAAAGCCAATCGACGGAACATGAACAAGACTTTACTCACAAGGCTCCGAATAATTACGTATGCTGCGGACAAAATTTAAAACAACTTACACAAACACTTCCGAATTTCAAACACTCTGCGTTATCAGTGGAACACTGCCAGTACTTGCGCCGATAAAAACAAAAAAAAGACATTAGTAAAGGGATCGAAAATGTAAACAAGAAAAGACCCTTTCACAAACAAGCAATTTCAGGCAAAAACATCTGAGCGACCACTGTAACACTTGCTGCACTTGCGGCGCAAATTACAACATTTGGGAAACAACAACATTCGCACACAGGGGGAACACTCTCAACAAGGACAGCAAAACAAAATTAGGTGTGGCTCAATGAAAACCTGCGGATGAATTAAACACACATTACTACGCAAACAAAAAGTAACGCCAACACTGAACATCGGCCAACGTCGGGACGGGCTGCTAGTTAATAAATAAAATGATACCAGAACGAGAAACCTTCAATCAGTAGAACCGGAGATATTGAATTTGAAAGTTTGAAGTTAAAATAGCACCAAGAAGCAGAAAGTGCCAACTGCGGTTATCTGGTTTCACTGACAGGGTCGGCTGTAGGGCAATGTGATCGTTGCAATCGCACTGGGCGCTGACTTGGGGTGGGGGCGTCATTTTTGCAAGTATCTTATCATTTTAGAAGCACCTGCTGCAGCCTTCCTGGCCTCGATCAATTTTCAGGCATCAATTAAAATGTTAAGATAATTCCTGTGATTAATCGCCTTCATGGAAAGAGAGCGGAGATTTGTCTAGTGGAAGTTTTGATTCCTCATTAGGTAGTGCAGTGGTTTAAAATGCCTACTGCTAAGAATGTGTACCATGCAGATAACAAAGTGCATATCATGTAAATAGGTAAGTGGATTACTGCTTTTGGAAGAGAGCTTATTTTGTTACTTGTAGTTTATAAGTCAAAATCCTAATATAGAACATTGAGCTATTAAGTGTCATCAAAGAGCTGCATGCAAACTGCAAGGTATATGTTAGAGCTGTATGTTTTTTTGCCCAGTCTTTCATCATCCTAATCTTGTGAAAACTGTTCATTTGGGTAGAAATAATTCTTATTATGAAAGAGAATTCCTAACAATGATGTTACATTTTAAATTCTGAATTTGTGCTTTTCCAGAATAAGGACTCTTAAACTGTATTGCCTCCCAGTTTCTGTGACATCTCACTCCTACACTACACCTTGTAGTCCTGTCTGATGTAACATTTCCCATATACTGATTTACACACGCATGATTGATTGTCTCTTTGTAATGTGTGTGTGATGTAATGTGCTCCTACACCTCACACTGGTATGAGTGGTGCTATAAAACTAAATGAATCTGAGAGACAATGATTATGGAGATTTGAGGGGCAATTTTATAGGGTGCTAGTGAGGGAATCCGTGGCTGAGGTGGTCATTGGTGGGGCGCCAACAGACATTGTCACACAGGCCGCCACCAGTGCTAAAGCCTGCCCTACACACTGGACCGGGACAAAGTCACGAGTTCAGGCTGACCATGGTGGAGCATGGGCAGGGTACTTAAATGAATCTGGTCCACTGGGAGTTGCACCTTAGTTTCCTTGATGTTGACATGTGAGGTCCTGTGTTGGTCTAAGCTGTTCTGAGTTGGTTTGGTTGAAGCCGCCAATCGGAAACTGCAAGTAGCTGCAATGCCCGGTCCTGCATCAAACTGTGCTGCCTCCAATGAAGCTGCTTATCAGGAGCTGCGAGGTGCTGGGATGCACAATCCTCAGTCAGGTTGTAACATGCTGCGTCCATTCCAATGACCCACCGACCAGGAGCTGCAACGTGCTGTGATGCACAGTCCTGTGTCAGGTTGCATCGCACTGCGCCAATTCCCGTGAAACCTTCAGTTGCACCAGGAGGAGTACACTCACACTCCAGCCAATGTCCAAGACCTGGATCCTCTTGGGGATCAGGATTCACTCCAGCAAAGGCCATCAGCAGGGCTCAAACAGGTCCAGTTGCAGGTCAAGGCAGGTCCAGATTCAGCAGGTCCTCTAGGTAGATGCAGGGAATCCTCTGAAGCTTCTTGTGGCCCTGAACCTCACTCAGGAGGTCCACCAACTGACCCTTGGAGTCACTCTGGGTAGCCTGGGATGAAGACAAGCAGATTCTTCAACATCAAGGCAGCCCTTCAAGCAGCAGGGCAGTTCTCCTTCTGTAACTTCCATAGTCCCAGGAGTGTTCTGATGAGTGGCTCTAAAGGTCCAACCTTGATGTATTGTGTCCTGTCCTACCCTCACATCAGGTTCTGGAAAGTTTTTCCCCATCCCCTGTCAAGGCTCCGAACTGTATTAGAGTCACAAAAGGCAGAGCAAGCCTGGTGTCGAGTTCATTGCGGTAGGGTTGTATGGCCGGGTTGGAGGGGGGGGGGGGGATTCGACAGACAACCACAAGGGAAAATTAAATAAATAATTAATATTCCTTTGTGATCGTCTGTCGAAATACTCCCCATCCGGCCCCACCGCCCCCACCACTCTACCTGCAAGAGCTGTAGCTAACTAAAATTCAACTTTACCTTTAAGAAGGATTTTAAGTGATAGTTTATTTGAGTGTAAACAGCATATACATATATCTACTACCAATCTACAGTTAGCACTTATTAAATGTAATATGGTAACTCAGTGTTCGGCACTGGGACATAGGCCTTCAAGGAAAATTAGTTTGAGTCTTTTGCTACCAGGATATGTCAAACTTAAGCACACATGTCCTACTTTTTATATACTGTGCACCCTGCACTTATGAGCTTTCAGTGCATCCGATAAGTATTGACAAACATTGGTAAAGCCAATAGTTCTTGGTTATACTAGAGCTACTGGCTTTGTCAATGCTAATGTCTTTTGGCTAAGAGCACACAATTTAGGTGTATACGTACGTTTTTGGTATGCTTTCAGAAGTGACTCTTCGATATAAAACCTGTCTGGTAGGTGAGACCTGTAAAGGATATTGCCACACCCATTGAAAACAAGCAATACAATAGGGGTGAAGAAGTGGGTCAAGCAACACAACAGCAGGTGAGTCAAGCTACACAACACAGTATAGGGTGCATGGCAGTAGGGGAGAAGAACATCAAGTAAAATAATGGTGGGGACAAGACAAGCAACACAACTTGGGAGGGGGTGGAGGGCACTTGAGATCTTAACCTCTGACCAGTTGAGCCCAAAATATAATTGCTATATAAATCATACAACACACTTCATAAAATATAAAAAGTTTTTGCAAACTTCAAAAAAAGTCTTTGTGTTTACCATGTTTAACGTATGATTTACATGCCTAGACATGTGCGGATTTTACAGGAATTAAAAAAAAAATTAGCAGGCATGAAATAATGCAGAGACAAAATTTAGACTAAATTTAGATACTATGATAAAATAGGGTCACAGGAAGTTTAAATGCTTTGCACATTAATACTACCATTGCTAAAAGTCATTGTCATTTATATGGCGTTAGGGAATTAAAAAAGAGGCATTTCTCTTTAAGCTTGCCACTGATTTACTATAAACACTTCTAAAGGGCTTGATTTAGATCTTGGTGGATGGGTTACTCTGTCACAAAGGTGATGGATATTCCATCCGCTGAAATATAATTGCATAGGAGATAATGGGATTTAAAGTTCGGCGGACTGGATATCTATCAACGTTGTGACAGAGTACCTCGTCCACCAAGATCCAAATAAGGTCTTAAAAGTAAACAGCTCAGCTCCACACAGGAATAGTGGCCTCTCTTAACCAATCAGCATGCAGAGGAGATCTATGGTCTCTCATTTTGCCCAAGAACACTCATTGTGCAGTCAGCCTAGCGTTGCCACCTCAGTCGTCCAATAGGCAACAAATACAGACGATAAAACGAAAACTGCAGTTTGTAAATAGTTCAAACTAGGTAACATAGCTTTGAGGAAAAATGTTTGGTTTCTAGAACGAAGCTTGGAACGCAGCTCTGATGACTGATTTGTATGTAGCACAGTGGCACCAATGTCCACCATCTCTGCACCTGGCACAGTCCAGTCGCAGGAACGTCCTTCCTACTTTAGTTAGGGAGAAGGCAGCACTGACACATAGAACTTGACATGAAACCTTCCGGGTAAAGAATCTGCGGACGGAAAAGCGGGACAGACATATCACACATCCAATCTGTGGTAATGACGACAACGGAACCCTGACATCTAGGCAGGGGCGGTTGCCTCGTCGCATACTCTGTTCTTAATGACTCTGAGCTGATGAATGGCAGGCGTAAAGGAGGAGACAGACAACTCTCTTGTCCAATAGATTTCTGTGTCAGTGTTGTGGTGGAGGCAGGTGAGGCACAAAATAAACAGTAAAAAGACAGCCACTTAAAAATCCCCAGAGGTGGAAAATCAAAGTCCAATATTTTACCTGCAGGTATCTGTGTTACCTGCAGATGCGAGAGCAGCCGGTTAGGAGGAGAGCCCCTAGAAATGCATGCATTATGGTATGCACACCCCAGCTACCCTGCGCCAGCTTCTAGGGTACATTTCATCTGGCTATTTAGCTAAAGAGATAGATGAGAAAGGGCAGTAGGTGTCCACGTACTGTCCTGAGTTGTTTTTCCCTATTTCATTTAGTGTTATGCGTAGCCAGTAAAGAAACTGTAAAGCCCATTGTAGACTTGAGGCAATTGTTGCGATCGCTGAAAATGCGACAAGATAAGCACATACATTTCAAGCCTGTTTACTGAAATGGCGGAGCTAGTGAAAGGACATGCACATCTGAGGACGGCTCTTAAAGAAAGAAAAAAGCAGTACCTGAAAAGATGTTAAAATGGTGCCCAGTGTATTTATATAGTACTTTGTCCCTGCTCTCACGGAGGGCTAAACACAGCAAGAGGCATGACAAATGCCTGCCATGGACAAATGGAGGGAAAGACTAGGAGAGCGATGATGGAACCAGCAAATGGGAAGCCTATGGGCAAGCTTTAAGCCCACAAAGTACATACATGTCTTGAAGATACAACATAAGAACTGTCTAACCGAGACCTAAAAAGGAAGGTTTACACTGGGAAAAGGTTTATTTTTGCCAGGTGGAAATTGCAGTTTAAAAATGCTCTACAGGCCACAGTGGCAGGCCTGAGCCATGTTGTAAAAGGGTACTTTAGTGGGGGGGGGGGGAACAAGGAGTCCTGCAGATCCCCTAGTAGTATTTCATTTACAGGCCCTGGATACCAGTAGTACCATTTACTAGGGACTTAAAAGTAAATTCAATGGCCCGATTACGTGTGGGCCAATCTTGCCATGTTTTACCGAAAGAGCACACGCACTATAGCATTAGAGAGCAATGGTAAAGTGCACAGAGTCCTAAAGACAACAACAAGGAATTCAGCAAAACAAGAGGGGTGAAGTCAAAAGGTTTGGGGTGACCCTGCAGGGAGGGACACTTCTAACATAACCCCCCTCCATCCTAAAGCTAGGGTAGACTATTGATAACCCTGATGGATTTCCATGCTCAGATGATAGAATGTGGGCAGTGGCCCTCTTCTAGAGAAGCACTTGTGCTATGCCCATCTGAACCTAGTTGGATTTTAACACTCTCCTGAGCCACTGAGCTAACCCAGGGAGACTTTGTCCCCTCACTGTGGACCCCATCTGTGAAGCTCCTACGCTTCATTTACTCACAGAACAGATGCATTCCAGTAGGCAGACAGTGCCACCATGTCCAACAAAGTGAAGTGGCCCATTCTTCCCCTTGCATCAGACCTCTGTCTCCATCCCAAGGAAAACTCTGCCCATAAGGACAATCAGCAGAGTCTACTAACAGCTAAAGAGGAAGGCTCACGGCCGTCCACTGCTATCAGGTGGAGGCCCAAGTTGGGGTCTTGGACAGGCCTCACTTACAGCCTTGAAGTTTCCCTAACCTCTGAGGTTTCACAGAGTGGGGGTAACAGCACCGGGTGTTAGACCCTTACTTCCACTTTCTTTCCCACCAGTCCAGAGGTAGATTCCTGAGACCAGCCTTTCAGCCCAGGGTCCATACCCTCAGGTCAAACAGGTACTTGGCAAGCCAGGACTTCCAGGGGGAACCACCATGCCCTCAAGGGTGACACACTCTGTCTGGGTCATGCAGGGATCTGCCAGGTGCAGGACTCCTGTCCTCTGTCTCTTGATAGGCAGCACGTCCAGGTCTCGGGTGCTCTTCTGTCCCAGATGTCAATCCCCGGTCCACTGTTCCTCCCACTGTGGACTGGCTCCACCTCCTGCTCTCCATCTGTACCTTTGTACTCTCCGTTTAGGAGAAGAACCACAGACAACTGAGCTTTTAGGGTGTCCTTGAGCAGCCACCTCTCCCAACTCTTGTAACACTGGTGGTAATTTATTTCCCAGGATTCATTCAGTGGGCATCTGGGGGCTAACTATACCCTTCCTCTAGGTCACTTTTCCACCCAAATCCCGAGACACAAGAGCCATAGGGTGGAAGAAGTCCTGCCCATGTGCCTGATTTACCCTACATACCTGTCCGCTTGTCAAGGTTCAGGTTCCTCAGGAGCAGTACCCTCAAAAAGCCCACCTTCAGGCAGCCCCGACTCTGAATTAAGCAATACAGAGTATCAGGATGGCCAGATGAGGGGAGTGAAAGGGAGGATACTGCGGGGAGAGAGATCTGAAAAGATAGAAGCTGCAGCGATCCTCAGACCTATTATACTTTCTGTAAATCTTTCCTCAGATTTACAGCCAGATTCATCAAGCCAAAATAGGCTCGCAAAAGGCCCAGATTCTGAGAATTTGCGAGCGCTATTTTTGCATTTGGGATTCATCATCCCAAATGCAAAAATCGCAATTCTAGAAATTGCTAAATTGCGAATAGTTGCATTTAAGGAATCTCAATTTGAGATTCCTTAAATGCAATTCATGAACCATTTTAAAATTGCGAATTCGCAATCTGGGGACGCTATTTACCGCGAAGTCTAACTACGTGGTAAATAGCGAAAAAGTTGTATGTTACACACACACATGTCCTTTGGACATGTGTGTGCGCAACACCAGTGCACATTACCATTTCAGGGGTGATACAGGGTGTCCTTTGGACACCCTGGCACCCTTGAAATCGCTTCCTTATTTGCGATTCGCTAATTGATAATCACAAATAAAGAATGACTCCCCATTCATTCCTATGGGCCTTTAGGAATGAATGGGAAAGCCATTCCTTATTTGCGATTAGCAATTAGCGAATCGCAAATAAGGAAGCATTAGAAATTGCATAAATATTGCGATTTCCACATGCATTCCGTTTTGCGAGTCTTTAATAGTGATTCCTTAATAATCGCTATTAAGGACTCGCAAAACAGGACTTTGATGAATCTGGGGGATAGGGATGAATGGTAAAGCCATTCCTTATTTGCGATTAGCAATTAGCGAATCGCAAATAAGGAAGCAGTATAAATCGCAAAAAATATTGCGATTTCTACATGCATCCCGTTTTGTGAGTCTATAATAGGGAGTCCTTAATAATCGCTATTAAGGACTCGCAAAACAGGACTTTGATGAATCTGGGGGTAAGTTCTTTGCTGAGTGCTGCTAAAACGTAAAAATAACCAATGATACTATAGGGTTAACATTCACCTACAGTTACATGAATCCTAACTGTATTTCTGGTTATCAGTATGTACATAAATCAAATAAACATGTCTGATGATAAATACTAGAATCTAGTTAAAGCACAATTAACATATCAGCAGTTTACATATTAGTCCGTTTAAGAATTCAGCTTAAGAATCCCATACACTTGTTTAATCATGAAATGTCTATTTGCCAAAGGTTTGCAGGGCCTTGACCTTAATTCTTAGCCAGAAGGTCATGCAAATGAGGTTAGTCTTTGTTGGTAAATTCACAAGATTTATCTTCAATCTCAAGTCTGAAAATATACATTAGCATTTGCTTTGCTTTCACTAGTTCGTAAAGGTCAAAGTTCAGAACGCACTTATAACATGCATACACCCTGCTTAAATGTTAGAAATGAATGCCATTTGCTTTCACTAATTCGGAAGGGTCCAGATTCAGAGTGCGTTTAAAAACATGTAAACACCCTGCGTAATATAAAAAATGAAAGTCAAGAGACTTACCTAGAAGCCACTAAACAAATACCTGAATTATTTTCTGATCGGAGAGCCTCACAACGGAGATGCAGGGAGCCTTGGGAAACAACAGCCTCCAACCGCGATCCTGAATAATCCGCAGCAGGTGAAGGGCGCGGCTCCTTTTTATATGCGCTGGGACGGGAAACGGAGGCCGAAGCTGAACACATTTCAGAGGTGTTTTCATAGCGCAAAGCAGCGCAAAAACACCAAGAGGGCAATACAGTGTCATGCCTAGGGGCTGGAAAGGCGGGATTTCTACTCTAGAATCAGAATAGCATTTTCTAGAATCCCGTCACAGGTCGACTAAACCTTTTTACCTGTCATAGAGTGTAGAAGGCAATCTATCCAAATAGTGTAGCATCCACTTAAACGATCCCCATTGCTTTCTCAAAGAACCACTGTCTAAAGATCGAGTTTAAAGATTTATTACAAAGCCAAAAACAGTTGGGTATATAAACACCTCAGCAAAAGATTAAAGAGATAAACAGGCACTAATACAAACATAATTTTTCGGAAAAGTCTCAATCGACTAAGAAACAATACAAGTATCAGCTTCAAAATCATCAGGCTAACAAGAATTGCTATAACCTGGGTTTTAGTAGGCATCGGAAAAGGAAGGAAGAAATCCAAATTAATCTGTCTCTACACTATACTAAATGACATCCCTACTTAGCAAAGTTCCCTCCTATCAAAGGTGTCAGCCGTGGTGACTTCCAAAGAAGTACACTCACTCCATTCGGACTTAGCCTGAGAACCCCTCTCGCATAGCAAAGCTCTCTGCCTGACCAACAACTTCCTTCGCCCTCATGCGCATCTGGCCTCTCTCTTCCTCGGGGTGCTGTCCCTAATACAAAACCCCACAATATGGACGACACGCCCTCAGGTACGCCCCTCCCACAGGTGTTGATTTTCAAATATTTCCACTACGACATCTTCTTCCTTGTCCATTGAAAACGTCATTGGGTCCCAGAGCCTTCTTCTCTTGAAGTTGCTTCCCTAAATTCCGCAGTCACTCCTCCATGTCTGGGACTACCATCCTAACTCTCACACACAATGGGCCCTTCTTCTACAATCTCTAGTTAACCTTGCACCGCAAAAGAACGCACATAAATCGGCTCACAGTTTCATGCTATTTGCAATTAACTGTCTAAAAGCAACCTTCTGAAAAAGACATATCCAAGATTTAATGTCAAGTGAAACATTCTCAATCCGGCCTACACAGTTTTTTTCACAACTGGGCCTCTGCAGGTTTCTGTGTATCACATCCTAACATGAACAATACATTTTCGTTCATTAAGCCTTCATCATTATAACAAAATACATCTTTTAAATACATTTTCTAACTTAAGCACTTCCATCTCAATATATGAATACAATAATGAATTTCTAATAAAACAGCTAATACACTAAGGACTTATTGATCATCCCTATTGGATTAATACTTCACTGCAAACAATATTTCTAGATTAGCGTGGCATTAATACTTTCAAAACACTTTGCGGTACTCTATGTAAATTCTGGCACATTAATTTTTAGCCCTACATCACATTTAAACACGATTAAAGTCCTTTATGTATGTGGGTGCTGATTATTCATGAATATGTTGCACCCCTACAATTTCTAACTCAGATTTGCGCTCTCTCAGGGCCAATAAGCATTACAAAGTTAATGCACAATTTAAGGATGGAGTGTTAGTATGAAATATGCAAACAAAGCACAGAAGTACAAACAAAGCCATGAGTAGCCTGCACATGTACAGCCTTGACATCTACGCAGTCATGCATTTCTGGAGCATCAAACAAAATAAAGCAAGGCACATCTGGACAACGCAAAATTAAAGCAAAAGAATACAAGCAATGTTTATAAGAAACTGTTGGCTATGTACTAGATTGCTACTAGTACCTTACTGAACTCTGGTGGGTCATGACACCGCTGTACTGCTCTTGGGAAACCAGTCTTTCCTCACCAAGGTCTTACTGGCACAGGTATCCCTTAGAGAAGTGACAGTTATCCCATTCGCTGTGACCCAAGGGAAGGGACGATTTTCACCTCAGGAATGACAAGTTTTCCCTTGAGGACCAAATCAAAACTAGGAGACACAAGAGCATGTTCTACCCTCTGCGGGAAGCAACCCTTACAACGCAGTCATTACATCACACTTCATTTACAATGCAGTCATTACATCGCAACATCCTTTACAACGTGTGTCACTACAACACAGCCATTACATTGCGTGTCACTACAACGCATGACACTACAACGCATCTCACTACAACACAGGCATTACATCACATGCTATTACAACGTATACCATTACATAGTACCCCTACACTATCCAACACTTACCCTACTGTTGCCCCCCCTGGAGTTAGAATAGTAATTTTACCCCTACACTATCCTACACTTACCTTACTGTTGCACCCCCTGGAGTTAGAATAGTAATTTTTACCCCTACACTTTCCAACACTTATCTTAAATGCAATGTAATGGTATGCATTGTAACGGTCTGCATTGTAAAGGTATAATACAATGTAATGGAATGCTTTGTAAATGTAGTGTTAAAAAAATTGTTGTAATGGCATGCAATGTAAATGCATGCATTGTAAAGGATGTTGCGATGTAAAAACTGCATTGCAAAGGCATGTGTTGTATATGCATGCATTGCAATGTCATACATTCACCCTCTGCTCCTTCCCCTAAAGCCACACTACCCACTCCTGTAGAGTTCCCCTCAGTGGATGGTAACTTGGTACAGACCTGGTCCCCTTGCTTGTGCTCCAACTGGGTATCAGTCAAAGCACTGGGGCTGGAAATGGGGTAACTTGGGCAGCCGCCCATCAGAACCTCCCCACTATTCTTAGAAGGGGCATGGGAACACTTTCCATACATATTGTACTTACACCAGGCTGGAGAGCCCTCCACCAAAGTTTGAAGGGTAGAGAGGTGTGTTGGGTGTGGAAACATTGTCCTGAATCAAATCAACAATTACTAAAAGTATCCCACCCAATATGTTCGGCGCTAAACTCTCGTGGCGTCACCCTCTCAGCACGGGAAAAGGAGAAATTCCTTTTTGTTTAGTAACCCTCACACATTCTAATGGTGTCATGCTTCATCATCGGGTTCACCCTGACTCCTAAAGGTCGTGGTGGGCTCAACCATATTCCAGGGAGCACTTTGGAGAGATAGGCTAGGGGGGTCTAAAAAATAAAAGATCCTCCTTTGTCTCCAGGTATCCCTTTATTAGCGGAGGCGTAGGGGATATTAGCATATATATACAAAGGGTCTTCAGGAAGTGATGGTCCTGTGACCCTAATGTCTTTGCCCAGTATCTTGCCAACATGTTTCAGCCCTTCAGAATGGCCTCTTGGGTCCTGGGCATTCTTCAGGGTATATAGTTCCCACCCTGGTTGTATAAATAGGTAATACCAATTTTATTTTTTGGGTGCAGAAAGCTGCATCCACACATTGATGTGGAAGGTATGCTTATCATCCTTCCAATTTTCCTTGCATTTTTAATCTGTCTATAAGAGAAAGTGAGAGGACACCAAGACATTTATACATCAAAATTCCTTGGTTTTGAAATTGGGCGTAAAAACGTATGTCACAGAATGTTACGTTTTGAACAAAGCATGACAATATGTAATGTATCGTTGATCGATGTATCATCACAGTTACAAGCAGGGGAGTAAATTCAAACTGAATTAGGACAACTGGCAGCGTTGATGATGTGTCATATTCCAGGTTAAATAAGTTTCTATATTGCTGACAGTTTTAACTAAAATCATGTGGCGCATTGAGTGTTTTTTAATGTGGAGTCCTCATGCTTTGATGCCAACTTGTCCCTGAAGGCGGTTTCAACCCATTTGCCATTAGAGCAAGTCATAATAGAGGAATTATCGTGCAGGTTGGGCCTCCCTAGAGTCCACAAATTATGCGCCACATACGCCAGCCATGGGATCAGGGAGAAATGATCTAATTTGAAACAAACCTGCAAAATTAATCTGCTAAATCTAAGTTCCTCTTTTACCCAAGTTGAGTGCCAAAGTTTTAAAGGGCAAAGACGGAGTTGGTCAGTAATGTAATGTGAGCCTAGTTCTTCGTTGACAATTAAAAAAGGAACACTATGTGGAACTCCCAGAATGCCTCTTAAGAATTTATTTTCAGCTACTTGAATCAGGGCGACCTGGCCATATTCACATATTCCACTGCCATAGATCACTAGTGGGATGCACTTGGCCCCGTAAATTTCCTGGATCGATTGTATATGAAGGTGCCCGAGCAGGTGGGGAAAATCTCCTATAATGAATGTCGCTCTGTTAAAAGACAAAAAATTCTGGGTTATAATTGAGAGCCAGTTAAGCTCAAAATCCAGAATTTGTGTCATTTGTAGGTGTGTATGAAGTTACAGTTGGAATTATCATCGACATAGCGGAGAACACTTCTTGGTTTTCATCAGGCATTTGACCTAGTTGGGAAATCCCCCATTCCCCATTCCAGCAGTTCCTTTTGCATTTACTTAATGTGAGTCAGTATCAGCGGAACTTCAAGCAGCATAACTTTTGACCCTGTACTTTAACTATTGAGGCATCCTCTGCTAACCACTTGTATGTCAGAGTTCGATGTAGTGTGAAAAAGGAGGTGTGCCTCATTTTGTTATGGTCCTTCACAAGTTCACTAAGGGGCCTCGATCTGCCTTTGGATCAGCATTAATCTTTCTGATCTGGTCTGTTGTCTAGATTTGGCTTAGGGATTTGTTTGGATTCAGGCTTTAGTCCCCTGGTTTCCATAATGTAGTTCTTAGATCCCTTTGGTACCTTGCTGAGAGGGTTTTGCCTGCTCTTGAGGTCTCAAATTATTAGCTTCCTCAGAGTGCCAGTGTTCCCAAACTGATGGGTGAACTGGGCAGAAATGAGTCACACAGAGGGATTGTTTGAATTGTTGAATTACAGGGTAGCTCTTCTCATTATATTCACAGTTTTGCATGGCACCCCACCTATCCAGAAGGAAGCTAGTATGCTATGAGTGCCTGTATTGTGCTAATGGGCAAGATAGTCAGGTCAGGTGACAATGAGAGTTATACCTCATCCAGGGAGTATCAGCTACAAATTGTGAGGGTCAATGGCAATAAAAGACCTGCTGGACTCTGAAGAGCCTGCTCACATATCTCATTCAGTGACCTCTTCCTAGACAAGCCAGTCTGCTGTTTCTGTGCCTGAGGATAGTGGGGTGAGCAGGAAAGAGGAAACAGCGGTGTGGTGAGTCCCACTGCCCACCTTGTGGGAGCTTTCCCCTGGTATCTAATTAGGTAGAAGCACTGACTGCTAGCCTACCCACTGTCTGCCTTGATCAAATAAGATCCCCACGTCCCGTCTTAGCCGCCGCCTACAGGGAGATCCTCAAGTGTACATCTGTGTGCCTGAGGCCAGGCCAGGCCACTTTTCTGGCTCAAACATACCTTCATGGGATGGCCTCTATTGACTGACCCCTAGACAGCAGGGACTTAAGAGACCCCAGAGGGCCCCATAGGGTCATCACTCCCTCACCACCTGCAGGCACCCCAGGAGTCGCCATCCGCAGTGTAGGTCCTGCAGGCCTCAGCGAGTTATCTCAAGGGCCCACATGGCCACGCCTGTTATTAGTTACTCTGTGGGCCCAGAGCGATCCCCAGCAATGAAAGGCTCTCTCCAATCAGATCTCCAGTTAAAATGAATGGGGATGCCTAAACCCTTGGTCCACAGCCTCACCTCAGTTTAGCTCCACTCTCCAGGTCTTCTGGCAGAGGCTGGAGTAAGGAAGGGTACCTCCCAGTGCCATCCCAGGGCAGTCTCGATCACTCTTTTTCCCCATGCCAGAACCTGCCTGAGTTCCAGTCCTCCATACTGACTGTGGGTGTTCATCTTGTCAAATGCCTTTCAGTCCATCTCAAGGGCATTGCAAGGGGGAGCTAGAACTAGCATAGGTAGACACAGAATAGTCCGTCACAATACTTTATTTCGGCTTTGCAGCCATAAAAGCATACTAAAATATACATACATTGAGTAAATCATGAAAGGTAAAAAAAATCACAAAAGGGCAATTAGAGATAGGTTATCAAAAGGAGATCAATGATATACAAAAATAGATTACATCAATACTGCAGCCATGACACATGATGAGTGACTACCCAAACCCCCAGATTTCGGAAGCACAAAGCAGAAGGCACCCAGAGCACAATTAAAAATATATATATAGGAACAATAAAAACAACACTATTGCATCATATACAAAGTTCAGTTAAACTACATAATAACAAAATAAATTAAGGGAGTAAAGCTAAAAAGTTACATTCCTGAGCAGATAAAAATGGACGTAATTATTATCATCACATTCACTTACAGTACTAAGAAACAGCAAGAGTAAGAGAGTAATGCGAACAGCAACATCAACTGTTACCCTGCTCTTTTCCCTTTAAAATTCCTCTACGGATACACCACATTGCAAAGAGGAATTTTGAGGTCGCGACTACAAGAGTTGGTGATGTTTCGTATTTAAGTAGCCTAAAGACCTCATGATAGTTTCTTTGCCCTAGATTTCTACACAACTGGTAAACCCACTTCGATCTAGACCTATAGTAGGCAGGACAGAAAAGTATTACATGAGTTCTGTCTCTTCCGCAGCAGCACAACCAGGGCAAACTGATTGAACTATACCTTTCCATTTATTTGTCAGTGCGCCTAGTGGAAGGGTCCATGTCTAAATTGGATAAACCATTTTTTAGCCATAAGGGGTTGGATTCTGTCCAAGGTCTTTTCCAATGTATACTGCTGTTTGACATCGAGAAACCTCGATGTCAAAGAGCAAGAGATCGTGTTCTTAACTAAATGGGAAAGTTTAAATTCCTTCAAAGCTAGGACTAAAGCTTTTTCTGGGGCACTGGAACAGGACTCCTCCGGGTTCAACCATAAATTAGCACGACCTAGGGAAAACACAAATTCCTAACGTAGGACAACCATGGTAAATTTATGGCCCCCAGATTACACATTACTTCCCTCAATTCCTCCCCATAGGTAATTAGTTCTGGCGTACTCCATATGCGACGCCAGAAAAAGAGAGAACGAGAGGCAATTAGATCAGATATAGGATCAATACCAAGGTCCATCCTCAGCGGTGTTAGGGGCGTACTTTTTGGTAGCCCTAACAACTGTCTAGCAAAGCTGTTCTCGGTTACCTGTAGTGGATGGGATACACAGTGTCTCCAAAGTTCAGCACCAAAGAGAGAAGCTCCCCTTGCTTGTGTTTTATACATTTCTGCCGGAGGGCCTATCACCTTCAGGGAGCATTTTTTATACACTATAAGGATGCCTCCCAGGACTTGGTTAGCTTCAAATTGGCCTTCATTATATGAGACCCCAGTCCATTTTGTCGTACAGTGAAATGCCTAAATAATCGAAGGTGGAGACTCTCTCTAAAGGTCTTCTGTCCATTTGGGGATGTCGACAATTAGTTTTTTTTGCATGGAAGACCATATATATATATATATATTTTTTTTTTTCATGGTAATCACCCCAAAAAATTTCCTGCAAAATGTACTAAACTTATCCAAGACACGCTGCATCCTCATGGATGATTTAGACGGGAGCAGCGTGTTGTCGGCAAACATTAAGGCTGGTATTTTCCTGTTTTCTAATCTTGGAGAGTCTATGTGCTTCACGGCCAAGAGTGTATCAATTAAGCCATTCAGGAAAAGGGAGAAGAGGGTTGGGGCCAGCACACATCCCTGCCTGACCCCTTGCTCCACCGGGAAAGGCGCTGTCAGTTCTCCCTTTTTTCCAAACCTAACCCTTGCATAGGTGCCTTCATGTAGACGTTTTAAGATCTGGCAAAGATAAGCCGGCACCCCCATGTCAAATAGAAGACTCCATAACTGCTCACGGTGGACCAGATCGAAAGCGGACTTAAGGTCCACAAAAGTCAGATAAAGGCTACCCCCTCCCAAGGTTACTGTCTTCCAGTAAATTAGTTGTAATCTAAAGATTTGGTCCAGGGTTGGAATTCTGGACCTAAATCCTGCTTGTAGGGGGGTTAGGATGTCAGCCTCGTCCATCCAAGATTGCAGACGTCCTAGTAAGACACAAGCAAAGATCTTTTGGGTGACGTCGATGAGGCTGATGGGCCGGTAATTTGCCGGTTCTAATGGGGAACTTTTTTTAAAGATTGGGATAATCTCGGCGCCAAGCCAGGTTGGGGGGAGCTCCATGCCTTTAAAAATGGAATTAAATAAAGACTGCGGGTATGGAGCCCAAACAGCCCATTCAGATCTGAACAGATCGCCAGGGATTCTGTCCAGACCAGGTGCTTTATGGGGTAGTAACTTGCCCAGTGCCATGTTAACTTCCGACAAAGTACAAGGAGGTGGTGCCATATTCAGGGGGATGTGAAAAACATCCATTAACCCCCGAGGTTCAATAACATTCACGGACCTGGAATACAACATTTTAAAATACGATCTCCAGATTTCTTCTGCTAAATTTGGAGCAATGGCCAGGTCACCTTCAGTGTGACCTGTCTTCACTAAGTTCCAAAAGGAACGCATGTCTCTACTGTCCAAAGCTTTCCTAATCGCTTCCCATTTTTCGTTTTCCCAGGCTGCTTTCGCCTCAGCCAAGATGATTTGAAAGTGAGATCTAGCTAATCTGGTGCCTGGGACATCCTTGTTCTTGACTCTTAATAGCAATGCAGTTTTAGCTTCCCTGCATGCCTTATTGAACCATGGATGTTTCGGTTTGGGGTCAGGCTTATGATTACTATCTTGTATATAAAAAAAAGCTGCCACTTTTAAAAACATCTCATGATGGTTATTTTTCAACAATATCACAGACTCTTGGTCTTGGTAGTTTTCAATAATGTTGAGAGCAGACTCAAAGAAGGGAATGATCTCAGTATCCGAGTTGGTGGGCGTTCCTCTTGTCAATGCCTCTCAGTCCATCTCAAGGGCATTGCAAGGGGGAGCTAGGACTAGAATAGGTAGACACAGAATAAGTCATCTGCCATCTTTGACAGCTTCTAAGTGACACTATCGTGCATGCTAATGTGCCATAAGTTCTTCTTAGAAATGTATGTTGATAAAGCTGTGATGGTGTTCCAGTGTCATAATAAAATTAGCTAATCACTAATTAATGCTTCTGTTTTCAGAAAAGAACTTGAGGATAAACTAATGAAGAAAGAGAATCCTGATTTCCTGACCTGTACGATTCTGAAGAAAAACAAGTATTCGTTCATCTCATGACCAACATATATCTCCACATCCTGTGATCTGAAGCCATTTTCATCTGCGCACTGTTTAATTGTCTCTAGGGACTCTTCAAAATGTTGCTGTTTAAATCATATTCCATTTTTTTGTATGAAAAAAGCTTTAAAGCTATGAGCTTGTAAAGGAGTTTATAGTTACTACTGGACATTGCCTCTTCATTTATCTGTTAAACTATAACTGGCATGGTTCCTTTGTAAGTGTCACCAAATAAAATTGTATATCCTAAGTATTGTTTCCTTTTCTGAAATGAGGTGCGCACTGAAATATACTAAATATAACTGCAAGGGCCCCTCTCCCAGGTGAGCGAAAGAGTAGAACTGTGTCAGGTCAAAGGTGAGAGTCTGTATTAGGAGGGTGAAAGGGCTCTGAAGAGAACCTGGAGGGTGTGGGCTAACTGTAGGCTTCTAAGAGCAGCAGCAGGACACAGGAAAGACTGGTAAAGTGTTACAGTCAACTTGCACTATATGTGAGTTGGAATGTCTAAGAGACTGAGAGGAAGTTCTGAGGTGTGCCTCAGGGACAGTTGGGCCTATTAACAAGCCACTTGCTCTGTCGTTATGTCACCTTTTTACCATATTAAAAGTGACGCACCAGCAGGGAAAGGGGTTTGTAAATATGCCCCAGGGCTTCTTAATGTTTGTGTCAATATGTGGAAGGTTCCAGCTGTGTAGCTCTAGTGCTATAGTACTGTCTCTCAAAACAGTGGCACACTACAGAGTCATGAAAAGTGGGGTCCTTCTGGGGGTAGGACAGGTTCAATGACTTTCAATTGTTGGAAAGACGAGTACTTGTTTCTCTGAGCCACTGGGATTTCCTGCCTCCCACCACTCCCGTTGCACGGAGGCGTGCATATTGTGGACACTGGCAAAGACCAACAGATCTGGGAAGAGGATCATTGATTTGCCAACATGTTCGGCCACCTACCAGCACCGTTCCATTGCAAGACATTTAAGAGTCTTCGCCAAAGTTAAACTTTGTCATTTGGATGCTCCGGCTCCCCTTGCAACATGCCCCTTAGTTGAAGTCTAGTACCCTCCTGTGGCCTCCTCTCACATGGCATTAGCAGAACCTACTCCAGTGCTTTAATGGACTACTAGTCTTGTGAGAAACATCTTGTAGCGTTCATCGTAACCAGTGTTTATCTAGGTTCATTTACAGCAAGGAATGGGGCTAGGAAGTCTCCCACTATATTCCTCAGAGCCAAGCAATATTCTTTGTAAAGTTTTAATTCTATGTTATGGTTTACCCAATTCGTTAAGATTTGGATGGCAAGTCTTTGATCTAGTGTGTAGGGGACCCTAGAGTGGGTCACTAATGACCAGGCACCCTATTTAGCCGGGCTCCCCTTGGATCTTTTTATTCCTCATTCCCCGGCATGAGATCACAAATGTTTGAGGAGAGTGTGGAGCCAGAGTGATCCTCTCTCTAAATGTATTTGTGGTATCATTCATGATAAGTGAAATGGTCTGATTGAGATGTATCTTTGTGAAACGGGTTCTGGTTCCCTTTTTGTGCTTAATGGATGCCAGAAGAAACTGTGTGATTAGTAGATGTGGTATTAATACAATGTAATATTCTATGTTTTGAGAAAATTGAAGTTGTTTTGTTACTAAAACAAAGTGGCAGCAATGCATATTCTCTGTGTTATCTCCTGGCAAGTGAGACATAGCGCACTATGTAAGTGAGACAATGCAAGGGAGACATTGGCACACTATGTTTAAAGAGCAGAGTGCGGATCTCCACACCAGAGGCACTTGTGAGCCTTTCCTGTTTACATACAGGTTACGCCACTTACAATTCTTTCTACCTGGATAGTGTAAATGCGTGAGTTTCCAATATAACTAACGTAATTTTGGAAGCTGCCAACAGGTGTATTACACCCTTCTGTACAATACCTAACTTCTCCAACCCTCACAAATTGCTGATATTCACTTACCAATATTCCAGAACTTCCACTTGTTTATGATTGTTATTTGGAACCTTGCACATCCACCCATGAGTCAACCAACCAATCTGACAAGCAAACTGCCCCACGTAATATGAACTCGTTCCCACTTATATTTACCTTTGCTGTTTTAGGACAGCCTACCTAATAATAGCATCGGAATACTTTGCAAGATTTTAAAATAAACAATGTAACGTAACATGATCCAAAAATAATGTCAAATGCAAAAAGCAATAACATATTTTGGGTGCAATTGGCCTTGCTCTACTGTGGAAGTGAGTGCCGGAAAATAGGTGACAGCCCGAGAATAATTGATAGAAAGTTTTCATTTCTGATGACCTTTTTCGAAATCTCCTGGCTTCAGCATCACTTTAGATGTTCTTGTCCATGAGAACAGAGAACACCTTGAGTAAGTTAGAGCTTTTTAGGTCATATCTGCATTGTATACTTTGCAGAAATCAAAATAACCATTCCCCAAAAACACCTAAAAATTTTCAAATATGTGGAGTCACTCCACTCATACTTCAGTAAAAAAAAAAATCACATTGAATCCCTCTGAACACTCGGCCTCAGTCAAATGTGCTGATGGCACATCACTGTTTAATTCTTTAAAGAATATGGAGTTATTGCACAGAGGGATATATTGTACTGTTGCTCGGATATGAGTTTACCTTAACCCCTTCCATGCTGGTGACGAACCCCAGCCGTCACGCTCTGCGGCGCTCGTGTGCTGATGACGGCTGGGGTTCGTCATGGCCCCGCCCTGTTCTTTTGTTTACCGCACAGCGGCGGAAACGGCCCAGCATGGAAGGGGTTAAATAAATGAAAAGACAAGAAGCATTTGGCAAAACAGGAAAAAGTTGGTTTATTTAAATTATGTGGCCGGGAGATCCCTGATGGAGTTTGTCTGCTCAAAGTCTCTCAGTGTACAACGTTTTGGCTATTATTATATACACTTCATAAGGTACAATAAAGCAAGTTTCTACATTCCAAAAAGCATCTCAGTTATAAATCAACAAGTGGGGGGATCTGATAAAGGCATAAATTGCTCTTGACCTTAGGGGGAGCTATTTTGGGCCAGGGTGTATGTGTCCAGATGCCCGGCATAAGGAGAGTGTGATCACTACGTGTGGTGTGCATGTTGTGTCCTGATTGATTGAGTGTTTCTATCTACATGAGGTATCAAGCTTTGTGGTATTTTGGGGAATGCAAGCCCTTGGCCAAACTCTTTTTACCAGGGCAATTTCCTCGGACCTGTTTGTGGTGCAAATATCTATCTGTGGGATCGATCAGGGTTTACCCTGGGCACGCGTTTGTCTCTATGTTAAGCGAGACCCCACCTGTGACCTGATATACGATAGGCGTGGGTGTGGATCGTAGGGCTTGTCTAACCACATATCTATGACTCTTGGTTGATGGGGAGATCACCTTAGGTGAATCCAACAGCAATGATATGAGTTCATTGGAACCCCTGAAAAGAATATGTCAATCACTGACATCATTTTTATCTTTATCCTTAACAATGTGCATACAGTTTTCATAGCTTACATTGACATTGTTCTTACTGATATTGACACAGTTAAATTTGCTTAGGTCATAACGTACATAGGCTTCGTTATTACTAGTAACAGTAATGTCACATTAGCATGGATTATAACATACACTGATAATGTTATTGCTGATGTCAGCGCTACTGTGCGGGTACAAATTTTGACATCCATTAACATTGCATTGACAGGTACTGGCATGGTCGTGCCAGTACAGGTTATGGCATACGTTGATATTGTATTTATTGGTATTGCCGTGGCTGGCCTGCGCATATCATAACATTCATTGAGTTCGTATTCACCCATTCCAACATTACCCCTCTAGTTGATTCTTCACTACTCTATCCTCCTCTTATGTCACCACCATTATGTTATTAGAAAGTATGTGTGTGTGTAGTGTCTGTTACCTTTTCCCTAGCTATGTGTATACTACCTAATTTAAGGACCGTTTTTTACAACAGGAAACCCACACTTGCAGGAAACCACATATCAGGAGTATAGTAATGAGAATCGGCATAAATGACATGAATAGTTGGATGAGGGGATCCATGGAAATATACTTTGCAACCAGTCCTGCTCCAGGGCACCTCCCTCCATCTTCATTTCAGCTTGCAAACAATGCAGTTCTTGGATAGCATGGGCTAATGTCCCATTGTCCAGGTCATTCCCGGGAATAAAAGTACAACAGGAAGCACCAATCCTGGCACACACTCTACCCTCCATAACGGTCATCAAGTCCAGCATGTACCGATGTTGCATCACCATGAGGCTATTGGCTTTAATTTCTCCTTGATAGCGCTTAGACCAAGCTCAGTATGGTTGATCATCTCCATTATTTCCCATTTGATTATTTGTAACCAGTCGGTGTTCACTTTTGTTTGCATAGTGAAAAAGGGTATTGACCATCTGGCATTTACCTTAGCCTCAGTGAACAGTCTGAATTCTTCTGGAATGTCCTTGTACTAGGCCCAGCTAATAAAAAGTCTGCAGTTCTTCTCCTTTGAGCCTGATGCAACAGAGTTGTTTTCTTCTGTAACGGATGTTGAGACAACTCAGACAGATCTTCTCCCGGGTTGTTATAGTCATGAGGGTGCAGAGGCCTCGCCATGCAGGGATGAGCTGGGTGTAGGCAAGGTCCAACCACACAGTTGTCATCAACATGGAGGTGCCCCAGTGCAGGTCTACTGTGTGCATTACCGTGCCGCAATTCTTAGTGCTGCCCAACGGTATAGTTCCTTTGCATCTGAAACTTAAAGAGTACCACTGAAGTTACTGTTCAATTAGGGGTTGCATCTTCCTCTCTGACCATCTGTACTTATTGATATTGTTCGCCCAGATTTGCTGGCACAGGGAGTTAATGGTTGTGTTTGACCCCCACTCCCTTGGGACTCATTTCCCCCCTCGTGATTGAGATGAGAGGCCCTGAACTGGAAATCTATGTCTGGGGTCCATTTGTCGTTATAGAAGGTGGCCCCAAAGATGTTAAGAGCCAATCTGGGACCACAGACAGAGGTGGGAGCGGACATGTTTCTGCATTGGTGCTTTGGTCTTGCTACCTCCAGGAACCTCTTTTCTGCCGTCTCGGGCCAAACAGGGATATCCCCTATGGTGCCCTTATGGCGCATCCTGTCTACCAGGGGTGGGTGGAGAACTACGCTCTGCCAGTGGAGTTTTCAGAGTTTTGTCAACTCCACGCTCAACTGGGAACGCGGAGTTCGGCAAAAACTCTGATCCCGCTGCATGGCAGAATTTGCCCCTGCAGTCACCACCCAGTGGCATGAGCAGTCCTCCCAAGTCATACAGTGTAAGTGGTTTGCTTTTGCACCCAGTAGAGGAGACCAGGAGGAGGACAACCCGGCCACGGCAGAGAACGCCAGACCCAGGTAAGTGTGTAAAGCAGGTGGCAGTATGGGGGTCAGGAACCCTCCAGTTCTGCTGCCTGCATGTAGTGCGGAGTGGAATTCCACTGAGTTTTTAGGCAACTCCTGGAATTCCGTGTAGTGGCACGCCACCACCTCAGCCCACCCCGGCTGTCTACCTCAGATTAGATATCACTTGGCTCGGTGAAGAGATATAGGGGAGTGGGGTTGGTTTCATACCTGGCGATGTTTACTAGTGTCCTACGAGGTTCTACTCTGTTGGGTTGGATGTATCTCTGATTCTGCCTAGGTACAGATGAACGAGGTACTTTGCTTTTTCAGAGGCTATCTGCTGTGATAAGCAAAGCCTATCTGCACCTAAGGTGTCAGGTATCAGTGAACAGATGTAACATGACCTGTTCGTAGGTTGGTGGAAATAACGTTTACATTGCGAATTTTACTCCACGATGCAAACACAACACGGTCACTACAACGGCCGCGTTGTCGCAACGTACTACCTTTAAAAAGCAAGTTGTTACAATGCTTTCCCTAGTGTTGCACACAGCTGATAACAGATGTTGTGTAGGAGTGCACTGTGTAGTGAGTGAGGAATACTAGCGTTTGGGTCAGTGTAGGTGTATGTGAAGTGAGATAGGTCTTTGCACATGCGTTGAGCTCATGATATTCGGCATACTATTGGCTATGGAGGGGCTAGAGAGCACCTAGGCTAGAGAGAGCTTGTACAAAAATACAAAAACACATAACTTAGGAAGCATTTGTAGGCTGTAGTGCCATCTTCAAATGAGATGTCTGTAGTCTGGGCCTGTTGTCTGTTGTTTGTTGTCCGGTGTCTGGGTGCCCAGATGTGTCTTACCCTAGTGCGGTGCAGAAAAAAGTCTTTTAAGACACGGCTACAAAAGTCAGTTTGGAATTTGTGTTGCTTTAGAGACTGGCCTATCAAAACAGTCTTTGAAAGCTTTGATCGAAGAAAGTGCGGATTGCGGCTGTGTTGGGGCCCTTGTAGTTTTGATTGCAGACATGTAGGATAAGAGCTGCAGGTTGTAGATTAGCTTGGAAAAAACATATTATTAGGCAGTTTTGAAACATTCCTTCATTTATTTGTAAATAGTGCGCTCTATTGTTTTACTGGGGGTTAATTTTTAATGAACTTGACGCACACAGCCACTCATACACCCACTCACAGCCCCTCATTGGCAGTGTCACACCCACTCACAGACCCACACAGCCACTCACACACTGATTCTAAGTTGCATGCAGGCACTGACAGATCCATACACAGACCAACAGAGGCACTCACAGATCCAGTCACTGACCCATGCAGGTAGTCAAACACCCATTTCTCTGACCCACACTGGCACTCTGAGACCCACAAACACATCCACATAAGTGATAGGAAGATGATGCTGAGAATGGACATGAGTCAGTCTCCTCAGACACAGCCAATGCCCCCCTCAGATGAGGACCTCATCCAAGAAAGATTGACCACTAGACTGAACTTAAAAGCTCAGCTCCTGGAAATCGAAAGACAAAGGTAAGAGATGGGTCTAGGACCTATGTCTGTGGACCCCATACAAATAACTACAGAGAGTTAAGGTTCTTATGACTCAAAACTCCCCAAAGGGATTGTCCATAAATATTTAGAAGATAGTTACAAATTGCGTCCTCGCCTGATTCTTCTTTGCAAGCTCGCCTTAAAGAGCTCCTGGTGGAATACTCAGTGGAAGCTGACACTGAGGCCAAATTCCGGTCGAAATACAACACCGCTCGCTCCTATGGTGAGGGTGAACATCCTGGTAGAGCCCTGGTAGAGGTTAACAGAATCCCCAGGTTTGCCAGTCACATCCTAGAAATTGTAGACAAAGAGGGGCACCGACACATACACTCCCAAGAAATACTACACACCTTCACAAACTATTATGCCATGCTCTACCATACCATCGGCCACGCTTTCCCAGAAAAAGACACATACTTCGAAGACACGGCGGTGGGCTGGAACAATGATTCCCGCAGGGAATTCTTATCCACTGACATTGAAGAAGATCAGATTTGAGCTGCAATCATAAGGTTGGGTTCTAGCAAGGCCCCATGGCCTGACAGCCTACCAGCAGAGTCCAACAATTGCTACATTGAGCAATTGACTCCCATCCTCAAACAGGTATTTGAAGAAGTGCGTGACTCTGGATGCCTCCCACTCTCCATGAGACAGCCTCTAATTATATCTCTACTCAAACACCAGGCAAGGCCGCAGACAAGTGTGAAGCCTATTGACCTCTGTCTTTATGTCTTTAATTAATTGTGACACAAAGATACTCGCTAAGGTTATAGCCAACCGACTGCCCCGGCTTATGGAGGGTCTGTTCTTACCGGACAAAACTTTGTCCCGGGAAGAGCCACTTCACACAATCTACGCAACGTCTTCGCGCTTCTTCACGACAAAGACCCCGACTGCTCGGCCGCTGGGATCTTTCTGGATGCCACAAAGGCATTCGATTCCCTAGAATAGGATTACATGCTAGCCATTCTGGGCCGAATGGGCCTCCCTCGCCCTTTCCCAGCCTGGATCCATTCACTTTCTTCCAAGCCAGAAGCGGTGGTCCAAATTAACTGGTTATATTCTGACCCAATCCCCATTAAGCGGGGCACTCGCCAGGGATGCCCGCTATCCCTGTTACTATTTGCTTTGTCCATTGATGCCCTGGACGCCAAAATTAGACATCACCACAGAGACTATGCCATAATCTACCCCTCCCGTCAAATCCTAATTTCGCTGTATGCGGCTGATATAACCCTTTACCTACGGGATCCCAGTGTGAGCATTAATCCCATTTTGAGGGAATTCATCAGGTTTGGCCATCTATTGGGGATAAAGTTTAAGTGGAGCAAATCGCAGATTTTTCCACTCACCCCTAACAGTCCTCAATTCACCCCTGATTACCCGTTGAGCTGGTGCGAACATGAAATCAAGTATTTGGGGGTCACCATCACCAGAAACCCTGAGGAGACACTGTGCTCAAACTATGAGACAGCGATAGAAACGATTAGCACATGGGTTGACCGCTGGATCAATCTTTCGCATTCCTTGGCAGGCAGGGTGGCCCTGATGAAGATGAACATCCTCCCCAAGTTACTATACTTTTTCCATAATTTACCCTATTACCCAGGGCACAACTTTTGTAATACTCTCCGCTCCCTGCTCTTTAAGCTGGCTTGGGGTGGGAAGCAACCCCGATTAAGCTGGAAACTCATGGCGCAGCCAATGTCCAAAGGAGGATTTAAAGCTCCGGACATGGAGCTATACTACCTCAGATCACATGCTCATTACACCATCTATTGACTCCACCCACCACCCTTTATGCCGCACCTGGCCATCGAACAAGTTACATGGCACCTACACCCCTCACCTCCCAGCTGGAAGCGCACATCCTGGGTGAGAGGGTATTGCACCACAAGGGTTTTTGCACCAATAACGCCTGGTAACGCTTGACTAGGGAAATGGGCAAGACCCTACTCTACCCCGCCCTTTTGCCACTGCCACACCTGACACTCGCCCCAGTCACACAGGAAGCAGTATGTCGTGACCAAAAAGAGAAAAACAAAATGAGTCTTTTTCAGGCCTCACAAAACCTGTTCAGGAAGGTGAGCCCAGAAACTCTTCACAGTTCAAGGGTGAGTACCAGGGTAAACCCTGGGATCCACAAAAGGCTTGGTGACATGACTGTAAGGCACTTCGAATTGGAGGCCCTGGATGTAAAAACAATAATTATGCCACTATCACACCTGCAGTAAAGGCCCTTGTGAGTCTCCAGATGGGATAACAGGTAAGACCTGACCATTCCAAGGTGCTCACAGATGCAACACTAGTCTCAGAGGGATGGGTGGATGTAGCTAGCCTGTCTGCCTGGCCCAGTAACCAGGAGAGATACAGGCAAGAACCAAATATTAATGGGATTAGGGAGGAAGCCCTGAGAAGCACTGGTGCCAGTATCACCATGGTGGCTGAGCCCATGGTATCCCCAAACCAATATCTCATTGGACAGACCCATACAGTTCTCAACACTGATAATCAGGCTAAGGAACATCCAATGGCCTTGGTGATCTGAGATTGGGCAGGGGTTAGTGGCCTCAAAAGGATAATGGTGTCTCCTGCTATCCCTGTACAGTGTCTGCTTGGAAATGATTTGGAGTACTCAGCATGGGCTGGAGTAGAGAGGAAAATCCATGCAGCTATGCTGGGAATATCGGTATGGGTTTTTTAAAAGCAAGAGCGCAAAGCAAGCCCAGGGTGAAAAAGAAGTGTTGGAGCCTGAAATGATGGAACAACCTTCCAAGTGAAAGGGCAGGAAGTCTGGGAAACTAGATCCAAAACAGACACCAGACCAAGTCCCTTCTCCCAAGGGAGAAGACTTGTGTGCCCCAGAGGGAACTGAGCCTCAGGAGCTTGGACCTTACACAGCAGAGCTTTTAAGTCCAGGGGGACCCTCTAGGGAAGATCTGTGCCAGGGGCAGAGAAACTGTCCCACTCTTGAAAACCTGAGGCAGAAAGCTGCTGATCAGGACAAGGGATATATCAGTGGTTCACACATGACCTATTTGGAGGAGGATCTACTATATACTGAGGCCAGAGACCCCAAACCTGGTGCCACTCGGAGAGTGGTAGTACCTTAGAGAATCCCCCCTCACATTCCCTTAGCTAGACATCATGGCTAGACAAAAACCTGCAGTAAGTTAGTCAATCACTTCTACTTGCCAGGAATGTCCCAGAAGGTGAAGCAGTTTTGCAACTCCACCTGAAAGCTCCCTTAATTTCACTGCCAGTGAGATGAAAGGAATTGACATTGTTGGTCCCTTTACCCTCCAACACCATCAGGAAACACATTTATTCTGATGTTAGTGGAACATGCCACCAGGTAACCTGAGGCAATTCCACTAAACCACCACTGCGCTGTAGTGGCCAAGGCCTTCCTTGGTATTTTTATTAGGGTTCTCTTTTCTAAGGAGGTAGTATCAGACAGAAGTACAAACATTATGTCTGCCTACGTAAAACACATGTGGACTGAGCTTAGGGAGACCTGTAGGTTGACTACACCATAACATCCACAGACAAATGGGCTTGCTGATAGATTTAACAAGACCATAAAAGGAATGATTGGTGGACTCCCTGAAAAACTCAGAAGGATATTGGATGTTTTACTACCTTGCTTGCTTTTTACTTACAGAGAGGTGCCACAAAAGGGAGTAGTGCTTTCCCCTTTGATATTATGTTTGGCAACCCTGTAAGAGGGCTCCTCTGTCTTGTCAAGGAAGGATGAAAGAGACCCCTCCAGGAGCAAACGCAAGACCTTGTGGCTTATGTGCTTGGCCTTCATTGAAGGATGTCTGAATACATAAAAAAGTAAACAAAAACCTTGAGACCGACCAAGAGCTCCAGAAGCTTGGTAGGAATAAAAGGCTTCCATGGTGGAGTTCCAATCAGGGCAGAAGGTGTGGGTTTTGGAGCCTGGGGCACCTATGGCCTTACAGGGCAAATGCACTGGGCCCTACCCTATCCTTGAGAGAAATGGGGAGGGCACCTATTTGGTTGACGTTGGCACATGTAGAAACCCCAATAGGGCGATACATGTAAATTGCAAAAGTGACACATTCTGTCTGTGTTAGACAGTGGTCTGCTTGGTCCAGGTCTCCCGTCTCCTGAGTTAGGTGAATCAGCTAACCTATGTAATCGGATGCCTTTGTGCACAACAAGCAGATGTAACATTGCAATTGTAACTTATTTCCAAATGGTATCTACCTGTTCATCCACCAACACATTCATTCATCTATTCATTCATCAATCTATTCATCCATCTTTACATCCATCCAGGTACTCAGTCACTCACCAATGTATCCACTCATAAATACAGTGAAAAAACATTACCTAATTCTTGCATTCGTTCACTCCATACTCACATACCCGACCACACACATTCACCATTCAATGGAGAAGTAAATTGACATGTAAACAAGCAGGGAAGCCAATTAGAATTTTTTACACCTCTACTCCTCTTCTTTTTCTTCTCATTCTTTTATATGGTGGCTGACCATACCGTTTTATGTTACAGGTTTGTCCCCCATTTGGGTGGTCTGTCCTGCTCCTCTATATGAGAAATTGGGATATTAGTTACTGGGGAGTGCTGACCACATATAATAATCACAATCCTTAGTAGTGTGAACCCTTGGAGTCACTAAATTAACAAAATCTCCATCCCATTGTAGCTATGGCACAGGACAGGCAGGCTTAACTTCGAGGCAATATGTAAACATGTAATGCAGTACTCAAACAATAATAAAGTAAAAAAACAACACAAAAAAATCAAACCGATTTAGAAAAAAATAGAGTAAATGTTACAAAATAAAATGACACAAGAATGACAAGCATTCAACGAGCAGAACCGGAGTTACACAGTTATACAGTTTTTGGTTCAAAATGGCGCCACAAAGCATTAAGCATCAATGACGGTCATCAAGTCATGATAGATTATGACAAGGAAAAGGTTTTAGGCTGACTACATATGTGTGCATGTCTGATACAGGGACCAGGTTTGTGCCAGTGAAAAGTTTTACATTTGGAATTTGTCTCTGGTATTGAAGCAAACATCCCAAGTGGGGCAAGGCAGCAGGCTGTGACTAAAGAGGGCTCCACGTAGTCAGATAGCCACTGGGCGGGGTATCTGTAATACCGTTGACTTTTGGCTGGAAAGCTCAGAGCGGGGGAAATTATATTTCATGCCCAGAGAAGGTCTCTTGCTGACTGGATACTTTATGCACCTTCCCTGTTGAAGATTTCTACCTTTGGACTCTGCCACTTATTTAGAGCTCTGATTCTTCCAGTAGTGCAAGTCTGAAGGCTATAGCCAAAGAGGGCTTCATGAGGCCAGATATTTTCTCTGCAAGGTCCCACTGAGTTGAATTTTCTGCTGCAGAGAAGAATGTAGCGGGAGCAACCCGAAGCTTTGGCGCCGAGGCAACACACCGTTGTAGGAACTGCTTGACAGGTTGGTCCCAGTCCCCTGTTGGGTCCCAGAGCAGAAAGATGGCAAAAAAATGTGATTACCAGGTTTCAGGATTTGATGGGAGGAGTACACTCTGAAACACGGCAAGAGGTCAGAACCTTAGGGACAGCAATTTGGGCTCAAGACTCACTGCAGCAGACACCAGCAGCAGGGTTGAGGATGGTACAGTTGGAACTGATCAGCTGAGAATGTAAGGCTACTTGAGCTTGTTTTTCTGTCCCTGGCGCCCAAACAAAAGTCAGTCTTATGACCCTGAAAATCCACTTCTTTGTCCTTGGTAAAAGAGCGAGACCATGTCTAGTCGTCAAGGCTCTTTTCAGGTCACAGGCAGCAGATTCACTCCTCTCCTGTTCTTCCACTGATCCAGGAATGGCCAATCACAGCACTGCTCTGTCAGCAACCAACTAATGACAGCATGGCTTTCTGGTGATGTCTCACCAATCTCCCTGGCTGACTAACCAATTTATAAAGTATACAAAATGTGGAAAGGTGATGGATGGAATGCTTGAATTAATCTCAGCCACTGTAATTACAGGGCCATTGCCCAGTCTATCACTAGTTTGCACACCATGCACCCTGAGTTTGGACTGAGCTTTATGCTAATTAGCCTTGACCCTTCTCATGAAAACAGTTCAGCCCAAACTGCAAAGTCAGGTCCTCCCTGAGCCAGAATACAAACAACCAAAGACCAATTTTGCCCTCATTATAGGCTCATCAGCCAGGTATAGCATGATTCTAATGGCACAGTGAGCACAGGACTCAGGCCTGAACATAACCGTCACACTTAGGGCATCAAAAAACAAAGTGATGGATGGCATGTTTGAATTAATATCATCCACTGGCAATTGCTCAGGCTGCATTCCAATCCATAATTTTTCACCCAACATCCCACTTCAGTTTGGACTCACTCATATGCAAATCAGCCTTGACACTGCTCCTCAATGGAGCAGTCCAGCCCGACTGCTAGGCCAGGTTACCCCTGAACCAAAATGCAAGCAACATGGACCAGGTTTATCCTTATAATGGGCTCATTAGCCAGTGTTATGTGTCCGAGTTAGGCCCATGTATCAAAGCTGCACATTTTCTTACATTGTCCTCTTTTCTGCAGTATAACATTATTGTTGTGACCTTTTGCACATAATTGCGTGTGTGACAATGTTGGATTAGTTTCTCTGAAACAATATTTATTTACACATCCGGCTTTGCAGAACATTATCACAATGCCTCGAACATCAAGTACAAGGCCTTTACGCACGATGTACAAATGATGTTCCATCTTCATCCACGGGGCGATAGGGCTATATGCAGATCCATAACATTGCTAATCTATACGTACATTGCCAGGATGCTTTTTCTTAAAAAATAAATAAGCATCTCAGGGGATTAGCAGAGGAGGCACTTCAGCTGAAAATGGGGGTCCCTGCATGCTGAGACTTCACCACGCATCAGTCTGACATCTCCATGAGGGGTGTCTAATTCATGACCAGGACATGGACCTACATTCTTTCCTGCCAGGTAATGGGGTTGGTTCATCCCTTGGGGGGATTCTTGGCTCTACACCTACACACACTCTAGGTACTCATAGAGTAGGGATTGCAGAGCAGGAGTGCGTCTTATTTCTACCTTGAATTATGTGCCTGCATATATACACTATCTTAGCATCATGGTGGACCTGTATCTGCCATTAACTCTTTTGGTGCTTTTAATCACTGTCATCTACATCTATCCACTAATTATCGCAGCACATGTATTCTACGAAAGAATAACTTTGGTTCAATAAATATATTGAAAAACGAACAAGAGTGCACAAGTGACTTGGTGAAAGTGTTCTAAGTCTGTTACTATGATCCCTAGGGGATCAGGGTTGTCATGTTCAGTGGTTGCCAGAAACACTTTGCTCCCTGTGCAGGGAGGGGGACTAATGGGGGCACTGTGAACTAGCTGATCTCTAGGCCAAAATATTCAGAGGGGGTGTCCGGAATCAGTCTAGGCACCTCACTCAAAGCTTATGCTGTCCAACAAACATGCGGAACCTACGGAATAGTGGAAACTACACGACATGACACAGCCAACGTTGGTCGGGTTCTTATTTTACGGTCTACCTGAGTAGTTCAATCGTGCTTTCTCAGAGACTCCTACTTAACTCCAAACGGGAGACGTCCGAGGTGGTAGGGATTTCTGCCGCAGCTGAGTAGGTGTACCCTATGTATTGGCTGTTGGTTATTCAAGCTTGTAGGATGAAAAATTCCCACATTGTGCGAACCCTACACTATCTCCATAAATTAATATACTAATTTCCTTTTCTTCAAACAATGTCAGAAAACAGAGAGAACGTTGAGAAAGGAGCTTTAATAATAGTAGAGAATTGTAGTCATGCAGTTACTTTGAAATTATTACATTAAGGTCTCCCAGCTACGGGTGGAGACGTTACCTTCATGGCTTAGGCACACAAAGCATTCAGAACAGAGGTATTCTATTCCTGGGTTAAATTCCCAGTTGCATATGCTCGTACACAATTGCTTCACACCTGTATTGAAAATGAAACATCCTATCTTTCATTATCCTGATGCTGCTAAAAAGGTTTATTTGGCTGGAAATACATTGTTATTGTTAAAGTCAATGTTAACCACTGTGTTATGTTCTGAATCCTGAGTTTGTGCTTCTCCAGACCAAGCACTCTTTAAAAATGCCTACCAGTATGAATGACATGTGAATTCTACACCTTGTGGTCCCCTTTGCCTTATGTAACATTTTCTATACACTGACTTACAGGTATGATTCACTGTCTCTATACGTGTGTGATGTAAAGTGCTCTGACATACTACAATGGTATGAGAGATGCTATAAAAATGAAATACATGTGACAGAGGGGCAATGGAGAGATGAGAAGCACTCTTGGAGAGTGATAGTGGGGGAATCATTGAAGAACCCCCAGAAAGATTGTTGTATTCTGGTGCATAGTCAGGTCTTCATTTACTATTCTTTAAAAGCTAATACAATTCAATATAGAATGATAAATGTGTTGTAGAATGCACCATTGTTTGCTAAATTTTTTTGGGGTGGAGAGCCTCCCAATGTCCCCTTTGTAGTGGTCAGGCTCACTCACTGCACTTGAGGTGCACCTTCTGGGGACTGGTCTGAAATTTTTTGCCAGGGCTGCTTTCGATTTCCTGCCAGGAGTAGGAGCCTCGTACTGTGAAATAAAACCAACCATTGAAAAGTTAGTCACGGAGTTGCAGCACCAACCTTCCCATTAACTTTTTTCATTTTCTTGCAAATTCTTTCAATATAAAATACAACAAAAGTGGCGGAGAGTGTCGTTAGTCTCCTTGGCTTAACAACACACTCCGCCACTTCAGAAACGCAGCGATGCACCATATTTACAAGAATATGGTGCAGCCCTGTGTTTCCACTGCGTTGGCACTACACTTAACAGGGGAAAATTGTTTATCTACACAGGAAGGTCCCCCTTCCTGCATATAAACAATCTTGAAATGTCGTTTTTGTCACTTCCATGTGTGCTGCTTGATGCAGCACACATGGAAGTTACAGAATGTCTTTTTTTTTTTAAATATTGTTGATGTGCAGGAAGGGTCACCTTCCTGACCATAAGCAATCCAAGGCGTTTTGCAAAAACGAGGTGAAATAAAGCATTTCTACTTGTTTTACCTGGCCTTAATTTTTGCGCTGCCTCCCATTTATGCTGCCCTTGTAAATAGGGGGCAGCATCAAAATCAATGGATGGTGCAGAGAAAACGCCCACCGCAACACCCACTGCCCACCCCTTTCACGCTAAGCATTGGGTGAATGGGGGTCTTATTTACAAGACACCGTTAAGCCACGTTAAGTGGCTTAATCATGCCTTGTAAATAAGGCGAAGACCCTATCACCACAGGAACATCGCAAAAAGTAACGTTCCCATGGTGATAGGGACTTGTAAAAATGCCCCTAAAATCCTCAGTAATTTGAGTATTTGTTTTGTGTGCACACGTGTGTTCATTTTTTTCGAATTTCTGTTTTAATGTTTGAAATTTAAATCTTTCAAATTGCTTGGGGGTCCCCAGCTTCCAGTAGTGACTTAATGGGGGTCCTCAAGAGTCAAAAGTTTTGGAACCACTGGAGTAGACCGTATAATTCTGGGGTTTGCTCACCTAGGCTACAAATCTAATTTAAAAAATCAAAAATTGCCCTTCTCAATGTCCTGTTTTTAGGATGTGAGCTGTAAAGTGAAGGCAAAAAGCCTAAGAGACACATTTTTTTAAAAAGAATTGTGCATTACTCCAACCTCCAAAGACTCTGAAAAAACTACAGTCCATTTTTGGATTTTTAATTTTGGCACAACATACATTTTGGAATACTTAGAACGTGTAAAACCATTCTACGATTTGATTACACCTAACTTCAATAACACATTGTACACAGGAACATACAAACATTTTACGTTCAGTACAAGCTGACGTGATAACTTGTAAACATTTACACACATGTGTAAATAAAACCAACCTGGTGATCCAGTTAGGTGCTGGACCAACCAGGTACACATACATCACATCCAACTAAGGTGATACGGTGGGGGGCGTGGCCAAGCAACATGGCCGACAGGACGTGAGCTCCACCAGCTCCGTCCCAAAGACCCGCTAATCCTGCTCAAATATCCTGCCTGGGCTGTCCAAGTCTGTGAATTCAATACCGGAACCCCTCCTGACTCGATTGAGACCCCTGGGCTGGAGGAGCGGATCGGAGATCTGCCGTGAGCAGAGGCGACAGCGCTGTTGGCGTTTGCGGCGCCGCCTTAGACTACGAGAGACCCGGTCTGGGCCTGTGACGAAGGGTCGGCTGCGGGCGACCCGCCCAGAAGTGATGCGCGAAAGGTCCTGAGACGGACGACTTCTGAGCGGACCCCTACGACCTGCACTGCACCACTGGGGTGTTTCTAGAGCTGGGGGTCGGCGCCCGCGGGGTCCCGGAGGTGCCCACTGACCGGAGCGTGGAGATTGAAGTGCCCCCACAGCAGAGTTCCAGGCAAGAGCTAACCCTCCCGGTGAGCGGCGGACTGACCCCGGGACACTGGGGGTCCTGCAAGACCCACACACAACTGTGAGTGCTCGGGCCCTGATCCCTCCTGAAGCCACATACTGAGTGCGGCGCCTCCTGCACTATTGGGGCACCCAGCCTCCTTTCTTCCTTGGCCGAGACACGTGGGGCCTGCAGCCTTGCTCTCCCCCCGCCCGCACTGAAGTTTGACTTGTATCCCCCCCCCCGCTGGGCGTTACCGGTGATCCAGCTCCCGGGTGGGGACGTGAGGCAGGGCGCCTTGAGAGTGGCGACGCCATTGACGTCCGGCCAGCGACCGTCCGCCATCTTTGCCTGCATATTTGGACGCTTCCTGAGTGGTGCTCTCGATCTCTACGAGAGGGGGGATCTCTGATACAGCCTGTGCTGCGGCTGGGTGCTCGTCTGAGGAGCTGCCCCTGGGGCCCTGGTGACCAGACTATGCCCCTAACAGATTCAACTACTGTGTGTGCCGAGAAGCGGCGGGTCATGTTGTATCTATGCTATGGCCCGACTGGGCGTAATCATTGGTCATGGGTTTTACATTTTTAACGTGGAATGTGCGTGGTTTGGGTACTTGCACCAAGAGAGACAGAGTCCTCACCTTCCTTAAACGACATGGGGTCTCGATCGCTTGCCTGCAAGAGACCCATCTAGATGATGACGGCGAGCAGCGGCTGTCCAGGAAGTGGAGGGGCCAGATTTTTAATTCCTCCTTCTCCACATATGCTAGGGGGGTCCTCATCTGGGTGGCCCCAGGGATTCCTTGCGCGGTTCAGTATATTGAAGCGGATGTGGACGGAAGGTACCTGTCGGTGCGACTTAGATTAGATGACAAGGAGCTCATGCTCCTTAATACCTATGCCCCAAACACTGATGAGCCGGCTTTTTTCTCTCGAGTCCAAGATCTTGTGGCTTCGGGTTTGGATGCACCCCTCCTTTGGTTTGGGGATTTCAATTGCGTACTGCACCCTGAATTGGATCGTCATCCACCCAGATCGGGCACTAAGCCCTGTATGACGGCCCATCTACGGGAAGTGATGCACAATCTTGGGGCTATGAAGCTTTACACATGTTACACCCCAACACATGGTACCCATAGCAGATTAGACCGCGTTCTTGCGGCTAACCTCACCCCGTCTCTGACCTTGACGGTTACTCATCAAGCCCGATACCTATCAGACCATGCCACAGTGACATGCATGGCGCAGTGGCCTGATCGAGCTGCGCGTCCGCGCACGTGGAGAATGCCCGCTGACCTCCTCCAGGATCGGGTGGGCAGAGACCGCGTAGCGGAGTCACTGTCGGACTATTTGGAACTCAACTGGGGGGGAAATGAGCTACCCTACTCTACTAAATGGGACGCCTTGAAGGCAGTGGTGCATGGCGTGTGCAGGGGCCTCACGTATGGGATCCGGAAACAGTTGTTGTCTGAATTACAGGATGCGGAAGCTGCGCTTTAACGCACCCAATCTTGTTCTGATCCAGACGCAGCAGATCAGCGAACGGAGAATGATGCCTTAGTGTAGATTCATGACATACTTACCCGACTTGACAAGTTTACGTTGGGCCAATATAGGCAACGTCTTCACCGCGAAGGGGATAAATCTGGCCGCTTATTGGCCTGGATTCTTCGCCGAGAGTTCGCACCTGAAAGGATAGTTGCCTTACGCGACTCAAGTGGAACTGTGGTCCACTCGGAATCCGATATCCTCGAGGTTCTCCGGTGCCATCTGCAAGCCGAATATGAAGCTGACCCATCCATTACGGAAGATGCCTATCACTCGTACCTTGAAGACCTAGACCTCCAGACTCTATCGGAGGCGGCGGTGAAAGAACTGGATGCGGAACTCACACTGGGTGAGATTAATGCAGCGATAGCCGCCCTCCCCCTTGCGAAGACCCCTGTTGGGGACGGATACCCAGCCGAATTCTATTATTCCTTCGGGCATGTTCTGGCTCCCCTCCTGTTGCAGGTTTACAATGAGGCTCTGCATACTGGCGCCCTTCCGCCCACCATGAACCAAGGAGAGGTGTGCATGATTTTTAAGCCGGGAGGTGATGGTATCGATCCCGCGGCGTACCCCCCCATCACCTTGATTAATACGGATGCCAAAATCCTTACTAAGGTCTTGGCCACTCGCCTTGCCCCACACATGACTCGACTGATCCACTCCGACCAGTGCGGATTTATCCCGGGTCGTAACACGGCGATGAATTTGCGCCGCCTGAATCATGTCCTGCATGAAGTTCAGGGTAGAGAGGTTTCCCAGGTGTTGGTCTCAGTTGATTTGGCTAAAGCCTTTGACATGGTGCATTGGGGATATTTAATGCAGGTGCTTCAAAAAATGGGGTTCGGGCCGGGATTTTGCAATTGGATCCGGGTGCTCTACGGGGTGCCCCGAGCCAGGGTGCGATTGAGATCAGCTCGCTCAGAGGAGTGGACATTGGAGAGAGGCACCCGTCAGGGTTGTCCTCTGTCCCCTCTCCTGTTTGCCCTTGCGATTGAGCCCCTAGCCATCGCCGCCCGCATGGAGCTACAGCAATGGGGGATAGTGGTGGGTGCAACTACCAATGTAGTCTCCCTCTGCGCAGATGATGCGCTTTTCTATCTGACCTCCCCCTCTGAGGCCCTCCCCGTCTTATTGCGGCTCCTAGACCGCTTTGGTGCAGCCTCTGGGTTGCGTGTTAATCTCACCAAATCTCTGGTTTTCCCGCTGACGGGCTGTGCTCCGGACCCAGGCACAGACATGCCCTATTCGGGCTTCCGTTGTGAGCGATTAATGTTCAGATACCTTGGCATCCAGGTGGCTACATCTGACGAGACTCTGCTGACCCACAATGTCGACAGAATACTCACAGCCCTCCACAAAGTTGTTACCTTTTGGAACACGCTTCCTCTTTCCCTCATGGGGCGATTGGCGATTGCCAAAATGGTGATGCTCCCTAGGATCCTATATATCTTGCAGAACACCCTATGTCCTATGCCACCCCCAGTGTTTCGGACGTTGAACTCGCTCCTCACCTCCCTACTTTGGGCAGGTGGACGCAGCAGAGTAGCTTTACGCACGGTGACGCGGAGTTGGGATGAAGGTGGCCTCGAGGCCCCGAGATTTGACCTGTATTATTACGCAGCGCAGCTTCTCCCAGCCGCTAGGTGGTTCGCTGACGATGAGAATTGGGAACTGGCACTGCTGGCTGGTACGACCAATGAAAAGGCCCTACAGGAGTTCCTGATGCAGGGTTGCGGCACCGATCACGCTCTACCGTATGTGGTGCGCCACACAGCCGAAATCTGGCAGCGGTTCGTCGAAAGGGTGTTGAAGCGCGCACCGTTTCATAGGGAGCTCCCACTTTGGATCTTGGCCCCGATACTTCGGTTGGAGGAGAATATGTCCTACAGGGAGTGGCGCTCTGGCGGGTGCGAGACTCTTGCGGACCTCTACCCGGACGACTCCTTCGTGTCCTTTGAACGCGCCTTGGAGTCCTTTGACCTAAACGAAGGACAGTACCTCCACTACGGAGCCCTCCAAGACGTGGCCAGAACAACGTGGCCCCAATACCCAGAGGCACCTCCACTTACCAACACCCTAGACATCATTTTATCCTGTGGGAGAGGCAGGCGCTTGATCTCCCTTCTCTACTCGGCCATGTGCCGGGACTCGACCCCCCCATTGGCACCGGCTTGGGCGGCGTGGGAGGCGGATTTAAGGGTGGAGCTGGAACCGGACCAAGGAAACGGATCGGGCTTTTGACCCGTAAGGTCTCCTGCAAAACACGCTTTAAACTTATACATTTTAATTTTGTCCACCGAACTTATATGACACCTGTCTCCCTGCATCGCATATCGCCGGACAGACGACATAATTTCCCTAGATGTGGGGCGCAGAGGGCGGGTTTCCTACACTTGGCGTGGGACTGCCCCCTGGTATAGGACTTTTGGCGGAAAGTGGTGGCCCATGTTGCTCGGGCCACGCAAATTAAGCTTCTTTTAGAGCCACTCCACTGTCTCCTAGCGCTGGTGCCGAAGCCCAGAAAGAAGAAGTTGTCTTATAAATTCCTGCAACTCTTGCTAGTTCTGGCACGGAGACGCGTGGCTATTACGTGGATGGGTCAAAGGGCGCCTGAGATTTCCCTGTGGCTGAAAGATGCAAGAGAATGGACCTTAGCGGATGAGACACACATGCCACGCACTCGCAGGGATAGGAAGCTACAGAATGATTTGCTGGCTTGGAGGGTGCTGTGCATGGAGGGGCTAGCAGAGGATGATTCGTATGCCACAAGTGCTGAATTGTTCTCCCCTGCTGATTCAGAATCTGACTATGCTGGGGGGGGGGTGGATGCGGGGGATTCGGGTCCGGTGTAGAGACCCTACGTAGCCACACTGCTATTCCTTGATATATATATCTACACATAGCTGTGACTCCCATAAGCCTATACAGCAATATAATGCCTGTGCCTCAATTGACCCTCACATAAATGTCCTACTATGTTCGGATCTGTGCTACTGATGCCATTTATGTGGTAATTGGTTGTTGTTAAACTGTTATGTGAAATGTGAATACAACATAATGATACTAGTGAATACAGTTTTAATTTCATATCTTTAGCGCACAAAGGCAAATTTTCCTTATCTTTTTTTTCTTAAATGCTCCGCTCCTACGCCGCCCAGCCTCCGGGATGTGGGCTATATTTGGCTGTGTATGTTCCCTGAAACATCATGTTACCACCTTTTACATATAAGCGGTCCTGATGATTATGTACTTTGTGCCTCTTTTATATTTTTGCAATTAAAACATATTTAAAAAAAAAGGTGATACGGTACCCATTGTATACAAATCACATTTGTACACAAACACTGAAATGCTTTAAGCACCTACTGAAAAAAGCTCACAGCAGTACAGACTGCTGTAGTGAGAGAGAGAAAGAGAGAGAGAGAGAGAGAGAGAGAGAGAGAGCACTAGCTTTGCGAAAATGCATAATTGTGGTTACCCTTGTACCGGCCTTATAATCTGTTAAAAAAGTGGGCTTTTTAAATGCTAAAGCATTACAAACACAATGGATGAAATGGGCTAACTCTCTCTCAGCAACAGACGTAGACTACAGATTTGATTCTACATTACAAACACAAGCATTTCTGCAATATGAAAAAGAACATCCTCGGCCACATGAAATATTGCCTCTAAACAAATATGATGACATCATCTACACTGATGAGACTGCTCAGCCTGCCAAAGAGACAAGACACCAATGTTCTGCAGCATGCACAATTGTAAAGCGGGGCATGCATGTTAGAGAATTCCATCCAGGAAAAGACTTGCATGCAGTCCCTTGGGGACTGCAGAGCGCAGCTGGCCTAACTCAAAGCCTTGATACTGGCTCTACAACATAAGGATCATTGATTCCCCACACTTATAGTGTGTGATTTCTATTATTGTGTCCAGTCATATAATAAATACCTTCACTATTGGGGCCAGAATAGATTTCGAGATTCCAAGGGTTGCACAATCAAGCACAAGTTGCTTTGGAAACAGGTGGCAAAGCTGAAAGAATGCTTGCTATGGGCACATGTAATTCACACATTGAGTCATCAATGTGCTGGCTTTTATGTTGAAGGGAATTCCATGGCTGATGAAGCCGCTAAGGCAACAGTTTGCACTGCTGCCACTGCTGCAATCACTCATTCTAGCATGAGAATAGACAGAGAAATTATGGTAACTGTCAATGCTGCGCGCAAAGACACTCACCTGCTGAAAGGTTTTCCACTCAAGTACTCCTACAAGTTGGATGCACAAAATATACTGTATGCTCAGATTCCAGAAGTGGGGGATGGAGTTAACCAAACACTGATCGCAAATTGGGGTTAATACTAACAGCACATGAGGGGAAGAGTTTCAGCACATGCAGAGATTACTGCTACAGTTGTGTTACTAAAGCAGTGCTATGTGGCCAGATTTTACTAAACAGACCAAGGACTTTGTCCTCAAATGTGACATCTGCCAGCATATGAAGGGCTCCACCGTAGCACATCCCCCACATACACCCCTATAGCTTGTGTCTATTTAGATCATTGAGGCCCCTCACAATCAGATGGGGCATACAATTACATCTTAGTTACAGTAGATTCATGCTCCAGATTCCTGTGGGTATGGCCAAAGCTGTCGGTTGACACCCGGAACTGTTCTCAAGGATTATGAGGTAATTGAAATTTTTATGGTCAAATGTGTCCCCTAACGTGTACCCCAACGGCTCCATGTACAAGTCTTAAGTACATGTAATTTCCCTCCACAACCGAATCTGAAGACGCAAATACATTTGCGTCCAACGTTAACATGTCCTCTATCAGATCCACCATGGATGGATCGATAATTCAGTTCCTAAGTATGCCGTGCCACCGTCTTTACATGGTGCACTTTCACGTTTTTTCCTGGCTCTGCCGAGCTAGGCCCTGATTTCTGCCTTCGAGCCACTTCTGTCTCTGCCTCTGAAAGCTGCAGCATGGAGATGCATCCCTGACCTCTGCCTTACTTCCTGCCAAGCGAAGCGGTGCCTGGCTCGGCCTGGCCTGCCTGCCAAAACAGTATTTTGCCTTCAAGTTATCTGTCCAGCCTCCTCGAAAACACATTCCTGTCTAGTGATTTAGGTAAACATATCCCCGGCTGCAGAGCAAAGAGCAAGTCTTCCTGTCTCCGTGCAAGTAATTTACAGTTCCCGTTGCCATAGTAGGCCCATGGCCCCGCACGTAGACACGCAGACACCTATGCACGCACTAGCATTCAGTATAATATAGCCTCTGCCCGAGAGACCTTTTACTCCAGATAAAACATCCTCCAAACATGAGATACCAGATATGTTATAGGTCCAGGTCGTACTGACATCCCAGACTTCTGTCTCCCTTACTAGTGTTAAAGTTCTCCCCAGTTACACGTCTATATCACGTCACACGAGTTGCGCGCGCATCCGCACTTCCTGCTGACTTTGCAGAATTCTCTATGCATCCACCCACTTATGACACTTTTCTGTGACGTTTCTAGTACACGCCCTTGTGCACACCCTTGTACACGCCTTTTCTGCTACGCACATGTGTTCTTATCATATACATTTCACTTGTCACGCCTACTGTATTCACTGCCATTGTGTCATTTTACTATATATGTCATGTACTGTTAATAAATCGTTGACATCTTTCTGCCATCATTGCATACCCGACCCCTTGTATTGATGGAATTGATTTCCATGACTCGAGTCATCATTCTTGATTAAAGCCCTTATGACTCAGACACCACGGACTCTGCCTCTCATTTGATTGAGCTATTCTTTACTTGTCCGAAATTATATGGCAAACTCGTATACGGTAAAATATTTACCACATAATTTGGCGCCCGAATAGGTACCCCTCCCCCACCCCACACGCCGGTGATACGTCGCAGGCTTTGCCCCCTGCCACAGCCGTGACGGACCCCATGCGCATCTGCAGGTTTTCCTGTATCTCCCTCAGGCCTACGGAGGTGACGGAGACTGCGGTCGACATCCAGACGAGGCGGTGAGGAGTGCGGAGGATCCCGACCAGAGCCCAACCGAGAGAGCAGTGTCCGAGGTATCGAGAGGCCCACCTGTAGCGTTGAGGCGCATGCGTAGTGCGCAGCAGCAGCAGTGACGTCGTAGCGGTCCAGTCCAGTCAAGTTTCCGTGGCCTTCCGTTCCGTGCTTCCCGGTGAGTACCGTTGCTGGGGACGCATCAAGATGGGTGCATTAATTTGTGTCCGGTCAAGACGGGTTTGGGTACACAGATCCGGTCTGCACTGTTTTAGCAGTGTATCTGTACTGTTTAGCAGTGCATCTAGTATTCAGTTATTCAATGTTTCAATGTGTTTTAATGTCGTGGTATGAGTGATTGTTTGCATTTCTATACTGTGTTTATTGTGTTTGCGTCTAGGACGAGGTAGCAATGCCTTTGTTCTCGAAGTTACGACAGATAGGGACTAGGAAAGGGATACTTGAAGAAGCAGTTCCCACCCCGCCTAGGGACACTCCTGGATATTTTATGTACCACAAGCACGGCTTAGACGCCATTCTATACTTAGACTTGTGGGTGGACTATACCAAAGACTTGGGAGAGAATCAGAGATGGCCCGTTACAGGGACATGGGATGCCGAGTGCATCATGAGAGTAGAGGAAGCATTGTGGAAAAAGAAAGCCAGACAGTCACAGAAAGATGCCATTGAATTATGGCGTAAAGAATCACATAGACAGACAGAGAAAGCACTCAGAAAAACAGAGAAAAGTAGAGAGGATTCTGAAAAAGCTAAAGAAAAAGAACTGCTCGAAGAAGGACAGCGAGTCAGAATGGAACAACGCGAAAGACAGAGCAATGCAATTATAACAGGACCTTATCCAGTTCTGGCCGAGGGCCTGCCCAAGGCGACCCCTGAAATACCGAAAAATCTGCCCCCTCCATTGGTTCCGACTAAATTACGTCATAAAAAGACCGCAGCAGACGTTTTCCTTTCTTCCTATTTAGACGATGTAGCTCCCGCATATACCAATGTACCCGTACAACCTATTAACGATAATCTGTTTCCGCCTGCTAATAATCTACAACAGCAGATCCCTGCTGACCAAGCCACGACCCCTACACATCACCAACTTCCCGCACCTGTTGTCACTTCCCCTCCTGTTCCCCCTGTTATTAATCCGCTTAATCCCTTTGGGCCCGCTGCTACTCAGGGCTCAACCCCGTTACAGATACCGACCCTACAGTCAGGTTATGCTCACGCTTCCGCCTCAGGAGGTGCTACAGGAGGTTATCGCACCCCGCCACATTTACAACGAATGACAATGAGAGAATTAGCAATGCAGCGTACACCTAAAGCAACCCCAGCCGAAAAGCTTAAAGAATATCTTACAGATTGTAGATATGATACAGTACCTGGCAAGACAGGACCCATGATGTTAGCCTCATTACATTTAAGACGTGTTACAGATTATTTGATGTTATTACCAGAAATGCCAGAACATCTAGACAATATATATCATTTTATCAGAACAGGAGAGAGACCAGAGAGTATTTGTGAAGACATGGCACATCAGAAAGTTGAGACGCAAAGTTTAATTATGCGATTTTTGATTAATTGTTTGATAAGGGAACAAGACCAGCCCAACTTTTCGCAAGAAGAGATGGAGGGTTTGTCAAAATGGAGTCAGAATATTGCAGAGTGTAAACATGATAAAGAGAAATGTATAGAGGCTATGACTAGAAAAATCCGTAAAGTAATAGTAGCAATACATGCCCGACGAGAGACTGAAAGACATCTCGAGTCAGACGATAAAGAAACCTCAGATGAGGAAGAACCAGAGGATACCACAGAAACTAGAGACCTGATAGCGTACGTAGGTAGAGAGAAACTCCCTAGACAGTATCCTCTTGATAGGCCCTTCGATAGACCCATTCGTTTAGAAAACAAGAAACGTTACCTTTGTCCGATACCAGAGCGATGTTCCCTCGAACATACTTTCCAAATTACTGATAAAATCCTGAAAGAAAGAGTAGGTTATCATGAACTCAATACTTTACGTGATCAGGAACTAGCCCGGTCCGCAGTCCAATGGGCCGGGGATGACAGCATATATAAAGACGATTCAGTAGTGCAAACATTTTTAAGTCTAACTCCAGAAGAACAGCGACTAGCTGGTATATACATGACCCAACATCTCATTGTACAGTATGAAAACCAAGCATCTGATCCAGGTCCGTTATATAATTTATTACAAGACTTACTCCTGAGAAGATGGAGAGGTCTAGGTACCGATTTAATGAACATCATTTTAGAACAATGTCACAAGTACAGAACTTTCCTTACTCCACATCTTGTTTCTGTCCCACCCCCAGTAAGACAATCATATCACCTAGACAAACAGAACCCTTTACGAGAAGTACATCCAGTCAGGAAACCAGATAATACATTTGAACGCGTGTTTGTATACACGCCCATAACTAAAATGGAATTATTAGAAATGAAGAAAATAGTGCCAAGTCATGATAAAGATCCTGCAGGTTTCCACCGTGAAATAAAAGTCATGTTACTCATGGGAGATTACACCTATCCCGACATTATGAAAATATTGAAAGTGTTATTGCCTGCCGGTATTTACGAGAAACTCAAAGAAAAAGAATGGGAGGTGGGAGATAAAAAGATCAATTGGACTGAATTAGAAAACGAGGAAACTGGCCGAACCCCAGGTTTAGGTCTTGGGGACAAAACTAAAGCATTACCAGGATTATTAGTACAAGTTTTGCCAAGATTGTTGGCAACTAAAAAGGAGGACTGGGATGCAATCTCAGCCTGCAAACAGAAACACAACGAAGATACTAGTGATTTTTACTCCAGATTCGAGAAATGTTTTATAATCAACAGTGGCCTGAAAACCAGTAGCGAGTCATACCCACATCTTTTTGTATCCAAATTAGTCGAGAATTCATTGCCCCAGGTTAAGAACCGTGTATTAAAGGTCGAGAGCACATGGCAAGCAAATACGCCTTCCCAAATGTTACAGATGTTACAGTATCACCAGAACAGAATCAGAGAGGAACATGATAACGAACAGAGACGTATGAAAGACACGAAAATGAAAGTGCTAGTTGCTCAGTCAGTTCCCGCCGATGGTCATAAAAGGGGTACGACACAGTCCAACAATTCAGCAGCACCTGTTAAAGGGACATGCAACTATTGTAAACAGCCAGGTCACTATGTAAACGATTGTACAGTTTTGAAACACAACATAGCCACAGGTAAAACTAAAGAGAGACTGCGTCCTCCCAGACAGGACCAGGTCCAACAACACGTTCCGCAGAATATCCAGCCTATGCAGATCCCACAACAGACCGTAGCAGTACCACAGCCTCAGCCCATTGCCGCAACACAACATGTCACACAGCAGATGTACCAGTATGCACAATCCGACTACCCCGATTATCAGCAGTACACATGAAACAGCCTAGAGAGGGAGGTTGGCTTGCCTCTTATTGAGGTTCCTGTAGATCAAGAGGGTCCTTATGTACATAGTCAGGTATTAGGAAAGGATAGAAAGTTTTTGATTGACACAGGGGCTAGCAGAACTACCATCAGTCATGACGAGGTCCCAGGGGCACCCCTCTCAGGCTCACAGAATGTTTCCCTTGGTTTTTCAGGAAAGCCTATAGTCAGTGAAGTATCTAAACCAGTTCCCCTTGCAGTTGGTCCATTATCCCGTACTACAGATTTATTGCTCACGAAATCATGTCCAGAAAACTTGCTTGGTATAAAGACACTGAAAGCTCTAGGAGCTGTAATTTGTTGTTCTCCGGAAGGAGTACGGTTGTTCCTTCGTGATTTTAAGGGACATTATGTATTGAGAGATTTTGATCCTAGATTACAGAATGTACCTGCACATTTATGGGCAAAAGGCCCCACTGATGTAGGTTGTATGTACATCACTCCATACCGTGTCACACTCAAGCCAGGAGTTGTACTACCACGTATCCGACAATACAAGTTACCACCTGATGCTGTAGTGGCTTTACTGAAAATCATTGACGAGCTCATTGCACAAGGAGTGGTTGTAGAAACCGACTCCAATGTTTGTAACTCCCCTATCATTCCGATTCTTAAACGCACTGATCCAAATGCACCTCCAGTCTATCGATTAGTAATCGATTTGCGAGAGTTAAATAAATGCATTGTACCACAGTATCCAGTGGTCCCAGACATTTCGTCACTATTGACAGCTATTGATTCTGAAGCGACGTTCTTTACAGTAATAGATCTCAAGAACGCCTTCTTTAGTGTTCCCATTGATCCAGAAAGCCAATACCTTTTCGGATTCTGTTTAAATGGCCGAAGCTTCAAATTTGCACGCGCACCTCAAGGATTTACAGAAAGCCCCAGCATCTACAGCCAAGCATTGAAACGACAACTTGACAGTATTCACATGCCTGCCAACACTGCCCTACTCCAATACGTCGATGATCTATTGATCACCGCCCGTAGTGAACCAGAATGTGAACAAGCATCACTGACAGTTTTACACTTCCTGGCGGACAAGGGACACAAGGTGTCTCCTTCGAAGCTACAATTCTGTGCCCAGCAAGTGGTGTACCTTGGGCACTTGCTGTCCAAGTGGGGTAGGCAGCTGACAGCTGATCGTATTCAGTTAATTGCACAATTACCGCAACCCAAGACACAGAAAGAAGTTAGAGCCTTTATTGGACCCACTTCCTACTGCAGACAATGGATTCCGCAATATGCATTTCTAGCGAAACCACTTATACAGTTGACAACACAGGAGGCAGCGTCTTCGACTGTTCTCCCATGGACACAGGAACATAAACAAGCTTTTGACGAATTAAAGAAAGCCTTATGTCAAGCACCAGTTTTAGCAACACCATGTTACAGTAAACCTTTTACACTTTTTGTCACAGAACGTGATGGCACAGCGTTGTCAGTTCTCACTCAGCTTCAAGCAGACAAACACAGACCGTGTGCTTATTTTTCAAGTACATTGGATCCTGTAGCCCAGGCCTTGCCTGCGTGCTTAAAGTCAGTTGCAGCAACAGCTCTAGCAATCAGACAAAGTGACTCCATTGTATTAGGACATCAATTGACAGTACAGGTTCCACACTCTGTGGAGGTTCTCCTAAACAGAACACAGACCCAACACTTGACTATAGCACGACTGACAGGTTATGAATTGACATTATTCCAACCACACATAGAAATCAGACGCTGTAATACACTAAATCCTGCTACACTTCTACCATCGAGCACAACAGATCCTACTCCACATGATTGCGTGGATGTCGTTGACACAATTACGAAACCCAGACAAGACTTGACAGATGTTGCACTATCCGATCCAGACCTGACACATTATGTGGATGGTTCATGTATGAGAACAAATACAGGAGAGTTAGTGGCCGCGTATGCAGTGACCACTGGAACTGAAGTCGTAGAAACACATCGCATTGACATCCTGTCAGCTCAAGCAGCAGAGCTCATTGCTCTGACTCAAGCTTGTATACGAGCCAAGAACTTGAAAGTAAACATATACACAGATTCCCGTTATGCATTCGGAGTCGTACACGACTTCGGTGTCCTCTGGCAAGAAAGAGGTTTTCTGACCTCTCACGGAGCCAAGATCCAACATGGTCCCCTCATTCAAGCTCTGTTGGAAGCAATACATTTACCTACAGCCATAGCCATCATGAAGTGCAAGGCACATACGAAGGTCACAGACACTATTTCTCAGGGTAACGACTTTGCAGATCGAACTGCAAAACATACAGCATTGACTCATACTCAAACGACGGACATGACAAAGACTGACGCAACCTCACTGACACATTGCATGACAGTTAGGGACCCCACACAAGATGTCATTGACATACAGACACATGCTACTCCAGATGAAATAAAGAAATGGGCTGAACAAGGAGGGGTCCAGACAGACCAGGGATGGATGACGAAGGGAAAGACCACATGGTTTCTCCCCGACTCTATGGTTCAGGTTATCATCAACACAGCACATAGTCCAGCACATTTAGGAGAGAAAGCCATGTTAGACAGTTTACAGAACCTTTGGTTCAACAAGCATTTACGAGCAGCAGCGAAACAGAAAGTGCGTACCTGCATGATCTGTTGTCAGTTCAATCCCGGAAAAGGAATTCCCGTAGAGCAAGGTGGATTTCATCCTCCCGACCATCCTTTTGAAGTCCTCCAGATGGATTATATCCAGATGAAAAGATGCCAAGGATTCAAGTATGTCCTCGTAGTTGTATGTGCCCTATCCCGATGGACAGAAGCATATCCCGTCCCAGATTACACTGCCCCGACCACTGCCAAGCAGTTGGTTCGTGAGTTTTTCCCTCGATACGGTTTTCCCCGTGTCGTGTATTCAGATAACGGACAGCCATTCTCATCCGAGCTTATGAAGCAGGTTTCACTTCTCTTGGGGTATCAGTGGAAGTTTCACTGTGTCCGACATCCCGAGGCAGCAGGTCTCGTGGAGCGACACAATCAGACTCTGAAAACTCGCCTTGCCAAAGTGTGTAAAGAGAAAGGAGTAGATTGGATAGTAGCTTTGCCAGTTGCTCTTTTTTATATGAGAATGGTAGCCCATTCTAGGATAGGGCTATCCCCGTATGAGGTGGTCTTTGGTAGACCTCCTAATATGTGGGGGACGCCTCTGCCGCGCAAAATAACCGATGTTGATAGTATTATGCTGACAGATTACCTTGCTTCTTTGATGTCTGCACTACAATCATGTTGTTCACAGGTTGCGGCAGCCTTCCCAGACAATACCGAGGTGAAGCCACATGAACTGGTCCCGGGGGACGTCGTTGTAGTCCGAAATTTCGACAGGTCAAGCCCTCTGGAGCCCCGCTGGAAGGAGCCGAAGATTGTTTTGTTAACAACCAGGACTGCAGTTAAATTAGAGGGGAGGAAGGGCTGGGTACACTCCAGTCACGTGAAACGTTTTTATGGACTTCCGCCAAAGACTGATTCCCAGAACTCTCACATACCCGAGACTGATACCAAACTCCCCCTTTTAGAGAAAACTCCCCAGGAGGAGTTTCGAATGAAATTGAGGTCTAGTAAGTCAGACAGTTTAATTGTTTAAGTCCCCTCCTGGGTGAAGCGGTTAGGCAGTTTCTGACATGTACAAGTTAGACCCAAATAGAGAGAGAGAGATAGACAGGAGATCAAGAAACAGAAATATTGTAAAAATCTCCGGAGCAGATGCGTCTGCACACTACTTATTATGCTTTTTCTGAGTCTTACGATTATTATTATGAGTTGGGTGTTCTACATGTATTTTCCTCTTGCACATTCTTTTTCTAATGACACTGTCGAGCACACGTTTAGTGCTCTACCACCACACGAATTGTCTTATCGACTTGCGCTGCGCAACAATACATTCATTCGTATGTTACACCATTCTCACCAGATCAATAATGCTACTAATTGTTGGATATGTGGCCGACTCCCTCCCTATCAGAACTACAAGGGAGCTCTGCCTCTTTTTCCTTACCCGTTTACACATAATGGTTCCTGTGGTGCATGGTTCAGTTTAATATCTTCTATAGACACCGAATCCAGAGTTTCCCAAGGCAATTTGATATGGGGAAATCTGAAATCAGTCATGAACAAACCATGTTTACCAAACGAGGAGGGTCTTCCACAAATGACAGGGACAGATCTAGAAAACGAAGTGTATGGATTAGGCAATTTTACACTTAATCTCATGATTCTAAATGTTCAGTCAGAAACCAGTCCAGACTTGCCATCCATATCAGTCCTACCAGCGAAAGGTGTATTATGTGTCAGAAAGAATGGTTCAGTACATCTAGGTCACAGTGACTGTACTACTGTGGTCGAAATCAGTGATAAAGGCAAGTCTACATTCAAAGCTTCTAGACATTCCTATTTCATTTGTGGTCAGACAGCTTATGTCCGTTTACCTCCAGACTGGGATGGTACCTGTTTCATTGCATTCCTATTGCCACCAGTTTTCCTAGCCCCATCTGACTATCACAGGAATTCCCGCCTTGATCTCGTTAGACACAAGAGAGGTCTCCCAATAGTTGATCAGACTGAAACTACATGGGAACAATATACAGATTTCAATAAAGGATTCTTTCCCTATCTAGGCACTGTCTCCAACAGTAAACTGATACGCAAATTAACCAGAATACTTGAAGCAGTAGTGAATGAGACTACTTCTGCTTTGGGCAACTTAACAGAGGAGCAGTCTGCTATGAGACTTGTTGTTCTTCAGAACCGCCTTGTCCTTGACGTCATCCTGGCCGATAGGGGCGGAGCTTGTAGAGTCATCGGATCCAGTTGTTGCGTGTTTATTCCTAATAACGCGCCATCAGTCTATAAGGCCATTACCCGACTTCACGAGATTGCCCATCTGATACACCAGAATCCAGGCTCCTGGACTTGGTCCAGTTGGCTCTGGGGTGTAGTCACAGCCTGGGGATGGAAGCTACTGTCATTCCTAGGAATCATATTGGCCATAGTATTCAGTTGTTGTCTATGTCTACAATGTGGGCCAGCGATTTGCGGCTTGTGCGCCACAGCTTGTGTTCCCCATCCAAGTTCACGTTCCCATTCCTGAATAAAGAAGGAAGAACAGATGATGTTATATGAACAGATTGATGGTCTCATGAAAATCGACATATCCTGAAGGGTCCGTAGGGGACAAGGAGGGAATGAGGTAATTGAAATTTTTTTGGTCAAATGTGTCCCCTAACGTGTACCCCAACGGCTCCATGTACAAGTCTTAAGTACATGTAATTTCCCTCCACAACCGAATATGAAGACGCAAATACATTTGCGTCCAACGTTAACATGTCCTCTATCAGATCCACCATGGATGGATCGATAATTCAGTTCCTAAGTATGCCGTGCCACCGTCTTTACATGGTGCACTTTCACGTTTTTTCCTGGCTCTGCCGAGCTAGGCCCTGATTTCTGCCTTCGAGCCACTTCTGTCTCTGCCTCTGAAAGCTGCAGCATGGAGATGCATCCCTGACCTCTGCCTTACTTCCTGCCAAGCGAAGCAGTGCCTGGCTCGGCCTGGCCTGCCTGCCAAAACAGTATTTTGCCTTCAAGTTATCTGTCCAGCTACCTCGAAAACACATTCCTGTCTAGTGATTTAGGTAAACATATCCCCGGCTGCAGAGCAAAGAGCCAGTCTTCCTGTCTCCGTGCAAGTAATTTACAGTTCCCGTTGCCATAGTAGGCCCATGGCCCCGCACGTAGACATGCAGACACCTATGCACGCACTAGCATTCAGTATAATATAGCCTCTGCCCGAGAGACCTTTTACTCCAGATAAAACATCCTCCAAACATGAGATACCAGATATGTTATAGGTCCAGGTCGTACTGACATCCCAGACTTCTGTCTCCCTTACTAGTGTTAAAGTTCTCCCCAGTTACACGTTTATATCACGTCATACTAGTTGCGTGCGCATCCGCACTTCCTGCTGACTTTGCAGAATTCTCTATGCATCCACCCACTTATGACACTTTTCTGTGACGTTTCTAGTACACGCCCTTGTGCACACCCTTGTACACGCCTTTTCTGCTACGCACATGTGTTCTTATCATATACATTTCACTTGTCACGCCTACTGTATTCACTGCCATTGTGTCATTTTACTATATATGTCATGTACTGTTAATAAATCGTTGACATCTTTCTGCCATCATTGCATACCCGACCCCTTGTATTGATGGAATTGATTTCCATGACTCGAGTCATCATTCTTGATTAAAGCCCTTATGACTCAGACACCACAGACTCTGCCTCTCATTTGATTGAGCTATTCTTTACTTGTCCGAAATTATATGGCAAACTCGTATACGGTAAAATATTTACCACAATTAGCAAGTCTTTATCTGGACATACGCAATTGACATGCTACATTACGGCCAGGGTCGGTGTTTAGCTCTTGGGCTTACAAAGAAGGCATGGGAAGTTTGGGTGTGACCGTGTGGTACACCTCCCGCAACCATCCTGAGGGTAATCTGGTAGTTGAGAGGAAAAACCATGCTTTAAAGCAATCCTTAACAGCAAGGTTACTAGGTTCAGGTCACAGTTGTGTCCATCCTCTACATGGGGTCCAGCGAGCACTCAACAACATGCCAAGAAAATCCGTGGGTGGTCGTACTCCATATGAAATCTTATTTGGGGTGAGAATGCGCATCACAGACCTCGATAATGTCAGCACAGTGGCAGCAGACACACCGTTTGACATCAATGAACGTTTGTCTGTTTTACAGGAACTCAATGAATGCCTGGACACACAAGGTAATGTCCAAGTAAAATGCACTGCCACTGGAGAAGTGAAGGTTGTTCCGGCAAGACTCGCTTGGGGCCTGAAGACTGGGAATCTGGTCAGGGAGAAAATTGTAGACGAAAAATAATATGGGCCTTCTTGTAAATGTCCTGGCTGTTGAAGGTACCAGAACTGTACCCCTTCCACCCCTTGTCTCTAATGATCTGATTGAACCATACTATGTGGACGTTTCTCAACAGTAGGTCACATGGACTCCTGAGTAGCCACTGCACTCCTCTCGCTACCCTTCAGTAAGTTCAGATGGAAGGTTTAATAACTAAAGAAGATTCCCCTCTCCAACAAGAAGCAGTAAACAACAATGAAGTACTTCTTCTTCCTGTTGTAACTGCTACAAATGTACAGTCAACTAGTACAGAAACACAAATTTCAATTTGAAATATTTACGGCATCTACGTGAATATGCCAAAGAGTGAATCAACTCCCAGCTCTTCAAAACCTGCAGAGCTGGCAAAAATAGACCGCGTCAGGCTATTTCATGGACTGTGACGACTTCTCATTGAATTCAACGGAACCTGAAATACCATTCTGCCGCCTCTTCCTTTCAAGCTACAAGTGTGTGCTCTCTTTCTTTCAAGCTACAAGTGCATGCTCTCTATCCTTAGCTGAAAAAGAAATACTTTGTTACTCCCTTGTTATATTTCTGGATTACAGTCGGACTACTATTTCTAGTCCTCTGGGTTGTTTTGGTGACTGTTTTTTTCCTGCTTCTGTAGGGAACTGCATTTTGGAAAACTGTCCACTGTATCTTTGAAATGTCTGATAGAAAGGGAATAGTGCACCTTTATTTTAATATATTGGCTCTGGAATGGTTAGCACCTTTCAGACCATTTTCTGAGTTATAGTATCTTTCAAACACTCCATGTTCAGAAGCGTTATTGAAGGTCTCCTGCTTGTCCTGCTACTTGTGGTGGGAAGTTTGACTTTAATTTTTCCACTCCCCAATGGATGTCCCAGTTCCAACCGGGATGGAGACAGCACTGCTTGTGCTGCAATTCTGGGAGCCTATGATACACTCCTTCAGCACACCTTGGCTTCGAGAACTGAATGAGCACCGTTTCTTATCGTTCAGGCCTGTGTGGCTTCACTGCGTACAACTTGTATTTTGCTGCCTGCTGTGCAGTCATAAATGCTAAATGGATTTCTGTTTTGGATCGTAATTAGTTGCGACATTGGACATCTAAGTATTAATGTTCCCCTCAGAGGTCCATGGGCATAGATGTCCCCAGCATATTCCATTGCTGATAAATGCATTCTTCGAGCCACCCTGGGATGCTTTAGCTCCTAGTGAATTGGATACCAGCTCTGTGGAACCCTTAAAGGAAATAGTCCCTCTAACTGCGGCTGCTGTGGGAATTGTACAGAACCACCTTTGCTCCCTAAACCTGCTTCGAGGTATGCCTCTGTGAACGTTGTCTGTGGTTGCCAGCAACAGCAATGTTGTGACTACCTCTTGGAACACATAAACAATTGGCTTTTCTGTTTGGTTGGAAATATTCGGCCTGTTTTGTAACAAGACAAACCAACATATTATTTTCTGATTTTTATTTTAGGGACCATGGCTTTCTGAGTGCTTGTGTTGCAAACAGTATAATGACTTTTAAATTGCTTCTTAAGAGTACTTTAAAGGGGAAGCTTGCTTTTCGGTGATTTTAAAAGTGGTTTTGGAACCTTTTATAGTTTGATTTTTATATAGCCTGCTGCTTTTTTAAGATAGCTATTTAGGTCCACCCTTTAGTATGACGATTGGGTGTTATGTGCCAGAGTTAGGCTCATGTAACAAAGTTGCACATTTTCTTACATTGTCCTCTTTTGTGCACAATGACATTATTTATGTGACCTTTTGCACATATTCACTTACGTGACAATGTTGGATTCGTTTTTCTACTTTTGTTTACACATCTGGCTTTGCACAACATTATCACAATGCCTTGTACAAGGCCCTCACGCACAATGCACAAATGTTGTTTTATCTTCATCCACGGGGCGGCAGGGATATCTGCATATCCATAACATTGCAAATCTATTCATACATTGTAAGGATGCTTTTTATTATTAAAAATAATCATTTTAGGGGATTAGCTGAGGAGGCACTTCAGCTGACCATGAGGGTCCCTGCATTCTGAGACTTCACCAGGCAGCAGTCTGACATCTCCGTGAGAGGTGTCCGATTCGTGACCAGGATTGGGTCCTACATTATTTCCTGCCAGGTAATGGGGTTGGATCATCCCTTGGGGAGATTCTTGGCTCTACACCTACACACACTCTAGGTACACATATGATAGGGATTGCATAATAGCAGTACGCCTGATTACTACCTTATATGATATGCCTGCATAAATACACTGTCTAAGCACCATGGTGGAACTGTTTCTGCTATTTACTCTTTTGGTGCTTGTAATCACTTTCATTTGCTTCTGTCTACCGAGAAGTAGACAGGGACATTAACATTCACTAGCTACAATGCCCCAGAATCGGGACTTGAGCTCACAAAGTACCTCAAACACTAATATCGATCCACTAGCGGGAAGAGTTAGTGTGATGGAAACCCCTCAGACGGAGCAAGCTCAAGTCAGCAAAAACAGAGCACTGGGGAAACTCAAGGAGAAGCGAGGAAACATCCCTAAGCATAACAGAATATGCGGTGATCTCACTGGGATAACCAATACAAATCTTACTAGAGAGACACCCTCGGCACATCCCACCAACACCCCTGATAGTTCAAACTCTGTTAGGATCAGAACACATCAAACCAATAGTGATCTCTTAAATTTCAGTGCGCAATCTCATAAAACTTACAAAGCCATGCTTGACGCCATTAAAGATATGAAAAACCTACTGTGTCTGTCTGAAAAATGGATGGCAAAAATGGAGGTGTTTCAATCTTCCACCCCCGAAACACATGTTATGAACCCATGCCTACCATTCAAAATAAACTAGAAGAAAACAATAATATTCAAACTATCGTAACGAAAACCTGTAGAAACTCTCAAGCTAATACTAGAGAGATCAATGCCAACAATCTCAGGAAAGTGGCGTTAACGCCCGAAAAATCTCTCCCACCCTTGAGCACGGAGCAGAAGCATTTTCGCTGTTCTCTACTTAACTGTCGATCGGCAAATAAACATGCGGCAGACATAGCTGATCTCATTATTAACCATACAATTGACATAATCATTCTAACGGAAACATGGCTTTCTGACTCTTCATCGCCCTACCTAGACCTACTTGTCCCCCCTAACTACCAGATTTTGAGGCAGGACAGAATCATCAGAAAGGGTGGTGGTATAGCGTGCATACATAAATCTGACATTTCCATCACAAAAATACAGGCTGAGCATTTAGAGTCTTGTGAATATCTAGGTATGTCTTTAAGAGCAGCAAATAACCAGAACTATAAAATACATGCATTATACCACCCCCCGGGTACTAAGGCCAAATTCATAGACCAGTTGATAGAAATTATTACTTCTAACTCTAATCTGCAGACGAGCGATATATTCTTAGGAGACTTCAACATACATTGGGAAGATCTCGATGACATTCAATTAACCCTGTTAAAATCCTTCCTGGACAGCCAATCCTTAGTCTAAAGTTGCCATCTCCCCACCCACAATAAAGGATCTATTCTAGATTGGATCTTAGCTAAAGAGAAATCTATTGAAAACATTTCAATCACACCCTGCGACTGGTCGGACCACCACATAATTACCTTTGAAATTCCACTCAGAAAATCTAAATCATCTACACAAGCTATTAAACCCAAAAAGTGGTATAGGGACACCAGAGGAATTAATATGGAAAATTTAGCGGCACGATGCAATACTGATCTGCAGCCACCCATGAGCATGACGTCAGCGACCTCACGCTACACTACAACGAAACAATGTCCAGCATCATTGAGGACATAGCCCAGCTAACCTTACTGAGACAAATCCAGGAAAGCGTATAATAAAAGCATTATTAAATCTAAAAAAGAATTCTTCAGGAAAGAACTGGATAATGCAATAAATAGACCAAGGAAACTCTTCGATCTACTTAAAGATCAATCAAACAAGGTGGCCAGTCACTGCCAAAACTAACTTAAACAGCGAAGACTTCTTGATCTTCTTTACAAACAAAGCCAACTCATTGGAGTGGGAACTCAAAAAAGCGGCGGAAGACATTGAAGTGGAGAAGGACGGGGAGATAAGGTGATGGATGAACTAAATTCAGCCGATCCTAAAAACAATGCCAGATGGTCATATTTTACACAGGTCAGCGAATTAGACATTTCAAAGATCATGGCGACATCGAAACCTAACAATCATTACAACGATCCCCTTCCGGCGAAATGCTGGTCATCAATAAATCACCTGCTTATCCCGGCTTGGTCTAAGATCATCAATGCCTCGTTATCTCAAGGTCAAATACCGGCCTGCTTAAAAACAGGACAAGTCATCCCACTCCTAAAAAAAACGACTGAGAACCCCTTAGATGCGAACAACTTTAGACCGGTAACTAATATTCCAATGTTGGCTAAAATTCTGGAAAAATGTGTCCAACATCAATTGAGCCTACACATCTCAGAATTCAAGCGCCTAAACGACTGCCATTGCGGTTTCCGCCCAAATCACAGAACAGAAACTGCGATTTTGTACATAGTAGATGACGCTTTACTGGCCCTGGACCAGAAGGAAACATGCCTCCTAATCTTATTGGACCTGTCGTCAGCTTTTGACACGGTGAACCATGCTTATATACTTGATCGACTGAAAAACAGGATGGGATTTGAGGGTACAGTGCTATCCTGGTTCAGCTCCTTTCAGGAGAATAGATCGCAAAAAGTAATGGTCAACCAAACCCTCTCAAACGCAACTTACAATACTATAGGAGTTCCTCAAGGATCCACGCTGTCTCCATCACTCTTCAATCTATACGTAGAACCTCTTACGGAAATACTTCAAAAAGCTAACATTGCTTATCATATGTATGCTGATGACACTCAGCTGTACATTAAGGTGGCGTCGACTGATGATTTAAAGACAATGAATATTGCTCTAACAAGAACCACCTAAAACTAAATCCTCAAAAAACTGAATTCCTCCTGATTACTCCAAAAAAAAGCAAAACATTGATTGCTGAATGGTCCAACCTCATCACTGCACTAAAGTGCACTCCAAAGATTGTGGAATCAACTAAATCTCTGGGTATAACTCTGGACAAAAACCTTAATATGTCTGTACATATCAACACAATGGCAAAAAACGCCAGGTTCCACTTAAGCTACTTACGAAAACTAAAACCTTTCCTAAACAAAGCAGACCTCAAAACAGCAGTTCAGGCACTGGTCATCTCAAGGATTGAATACGGTTGCACAACCCTAGCCGGGCTGCCAAAGATCTCAACAGCATCATTGAAAGCATGTCTTAATGCAGCCACAAGACTCAAGACACAAGACTGGGCGCGCGCCAAGCCCGCGCCCAGCGCCAGACCCCCTGGCCCCTGTACCACCCGCCCCACCCGCATTACATACGCCGCCTCCACCCTCCTAGCCCTAAACCCCGGCAGACAGCCCAACTGCGCCCAAGCCGCTCCTGGACAAACCCATGGACCCTTTACATGCAACTCCTGCAAGTATGACGGCACCAAAACCAACTCCTCATCCACCAACACCAAACAGAGACCTGACACCAACCACCTAAAATGCATCCTGCTCAACACCCGCTCGGTCCACAGACACGCCATTGACCTTTGGAATCTACTAGACACTATCTCTCCGGACGTCGCCTTCCTAACAGAAACATGGATGAACGCCTCCTCAGCCCCAGACATCACCATTGCCATCCCGGAAGGCTACAAAATCATCCGAAAAGACCGCACCTACCAAACAGGAGGAGGCATCGCCATCATCCATAAGAATTCCATTCGCATCTCAACCAGCTCAGACCACACTCAGAGGCACACTCCTCTACAGGCCACCAGGACCCCGGGCACAATTCAGTGAAGACATCACTGACTTTATCACCCCACACGCCCTCCCCTCTGAGGAATACATTCTATTGGGAGACCTCAATTTTCACCTGGAAAAGAGCAACAACAGCAACGCCACAACCCATCTGGACAATCTCGCCAACCTCGGACTCAAACAACTTGTCAATACCCCCACTCACCACGCAGGTCACACACTCGACCCTATCTTCACCTCCAGCAAACATATCTCCTTCAGTCACACCTCATTTCTCCATTGGACGGATCACAGCTGCGTTCACTTGTCTACAAAAAGACCACAGCCCACAACCATCCTCAACCTACTCTGCGAAGAAACTGGAACAAATCACCATCGACCAGATCTCCTCATCGCTTCTTCAAAAACCCCCTGCCCACTCCTCGAACCCCAACCAAGCAGCCATTAACCTCACCCACTGGCTAACCAACAGCGCCGACAACCTAGCACCTTTGAAGAAACGTCAAATCAAACTAGGCAGCAAAAACGCCCCCTGGTTCAACGATGATCTTAAGAATTCCAAGAAACTCTGTCGCTCCCTTGAGAAGACCTGGAAAAAAGACCCAAACACCAGCACCAGGGACGCCTTCAAAAACGCCACCCGCATACACCACCAACTGATCCGGACTGCCAAGAAAGCCGCACTCAAAGACCGACTAGACAACAACGCCCACAACAGCAAAGAATTATTCAACATCGTCAAAGAGTTTACCAACCCCGCTGCCAACTCCAACGACATCACCCCATCTCAAACCCTTTGCGACTCCCTAGCTTCGTTCTTCCACAACAAAATCGCAGACAAAATCGCAGACATCCACAACAGCTTCGACAACCAACCCGGAGACCAACCCACACAAACTTCTGCTGCACCTTCAACCCCCTTGAACATACTTAACGACTGGAACCCAATCTCCACTGAGGACACCATCCGCCTGATGAACTCCATCCACTCTGGATCACCTACCGACCCATGCCCTCACCACATCTTCAACAAAGCGGACTCCATCATAGCACCACACCTCCGAGACGTCATCAACTGCTCCCTCAACTCTGCCACCTTCCCGGAAAGCTGGAAACACGCCGAACTCAGCGCCCTTCTGAAAAAACCCACAGCTGACCCCACCGAACTCAAAAACTACCGCCCCATCTCGCTCCTTCCATTCCCGGCCAAAGTCATCGAGAAAGCTGTCAACAACCAGCTCGCCGCCTTCCTCGAAACCAACAAATCCCTCGACTCCTCACAGTCCGGCTTCCGAGCCAAACACAGCACCGAGCCCGCCCTCATCGCAGCAACAGACGACATTCGAACTCTACTGGACAATGGTGACACAGTCGCCCTCATCCTCTTCGACCTCTCCGCAGCCGTCGACACAGTCTGTCACAGCACCCTGTTACAACACCTCAGAAACATCAGAATACAAGGAAAAGCACTGGAATGGATCACCTCGTTCCTTACCAGCAGAACTCAGAGAGTCCGCCTCCCACCATTCAAGTCAGAGGCCACTGAAGTCATTTGTGGCGTACCACAAGGATCTTCACTCAGCCCCACCCTCTTCAACGTATACATGAGCCCCCTCGCGGCCATCGCACGCCAACACAACCTCAACATCATCTCCTACGCTGATGACACTCAACTGATCCTCTCACTCACCAAAGACCCCAACACCGCCAAAACCAACCTTCATGAAGGGATGAAAGAAGTAGCTGAGTGGATGAAGCATAGCCGTCTGAAACTGAACTCAGACAAAACAGAAGTCCTTATCTTAGGTACCTCCCCCTCCGCCTGGGACGACTCTTGGTGGCCAGAGGCCCTTGGAAAAGCACCCATCCCGACGGACCACGCACGTAACCTGGGCGTCATCCTGGACTCTTCACTCTCGATGACCAGACAAGTCAACGCCGTTTCATCCTCTTGTTTCAACATTCTTTGAATGCTCAAAAAAACATTTCGCTGGATCCCCACCGAAACTAGAAAAACGGTCACCCACGCATTGGTTACAAGCCGCCTGGACTACGGAAACACCCTATACGCTGGAACCACCGCAAAACTCCAGAAAAAACTCCAACGCATCCAGAATGCATCAGCCAGACTCATACTAGACATCCCGCGTAAAGACCACATTTCTGATCACCTGAAAAACCTCCACTGGCTTCCCATCAATAAGAGGATAACATTCCACCTCCTAACTCACGCACACAAAGCACTCTACGAACTTGGACCCGAATGCCTCAACACACGACTTTCCTTCTACACCCCCTCCCACCAGCCACGCTCTTCCAACCAAGCCCTTGCTGCTGTCCCTCGCATCAACAAATCCACCATGGGAGGAAGATCCTTCTCATACCTGGCGGCTAAAACCTGGAACTCACTTCCCATTCACCTTCGCCTCACTCAGGACCACCTAGCATTCAGAAAGCAACTTAAAACCTGGATATTCGACAAGTAATTCATCACCCTTCCTCAAGCGCCTTGAGACCCTCTGGGTATGTAGCGCGCTATATAAATTACCGACTTGACTTGACTTGATAGCGGGATCCAAAAAAGTTGACCATATCTCTCCACACTTGAAAGCTCTCAACTGGCTTCTGTTTGAAGCATGTATCCAGTTCAAGCTGGCATGCATCACCCACAAAGCAATACATATCAAATCTCCAGTATACCTCGCCAAGAAACTCACGCTGTCGGGAGGGTCACGTTCCTCTAGGAGCAATGCGGAGCTACTACTGAAACCGGCGCGCTTCCGTAAGAAAAGAACGTATGACCGAGCATTCTCAGGGGCTGCACCGAGAATTTGGAACACCCTCCCCCCGAACTTGAGAAGAATTCCAACCATCGCAAAATTTAAAAAGGAAGCGAAATCTTTTTATATAAGGAAATTTCTCCCTTAAATCCTTAAAACTGTACTTCAAGTATTTCATTCTGCAGGGCTGGCAGAATTTTCACACAAGCAGCCATTGTACTAAGTTTGGAATGTTATACTAGTTTTTATCTCCTTTAAGTTCTAAAGACTTTATGGAAATCTATCTGTGAACTTTCGGATGGTGATATCTTTCTGTGAACTTTTAATGGTTCTGCCATTTCGGAATTGCTTATATCACAATCACCAATGGCTAGTAATATGTAAAAATGTTGTTTTATATGCTACTGTAAAGCGCTCTGATACCCTGTGCAGGGTCATGTTCGCGCTATAGAAAATAATAAGAATAAATAAATAAATTATTGCAGCACATTTATTCTATGCAAGAATAACACTGGTTCAATTGATATACTGAAAAACGTCCAATTATTTATTTTCTCTGAGTACAAGAGTGCACGAGTGACTGAGCAAAAGGGTTGTAGATCTGTTTACATGACCCCTGGAGGATAAGGGTTGTCAGGCTTAATGTTTACAGGAAATCAATTGCACACTGTTTGGGTAGGGGGGTTATGGTGGCCCTGTGAGCTAGCTGGTCTCCAGGCCAACATATACTGCTAGGTTGCCCGGAATCAGCCTAGGAACCTCACCCAAATTTTATGTTGTCCAAAAAACATGCACACTCTACAGATTAGTAGCCAGGTATAGCTGTTGTAAATGAAATTCTGCCCAGTCCTAATTGTATCCCAATGTTTCCCTATGGAACAGCTAACGCTGCTACAGTGAAAATAGTCTTTTGAATCTTTTCACTGTAAAGTTGTTTAATATTAAACCTTTAATTGTCCTACTTTTAAATACCCTGCCTAGTGGGCAGGTAAGATGAATGTAGACATAACTTATTAATATTTAAACGGAGGAGTTAGGCCTACTAAAAGGGGTTATTTTAATAGGTTACATTTGCAGTTAACACCTATACAACCAGGCTACGGGTTGCAGGCTTGTAGTCAAGTTTACATTGTCACTGTAGTACAAGACCTAATGAGTCCACTTGTGACATTTAACTTACAGGCCCCCTGTAAACTAATGTACCATATACAATGGTCTTGGATGTATGACGGTACAACGCATCACGTTACAACGCGTTCCTTTACGACGCAGTTTTAACAACGCGAGACGTTACAACGACTTGCGTTGGGGGGGCGCTGGTAGTGAATAGTTTAATTTACTATTCCAACTCCAGTCCCCATGGATAGTAGGGAAGGAGTTGGATATTAAATAAAACTATTTACTATCCTGGAGCACCCCCCAGCGCAATTCGTTGTTACAACTTGCGTTGTAAAAGTTGCGTCGTAAGGGAACTGCGGTGTAACATCCGCGTTGTAAAGGATGTTTCCCTTCTAATGCAGTACTGCTTGTTTCAAAGGCTATTACATTACCAACATATTAAATTTGGTGATTATACCATGGCACATGACACCGCCCTCAACCCTCTGAAGTAACAGCCATTACATTCCTTCAAAACAAAATCAGTTGGAATCACACCTTTTGGTTTTGGATTGACCTAAGACTCTGTACGACACGAGGAAGTGCGTACAACAAGTTAATTGGCTCCAGTGTCTAGTCGATAAGACACGCCGGCAGACAAATTCAGCCCGGCTAGGCGTCGACAAAGCCAAGACCGGGCATCCCCGATTCATTTACAACGTCTATCTGAACATTTGGACAATACCACAACACCCCTCCCATGAGACACCATTTACAGGATTGAAAAGAAGTCTTTTGGTCCTGAGGAGAACACCACAATAGGGGGTTCGAAACGTGTCGACCTCTTATGGCCTATTGTCACTATTAAAGAGTTGAAGGACTGTGTTAGGAAATTACAGGAGTGATTCCAACTGATTTTGTTTTTATTATATACATTTTATGAATAAGTAAGTAGGGTTCACAAATGTGTATAATGAAGCACTTTTGTTGACAAAGGGCCATACCTCAGAGGTATAGCTTGTATGGATGTGAATGTGAGTTGAATGCTTGGAGTGAGTAAGGGATGTGGTGTGAATTTGTATAGATATTGTTAGAACTGGCTATTTCTGGTAGGCTAAGGCTGACGCCAAATCCAGGCAGAAACCACCATTCTAGGCAGGGCAAGGAAGTCACACGCCAAGATAACCCCTGCTCACCCCCTTGGTAGCTTGGCACAAGCAGTAAGGCTCAACTCGGAGGCAATGTGTAAAGCATTTGCGCCAGCACACAACAGCAACAACATACTAGGCACACCACAAAAGGAACTCCACACAAGGTTATATAAAAATAACTTCTGTATTGTCAAAACATATCAGATAGAATCACACATGTACATTGTGCCAACTGGCACGGGCAATATTCACAAGGGATTATTTACAAGACAGGGCCACATGGGCCACTGTCAGATTCAGATATAGCACTTTTAGAATAAGGAATAATAAACATAAAATGGTAATCAAAAAAGATCACAACCAGTATCCACTGGTAACAGGAACCAGGACCTTACTAGGACCACCTGTACTAAAAAGAACCACCTAAGAATAAAATACATTTAGGGGTATACACAAAAACACATTACCCATGATGCATGAAACACATTCAGAGGAGTAATAAAGAGAAACACATGATGCCCAAAACATTCAGAGGTGTTAAGAATAAAGCACATGATGCAATAAAACATTCAGCGGTGCCAGAGCAACACAATAGCGCAAAAATCACATGATGTCTAAAAACATTCAGAGGTGCAGGAATAACACATGATGCAAGAAATCACATTCAGAGGTGCAATAACCATACAATTGCGCAAAAACTCCCATAAGCCACCACCTGTGGCAGTCCCTAGGCCAACTGGCCTTGTTGGGGCTAAGACGCCCTGAGTCTCAATGTCAGGGTGCGCTGCCATGCAGCGCCAGTCTCAAGCACAAGCCTAAACGTAGCAGGTGCCCACTACTTGCTGGGCACCTGGAATCATCCCAAAGCCTAAACGGTGCAGCTGCCCACTAATTGCTGGGCAGCTGGGGAACTTCAAAACTGCGCCGGGGCCCTCACTGGCCCGTAGGCGCAAACTGCGCCAAGCTGGAGCCACACAGGCTCTGGACACCATACATGGCCTAATCGTTGGAGCCACAGAGGCTCTAAAACACTGGTCAAACGTTGGAGCCACACAGGCTCTAAAAACAACTGTGCCCCCTTTATCCTCGGGGCTCTACACAAAGAAATGCCCCCTCAGAGCCTTCTCAAGGCTCTACAACGTTGGGGCGACCCGCTGCCAATCGGGGCCGCCCTGACTGTGCCTTTTAACACAAAATAGCCCTCGAGCCTCGCTGGGCTCGTAAATCGAAAATATCCCCCTAGAGCCTCTCTGGGCTCACACACGTTGGGGCGACCCACTGCCAACTGGGGCCGCCCTTGAAGCCCTCATGGCTTTGCACTGGCAATAGGTGCGGGCTCGCGCCACTGGGGGGGGCGGACACCGACAATGTGTCCCGGCGCCCCTCCCTTCTCCTCTGCCCCACTCTGCCCGGCCCCAGCCCAGACTCACCGGGATTCCGATGCGGGATGCCAGCCTTCACTCTCTCTCCGGGGCCCCCTCGGCACACGGGAGCCCCAGCAGCAGGCAGCGCTTTCTCCCCTCTGCACCGGAGCGGTGGGGCGGGACTTCCGGTCTTTGCCGTGCGGTGGGGGCGGGCACCGGCAATGTGCCCCGCGCCCCCTCCGCCATTCTTCAACTCCTCCGGGGCCCCCTCCAGCACACGGGAGCCCCGACGACCAGGCCGCCATGCTCCTTTGCCTCTTCACACACGGCGCAGCAGCTCCTCATCAGTGGGCCAATCCGGTCGCGGCTCGGGCGGCAAGCCTCCACACTCGTCACGCAGCTTCCAGGAGTCAGCCAACCACAGCGTGGCTCCTGGACCAGGCCCCCTTCAAAGGACCAATCAGAGCACGGCTCTCCTCGGGGCTCAGCCAATCAGGTCGCGGCCCCTTCGTGGTTCTCCCCGCGGCTTCTGGTCACCTTCAGGACCCCGGGCCACAGCGGTGACAACACGGGGCAATGCCGGGTGGACACCGGCCTAAGAACAATCAATAAATCGAGGTGGGCACTCGTAAATAATTAAATAAATACGGGCAAGAAACCTCAGCGCGTACAGCGCTACAAACGGAAATAACGCGCTCCTAAGCGCTAGAAAGTCCAGATAAAAGCGCTCTCAAGCGCTTGGGGGAAATAACACGCTCCAAAGCGCTAGAAACCAGGCAGAGCGCTCCCAGGCGCTCAGGGGGAAGCACAGCGCTTCCTGCAGGAAAATGCAGCTTCTCCATGCTGAAAAAAGATCCCAGAGATTCCCAGGGGTAAAGCCAAGTCCCCCCCATCAGCCCAAGCAAGGCAGAGGGGTTCCCCAGGAGTCCAGGAAAGTCCATCAGAGGTCCAGGGGCTTGGCAGGGCCCAGGGATTCCCCTGAGCCCAAGCAGCAGCATGCCCCTGGCAGATTCAAGTTAGAAACAAGAACATTTTGGAAGGGGACACAGCCCCTTCTTACACAGTGAAAAGTCTTTGAAGTCTTTGAAGTCTCAGTGTGAGAACCAGCTAGACTGGTTTAGAGGGAAGTCCCTTCAGTATCAGGGACGGAGGTGACAGTCGCCCAGCGGGGGTGGAGCCAGCATTGTGGTTTGGCAGGCACAGCCCTTCACTATCAGATGCCATCTCCTCCCACTTCCCTGGCAGCAGATGCTGCCTTTCATCCATGGGCTGACTCAGACAACCTCCTGGGCTCTCCAGCCCCTGCCACCCTCAAACCAGACAGTCAATCCACAAGCAGGCCCAGGCACTCCTGGACCAGGCTCACCAGCCAATCACACGGCAGACACAAATTACACAAATATACCAACTTCAAAAAGTGGCACTTCTAGACTAGACATAGTCATGCCGCATCTACCATTTTGCAGCATTCAGTCTCACGAGTTCTCTCATACCAAACTCGCCCCTGCACTCCCCACACATCAGGAACTACCATGGGCATACATATTCCCCATTCATTCCTATGGGAGGGCAGGTCACTCACCACACATACACAGAGAGCTCAAGCACTTTACACTGTACCACAGTGAAAAAGTGCGCAGAGGCCTAAAACCACCAACACCAGGTCACAGAAACAGGCTAGGAAAAAGCAAAAAGTCTAGGGGTGAACCTGCCTAAAGGGCCGGGTCCAACAGATATTGTGTGTCATTGTAAAAATTGTATTGATTTGTATATATTTTGTATATGCACAAAAAAATCTTTTTGAGAAATAATGAAAAATAATCGGACTAGTGACTTTAAATGACTAAAATAAACTAGTGACGTAAGTTAAAACGCACTGGTATGTTTTATTCTTAGCAGCTCTTTGTATAAAAGGAACTAATTAGAGTCCAGCACTGGAAGTTGTGTTGTTGATTACACACTTACATCTGGGCATTTTTAATCTACATGATTAACACACCGTAACCTCTGCCGACCCCCAATATCGGCATTGCACTACACGCCGCACACTAAAACCGCACGAGTGCATGTTTCCAAAACCGCCTCCTTATTCGACACTGCAGTTGCTAGTTTCACTCCAATGTCGTTCTCATTTAAACTGCACTGCACTATAGCATAGTCGAATTCTCAACCACATTAACGCCGGGTACTACGTTCAGCCACCAGAGTGTATTTATTTTAAAGGCTTTATATAGTGCTGGCTAGACCCGGAGGTATCAGAGAGCTTTACATGAGCATCAGATCATAGTTACAGGTTACATCATTACAAAGGTTACACAGTTATTGGAGCATGGCAACATAGTTACATGAAAGGTCGAGGTAAACAATAAGCACAAATACGAAGGGAAAAAGCAGGCAGGGGGAAAGATTCAGGGAAAGGGGAAGGAGCTGGGGAAGTAGACAGGTAATAAAGGCAGGAAAGAGAAGGGTAGGGTGAAGGACACCGCATGGAAAGAGGAGGGGAAGGGTGGCAGGGACACAAACCGGTAGATGAGTCAAAGCAACGTCCAAAGTCCAGTAAGCAGTGATCTCAGGGAAAGTGGTATCACTTCCCTATCTCAGTTGCGGGAGGCTCCCTTTACGTAGTGGACTCTCTCTGAGTGGTCTCTGAGACTCCAAGGCCTACATACTGGATCCTTCCCCAAAAAGGGGATAGGGAGTGCTTTGGCAAGGGGTGCCATACGCCATACCATACCTCAGCTGTGAGTGGCTCCCTTGGCACAGCGAACTCTCTCAGCGGGTTCGCTGAGACTCCAGAGTATAAATATTGGATCTTTCCCCAACAAGGGGAGAAGGAGTGCTTAGTCAAAGGGCACGAAAGACAGGGGGCTAGGCAGACTAGCAAGTAAGATGAGAGATTCAGGGGAGAGGGGATAGGAGCTAGGGAGGTAGACAAAGAGAGAAAGAGTACCAAAGGGGAACAAATATAATTAATGAGTTAATTATATAGCGCTTGCTAGACCCAAAGGAATCAGAGCGCCTTACACGAGGAATAATAATGTTGCAATTTACATCAGTTAAAAATATACATAAGTATCAAGAAAAGTATTTAAAGAACATAGCGGACAAGGTTAATGGAGCAAGAAAGGGTAAGGGGATAGGGTAAAGGGGTAGGAGGAAGATAGGACGTAGAGACGAGGGGAAACTCTGCCCAAGGTCCGGCTGGGCAGGTGACATCAGGGGGGCAGTCCACAACCCATCTCCTCTTTAGCTATATGGTAGCTCCTCCGGGCATCCTCCAAATTGCTAGGTCTCCACAGTCTGGGGTAAGTTCCGCCGGTTCCAAGTCCTGATGTATAGGCAGGTTAGGGGATAGGTTCAAGGTCTGGTCAATGACCAATTGATGTCCCCGGGAAGTAAAACAAAGTGTGGGAGGCCATTATGGGAGCTATCTTGGGGACAGGCAGGGGACTGTACTGTACACTGGTACACTGGTGGCCATCCTAAGGTCAGGCAACTGGCAGTTAAAGTCAATATCCAGGACAGGGGCCACCAGAGAATAACAAATACAGCGTGCACACACCATCACATGCACAGACATGCCCAAGCACACACAAATGTGAGCAAACACTCTCTTATGCGCACTGACGCACACACCCAAGCACATAAACAGAAAACATCCAAGAACACAAGCACACATAAAATCCCATGCTCTAATACAAAAACACCCAAATACATGCACACGCAAACATCATCACATGCCCAAGCACACACAAATGCGCTCACACCATCATACACACTGACACGCACACACAAAGCACACATACAGAAACTATCAAAAACACGGGCACAAATACAATTACATGCTCCAGAACAAAAATACCCAAGGACGTACACACAAATACATGCACACACACACACACCATCACACGAACGGAAATGCACAAGCACACACAAAAGTGCGCACACAATCTCATACGCGAACAGACGGCGCATACAAGTACGCATACAGAAACATCCACACGCACGAGCACACATACAATCCCATGCTCTAATACAAATACACTCAAATACATACACACACCATCACTTGCACAGACATAAGCACACATACAGAAACATCTGCTCGCACAAACACAAGCACACATAGAATCACATGCTCTAATACAAAAAACACCTAAATACATGTCCACACCATCACACGCACAGACATGCACAAGCACACAGAAATGTGAACATAGTCTTTCATACACGCACAGTCGCACACACACATGTGCGTATGTCAGTGTGCGTGTCAGCCCTACACTTATTACTTCCTGACCCTGCATTCAAGCTTGCCCAGTAGTATTATTTAACCTATGTTATACGTTAAACCAATGTCGTTCTCATTTAAGCTTCTATGAACTATAACATTTATGCATGGTACTACGTTCTACCGCCAGAGGGTGGGTGTGCATGTCAGCTCCTCCACTTATCACTTCCTGACACGGCATTCAAGCTTGCCCCAGTAACATCATTTAAACAATGTTACACGTTAAACCAACCCTCAGCACTTGCAATTGTATATTACTGTATGGCTTACTGACAGTTGACAAAAGGTCCTAAAACATACAACTTTGTACTCCTTAGAAATCCACAGCCCGGGTCCACCATGATTCTACTGGTTGGTGCCATTCGAAGCTCACATAGCCAGGATTCAGTCTGGTCTACCTTGGGTGAGTTTCCCACTCCTCTCTTCTATGCGTTTTTCCTTTTAACTTAGCAACCAACACGCCTAGCACCCGTCTTTAATTCACAGGCTGTCATTCCCCCCCGGGCCCCCGTCCTGTCCTGATGAAGATTCTACGCGTCCACCCAATGGAGCACACTATGGGTTGAAACGTCAACGACTACACAAGGCCCAGATTGACTAAGGCTCTGCATATCAAAAGAAGCACTATTAGCTAACAGAGCAAATGGTTCTACATAATTGTCTGGCCTATATAAAAAAAATCCCCCCAATGTACATACGTTTTGCCCACTCAGTATACATTACACACCTGTTGAGCACTGAGCACATGTCACAAGATCACTATTTATGTGTAAATATTTCACCCAATGTTGACAGCCTTGATCTACTATGTATGTAAATGTATATGAATGATTTAATACTGACAAAACATAAATAGTAGACACTGATATTAACCTCATTGCTGCTAATGGAATTCCCTTCCTGTGCTGCCCCTCATTGAAATGGGTGTGGTTGCGACAGAACCATTCCGTCATCAGCATAGCCCAACCGTGACTGATGACGGAATGGTTCCGTCACAAGCATCGAAGGGGTTAAGTTATGTTTTCATTATTTGTAAAAATCCTTTATGCTGGCAGTTGAGATACTGATTTGAGAAATCAAAATTAGATTACGCATGTGACATTAAGTGCGCTGAAAAGTAACCAACTTGAACCTGACAGAACCACCTTTGTTTACTATGATGGGAAAAAAGCAGAAGTAAAATGTGAAACCTTTTCTTTGAGTCCTGAGGCACTCTAGTGCTTAATTTGATCCGGTGGTTGCACGTAAGGGCCACTCACACTCCTTTTTGGGCCCAGGGCTCATTAGTCATCATTTAATTTTGACCTAGAACCAGTAGCAGCTGCTACTGTGCAGTAGTGGTGAGAGGGAGGAGTAAGAATAAAAAGAAAAGGAGTAAAGAAAAAAAATAATACCTTCCCTGTGGGCGCTTTCCTCTGTCCTTATTCTCTTCAGCCAGGGAATGGGATGCTGAGCATGTTCTCCTTCGGGCTGTACAACACAGCCCAGTGGAGAACATGCCAAGTGCGCATGACGGGTTGACCGGCCTGAGATGGCCTGCCAAACCCTCATGTGCACTAAGCAGAGTGCCAACACTCCTTCCCCTGCTCTGAGGGAAGCACTGCCCAGCCCTGCCCCTCCTGCACTGGCTTTACATAGCCAATAATTGAACGTAAAATGTTAATAACAATGTTATTATCATTTTATTTTTCTTGTGAGGCAACGCTCCTCCGTCTTAGCGGAGCAGCCGCCATTGCCCAGAGAAAGATAGAGAAAGGTAGGACAGGAGGAAAGAAGGTGGAAGAGAAAGATGGAAAAATAGTGGCAAAGGGAGAAAGGGATGATAAAGAACCTGCAAGACTGGGATAAATGAGCAGGGGGTGTCTCGTGGTAGGTAAAAGAAGAATGAGGTGGAATCTTGAGTAGGCAGCCATGCTCGTTGGCAACCCTGAAGTTCAGCAGCACCAGTGGTGGTTGTAGGAGAAAACCTTTTTTGCACCCACACTAATCCTTATATGAACTATATGAGGCCGCGGGTGGGCACTCAGCAGTATCTATCATGGATAAATATATTTACCATTGGAGTTTCAGGTCTTAAGTCCATTTCACTATATTTAGTCTCTCTAAAGGTGGCAATACCAGCTTCCAATGCTTACTATAGGAGGTAGTAAAAGAGTATAAAAGAGTTTAAAATTGTATACGGTATGACACAGTAATAAGACTAAATATGTTCCATTTGCAGTCGAATGACATAAAAAAAAGCATGAGTTAAAGAAATGATTATGGAATAAAACCCCCAAAAATGTACCATGTGACTCATAATCCCCCCTGGATCCTATCAAACATCCTCAGATGTGGATTTGCACACAAATTGTTTCCAAATGTGCAAAGTATTCCTGCACATGTAAAATGTCTCAGTTTGTGCATGGGGTCTCTGCTTGTGCAACTTTGCCAGTGAAGGTGGAAAGTTTGCCACCCATTCTATTATATCCTCCATCTAACTATTTGCACTCTCTTCTTGTCCACCTCGTCTCACCCTCCATTAGATTCTCTAACTTCTCTTGCTTTTATGCTCCCTGCTTTTAGCTCTCCCTTTCTCTCACTTTCTTCCTGTCCCTCAGTTGCCTCCTTGCTATGACTGTATGCCTATGTTTTTAAGTCTTGGGTAGTTTTTCTAATGAGCTCAGTGAGTGTTTTTTCTCGTAAATGGAAGTGAGAAGTTCAAGGGGTGAGGAGGGTCTAATGTAATAAAAGTGAAATTAAAAGAAATCAATTTATGGCAAATCAAAGTTTATTTTAGATAAGTGTGGCCATGTCACATAAAGCAAGCACTAGGAGTGTTAAGTTAAGATGGGTGTGTAAGTAGTTGCAGGACTGGAGCAGTACTACAGTATCACCTTAGACAGCAGTAACTGATTGCTTTTCAGAGAACTTTGAAGGCATGTGCTGCTTTTGGCTGGAAGTGTCAAAACCAACAATAGATGGATGGAATGCAGAACTATTTCATACATTCACCCCAGTACAGAGATCTGGGCCTAAATCCATAATAGTTTTGCTCGCCATGCCATTCCAGTTTGAACCCAGCCATATGCAAATCATTCTTGACCCTGTGCCTCATGGGAACAGTCCTGCCCAATTGCCAAGCCAGGTCCTCCCTGGACTGGACACAAGCATCCTAGGACCGGTTTCGGGGTTTCACCCCTCTTCAGCCTGGATAGCTTGATTCCAGTGGCATGGAGAGCACAGGACCTGGGACCCACGTCTGTGCAAAGTCTGGTTTCGGGGTTTCACCCCTCTTCAGCCATGATTGCTTGATTCCAGTGGCATGGAGAGAAAGGGACCTGGGAACCATGTCTGGGCATACTCTGGCAGCAAAAACAACAATTGATGTACAGAATGCAGAACAATGTCATACATTCACCCCAATACAGAGATCTGGGCCTAAATCCATTGTTGTTTTGCTCACCATGCCATAATAGTTTTAACCCAGCCATATGCAAATCAGTCTTGACCCTGTGCCTCATAGGAACAGTCCAGCTCGAACTCCCAAGCCAGGTCTTCCCTGGACTGAAAACAAGCTTCCTAGGACCAGTTTCTGGGTTTCACCCCTCTTCAGCCAGGATAGCTTGATTCCAGTGTCATGGAGAGCACAGGACCTACGTCTGGGCATACCCGTCCCACTCGGGGTGACAAATGCAAAAACAACAGTTGATGTACAGAATGCAGAACAATGTCATACATTCACCCCAATACAGAGATCTGGGCCTAGATCCATTGTTGTTTTGCTCACCATGCCATAACAGTTTTAACCCAGTCTTGACCCTGTGCCTCATGGGAACAGTCCAGCCCGAACTGCCAAGCCAGGTCTTCCCTGGACTGAAAAAAGCATCCTAGGACCAGTTTCTGGGTTTCACTCCTCTTCAGACAGGTTAGCTTGACTCCAGTGGTGTGGAGAGCACGGGACTCATGTCTGGGCATACCCATCCCACTAGGGGTGACAAATGCAACAAGCACTGGCGTTGCCAATAGGTCTCGCAGTAGGAAAGTTGGAGCTATTGGTTTTGTAAATGAAAAAGCCCTTTATGTTTTTAAAATGAAAAAGAAATAAAAGGCATTGTTATTTGCAATTGTAATGGCTCCAACTTTCCTACTGCGAGACCTATTGGCAACGTGAGTGGTGTTGCGTGTGTGAGTGGCGTTGCGTGAGTGAGTGGCGTTGCGTGTGTGAGTGGCGTTGCGTGTGTGAGTGGCGTTGCGTGTGTGAGTGGCGTTGCGTGTGTGAGTGGCGTTGCGTGTGTGAGTGGCATTGCATGTGTGAGTGGCGTTGCGTGTGTGAGTGGCGTTGCGTTTGTGAGTGGTGTTGCGTGTGTGAGTGGCGTTGCGTGTGTGAGTGACGTAGCGTGTGTGAGTGGCGTAGCGTGTGTGAGTGGCGTAGCGTGTGTGAGTGGCATTGCGTGGGTGAGTGGCGTTGCGTGGGTGAGTGGCGTTGCGTGTGTGAGTGGTGTTGCGTGGGTGAGTGGGGTTGCGTGGATGAGTGGGGTTGCGTGGATGAGTGGGGTTGCGTGGATGAGTGGGGTTGCGTGGATGAGTGGGGTTGCTTGGGTGAGTGGCGTTGCGTGGGTGAGTGTGGTGTTGCGTGGGTGATAGTGGGCTTGCGTGGGTGATTTCCCTTTTAATGAATATTTATTTTTTTAATCATGGTGAGCTGGCCACAGACATGTAGCCCCTAAGCACCGACCATACCCTTGTATATAACCCCCAGCAGTTAAGGTTGTTGCAGGGTTAGAAACAACTCATGCAGCATAAACACAGGCAGGGCAAAACAGTTGTTTCACAGCAGAATCGGCAGTCTGACAACCGTAGCAAGGCACAGGGTTTGGGGGACGGGCAAGCAATGAAGAGACAGGAAACAAATGAAATGGGGGAGGGGGGGCAGGAACGATTGGAAAGCTCGCAGAGGAGGAGAGATAAAAACTGCAAATGCAGTAATAGAGTGATAGATAGCAAATACAACTTTGCTCAGGGTACTTTATCAATATGCGAGGAACATCTTTATTGTTGTAAAAATAAACCAGTATCTTAAGTCAATGTTGGGTATGTGAGACAATGGAAACAAATTCAGCTGGCACACCGAATGGTAAATTGATTATTTTTTTTATGTGGAAAATGCACAAAATAATTTAGGCAGTAGTTTGGGACGGAAAGATGTACGACAACTCCTCAGGTAACAAACCGGTAGTGAAGTGAATATTACAGTACATTTGCTTGTGATTAAATTGTCGTATGAAAATGGATTCAAAAAGGGAGATAAACGGAGACAACACTTTACATGCAACTAGCCTTTGGAGTGAAAGAAGGTCGTTTCAGCGGTACAACACAGAGAAGAAGGGCAATAATAATGGCAATTTTAGTTTTTAATTAAAAAAAATCACTTCATATCATAAGCAACTAAAGTTCGAACATTTTTAATTAAAAGAATAGAAAAAAAGCCATAGGGAATTCAAAATATCAGTGAGGTGATTTTAACTTTTCCAACAACTGTAGTCCGTGAACATGTGAATGTAGGTAACAAAAAAAGACAAGAGGAAAATAAAACGAAGCAAATTTACATTAACAAAGCCAATATATGTGGCTTTTGTGTAGTGCACACACATAGGGGCACATATGCTGATACAAACGTACAGAGAGCATGCACACAGGCCAACTAAACACAAGTAAACCCTTGCATGTATGCCAGCATATTATTACCACACATGCGTCAAGCACGAGGAGTGAAAGAAAAAGATAACCAAGAGCAGCACGAGGCACACAAGGCTATGGAGCGGCAGACAACAAGATGGCGTGCACCAAGGGATGCGTGGTGAAGAGCATAATAAAATGTCCATGGGGAGTACGGGGCGATGCGTGTCAGGAGTGCACTGGATTCTGCACTACTACATGTGTGGCGGATACGGGGTGTAATTTATCACTTGAGCAAGCGAGTGAAACACATATCTGTCGTAAGCTGCAGACGAAAGGTCAGATAAAGAATGGCAGGATATTTTGCCCCTTTCAGTCCTCCACTGACCCGGACCCCACTGCCCATTAAGCATTGAAGATTATAGCTCCCAATCCCATACCTTTATTTTCACACTTCGACCGCTGCCGTTTCAGGGAAAGAAAAGATCTTCTATCAATGCTCTTTTCAGTGCGCTGCTGCGTGTGTGAACGTTTTTATTTCGCGCAATGGGGCCAGGATTTCATACCAACTGTTAAGGCAACCATAGTCAAACCGATGTCAAGCAGGATTACTCTGATGAGCTAAACGTGATCGCAAATCTGCACGAAACAGAGATGCTTCTTGTTCAATCCCAAATTCAACTCACTGATTTCCCGAGCAATTAAAAAAAAAAACGCGGTCTTCCTGGCGCCACAACCTCTGGCAGAACAAGCAAAAGCCGGATGGGGGCGGGAGAGCCTGGTGGGGAGATGCGCGGAGGGAAGACGGATGGGGGTGGGAGAGCCTGGTGGGGGGGCGGGACATCTCATGACAGCTTTGTTAATTAATGTTCCGTTGTTACTGTGAGAGCTAGACGTTCTAGTCCGATCAGTTGGCCGTGATCTGGCGAGGAGAGAGGTCACTCTCGACTATGAAGCACAATAAAGTTATCTACTTCAAAATCCATGAGTTTCAGGATAGCAATCAGGACAAAAAAGTAAAGACGAAGAGTGGCGAGAGACGGCTGACAACCACGTAAGATTTAGGAGAGTCTGTCTGCGCCTTCGTGGTATATCAAACAAAGTGCAGAGCAGTGGATAATTTAAGCTCAAAGTAATGCGAGTAATACAGCATGAGGAAGGTGAAAGGCAGCGACTCGACAAGCAAAAGCCGGAATGGGGGCGGGAATGCTAGCGAGGGGAGGCAGATTAGGAGGGAAGCCGGATGGTGGCGGGAGAGCCTGGGAATGCGAGAGGCTGGGCTTGCGAGAGGCTGGGCTGCAATCAGGACAAAAAAGTAAAGACGAAGAGTGGCGAGAGAAGGCTGACAACCACGTAAGATTTAGGAGGGAGGCAACGACGAGAAAGGAGGCATGGTTTAGACAGGGCGGAACTGAAGTGCTGGCGGGCAGAAAGGACGGCCATGCGAGGTGGGAGGAGATTGAGGCGTCCGCAGCTCTAGTGTGGCAGGCAGATGGCGGAGGGAAGCTGGATGGGGGCGGGAGAGCCTGGGGCGGGAATGCGAGCGAGGGGAGGCGGATTAGGAGGGAAGCCGGATGGGGGCGGGAGACTGGTGGGGGGGCGTTCCTGTGGGAGGGTGATTGAGAAATGTTGCGGCGGATTAGGAGGAAAGCCTGATGGGGGCGGGAGAGCCTGGTGGGGGGGCGTGCCTGTGGGAGGGTGATTGAGAAATGTTGCGGCGGATTAGGAGGGAAGCCTGATGGGGGCGGGAGAGCCTGGTGGGGGCGCGTGCCTGTGGGAGGGTGATTGAGAAATGTTGCGGCGGATTAGGAGGGAAGCCTGATGGGGGCGGGAGAGCCTGGTGGAGGGGCGTGCCTGTGGGAGGGTGATTGAGAAATGTTGCTGATGCGCGTGCATGTTTAATCACGTGGTTCACGTGAACTGCATGAAAACCGCGGGGCTGAAAGCCCTTTGGTTTCATGATGTTTTCGCCACTTGAATTCTCACTCCGCTCGATGCGCTTGCGCACAATCACATCTATAGGTCGCGAGACCTAAACAACAGTTGATGGACAGAATGCAGAACATTGTAGAAGCATTTTTAAACATATCTAAAGAGGATAATAGAACATAAGCCAATAACATACACAAAGCAACATAAAAAAATTAAAATGTAACCTGGTGCATCGCAACAAAGAGTCTAAATAAAATACAATTACAGCTTTACACAACACAACCTCATTGCAATAATGCAGCACAAGAACACAGCAATACAAAATAGAACGACTCAGTGGCACAACAAAATATCAAACAACAGACGTGCACAATTGTTCAGCCTACATTACCATCTCCGGAATACTATTTCATACCACAGTGCTAAGATGGTGTTTGGAACAAGTGCTGCTTTAAAAATACCACAAAGGACAAGAAATGGCGACAGTCAGAAATGTGTTGTGCTCCGGCTCACAGTATGTGTTTACTTCTTCAAACACAGACACTGCTGACTAGATATGGTGGACGAGGGGTCTTTATTCATTGACTACTCGATTGGCCTTGAATAGGCGGAGGGGCGGCACAACGCAGGAATGCGGGGTCCAGCTGCCCCTGCCGCCCACTAAGTAAAGTTTGCATGACCTCTGCCCGCGGATGTTGCAACTGAATTCCACGGAACTGCAGCACCTAGCACCGCTGAATAAAACCAATACCAGGCGGTATTTAAACCCACTTTCGTCAAAGCGCCGAGGAAGCTGGAAGGACCGGGCGAGTCTGATCGGCTGCAGCATGAAGGCGCTGGGGTGCTCCGTCCTGCTGGTACTGTGGGCCTGCTGCGGGGCTGAAGGTAAGATGCTGCCGGACTGGGCAGAGTATGGGCGGGAGTGTTGCACACAGGGCCGGGCATCTTCGAACATAAGACGAGGCACATCTGTAAGACAGAGTGTAAAGACAGAGCCGGGGACTGGGCAGAGTCTACTGTAGAAGGCAGGGAGACGGGAGAAGATGGACCCGCGGGTCTCGTTTCTCGTGGTCTTCGTTCTTTAGCTACAAATAAAGCTGACTTCACTCTGTCAAAACAGGGAGGCGCCCTTGTGATCCTCGACAGGCCTGTCGGAATGCCGTCCAAGGATCCAGGGTCTAATCTAATGTATGAAGTGGATTTCATTCACCAATGAACATATATTTATCATTCTTTATAAGAAACATTGGCAGAGATTTTAGCTTCAAATAAATAATGTCATTTTGCTATCGGTGCCAAATAAGTCCATTGTTTGCTACTTGCGAAAGTAGCGTTGGCCTGAATGGGCTGAATTGCATCACACGTTACGTTTTCAACAAGTAAGGGTAGGGTGACCAGATTCTCAAAACAAAAAACGGGGACAGGTCATAGACATAGAAGTAGGACTAAGGTTTGCAGTAACCATCGACATAAAAGTAGGACTATTTGACAGCTGTCGTAGACATAGAAAAGGGACTACAATGACAGCTCTCTCCACAGACCGAGATGAAGCATTACAGACGACAAATCAGAGGTCTTTTATCGGCAGTAACCATTAATTTAAATACACTTTGCCTCAACATTTGCTATAGTTGGTGACCACCCTTGCCTTGAAATTCCAAGCATGTTTTCTGATAAAATTGAATTGATTTTAAAACAAAAATGTTTTAAAGAAAATAGTTAACCCCTCCTGTGCTCATGACGAGCTCAGCTCGTCATGAGCCACGCCGCTCCAGTGCTCATGACGAGCTCAGCTTGTCATGACCGTGCACGTTAAATGGAACGCTTGCATGCTGGGCTGATTCCCCTGCTGTGCTGAGCGTTCCATTGGAACGGGCGTGGTCATGACGAGCTCAGCTCGTCATGAGCACCGGAGCGCCGTGGCTCATGACGAGCTGAGCTCGTCATGAGTACCGAGGCGCTGTGCGTGCCGCCCCCGCCCCCCAGCACAGTGGGGAAATCCTGCCAGTAGCAAAGGGGTTAAAGGAGTGGAGCTCTGGACATTCCTGTCAAGTACGATGAGACAGATATATTGTAGATGACAAGTGCTCATTCATTTTTAGAGTGGCCTCTGGGTACACACAACGAGCCCTGATATTTGTTTTTAAGCTCAATGCTAGGGTACTTTTATCAGTTAACTTAAACAGGTAACTGTATTCTGTACTATCAAACAACTTCTCAGCCTCTAAACAGAGAACTATCAGAGAAGTTGGACTGTTCTCATACCCTTATTGGGGACTGCACTAACCTAGTATTATTGCTGTTGGTTGGTTCTGACCTTAATGTATCCGGATTGATAAGGTGAAATAAGACAGAGCTATACTGCGGCCAATCAGGACTCTAAAATCGAAGTAAAAAGTTTGACATCACAATGAAGGAGAGCTTTTGACCTGTGTGAATCAAACTTACTGAAGCTTGACAAGAGTTTCTGTAAGAGAATCTATAACTTCAGTCAAGTGAGGCTCTGAGTGGGAAAGCTGACTGCTGGTAAAAAGTCTTCTTAGGCAAGCCATCTGATTGCAGTCTATATATGTATGAGCAGCAGCCTGAAAAGACTCCCAATGTGATCGTTCCAGCAAATCAATCCTTTCAGTCCCATCTCTTATTTCATCAAGTGGTTGCATGCCTGTTTCTTGCAGATATTGTTGGATAAATGTCTGCTATGCCCTGCTTCTAGTAATAGCTTTGCTGGGTTGCAAAGGCCCTACCAACTATGATTGCTGTTCTTTTTCTGCTCCACCCGTGGCAAAAGTTATGTTAGTGGGTAGTACCACTGCATATGCCATCATCCGGATTAATAGGTCTACTTTCATTTGATTTTGGTAAAAAGTGACAGCAAAATGTCCACTCCGGCTGGCTGTGTGCTAGTTTGAAGCCCATACGAAATTTAGAAATCTAAACATCTAAACTCTTGTCACCAAACAGCAACGAATGGCTTGGCACATATTGCAACACGTCAATTTATAGGACAGCAAACCTAACAGTGCTTCTTAGAAGTACCTACACCAGTTTTATTAATGTGACAACGTTTTAAAATGCAGGCTTTACATTGCTTATAGTGGGGTAGGCAAGACACAAAGAGCAAGGAAATAGGTAATAATATTTAAGCCCGCATAGTGAAATCTAGCAACTCATTGATCAGGTTTCAGCCCATTTTACACCGAAACAAAAGTAAACCAATCCGATGTGCTACAAGGGCATATAATCGGAATTCAGATCCCAATTAAAAAAAATTACTATAAGAGAACACTTACTCAGCTGGGGTTCATCGCTTTTAAATTTACTGGTCAAGCCACAATTGGGCACTGACTGTGATGGCAGTTATGCTCGTGTGTCAGGCCTCGGGCAAGGTGGTTTGCTGCGTGGAAAGGGATGAAAATACTCATGTTGCGGGCTGGCAGGGCAAGTCTCGTTGTATGGCTACAGATGATCCTGGCTCCAGGCTGAGGCATCTCTGATGAAGAGGCAGGGTCCCGTCGACGGTGCTGGTACGGCTGGGCTGGGGAAGCGTCACAAAGCTTCAGCTGGAGACTGTCCAGCCCCTGCTCGCTCGCTTTAAGGCAGAGCAGGGCCACACTGACTGGAGGTAAAATCAGGGTCATGCAGGTCACAGGTGATTCTAACCAGCTGCTTTGCGATGGCTGCCACGATGACATAGGTGGCGCTGCTACGTGGACAAAGAGAAGGGAAATCCCGAGAGAAAATGTCTCTTCAAAGGATTTCCCTTCCTGTTACCGCACTCACCTCAGTGACGTCACAGTCACACGTAGTGCAAACAGAGCATGCGCGCAACCGGAACAGTTAAAATCGGGGACATTTCTCTGTTTGCCCCGGACACTGTTCTAAAACGGGGACATTTGACTAACTTGGCGGAAAGTGTCGGGACACGGGGACACTTAGCCAAAAACGGGGACCGTCCGGGGAAAACCGGGACGTCTGGTCACCCTAAGTAAGGGGCACACAGGGATCAAAATCTACTCGTGACGATTTGACTGAAATGGTCCGGGTGCGGTAAACGGAGTGAATTCGCTGCCTGGGCTCACCGGCGCTTAGTTTGCAATAAATAAATATTAAGAACAGGTGTTGTGTAATATCAGGTATCCCCTTGGGATCGTGTATCCCCTCCATTTCGGCCGTCTTCGGAGAATGAACTCAGCCCGGGCCTGATCAGACAGAAGCAGTCGATCTCTGCTCGGGCTGAGTGCAGGGATACACGATATCACGGGACACCAGACCGAGCACACGCTATAAATTACTTGGCGTTTCGCTTCTCTAATGCTGGAGCCTCAGCTGCACAAGAGAAAGGAAGCAAATAAAAGTGGTTCAAAGAATGAGAGCTTAAATAAATGAAAAATAAATGCAGAGACGGAGTGAAACAATGAAATGGTTATTTTCCAACCAAATACACGCACGGAGTTGGATTGAAAGAATGTTCTTTTTTATTTTTTGGCAAATCACAACTAGTACAAAGAAGGAAAGGTGAAATCAATGGCAATTAAATTAATGCACGCGACTGGAAGTGAAAGAATGGCATTTTTTTTTAATATTTAGGCAAATCGCAAGTAGTACAGAGAAGGAAATGTGAAATAAATGAAAATGAAACATAAAGACGAAGTCGGAGTGAAAGAATGGAATTTTTATTTTCAATAAATTAAAACATGGGGAGAGAGAAGGACAGAGAATGGAATATAGCTTGCAAGGTTTTATATTGCTATGTGTGACATTCATATCATTTCAGTGTAATTATGAGTGATATTTCAACAACGAGTTACACTTTCTGGAAGAAAAGTCAAGTAATAAAGATGACGGAAGCATATAAATATCAAAAATGACACCCATTTCACGGAAGAGAAACTCTAAGAAGATCAGGCCCGGACTGGCCGTTGCGGGCACCGGGCAATCCCCCGGTGGGCCGCATGGTTGGGGCCGGTTTTGGGCCCCTGGGGCCGTTTTTGTTACAGGGCCGTTTTTGCTGCAAAAACGGCCCTGTAACAAAAACGGCTGAAAACCGGCCCTGGCACAGAGCGTGGTCGCGCCCCCTCGCGCCCCCCCTCCCTCCCTGAGGGGGGGGGGGGGGCGGCCCAGCACTTTGCCAGGGCCGGTTCTGGTTCCAAGTCCGGCCCTGAAGACGATCCTAAAATGACTGCAAGTCACCAGTTATGGAAGAGCACTAACCTAGAACTCGCAAACTGCCCCAGAAAGACCAGAGCAATGGCAAGGCTCAGGACAGTGAGGCGCAGCCTTTACAACCAGCCAGAAAGCTGTTGATTTCAAAGACAGTAATCAATCTGAATAAAAATGATAACTGAGGAGTTTAGCTGAGTGGTGTCAGCCCCGGTTGGCACACCACTAACTGCCCCACCCCGCAGCACCAGATCACACCAGCAGGCTACAGCTGTCACAGACCTACTAAAAACAACAGGCTCGTAAGTGACAAAGCTGCTGGCCATGCTGAAAGTTGGACCAGCATCATTACCACTGCCCCTGATTACAATAGTATCAAGTTGTCGATGCTAGGGTCACTTTGCTAGGCATGCGCCAACAGACTGAGGCCCTAGGGAGGCGGCATCTATCCTGGTGACTGCTTCTTAGGGCTCACCTTCCAGCTTGTTTATGTGTAGGTCGCACTCACCTGCGGCAGCCTAGTATGCATGGGGTATACCCAGGCAGTCCTTTGTGGAAGGAAAGTATGGAAGCAGGAATGCTGGGTGAAGGGGGGGTGAGTGTACGGGGTTCTCTGGTGTTTTTGTAGGGCATGGGGTAAAGATTCCAGTTGCAGACAGGTGTCTCACATAGGGTCCCTTACGTTCTGTGGCACTGCAGATCACTGCCGTTTATCTGCTATGAAGCGCCGGTGGGGCATCAAGCCATTTGCGAGGTTAGGTGCTAAGTGCAGACCCTTTCATCCCTGTGGCTCCCATTACCTGCTGAGTGCGTGAGTACTTGCGCTCCTCGCCTGATCTGTGAGAATTCAAGACCAAACCGACCGGGGAAGCTAGAACTGGCCCACGTGGAGCAAGTTTAAGTGTCAAGGGGGGGGAGCACAGGTTCCATTACCTGCTGTTCGTGTAGGCTCACCCTCTCCCTCCTGGGTGCTGCTGTCTTCAGAGTTGGCTACAGCCGTGCTCCTCTAGGAGTTGAGTTGACGACTCCTTGCCTGCTGCGCCACGGCATGCATTCTGAGGTGAGGCTGCCTGGCTGCAGCTAAGTCCTGCCTGTAAGAGACCACCAATCCCGTGGCTGTCTAGACTGGGGCGGGACCGGCCATGTGTCACAAGCCTGTCACATTAGTCAGTGACTGCTGCATAGCCCCCTCGCACCAAGCTGGTCCGCCAATGTATAAAGAGAGCATGTCTCTTGATAGAAGCTGTTGGCCATAATTTTAACACTGACTGTGAGGTGCCATCACGTGACGGGTCTCACAGTGAGTCACACAGTTAACCTGAATGGATTACCAGAGTCAAGGGGAAGTATATAAACTTTGTTACATTGTAGCCCCTGCTCTCGCCTGCCTAAGCAAGCCTAGTCACGAGCTGAGCCATCCGCCCAAAGCCGGCACGAACAGCGCGGACCGTGCGCTGCATCCTGGATTTCAGTTTCTAACAGAGAACTAATAGCACTCTAGCTTGATCCTGAGGAGCTACAAATGTATGTCTTTCAATTTCAGTGCGGCGATGCAGAGAACCACACTGAAATGTGTTAGTCCAACATCTGATGCGTGGTACTTGGCAGAGCAGAGGGAAACAATGGCAGAGATTAAAAAACCTAAAAGGGGAGGTGTTGCGAAGATGGCAGAGTAAGTGGACGTGTCCTCTCTGTGCTCCGCCCCCGCCGGTCCTACAGCATTGAATATTGAACACCTGGACACGGACTTACCAGTGGAGGTCCAGGGACCTGACCAGTGGACGAGGTGGAGAGCACAGGGTCACGTTCCCCACCCGCGACGAGTCTTCCCGAGAGTTCCCTGAGCTGCCCACGGCTCCGGCGAAGAGTCAGCCATACTGCTGCGCCTGCTAGGGTGCATCGGAGCTGGAAAACGCCAGTACGGCCCTGACGGCGGACGGCATAGGATTCACCCTGCCCCTTGTACTGCTGGGGGACCTTTGAGCTGATTTCACGCCCTCGCCCCGGACCTAGCGGGGCACCAGGGCTTAGTGCAGCGCTGCGGAGGTGCCCAATCCTGACTCCAGAAGAGATGGCGCTGTTCTACGTGATACCGCCAGCCGGCTGAGATTGCCGCCCCGGGCCTGCGGCGGTGGTTGGCGCCATCCGGTACTTCTTGAAGCCTGGTTGCGGTTCCAGCAGTGGCTGCCGCTAAAGGTAGAAAGGACAGGTCGGTGCGGGATCTCCTAATGAAAGCTGCGGGAGACGCATCGGGCTCTAGCTCAGCATCAGCGGAGGGCAGTCCGGACAGCGCTGTCACCCGGGAGTTTCTGGAGTCTCTCTTTGCCTCTCAGAGAGAGGACATCCTGGCCGTCAAGACAGATTGGGAGGCGGCTCTCTGGGAGGTCAGGAGCGATGTGGGTGCGGTTGGGAGAGCAAGATACCGCCTTGGAAGACTCCACGGCGGCGAGGGATGAGGAGATCACAATGCTTCAACAAGAAGTTCTGAGACTGCGGGAACAACATCTAGACCTCTAAATGCACACAGAGGATTTGGAGAACAGTTCTCAGAGGAACAATGTTCGCATCCTGGCGGTCCCTACGGGGGCGGAGGCCGGGGACCTCGTGGGTTATGTGCAGGATCTCTTCTGCAAGATTTTGGTCTCTTCATCGGATTCCACCATTAAGATAGATCGATGCCATCGGCTTGGTCCCCCGCCAGTCGAATCGTCCCCCTGCATACATCCTGATATGCGTCCATAACTATATAGTAAAGGAGGAGATTGTCAGGGCGGCACATTCCATACAACCTCCCCATTTCAGGGATCATACTCCGCAGCGCTTCCAGGACTTAGCTGCTAGCACACTCCAGAAGAGGAAAGATTTTCACCCAATAACAAATCATCTCCGCTCACAGAACATTTCTTATGCCTGGGGCCATCCTTTTTGCCTCATTTTCCATCTAGACGGGAAGCTCATACAGGTCTCTTCCATTTCTGAAGCTTGCAGAGTGTTGAAGTTGTCTCCCGATGAGTTGCCCTCTCCTCCAGATGCTGCAGTTCAGGGTTCACAGAGATCTCGAAACCGCGGTCCTCGGAACGCCTGGACCGCTGACCGACTGACCGACTGACCGACTTTGTCCTGACCCAGACACCCAGACACCATCTTCTGCTGTTCTTCGATCCCTGACGGGCACCGGGGGGGATTTGTTGGATGCTAATGACTCAGGGTGATGTGTCTGGGGGGTTCTACCACTTTTGTGGGCCTGGTGGGGGCGGACGGGAGGTTTTGTTCACCTGGTGCAGATGACCCTTACTTCCTTGGCAGTCTCCTCTGAATACTGCCCAACCTTCACGTTGGACCATGTGCTGTTTTCGTGGTCTGCAGTTTGTTCTTTTTGTTGTTCTGGGTGTGGGTGGGTCCTATGTACGCTGAGATACGTTTTACTTGCCTACACATATACCCTTTGTCCTTGCAGTACTCCACTCCTTACTGGGTCTCTGGGACCTTCACTATAGGGTCTAACGACCCTTTCCCTACTGATGACAGTTCAGATTGTTAGTTATAATGTCAAGGGCTTTAATAATCCCACTCAAAGGAATGCTGTGCTATCTTTACTTGAGAACACGCGGGGAGATGTGTGCCTACTCTAAGAAACGCACCTCCTCCGCAGTGACACACATCGCGTGCAACACAGGGCGTTCCCGGTACAATTGTGGTCCTCGGGGAAACAGAAAACAGGAGGGGTGGCCATCTTGCTTTCCACACATTTTAGAGGCTCGGTTGTGGGTACAGTTGTAGAAATTCTGGAGCAATTACTCGCAGAACGACTCTGTATAGGGTCCACCACTATCACAATAACCTCCCTCCATTCTCCCAATGTTCACCAAGAGGAATTCCTGCTTAATGCTTTGGCCCAATTACTGTTCACAGCTGACTCTCTGGTGGTGATAGGAGAGGACCTGAATTTGGTTATGTATGCACAGGTAGATCGCTCTTGCTCATGCACAGGTGGCGCAGGCGCTCTTTCGGGGGTGGGGAGGGCTTGGCTGGATGATTGCGGGCTTAGAGATGCTTTGCGGTGTTTGCACCCTGATGAAAGAACCATACGTTCTACTCCGCGGCTCATAAGACATATGCCCAATTGGATCATTTCCTTGTCACTCGTGCTGCATGGAACTGCATTCAGGCCTCCTCTATAGAAGCCCGATCTCTGTCGGACCACCCTCATATCACCCTCACACTAAGCCTTCTGCACACACAATCGTCCTCCCCTCATTGGCGGCTACGGGACTCTCTCCTGAGGTCCCCGTCAGTAGTGGAGAGCCTCCGTAGTACCCTGACAGATTACCTGAAGCTCAATGACAATGGCTCCACTCCCCAGGCTTCCGTTTGGGAGGTGCTTAAGCTAGATGCGCGGGGGCTCTTATCTCTAGGGCGGCCTACGATAATAAAATCAGGCGTGAGAAGCGTCAAGAACTTGAAGGCCGGGTGAGGGAACACAAAGCCATTCACAAGTGCACGGGTGCCCTTGTGTCTGGCGCTAGTTGCAGAAGGGGCGGCGACAGCTGAAGCGCTTGGATCTGGATAGAGCCGAATATGCGGTACTACGACTGAAGCATAAGTATTATGTTTGTTCTAATAGGGGCGGCCGCATGCTGACACACTGTCTTCATTGCCAACTTCAGGCCCAGACAGTGAAAGTGATCCGAGAAGCCCGGGGTCAGAGGCGACAGATGATCTTGCTATAGCCACAGCCTTCTGGGCATTTTATGCGGGGCTATATTCCGCCAAGACCTCAGGCCTTCTGGATCCTCTCGAGTACGTATGAGGTGCAGCAGTAACATCCCTACCAAGGCAGGAAGCGGAAGAACTGGAGGCTCCCATTCGAATCGAAGCAGTGATATCCGCCATATCTTGGTTGAAACCTCTGAAAGCACATTGCCTGGATGGGTTTAGTGCCCTGTTTTATAAAACATTTTGTACGGAACAGGCACCAGTGCTCACCCGACTGTTCAACTCATTCTTGGACACAGGCACTCTTACTCCCGCTATGCTGCAGGCCACGATTTCTGTCATTCCCAAATCAGGGACAGACCTAGTGCTTTGCAGTTCCTACCGCCCCATTCCCTGCTAAATTTGGACTCTAAACTGTTCTCAAGCATCTTAGCCCATAGGCTCAACCCTCTTATGCCCAGCTTAATAGACCCGGATCAGTCGGGTTTCATCCTGGGGAGACAGTGCAGGGATAACACGAAGAGGATCTGCCACTTAATTGATAAACCTTCGACCGAGTGCATTGGCCGTACCTATTTGCCACGTTAGAGCGCTATGGCATAGGACCGAAATTTCGTAAGTGGGTGGCTAGTATCTATAATGCCCATTCAGCGCAAGTCTGGGTCAGTGGCATACTTTCCAAAAGCTTTAGGGTGGAGAGAGGCACCAGACAGGGCTGTCCGCTCTTCCCATTGCTTCATGTTTTATATATGGAGCCCTTTGCCCAGCGGCTTCGGGACCATCCACAGGCGCAGGGGATTCCATTCGGTGTGGATCGTCCCCTTATCAGCCTCTTTGAGGATGATGTTATCTTTTCACTGGTACACCCACAAACCTCAATGCCGAGCGTAGTGACAGCTATGCAGGTCTTCAGCCAGGTCTCTGGTTTTAAAATAAATTTACAAAAATTGCAGGTACTGAATCTCACTGTGGGGCCCTCTACAGTGGTGGGTCTGCAGGCCCACTTTGATTTTGACTGGGTGACGGGGGCATTACCTACCTCGGACTGACTCTGCACACTAGCTTGGTTAGGACAGCGGAAGCAAATTACGTTGCCTTACTCTCTCGCATTAGGAAAGACCTCGCCCACAGGAAATGGCTACCCCTGTCTTGGATCGGCAGACTGGCTACGATAAAAATGAATGTTCTACCCCGGGCTCTCTATTTATTTCAGACCCTTCCCCCTGCTGCCCCCGTCGACTGCGCTCACACGAATCCAGACAGAGATTGAGCACTTTATCTGGGGTCCTATGTCACCCAGGCTGCAGAAAACCTTAGTACGATGACCTAAGAAGGAAGGGGGGTTGGTCTTTCCTAATCTCATTCATTATTGCTAAGCCTCGATTTTGTGTTACCTGGTGGAGTGGAACCGTCCCATGACGGAGAAACACTGGGTATTTATGGATCAGTCAGTAGCTGGTAGGCATATTTGGAGGGAGTGTTGGTTACCTAGGTCGGCGCATGCATGGGGTCTTTACTCCTCACCAGTCACTGGCCCTACCATGTTAGCATGGGACAAGGTGTCTCGACGAGCCAATCTCACCACTTTCCCCTCCCCCATGTCTCCCATCTTTTTGAATACAGATTTCCCTCCGGGCATGGACAGAGGTGCAGGCTCTCGCTGAGGGAGGATGTAAGCGAGTGGGGCAGTTGTTTGTTTTGGATGGCCATATCCCTTTTAAGGTACTCTGTGAGGACTATAACTTAACAGACTCAGACAATTTCCTCCATGCCCAAATGTGCCACTGGACATCGGGCCCCCTGGCGCAGACCTTGGTCAGTAGGCCGATGCTTCCTTTAGAGAAGTGGCACTTCCAGAAAAAGGATGATCACAGGCTTATTTCAGAGTTCTACGCCTTTCTCTCGCCTTGGTCAAAGGGGACCCATTCTGTGGGTTAGAAGCGGTGGGAGATAGAGATTGGCCGTACCTTGACGGACAAGGTGTCGGAGAACATCTTCTACAGATCACATCATTTTGCATACTCAATGGGTGATTCAATGGCACCCATGTACAGTCTATTTGGGGGGCGCATCAAGTCCTGCTGCTGTCCTCTATTGATGAGTGCCCACTGACTGCTGATCTGGCCCAGCATTACCTGCCTGTGCTCCAGCCTTAGCATCTTGTGAGTGCTACAACTGTGCCTTGGAGGTGAGGAGCATGGGCACTACTTTACTTTATGGGACCTAGCACCTGGGGAGCGCCACAGCTTTACCCCAGCATGGATTGTGCTCTGCCTGCTGCCTAGTGCCTGGGAAGCGCTTTGTCTTCGCTGTCCAGGAGGTGCGGAGCGCCTGCCCCCTGCAGCGCTGTGCTTCCAGAGTGCTATGTGATCCTGGGAGGACTCTAGCGCCGCCAGATCACTATATTTCATTATCCTAAGGAAGAAGGTGCAGGGGACCTGTAGCGTTTGCTGCCAGGGAGAGCTGCTTGTTTAAGAAATACCGCAGGAGCCTACCCCGCTGCTGTGTGACTCCCGAGGGGACTCCCAAGGGGACCCCCGGCGTGGAGATCCCCCCTGTGTGCAGGAGAAATATGGGTGCCTACCCCGTGTTTGTGCCGTATTATAAGTGCTGCCTGGGGGAGCTGCATGTCGAAAAGCACAAGGGGAGCCTACCCACAAAACATATAACTGACACTGTAAGTACAACAACAGTGACAGTCCTGGCATTCGAGCAGGCAGTACTGAAGGAAATTCAAACAATCGACTCTCAGAACATCAAAGGCTAACAGAACTTGAGGAAAGGTGAGAGGAAGGCACTCATGGACCTGAAAGAGAATACTACACTTGTCATTAAACCAGCTGACAAAGGCGGCACAATCATTATCATGGATAAAAAATGGATCACGAAGAATGCATCAGATTGCTATCAGATGAAAACAGCTATGAAATCCACTGGATTTACCCTACTCCAAGACTTGTGAACAAAATCAGAACCTTGGTGGATAAGGGCCTGATGAATGATTGGAAAACCAAACATGAGGCTGGGTTTCTGGTGGGTGATAATCCCTGCACCCTCAGATTCTATACTGTCCCCAATATCCACAAAAAACAGGGTGCCCCCACCAAGGAGACCTATAGTGTTGGGAATAGGTTCAGTTCTTGAACCTCTTTCACAATTCTGCGATTGGTGTTTGAGACCTATCGTTTATTTGTCTACATCTTGCCTAAGACACTAAAGATGTCCTGTGCCTACTTAGAGACCTCGAGATCATCCCAGCTGAAGATCTTTTCATTACCATGGACATCGAGGCATTATACACCAGCATACCTCACAGACGCACGTTGAGGGTGGTAGAACACATTCTCCTGGAAAGAGACTGGGAGTTCATGACGCTCAGATATTTCATCATGGAGTGGGCAGAATTGGCTCTCATGGAAAACATCTTCGAATATGAAGACGCAATATACCATCAGATCAGAGGGACTTCCATGGGAAGCTTTTTTGCTCCGAGCATGGCATGCCTCTACGTACACCAATTCGAAGTAAACTACATCTTCCATCAAGACAACTCCTTTGCAGCACAATTGAAAGTATGGAGATGATATATTATCATTTGGCATGGCAACCAAGATGAAGCTGAGGACTTTGTTAGATGGATCAATACTAGAGATGAACATCTGAAATTCACACATGCAGTCAGCATGGTGGGAGCTGTTTTTCTGGACCTAGCTATAAGCATGACAGCGGAATGGATCCAGACTAAAGTTCACAACAAGAGCACAAACAAAAAGAGCGTACTACTTTTTGAGAGCTTCCACCCCAGATCACTGGAGCAAAATTTGCCAGTAGGTCAATTACTCAGGATCCGGAGGAATTGCTCTCGTATGGAAACCTACGAGGAACAGGCTGAGACTCTGGAGAAGAAGTTGATTGAACAACACTACCCTAGAAATATGATCGGAAGAGCAAGGAAAAGAGCTAATAACAATAACCAAGATGGTCTACTTGAAAAACAAGAAAAGAAGATGAAAGAGTAGTATGCATCACCACATACACCCCATAATCGAATAAAGTACAAAACATTGCACATAAACAATGGCATATCCTTAATGGGGCGCAAAAACAGTGCCCGCCCCCCAACTATTTGCTTTCAGACGTAACAGGAGAATCTGTGATGAACTTGTTCTTACTAAGGCACCACCTCCAAAGGACCTGAACCAAACCACACTATTGGGCAACCAAAGACCAGTTAGACACTACGCATGCAGAGGATGTGTGGCATACCCATTTACCAGCACAACCAAAATGGTGGATATGAAAACAAACATTTCATTGATATTAAAAAACTTTAGCAACTGTAACAGCGAGAATGTTGTTTGCTCACATGCCCCTGCAATCTTATGTATGTGGGAATGACAACCAGAAAAATCAAGGTCCGCATCAACGAACACATGAGCACCATTAGATGCAAAAAAACATATACAAAGTTGACAAGGCATTGCTTGGAACACAATCACAAGGACACAGATCTGAAATGTGTGGTACTTGAGGTCATAAAAAAGCAGGCCCTGATATCCAGAGGATCCTCCACACGAGAGAACAACAGTGGTGCTATCGCCTACGTACATGGGATACAGGACTGAATGATGAAATACCATGGCTCCAGATTGGAAATGAATATAATCTCAATGAGAATAATTTTGTTGTAGACCTGGGCGCACAGACAATAGCCTACCTGTCTGCGTCCAGTGTGGGCATCACTATATTAAAGAAATAGCCATGTCCTTTCCATCCTTTACCCAAACCATTAATAGCACCTTTGAAAATAGTTAATATTCGTGAAGGAGCGTTAACACTACAGGTTCTTTGACCTTTCCACCTCATTCTGTCTGTACTCCTCCACACCGGCACTAAGCAATTAAGATGAATCTGTTATTACATCACAGATTACCATGATGTGCGAAAGTTCACATCGCCTTGCACATAAAATCCAACCCTTGGGCTTTCATAATTATTTGCTTAAATGTGTGATTCGATGGCACCCATGTACAGTCTATTTGGGGGGCGCCTGCGAGTTTGAACACACATTGCACACCATTGCTTGACGCATACAAAGTATTTCTATTCTTTAGAATTTTTAAACCACCCTGCATTTGCGGTCTCGATCGCAAAAGAGGGGCAGTACCATAAAGGCAAAGAGGGATTGAACAGCCTGACGCGGTACGAAGACGCCGCCCAGGCAGCGTGTGGCAGCTTCCCCGTGACACCGGTAACCATCGATGTCGAGATCAGTGCCAATGGTTTAGTGAGTGTCATATATACATGGGTGAATCAAACTTATTTACACATTTTTATGAAAGAGTAGTTTAAAAATGGTCAGAACAACGAGGACACCAATATCTCTGGTAGTTTGCACAGTTGCTTGTTAATTTAAAACTTGTCACTGAGCAGGTTTCTTTCACTGTATTATATGGCACCACAATCTTGCATTGAATTGTTGACAGCCTTATAACAAAAATACATATCAATACTGCTTTATTGAACAAAAAGTAAATTCTCCGTTCGCAACGCAAATTTGTGTTTTTTTGTGTTTCAACTTTATTTGCTATATATTAATGTTCCAAACTCAAATGAATGTTTGATGATCAAGCTCATAATTGTGAAGCAATTGTACTTTCCTGACAGAACCTTTGTATCTTTTCACACTTGTTATTTACAGCGCTAAAAATGGTAAACACTTAATAATCAGGTTCTAATTTGATGGTAGGACCAACATGCACACCTAGCAAGGTAATCTGCTTTAGATACCATCGGTCCTCTTCTATTTGCAAAATCAAACAGAGAAGATATGTTTTTTTGCTCTCATTGCTATCGGGCAGCGGTGCAGAAAACAGATGGTGAGTCTGAATGGTAACAGAAAGCACATTCACAAAGAGGTAGGAAATCTGACAACACACTGAGCCAAAAGCCACATCACTTCTTCTGCAGTCAGATCCCAGCCGCAGTGGAGTGCAAGCTATGGAGTTGGGGCTCAGCGGGAAAACTGTCTCATCTTCCAGAGTCAGTTTCAAGAGCAAGGCAAGAGCAGGCTGCTGCCTTAAGTCTAGAGAAGCAGAAGACCATCCGCATTATCGTAAAACTAACAAAGATTACAGGGGGTGAAGTGGCGCAAAATGTCACTTTGCCAAAGGTAGCAAAAATCCATGGACCAGCCATGGTTAGCTTTCTTTGGTACCCACTGTTTCCATTGAAGAATGTTTGAAGGGGAGTGAGGACTACAAAGCACTTTAAGATGAACTACACAATGCTTCTTACATTTTCCAACAACTCCGCACGATAGCTTAGAGAAATAAGGCATCATGTGCGTTAATAGTTACAGCTCTAAAACAACGTACAGGATCACTTCTCAACATGCAGTATATTCTCACAAGCAAGCAAGGAACAGAGGGCACTCAGTCTAAATCTCTCAAGTAACATTTCTATTTGTCTTTTGTGCTTCCAGTCACTGGTCTTCCAGATGTAAACATAAGACCACATTGGCAGGTCCCCCCCACGTAACTTACAATCGGCATCTGTGAAAAAGAAAAGAAACCTAAACTGCAATAATGCTCGCTTGAGCAGAATCACGCCGTGTAGCGGTCAAGATATCTGTCTGTTTGAAACATGAAGTTTAAAGTTCAAATCCATCCATGCTTAAAGTTGAAGCTTGATGTACCACACAGATGAATAGATAAAACACTACAGGCTGCGCTGATCAAGAGGGAAAGAGCAAATGAGTCGCTCGTTGCGATGGACAACCAGGAGGAAACGTGTTAGCCAATCTGAAGGAACAATTAGTAAAATCGCCTGGGCTTGAACCAAGTACCCAAAGAAGGGACAATTACAAGCAATGCATTAATGAAAAGGCAGCATTTTTTATCGGAACAAAAAAGAACGAATGGCAATCGATGGCCTTGGTTAAAGCCCATATTGTAGATACATCATGCTTCGCAGGGCAGCACATGCATGCTGACTCTAGGCTTTACCTAAAAAGGAGATATGCCACAGCCATAACCATTTTTTTAAATTGCTGGCGGGGTAGGAGGGAAAGTTGGGGATACAAGGAGGGAGGAATAAATGGGTGTCGGGGGCAACATGGACAGTCGAGGGGTTGGGAATTAAAGCACCTTTTTATTTTTTCAGGCTGGAGGTACAGCTCTGCCAAGTATCATGCATCAGTGGTTAGACCAATGCAGATTAGCGTGGAAGTCCTCATCACCACACTAAAATGCTTAATCATGCATTGTTAGCACCTCCTAACACAGCGGCACTGCTAGGCATAAGAAACTGCGAATAGGAGCAGACCATTGAAAAAGCGCAAGCAGCTGGCTGCCTGCTGGCAGTGCTGTGCAAACTGTGCTGCCAGTGAGCCTGCATTATACAGTGCAGGTTGAGTTTCTTCACTAACAATAATGAACACAAATTGTCATCCCATGGAATAATGCAGTCTCAGGTTCAGACTGCAGTGCACAATGAATCAGAGCCTCCGGTACTCCGCCACGTGACATGCCATGGCTAAGTCTGTTAAACTGACTGACAATTACCAGTAGCGGCTCCTCGTAGGAGTGCTTTGCAGCGATGCAATACAGCGCTCGCAATGAAAATCGTTGGATTTATTTATTTATTTATTCATTAACAGAACTCCGTTCGGCCTTAAGCTGGAGTTTACTACCCCACCCCACCCTTCCCCTCCCACACCTCACCCACCACCCTGCAGCACTTCCATGAGGAGCCGCCACTGATAATGACATCCTCCCTGGACAGTAGTAATAACACTGAGACTAATCAGCTGTGCACTGCCCCTTGCTCAGACTGAGGCTGAGAGTGATGATGCATCCAGAGGGTGGCAACTTGCCCTGTTGTATTTTGAAAACTGATGCTTCTTGCACGCCACCGTCAGTGACAGTTAATACAATTCCACAAAGTGAGTGATTGGATGATTGGCCATTGACTCGGCAACTGATGGGCACAAGTATGTTTTTACTTTGCTACACGTTGTGTGCTCCTCGGCAGGCATAGAGTGAGTGGGGCTGTTGGCACCTCTCAGACCACGCATCGATACAGACCCCAAGCCTCATTAACAGTGCTTTGTTTGTACTACCTTGTGTGCTAGTGTGTCAGCACACTGAAGACTGGCACCAAAATGTATTTTTCAAAATCCCCCTGCCGCTCCCCAGGAAGGCATCGCTGCGAGTGGACGGGGCCCATGGGGCCCACCTAGTGACACGATAAACAACAAATCGCTCAAGTCACACATGCTGCTCTCAATAGGCATCTGCATGTGGGAAGGCACAGGATGGCAATCTGTTTGTGTGCAATCATGGCAGGGACATGTGCCACGCTGTAATGATTCAAAAAGCTGGGGTGGCTGTCAAGTATGGCAGACTGTCAATGCGCAGGGAGTTTTTCCCCGTCTACACCCATGAGAGAGAGCACAAGGTCTCCACTTACTCTTACTCCACATCAGCACCATCAGCACTGAGCAGCAGAACACGGCAACACACTAGGTAGCAGCATCTCTGTACAAGTGAGTATCAAAAAGCAGACGGTGTGAGTCCACACACAGGAGCAGCTATAACATGAGAGTCAGCATTTCTCCGTATATGTATATGACCCCCTCAAGACTCCACAGGATAGACCCTGCTAGGTCACACCATTGTACCACATGCAGCGCTCCAAATGCAGACTTTGGTCATCTCGCTTGGACCTGTCCGAACATACATTCATACTGGGTAGCTATACACAAGATGGTGAGCGACATGATCAAGGTTCAAATGACCCCCCTACCTGCGATCACCCTGCTGGGTTATGTTAACCAGTTCCCACAGGAAACTCGTAGGTTTGTGGCCATTAGCTTACTCCTGGCCAAGAGGGAAGTAGCCGTCCATTGGGGGGATAAACAGCACCCTCTGTGAAAGCATGGCTGAGGAGCATGGCATCCTGCACCACAAACAATGACATATACTCAACAACACTCCCCCCACCTCCAGCCTAAGGATATTTGGGGCCCTTTCAGGGATTATCTACTGGCCCACCAGCGAGACCCCCTTACGCAGCAGGAACAGGGCATAGACCCTACTCGAGTGGGCTGAATTGTCTCAAGATTTGTGTTGTTACACGCTTGCACTAAGAGCTGTACTTTCTCCTGTCACTACAGTTGTTGCGCGCCCACTGCATGCTGGGGTAAGCCACCAGGATGGTTCGGTGTTGGAGACTGTTGGGGTCAGAGTAAGGTTGGACTCTCGGGGATCCGCTTTAAGTCATGTATGATTATAATGCATCACGGACTGAGCAACCTGTGATGTATGTTTTTGCTGCCTGTGCATGTTAAATAACTGACTTTGTCCCAGTCTACTGTTCTTCTTATACCTAAATGCAAAATAAATTGTTAAAAAAAACAAAAAACCTGAGAGTCAGCACGCAGAAGGCCAGCACAGGGAGTTGGTAAGTTTCAGGCAGGGCAACCATTAAGAGAAACACAAAGTGATCTGTCTGTCACTGTGCCGTTTGGGGTGATCATGTTTGTATGTCATATTGTGGTTCTCTAAAACAATGAGAAAAGGAGATATACAATCTAGTTTCTAAGTTGTGATAAAAGATGTATTTATATAGCTAAATTACATCCTGGCCCAACAATTTTGCACTTTTCAGAGACAGTAATGCCATTATTTATCCATAGTGCGGCAAGGGTAAGAGCTGCCCTGGTAAGTAGTGGCCAGTCCAGGAGTTTCTCACATTTTTATAGTGGAGGACGGTTGTGATAGTAACCTTCCATTTGAGGTACTTAGCAGCTGTTTCAAGATTTTTTTAGAGCTTTTCATTACTCAAAAGACTGTCATTTCACTTTCTTTGCACTTCAGTGCTTCGTTTTACTCAAGAGAAAGTGTTACTCTAAGTGTCACATATTTGGTCATTGAATGTCACTCATAAGTACATTTAAACCATTGAAATGTCACACATAAGCAGCACATAAGCAGCTATGGAGGCACCTTGGTTGTGTGGATGAGTAAGGGGGGCAACACAGACAATGGATGATAGAAGGGAGGGGCTCATAGCAGGCAAATTGACAACACATGGAGGGAGAGTGGGTAGAAGCAAACACTGGCAGCATCAAGGACAACAACAAGAGGGAGGGTGGGTGGGTGGATTAAGGTACAGAACAACATGGGCAACAACAGAGAAGGGTGAGTGGGGAAAGCAACAACACAAGAAAAATGGAAGGAGTGAGGGTGGGTGGGATTGCAAGCAACAACACAAGGAACAATAGAAGAAGGTAGTGTAGGTGGAGGCAAGCGACAACAAAGGCAACAACTGAAGGAGGGTAGGTATTGAAAGCAACTTCACAGGCAACAATGGACGAAAGGAGAATTGGTGGGGAAAGCAACAATAACTGTTGCAACAACGGAAAACGGGTGGGTGGGTGTAAGCAAGCAACACAGGAATGAGGATGGAGGTGGATGTTGCAAGCTGCAACATGGACAACAATGGAAGGAGGGTGGGCAGGTAGAATCAATCAATAATGCGGACAACAATGGAAAGAGGGAGGGTGGGAGCAAGCAATCAACAACACTGGCAAAAATGGAAGGAATGAAGGAAAGAAGGAGAGTGGGTAGAGGAAGCTACAACATGGGCAACAACGGCAGATGGGAAGGTGGGTGTAGCAGGCAAAAACACAGGCAAAAACAAAAGGAAGTTGGATGGGTAGGGTAAGCAACAACATGGACAACACTGGAAGGAGGGAGTGTGGGTACGCAACATGGATGAGCGAGGAACCCTAAGTGGGAGAAGTACATGAGGGAGTCAGCTGAACAAGACGCACTCTAGCATACCGCTTAAACACATAGAAAAAGTAAGGATAAAAAATCATGATCAGTGGAAGGATACAAGTAGTGTGTCCATGCCCGAGTGGAAGGACAAACATGCAAAAACAAAGGAAGCCTACTTGCCAATAAAAAGCAAACAAAAGAGAGTCACAATGAAGCCAACAAATGGTAAGCAGCAAGCGGGCTCTAAGCCCACTCTTGGAAAACAAAAGATCTCAAATTCACAGCGCTTGCTCTGCCTAGGCGAGAGCTCCAAAGCAAATGTATACAATTCTGTATGTTTTCTTTTGACATATAAACCTAAAACAGCATGTATGTGAATAAATCATTTAAAAGTGTCTATTTTTTTAATACTTAATAAAGAATATGGAGGCATGATTTTTACTAATGTGGACTTACAATTTTACACAAATTTGTTTCCACCTACTAGCTCTTCGCTGTTCCAAAATAGCAAATGTAAGCAAATTATATTTTTTTCTAGTTTAACCCGATTATCAAGTATCTGTATGTCATGTGAGATTGCAGTCTTCACTTTTTAATTACACCATGTTGCATTCTGGGACTGGAAATGTTTCTCTTTTAAGTTTGACAGTACAGGTGGAAAGTGATAGCAAATAAAGTGGTAATGTGGCTAAATGAGAAGGACATTGAATATGCTTTGCGGGCATCAACAGTGCATTAGTCAACAACTTGAAGAGAATCAGTACTTTCCAGGCACCTGCAGTGCAAACCTAAGTCAAACACAAAATAGCTACAGGTACAATAGTACACCTGTGCACTGTTACAGGCACATGTGTACTAGATGACTTTCTAAGGAGCCAAGAGAAGTGCACACGAATTTGAGGCAAACATTTCAAAATAAAAACAAAATCAATGAGAAAAAAATCATTAGTCTAGATCTCTTGTTGGTTTTTGATGTTGAATGCATTGTCTATTCGGTTTGCTTATGGTGCCGTGTTATTTAATGGCGGCAAGCCTGGTTGCCACTGGTTATAGCACACACTTGCCTTGCACTATAGCATTGAGTATTTGACATTTTGCAAAAATTCTAAATTACTAGATAACACAACGTGGCCATATAAGCTAAGTTAGCAGTGTGCCAAAAAATGGCTTATACTGGCTGTACTTAGTAGCACCTAACCAGTGTTAACACTTACCGGCATAGAATATGACAAGCTATTCACTTGTTGGCAAATTTAGCAGAGAATTTATCTGTCACGTCACACCCTTCGTAGTAACTTCCACTCTGCTTTATAGGAATACCAAATACTATGGATTACACATTGCTATAGTATCTTGTATCCCCTTCTATTCAATGGTTACCTTTTAGCCATTGACCATTTGAAATTAGTTGTTTTATTTTATTTGGCATGGTCTATCAGCAGGTCTATCTACATTTGGTATTTTTAATGAACCCTCACATTCAGTTCTTGTGGAGGATACCTGTACGCTGCTGTAATGTTTTGTTTAAAAAGTAAACTCTTATGCTTCCCCATACAAGTCCATACATACTGTTCTTATTATCTTCACAACTTTTCGGAAATACTTGGGGTATGCCATTAACTAGGGTAAGTCTGTGTTGTTCGTGTTCCATGGGCAGACGCCACGTCTCCCCAAGGACTGCACGCCAGTGGTCACAGTAGATAGTTTCATATACCTGGGAATCTTTGTTACATCAGATCCGGCCCTCTTTTACAGCCATAATTTGTCAACCCCGCTGGCCAGACTGCGAGCAGACGTTAAACATTGGAGGTCGCTGCCCCTGTCTTTGGTGGACCGTGCTGCCCTTTTTAAAATGTTAAATCTACATAGATGTCCCCTAAGGAATTATTTCTCAATTCTTTACTATTTATGTACAGTCACACGAAGTGAACATATATTAAACAGAGCAGAATATGGGATATATCTCGATTCTTATTTATTTAGATCAAGATTTAGTATGGCAACAACAATACTACTGACATTACAAATCCTATTGTGAGTAGTATATAACACCTTTTGCTTTTTGCATGGACAGACAATATACCATACATCACAACATTTTCATTAGGCCTATGACTGTTATCAAGATGACACATAGGTTCACTTATAAGCAAATCGATGTTAAGAACGTCGACGTTTCGGCTCGCTAATGATGAAAACATTCCCCAGGACCATCCTCAGGACGAAAAAATGTTGCACATTCCTAATTACAATGTACAATAAACATAATCAATAAACACATTTTTATTATCCCTGTATAAAGTATCGTCTGCTCACCTCGAAAGACACCCAAAAGGTGAAACCAAAAACAGGAATTAGCCCTGTAACACCGTGCAAATCAAAACAAAAAGTGCTAACCCCAAAACATGACTGAAATTATCAAAAAATGACTAATTATATGTACAGGCCAACAAACAAATGGTTTAGGGCTTACCTAATACTTCCAGCCGGAAGTATATTTTGGTCAAATGGACCTCAATGTCCAGAGAATCTAAAAATGTATTAAAAGGAAAAGGCCACCTACTAGTTACAAAAGAGCTCTCTCACACGTTAAAAAGGTATAGCTCCACCACCTTAATACCGTACTCACTCGGAGCTGGTGTCCACAATAGTTGAACCTGTACAATGAAACCACGAAAACCAAATTTGTACCCTGCTCTAATATGGTCATATCACAAAAGCAGTAAGGAAACCCAATAAAGGGACAGGACTTACGCGCTCAAAACAGATATTTCACTCTGTGAACGTAAAGTACAATGAATTCTGTACAACTTTTTAAAATGTTGCACTCGAGTGATTTTTATATATCCTCCAAAACTGCCCACACCGAATTCCAGATGCATACTTTGTAGCGGTTGAGGGAGATGTAGACACACTGTTAAGGGATGGTAAGGCCCCTAGAAAAGCGCTTCAAAAACAAACAAAAGGATGGTACTGTAGTGTAGTTCCTATATTCCCAATAGGCTCTGTGCATTGGAATAACATAAACAGCAGTGTAGACGTAGGACTGAGGTCATCTAGGTCTCTACTGACTATGTTAGACTTAATTAGTTTTTGCCAGCTAGCTCAGAGGTCACTAGAAACTTTCTCGAATGTTTAGGAAAGGGTTAACCGTCCTGATTTAGACAAGAAGGTATTAGTTTCTGACAACCGCATAAACATGACAACTTTGCTACCTCAGAATAAAGAGTCGTGTAAAAAACAATAGACAGCTTTTTCACTCAGTCAATCGTGCATGCTTAATTTCACCAGAGTGCAGAGAAATAGAGAGACGGGCGTTTTCAATAAAAGGTGTTATTTTGTTGAGCAGTCTTCTTTCTCAAGCAAGAGAAATGAATTGCCACAATTGCAATACTTATCATAAAGTAAAGTGCATACAGTAAAAGTAGTATTATGAAATAAAACTGTAAAATCATTGATATGGTTTCTTAGCCATATGATACTTTAAAATTGATAAAATATATACATACATAAAAACATTGACTAACAAACTCAACTGATGCTTCGAAGATACGCCTACTCCGGTGTACCTGACCTAAGCCTAATACGAGGGAAGGAGTAAGAAGTTGCAGTTTTAAGTTAAGTTAGGATTTTGCCAAGTATCGGAATCAAGAATTCTCTCTAAGGTTTTAATCAGCTCCGTACCTTGGTTATAGAATGAAGGAGGTCTTGTATCTCGCTTGTCAGGACTCCATCTCCTAGCAACCCGCGAGGGTGACTTGGGAACACCGGAGTTGGATTTCTTGGCATGAGAAAAGGCAGAGTCTCCAGCGCGTCAAAAAGGGAGGGGCGGCTTCCTTCGGCTCTGGCAACAGCTGGGCTCTCGGACAAGTAGAACGTCGCTCTGCTCCCCAGCACCGTGTGTTTGCTTAAGGCAACTTTGGTGTATTTATACCTGAAAGGTGCCGGGTTTGACGTAAGGTTGGACATAACACGTCACTAAGAACTAACAGTTCTTTCTGGACTACAGGAGTTCTTGTGCAAATCAAAACAAAAGCAGGGGGCATTCCTGGGCTGCTGGAGGCTTGGTTTGTTTAAAGAACGCGTTGTGCTTTCTAGGAGTCTATGGGAGTAGCCTTGCCGTGCTTTGGACTGCATGGGCTATTACTAAATATGGATATGATTCTTATGCCTTCATAAGGATATTATTTATTATAACCACATAAGGGCATGAATCGGGAATATCGAATTAGGGTCCTAGATAGAAATACAACAGTACGACCGGCAGATAGCATTGCCTGATCTCAGGCTATACTACTACGCCCTGGACAGATACCAGATGGATCGCTCGGGCTATCTGGGCGCCCTGTATTCCCGCACCAAGAGACAGAGATTTGTTGGTCCAACACAACACACAATACAAATTTGGCATTTGGCAAACCCACAACTGGGATGGGCTGGCGTTCTCACCAAGGCAACACCTTTGTGGTACACTCAGAAACTAGGCATGCTATTCTATCAACCAGGGTTTGATATGTTGGATATGATCGGCATCTCAGCAGTGAAGGACTTGTTTAAGAAGGGGGCAATACTCAAATTTGAAGCCCTCCGAAAGAGTTACCAGATGGCTCCGGGGGAGGTATTTAGGTACCTACAAATAAGGCATGCCTTACAGGCGACCTTCCTGAACTGCAAGGGCATACCAGACTCGTCGCCACTGGAGGATCGCTTACTTGATGGCCCTCTGCAGTCTAAAGCAATATACTTGATGTACAAAAAAGGTAGTAATAATTTACCGGATAGTTTTGGCAAGCTCAAAGAGCAGTGGGAGAGAGACCTGGGGCTGATCGAAGAAGATTGGCGGAGGCTCTTATGTCACCTAGGGAGGCAGCCATCACGCTCAGATTTAGACTGATACAACTCAGGATCCTCCATAGGTCGTATATGATGGGAAAAACTCTATCAAAAATAGGGGCAAGGCAGGATGATTTATGCTTGAAGGGCTGCAAGCAGCCGGCTACCTTCTACAACATGATATGGGAGTGCCCGCTGATACGCGGTCTCTGGGATAGAGCCACAAACCATATGCAGTCGGCATTGGTAAAAACGATAGACCTGATGTCCAGCCTGGGCCTGCTAAACATATGGGCGGACTCGGACCTGACTGAAATTGAACAACAACTGGTGATGCTGGGTACACGTTGGTTAAAGAGAACTGGCAAAGGGGATGGGGTGGTGCAGCACCGCCTGCTGTATCGGTATGGCTGAAATAAGTGGGTAGGTGTATTATTGCGAAGAAGGAGGTGTTTGTAACCAGGGGTGCCCGTGAAATGGGATTAAAATGGTCGAAATGGAACATTTACAGGGGAGAGATCTGTGTATCACCCATGGTGGACCTGGAAATGCGTAGAAATGTGGACAGAGGCGTAACTATTTGAAATATCTGTTTTTTCAACCTCCGTAACTTGCATACTAATGTATGTAATTTGCTAATCACATGTGTCACTGTTGTATAATTGTAGGTCGCCAACCTTTATCAATAATTTTAAAAAAAGTAAGCGCTTACCTTGATAAGATTTGAAACAGCTTTATATTGGCCTGATGACTACTGTATTTTTCTGCCAAGTTACACACTTTTTTGTGTTTTCCAGCATCTTCTTCTACAGGGACACCAAATATTGTGGCCCATTTATTTCTTTTGCTTCTATCCCCTACATTTCAAGGCCTACCTTTTAGTTATTAATGAACTGAAATGGCTTTTTATTTGATTGCAGATTACAGTATCTTTTAGCACTTTTGATACCATTCCACAAGCTTTTCACTTCTGGTTTCATTAGGGATTGCAAAATATAATGGCTCATATGGCCTAAAATATTTGGTAGCCCCTGTTTCTTGGGTTAAAACGTACTAGGATTTGACATGGTCTTGAAGTGCTTTTCTGACACATCACACCCTTGTTTATAATTTGCACTGTCTCTTTCAACAGGGATACTGAACATTATGGAACATGCACTTGTAATTGCATAACAAACGCTTCCACCTTCTGTTCCTTTGGGGGATATCAAATATAATGGGTAATAAGGGCTGTAATCTTTGCTATTCCATATGCTATTAGAGTTAAAGCTTACTAGGACAACATTTGACACGTCCTGAAGTTGGCAGGGTGAACAGAGTGTTTTCAGCCATATCGCAGCATTTTTTGTGTATTTCAGAGTCTCTTTCTATATGGACACCAAATATCACAGTTCACGTTTTGCTAGAATATGTGGTATCTCCTACTTTCCAAGGTTTACCTTTCAGCAATTAACAAGTTATACTGGCCTCTTATGCAGATTAGAGTGAATTTTAGTACTTTTGAATGCATTTCACAAGCTTTCACATCAAATTCATTTTGGGGATACCAAATATAATCACCCATACAGACTATAATATTTAGTATCCCGTAGGTTTTGGGGGATAAAAAATTCCGGGTTTCATTTGGACATGGTCTTATGTTGGCTTGGGGAGTACAGTGTTTCTCTGCAAAACTGGCACAATTCCTTATGTTTTCTAACATTTCTTAGTAAGGAGTCACCAAATATTATGGCTAATTCATTGCAAAAATGCGTTCAGCAACATCAAGTTGCCGATTGCAAGCTTGGAAAATAAACCGCCCGGTGAGATTCTCAATGTGGGGAGGTCAGGTTTCTCATTACGAGTGGTCACGTATGCTCGCGACCGCTCGCGATGAGAAACTACCAGTCCGCGTTGAGAAAACTGCAGCTAGAGTACAAATCTACTCGAGCGGCAGAAAACGACCGCTTGCACTGTGCAAGATGCCGTTTGCAATGATTGTATAGTGCGGACAAGCATCCGGCACTGTGCAATCAGTGCGAACAGCATTTTGCACAGTGCACTACGAAGTTCACGTAGCGTGCAAAGTGCACTTTGCTTAGCTACACGTAGTGCTACTACGCGAACTACGCCCAGGGTTACACTTGAAGTTGCCTTTTATATGATAGCAGACTGTGGTATCTTTTCACATTTTTTACATCATTCCACAAGATTTTATATCCCGTTCCCTTTGGGAATACCATATATAATGGCCTACACCAGCTATAATATCTAGTATCCCCTTTGTTTCTTGGGTTAGAACTTGCCAGGTATTTCTTGCACAGTATTTCTATGCCAAATAGTATCCTTCCTTTTGCTTTCCAAAATTGTTTACAATGGGGATACCAAACATTATGACTCACACATTTCTGCAATACCTCGTAGCCCCTACCTTTCATGCGATACCCATTAACCATTGGAGACTTGAAGATGCCTTTTATTTGAAAGCAGACTACAGCATCTTTTCAGATTTTAAAATCTTTCCTCAAGATTTTACGTCTGGTTCGCTTAGGGGATACCAAATATAATGGCTTATACCGGTTATTATATTTGGTATCCCCTGTTTTTCTGGCGTTAGAACTTACCAGTTTTCAATTTGACATGGTCTTATGTTAAATGTATGAGCCCAATATTTCTATGGCAAAGAGCACCCTTCCTTTTGCCTTCCAACATTGTTACAAAGGGGATGCAAAATATTATGGCTCACGCATTGCTGTAATATCTTGTATCCCCTACGTTTCATTGGTTACCCTTTAATCATTGACCACTTAAAGTTGTCTTTTCCTTGATAAGAGACTACAGTATCTATTCACATTTTTTTACGTTATTCCACAAGATTGTACGTCAGGTTCTCTATGGGGATACCATATATAGTGGCCTATACTGGCTATAATATTTGGTATCCCCAGTGTTCCTGGTGTTAGAACTTACCAGTATTCAATTTGACATGGTCTTATGTGCTATGGGGGCGCACATTATTTCTAAGCCAAATAGCACAATTCCTTTTGATTTCCAACATCTTTTAAAAATAGGGATACCAAATATTATGACTCAGGCATTACTGTAGTAACTTGTATCCCCTAAGTTTCAATGGTTACCCTTTAGCCATTGACAATTTAAAGTTGTCTTTTCTTTGATAAGAGACTACAGTATCTTTTCACATTTTGTACACCATTCCACAAGATTTTACCACTGGTTCCATTTGGGGATACCATATATATTAGCCTATACCAGCTATAATATCTAGAATCTCCTATGTTTCTTGGGTTAGAACTTGCCAGGATTCAATTTGGCATGGTCTTATGTTAGATGGGTGAGCACAGTATTTCTATGACAAATACCACCCTTCCTTTTGCTTTCCAACATCTTTTACAATGGGGATACCATATATAATGGCCTATAGCGGCTATAATATTTGGTATACCCTGTGTGTCTAGGGTTCGAACATACCAGTATTCAATTTGACATTGTCTTATGTGCTATGGATGAGCACAGTATTTGTATGCCAAATAGCACCATTCCTTTTGCTTTCCAACATCTTTTACAATGGGGATACCATATATTATGGCTCACGCATTGCTGTAATTTCTTTATCCCCTGCATTTCATTTGTTACCCATTAGCCATTGACCATTTGAAGTTGCCATTTACATGATATTTTCAAACTTTTTACATAATTCCACAATAGTGTACGTCTAGTTCTCCTAGGGGATACCATATATAAGGTATGCAATGTTTACAACGGAATTTTTACAACGCACTACCATTAGAACGCAGGCATTACCACGCATACCATTACAACGCATTGCGCTGGGGGGCGCTCTAGGATAGGGAATAAGTATAATTTTATATCCAACACCTTCCCTAGTGTCCACGGGGACTGGAGTTGGAATATAAAATTATACTTACCACTATCCAGCACCTCTAAGCGCTATGCGTTGTAACGGTATTCGTTGTAAATACCGCGTTGTAAAGGTATGCGTGGTAACAGTATGCGTTGTCACGTCATACATCCCATATATAATGGCCTATCACTGCTATAATATTTGGTATCCCATGTGTTTCTTGTGTTAGATCTTACCAGGATTAGGTTTGGTATGGTCTTATGTTAGACGGGTGAGCACAGTATATGTTTGCCAAATAGCACCCTTCCTTTTGCTTTCCAATGTCGTTTTCAATGGGGATACCAAATATGGCTCACACATTGCTGTAATATCTTGTACCCCCTAAGTTTAATGGGTTACCCTTTAGCCATTGACCACTTGAAGTAGCCTTTTATTTGATAGCTGACTACAGTATCTGAACAGATACTGTAGTCAGTCATCATTCCACACACTTTTGCGACCGGTTATCTTAGGGGATACCAAATATATTGACTTATACCGGTTATTATATCTGGTATCCCCTGTGTTTCTGGGGTTAGAGATTAGCAGTATTCAAATTGACATGATCTTATGTTGGATGGCTGAGCCCAGTATTTCTAAGTGAAATAGCTCCCTTCCTTTTGCTTTCCAATGTCCTTTTCAATGGGGATACCAAATATTATGGCTCACGCATTGCTGCAATATGTTGTGTCTCCTACGTTTCATGGGTTACTTTTTAGCCATTGACCACTTGAAGTTTTCTTATCTTTGATAGCTGATTATAGTATCTTTTCAGATTTTTAACATCGTTCCACAAGATTTTACATCCTTTTCCCTTTGGGGATACCATATATAATGGCCTATACCAGCTATAATATCTTGTATCCCCTGTGTTTTTTGGGTTAGAACTTGCCAGGATTCAATTTAGCATGGTCTTATGTTAGATTTGGTATGGTCTTATGTTAGACGGGTGAGCACAGTATATGTATGCCAAAATGCACCCTTCCTTTTGGTTTCCAATGTAGTTTTCAATGGGGATACCAAATATGGCTCACACATTGCTGTAATATCTTGTATCCCCTAAGTTTAATGGGTTACCCTTTAGCCATTGACCACTTGAAGTAGCCTTTTATTTGATAGCTGACTACAGTATCTGTTCAGATTTTTTACATCATTCCACACAATTTTGCAACTGGTTACCTTAGGGGTTACCAAATATATTGACTTATACCGGTTATTATATCTGGTATCCCCTGTGTTTCTGGGGTTAGATATTAGCAGTATTCAAATTGACATGATCTTATGTTGGATGGCTGAGCCCAGTATTTCTATGGGAAATAGCGCCCTTCCATTTGCTTTCCAATGTCCTTTTCAAAGGGGATACCAATTATTATGGCTCACGCATTGCTGAAATATGTTGTGTCTCCTACGTTTCATGGGTTACCTTTTAGCCATTGACCACTTGAATGTTTCTTTTCTTTGATAGCTGATTATAGTATCTTTTCAAATTTTTAACATAAATCCACAAAATTTTACATCCTGTTCGCTTAGGGGATACCATATATAACAGCCTATACCAGCTATAATATCTGGTATTCCCTGTGTTTCTTGGGTTAGAACTTGCCAGGATTCGATTTAGCATGGTCTTATGTTAGATGGGTGAGCACAGTATTTCTATGCCAAATAGTACCCTTCCTTTTGGTTTCCAACTTTGTTTACAATGGGGATACCAAATATTATGGCTCACGCATTGCTACAATACCTCGTATCCCCTACTTTCATGTGTTACCCATTAACCAATGGAGACTTGAAGTTGCCTTTTATTTGAAAGCAGACTACTGCATCTTTTCAGATTCTTTAAATCTTTCTACAAGATTTTACGTCCAGTTCGCTTAGGGGATATCAAATATAATGGCCTATACCGGCTATTATATCTGGTATCCCTGGTGTTTCTGGGGTTAGAACTTACCAGTATTCAATTTGACATGATCCTATGTTGGATGAATGAACCCAGTATTTCTATGGCAAAGGGCACCATTCCTTTTGCTCTCCAACATTGTTTACAAACGGGATTCCAAATATTATGGCTCACGTATTGCTGTAATATCTCATATCCCCTATGTTTCATTGGTTCCCTTTAGCCATTGACCACTTAAAGTTGTCTTTTCTTTGATATGAGACTAAAGTATCTTTTCACATTTTTTACATTATTCCACAAGATTTCACGTTAGGTTCTCTATAGGGATAGCATATATAATGGCCTTTAATGTCTATAATATTTGGTATCCCTTGTATTTCTGGGTTAGAACTTGCCAGTATTCAATTTGAGATGGTCTTATGTGCTATGGGTGAGCACAGTATTTCTATGGAATATAGCACCATTCCTTTTGCTTTCCAACATCTTTTACAATGGGGACACCAAATATAATGGCTCAGACATTGCTGTAATATCTTGCAACCCCTGCGTTTCTTTTGTTAGCCATTAGCCATTGACCACTTGAAATTGCCTTTTGTATGATAGCAGAAGATAGTATCTTTTCAAATTTTTTACATAATTACACAAGATTTTACGACCGGTTTACCTTAGGGGATACCAAATATATTGGCTCATACCGGTTCTTATATCTGGTATCCCCTGTGTTTCTGGGGTTAGATATTAGCAGTATTCAAATTGACATGATCTTATGTTGGATGGCTGAGCCCAGTATTTCTATGGGAAATAGCACCCTTCCTTTTGCTTTCCAATGTCCTTTTCAATGGGGATACCAAACATTATGGCTCACGCATTGCTGCAATAGGTTGTGTCTCCTACGTTTCATGGGTTACTTTTTAGCCATTGACCACTTGAAGTTTTCTTATCTTTGATAGCTGATTATAGTATCTTTTTAGATTTTTAACATCGTTCCACAAGATTTTACATCCTTTTCCCTTTGGGGATACCATATATAATGGCCTATACCAGCTATAATATCTTGTATCCCCTGTGTTTTTTGGGTTAGAACTTGCCAGGATTCAATTTAGCATGGTCTTATGTTAGATTTGGTATGGTCTTATGTTAGACGGGTGAGCACAGTATATGTATGCCAAAATGCACCCTTCCTTTTGGTTTCCAATGTAGTTTTCAATGGGGATACCAAATATGGCTCACACATTGCTGTAATATCTCGTATCCCCTAAGTTTAATGGGTTACCCTTTAGCCATTGACCACTTGAAGTAGCCTTTTATTTGATAGCTGACTACAGTATCTGTTCAATTTTTTTACATTATTCCACACAATTTTGCAACCGGTTACCTTAGGGGTTACCAAATATATTGACTTATACCGGTTCTTATATCTGGTATCCCCTGTGTTTCTGGGGTTAGATATTAGCAGTATTCAAATTGACATGATCTTATGTTGGATGGCTGAGCCCAGTATTTCTATGGGAAATAGCGCCTTTCCATTTGCTTTCCAATGTCCTTTTCAAAGGGGATACCAATTATTATGGCTCACGCATTGCTGAAATATGTTGTGTCTCCTACGTTTCATGGGTTACCTTTTAGGCATTGACCACTTGAATGTTTTTTTTCTTTGATAGCCAGGATTCAATTTAGCATGGTCTCATGTTAGATGGGTGAGCAAAGTCTTTCTCTGCCAAACAGTACCCTTCCTTTTGGTTTCCAACATTGTTTGCAATGGGGATACCAAATGTTATGGCTCACACATTGCTGCAATACCTTGTATCCCCTACTTTTCATGTGTTGCCCATTAACCATTGGAGACTTGAAGTTGCCTTTTATTTGAAAGCAGACTTCAGCATCTTTTCAGATTTTTTAAATCTTTCTACAAGATTTTACGTCCAGTTCGCTTAGGGGATACCAAATATAAATGCCTATACCGGCTATTATATCTGGTATCCCTAGTGTTTCTGGGGCTAGAACTTACCAGTATTCAATTTGACATGGTCATATGTTGGATGGATGAGCCCAGTATTTCTATGGCAAAGGGCACCATTCCTTTTGCTCTCCAACATTGTTTACAAAGGGAATACCAAATATTATGGCTCACTCATTGCTTTAATATTGCCTATCCCCTACGTTTCATTGGTTCCGTTTAGCCATTGACCACTTAAAGTTGTCTTTTCTTTGATATGAGACTAAAGTATTTTTTCACATTATTCCACGAGATTGTACGTCAGATTCTCTATGGGGATATCATATATAATGACCTTTACCGTCTATAATATTTGGTACCCCTTATGTTTCTGGGGTTAGAACTTGCCAGGATTCAATTTGACATGGTCTTATGTGCTATGGGTGAGCACAGTATTTCTATGCCAAATATCACCATTCCTTTTGCTTTCCAACATCGTTTACAATGGGGATACCAATATTATGGCTCAAGCATTGCTTTAATATGTGGTATCCCATAGTGGAGAAGTGTGGCTCAGGGGTTAGAGGCGGCAGACCCGGAAGCTGAGATCGGCCCTGGACCAGGGTTCAATTCCCCGCCTCGACGGGGGTTGGGCTCAATAATTCTACGGACTCGATAATTCTCGCACCGGTGCCTACTCGACACACGGGTTCACACTCTGCGACGCTGGGCAATAGCTTGCTTAATCTCCACAACGGCCCCTCGCGGCGGGATGCCTGGCTTTCACCTTGTGGATACCCTGCCGGGGTTATCTCACAGGGGAATACCAGGACGGGTTCCCTAAGAAAGCGCATAGATGCCTGCGATGTGGGCGATTTGCGCTATATAAATACATGTACATTTACATCCCCACTGTTTCATGGGTTCCCCTTTAGCCATTGACCAATTGAAGTTGTATTTTTATTACATAGAAGACTACAGTATATGTTCAAATTTTTTACATTATTCCACAAGATTGTACGTCCGGTTCTCTTAGGGGATACCATATATAATGACCTCTACCGGCTATAATATCTGGTATCCCTTGTCTTTTTTGGATTAGAATTTACCAGGACTCGATTTGGCATGGTCTTATGTTAGATGGGTGAGCATAGTATTTCTATGCCAAATAGCACCCTTACTTTTGCTTTCCAACATCATTTACAATGGGAATACCAAATATTATGACTCACGCATTGCTGTAATATGTGGTATCCCCTACGTTTCATGGGTTCCTCTTTAGACAATGACCATTTGAAGTTGAATTTTAGTTGATAGCAGATTACAATATCTTTTCACATTTCTTACATCATTCCACAAGATTGAATGTCCAGTTCCCTTAGGGGACACCATATATAGTAGTCTATACCGGCTATAATATTTGGTATCCCCTGTGTTTCTTGGGTTAGAACTTAACAGTATTCAATTTAACATAGTCTTATGTTGGATGGATGAGCACAGTATTCCCATGGCAAATAGTGTGCTTCCCTTGGCTTTCTAACATCATTTACAATGGGGACACCAAATATTATGACTCACGCATTGCTGTAATATGTGGTAGCCCCTACGTTTCATGGGTTCCCCTCTAGCCATTGACCATTTGAAGTTGTGTTTTACTTGATAGCAGACTACAGTAACTTTTAATTTTTTTTACATCATTCCTCAAGATTTTACATCTAGTTCCCATTGGGGATCCCATATATATTGGCCCATACCGGCTATAATATTTGGTATCCCCTGTGTTTCTGGGGTTAGAACTTACCAGTATTCAATTTGACATGATCTTATGTTGGATGAATGAGCACAGCATTTCTCTGGCAAATAGTACCCTTACTTTTGCTTTCCAACATCGTTTACAATGGGAATACCAAATATTATGGTTCACGCATTGCTTTAATATGTGGTATCCCCACCGTTTCACAAGTTCCCCTGTAACCATTGACCATTTGAAGTTGTTTTTTTATTAGATAGAAGACTACAGTATCTTTTGACATTTTTTACATTATTCCACAAGATTGTGCGTCCGGTTCTCTTAGGGGATACCATATATAATGACCTATACCGGCTATAATATCTGGTATCCCTTGTCTTTCTTGGATTAGAATTTACCAGGACTCGATTTGGCATGGTCTTATGTTAGATGGTTGAGCATAGTATTACTATGCCAAATAGCACCCTTACTTTTGCTTTCCAACATCATTTACAATGGGGGATACCAAATCTTATGACTCACGCATTGCTGTAATATGTGGTATCCCCTACATTTCATGGGTTCCCCTTTAGCCATTGACCATTTGAAGTTGACTTTTAGTTGATAGCAGACGACAGTATCTTTTCACATTTTTTACATCATCCCACAAGATTGTACGTCCGGTTCCCTTAGGGGATACCATATTTAATTGCCAAAACCGCCTATGATATTTGGTATTGCCTTTGTTTCTTGGGTTAGAAGTCACCCGGATTCAATTTCACATGGTTGCATGTTGGATGGGTGAGAACAGTGTTTCTATGCTGAATATAACCCTTCCTTTTACTTTCCATCATCGTTTACTATGGGGATACCAAATATTATGGCTAACGCATTGCTGTAACATCTCGTATCCCCTACGTTTCATGGGTTACCCTTTAGCCATTGACCACTTGAAATTGCATTTTACTTGATAGCAGACTACAGTAACCTTTCAAATTTTGTCATCATTCCACTAGATTGTAAGTCCTGTTACCTATGGGTTATACCATATATAATGGCTTATACCATCTATAATGCTTTGTATCCATTGTGTTTCTTGGGTTAGAACTTACCAGGATTCAATTTGACATAGTCGTATGTTGGATGGGTGAGCACAGTACTTCTGTGCCATATAGCGGCCTTCCCTTTGCTTTAAAATATTGTTTACTATCAGGATACCAAATATTATGGCTCAGGCATTGCTGTAATGTCTCGTATCCCCTATGTTACATGGGTTACCCTTTACCCATTGGCCACTTGAAGTTGCCATTTATTATATAGCAGACTACAGTATCTTTTCACATTTGTTACATATTCCACAAGATTTTACATCCGGTTGCCTTAGGCGATACCAAATATAATGTCCTCTACCGCCTATAATATTTGGTATATTTAATTTGACATGGTCTAATGTTGAATGGGTGAGCACACTATTGTTCTGCCAACTGACACCCTTCCTTGAGTTTTCCAACACTTTTTACTATGGGAATACCATATATCATGGCTCACACATAGCTGTAATATCTTTTGTGCCCTACTTTTCAAGGGTTACCGTTTAGACATTGACTTACTGGAGTTGCCTTTCATTTGAAACCAGATTGCAGTTTCTTTTCTCAGTTTGGATTGCATTCCACAATCTTTCACATCCAGTTCCTCTGGGGGATATCAAATATAGTGGCCTTACAAACTATACTTTGTGGATACCCTAGGTTTCTAATGTTACAACTTACCAGTATTCAATTGGACATGGTCTGAAGTTGGCTTTATGAGCACAGTATTTTTCTGCCAACTGGCACCTTCCTCGAGTTTTCCAACATCTCTTATTAAGGGGATACCAAATATAATGGTTTACGCAAGGCTGTTATATTATGCATCCCCAGGTTTCATGTGTTATATTTTAGCTATTGACAGACAAGTTACTTATCCTTGGTAACACCTTATCTGGTAGAGATAGGATCTAGCTGCAGATTCCTTAACCTTGGACTTCCAGGCATCAGGCTGGATCCGGAAGATTTTCTTAGCAGTACCCCTGCTCGTCGGTAAGAGGCGTCGGTAAACTCTGTGTGACGTTGTCAGCATATTGTTCGTTGTCACATATCTGTTGTAAATCTAACAGCCACTCCGATGCGCTGACGTCACTACTTTTCACAACTTTCCACGCCAGAAGCACGAAGCAATGAAGTGACTGATCATGGTGTTTTTAAAAAGAAGCAAAGGCCCTGAAGGGGATAAGCCCTGACAGTAAAAACAGTGCCGCAGAGGGGGGAAGATGGGTGGATCGGTAAGGAATCTGCAGCTAGATCATGTCTCTACCAGATAAGGTGTTACCAAACGTAAGTAACTTTTCCATCTGATAGAGACATCTAGCCGCAGATGCTTTACCTTTAAACATATACCCAAAAAAGACCTTCCCCAAAGGAGGGACTGCGGAAAGGTTTTATACAAGTAAATCCTACAAGACAGAGTACCCAAACAAGCTTTCTCTGTGAACCTGAGAATCTCTGCAGTACTGTCAGGCAAACGTTTGCAGAGACGTCCCCATGGCAGCTTGACAGATATCATCGATTGGAACCCCGCTCTGAAGCTCTGTGGTGGCTGCCTTTGCTGTGGTGTAATGAGCTCTAAGGTCCTCAGGAGGTTACTTCTTAGCCATGGCGTAACAGATTTGTATAAGGAGGATGACCCAACAGGAGATGGTCCTCTTTTGAACTGCATGCCCCTTCTTTGCCCCACGTATCCTACAAAGAGTTGGTCTTATTCCTACAATTTTTTAGTGCGATCGAGATACAATGATAATGCCCTTTTTGGGGCCAGAAGTTGGAGACGCTCTTCTTCCTTGGAAGGATGCAGAGGTGCATCGAAAGTAGGCAGGGTAACTGACTGTCCAAGAAGAAAGGGAGTTACAACCTTGGGCAAAAAGGATGCCCTAGTTCTCAGTACCACTTTTTCAGGAAAAACTGTCAGGTAAAGAGGCTGTGATGACAGTGCTTGCAGTTAGCTCACCCTCCAGGCAGAGGTAATTGTCACCAAGAAAGCTGTAATTATGGTGAGCAACCATAGAGGACAATTGTGCATTGGCTCAACGGTGCGCACATCAAGAACGAGAGAAATAAATTAAGTTCCCTTTGTGGCATAATAAAAGGTTAACCCCTTCAAAAACCTCTGCAGCAGAAGGGACTTGAAAAGTGAAGGCTGATCTGGTAGCCGAAGAAAAGCGGAGAGGGTCAAAAGATAGCCTTTCAGAGTGCCCAAGGCAGGACCCTGCTGGACCAAGGAAAGTACAAAAAAATGATATCTGCCAGAGAGAAAGACAAGGGGCCAATGTACCTTTTTATACAATATTTACAAAATGTGTTCAATTGGCAGGCATATACCAATTTCATGGAGGGACGTCTGGCTGCCACCGTAACCTCACAGACTTCGGAAGGGAGGTCAAAAGCTGTCAACTTTCACTGCTCAGTCTCCACACAAAGAGGCCCAGTCCAGAGCCACAATAATTACTTGTGATTGGTCATTCCTAATCTTCTTGAGCACTCTGGGCAGAAGTGGCATGGGCGGAAAGGCGTACAGGAGGCCTGAACTCCACTCACACCGAAAAGCATCGCCGAGCGAGAACCACCTTAGAAATTCCAACGTGCAAAACTGCTGACAATGCGCGTTCTCTTCAGAGGTGAACAGATCTAACCAAGGCTCCCCCAAGTTGCTGAAAGAGACCCTGTACCACATCCGGATGGAGACGCCACTCGTGATCCATAAGGCACTTTCAGCTGAGCTTGTTGGCCCGAATGTTCAGAGAACCAGCCAGATGGTGAGCCACCAGGGAAATGCCCTGTTTTTCTAGCCAAGTTCAAAGATGCAGGGCCTCTTGACAAAGCATCCACGACCCCATGCCGCCCTGTTTGCTGAAGTACCACATGGCGGTAGTGTTGTCATTTCAGCCTTTCCTTTATAGACCATAAAAAGGCTTTCAGTTCCAGAAGGATCGCCCGAATCTCCAACAGATTGATATGGAGCTTTGCTTCTGATGGTGACCAGAGTCATCTGATCTCCACCTCTCCCAGATGGCCTCACCATCCCAGAAGGGACACATCCATCACTACCGTAAGGCCTGGGTGGGGACGGGAGAGGGGTCTGCCTTCAATCCAATCATGGTCTGTTAGTCACCTCTGCAGCTCTTTCACAGTGCCCTCCGAAATCTGAACCATGTCCGTGAGATTTTGTCACATTTCGCCCCAGGTTACCTAGGTTCGTGAAGAATGATTGTGCGCGAATGTTACACTACATCGCTTAGAATGCTTAGGGGCACTGTCCTTCCTTTCTTTCTTTTTGTTTCTTTACTTAACTCCTCCTGTCATGGAGTCCAGTGCTTGTCACCTGACCGTAGGAGTACCTGTACTGAGAAGCCCTGGACGTTGGTGTACTGAACCCGGATTAGACTTTTCTGTTTTCTTTTCGTTTTTACTTTTGAACTACACACAGTCAGAGGCGTCCATGGATATCGGGTGGAACCTTACCTCGATTGCGCATTGAACACGCTGAGATCTGAGGTTTGTGTGGCCCGAATTAATCTTGTTGTCTGAGACTCGAGGAGGAGTGAAGGATTCGCGGTAAGGTAAGGCGCAGGAGCGCTGCCTTGTCGCGTGTTGCATTACGCTGGATTTGGGTATAGAGCGGCCGCTCTACAGTCCCGTTTATAAATTCCTATGTACTTGATTCCCTTGTCCCCCTCCCTCAACCGCATAGTTGATGATTTTGATGGTCTTGCTTTACTCCAGTATGGCCATAATACTCGGGTGAGGCGCGTGGAGATTTCCTATATCAAGTACTCATTTAACTTTGTCCTTCATCGAGTACCGAGCAGGATTTTATGCAGTTCCACAACTTTGCTACCATTCAATAGCGGGGTGCTATTGAACATTCAGACTACGTTTTCTTAAGAATCCCGAACGTGTTATAAACATTTGGTAGCACTAGGAGGTGACTTAACCTTTGTTCGAGGATGTTAAGCACCATGCAGAAATGGCGCTTCCTTTCTTTTATGCTTTATTTTTACCTTTTTCTCTGTTTTCTATGAGCCTGGGCAGCAGTTTCAAGTGTAAGGGCATATACGTATATGGCATTTAACTTAATCATAGAAGAATTGAATGCATGTGTGACCCCGTGTTTCTCCCTCTGCAGGGTTCATCACCAGTTACCAGGGAGGTTATACAGCGTATCTATATCCGAACATACCTACCTGCTGATTTGAGCTGCTGCTACTTTATTGTTTCTTTTGTCCCTTTTTCTCCCTTCCCTGGTGGCGATACACTTAGTGGAGTTCATATGTATATACTCGCTGAGTGTGCCATTGCAAAGGGATAAGGAGAATTAGCTACCTTCATCACTCCTGCTGTACCCGGCTGAACAGGTTAGTGGAAACCTGCATGAGATCACAACAGATTTCCTCGATGCTGTGCCCATTGGAACATCAGGTCTTACTGCACAGCCCGCATTTGCCACCTTGCATGGTTTACTAGTAGGATGTTATGAGGCCCAACAGACTCAGAGTCATTCTCACGGAAAGGGATCCTCATGTTGGGAGGGGTCAATGATCTTTATGGAACAGGTACTGGAGGCAGGTAGGAGTGAGGGTGATAAGTGGACGAGGTCAGGCAGCCCCTGGTCTTATTCGGGTATAGGGGGAGCAACAATGAAGAGATGGTATCATTGGAAGGAAAGAGAAGAGGGTGGGCACGTATTGTTGTGCAGGGGGATGCAGGGGATAGGTTGTGTCTGAGTCTCAGGGTGTGCGGGGTGTTGGTACAAAACCAAGAGGGGGCAGAGTAGTCCGCAGTACCTCATGTAATGGTTGCATGCCAGCATGCTGTGATGGGATAGTGGTAATCACCTCTAGATGGGAGGGGGGCATGGTGTGAAGGGGTGCCCGCCTACGTGTCCTGATGGTAGCTGAGGGCATAGCAAGAAGTCTGGGGGTAGATGGGCTGTGGAAGGTGGATGGAGAAAGGAAGTGTGGAAAACAGAAGTGATAGCAAGAGGAGAGGAAGAGAAGGGGGAGGGGGAGGGGAGAGGCATTGTAGAGGACATATGAAAGTGAGTTACTATAGGACAAGGTGGCATTTATGGCGGGGGAATGGGCGCTTCTTCTAGCTGTGGTTATCGAACTGACAGATGGAATTGGGCTGGGTCGGGCTGCACAAGAGTCTTATTTCTATGGCCTATCTGAGAATGGGGGCCCACGTCTGTGTATATACCTTTGTCTGGTCCTGAGGCCATATATAACATATTCGTATGAGGCCGTTTGGATCATCGCTGCCATCCATTCCTCTTGGGAGGGAGGGTCAGGCGATCTCCATTTCCTTAAGATGCAGAGTTTAGCGGTGGACAGTGCTGTATGAAGATTGCAACGTTGCGGTCGTGTGACGTCCTGGGTGGTGCTGATGTCAGGCAGGAGTATAACTGGGGGTTGGAGAGGTAGGCAGAGGGGTATCACCGCTCCCGGTGTGGTCCTTACAAAGGACTAAAAGGATTGGCCAGAGGGACACTCGCATGGTATATGGGGAGATCACTTTGCACAAATGGGCACCGCCAGCATTTGGAATGTGGTAGCAGCCGGCCCTGTTCAGTTTCACTGGGGTCCAGTACCTGTTGTGTCGAATTTTAAAGAGACAACATTTTAATCTGTCTCCTTAAGTTCCCTTGTCTAGGTCTTCAAAAATATCTGTCAATCTTCTGCCGCATCTGTGTGTTGTAGCTGTGCCTGCCATTTGGCGTGGAGACTGCATAGGAGGGGATGCGAGAACAAGTGATTGATTAGGATACCATAGAGTCCTGACATGACACCTTTGTGTCTGCGCCAGATTAACAGATATTCCACCACCGGGGAGGATGGAAGGGCCCAAGGTCGGTGGCCATGGCATCTTTGTAGACAGTCTTGCAACTGCAGGTATCTCCAGGCCTGCAGTGGGGGTAATGCAGTATTGTGAAGGGTTTTATATCACCGTTGAGGATCGCCTGATCGAGGAAATGTGTGTTCAGGGCTTTCCATACAGGCCAATGGAGTGTCTTTTTGTCAATTCTAATGCTATCATTACCCCAGATCGGTGCCTTGGCATGTAGATGGTGGCTGGTGCCTAAGAGGTGGTGTGCGCCATGTCATGCCTTGTGTGTGGCCTGTAACACTAGGTGTGGAACTGGTTAATGCATGATGGTACCCCCATATAAGAGGCCCAATCATTTGCCATGATTGAGGAATGATCTTTCCATTGTCACCCACTAGAGGAGTCTGGTGTTTCTGGGTGGAGGTAGGCAAGTTTGGGAAGATGTAGGGCCAAACTGTAGTCTTCTACTGATGGTCAGCCCAGGCTACCACAAGAGCAGAAGCCCATGAGCTTAGGTGCAGCCGGACAGGGGCAGGTAGTACCACAGACAAAGGCCCGTATTCTTGCATCAATAGTATGTAAAGTTGACAGGGGTATCACCATGGGCAGCATAACTCAGATATAAGTGAAGCATGGAAACGTCACCATGCACACAGCCTGTACCCTGCCCCACATGGAGAATCCTAGTAGGGACCATTTATCAAAGTCTGTTTTTATTTGTGCAATTAGGGGTGTTAGGTTTTCTACGGCCATTCCCTCCAGGCCTCTGTTGACTAGCACTCCGGGGTATGTAAGCCGAGAGGACTTCCACCGAAAAGGGTATCCCTGTATTGCGGCTTTCATGGTTCCTGAGGAGAGCGGGAGGGACACTGTTTTATCCCAGTTTACCTTATAGCCTGACAGTGTTACAAAGTCTTTTATGAGGTCCAATAGTTCCGGGAGGGAGCGTGGTAGGTCTCTGAGGGTGAGTAGTATGTCATCTGCGTACAGATATATTTTAGAGAGGCCAGCCGCTATGGGGATACCTGTTACTCTTGACGAGTGACGTATGACAGAGGCCAGGGGTTCCATGGCCTGAAAAAATAGGAGGGGAGAGTGGGCATCCCTGACATGTGCCTCTTTGCATCCTAAAAGTAACAAACAGAAACCCTCCGCATTTGACCTGGGCCTCGGGAAGTCGTAGATTAAATGGACCTTGGAGATGAATTTGTCACCGTGCTCAAAGCGTTTCATAGTGGCGAAAAGATAATTCCAACCTATGCGGTCGAACGCCTTTCCCACATTAAGGGAGAGGACAGCTGCATCTCCGGAAAGATCTTTTGCTGTCCATAGCATATGAGCAAGTGTGCAGAGATGGCTTCTAGAAAATCGCCCTGGAACAAAACCAACCTGCTCATAAAGGATGAGAGAAGGTATGACTTTCATTAGACATGCAGCGAGGACACTATTTTAATGTTTCCATTTAGCAGTTAAATAGGGAGGTAACTGCCACAAAGGAGAGGATCCCTCCCCGGTTTAGGCAAGACCGCGATAACGGCCCTGTTAGAGATAGGACCCAACGAAGAAGTTCTGTTTGCTACCTGTAAGGCCGCATGTAGCGTGTCTAGAGCTTCCTCCCCGGTCCACTTGTAATACTCAGCAGGAAGCCATCATCACCCGGGGTTTTTTGATAGGGCAAATTGGCAATGGCTGCCTGTATTTCTTCCCTGCTGATGTCACCCTCCAAGAGTTCTAGCAATCTGAGAGACCAACTCATATTCACCCTCCACAAACCCCAGCCCACAATGGACACCAACATCATCACCAACACCTGGTTACTGCTCAAGATCACGCACGGGTCACTACCCCTGCAACGACTGTAGCATATGCCATCTTACCCGACACACCAAAACTTTGGACCTTGAACCGGGCAAAGTATGGACCCAATGAACCCATACCAATTGTAACTCCAGTAATGTCATCTATCTCCTCACATGCCCATGTGGCCTCAGATATAGCGGCATGACCACCAGGAAAGTACATACCTGTGTGTTGGAACACAGGAGTACCATCAAATGTAAAAAGAACATCAGAAAATTGACGGACCATTTCCTCAATCTCAAGCACACCCCCAATGACCTATCCTGGACTGTGGTAGAACAATTCAACACTAGCGGTACTGACAATGAAACATTCCTCCTTAATAAGGAGCAAAGGTGGATTTATCGCCTCTCGCTTCACAAACACGGATTAAATGACTCTATACCGTGGAACTCCCTCAACCCTTAACTCTTGCTATCTCTTCTGACTCATCCATGACTTTTGCTCTGCTATTCATGGTCAGGTGCACTGTGGGCCACCTACTCTTACCCCCAACCCACATGCTCCCCACGTGCTCTACATTACGCTCATACAAGATGTCATGTCTTCTGCACGTGCACCACTGTGTCACGTCGCTGCCTACCCCCTAACTCCCACGTGTCATGCCTTATGTAATCACCGGATGCATACACTCCTTGCTCCCACACTTGTATGTGCTTTGCCAGATACCGTGTACACTCCGGGTTCACCATGTGTTACACCTTGCTGGCACGCCTATCCGCAATAGGCATTGTCCAAATACTCGGGAATTTACCCATATGCCACATTCGATGCACATCAATATCCCGTCACTGAGCATGCGCTAGAAAATCCATAGCGCACCCAATTCGTGCATGGGCACACCAGACTCGCTACCGGCAAGGGAGTCTGTTTACCATTTCCCCCTCTCCAGGTGCCGGCACTTACGGGACACTATTTAAGATCACCGCAAACCTTAGCCGGGTTCCGGAGGTCGATGACAGCAGTTCAGGTACACTGCAGGCTTTGACTGGAAATCCCGTGAGTATGAGATTCACCCGACACAACTACCGGGTAAGCGCTTGTTCTCTCCCACAGGTTGTTTAAACCCCCTGTCCTCCCTCCCCAGGGTCAATCCTCCCACTGCATCTCTCCAGGAAGGCAACAAAGCTAAAACACTAGTGTGAGATACTTACCCTTACGTCCTAATCACTTCATAGAGTGTGTGATGCTCGTTTCTTAGCCGCGCCACGCCAGATATCCCGCATACACCACTAGCAGCAACACCATTGCTGCTACACTTTTGCTGTGCTATAGTCCCCCACCCACGGAGCACTTACTTCCGGCAATTATTTTCTGTGACCACTAAACAATTGCTAAATGACGCTTTAAGTTTGTATGTCCTGTTTTGCCATTTTATGTTATGTGCTCAGGTATGCGTGGTGAGGGAATCCCCCTCGCACACCTAGAGCACCTTAGTGTGTGCAACACAAAGTCTGCGTAACACTCACTTTAAAATATTTTTAATCACCATTCTTTGGTCCTGAGGAAAGCCAGCATTAATAAAGGCACTGGCTGAAACATGTCGACCTACACTGGATGTAGGTGGTCTTAACTTAGCCACCACACATCCCCCTGCCTTGTTTTTAACCGCCCTTGGAGGCCCAGTTATTAAACTTTAATTTACCCTCGGGTACTGGGACTACCAAGCAGCCGTTTTAATTTTCACTTTATCACTCACCTCACTGCACACTCAGTAAAATACCTGCTCCGCTGTAATCAGGCGTCGAAGCACACCCGGGACATGTTAGATGTCACTGGGTGGGCCCGATGATGAAGCATGCCACCAACTAGGTTGGTGGGTGAGGGCTTCATGAATACACCTACTAGGTGTCTGCTGCAAATACAGCTCAGAGTCCTTCAACGGTCACACCAGGTTAATTACGGCATGGCCATAGTCCGGCTGGCGGGATAAAAAGACCGCTGGATAGGGCTTCCATTATCTATCGCTGGCCGCATAGCGATCATTAAAATGTTAGTACTGCCCAGTTTTCTGTATTTGTTCATGAATATCCCGATCCCACTCACAGTTACTTTGTTCAACAACCTCCGTGGCATGTTCACAAGACTGATTTGGGCAGGGAGTCAGGCACGGGTGAAATGGCAGATGCTCACTTAGCCGTTTGAGCAGGGTGGGTTTGGAGTTACCGATTTATATTTATACTATTTTGTGGCGCAGACACACTACGCATAATATTGGTATTATCCAGATGCGCATTTGTGATTTCTTAAACCGGAGTTTAAACAGGATCGCCTTTCTCCCCTCTCCTCCATTCTCCTGCTTAGGCTCACTAGGACTCCTGCTGAAATCCACACTTTGCAAACCTCTAGCTGGGCTTGGGGACGTATTTGTAAATATTTAGGGAATGAACATTTTTACTCTCTGCATTTGCCCTTACTGGACAACCCATGGCTGCCTCCTACTACCGAAACACTGACTCAGCGGGCGATTGCCCACAACTGTCTTAAGACTATGGGCTATATGTTTGATAACGGTCAAATGCTCTCCCCATAGCATATTTGACGAAGGATCGAGATGTGAGTGTATGGGATCGCTTCCTTATACACAGAACAAGTACGTCGTTGGCTACAGTATTACGTCCCCTGGCAGCAGAACTCCCTGAATTCATGCCCTTCACCAAAATAATGACAACACACGACAATGCACATCTGGTCTCTAGATTGTACCATCTTACGCAGACACTCCGACCGACGGTGGGCGGGTGGGCGAAGACAGCCTGGGAGGGAGATTTGCCACACCCTTTGACAGACAAAATGTGGACCTATTGTTGCGAACAGACCCAATATGTATCGGATAAATATAAACATAAACGTCTGCATTTTAAATATTTACATAGAATGTATGTTACTCCCATGTTGGTTGCCAAGATGAATCGCGCTAAGTCAGACAATTGCCAGAGGTGTGCGATAGATCATGCTTATTTTATTGATTTGGCATGGAATTGCCCCGCTGTCTTGTCTTTCTGGGAGTCAGTCTTTGAACATCTCTGTTTAATGGTTGAGACCAACGTAACTCCCTCGCCTTTACCGGTGCTGCTGGGATATGCTCTTCCTCTGTGGCTTTGCCTATGGCCTTTTACTGCAATTGCGCTCCTGTTGGCTAAGCGACAGGTCTCTTTGGATTGGGCTGGAATTTGCCCACCATTAGTGAAGGCCTGGCTAATGGATTTGATGTACTGTGACAATACCAGCCATGTCTACTCATCCTTGCTTCCTCCTTCCTCCAGGCCAAAAAGTATCTGGTAATCGCTTCGCTCTTACTTCCTTTCCGAACTCACTGATTGATGTGTCCTTCCACTATCAAACAATTGCGATGATGGCTGGCCAATTGTGATGTAATGTATTCTACCATCCACTGTTGTACAAACCTGCACTGTGGTGATTATTGGTTATTTTGCTCTCTTTGTTATTATTTCTTTGCTTCTTTTTTGTTTATATTCCATACTTGTCGGTGTAATCTGCAATGCGCAACTATATGTCGATTTGCAAATCAGTATTATGTGAATTATTGCTATTATTCTTTTGCTTTAAAAAACCTCAATGAAAACATGTGAAAAAAAAGGTTATCCGTGGTAGAGGCTATCGTCATAATCGAATTTGAACAGAACAAGAGATGGTAGCCAGGACCTTGTGTGGAAATCCCAGGTGGGAAAAGATCAATTGCAGAGTTTTTATATTACCAAAGCATGATCTTGATAGTTTTTTGTAGTTAAACTTTTTATTTGCAGACATACAGATGATGCAATCAGCATTGGCACAGTTCCATAAACAGTAGGATGTAAGCATCAAGATTATCACTTGTAATACAATGGCCACCACACCTTGTACGTCTACAGCTCTCACTGAATCTCATCCCACGGAACACAGTAAAAGTCAATCATATGTAGTCCTTCAGTACAAAAACAAGATCCCTGTTCCGGCCATTCTGATATCTGCAATATTTTCGTTTTTTTTTTTTCCCTTTTGTTTTGTTTCTTCCAACAGTTCCCATTTCCAACTATCAACACCTCCCCCCTCCCCCCACCCCACGAGAACTCAGTGAAGTGGCTTAAACTGCCACTCCTATAGTAACTTAACTGTGCAGTCATATAGCAGTGTTTCCATGTGTCCTTCCCTTACCTCCCCCCTTATCCCCCCCCCGGGGGCCCCCCTCAGTGTGCTAACAGTAGCCGGTTAATTGTGCATCATGCTCCTTCCTTTCCCCTTCCAGTATCTCACATAGTCACCCCTGCTCCTCCCTCTTCAACAGTGCTGGGCAGTCTCAATGTGTTCCCCCCCCCCTCAGGCCCTCGTCTAGTCCGTGGTAGTGCCTCCACTTTGCCCATACTCTTTTAAACTTCTTGGGGCAGCCTCTCGCCTTGTACGTCACCCTTTCCGCAGCCATGTATATGTCTAGGCCCCTCCTCCATTCCTCTATCTCAGGTATGTTCTCCGCCCCCCAGTGACGTGCGATATCAAGCTTTGCCACAACCAGCGCCAACGTCAGGAAAACCAGGTGTGGTCTGGGTAGATCCACATCATTGGTCATGCCCAGGATGGCCAATTTCGGGTCCTGCTCTAACGGTACCTCAAGCACTTCCCGTAATTCAGTGAAGATAAGGGACCAATAGGCCTGTATCCTGTCACATGTCCACAGAGTATGATAGAAGTCTCCGCCCCCTTGCCCGCATCTCAGACACCTGTCATCCGTGGTCTTTCCCATTTTATAGAGCCTAGCCCTGTCAAAGTAAACCCTGTGTAGTATTTTGTATTGGATGAGGCGGAGGCGGGATTTGATTGCCACCTCCCTTGGATACATTAGTATTAATTCCCAATCTATGTCTTCTACGGGGCCAACCTCACCCTCCCAAGCAGACCGAAGCCTCGCCAGGTCCCCCAGCATGTTGTTTGTGAGGGTCTTATAGGTCAATGAGACCGCCTTATTCGGTATCTTTTCCTGCAGCAATCTGCCCTCCAGGGGGGCAAAGTCCTTTATCCCCTCCAGTTGCAGGTTCTGCGCCCTCCATGCGTGGCGTAGTTGGATATATTTAAAGTGTTGCGATTTATGCAGCCCAAACTCCCTTTCCAGCACCGCGAAGGGTTTCAAGACTCCTTTTGCGATGACGTCACCTATTGTCGAAATGCCTATGTCGTCCCATCGCTGGAATCCAGTGAGGCCATACAGTTCGGTCATCCACTTGCAGTGCCAGAGTGGGGTCTGGCGGGTTGGCTTTTTATCCCATCCCGTGCGCTTCATGGCCAATTTCCAGGCCTGGAGGGTAATAGTCGTGGCCGGGAGCAAGGACGAGGTGTTCGCTGCCCCGTATAGGTATTGCCACAGAGTGGAGGAGGACATTTTTGCCCGTTCGAGTGCATACGTGGGGTGGTCCGCCGGTGCATGCAGCCACTCGTTTATGGGTGACACATGCTCCGCCCAGTAATAGGCCTCCAAATTAGGCAGGGAGATACCGCCACTGTATTGGTGGCGTTGTAGGGTGGAGAGTGCGATCCTGGGCTGTTTCCCCAACCAAATGAAGGCCCGGATATCCGCGTGCATTTTACGTATTAGGGCGTCCGGTATCAGGTAGTACTCATTTTGTAGAGCGTACAGATATTTAGGTAGCGCAATCATTTTATAAATCGCCGCCCTGCCAAGAAGCGTCAGGGGGAGCTGACGCCACCTGTCCATGTCCGCCTTGGTGTTCGTCATGATCCTTTCTATGTTCGCCTGTCTGGACCGTTGCCTGTCCCTCGTAAGGTACACCCCCAGGTATTTGAATCCTTCCAGGGACACCACCAATTTCTCAGGGAGGGCTCTCCCTACCGCTGTTCCTTTAGGGTCGTATAACACTGATTTATGCCAGTTGATGGCATATCCCGAGTGGCGGCCGTATGACTCCAGCTCTTGGAATATTTCGGGAACCGTTACCTCCGGGGTAGTGATGTACAGGAGGACATCGTCCGCATATAACGACAGCTTCTCCTGTGATTCATCCGCTTCCGATATCCTAAACCCCGAGATCCTAGGGTGCTGCCTAATCCTGGCCGCCAGAACCTCAATGACCAATGTAAATAATAGCGGCGAGAGGGGACACCCTTGACGGGTCCCCCTTTTAATCGGAAACTCCCAAGAGAGCCTCCCATTCACTCTGACCTTAGCACGTGTGTTGTCATATAGCAGGGTGACCCACTTACGGAAGTTGGGGCCAAGGCCGGCTTTCTGTAGTGTGGCATCCAGGAACGGCCAGTGAACTGAATCAAAGGCCTTTTCGGCGTCCAACGAAAGAAACCAGTGTGGTCTCTCCCTGTCCCCCACCTCTTGTATCCAGTTATGTGCCCGCCGTAGGTTGAGTTTCGTGGCCCTGTCCGGCAGGAATCCCGTCTGGTCCAAATGTACCAGGTCAGGGAGCACACCCCTCAGCCGCACTGCCAGAATAGAGGCCAAGAGCTTCGCCTCCATGTTCAAGAGGGATATGGGTCGGTACGAGGCACACTCCTCCCGCAGCTTTCCCTCCTTGTAAATAGGGACTATGGTCGCCAATGTGAGGTCTGCTGGCAAGTGTCCCTCGTGGAACGCCGTGATGAAGAGTTTCTGTAGGCGGGGGGCCACCATGTCACTGGTGCCCTTAAAGAACTCCGGTGGGAAGCCATTCGGACCCGGTACCTTTCCAGGTTTTAACCGTGCGATGGCTGTTCGAACTTCTTCCAGAGAAATGCCGGCCTCTAAGGCCGGTAAGGCCTCCGATTCCACGACTGGGAGCTCGACTTCAGTCAAGTACCTCAACGCGTCTGCCTGGTCTCCCAAAGGTTGGGCCTCGTAAAAACTCCTATAGTGGTCTGCGAACACGTTCGCGATATGGGGGTCCGAGCATATTAGCCCTCCCTTCTGGTCTACGATGCTATCCACCCAGCATTCCGCCCTCTCCTTACGGCCAAGCCAGGCCAGAAGCCTGCCCGACTTATCCCCCACATCATACAGCCTGTGTAGGGTCGCCAGGCTTTGAGTTTTGGCCTCGTCCGTGACCAATTCCTTATACAGTTTTTGATTGTCTAGCAATTTACGCAGGGCCATTGGGTCTTTAGTACGCAAGTGCTCCTCTTCTAGCTCCACTATAGTCTTCTCCACCCCTCCTACCTCTTCCTGTACTCTCTTCCTCTCATCCCTAAGTCGACCGGCTATCCTGTCTCTCATTACCGGCTTCAGCGCCTCCCAGATGGTCACAGCCGAGTCCACCGACCCTTCATTTTCAGCCAGGTAGACCCGGAGGTCCGCCCTGACACCCTTGAGGATTGTCTTATTGGTCATGTCCCAGGCAGACAGTCGCCACGTCCTCTCCCTCCCATCTGTAGACGCGCCTACCGACACCAACAGCGGCGAGTGGTCTGAAAGGCCTCTCGCCAGATAGTTAGCTGTCCCGTCCATCGTCACCTCCTGTCTATGCATGAAGACATAGTCCAGCCTGGAGAACACCTTGTGCGCAGCCGAATAAAAAGAATAGGCCCTGGTGTCCGGGTGCCTCAGCCGCCACACGTCTGTTAAGCCCAGCGTGGAAACCATTTGGGCGAGGGGCGTTTGGGTTCCCGACGATCGTGGTTCTCCCGACCTGTCTAGACCTCTATCAAGTACGTCGTTAAAGTCGCCCCCCACAATCTGAGTCGTGTCCGCTGTTTCCAAAAGTATGCTCGCCAGTTTCTTCATTGCGGTTGCCTGCAGTTTGGGTGGTGCATACACCGAGACCAGAGTGTAAGTACGTCTGTGCCAGATCCCTTGTACCCCCACACATGTCCCCATCGGGTCCCCCCAGGTGCGTGTGATCTGAAAGGGCGCAGTGTTCTTAACCAGTATGGCCACCCCCCTGGAGTCCGCTGTGTACCCCGCATGTCCCAGAACCGTGTACCGTCCCCTAGCTATAAAAGTGCATGTCGTGCCTCGTAGGTGTGTCTCCTGTAGCAGAATGACATCAGGGCCTATACGCTTAAGGAAGTTATTCACTAATCCCCTCTTAATTTTATTTCCCAGGCCGTTGACATTCCATGTCATTACCTGTAGTTTAGTGTTATCCATCACTGCGGCCATCCATGCTTCCCTGACCCATATCCCCGGGGCAGGGGGTGCGGGCGGACATCTCTCATCAGAAACCACATTGTGTACCTATCGCCATGACTGCATTCCCTCAATGAAGTACCCCCATGATCTTGATAGTTTATCCACTTGGGTATTCATTGATAGCTTGAAGTCCATGGTCATTCGAGGTTTCTTACTTCCTTTGATACTTGATAGTTGGGTAGCAAATCTATCAGCACATTCACTGATGCCAGTGTGGGATTTAATAAAAAATGCACACAGAGGACATCTTAGAGATGCCTCCCGAAAATCGACCTGCCTATGTGTGGTTCCTGAATGGCTACCCACCATTTTCCACCACCAGACACGTTTCTTGACCCCTAGGTAGAGAGCCTCCACTCTCTGGTACTGAAACAAATGCCATCCTGGGGAGTGGTTTCATGCCTCCTCTCCCAGGATGATCTGGATTGACAAAAGGGGAAGCTTCAAAGACATCCACCTTTGGACACTGTCCCTGCCTTTTGCTGCCCCCAGCAACTGTCTCCCACCAGTTCTGGCCTCGCTTTGGGCAGGCGAAGAGGCAGTAAATCCAAGCTAGGAAGAGAGAAGCGCCCACCTATGCCAAACACACATCTCAGTCCCCTCCATATTGAAGATGTTGAGACTGAGCCAAGTAGGAAGAGGCTCATTCCCCCTCCCAGTAGAGGGTGGCATGATAGGGGGTGTACCCACCCAAGGAAGGGACCTATTGGTCCAGACCTGCACATTACTGTAATGCCCTAAATCTCGTATTTAGGGGCAACTCTGAACCTTGCCTCCTCAGATTTGAGAAGAAAGAAGAAGGGCTGAAGATCCGTGCTGATCCAGGAAGGATAAGAGGACACCAACTGCCTTGGCCCCAGCCCTACCAGCCTGTCCCGTCTATGACCTGCCAACAGCAAGAACCATGGCTAGTTCAGCAGCCAGCAACCCCCACAGCCCAGAAGACCTGCCCTGCAACCTTCCCACAGACTCTGTCTCCCATGAACACCGGATTTGCTCAACGAAAGTCTCACCTCCAGAATCTAGATTCCATTGCACCACTCTGCACCGGACGCCCATGACCCGAGTTTGAGTGTCCCAACACCCCAAGGAGGGCTCCCCAGTGATACTGACCTGGAATCTGGCAATCCTCAACCTCCCACAAGACTCTAGATGATACCTGAAGGGTCTCCCAGCCGCGACGAGAGCTGGTAAGAAAAGCAGACGCCAGAAGACACCCCTGAACCCAAACCCCCATGGCCTTGGGTGGCCCAACCAATTGTGTCCAGGGCCCATTCAGACAGTTTCCTGCCCGAGCCTGCAGCATCTTTCAGAAACCGAAGTTCTCCATTGGAAAGCACAGGGTTTCTAATGTCCATTTTGCACCCTGCACCGGGCCGCCTGAGTAACGCAGGTGGTGCAGCTGTGCTGGAAATTGACTCCTGCAGTGCTGATCTTAACCCCAAGAGATTATCTCCCACAACCGAATGGCCTGCGTGTCAGCAGTCCCTAACCGAAGGCCCCCTTAGGTCCATTGGCTAACACTGGGTCCCTGCACTCTGCATCCGGCCGCTCCAGTGCCGTTAGTGGTGCAAATTGAGTGTCCATGTAGACCTTGGTCCTAACCCCAAGAACTCACCCTTGTAGATTGTGTACTTACCTCCAAAACCACTAACACTTTTCTCACATAGGAACCCATGTAATAAAGAGGTATTGGGCCTAAAAATATCTAAGTGTTGAACTGTGTTGTATGAAGAAAAGGAATTCCTGCAAAGTATAAAAAAAAAGTCCTACTTACCTTGTATTTAGGGCTCTTAAGGTGTACTCACTGTAATCCTGAAGTAACTAAAAAGTAATCTGAAAGTACTAACTGTATGATACAAACTACATTTAAAAGTGATACAAACCTGTAGCAACTGCCATTTCTAGTACAATTGCATTTCCTTGAACACTATTGCATTTTAAGGTTCATTTTACTCACCTTTGGCAAGTCCTGCTTGTTTCTAAAATAAAACATAAGTATATCTTTTTTATACTTACCTCATTGGTCTGGAATCTGTCTCTGAGTGTGTGTATTAGTCTTTCATTAAGTGAATACAATACATGCTTAACACACTCTCTGGATAAGCCTAACTGCTAACCCACACTACCTCAAAGATAGCCTCTGCTATACCTCTATGGACTCCCTGGACTCTGTGCATACTATATCTTACTTTGGTATAGTATATACAGAGCCAGCTTCTTACACTCTTCCTAGACGGAATCCCGTTTGGAAATCTGAAAGTATGGCATTATCTTCAATGAACTGGGACATCTGGGCAATTGGGAATTGTTGATGATTTTTCTTACTGGTGTAGCAGTAGAGATTGTTAGAAGAATACTCTTGAAGGTGTGTGGTGGACAGGGGTCAGAAGCGTGGCTGGCAGGCCTACTTGTTTTGAACAGGTTGATAAATTAATCGTGTGACATTTGATGGAAGAAATGGAGAGGCTGGGTTAGAGTATTCTTGGGTTGTTTGTTTTAGAAAAAGGTCAGTGATGGTGCTTTATTTGTTTTAAATGAGTCCAATGGTTCAGCTGTGGTCTTATAATGATTTGACAGTTTGTCTGTGAAATCTTGAGTAACAGGATGAGCTCCTTCTAGGCAATTTGGTTTACGAAATAATTTAGTGAGACTTTTATAGAATTCTTTATTTATAGCATTTTGAATTCAGTCTGAATAGTACCTTTTCTTAGATTTTGTGATAGCTGACTTGTATAATCTGTTAAGTATCTGTAGGCACAGTTTGTCTTGATTGGTTTTTCTTTGTAATCAGGCATGTTGCAGCTTTCTAATTTGTTATTTTATCTCTTAATTTCTCCAAGGCGCCTGTTTTCTTTTGTTCTGTTGTTTAGATTTTAGTGGTATTAGGATATTAAAAGCTTCCTGTAGCCACTCATATCGTTTTGTAACTGAATTTGTTGTATCTAGATCTGTACTGGATGTTAGCTGTGTTTCTAAGTGTTCCAAATTGAGTTTGTTCCACGGTCGGTAGGTGGATGCATGTAAAGTGGTTATAGGTGAGTTGCTTTATGTTGGAAAGGAAGCAAATGGTGGTCTGACGATATGAGTCAAAAGTACCATTTAGGATGTGCCCAGTAATGTGTGTGCGTGTGTGGAAGATCTGATGCACGTTCAGTGCGTCTAGGCCAATGAGGATCATTTTTGGATGGGGGCATATTGAGTTTGTCAAAACCAAATGTTGAGGTCACCCAGAATGCATAGGTTGGAATATAGTGTTATCATGTTTGAAACTGTGCCTAGAAGTGTATCGGAAAATGTAAATGTAAATGTAAATGTATTGGCATTTATATAGCGCACTACTTACCCGTAGGGTCCCAAGGCGCTTCGACCGCTGCGAAACCCTTCCTGGCTTCCCTGAGAGATGGTCCCTTAATGGGTATCTCCAGGGTGAGACCAGGCATCCCCGGCGGTCTGGTGGGGCCGTTAGTGAAGATGAGGCAAGCTAATGCCCAGAGTTGCCGAGTGTGATCGCTGATCAGAGTGGGCACCGAGGCGAGAGAATTATCGAGTCCGCTAACCCTGGTCCAGAAACCTGCCGCGCCGGGAATCGAACCCTGGTCCCGGGCCGTCCTCTGCTCTCGGGTCTGCCGCCTCTAACCAGTGAGCCACACTAAATGTTGCATTGCTAGGTGGAGGTCTGTAAAGAAGCTGGAAGCACCAGAAGGAAGATAGTGTAGGGTTGCATTTGGTGAAGAGGGCCTCACAACCTTGTATAGAGATGATTTTTACTGATATTTAATGTTTGCTTGTACACAACTGTTAGGCCACCTCCTTTTTTGCCTATATGACTTTGTGTGATAGTTTGATAGCCTAGAGGAAAAGCTTCATCCAAGACTGGAGCAATATCATCTCCCAACCATGATCCAGTAATGAAGAGTATGTCAGGTTATGTGTCAGTGAGAAGGTGGTAGATGTGATGTTTGTTTTTATAGAGCGATCAAGCATTCATTAGTAGACAGTTTAGAGAATGTGCCAGGTCGGCTAAGGGTTTGAGGCGAGCAGGAGTAGGGTGCTCTAGCAGTGCATGAATTGGTGAGGGGTGGTGGATTTGTATAGTTTTCGGACGGTGTAACCAGTATAGAGGAAAAACCCTAAACCTCTTGAAAAACCAAGGAAGAGAAACCTTGGCACCAGGAAAATGTCTATCAGTTACTAAGCACACGTATAATACACAGTTTTGATATTGAAGGAGTTTACAGCAAAGTAAGACGACACCGGTGGTGTGATATAACACATCGTTTTATGTTGATCTTTTCTTGAGATTTGTACAACGCCAGCCGACATGTGTTTCGTCAAACAGGGCGAAACCTTTGACTCATAAGGGCTGCACTGGGCGTTAATCATAAAGCAGGGGACCAGTGATAATTCCAACCCGGTCGGTGGGTAGTCAATGAGCCATAGATACGGTGAAGTGGATGGGGGAAGAGGGCATAGGCGGTTTTGTCTCTGTGGCAGTGACCTCCGAGTGATTGGTCCTGGCAGTGCTCGTCTTAAGCGATGTGTCCTTTGACACATCGCTTAAGACGAGCACTGTTGGGACCCCTCACTCAGAGTTTAGAGAATGTGCTTTGGTGATAGTGTGACTTTGTTTTGTGGAAGAGTGAGCAGTATTTTGTGGGCTTGTATCTGGTGAGTCCTTAGTGTTGGTATTAGATATATGAGGATAGCTATGGTATAGCTTTTCTGTATGCCGGCCGACAGTGGAAGTCAGATGATGAGGATAAAGATCTTGGTCACCGGAGATGCTTGAAGTGGTAGCCTACTTTGAGCCTGAAGATCTTGATGGAAGGAAACCACCAAGCGTTTGCAACAGCAAGTCGATGCAGTTCACAGGAATTCAGTTCCTGCTGCTACGACGAGGGCTACTGGCCTCAAACTTGGTGACAGAACAGGGCAGGCCTCACGGGATGTGAAGAAATGCCACCTGTGTTGCTGAACCTTTCAGAGTCTGTGGGAGCCCAGGATCAGCAGACCGATCAGCTTAGTTGCAGTGCCTGCAGATGCAGGGAAGTGACTCCTTCACTTCAAAGGAGATTCCTTCAAGTGTCTTGGATGTCCACAGGCCTTGGAAGGTTCCAGTATGGAGCACAGTCATGGACGTTGCAGCAGACAGGCAGGGCAACGTGATCAGGAGCAGCAGGTGTCTTCCCAGTTGCAGCCTTGATGTCCAGAGCAAAGTCCAGATTGCCCAAATGGTCCAAGAAGAAGTGGTGTATTGAAATGAATCGTGTTCCATGACTAATCTATAGACACACCCTCAGGTAAGCCCTTAAGTACTCGAAAGAAAGGGTTGGGATTATTCATGGTTCCCTCCCAGGAGAGGGGTTGGTCAGTGGGGAAGATACTCCCATGTCCTTTATCCAGTTTCACGTCAGAGCAGGTGCCAATGGCTTCCTGAGCTGGTTTGAACTGGACTATGCAAGGAGGGCACCAACTGTGCCCTTCAAGCAGACTGAGTGGCACTGGCAAGTGCTCCCACTCTGCCCCAATACACTAAACCCTGTCTGGGAGGTTGTCACACCTCCCTGTGACAGGATACCTATTATTCTACCTTCCCCTGCTCAAGCTTGGCTTAGCAGCAGGAGGGCAGAATCGTGTCTGTCGTCAGCATCAGCCATGTTATGCTGTCCAGGTCTTGAAGACTGGTATCGGAAGTACTGGGGCCTCCCAGAAGAGCTGTACAGTGCGTGGAATCATACCTCCCACACATGATTCCAAAATTTTTGATACCAAACATGACAGGGTTTGTTACAGCCAGTTTAGAGATGGTCATCGTGTAATGACGCATGGCTACTTTATGTATCATAATGGCTGATGCACTTACAACTTGGGCGAATAGACTCTGAAGGTTGTAGGGGTGTCCTGCTCATGCAGGTGCACCCTCACACTTAGAACTGAGCACCATGCCTTCAGGATTGAAAGGCCTAATTTAGGGGTGACTTATAGGATTTATGTGCAGTGACCTTAGATATAGGAAAACCTATATATTTATATTTCGTTAGTGGTGCTAACACCAGCTTACACAAGCTGGAATGGCATTCCTGTAGTTACATTTTGACTGGTCTCCCAAGGGTAGTATAATACATGCTTCAGCCCATGGGGCATCCCGGGTGTACGTATGCCCTGGGTACCTCAGTACCATACACTAGGGACTTATAAGTGTTCACAAGTATCCAATCTGGGAGGTACATAAGAGAGCACAGAGACTGGGGTTCTGATTAGCAGGAGCCCAGTCAGACGAGTCAGAAACAGCATAGCACTAGGCAGAAAGTGGGTGTAACCATGCAGAAGGATCCTGCCTTCCCACAGAGGTGTTGTGTGTGAGAGAATTTGTTGTGCTATTGTGTGTTACATTTTTATGAGTACTGAAAGAAAGTGCTGATGTATTTGTTTTCTTAGAAGGATTTGTATGTAAAGTATTGTTGGTGAGTGGAAGTTATCAGATAAAGGTGGTGATGATGTGTTTGTGAATACTCTATCTTTCGTGTAAGAGGGGGTGAACTAGAGTTGTGTTAGATTTGACTACTGAAAGAGGTAATATCAGGTGGGGCCCTAATGGTGAGCTGACTCGCAATATTCCCATTGAACGCGGGGTTCGCCAGGGGTGTGTCCTGGCCCCTACTTTATTTTCCTTGTTTATTAACGATGTCCCTGACTATTTAAATGCTTGTGTCAATGATTCGCCGCAGCTCAATGGTGTAAGGGTGCCTGCGCTGCTCTTTGCAGATGATACTATACTCATATCCCAAACAAAAAAGGGTCTCCAGGCACTCCTTAACTCATTCAGCTGCTACTGCCAGACAAAGGGCTTGGAAATCAATGCAAATAAAACGAAATGCATGTCACTAAATCCCAGTATGCCAAATAGAGGGTTTTTGACCCTAAACAGCCAAAAACTAGATACTGTGGATAACTTTTCTTATTTGGGTGTTGTACTCGATTCCAAACAAAGCTGGAAACCCCAAATTGAGAAAAGTAAAATAACGTATGCCCAAAATGTCAAACCAATCTTAAGCAAAATGAATTCCAGTACAAGCAAGAGTGTTACCCCGATTTTAGAACTTTTTAAATTTAAAATACAATCTGCTGTACTATATGGAGCAGAAATATGGGGCCCATGGGCAAAGAATAGTTTCCATGTCATGGACAACAAATTTATGCGGGCCTCCGTTAGGGTTCCTACTAGTACACCCCTTTTACCACTCCAACTTGATTTAAACTTTAGGAGAACAGATCATCTAACTATGTTAAGGCCACTACTATTTTGGGTTAGGCTTTGGACTACACCCGAACTGATAGATTATAGATATGGCCTGCAAGAACTGATGATGCTTGATTCCTTCAACTCCCTGCACTGGCTAGTGCACATTAAAAAATGGCTTATACTCTTGGACCTACATTCAATGTGGGAGACTCCAGATAAAATGCCTACCTTTTCTAAACTGGTAGTTAAGCGAGCATTCTGGAATCATATAAGTGGGAAACTAGTGGATGGAGTTAGTGTTGGTTCCGCAGTCCAGGCTTTTTTATTATTTAAAGATGAACTTTATTTCGAACCATTCCTGGACGAGATAGAGCCACCTATTGCAAAAACTCTTTTCCTAAAGTTCAGATATGGGACACTTATGCTGAATTACAATACTGAAAGATGGGCACAAAAAAGATTGGGGGCCTTGTCTGTTATAATCAATAGCTGCCCTATGTGCTCAACTGACTGTTCCGAGAATGAGGTTCACATGCTCTTTGTTTGTAGCGCATATGCGAAACCGAGAAAGAAATGGTTGAAACCAATGTGTAACCTCCTGGGGACTAGGTCCTGTTCAATAGCTTTTAGGATCATGAAAAGTAACACAACCCAGTTTATCGTATTTAGCATAAGTAAATTTCTACACTCTGTTTACATAATCCGAAAAAAACAAGGATACTGTCTCTGAGTTGGAAAAGTGTATATGTTTACCCAACCCCTGCATTTGTGATATCTCTTAACTAATTTTCTTTTAAATCTTCGAAATGAAATATAATGTGTGATTGTCCTTGTAAAAATGAATGAACTGTGAAAACTATTCAATGCCCGTATAACACTTTCTCCCTTTTTTTAATATATTGTTATATTAATGATGATCTTTCATGTATGTACATGACTTTTATGGCCAAAACGGCCGAAATAAAGTTATTAAATGGTTAAATGGTAATATGTTTGGTGCAGTGGAGTGTAAGTGTTGTGTGGTTGTGTTATTGCAGGAGAAAGAAGTGTAGGGTGTTGGTGGCTGAAAAGATGGAAGGCTGAGTAAAGGTTTGTTAGTGACAAAAAGGGGTCTGTTAGGAGTAATTAAAGCAGGGAGTGTGTGTCTGAATGGGATATAGTTAGGTCTGGGGTGGAACTGGGTTCTGTTACTGATGAGTGGATTGGTCAGTGGTATAAGATGGATTTGTGTATTGTTTGTAAGTGATGGTGCAAATGTGTAGCTGGGATAGAAGGGTGTATTGGTGTGGTTTCTAGGGTTTTGTAGTGGGTGCTGAGATATTGAACTTTGTCTAGGGTTGCTTTGTAGTAAATTAGTAGAGTACATGTGCTTTGAGTGTGTCAACCTGTTTGTGGATGGGGTACGGTGGGTGCTGGTGTATGTAAATTTGGCCACCATTTCTGGTCCTAGGCCCGACCAGTTTCGGACAGGCTCCAAAAAGCAACTTTGAGTTCTGTATGTTGGGTTTTTGTCATTTTGGTCTTGTTTGATTTAAATAAAGATTTATTTTTTTAAAGTGGTGTGGTGTCCATTTGTAGTGTTTTCACTGTGTTACTTTGTGTGTTATGAACAAATCCTTTACACATGCTTCTGAGATAGGCATGACTACTCGTGCCAAGCTGCAAAGGGGGTGAGCAGGGGTTATCTTGGGTGTGTAACTCCCTTACCCTGACTAGAAGGAGGGGTCCCTATTGGGACATGATGCATACCACTGCCAACAAGATTTCCCCATTCCTATCAGTCTCAAAAAGCACACATTGCCATTGAAGTTCCTGACACTGAACAAAAATACTTTCTGTGCTGATATGCCCCTTGTGAAAGAGCAGATTGTGATCATTTATAAAGAAGCCAGTCATTAGATGGCTAGAGAGAGAGAGGGATAGAATTGTCATGTAAACAAAAGATCTCAGTTGACGCGAGACCTAATTAGGGGCTCAAATCTTAAAGAAAGTCACAAAAGTGCACCCATGGTATGTCTTTACATTAGTGCAGATTTACGTATTTCATGAATTCACAAGAATTTATATAAGTAGACCAGAAAATCGTAGTCCTAGAAAATATTTGTAAACTATATTTTAGCATAAGCATTATCCATGTGTATGTTTGCTCATGCAAAAATCAGTTGAGCGTTGACAAGTTCACTTTCTCTCCAACCACTTTTTCCCAACCCTGAAAGATGTTTTGCTCCTGACCCTCATCAAGAGTAAATTTTTAACCTTTCTCGGTATGGGAAAAGACTAGTGAAGAACTGGTGAAAACCCTTAAAAAAATGAAAGTTATTAGCTTTGCACAGACTCAAAAGGCCATTCCAACCCTGGAACTGCTACCTCCAGCCCCAGTATGTAGATTTGCAAAAACGTGGGAAAATTAGGAAATTATTAGCATGCCAGCCCTACTATGGTATTAGCACTGGTATAATAAGAGACGCCAAGATCAGAACTCCTATGGAATGAGATTCCTGCCATAATTTGTGGCCGCACTACATGGCAGCAAAGGGACAAGTAGAAGTTTTTACAGGACAAGTAGATTTATGAAGCAACCTGTCCCATCACCAAGTAGATATATTTCTGCTGCTTTAAAACCCTATCCTTACTACCTAACATTATCTAATCTCCCCCAGCCTCTCTCACCAACCATTCATCTGAAACTACTTAGCCGCTGTTAATGATGACACCTAACTGGTATCCACAAAATAATACAAAATACACAGAACAATTTCAATTATAGTAGAAGACATAAAACATCAATATCTTTAGGGAAGCCAAAAATTGTTGAAGTCATAAGAGTCATAAGAGACATTAACAGCTTGAAACTTAGTTTGTGCTAAAAGATCAATATATGATTAAGAAACGTATTAAAAAGCTAAATAATAGACAGCAGAACATTTCATTGGAGGGGTGGGGGGTTTAAACATTAATTGCAAAAACTCAGAGGAAGATCGCAAAAACAATTTCAGAAATAATGGTCTTAGCATTTTACAGTGATCCAATCGCACATAACCAATCGCCGTAACACACATTTACCCACTGGATTAACCACTAACCTTGGGTTCCAGAGTAGGGTATGACTCACTGTAAAGTGCTTTAATGCCCCATCAGGAGGCGCTTTCTGAAACTTTTCACCCGCCGTGAGGGGAAAGGCTGGGCTGATCATCTCAACGCCGTGCGGGGAATGGCTCAGCACTTACCTGGACCGCCATGAAGGCAATGAAGTACATTTCCCAGCAATCCCTGGATGGTGCAAGGAAGGAGCGTCATTGGTGCGCCTGCTGCACCATGAAAAGCGCTGCTGCACTTCCGCAGCTCGGGGCAGCACCCGGGCAAACCCCGGGCCAAGGTCAGGCCCGTCCTTGCCCGTCATTGCCAGGAAGAGGCAGGGCAGGGCCACCACCTCTACTTCTAAGGGCCCAGGTCTTCATCCTCCACAAGAGATGGCAGACAGGTATTGTGAGACTTTTCTTTACCCGCCCTTGCATTTGCAGTTGACACTTCCCCTCGCGTAGACAATTGGAACAGGCAGGCTTCGCGGCCAAGTTGATTGGGTATAATATTAATAACATACCTTCTATTCCAGCATGGGATGATTGGACCCTATTGGACTTGTTATATACCTAATACAGGGACATTATATGCACTTTAATCGACAGTAATCTGCTTAAATGCCCATTTTTGGTGCCAACACATTTAGCACGTCGCACTTTTGTACTTTGGGGCCAGAGCTTGCTAGCCTCAGTACTTTGTACTTTATGGTCTGTGTTTACATGCCCTTTTGCTGCCAACCCCATTAGCACATTGCACTTGAGTCCCTAGGGTCAAGGTTTTGTTTGGTTTCTGACCAACTCTGAAATCCAGTTGATTGGTTATTTGTCAACCCGACCCTTGGGTCTGTGTTTATCCGTTTTCCTTTTTGTATTATTTGTATGATTGTTTCTCCTCTTGCTTTGGATATGGGGAAGAGTGGTTGTGTACCCAAAAAAAAGCCTTTGGTTTTATTACCAGCCCCACTCCCCCAAACCTCAATTGATAGGATGCTTCAGAGAGCTATTGGGGTAGTCTCGACTGAAATCGAGCTCACTGAGAGGCAACTATCCTTAACCCCAGATATCTTTCCTCAATCCCTAGGGCCAACTATCTCTGTGCAATCTAGTCCGGCTCTGTCCTTAGCCCATTAAAATCCCTACCTGGACCAAGTGAGACTTTGTCATCACCCATACATCCCTCCCCAGTAAATAAAAAATCCCGCAAAGGTAGAACAAACACTACAATACCCAAAGCCACAAGGTGAAAAACAGGCAATGGGACAGGATCAAATAAAAAGCCCAGTCCAGAAATTAGGCTCAGTGAGGGTGAATCAGTCAGACTGGGAAGAGTGGCAGAACCCCCCTCCAACTCTCACAAAAACCCCAACTGCCCTTCATGGGTGAGGTACTTTATTGTGGAACTAGAGGCACAGATGAGAGGTATTGTTAAAGAAGAGTTATCGCTCCACCTTGGGAACAGAGCTAGCAGTCAGATGCCCGCCCCGTGCAAACCTGGTAACCCTCTGGTCAATATTTTGCTGGCTCCAGTGGAGAAGAAAGATTGCAGTACACAGAAGGACAATGAATGGCAACTTCCACTAGCCAGAGTTGGTACTTCCATCATTCCATCATGCCCTGCCACTACGATTGCTGTCAAGATAGGGACTTTTGGCGCTGCCCAAGAGGGCAACATTCACTCTCCTGGTGAGGAACCCGGTACACACTGGGCTTAAATACTTAAATAAGGAGGGACGTTCCTAGCACCAGGAGTCCCAGCACGCAGAGTGCAAGTTTCCATTATCATCAGATGATGGACAGGGAAGTGCCCAACACAGCAGACAAATGTGCACCAGGCCCAGTCCCCCCCGGCCCTCCCAATAATCGATTTACCCCAGCCTGACTCCCTTATGTTACTGGTGCACCTGAAATAAAAATTGGACAGGAAGAAACACAGCTGGAATTGAGAAACAAGTGCCTTTTCTGGCTCACCAGGCATGGATATTTTCCCTATGAGAGGGCGGGTGAGATATTACTAGTTCAGAGATTCGGTTGGGTTGGCAAGAACCCTATGTCATTCAAAGGAGGCTATATAGTTATTAACTTTAGTCATCCCCGGACAGTCCGAAGTTTGGCTGACCAGTCCCACAGCTTTCGTGCACCGCCCACAGGGATCCAACTACACACCTTGGACTCCTTGCACTAGAGCTCCAACACACTGGTTACAACCCCATCCTACATTTGGCCAGTTCTCCAGAATACAGTATAACGTTGCAGTAGCAAACAGGTTTGGAGCCCTTGAAGAGGTAGATTGAATTTCGACCCCATCTGATTCCTCTTCTACCCAGGGGCTAGGGAGGACCAATAGAGAGCCTAATCTGAAAATCACTGGGTTGCAGTCCCTAAACATCGCTTGTGAGACACAAGTTGCTTTAGGCGAACCCCATCATAAATCTCACCCGGGATTCCAAGGCTCGGTAGGTGCTACCCTAGAGGTATTAAATAACCAAGCCCCTCTTATCTCCAAACAGACAATAGCAACTAAGGACAGGAATAGATCCTTAGCGAAAGTGGGAGTACCTGACCCCGAGATTGAGCCAAACATAACACAAACTACGAACCCTTCTGGTACTATTGTGTGCGATGCCACTTCAAACTTGGGTCTCCAGCTGAGGGTGTTGACGTGGAACATTGCTGGTATCAAAAACAAACTTCAAAATCCTGATTGGATACAGTTTGTACAAAATCATGATGTATGTATGTTCCAAGGGACCTGGGCTAGAGAGGACTCTCTCATGAGGGGCTTTGCAACTTTTAATGTGCTAGCAACTATGGGGGACAGAGATAGACCATCGGGAGGGTTAGGCACATGGGTTGCCACACACTTGGACTGTACTGTTGAACAGCTGAACACCTTTACGGATGATATCCAGTGTACCCTCCTTACTTTTAATACTGGGATTAAAATTGCATTTATTAACATCAATCCCCCTCCTGTGTCCTTTGCACAGGAATCCCATACCATAGATATGCTTACCACATTCGTTGAGCTAGTTCCCACGAACACCAGGATGGTGATAGGAGGTGAATTTAATTGTCAGTTTGAGCCTCTAGCCCTCCCTACCGACCCTTGGCTCACTGCCGAGGATTCCCTTTGGCTAATTCCTGAACCAGTGATTTCTCCGGTGAGAGCTTTGACCCCCTGGTATTACAGGTCAATACAGGCACACTAACTCATGCACTGAGGGCATGCAATGGTCGTACTTAGTCAGACCAGCCTGGAAAACCCACTTTTAATAGACCCGGGCAAGCATCTTTATTGGACTATATTCTGGTGGAAGCAAGTATATGGCATTTGGTGTCGACTTCGCTGCATGGCCAAGACATGACAGCGACCATAACACTCTGGTACTCGATCTTAAGGTTCCGGAAATTCATAGTTCCCCCAACCACTAGCCACTTCTCTGGTACCAACCTATCTTTAGACAATAACAGGAGGAGAATTAGGTGGGAAACCCTGAAGCAGTCACCAGGCAAGACTGCTGCCCTGTATTCCCTAATTATTCCACCTTTACTGGTAATGGAGAAGGCTGCACAGACCCCTAACTCTCGTGGTGCTATCGCTCAACTTACAGCTATCAACAGATCTGACCACTAGCCTGACCAACATCTTTAATCCCTTGATACACTCCAAAGGCAAGAGGACCCCTAAATCCACTTAGTTTAATAATTCCTGCCGAATGGCAATGGGTGCCCTCATTGACGCCATAAAAACAAAAGACAGATCTCTGATAAAAATCAAGAGGGCCTTATACAGTGATACTTTAAAGTTAGCCAAAACGGAGTGGGAGTCTTAAAGATGGGACGCAATTAAACAGGCTCTCACTAATAGAGATATGAGGGCGTTCTGGACCCTGGTTCAAACTGCTAGTTTCTCAGAGAGCTCACCCATTGAGCCGAACATTGCAGCAGACGCTTGGAAACTTTGTTTCCAATTGTTGTATTCAACCCAGGACATTAGAGAGCCCACAGGGGGAATCTCGCCAACCGTTGTGTGGAACCCCCTCGAAGATGATATAGGGTTTACCCTGACTGAAGTGCTTAGTGCAATTGGGAAGCTTCCTCTTGGAAAGGGCCCTGGATTACATAAGATTCCCGGGGTCCTATTTCGGGAGCAGCCCAATATCAGGGGCCCATATTTATGTGTAATATTTAATGCAATTTTAAATGGCATGAAAATCTCGGATACTTGGTTAGGGGCAGAAATATTCCCAGTATATAAGAAGGGATAACCCCTCCTGCCCACCAACTACAGGCCAAAAAGCCTGATTGATATAACCCAGAAGTTGTTAGCCAGGATTGTCCTGGAGCACCACCATCCCTGGGTGGATGAACGTAAGATTCTGAGTGCGTACCAGGCAGGCTTCCGTAAAAATATTTCTACCATTGACCAAATCTTTAGGCTCCAATTATTATATTGGAAGACCTTGACTTTAGAGGGTGGGAGCCTCTATTTGATCTTTGTTGATTTTAAATCAGCCTTTGATTTGGTGCCCCATGACAAACTTTGGACAGTTCTAGAGCAACTGGGCATTCCGCCCTACTTGCTCTCTTTGATCAAGCGACTGCACACTGAAATTTTTGCCTAGGTGAGATATGGGAAATATGGAGAATTGACTCTGCGTTTCCCAGTGAATATGGGTGTAAGGCAGGGGTGTGTTCTGGCCCCCACTCTGTTCTGTCTTTTTATTAATGCCCTGGTGGACCCACTAAATGAGGTAGCCAACACCGATACCCCAGGGCTCGCCCGTGGCCAGGTGCCAGCAATGATATTTGCGGACAACACCTTGTTACTATCTAAATCGCCCATGGGCATCCAGAGGACCCTTGACAGCTTCTCTCTATTTTGCAAGAATAGTGGCCTAGATATTAATACACTAAAAACCAAGTACATGGTATTTAATCCTAGTCAAACATCTCACCCTTATTTATCTATTTATTTTATTCATAAAGCCCGCTGTCACCTGGCGCTAGCAACTCAGAGTACAAATAGAAAAAAAGGTGTGCCCCCACTGCCGACAACCAACTAGGTCTTAGTAAACAACCATGTTTTTAATCTCCTTCTAAAAAGAAGGAGGTCACTGACTTGTCTGAGCTCCAGTGGGAGTGCATTCCAAAGTTTGGCTGCTGTTACCCCGAAGGACTTACCACCTGACTTAACTTTCCTGAATCTAGGTACTTTCACCAGTCTCGAGAATGAAGAACAAAGAGTTCTCACAGGAACATACCAATCGAACTTTCTTTGCATAGAGACAGGCTCCAGCCCATGCAAGGCTTTAAACACTAAACAAAGAGACTTGAACTGAACTCTCTATCTTAATGGGAGCCAGTGCAACTCCGCCAAGGCCGAGGAAGAAGAGGACCTTCTGTCCAGCCTAGCGCTAACTTGGCTGCCGTTGACTGAATCCACTGCAGTTTATCAAGAAGAAATTTCAGAGACTCAAGTAGCAAGGCGTTGCAATAATCTAGGAGATACTGTTTCAACCACTGGGAGTAACCAAATAGGTGTAGAGGCGGCGAGACTCGCAGATTAAAGTTTTAACAGCGAGTGAAGATTTGCCTGTCCCTATGAGCCCATGAAGCGGTTTGCAATATAAAACACTATACCCTGCCTGGTGAATAACAGGAGTTTGATGGACGGGTAAACCGTGAGTTATCCTGAGGAGAGTAAAAATTGTTTATCTACCCTCATTTTTTATTTCCTAACGGTGTGGGCAGGCCTTAGCGTGCTTGGACCCCTGTAGGATTTTTTTCGATTGTTTTCAATTTTAAATTTGGTCCTGAAGAAAGCTGAGCTGACTTTAGCTTTAACAGCAGAAACATGTTGACCAGTCACCTTTTGATGTCCCTGGACAAAAATTAAAAAATCCAGCGACTACACAGCTTTTAATGTGAACAACTGGCCCCTAATAAAGTCTGTTGAGGCACAGTTGTGATCTTTTAAAAACACACACCTTTTTGCACTGATCACCACTTTCACACATACCAGCTCCGCTGCACTTGCAGGCGTGGTAGCACACAGGTGGGGTTAGTCAGCCCCTCCTGTGAACGAACCCCATGATGAAGCATGTCACCTCTAGGGTGAGTGAGGGTTCTTTTAGAAAATAATTAATTTTCCATCTTTTTCCCTCCATTTAATTAGTTGACCATTCACATCTTAGGTAATTTTTCACCTTGTTTTCACTGTAAGATAGGGTTTTCACTAGTGTTCCTTTGGCGCTCTTTTGTTGATGACAGTTGCAATAATCTAGTCTACTAAGAATAGTACTACGTGCTAACGCACGCGCATGAGGGGGTAGCAGAGGGAAGATCTTCCGCAATGATCTAATAATGGCTAAGCAATAGCTCACTGTTTTCATCACCTGAGCCTCCATATTAAGTTTGTTGTCAAACATAACGCCCAGATTACGAACCGTATTTACTGGCTGAACAACAATCGAGGTGTCGGTGGGCCAGAAGTTAGTGGGCATCACGGAGGGGACCCTTTGCATAGAGCAGTAGAGCACCTCTGTCTTACCTGCATTGAATTGCAGCGAGTTTTCCTTCAGCCAAAGCGCTGCATCACGCAGGCAACGGAGAGGTACACTGCTTGCTGTCTGTCCAATAAAAAAGACTGGAACCACCTCAAAGCACAGCCCGTCAGCCCCACCTCTCTCAGTCTTCTCAGCAGGATCCCATGGTTGACCACATCGAAGGCGGCAGACAGGTCGAGCAGAATAAGCACAGCTGCCTGACCCCTGTCTGCCCGCATCCCAAGCTCGTCCATCACAGTCACCAAGGCCGTCTCGGTACCATGGGTCGGCCGAAAGCCAAACTGTACCTCCTCTAGTAAATTATGTTGTTCCAAATGCTTGGACAGAGTGCTACTCACTACTCGTTCCACAATTTTAGCCGGAAAAGGCAAGAGAGAGATGGGCCTATAGTTTTTGGGGCACTCCGGGTCAAGAGAGGGCTTCTTTAGCAGGGGTGTCACCAGTGCCTGTTTCCACTGATAAGGGACCACTCCGTAAGAAAGAGACTGATTACAGATCAGACGGAGGGTAGGAAACAACTCTGCCTTAAACTCTTTCCAAATTTTGTGTGGCACCAGGTCTAGAGGAGACCCAGAGGGAATACCACAAGCTAACATATTAAAGTCCTCCACTTCCAGAGGCACAAACTCAGAAAGGTAATTAACGGCCCCGCATTCCAAGATGGCACCCGAAACCTCAGAGCCATTTACCACCGTATCATCAATGCCCAAAGTCATAGTGTTTACAGCCTCAGATTGTTGATGAGCCCCTCCCAAATCATCAGTAATTATTTTAATTGTATCATGTAAGAACCTAGCCAGGTTCTCACATAGTATTTGAGAGGGGAATATCACGTTCTTAGAACAATCTGGGCTGGTCAAGCTATTCAGGATGTTAAAAATACTTCTGGAGCTATTAGGGGCATTAAGGATCAAAGTGGAGAAATATTCCGCCTTGGCCCTGTTAATCGCATTCTTATAGCCCACAATTTTCGATTTCCATGTGAGCTTATCCTCCTCCAGATAGCCTTGTCTCCACCTCCTCTCTGCAAGCTTACATTTAAGTTTCATGTTTTTTAGACTATCATTAAACCAAGGGGCCGAAGGTCTGCCCCTACTACGGTGTTTTTTTAGAGGGACAATGAATCCAAAACCGAGGTAATTTTCGTACATAGAGATGCATAGTTCTCCTCTACATGCAAATCCAGGGAGAAACAATCCTCTACCTGAAACAACGGGGCATGGCCCCTCTTACGCAGGAGAACCTTCCAGTCTCTACTTACATGTTCACATGTAGAGTTGGCTACCTGAGTATTTTGAGTAGCAAAGTTCATATAGAATTTAATCAGGAAATGGTCTGTCCAGTCCAGAGGCAGAATTTCCCCAATAATCAGATGAGTAGCCTCTGAGAAAATTAAATCAAGTAGGTGACCTCCCTTGTGAGTGACCTTGGACACCTGCTGGAATAGGCCAAGGTCTTCGCAAGACTGGTGAATATTGGCATAGCCTGAATCAAGGGAGCCATTTAACCAGAGGATAAAGTCACCCAAAATCACCAATCTGTGGTGAGTGGCCGCCATATTAGTAAAAGTCTCCAGCAGCAGTTGCTGCTGCTGCACACCAAAGACCACGGGGGGTCTGTAGCAGATAATCCCAGATAAAGCCTGACCATGATCATTCTTGATGACAAAGCCAAGTAGTTCGAAACCTATGACCACATCAATATCTATGCTCACTAGAGTCAGGGTATCCTTATAGATCACCCAGACCCCGTCACCCCTCCCCCTCATTCTCGGTTTATCGCAATACCTGGGTGGACAGGCCCAACCGGAGTCAACCTCACAATCTGGCTGGGTCCAGGTTTCTGTCATGAGCAGAACTTCAAGTTCAATAACTTCAAGCAACAACTGAATTTCCACATTGTGCTTAGGCAGCGATCTGACGTTTAAGTCCCACAGGATAAAAAAATTTGACAAGGAAGTCAGACAGAGGAGAGGCAGACTCAGCAAAGCAAAGAGCCCCCCTACCATTACCCACCTCATCAATATGGTGGAGCTCTTCACTGGAGTAGCTTAACGGGCAACACCCTCTATCAGATCCCATGCAGGCAGAGAACGGAGCAGCGTGGATGGCGCTGAGCGTGTCCTTATCGCGGACGGGCGCAGACAGGCTTGCCTTTGGCACGCCGCTGCACGCGTCCGCTGCGCGCTCGCGTCAACATTGATTTTTATCCAGCCCAGGCAAGAAAGACTAGACCGCTAACTCCAGGATGGCGAGTCCCCACGCACGGACGGACCCCACGAATCAAGGAGAGTGGAATGATCCTGGAGTGAGAGAGGGAAATAGGCAAAGTTACCCCCTAAGCAACCCTAAAGTGAGTGAGTGAAAGTTTAAAAACAACATTAAAAACACGGTAGGACCACCACAGCAGTTCCCAACATCACACAGATGACAAGCCTCTGAATAGCCAATCGAACGCTGCGCGCTCGCTTCAGCATCGATTTTTATCCATCCCAGGCAAGAAAGACTAGACCGCTAACTCTAAGATGGCTGGTCCGCTTGCACGGACAGACCCCGCGAATCAAGGAGAGTGGAATGATCCTGGAGTGAGAGAGGGAAATAAGCAAAGTTACCCCCTAAGAAACCTTAAAGTGAGTGAGTGAAAGTTTGAAAACAACATTAAAGACACGGTAGGACCACCACAGCAGTTCCCAACAGCACACAGATGACAAGCCTCTGAATAGCCAATCGAACGCTTTGCGCTCGCGTCAGCATCGATTTTTATCCAGCCCAGGCAACAAAGACTAGACCGCTAACTCCAAGATGGCGGGTCCGCTCGCGCGGACGGACCTCCCGAATCAAGGAGAGCGGGATGATCCTGGTGTGAGAGAGGGAAATGAGCAAAGTTACCCCCTAAGCAACCCTAAAGTGAGTGAGTGAATGTTTAAAAACACGGTAGGACCGCCACAGCAGTTCCCAACAGCACACGGATGACAAGCCTCTGAATAGCAAGTTGATATAGCCCTAACCCTACCCTAAATGGTATCCAGCTAGAGAGGGTAGCTGTCTTCGATTATCTGGGTGTTACGCTGACGGAAACCTTTGGTTGGGGCCCACAGCAAGAAAAGGCAGGCCTAAGGTTAGCACAGATGGCAGGGGGAATAGCAAAACTATACAGACACTCCACATCTAGACAACCGAGCCCATTGATTGAGATATACAAAGTCCAAATCAGGAGTGCTGTTATGTACTGGGCAGACCATTGGGGACACCTCCCTATAGGTGGATTGGGCAAAACCGAGAATAAGTTCATGAGGCAGCTCTTGGGCCTACCACAAAGCACCCCTCTCATCCCCCTACGTATGGACCTCGGGATAAGACCCATAGATGAGGAGATCGGACTGTGACCCCTGAGTTTTTGGTGAAGGCTATGGGCGACTCCAGAGCTAATAGCCTACCAGTCAGAACTAAAGGCGATCATTGGGCTCCCAGGGGTGGGAAAACTATCCTGGTTTACCCACATAAAAGATCTGTGCCGTAGACTAGGCCGGCCGAACCTATGGACCCACCCTGAGGAAGTGTCCCCGACAATAACACGGCTCGAACTAGTCGAAACTTACAGACAGTTTAGATTGGCTGAAATCCATAGGAGCACAAAAAACAGGCCATTTAACCTCTGACTTCCTTAATTTTAAAGACCAGTATTTATTTGAACGGTTCCTTGATGATGTACATCCGTTCATGGCAAGGAAACTCTATGGTTAATTCAGACTGGGTTGCTTGCCGGTCCATGCACTTACAAAGAATTGGGCAAAAGCTTCCCCTGTTGGATGTCCTGCCTGCAATAGCCAAGAAGAGACTCCCATTCATGTTTTCTTCTTTAGTCCAGGAAATGATGTACCTAGGAGGTACTGGCTTTTACCAATGTGCAGGATCCTGGGGTACAGACAGTGATGGGAGGCCTTTAGAGTTTTGAGAACCGACACTCATCCTCAGATTGTTTTTGCTGTGTTCCGTTTCCTTAACTCTATGTGGCACAGGCGCTGCAAGTTTTAAATCTCTCCCTGCACATGATATATATTCCTTTGCCATTTCCTACTGTCTTGATCTTACTAATATATGAAATCACTGTTTAATTCGCTTTTTACATTTTAATATCTTTTTAACTGTTATGAAATGTGTTCAACTCACTGTACATGGCTATATCCTGTAATGTCCATTGATTTTTTTATTGCCCAAATTTAGTGATGTATGTATTTTATATTTTTGCTTTTATGGTCTATAAGAATGAAATAAAGCTTGGAAATGGAAATGGAAAAATAAGCGCTAGATAAATGCAATTACAATACTTGTGTTTAAAGAGACTATATATATCTTACAAATAATTTGTATTCCATCAAGTAAGTGACTGCCTTTCCATAAGCTACCTCTGAAAGTTTGGTAGAGCTGTGGTGCAATCATTTATATATCAGGTCAATGCCCTTGTGCCAAGTGCTAAACCTGCAGCAATTTCTGGCTTATCAGTAAACAGCGTTTTGCATGCTTAGCCATGAAAGCCCATGTTTATTAAGGAGAGAAGGAAAACTACAATACCCAGAAGGCATTGTGCTGCTGGCTCAAAAGCATGGACTCAAAAGCATGAACTAACTGAAAGATTCACACAGAACATAAGCCAACTTTGCAGCACTGCAGAAACAAGTCAAGATCATCTCTGACAGGCAAACAGACCTGGTGCAGAGTGCAATACATGAAATCATTACTCCTGCCCAGACTGAGGGAATATATGCCAGAATTGTTTGTAAAATACTAGTATGGGTGGTTAAGGGCATGCGTGTTGAATTCTTATCTCCCAACGTATGTTCTTCCAACATACATGGGTACTCAATAACAAGTAGCATTACATATAGATTAAACACTCACAGACAATAAAAGTACACTCAATACACATTCTTGCCCCCAAAAATGTACTAATACAAACACTTTTTATAAAAATAAAAACACGTAAAACAGGTTTTCACTTTGTACCACTCCTATACCAAACATTTCCACAGATAGTTTAAGTCTTTCACTGACAGTAGCTCATCTAAATTCAGAGGGCTCACAAAACTGTTATAGTCTGGGTGCCAGCCTTTTTTAGGTCGAGCTTCGATCGACCTGGTATGTCTCATTTGTGGGGTCTGGCAAACCCACTGATTGCCATGGGTTACTATCTGTGGTAATCAAAAATGCTGGCTTCTTATTGGTGTATTTCTGTAAAAGTCCCTCCTTTGTGTGTTCATCTCCCTTTCCAGCGAGTTCACTCAGAGAGCATTTTGGTCGGCCAACACACAGTACAGCATGTGGTGGCCTCTATTCCCTCCTCCCATCTGCATGTGATGGCCCCTCCTCCCTTTTCAGCAAAGGGGCAAAACAAGGAATTGTAAGGGTGTGCGAGTGCTGCTGTTGCAATGTAGAAAAAGTAATTTGTAAGGTAAGAAGATCCAGAAGTCGTAGGTATTCTTGAAAGGGTGTTTATTAGTTAAAAGCTGGTAAATAGGTAAATAGGAAGGAGGCCCCACCGGGAGCAGCATCCAGCTGCTCAGCCCACTCAATCAAACTGACCCACATTCAAACCATGCACACAGTAACATTCCAATGACATCACACACACAGGCTGAGCAGCAGGGAAGAGATGATCAGGATATAACACATCTCCCTCTTTTAAAACAATGGAAACAAAAGAGGGTAAGTGAAACTAAACACAGTATGTCCTGATGATGACAAAATCAGGATTTCAAATAAACAGTCAACATAGGAAATGAATAACTGTAAATAATATCATGAAATGAACAGTCAACATAGAAAATGAATAACTGTAAATAATATCATGAAATAGCAATATATCATCATGAAAGATACATAGAGAGGAAAAATATCTTCTCGCACAAAACCAGGAATAATATCTTCTCGCACCAAACAGGGAGAGAAATCACATACAACCATCCCCCATCTCAAAGAAAAACCCAAAAATATTACCAATCATGGCAGTTGGCCAGACTGTCACGAGAAGCAATAAAAGGGAATCAAACTAAACAAAAAGGCATCCCAATAGAATAACAATTTTAAGGATGTAGGAGTTACCACGCTGTCCAAAACCACTTGAATAAAGTATAAAGAACAAAACGCATAACACCTAGTGCAAGGGTACATGGCTACTTAACAACTCTCTGTAACTGAACACCTCTAATTGAATAGAGCACTTGCGTGGTTCAGGTAAATAAAAACATGAATAAACAGAACTGAGGACTTTGCAACCTCATACAATTTGATCACAAGTACATGGAGCACCTCAAACAATGAGCACTTATGTGGCTCCGCAACATATGCATCATAAAATTCCAAACTGGAGAACTAAACTTCAGAAAATACAGGAGCGCCTCAAACCATGAGCACGTATGTGGCTCCGCAGAATATGTAAACTACAAATCAAAAAAAAAAATACACACTGGCATTGAACTCCTCAAAGTTCAAGAAAATACACACTAACATTGAACTCCTCAAAGTTCAAGCAATAAATGTAAACTGTAGACTCTTCGCAGTAAAATGTGAACTCCTCAAAGTTCAAGCAATAAATGTAGACTCTTTGCAGTACAACGTGAACTCCTCTATCTAAAATAGAGCACTGTTAAATAAGTGGTTCATCAAAAAAACAGTATAATAAATCTCAACACTTAATGAACACCTCAAATTAATTGAGCACAAATGTGGTTCATTAACATCAATAAATTCAAACTTTGTCAGAACTCAGCATAGTAAACCTGACCCTTAAAATCAACCTTTAAAGAAAACAGTATAATAAAATAATTCATCTATTTCAGCACATAACAGTTCCAAGTAGTATAAGTAAATAAGTAAATCAATCAGAACACATATAAACCAATACCTCAACTTCAGTACATAACAGTACTATAAATCACTTAGAACAAAACATGTACATCAATTTATATATAAATAGCGACTGATGGAAAATAAGAAACTAAAATAATAAAAGTAGTCACCGTTGTCATGTTGAACAGATCCACTTCTTTAGTAAGGCAGGTAAATGACATTCACAAAATCGAATCCAAAGTGTCTAACTCGAGTGGATAATATTTTCCTGTATTCGTGCCATAATGAAAAATAGACACTAGATGGCGCATTTTGAACAGAATCGATGTATGCAGTACGCAATGTAGGAGGAAAACAACTCCGGTTAGAAACCTGTGGCAGTTCCGAAATCAAACTCAGTCAAATTGTTCAACAACAGTACCTTTCTCATGAAAAACAGCCCGAAAATGCGCCCGATGTTATTGTGGAGACAGGAGCACAACAAAAGAACTCAGGCAGTCAGTCCCTCGCAACCTCGATGCTCTTCGAACTTGCCATGACAGCCTTTCCAATGATGCACGCACGCGCACACAGACCCTGCGTGAACTTGACCCTTCATGAACTTGACCCTTCATGACGCAGATGCACGTACATAGATGACGGCGCGTTCCACAGAATCACCAATACTGTGGTAGCATTCTGTTGCGTCATCATTTAGCATCCAGACGGCAAAGAAACAGCTCCCCAGCCGATGAAAACGACCGTTGGAAACACGGTGAGCAAAATACAGTCAGGGTCAAAATTTTCACTAAGCAAGTAATCAGTACACCGGGGCTCGATGTTAACCCCCGATATGCAATCTTTGCCGCCTCACAAAAATTGCTGAAAGGTTCCCAACTTTTAATTTAATATAGTTTTTTTTGATCTTTGCCCTTGAAATAGAAATAGTAATTTTAACTTGGGCTCTGAACATCGCAGCACGAAAGATATATAATTTTTCCACTGTTTTACTCTGACAGCAGTCCTAACTTGAAATTTTGACGCTCTTGTAAATAAGTCTGTAATTATAAAATTCAAATAAGCTACACAAAGTCCAACGCTTGAAACATACCTCTTTATAGATGTTTCCTGTAGGCTGTCAGATGTGACATGACACCGGTGGGGCATCAAAAGCGTTGTTTGTCTTCTTTTAAAATTTTCATTTTCCATCTCTTCAATTCCATGTTTCAAAAGTAATTTCTGCACACGTAGTTCTTTCTCGCTCGTCGCCATTGTTGCAATGTAGAAAAAGTAATTTGTAAGGTAAGAAGATCCAGAAGTCGTAGGTATTCTTGAAAGGATGTTTATTAGTTAAAAGCTGGTAAATAGGTAAATAGGAAGGAGGCCCCACCGGGAGCAGCATCCAGCTGCTCAGCCCACTCAATCAAACTGACCCACATTCAAACCATGCACACAGTAACATTCCAATGACATCACACACACAGGCTGAGCAGCAGGGAAGAGATGATCAGGATATAACAGCTGCATACAGTTTCTTATCCTGGGACACGTGCAACATTGGCGAGCGAGCCTTTCGCCTTCATCTCCGTAAGAAACAGCCCACTCCCAACGAAACTCTATTCTTATCATATTTTATGCTTTTAATGAGCAGGGCAGCACAGGCCACATGCTATGCTGCTGACTAAAAGCATAAAATATAGAAAAAAAAAGATTTTGGCGAAATGCGCTTTTTAGAGTGGGGCGAGGCGGGGCTTGAAGAATGCCCAACAGAGATTTTTGAACTTCGCTAAATAAAATAAAGAAGCGGCTCGTCCAAATGTTTTTTTTTTACAAAATGTTATGCTTTTCGTAGGCAGTGCAGAATGCCGTCTGGGCTGTGCTGCTTTTTCTATCCACCTCTCCTCTATTTCTCCTTCTCCCTCCCTGCTGCTCTCTCCCTCACACTGGAATGCCCCCAAACTGCCCAGACAAGCCTGCAGCTGCTGCTTCCATCCGTTTTGTAGTCTCTGATGCTTTACCTGGTTGGCTTAAATCTACATCCACACAGAAACATAGACAGACAGACACACACACACAGACAGCCTCACACACACACATGCATGCATACACACATGCAGACACAAATATGCAATAGATCAAACAGTGTCCACGGTATCCATAGAGGAGCCGCGTGGCGGGTGGCACTGCTGCCATGATGAGGATGGACAGTGGTCACTAGTGAGGTGCTCTGCACCCATGGTGCCCTTGTAAGGACTTCTGGTAACACAGCAGAGCCCAGGCAGGAGTGTTAGGGGTTGTTTTTTTAAATACTACTAGCCCTGTGTCCAGCGGCCAGTCAGTGCCAGGGCACATATGATGCAAGTGCCTGGCATAATGCAGCCACAGATAAACCACATTTTTCCCCATCCAGGACTGATCCCATATATTGACCTTTGTTGCTGCTCCTTCACAACCTCTCCCAGTACCCCATTTAGAATTTGTTATATGGAAAAATTCTCACATGTGGGATGAGGAAACCAAAGTTCCGGCTTACTGCACTTTGACACAGTTCATCCATTGCTTCCTACTACCTAAAAACAAGGAAGAGTTTTTAATTAAACCAACCATGTGTATTACATGTGGAAAATCTTCATTTATGTTTTTACCTCTTCTCTTCCCCCAATACGTAGTCGTAAGTGCTCCCTACCCTTCCCACCTCGCCTTAGCCTTCTGTCACATACCGCTTTTATTGATCACATGTTCACACTGTGTGACCCTGGCCAAATCGCCTATCATCTCTTTGTCCCCATTCTCTGACAAACATTGAACCCCGTGAGTGCTTAGATTAATCTCTATACCCGTATTACACTGCACAATATGGAACTGGACGGTTACAGTGGCAGTTGCTGCTCACATCACAAGCTGCTGTTATTACTGTTGTAATAGTCAGCCTATCAGACAAGTTTACATTAGTGGCCTTTTTATCCCCAACAGTGAACCACCTCAGTGCCACAAACAAGGTTGGAATCAGTAATGTAAAAAAGGATTGTATCAATTTCTATTGCCTCTACATTGCTAATACAAAAGTCATAACTGTAAAAAACATTTCCATTTCAATGCCACTAGCTCTAACGGAAAAAAAAGTGAGACCTATTGCATTGCAAATGATTGTTTTAAACATCTGCCTTCCGAAGCACAAGACCACACACACTGAAACTTAACATGGCCTGCACATGAAGCTAACCCACAGGGGTTGGACATTTCATCCGAGCTTGCTTTTAGGTGTTACTCCTCACACCTCTTGAGTGGAAGATTAGTATAGTAATTGGAAGGGAGAAAATGTCCACAATACGGAGAAAGCCTGTCCCCCTAACCTGATCCCCTTTGTTCACAAGGTTATAAATAATAAATGCACAATGATTTGAAAAAAACACTTTATAGACTTCTGAAACAGCTGAGTCCATCAACACTATTGAAAATAAAAAAATTGTGAACTATTGTCCGGCCAAATATGAACACTTAAACAAATATGTTAAGTAAATGATCATTTGACAAGTAACAATTTATGTTAAGTAATGATGTTCAAGCATTCAAGATCTCCGTGTATTTTTGTCCTTTGTTTCACATTTAGTTATTATCTAGAGAGGCTGCCTGATCAACTAGCAGGCGGTGCGTCCATTGGGGTGCTAGGGCGTTTGCCCCACCTGGCCACATGGCCTCAGGTTTCACTGCGCGCAAGCAAAATAGCAAACTTTAAAGACAAGTACTTGCTGCTCTGCTCAGGCAGGCATTCAATCGGCGCTGAAAGGGGTTGGGGTGGGGACGGGGCTGGCTGCGGCAGCAAGGAGGGTGACTGACAGCAGCGCTTACTAAAGCGCAGCTGCAATAGTGCCCATGCTCGATTTTGGGCTGCTCATTATTATGACCAGCCCGAACATGCGCACTAAAGCCACCTCCTAAGGACCAGGAGAGCGAGGGAAGAGTCGGGACCCATAAGGCTGAGGGTTGCTTCATGCAGCAACCCCTGGTCTCTAATGGGCGAGTCATCTTCGTGCCCTAGCCAATCCTGGTGCTGCTAATGCAGCGTCTGGATTGGCTGCCTGAGACACCGGGCAGCCTGAGGGCTGTTGTTCAAAAGGCGCGGGACCGGCCCAGGACAGAGCAGCACAGAAGGCGCCAAGCAGCCCCCAACGTGGGACCCCGGTCCAGGTCACCCAATCAGGTAACTGTAATTCACTCATTCAGGTAAGTTTGCTTTATTTTAATCTGTCATTTTATTTTAAGCTCCCCCGCGCGACCCCCCCCCCCCCCCCCCCCAAGTATGAGAGCTGTGACTGATCACTAATAGTTGTTAAAGTGACAAAATAATGACATAGAATTGCCGAAGGTTGCACCATGTTATGCTGCATAATTCGCTCTTATTGCCGCACATGTTGTCATCCATGCCGCATAATTGGGCCTCCCAATGCCTCGGGCTTGCAGTGGCTGTGGTAATAGGTCTGCAAAGGTAGCATGCTGTGGCTGGCAGCTCCCAGGTACTCTATAGTTCTCGCCACATCTTGGAAGCCAGCCCCAGCCGGAGGCGACCTGGTGCCATAAGCCGCTATGGCCACATTAGCAGCTCTCTGAGCAGCAGCGGCTCCTGCTGTCACTCCATACTGGCCCACCCCGTCCTATGCCCTGAGGAAAGTGTAAGTACAAATTATAATTGTCAATTGTATTTAAGAGTGCTGAAGAACCTGAGCGAAAATAAACAAACAGGCCCGTTTTTTAGGTCTCGCCTACACAGTGCACATAAAGACCTTTTCCGATCGCTTTGTCTTTTCAGCCAAGAACGTGCACGCGTTCCATTGCCATCAATGGCAACGCGTGCACGTGTGGCGATCCACTTGCGGGAGTGCACGGCTGGCACCATATGGTAGCAATTCTCACGGCGCCAGCCACGCGCTCCCGCAAATGAATCGCGCAGGCTCCCCTCCACCCCCTGTTTCATTGGTTGCGTGCCTCTAAGAGTTGCATGTGCCTATAGCTCGGTATTTAGCTGCTGCTGTGGGCGGGTTCTAGCGACAAAAGTAAAGTGACGTGACGCCTTATACAGAGTGACTAACTCAGCTTGAAAAAGCTAGCGGCGCAGGCTAATACAGCTTGTTTGCCTACTAAGCCTGGAAGAAGGACTGCAGCCAATTAAAGGATACGCATGACTCGTGTCAACAAGATTTCTGGTGGTAAGTAAATTTACTAAGACAGGTTCAGAGAGCTGCTTAGACTGCATCGCTGATGCCATAGCTACTATGCAAGAGCCACACTGCCCTTACTTGTATGTCAGAACGTCATCTCCTCCTTCACTAGCCCCTGCTACTTCCGGTAGTGTCACTCCCCTCCCAGTGCTGCGACTCCCACCGATGTACGGCCATTTGTGTATGAAGGCCTGCATTAGCCGATGACGCCCGGGTTGTCACTGCCATCATCCATCTGTGCATCCGTAGGCCTCCATCCCAGTCCTTCGCCGGTAACAGTACACATCCGGTGAGTCCACCCTCACCTGTCGCAGGGGCTTTTCCTCTAGGTTCCTCGTTCGTCATAGAGCACGGGACAAGAGGCTTGACGTTTTACTCTTTTTAGAAGCTTAGTGGTGACTGCCAAGGAGAGCATAATAGAATGTACTCAGATTTTCACCCCATTTTTGGATAACTATGCTTTTTGTTTTGAGAAAATGCTAAAACTGCAAAAAATCAAATATTGTATTTCCATAATATGTTTCGTACAGCTGACGATTTCTAAGTATATTTTTAGAAAAGAATACCCTGCCAAGAATGATAATTTGTGGTCCTATACAGGATCCAATTCTGGTTAAAGGGGAGCAATATCAAATGAATATCAGAATCCAAGACAACAGATAGACAGCAGTCAATTCATCTTTTTATAGAAAATATATGTTTTTTTTATTATTTGTGACTAATGTATAGATGGATAACTAGGATCTGAACTATATGAGCGTGTGAATTAGAGTATGAATGAAAGAGTGTAGTCCTATAAAGATAAGTTCTGTGTCTTCACCTTGGCCACTTCTTTGATCTGGCCTATCCCACGACCCTGGGGGATGTTATCCTGGGAGCAATCAATGGATATCTAAACCAAGACTACTCAGCGTTACATCTTAGATGTGCTTATACTTTTGATGACAATAAATGTTCAGAAATGGTACATGAATCATCAATATATATGTATGAAATTTTATGAGAATACCTAGCATGCTTAAACCACTATGACTCTAAATTTATATGTACGCAATTTTATGAATTATTTGATATGCTCAAAAACATTTGTTTTAACTTTTCAGCCAGTGTTTTCCCCTCCCCCTCCATCTCTGCCAGCCCTGACGAAGGTGCCTCACACCGAAACGCGCGTTGGCACTACTACCAAGAACGGCACAGGATTCCACCTAACTTGCCCTCCCCAAGTTGCACCCCCGTCCATGCAACCATAACTCCATCCTTTCTGTTGCAGGCGAAACGAGATTTACCCATGTGAAGTGGTTGAACATGTACGAGTATGAATGACCCCTGTAAGATGTGAGTGTCTATTGAGCCCCTTGAAATTCCCTGGAGTGAGTGGAACACCTAATTCTCTGAAGAAAATTCTTCCCCACATGAAATGATGAACATTGTTGATGGTTTTATTAATTGTAGAACCTAGTATTTTTTTATTGTTTCCTAAATATGACTAATTGCATCAAAACAAATAATTAAAAAACATATATTTTCTATAAAAAGATGAATTGACTGCTGTCTATCTGTTGTCTTGGATTCTGATATTCATTTGATATTGCTCACCTTTAACCAGAATTGGATCCTGTATAGGACCACGAATTATCATTCTTGGCAGGGTGTTCTTTTCTGTTGTATTGTTTCCTCCCCTCCCTTCCTGACTACATCACCTATCCGCCCTGGGGAACCCCCTTCTATTGTATATAGATTTATAAGTATATATCTCAATTCTTGTGGCGATTGTGGTGTGCTTGCCTCACGCTTCAGTATTCTCGGCAGCTGTTGGTTTCTATCCCTCTGACAGTCAGATTCCTGGCTTTCTGTGGGCAGATGCTGGCCATAGGACGGATTATTATACATTAAATCTGTTTCTTCTCATCGCTGCCGACTAACATCTCCTCTTGCAGCTGTGAGAAATAGCAACTAAATCAGGATATTACACACTCCAAGTGTCTGAAAGAAGGTGAATTCTGTACACACTTGATGCTGACTTCCCCTGGACACCGCCCTGTCTGGCAGGTGATACACAGTTTTACTTTCAACATCTTTGTTTTCTCAATGTTACATGTTACAAGACAATAGCTGCCCTCTGAAAACAAAAGCCTGTTTAACACACTTTATACCACTCTTTTGCGGCTTTCAAAGGATACAAATATCAGGCTGTATTATTTGCCCAATTTAATCACTAAGAGGGTCACGTATGATAACCAGATCACCGTCGACATCAGCAGCGAGCGTTTCACTAAAAGAGCAATCATAACACTTTACCAGCAAAACACAAGGCGCATTCTTAGGCGGCTCTGTATTATTATGAATGCACATTTATTTGCTTTTTTTATTCATGAAGCTCGTATATGACGTGTTTTGGAGGTGATAATAAAGCACAAACAAGCATGAATCAGACAACAGTAGCTGCCCACTGAAAACAAAAGCCTGTTTGTTTACCACACTTTATACTACCCTTTTGCGGCTTTCAAAGGATACAAATATCAGGCTGTATCATTTGGCCAATTTAATCACTAAGAGGGTCACACGTGATAACCCGATCACTGTCAACATCAGCAGCGAGCGTTTCACTAAAAGAGCAATCATGACACTTTACCAGCAAAACACAAGGCGCATTCTTAGGCCGCTCTGTCTTATTATGAATGCACATTTATTCGCTTTTCTTCTTCCTGAAGCTCGTATAAGACGTGTCTTGGAGGTGATAATGAAGCATATGGACCGGAAATAAACATATGTTTTCACCTAAATAAGTGAGAATTCTGGTACTGTCAGGAAAATCTTTGAGAATTTATTCCAGCACCATTGCCAGCTGCATATATACCGTATTTAAATTGAGAGGAACTTTTAATTGGCTTCGTCCAAATATTAATCTGCAGGTCAGGAAGGCAGCGGGTACGCTGGAGATGAAACTTGGGGCCAGATGTAGGTAAGTAACATTTACCGAATCTTAATTACCGAAAATTACCGAATTTTACCGATTTGGTAATCAAGATTCGGTAAATGTGAGGGGTTGGTATGTAGGGAATCCAGATGTTCCCTTTTACCGAATCGGTAAAATTCGGTATTTACCGATTCGGTAAATACCGAATCGGTAAAGCCTATTGATTCCTATGGGCTTCAAAGCCCATAGGAATCAATAGGCTTTACCGATTCGGTATTTACCGAATCGGTAAATACCGAATTTCACAAGGGTGCAGGGGGTGTCACTTTGACACCCCCTGGCACCCCCTAAACAGGCGTGGGTGCCATGTGGCAGGCATACATGCCCTAAGGGCAGGTCTGCCTGTCACATGGCATAGGTGTGCATGCACACATGTGCATGCACACCGGAATCGGTATTTTACCATGAGGTTTTATTTCATGGTAAAATACCGATTCTGTAAGGCCTCTGGGACTCAGAAGAGTCCCACCTACATATGTAAAATACCGAATCGGTATGAATACCGATTCGGTATTTTACAGATTCGGTAACTTTACCGATTCGGTAAATATACCGAATCGGTAAACAAGGTCCCCCTACATCTCATTGACCCATTTACCGGTCGGTAACGGCCGAAATCGGCCGTTACCGACCGGTAAAGGCCACCTACATCGGGCCCTTGATGCCCTAAATCGTATACAGATGAGCCTTGGGTGTGAAAGTGAGGGGAGAAAGACAATAAGTGTGTGCAAAACTGAACACCTCATAAGGTAAAAATATTTGGAAGTTCCATAAGTCATCTGCATTTCTTCTTCCATGTGGGCATCTTTGTATGTTAAAAGCACCAGAGAGCTGCTGTTGTGTGCAAGGCAGCTACCATCTTCAAGCTAAGAGAAAAATTAAAACAAACTTATTCAGCAGATGCAAATGGGAAGAGATGCATTTCTGACTCTTTGGGGCTAATTAGGAATTTCACAGTACTTGTTTAGGACGTGGAGGTAAATCTGCAGGTGAAATTTGAATTACCGTGCAGTAACATCGCACCAGTACTATGCCATTGTGTATTGGAATGGGGAATTGGTCTGTGGAGCTGGACTTCCTGGTTGTAAAGCCACACAGAATTCCCAGTTTTATGGATTTTAAGGCATACATTCCGACTTGCTCTGAGAAAAATTAGCGCCTGGTAAAATCAGATCAGACGCTAGAACGCCTCACCAATCATTATCAGTTGGATTAGAATTCCATAGGTAAACCTGTTCCACCTGTCTTACAATAAGAGTTGGAATGGGGAATTACCATGTGGAACTGGATTTACGGTCACAAAACGATGCAGAATTCTAAATTCCATGGGATTTCGCGCATACATTTACCACCTGATCAATGTATGTGGGAGCGTCTGTGTGGGGTGTGGATGGAGGGAAAGGCTGTGAGGATTAGGAAGGAAAGGGGCATTGAAGGTGGGGCAGGGGGTAGAACTGAATACGTCCCCACCAGAAATAAAAAAAACAAATCGGGTGACAAGGCTTGACTTCTGCAGCTAAAGTCCCCTACGATTTTACTAAGTAGAATTACTTCCTGTAAAATGTGGTCCGGTGTTCCAGCAACTAGGAATACCAGGTGCTTTAATGCTGATCCACTCCTGATCCTACAGTAATTCCTCTCTGCCTGACTCATAACCATGGCCCTTTTCTGAAAGAGACAAACAACCAGAGTAGGTAACAAGGGCTGAGAGTTGAAGGTGTGGCGTAACGGTCAGAGAGGCTGACTATGGAGCTGGGGGTCTGCGTAGACTCAACAGCCTGTGATTCAGAGCAAATCACGTAACCAGCCCGTGCCTAGGAACAGCGCCTAGGACCGTCTTTCTTCTCGTTCCTCTGCCTCTCTCCTCTCTTTTCAGTCCCCCTGTTTCTTGGCCTTTCTGTTTCCCTGCTACTTTCTCTCATACCCAGATTTTGTCCCTTTTCTCTGTCTTTTGCTCCCCTCTTCTCTTTAATACCATCAAACTACGCACATAACTAATATCATTACAATTGTTTTTTTGGGGGGGTGTAAACCTGCATATACCACCAACATACACACCAGCAAAACACAATACACACACACATCCCACCGACACACATCATATCACAACTCATCACTATATTCCACTACCCTTACGTTACTAAACTAATCACAACTTGCACACAAACTTTACAGTATTAAAGACAACAGCTGCATTGCTCTATAACATACCTCTAAAACATTACAAAAATCTCAGGCTAAACACTTATAAGGTCCCAAAGTCGAGAACTTTTGGCTATGCCAATGCTTGTTTAACTTTTCCTGCTGTTCGGGCGCATTTGGGTCTGCATTCTTTGAAAATTTTAATGTTTCCCTAAACTTCCATTCGTGTTTGTCACCAGGCTTTCTTTATAGCGCCTTGGTGCCAAGACCTCTGGCTGTCAGCTGCTCTTTACAAATATTACGTAATAATAATACCCTCGAAATGGGCCCATCTTTGCAAATCTGACCAGATATCATGAGGTAGGATGATTAACTTCGTTATTGCCCAGCGGTACAGTCAAATTATTCTACACCTAGAAAACATGTTACATTTTGAATGGGTGTCATTATTATAACTCTACCCAATTAGTCAGAGGTCACGGCGGAATAAACAAAAGAAACAGTACGTTTCTTTACTGAAACCCTTTCTGAGAGTCTGTAAGCAGAGCGAGAGGGTTGTGTGCATTTCGTCAGCTGCTCGGATCGGTGAGCTGCTGCTCCTGCCTGCTAGAGCCGAGGCTCACTTCTCCTGAGGAGGGCGGAGCTGCTGGGGGCACGTCTGAGCTGTCCAATCGGCAAGACCTCCGGAGGTTGCCGATCGCCAGGGGATACACGATCCCGAGGGGATACCACATATTACACAACACCTGGACCCCAAAGTAACTCTGCAACTACCACAACTAGCGCCTCGGTATTCAAGTCATATGCAAGTGGTAGAAACTGACCCTTAAAGATGGTGACCTCCAGACAAAGCCTCCATCCATCCATACCGGGACACTACTGTAGACAGAGGCACCTCCCTTGATAAACTTTCATCAGTCAATATTTAAATTCAGTTGGGCATCCTTCAAGCAAGGAATCACTGGTAGGTAAAAATAAATGAAGCTATCTACTGCCCAGAATCAAGGGCACATTCACATTATAAACATATTACAAATTGGTCAAAAGAAAGAACAACCAGTTTGAAAGACAAGAGTTTCGAATTACTAACAAATTGTGTTGAGGTATCTGGAATCTTTCCAACATCTACACCATGTATGCCTCCGTTCAGTTAGGTGGGGGTCAGTAACTGGAGTCAAGACTATGAAACCTTGACGAGAATTCACGTCCAGCTCATCTATTGTGATAACATGCAGCACTTACTGTATTTGCAGAGGGGTCCAGGCTGCATGCTGGGATCCTTCCCATTTGACCCAAAGTGACACCAGGAAGCAAGATAAAAAAAACAAGAGTGCATGAACGGAACTAATCCTATCCAGATGGCATTAAAGATTCGTTGTCGACTGCCTCTATCAGTGACTATTAATTCTATGCTCTACGTACAAGCTGTCCACTTCCCTGCCCAATGGTTGATGAGATAAAACCAGTTTTTGCATCATACTGTTTGTTATCAAAGCCATTCTGAATCCGTTCGTATTTAGAGAACGGATTAGCTTCCTGATTTTATTACAGCTCTCCAGCTCCTTCCCACACAAGCCCTATTGTTTGATACTTACATGGGAGAGTCACCATTCCACTGTTTCCCTCCTCGTGGCAATGTAGAGCATTTAATCATGGTTCAGTTTTAAAGGCTTCAAAAATGGGATACAAACAAACTCAGGGCGCGCCTCTTAATATCAGGGAAATATCCTATATTCTCAATCAGATTTGGTGCATCTAGAGGGAGGGCGTGTATCCAACACCCCAATCTTTCTGTCATAAACTGAAATAGCACATTACTCAATGCCCCTGAGCACACATAAGGTGTAATATTATGCCACCGCGAGTATTACGTGCGTGTCTGTTATATAGTTGTTAGAGACACGAAATTTATTTAATCCAACTTATTGAAAAAAAAATTTGGAAAAATTAGATGCTAATTAGTCACAAAACTATCACCTACAAATTAAAACTATTAACCACTTTAAAATAAAGTGGGTGAAGCACGAGGCGAAAATAGGTTGTCTTAGTCAGTCAGAACAAAGTTGCTGTTAAGGCTAATAAGAGTATTCACGCAAACAAATCACATGTCCTATTGAAATAACTAACGAGTTCCATGGTCAAGTCAAGGCTCAAAATAAAGTAACCTGACACAACATACGATCAGGTAAACTGAATGATTTGAAGTACAAGGACATTTGGATATACTGATCACAACACTTTATGTGTGCTCAGGGGCATTGAGTAATGTGTCAGTTTTAAAGGCCCTGGATCTGCAGAATTTACTAGACAAATCAATTTTTTCACAATTTTGTCGTGCTTTTCAATGTTTTGCATTTCAAAACGCCATTTCCAGAGGATACCAGCTCAGCCCACTACAAAAGTGCAAGCACTTTCAGGAGAGGGTATAGTAAGTGCATAAAATAAAGGGCAGTAATCTATAAACACCAAATATAATGTGTGGTCACTCTTAGATGGGTATCACTAAAGGGGCTCCGCTTTCCCCTCACAGAGTATACATAGCCTTTTCTGTTAACATGTTTTTTTCTCTTCTTTTTAATAAACTGTGAATCATTCAGTTCAGTTCAGTTAATCTTTATTTCGGTTTGACAAACCATAAAAGAGACACATTAACAAATTACATATCACAATAAAAACATTTCATAAAGTAATCCTTCAAAAAAGTACGCTAGACCTGTGCATACCTTTTAGAATTATGTTTCTAATCAAAGACCTTTGTTAATCTTAAAAAATAAATAATATAAAAACTCTTTTTAAAAGTTTTAAAATCATAAGGATATTAAGCATTTAGCACTGAGGAGGTACACCAAATTCCATTAAAAAAATACAGTCGACCTGTCGCAGGGATCCTGCTTTCACACAGAACTGTGCATAGAGACTTGGAACCTCAGTGAATTAGGGTGTGCCAAAACTCACCTTAGTACCCAAAATACCCTACCAGACTAGCAATCAGTGTCTCATTATTTCTTACAAACTCCCAATGTTTAGACAACCCAGAACATGGACTTAGAACACCTCAGTTAACGGGGAACACATGAACACTCTTTCGTTATACTATCATACCAGTTCAAAACGAGGAGTGAATGAAGACACATGCAAGTTTGAAATGTTTATTTCTAATGCAGTGTTCTCAAGCGCAGTATCTTAGCTAATACAAGCAAACATATTATAAGAAACAAAGTAATCAGCATAGTTACTAGTCCATAAAATACAAAGGGAGAAAGCATGTTAAAATGCTAGAAGAAAGAAGGCCAAATGGCACCTAAGTCTTACCCTCCCTTGCTATTATATATTATATTATATCTAATGAAGGTCTCTTTGGGTTTTAGAAGGGCGGCCCCATACTAAGGAACCTAGTGGAAAGGGATCACATCATCTTCCACCAGCTCTCTGCATGCGAAGAATTATCAAGTGTGTGAGCATGCTCTGTGCAGTGCAATATTAAACGCGCCTAAAGCCAGAGTTGGCCGCAACTGCATATATGTTATGTCTAGAACGTGCGAAGATCAGACCTCACAACAACCACTGTGTTGAAATAACCTTGAAGGCCTTGGCACTCACTGTACAGACATAGCTTACCAAGCAAAGCTGATACAATAGCGAAACATATTATTCTCGTGTGAGGCAAAATATTCTACTAGGCTCAAAGCTCTAATAACAATATGTGCCGTGGTCAGAAGCAGCAGAAAGTTAAAATGGCGTTTAAACTCCTAATAAGATCATGCTAACTTAACACAGTGTGAAGGCAAAGCATATCTATATGAAAGACCAAGCTTACTTCCTGTTCTTAAAATTGCTATTGGTGCAAAACAATATATATATGCCCTATACAATGTTCTAAATGCTTTTCCTTTTAATACCAAATGGCAAATATAATAAAGCTAATTATGTTCTTCATGTACGGAGTAAAGTGCAAGTGCAGAGAACCAGTGTGGTTTTGGGATAGGAAGTTAACATTTCAAGCCTTCTTTTCTTCTTAATAAACTCACTACAAACAGGTACCTACTAACACTAAAAACCACAGTTTGAGATGTGTCTGTTTTTAATATTCTTTCTGCCTTATAACAGGAACTCCTACCCAACAATCAGCAAATGGGTTTGGTCCACTTATTACTATATTTCTTATAGGCTGGGCAGAAAAAACAATATATGTACATCGTTTTCTTTAGCACGCGCATGGCATAATACACAGCACTCTAAACCTTCATCCCCTTGTTTCTGGACCCATTTTGATGTATTTGACTCTGTCTGTAATATACCGTATCGGAATTTCAAATATAAAGATTTTTCTGCACCTCTTCCAAAAGGGGCTCAAATCCCCAGGTTGACCTCATCGAGAGGAACTGTATTGTTGAAGTACCAGTGGCTGAATTATGATAATTGTCTAGAATGTAGGCCCAAAAAGTTATCTTAAGTACTGTCTTTGAAGCCATAGACAGTCCAGTAAGTTCCCCCCAAAAATACTTAAGGCCTAATTTATTAAACCAGTCATGGACGTGCTTCAGCCATGGCAACCGTCCCCCATTTTTTAACCTTAGAATCTCCTCCAGCCCTTCCTTATAGTGGACGGGCTCTACAGTTGATCACAGTCGCACCCAGAACATTAGCGGTCGTAAAATTGCCTGGCAATCTATGCAGCGCATATTTAGGTCCAGTACAAGAGGTATGAGCGGTGTACGCACTGGAAGGCATAACAGTTTTCTAAAAAACGTATTTTCTCCCACCACAAACGTATTACTGCTTGTAGGTCCCCATAATTCTGCCCCATATGGGGATGCCAATTGTGCATTATACTTGTATACCCCAAGGGCAGGGTGCTTTAGATAAATTGCTCTCATGTTTCTTTACTATTGGTAGAGCATTTTGGAGTAAGATAGATTGACTTTTTTCCAATTGCGGTTTCGAAGTCATTTTGGTATTCAAAGTAATACCTAAATAATTAAAACTCTGCACATACTCTATTTTCTGATTCTTAACAGTTAAACTCCTTTTAAAAGTCTTGTGTGGATTTATTTCAATGTATCTTATTTGTTAGACAGACCCTCCAGCTTATCGCGATTTCGCGATTGGCGAAAAAAATCCCGAAATCGGCCGATCCGTGCAAATGCCGCGATATTTACAAAAACGGCCGCGAAATCTGCCGTTTTTGTAGCCAGTCAGCAGCAACGTCTCCTTTCCATCTCGCATCTGAAGACCTCGGGCTACAGTTACCTGGTCCAACCCCGGTTTGGCGGTTGTCCAGAGTGCATTTATCTTTAGAACGTGTAGCCTTTGATTGTTTAACGCATCCTTGGGCACTCCATACAAACCGGATGCATGAAAAAGGCGTTTGATGTGTTGGATCCGGTGAGGTTTTTTTCCAGTTTAGGCCCCGCGCACTCTACGGCTATCATCAGGGTGAGGTCACAGGAGGAGAGGCCCTCGGCCTGAAAACTCGAGGGCCCCGCTAATCCCCTCATTACGGCTCCCGTAATCCACCGTGACAATGAAATGTTGATGGCCCTTCTCTGGGAGGGGCTACGGGGCTCTCTCGGCAGGAGGCGAACCTCGCCGTGGCAGGAATCTGTCCTCGCGGATTAGAGACTGCTCCAACCCGGTGACTGCTGGAAGATGGAGGAAGGAGCGTCTGAAGGGGGAGACGGAGAGAGAGGGGGGTGCTAGAGGAGTAACAGAGAGAATAGAAACTTGAGGAAGGAACATCTGAAGGGGGGAACGGAGAGAGAGAAAAGAAAGAAAGAGAGGGAGGGAGGAAGAGAGACAGGGAGAGGGCGAGAGGGAGGAAGAGAGAGAGAGAGGGAGAACGGGGGGAGGGAGGGCTACAGGAGGACAGAAAGGGAGTGTAGAGAGGAGCTGGAGGAGTAACAGAGAGAATAGAAACTAGAGGAAGGAACATCTGAAGGGGGGAACGGAGAGAGAGAGAAGAGAAAGAAAGACAGACAGGGAGGGACAAAGAGACAGGGAGAGAGGGAGGAGGGGGGAAGAGAGAGAATAGAAACTAGAGGAAGGAACATCTGAATGGGGAACGGAGAGAGAGAGAGAAGAGAAAGAAAGAGAGACAGGGAGGAAGGAAGAGAGACAGGGAGAGGGAGAGAGAGAGAGAGAGGGAGGAGGGAGGAAGAGAGAGGGAGAGTGAGAGAGTGAAAGGGGGAGGGGGGTCTGCAGGAGGAAAGAAAGGGAGAGGAGCTGGAGGAATAACCAAGTGCACGTTAACACCACAATAATTTTTTCAGATGAAGTTAATCGATATTAGAAACCATTAAGATATTGTTTTCTCTGCAAACAGCTCTACAAATTCTTCTTCAGCTTTCATTTTCGAACGCTAAGCTGCCAGCTGTCTCTTCTGCCCTGTGAGTTGTCACTTTAGACCTACTTCACTCTACAACAGCACTCGGTCACTTGCCACACCTTACACCTGAGAGATTGCGCAGCTTCATGCTGGTATTTCTTAAGTCCACTAACCATTGCTTTTTCATGCACGTTACAGCTTTGATACCCAGGCTTTGAGAGGTCTACTCCTACACAGGAACCTAGACTTATGACCACTGATAGTGTAAGATAGTGTCAGTTTTTTTTGTCGGTTACCCATGCCGTTTTCTCCAACGGCAGTGTAAAGTGTTATAGAAGTCGAAACTTTCTTTAACGTTATCAGTGTCTTTCCCAAGCTACGCCAGGGAGGAGCACTGTCCTTGCTTGCTACCAAAAATGGACCAGCGGCTCGAGACTATTTATGATCCCTTGCCTGCAGTTCCGGGGGGGGGCGGGGGCTGCTCCCAACCGTGAGTACGTTTGTTAGCCAGACCCTCCAGCTTATCGCGATTTCGCGTTTTGCAGAAAAAGCGCGAAATCGGCCGATCCGTGCAAATGCCGTGCAAACGCCTGCAAGGAACACGGCACAACTCACAGCAAGAAGGGAGAGAATGCTTTTCGAGGGAAACAAAGTGTCTACATTGTAATTAAACCAAATATGCATAGCTTCATGTTGTTAAACAACTAAAAAAGCTAAGATATCTGTGTTTGTTGTAGGAAAAGTGGACAAATAAAATGCAGCAAAATTGACGCTAAATTTCCATATTTGTGCCGCTAAATTTCCATTTTTGTGCCGCTAAATTTGCGAATCCATGCCGCTATAACCTGGGGGGTCTGGTTAGAGCTTATTTCCAGACCCTTAGATTCACAGTATGCCCCAAAGGTGTTTATTAAACATTTTTGACCTTTGGGCATTTGGAAAATTAAAATAGTATTGTGCGCAAATAAGAGCGCAGGGACTGGCACCCCCCCTAACTTGGGAGAATCATGTTCGCAGCGCAATAAGTATTCAGGAATTTCATTTACATATAGTGAAAAAAGGGTGGGTGCCAGCACACATCCCTGCCTTACGCTCCTGTTCACCTGAATTGGTTCAGTAAGTTCTCCCCTTGGACCCCATCTAACCCTTGCAAAATTATGTTCATGAAGTAGTATTATTTGCAAGAGTATTTCTCCCGGTACCACTTTATTTTTTAGAGATTGCCAAAGGAGATTTCTAGGGATGAGGTCGAAGGCAGCCTTCAGGTCCACGAAGGCAACATGCAGATGTCCCTTTTTAAATACTGTGTATTTCCAACTCATGCAGAGGAATCTAAAGACCTGGTCAAATGTGCTGGTTTTGGCTCTAAAGCCCGCCTGAAACTTTGATAAAATGTTGTTCTCCTCAATCCAATCATTTAATTTATTTAAAATTTTCCAACCATATATTTTCTGTAAAACATCTATTAAGCTAATCGTCCAAAAATGCGTAGGATCTTGGCGATTACGTTTTTTAAAAATAGTTGTAATTTCAGCCCCTTTCCATGATTCTGGAATAGATGCGTCTGCAGCGCCTGAATTACATAAAAGATTGATATAAGGGTCCCAAACTTCTTTGTCATGTTTCCATAGATCTCCTGGTATCTTATTTGGTCCCGGTGCCTTCCCCTGTTTTACCGCATCTATTGCAGCCAATGTTTCATCCAAGCTAAAGTGTAGAGGTGCTATGGGCGAGCCTGTTACATAATCTTGTGGGTTGAATTCTGCCTCGCTCTTGGATGCTGCATATAGGCTAGAAAATTGGCTTACCCATGTTTTAGCATCTAGAAAGATGTCCTTGCTACATCTCCCTGTTTTGTTACGTTTAGATATCAGTCGCCAAAAGCCCGACTGATCTTTGGCCTTGGCTGCCCTAATTAGTTCAGTCCAGAAATTGTCCTCCCAGTATTTTTTTAGTTTGGGCTAGTAGCTTCTTGTACTTACTTCTTTTCTCCCTTAAAACCTCTACATTGTTTGCTTTTGTAGCCAGGATAAGTTATTTTTTTGCCTCCCTACAGTGTTTATTATACCAGGGGTTATCCGGATTAGTCTCATCTGTTGTTCCCTTGTTACAGTCTTTGGGAATCCTACTATTTATGGGTATCAGAGCTTCTACCAGTATGTGATGCATTTATATAATTGGGATCTCTGAGGCCAATAGATTAGCATAGGTGGTGGTAATCTCCACAAAAATATCGTAAATCTGCTTCATAGCCACCTCATCTCTCCCTATAGAGGGCCATTTTAGCACTCTGCGGTTATTATTAATTAGAGGCTTAATGATACTACCATTGATATCTCTACTTTTCAAAGATAATGGATGGAAGAAATGTGCCACAAGTGTCAGACATAGGGTAAAATGATCGTTCCCAGATCTATCATTGATTGTCAAATAATCTACAATCGGCCACAGGCCAGTAGATACCAATATGTAGTCTATATATCTCTTAGAGTTACTCCTAATAAACGTGGCAGCATTCGGGGTATCAGAGGGCAGTCGACCATTACAATCCCGAAGTACATGTCCCGAAACAAGTCTTTGCAATTGTGCAACAGCACATGTGCAAGGTACGGTCGATCTACTTTCCAACATGGGAATATTGTTGGCCATGTCTTCTTCCTTGAAAATATTCTCAAGTCCCGCCACTGGTTCAAATTTGCAGTTAAAATCACCCCCCACAATTTCCATTGCCCAATTGAGCATACAAGTTGGTCTAACTGTTCAATAACCACAGATTCATTACTCACTGGACTGGGTCTGTTATAGATATTTATAATGTACAATTCATTTTTATCTGGTGTTATGATCTTTACTCCCGCTATATCCTGAGTTAGAAAATATACCTGGCTTATATCAATGCCTAAAGTAACTTTTACCCAAATAACGAGACCACCTGAGGGCCTCCCTCTAACCGAAGGAGTAGCAGCTACACTATATGTTTTAAATCTCACTTTATGAGGTGAGCCCATGTTTCTTGTAATAAAATAATCTTGCTTTGCCTGATGTATTCCTGCCACACTGCATCCCCTTGGTTTCTTTTCAGCCCTGCAATGTTCCAGGAATTGTGTCTTATCTCTGTTTGATTTTCCTCCATACTTTGCTTATTAGATACTCCTTCCATTTTATTTGTAGCTCCTCTGGCTTCCTGAGAGTCACCAACAGGATTAAAATTATAGCTAAAGTTGAAAATATCTCTTCCATTGTTCTAGAGTGGATAAGTAGTCTAAGGTATTACCTCATCCTCATCAGAAATGAGTGCTAGTGGCACGTCTAAAAAATCACTTACTGTAGCTTTCTCCCATTTACTTTCTAAGCAAGTTACATCCTGATGGCTGGCCCTCCTATAAATTCTTCCTGCATCCTCATTTAAGGTACCTCAGTCAATGCCTACGTTGGCATCCTCTACAGCAGAATTAACAGTTTCGCCATCATCAAGAACAATAGGTACCAGAACTTGTACACTATCCACAGGAACCATTTCTTGTTGTAGTGTGGGTAGTTGTCAGCCCTCGGCATCTAGATCTGATAGTCACAAACCTATTGAATATGGAAATTGGGGTTGGTTTGCTCACAAAAGGCCTAGTTGGAGGTTTATAGAAGTATCCCAAGGGGAGTGCACTGATGCTAGTATATAAGCTACAGGATGACTCACAGTGATTTAGTAGAGAGCGAACCATCTGTGGCCTACGGAAGTTTATTACAATGCAGTCGCCATTTATATCCTTAAATGATTGTCCCACCCATCCCACTCTACGAACCATTAAAGTCTCTTTTATATCTGAAGGGTGAAACCTTTTGTGTTTTATTAACCAGGCTGTAACTTTATTACGCAAATCAACCCACGTCTCTCTTTGCTCCTCCCTAAGGACAGGACACAAGCCAAGATTAAGACATAAGGGCATGAGGCAGGGGGTAAGCGCAACACATCTACATTAGGTCTCAAGCGGTTTCTAGTTAGATCGACTCTTTTATAATTATTTGAGGTACTTGAGGTACTTGGTACAGTTCCTAAAGTTAGACGTTTAGTATTATTTTGTGTATCCACACATTTCAGGCCTTTGTGTACATTTTGCATTATTCCTTCCGTACCAATATGAGTGGAATTAAACATATGGTTTTCTTTGGTTTTTCCATCTGGATCTACAGGTAGATTCCTATCCACTGTTACTCTCAGCTCTTTCCTTTCTATTTCATTGAGCTGGTTGCCTAATATTTCACTAATTAGGTTTTTTATAGCAATTTCCACTTGATCCAATTTTTTCCCATATAAGGGCCAAGTGACACCAGGAAGCAAGATAAAAAAAACAAGAGTGCATGAACGGAGCTAATCCTATCCAGATGGCATTAAAGATTCGTTGTCCACTCCCTCTATCAGTGACTGATAATTATTTGCTCTACGTGCAAGGTGTCCATACTTCCCTGCCTAAGTTTTGATGAGATAAAACCATTGTTTGCATCATACTGTTTGTTATCAAAGCCACTCTGAATCCGTTGGTATTTAGAGAACGGATTAGCTTCCTGATTTTATTACAGCTCTCCAACTCCTTCCCACACAAGCGCTATTGTTTAATGCTTGAATGGGAGAGTCACCATTCCAGTGTTTCCCTCCTCGCGGCAATGCAGATCATTTAATCACGTGGCAGTTTCAAAGGCCCTGGATCTTGCAGCATTTACTAGACAAATCATTATTTCACATTTTGCCTGCTTTTCAATGTTTTGCATTTCAAAACGCCATCTCCAGAGGATACCAGCTCAGCCCACTACACAAGCGCAAGCACTTGCAGGAGAGGGCATAAGTAAGTGCATAAAATAAAGGGCAGTAATCTATAAACACTAAATAATGTGTGCTCACTCTAAGTTGGGTATCGCTAAAGGGGCTCCTGCTTTCCCCTCACAGAGTATACATAGCCTTTTCTGTTGACATGTTTTCTTTTCTTATTTTTAATAAACTGTGAATCATTCAGTTCTATTTGCCATCCTGTGTGCTCCTTAATGTACTGGGTCTATTTCATTTTATTGATCAGTCAGTCTCTAATTTTGAATGAAATATATCTTGTGATGTGCCTGATAACTGATTTACACATTTATAACCTGTGAATATAATATCATTCAAAACAACCCCAAGGATAATATTGTAAGTAACCACCACATGAATGCTATGGCACAGAGGCGAGGTTGAGGCTCCTCCCTCCTCCCCCAACTCTCTCTAGCAACCCCACAACAATGAGCCCACCAAACACAAACCACAACTCCCATAAGACCCCGGGAAAAAAAGACAAAAATGGACTTCCACTCCATCCCCCTCCCTCTTCGCTGCTCCACAAGCATGGAGATAAGTGCCTTTCATTCTTCATTCTTTATAATCGTTGACCGTATTTTTCTTGTGTGAGTGGGAACGATCAAACCCGCTGAATAGCATAGATAAGCGTGTGCTTTACTGTCTTGATTTATCCTGAGTGTGTTTGTCACAGAGTTTTTCGTTCCCATACAGTGAAAGCGAGCAGCCCGGTTTCTCATATGCGTTGGGGTCAGCTACCCGCAAGGGGGCCGCATATTTCCTGTTTAGCATGCAGCACACCTCTACCCCCTGGAGGCCAGGGCTCGTCAGTTTCTCTCTTTGAGTGAGTTGAAGTGCTTCAGCCACAGTGTTAATTATGGACAAAGACTATAAAATAAACAATATGGCAGCATTTAGTTTTAGTTTTTTCAACTGAGAGATCCACCACCTGGATAGTGACACCTTTCAAGCGGGTAAGACCAGCCTCCTCGATGCCTAATATATTGGGTAAAGTCCCAGGCTGCTTTTTGGGCCCAAATAAACATGGGAGCCTGTCCCACAAGACTCTAATTAATACACTTTCTGAAAGTGAGTCATTTGTTGGGTTTTACATGGCCAATATTGACTCCTTATACCACACTGTCCTTATGGAAGAGTGTGAGGACACAGAGGAGTATATGGAGGAGGAGGGTGTCACTTACCTCCCCATTGTAAATGTAAATTGTAAATTGATACTTGTATAGCGCACTACTCACCCACAAGGGTCTCAAGACTCTTGTACGAATACCGCTGTGGAACCCATCCTGGCTTTCCCTGTGAGGCATCCACTCCTGGACACCCCCAAGGTGGAGGCCAGGCATCCTTAGCGTTGTGGGGGCCGTTGTGGAGATTAAGCAAGCTATTGCCCAGAGTTGCAGAGTGGGATCCATGATTAGAGAAGGCACCAAGGCGAGAATTATCAGGTCAGTGGAATTTTGAGCCCAAGACCCGCCGACGCGGGGAATTGAACCCTGGTCCCGGGCTAGATCTCTGCATCAGGGTCTGCCACTCTAATCATTGAGCCTCACTTCTCCACAATTGATGAACAATTTTCCCAGGTAATGAATGAGTCAATATTCCAGGTGGTCTTGCAGGTGGTAGCCCCTTGGAGAAGAAGATTATGCAGCTGCAGGTGCAGTGCTGAAGACCCCTCCAACAGAGGGAAGATATTTTGGGGCCCCAAGCCCCCGTACTTCCAGGTCAGTTGGCTGCGCCCACAGCAGATAAACGCAAGTGTGCAGACGATCAGGGGGTAGATCTCCACACCTTAAAAAAGGGTTCATGGACTCCCAACCCTTGCAACCTAACCCTCAGGCCCCTGGTATGTGATGGGGTGACCTCTTGCCGTCCCCACCCACAGATCTGGGGGATTGAAATCCCAATACTTCTGATGGGGTTGGGGACCTTAGCAGACCCTGGCAGCTGTCCTACAACCCTGTCTGGGCAATGACTCTTTGTGAGATAATAAAGGCCCCAATGACTCAGACCTGCTCGATCCTGATGACCTCTGACATCCGCGCTTAGCGGAATGATATACTGTATCTAAGGTAACTGCCTACATGGTGGGCAGGCTGAGAAAGCCCCTAGACAAGGAGGTGAGGAGCTGCTTGCAGGCAGAGTGCCCCAGACCATCCGTGGAAGGCAAGGTAGCCCTCACACTCGAGATTGACCCAAACAACTTACACAAAGCAACATAACAACACAATGAAAATATAACCAGGTGCATCGCAACACATAGTCTAAATAAAGCACAACAACTGCAGCTGCACAAAAAATACTTTGCAATAATGCAGCACAAGAACACAGCAACACATAAAAAGTATGCGTTACTTCCTCAACAAAATACCACAGGGCAAATATGCAGAATTGTTTGTCATGCATTAGCATCTCCAGAATATTGTTTTCATATTACAGTGTTAAAGGGTGTTTGGAGCAAGTGCTGCTTTAAAAATACCACAAATACCACAAAGGACATGAAATGGCGCCAGTCAGAAATGTTTTGTGCTCCGGCTCACAGTATTTGCTTAATCCTTCAAGCACAGAGTGCTGACTAGATTTGGTGGAGCAGGCATCTTTAATGATTGAATAATTAATTGGCCTTGAATAGACGGAGGGGCGGCACATTGCGGGTATGCGAGGTCCAACTGCTCTGGCCGCCGACTAAGTAAAGTTTGCATGACCTCTGCCTGCGAATGTTGCAACTGAGTTCCCCTGAACTGCAGCACCTTGGCATGCATTGCGGATTAAAACCAATGCCAGGCGGTATTTAAAACCACTTTCGACAAAGCGCCGAGGAAGCAGGAAGGACTGGGCGAGTCTGATCGGCTGCAGCATGAAGGCGCTGGGGTTCTCCGTCCTGCTGATACTGTGGGCCTGCTGCAGTGCTCAAGGTAAGATGCTGCCGTACTGAGCAGACTCAGATTATGGAAGGGAGTGCTGCACACAAGGCCTGGCATCTTCGAACAAAAGCCGAGGCACATCTGTGTAAGACACTTTGTGAAGACAGAGCTGGGGATTGGGCAGAGTCTACTGTAGAAGGCAGGGAGATGGGAGAAGATGAAACTGCGGTTCTCGTTTCTCGTGGTCATTGTTCTTTAGCTACAAAAAAGCTGATTTCACCCTGTCTAAACAGAGAGGCGCCCTCTGATCCTCGCCAGCGCTGTCAGAATGTAGTCTAAAGATCCAGGGTCTAAAGTATGAAGCAGATTTTTAATCGGTGAACACAGATAATTATGTACAAGAAACGTCGGCTGAGATTTAATCTTCAAATAAAAGAAGTTATTTTGCTATGGGTGCTGATAGAGCGCGGACTCACCTGCTCAACATACTCACCTGGGCATGTATATCTATATATACATTAAACAGGTAAACCTACACACAATCAATTGGGATTTTTACCATTTGGATTTTATAACATTTATTTTACCAATCCAAGTCACTGATACCTATAGTCCTAAAGGATCAAGGGAGTTAAAGAGAAAATAGGTAGCAATAATAACATTTAGTATTTCATAAATAACCATAAACTCGGGAAAAGTTTAAAATCTTTATCTAAGTAAAATTTTTATAAAAGGTATAAACATGAACTCAAATTAACTTCTTATTCTATTTCAGAATAATGCAGATTTAAAAAAAAAACATTGCAAAATGAACTGGAGAGAAAATGTCATTAAGCTTTTAAAGCAGAGGGTGGGTAAGAAAAGGGAAAACAGTACAATGACAAACCCACACTTATAGCTACCTAGAACGGTATGATGACCAACCATGGCCACGAGCTGAGTTAAGAAAAGAATCCCAAAGTACAGGTGCCAGCAGGAAAGAACAGGTGCAAGCCAGAATCAGGACAGGTTACGGACTAAATTGGATCAGGAAAGGACCATCACAGGCTAAGACTTGCACCACAGTTAAAGTTCAAAACTTCATCGTTGTAAACCCTCTCTGCAGCTAACAGTCAAACCCGGATTGGGTCATTGATCTCCTTCCCAAAACCCGGATTGGGTTATCGAATCTCCTTCCCAAAACCCTGATTGGGTTATCGAATCTTCTGACAGAGTGCTTCACCAGCAACTCTGCTCCCGATCACCTATTGAGTTTGTTGGGTCAGTGACAGGTCAGCTATTTGGATAAGTCGGACAATCTAACTAGCTAAGCCTACCCTAGTTATACTTTTTTTCAGGTCAGTGTACCACCCCCAAATGTTGCAAATGTGTGAATCCCACTATTCTTTTGGACAAGAACGAGGAGTAGCCATCACACCATATTTTTCTTGAAGCAACTTGTCAATCATGTATTCAAGTTGCTCCCTCCCATAACTTTATCTACCCATGTACTTTTATTCCACCCGGTAGTGAAATGTAACAATAAACATAATTAACACTTTGTTCAATATAGCTTCCTCTAGCAAGGCGAGGAGTTCAGTCTTCTCCGCCATCCATGTCTGATTTCGCTTGAGTTCAAGGCTACATCTTCAGTGGCTTCAGGACTTTTGTCGCACAGGTGCCGTTTCTCCAAAGATGGAGTGCAGCAAAGCATTTAGGCCCATTATTTCGTTACATGTAAAATTGAAAAGAAACAGCTTTAGAGTCACAGAATAAATGAATGCACGGTATACCACTTCTTTCTAATCTATTCCTATTATTTTATTTAAACTATTGAGTTAAATGTTAGGCAAAAACAAACAGCTTAGCAAAGCAGCGATGCAAGCTTCTTGCACGTTAGGACACATAACAGCCATCTTAGTTCTATTGTGCAGAAGCAAAAGTTTTCCCACCAAGCATGTCACGTGAGCATGACAGAAGCATGCTCTGTAGAAAATCCTGCGTAGCAGCAGCCATTTAATGCAAGCGGACTATAGTTAGTAAAAACTCATTGGCAAGCTTCCCCTAGATGCCTAATATGTTGTGTAATGCAATATTAATAGGACAAAACATGTTAGTTAGTACATTAATATTATTTTCGAGAGGGTTGAGTACAAGCAAGTCACTTTACGTGTGAAACCTTGCTCCATCAATCCCCTATTTTATATCATCACTAATTATTGAAACAAATGCCAACTTTTACACTTCACCCAACGCGATTTCCTCAAACTTTCTGCTACTATTCTTCTGATTTTTCATGTGAAGATCTTTCACTTTCTTGTACAAATGTCTCCTCTGCTGTTTTCTTTATATGTAGCGGATTTACCCCAGGCTCTTTCTGCGAGTAGCGGTATTGCTCCGAATCTGGGGGGTTCGCCAATTATATGTCTTATGTATGCAGACGACATTTTAATTCTTGATTTAACGCCTAAAGGTTTGAACAATCGACTGCATGCATTACATAAATATGCAGGAAACCATCACTTGACAATAAACATCGCAAAAAGTAAAGTGATGTGTCTATCGGGCAGGAAAAATCCCAAATATGTGAACTTTCTTTGGACTGTGGGGGGCCAAAAATTGGAAACAGTAAAATGTTATACTTTCCTTGGCAAAATTGTTATGAGCAATTTAAGTGAAAAAGCTCATATAGCTGACAACATCCGGAAAACTGTTGTCCAAGGAAAGAGCTTGGGGTCCTTATATAAGGCCACAGGCAGTAGACATCTTTCGATATTGTTGGAGGTATTTAGAGCAAAAATACCCGCCTCCCTATTATATGGAATGGAATTAATTGATATTAAATGTTGGAGTTTTTTAAACTCCACTGAAGGTAAAATTCTATGTAGCCTTCTTTCTGTCAATACAGCTAGTTCTACAGCTGCTCTTAGACAGGAACTTGGTTTACATAGCAGCTGGGTGCAAGGTTTAGCTGGGTGAACCAGGCTCGTTACGATATCTTATAAAATCTGAGCTACTGGGGAATCTTAATGAATATTCCTTGATCCTACAAAATTTTAGATATGCTGTGAATAATTTACAATTAGATGAAGAAGTCTTATTTTCTTTATCGTCATATCAATTGAAATCCCTTCTAAGGTCTGCATCCTGGGAATTAGCTAGAGAGTTTTGCATTCATAACAAGGGTACCACTCCAACTATTGATTCCTGTATGATTAGGAAAGCGCAACCATATGTTCACTGGAATATTCCTCACGGAGTTAGGCATTTTGTGCTTCTATTGAGGCAGGACTTACTCCCCTTGAAATCACTCTTATCAAAATGGCATGGTTTATCAGCCATATGTGATTTTTGCAATATGAATAATCAGGATTTGATGCACGTTATGTTTGTCTGCCCTGCTCTAATGTCGCACAGGCGCAAGTGGTTAAGACCGATTTGTCTCCAATTGAATATTTTATCTGCTGCTACCTTTATTGAGGCCTTGAACAATCCTCCAAATTAAATGTTTTGTTTTAAATTGTTTAACTTTTTTAAATGTTTCTTGAATCTGTATTAGGCGAAAGTTTTGATGTCCAGTTTTATCATGTATATTTGGTATGTAATAGTTTGTCTTTTATGTGGATCTCATATGAGTTCCGTAATCATAAAATAAATAAACTTGAACTTGAAACTTGAACTTGTACAAATGTCCATTATACTCTTCTAATTCAATTTTGTTAATATTTCTTTTCTTTCCTCTCTTATTCACTGTATATGTCTTTTTATGCTTACGACATTTGCAACAAGTTAATATCCCTAAAATCGTTAGGGCTATTCTCACCATTGGATCCAGTATTTTACCTACAAAACTTTTCCCTATGCTAGAAAACCAACTACCTATAGAGAAGAGACCATCCGTTAGTCTCTTCCATGCACTATCAACCTCCAGTGATTTGAGTTCCTTTTCTAAATATGTAATATTCCTTATATACCCTTTAAGTTCTACACTTTTGTCAGGTCTGTAAGTACAACAATGTTGCGCCCTTAACATTCTGCAGACTCCGCCCTCTTTTGGCAAAAATGTATCAAGAGCAAGTCGATTTTGTAAAACCATTGATCTTACCGCAACTAATTCAGTATTGATCATTAAAAATCCACCAGTAGTGTCAGTCGATAAGCGATCCACCACTGTTGACAATTTGCAAATTCTTTGAGTATTTAAAACCACTCCCACTGAAGGTATCAATGCACTAAATATATAATCTACAATTTCTGCTAAACTAGCTCTTTTACTACGTATTAGTCAATTAGTGTCTTCATTGCTTCCAATAATTCTATTTACATGATGTACCTTTGGGAATACTATTCCAAAATAGCAACTCCCATACCAACGATCAGGTAATTTGTAATATGCTTTGTTCCCACAGATATAATAAATTCCAGGAAACACCGGTTCAGTTCCATCTTTGAAACCCCAACCCCCAATTACTTTATAATTGTGTTCGCATTCACTAGAACCAATGAATATATTGTTATAATAACTTGTTCTCTCCCTGTGGAGACAGAGTTTCCCTTTCTTTTCAAAGTCCAGCAACAAAGCAGCATGAGTTTTGCCATTCAAGGTGTATTCTTCATTTTCTGCCCATTTAGGTATCTTTCGTTTCTGTTCTGTAGCTTTTCTTATGAAATCCTCTCTCCTTTTCTCAACTAAATTAAAATATGTCTTCTCTTCTTCATGTAAAATGCATGTTAAGTTATTCTTGTGTGCTTCAGCTATATCTATTGTACCTATTGTTTGAAAATATTCTCCCCTATTACAAGCTATGTTACCTTTACTATGTACAGGATTTAGGTTACTATGAATAGGAAGTTCAGAAAAAATCACATTTAAATTAGAATAATAATATTGTAAAGGTCCTTTTTTGTAAAATAAACTAGCTAAAATACTGCATGGCATACCATAAGTCAGGGGCAAATGATGATAAGTGATGCCTTCCGCTACAGACAATGGTAGCTTCATACATACATAGCAACCGCTTATTTCCATTGCCTCTACATAATGTACTAACAAAGTTGCGAATACATTCAAATGTGTTCTATTTCTAATTTTATCATAATGTAATCCTTCCTCATCTAATGCTTCTAATTCTACTCTTTGCTGCCTAAAATGATCTATTCTTCCATGTATATCTAACTTTTTTTTTTAGGTACATATACTTTCTCATGAATGTTAGTTGCATTCTTCTCACCTTTACTCATTAGATAAGGAATAGCTACTGTCAGTCCTAACCATACTATGTGTACTATTACTACACTACATGTGCATATTCTACAGCATGTTTTTAAGCAATTTCTTTTCGGTTTATCATTAACAGTATGATCAGCCATTTTTTGATTAAGGAGACTTAGCCCTCTTTGAGACTATTTCACAGAATTTCAACCTGTGAAAATGTTCAAGTTGGTCTTACTTCTTCGTCTGTTGGTTCATCAATTAATTACATCAATTAATTCGTCATCATCTTTATCACTCAGTTCTAATTTTTCAAGATCTTTAAGAATGACATAAGTCCATTCAGGGCCTCTGAACTTATTATTCAGTCTTTTCAAACACAGAAGATAGGAGAAGGAGCACTGACAGTATCTGGAAGTCCAGGCACAAGGTTGAATCAAGAATGATTTGCTGCTAGAGCTTAAAGTTCTTTTAGGGGCATACCAGTTGAGTTTTCTTTTAAGGTATTTAGGCCCATTATTGTGCAGAGTATTGTGTGTTATGCTCAAGATCTTGAAATGGCTTCTCTGGCGAATGGGGAGCCAATGGAGCTTTTTCAAACAGGGCGCAGAGGATGTTCTAGGAGGCAGATCGAGGACTAATCTGGCCGCTGCATTCTGGAGGGTCTGCAGTTTTGCCAGCAGATCCTCATTGAGTGCAGCGTACAGGGCATTGCCATAATCAAGATGGCTAACGATCAAACCCTGTACCAGAGGTTTCCTAGTTTCTATAGGGAGCCACCTGAAGATCCTCCTGAGGCTGCGCATGATTCCATTGCAGGTACTTGTCACTTTGGTAATGTGATTCTTTATGGACAAGGCACAGTCGATTATGATGCCCAAATTCCGTACTGCAGACTTAGGGGAGGGACATACTCCCAATTCCGATGGCCACCACTCTTGTGTCCAGAATTTCTCTGCTTTGCCGAACAAGATGATTTCGGTTTTGCTTACGTTCAATTGGAGTTTGTTTTCACACATCCAGCTGCTTATCTCAATCATGCATTTCTTAAAACGGGAACGGATGTCAGCGTGATCTGTACCGCATGTAATAAGCAGCTGGGTGTCGTCGGCGTACGACACGGTTTCAAAGCCGTATGAGTTAATGATTTTCGCCAGTGGTGTTAAATACAAGTTAAACAGCAGGGGGCTAAGAATAGACCCCTGGGGTACCCCCCACTGTTACAGGACGGCTACTAAAGACCAAAGTGTCGACTCGGACTGTGGTGTCGCGGTCTGTCAGATAATTTTCAATCCAACCGAGGGCTCTTCCTCTGATACCTATCTCCCACAAACGATGTTTCAAAATGTTGTGGGAGATGGTATCAAATGCCGCGGATAGATCCAAGAGGATAAGGATGGCTGATTCGCCTTTATCCACTGCTAGCCTGATGTTATCCACAATTTCAATGACCGCAGTCTCCATGCTGTGTCCAGCACGGAAACCGGATTGAGAGGGATCCAAGACCCCATGCAACTGTGCAAAGGCAGCGAGCCGTTTATTGACTAGATGCTCCAACACTTTCCCAAAAAAGGGCAGTAAGGATATAGACCAGTAATGGGCTTGCAGCATAGGATCATTAGAGATTTTCTTTAAGATCAGCTTTACTTGTGCATGTTTCCACTTGGATGGCACAATGGCCTGCTCAAGTGAAGTGTTAAAGATAACAGTCAGGAAACTGGCCAGAAGTGGCGTGATTTTAGTGCAGCGGCGTGGAGGGAAAGGGTCCATAGGGGAGCCGGATTTTATTTTGCTTAAACCCTCCAAGGTTTCAGTGACTGTTATCGGATCAAATTCCGTCAGACAGGTAATGTCGTTTGATTCGGCCAAGGGGGGAGGTAATGTCAAACTATTATTTTGCTGAGGATGGTCTAGGTCAGTGTTAGAAAAGGAGGAGTAGATTACTTTGATTTTATTATCAAAGAACTCAGACATAGACTCGACCCAGTCTTGAGTGGGGCTAAAAGAGGAATGTTCGGCCCGAAGAGAAGTAAATTCTTTTACTATTTTATATAGTTCTTTGCTGGAATTGGCCGAATTGTTTATACGCGAGATTGAATACACTTTCTTAGCCATTTTGATGTGTTTTATATAGCATGAATACAGTAATTTATATTTTACTCTGTCCTCTTCCGTTTTTGTTCTACGCTAATTACGTTCAGCTACTCGGCTTGCTGGCTTATCTGTTTTTAGTGCGATTGTAAACCACGGGTATATATGTATGTATAAACGAATATTAAAGTTAAACAAGAAAGGCACAGGATTTTTGACTGTACACAAATTTGTGTTGAAATACTATTTCAAAGGCCATTCATGATTTCAGAACTCAACAAATATCTGGCATTTTTTTGTGAAAAAAGTGGTAATCCTAACTTCACCTGTCACCTCACTTCCATACATTCATCCCTCCACCTTCCTTCTATGTTCATCTTAACTTACCCTCAACCAAATCCATTTGCCAGTTGTCATGGAGCTCATTCCTGGACTGGACAGCTGCAGCGCTCCCTGCTGTACAATTCTCTATGGGAAGGGCCAGTACTAAGTGGCAGATTAGGATTGCGGATTTCCCGCATCCTCTGGGCCGGAGGAATCCACCGCCGGCCCAGAGGATGTGGGAAACCTGCAGCGGACTGAAAAAGACCCCCCGCCAGATTAGGATGGCTGGGGGATCGTTTTTCAGTCCGCAGCTTTTCTGCCGCGGTCGTCTCCCGTCCGCGGTGGAGAAGCACTAACATGGCTGGCGGTGTCTATCAGACACCGCCAGCCATATTAGGATGTCTGGAGGAACATGCCTTTACACAGCGGCATTTCTGCCGTGCAAAGGCATACAGATTTTTGTTTGGGGGCCCGTTGCGGGCCCCCAGGGGTGAAGGGGGTGTGGGGGGTGCACATGGGGGGTACCTATGGTACTCCCCTGCATTTGCCTGCACAAAGCGGCAGGCACCGCGCAGTGCCTGCCTCTTTGTGCATGCAAATGCACAACTTACATTTTTATCATTGCGCCGGCTGCTGCTTCAAGCAGCACCCGCCGCAATGATAAAAATACAGGATGTGACCGCCAGGGTGGGGGTCACATCCTAATTTCCACGGATGGACCGCCGCTGCCCCTGCGGACGGTCCCTCCTACTCTATGGTGGTGGACGGATTCAGGTTCGTCCGCCATCGTAATAGGCCCCTTAATTTGTAAAAAAAAAAAAAAGACTCAAAGTTTTATCTCAGAACCTCGTTTCCGGTGCTTCCGAATGCGAGGTTCACATTTGTTTTATCTACCACCAGAAATTCTCCCTCTTTATCTCCGTTTTGCAGGTACCTTTCGCGCCTACTTTTTCCCTTTGTCTCTATTTTCCAGTTGTTACCTTCTTGCACCTTTACCCATTTTTACCTTTCTCTCTCATTCTGACCCAATCCCTCAAAATAAGTGCTACTGGGCATCAGTTTCAAACACCATCTCAAATTAATCTCAGATAATTTTTAAAAGAGGACTGCAGGTTTGCTGTATCCTCCTAAATCATCTTCCCAGCTGCTTTGACTTTACCCTTTTCGTCCAAAGGCCTGCACCCTGCCCGAGCCTCTAATTGGGGAAAGTTATTGCTAGGGGCTGGCTTGTGACTCGGCTGGGGCAAGGCAAGCTTGGAAACAGCAAGCCCAGGACGAGGAAGGAACGCCACAAACAAACGAAAATGTGTACATTATGCTAGCCTGTGTGCTTAGCGCCTAGCAATAAAATATTGCACAGAGGCCTAGGGCTGTGTCTGCCCAGCTTAGCCGGGAGTAAGGCGGGCCCACAGTTCTTCTCAACCCTCAGACACTGCCTGTCTCACGACAGAAATGTGCATAGTGGGTGAGGGTGGGTAGGCAAATAAATATCATTGTGCCTTCTTTTTTTCAATTATGAATAGTGACTTAACTTTGGACCTCTTGTTTCCTTCGCCGTCTTGTACAGTGGTGACCTGCCATTGCATATATCTAATTCCTGGGACAGCCTCGTGGGCACTTTGTTGCCGGAGCTGGGCTGGTTGGTACAGCAGGGATGCACTTCATTGTGAATCTGCCAGTGAATGCCTATTTCTGCCTCCTCCTGTACCGGGCCTTGTTGAACATGCTCGGCGACACAGAAAGAGAGAAGCCGTAACTAATTATTGTCAACTTAGCTGCGGTGACAAATACGCGTGTGTTTTTTTTTTACATTTCAAAAGCAAGACACGCCCAGAGAGACAACGTTCTAGGCCCACTACCACCACAAATCCTATCTCTTTACACCCATGGAGCCAGTACCCAGGTCAGTCATGTTGTTATGCAAAGGCAGGGAATTGTTATGGAGGGGGACACAAAGGAAAGCACCCTCTGTGCTGAACAAAATGATGAAAAAAAAAAGGCTTTGGGGAAGGTAGAGGATTGCGTGTCGCTGCAGCTCACCTTAGTACGGCCAGTGCATTTCCCAAAATGGGACAGGATTACTAACTGGCAGCCCCAGCTCATTTCACACGCTTAACGGAGGAAGGGGGTGGGGGGTCATTAACACTTTAAGCTGATAGTCTTTGCGCAACTGGTCAACAGTGCAATGTCTGTCTAGACCCTGTCCTGCAGATCAGAGCATGACGCAAGGCAAGCCCTCTCAGACCTCTGCAGTCTGGGGCCATTCAAGTGAACGACTTTGCAAAATGCCACTGTGGGGCTCAGTGTCTTGCAAGCTCCTCGGAAGAAGAGGGGCATCTGCCTTGAGCTGGAGGACGTACCTAACCTGAGCCTGCTGTGCTCTCAATGAGGGTACTCTCCCTGACCTAAGAAAAGTGCCGGTACTGAGGGCCAGAAAATTCGGAAGCGCCGGTACTCAATACCAGTGAGTACCAGCCCAATTAAAGCACTGCCTATGGCAAAGACTCTCTGCAACGTTTCTGAACTTCGCATTGAACCAAGTTTGTCTAAATAGCCTTATCATAGCGTCTCGCCCTAGATGAGAATCACCATGATACATCCTAGCCAAAGGAGCAAGCATACAGTTTGGCAGCACAGTCCTCCCATCAAGGTAAACAATGACACCATCTCCAGCCCTTCTCTGACATCCTATTTTTGCCCATTCTTCCTTTTCTACTGCTCTGCATCATTTCTTCCCACGTTTTCACTTTCCCAAGCAACATAAGTTGGCAGCTGTTTCTTTTTGGTTCAATCTTCGTGTTTATTTTTTTTTTTGTTTGGCACAATATTGAGCTAGTTGGTCAGCATATCGGTTACCTGCTGTCACTTTGTCGTTGCCAGATTGATGAGCAGCACACTTGACCACAGCTACAGTTTCTGGTAATTGAATTGCTTTTAGCAAATCTTCAACAAAAGTTCAATTTTTATTAGGAGTACCTATTGAAGTTAGAAACTCTCTCTGCATCCAGAGTTGGCCAAAATCATGCACAGTCCCATAGCAATATTGGCTATCAGTATAAATAGTCACTTTCAGATATTTCCCAAATTTACAAGGTTTTGTCAATGCAATTAATTCAGCTACTTGTGCAGATTTTATTCCAGGTAAATACGATGCTTCAATTGGACCCCATAGAGTGCAAACTGCATAAGCAGCACTCAAACCTCCTTCCTCATGTCGCACACATGAACCATCTACAAATAGCTCATGTTCTGAATTTATTAGTGGCTCTTCTCTTATGTCTGGGTGTGGTTTAGTACAGTATTCTGTAAGATCAATGCAATTATGTTCAATTTCATTTTTGACTTTTGCAAAGTGCGATTCAGGCAACAATGTTGCCCGGTTCAGAATATTACATCTAGCAATTGTCACATTCTCTGCACCTACAAGAATTCATTCATACTAAGTCAGCCGACTAGGTGTTAGGTACTGAGTTTTAGTCCTGGTCAGTAAAATCACAACTGCATGTGGGACGTACACTGTTACTTGATGTCCCATGATAATGGACTCACTTTGCTCAAGACTCGCGCAAGTTGCTGCCACTGCTTTTAGACATCCTGGCAACGCTGCTGCCACTGGATCCAGAGTAGAAGAAAAATATGCAACTGGTCGTCAAATCAGACCATGAGTCTGAGTTAGAATTGAAAGTGCACAATTGTCTTATGTATCACAAAACAATGCAAAATCTTTTGAATAGTCAGGCATCCCCAATGCTGGAGCTGAACACAGACAGTCTCGTAATTTTAGGAAAGATGACATGCTTTCATCATCCCATTCTACTGAGTCTTTTGCTCTTTCCCTTGTCATTTGTATCAATGGTTTTGCTAGGACTGCAAATCCTACAATCCATTGCCTGCAATAACCTACAACTCCAAGAAACATTCTGATTTCTTTCTGCGTTTGAGGTAGATTCATCTTTTGAATTTTCCTGATTCTTTCAGAAGTAACCCTTACGACACCTCTCTCTATCTAGTGCCCCAGATATGTCACTGATGTGGTACAATACTGCAATTTCTCAGGTGATACTTTGTGTCCTCCTTTACCTAAAAGATTCAATAGAGCAATTGTATCAGTAACACAGTCTTTTCAATTCTTAGATGCCACCAACAGGTCATCTATATATTGCACCAGGATTGATTGTCCGGGCAATATCAGAGATTCAAGAAATGTTTTCAAGATCTGATTAAATATCGATGGAATTTCTGTGTACCCCTGAGGGACACCATTCCAAATGTAGATATGGTCGTCAAATTTGAACGAAAAAAGATATTTACTATCTGGGTGTAATGGTATGGAGAAAAATGCATGGCAAAGGTCAATTACAGTGAACTAGCCTGCTGTCCATGGTATTTGATACAGAATCACCGCAGGGTTTGGCACAACTGGACAACATGGGACAAAAATGTTATTAATTTTGCGGAGGTCCTGTACGACCCTGTATTTTCCGCTTAGTTTCTTGATGCCAATTATGGTTGAATTTCATGGACTGCTCATTTTTTCCTGCAAAATTCCTGCTTCCACCAAACGTTTTATTTGTAATGCAACTCCTGCTTTTATTTCTGGGCTGATTTTGTACTGTCGAATATTTGGATAAACTACACCTTCTTTTACTGTCACTTTTACTGGGTCAACATTTGCGATTAATCCTACATCTTTTCCTGTGAAGTCCCACACTTTAGGATCTACCGTATGTTGTAATTCTTTTGGCAAGTCTTCTATGGTAAACTATTGTTTTTCAGTTTCTTGTTTTGCTAACATAATTTTATGAATTCCATCTTCATCTGGGGTTTGAATTTCAACACCATTTGGTGTACAAAAGATGTTCAGACAGTGTACCAAGCACGACTGATATCAGAGCAATAACATATTATTCTCAAATAAATCACATCTTTCGTCTAGGTTGAAAGCTACAATAACAATTATGTGTTGTGTGCAAACTGAAGCCAAAGGAAAATATGTTGTTTAAACATTTAATAAACTCATGCTAACTTAACACAGTATATAGAAAAGCAGCATCTATATGACACCCCCCCAATGATCCGAGGACGGTCAAAAAAAACATAAGCCAGTACTAAAATAAAGGCATAACATGAAAGCAGAGTTCAACAATATTGAGTCGAGCTAAAAATGTATATAAAATGTATATAAAAATATGTATGAATTCCTATAGTGGCCAAACAAAATGTAATATAAGTCTTGAACTTGAGGCCAAATATAAAATCATAGGCCTAGATCATATGAAGTTGAAAGTTCGTAAGAAAAAGGCACCATTCAGAATTACTAAAAAGTCACGTGCCATTATAATGAAAGTCTCCAAAGCAACTCATGGGAGGATAGAATATGCAAAATAGGTAGCAACAGCTTCCAACATGAAATCACTGTCATCATCCGAAAACAGTTCAGCCATCCAATTAAGCAATGGGAAAGAACATACGTGCTCCTCCAGCACCGGACCCTCTTGCAACATCAGAAGACAACTCGGTGGGTTCTCAAGAACGCTATGTGCCAGAAACTCATGCGCCGCTGCGGGTATGTCCCACTGACCCATTAGTCCATGCATCGCTGCCAAGGCCATAATCCTTTCGCCAGAACAAACCAACTCGTGAGCAACTACGGGGCCCATCAGGTGATTAAAATCGACGTCAGGAGATAACGGCAAGCAGAGACACAAATCAATGGCCCAGTCAAAATCGCAGCTCAGGCAATGAAACACAGGCTGGACACATGTGAAATAGGAAAATCGAAACGATAATCCAAATGCCGTGCTTAAAGTCGCAAGCGGCAGGGTGCCATAGTAATCAAGCATCCGGTTACGAAACAGTGTCAGATGGAGCTGAGCGGCTTCTTGCGCAGGATGGGCATCCATGTTTCAGGAAGCAGAATAATATCAAAATGCCTGCAGCTAAAGCCAGCAAAACAGGGAATCCGCCAAACAGACTTGAAAATATAGAATGGAAGAAAGCGGGGATGACACCAAAAATCTTTTCAAATGTAGTCACGAGACCACTGCTAACCAATTTAAAAAAATGAGCTAAGCCAGACGTGGAGGAGGCATTAAAGATTTGATGAACTAATTCGCAGAAATGAAACGGCAAGTAAGTATTTAAAAGTGCCTCCACCTCTGTGCGTGTGTTAGCTATGTGAAGGACATAAGTTTCACGGGCCGAGCTCAGGGCCACTTCCTTTTGAGACAAAAGAGCCCTTATTCTGCTCATACCATTGAACTCCGCTTTCAAGGTTGGGATGCGCGGCCAGATGGAAACATCTGAATTCCCATGTGTGGGAGGATATAGCACATTTTTGCAACACACCACACATTCTGATACAGTAACCACATAAGCGATACCGACCATTAACCCACAACACTCCTCGGTATTCAAAAGTAAATAACTGAGGTTTGTCAATAATGTAAATGTGGGAACTATTGCTGGAACTGGCGTGCCTTTTAAAACACAGGCTAAATTAGGCCGGTCCTGATTACAAGAACCATGCAACTGGATGTGTCTGCATATCAGTGAATGGTCAGGTGACTGTGTGCATTCTTCACCATTCAGATTCACTTCCTTTCCATCCTTTAGACATCTGTACGTGTATGGTAAAGACCATGCCTCATAGAAGAAAGCACTGCCTAGTGGTTCATATCGCCCTATTGCAATATACCGCATACAATTAGTAAATTTGTACAAAGCAAATGGTAATGTAATAACTCCATGGATAAGCCATGTTGCAGCAGCTGCCTCAGCTACAGAAAAGGGCAAAGATTCTAACTTTTCAATGTGTAACATAGAAAAAGATGCATCTCGCATGGAAAGCATGTGTTGCTTGTCAGTCAAATTAAATGGGGCAAATAGGGAGGACACGTTCATGTAACTCCAGGGCACGCGGCCCGCCTTAAGAGTCTGTAGTGTCCACGCAAACTGCATCACAGAACGTAATTGATTTTGACCATGGTACAATACAGACACCTCATCATTCACAAAGTCAACTACAGAAGAGACAATATTATTCAACGTGTAAATTCGGGAAGAAAGCATGTTAATACTGTTATCGACAACTGCAAGCACTTTTTCCAAATTTGCTTGGTCAATCGCCCTTAGGCGCTTAGCAGCCTCAATTTGTGAAAATTTCCAAATTTCATTGTAAACCGCATAAATCCACCGTTTAGACCTACCATTAGCCGGCCTTTTATAAAATCATTTAAGTCCACATTATCATTTAACTGAGACAGATGTAGTTTAACTGCAGCTAACGTGGAATGTTGTAACCAATTCTGACACAGTTTCCCCACAGAGTAAGTAGTGACAGTATAATCAGTTTCAAAACGGGGATCAGGTCTGACTTGTGTGAACCCTTCAGCCAAACCCAGAAAACGACGTTGGCAAGAATCAGCACTTCTATGCCACATCAGCCAACCCTTTGGATCCAAACTGGATACATTAAAGGATGAATTGTGCAATAAAGTTTGTAACTCACGAATGGACAATTCAGTATAATTACCCCAACCTGAATATTCCTCCAATTCGGGGATAATTGGTGTATTTAATTTTTTAGAAGTAGCCAATCCAAAGCATGTTGTTTGGGAAATAGTAGAATTTAGAAACAACATGTGATTCGGGATGAGACATGCACGGTGCAAAGCCTCAGTGCCTTGTACCTGCCAATCTTTGGTACCCCAAACCGATCTAAGGTCAATTGTTCCTTTCCGCAGCTCGTAGCTATCTACAGCTAACTTGTCTAGAAAGGACTTCGAATACAACAATTTTGTATCGGTAAGTCTAACTTTGAACATGGACTTTTGTGTCATTTTGAAATAAAATGACTCAGGATTTGATTGATTAAAGTCTGTAAAATAAGTGTATTTTTTCAGAAATGTACTGGAGCTGCCTCCCAATGGAGCTGGGCAATGTTCCCACTGTGTGTAGTTTACAGCAACCCTCCTGGAATTTGTTTTATGTAGAAAATGATTACCATAATGTTGAAAGCAAAACAAATCACCATAATTCACAGAATCTAAGTATAAATCCTCAGCATCAAATGCAGCATAGTATTTCAAATCAGAGAATAATGCTTCCACGGCCTGAATATCCCAATCATTTAATATTTAAGGTTTTTGTTGAGCACGTAGTAACCCGTAAGCATCCCAGCGCTATATTGTACGTATATTTTGTTTTACCACATCCCCCATATTTACTCTAAGCACATTCGGAACATTAATCACTTCAGTGGGGCCATGTATCTGAAACCTAACCGCATCCAACACAATCCCATCAAGAACAGGCCAAGCAGTGATGTTAACTGTATTCAAGCTTCTTTTCAGTCTGTGTGCTGAATGGGAAGAGGAAAGAGGAGCCAATGTTCCATTGAGGTATCGAATTCCTGTTCTTTCTTTAACATAGTGTCCATCGATCAGGCGGAAAAAATAATACACAAAACCAATTGACATAAAAAGATAAAACGAAAATATTTTGTATATAGTTGAGGGTTTCTTTGAATGGTCCGAAACAGAGTCAAAAGAGAATCTGGACTGGTCGGCCAAACGAGTCTGCAAATCTGGCATTGATAAATCAGTTGGATAGGTGTAGTTCAGCTCATCAATGTTAGTAACGGGAATAGTATTTAATAAAGGACTGGAAATAGCAGGCATCTCGATGGACACCTCCGGTTCAGCACCAGAAGTAATAGCCAGCACAGAGTGCCTCACCATGGAAGGACAGGATACAGCTGGTGTCATGCTATGAAGAATCGGCCACCCTGTGTGTCTTGACATAGTCAATTGAGATAAATCTGTTTTCCTTACGACCTGGAAGTGGTGTTAATATGACTGTTCTCGTGCCCTTCACTCCAAGAACTCGAACCGGTGCACGATATGAGGGACCAAATTCTTTCTTGTTATCGATCTTCTCTCGAACCAGTTCTCCAACTTGGGGTAGCCAGCCAACTACCGGGATCTGCAACGCATCATCCGATGTGGAGGGCAAATGTTCCTTTGCTAGACTGTCTCTGATCTTTTGTAGATCCTGTAAAACATTGCAATGTTCATCTACGTCAAAGGCCGCGGCCTGGGCCTTGCAGTCTAGACCGTCGAGGTCAGGGACATACATCTTGATACCAAAGAGCATTTCGTATGGGGTCCGCCCACCCAGAGACCTTCTAGGGAGATTATTAAGCGCACGCTGCACGCCATTGAGGTGGGCCAACCAGTTTCTGCCAGTGCCTATAACTCGAGCTGTCAAAGATTGCTTTAAGTCACGGTTCATTCGTTCCACTACACTGTTATCCTCAGGTCTGTACGGAGACGAAAACTTGACTTGGACCCGCAACGAAACCATAGCATCCTTATACGCCTTAGAGGCGAAAGCCGGACCCTGATCCGTATGGAAGGTACCACAGGCAAAAATCCCTACAAAGACTCGCAAATCCTTAATGACAGTCCATGAATCAGCGCTCCGATGGGGGCAGACCCACACAAAGCGTGTGCATGAATCAACTGCTACTAAGATGTACTTATACGCAGTATTAGAAGAAAAAGGACCGCAGTGATCCAAATAAACACATCCCAGTGGTTTATTAGAAATGTACAACTGTGTCTGAGGCGGACGCGCAGCAGTCAAAGGCTTAATCTGCTGGCAAATGTCACATTGAAGGACGTCTGTTTGTACAGTCCCCGCCACCAGAACCTCTGTTGTAGCTGAGTTACAGTGGCCGAGACTCCCGCATGGGCAGACGCCACACCTTCATGAGCAGCTGTAATCAAAGTAGCTCCGCGATCCGAGTTGGGAATTAAACGTTCACCAACATCAGGAATTTTCACATAAGGAACCTTATCGGGACTTAAGTGGTATGTGTACTTCGAAGGGAACCCCGCAGGATATTTACCTCCCTTCTCAGTGGCAGCAACAGCTGCCAAGATGTCATCATCTATCTTACTTTTGGACCGTGTGACTGCTGCAACTAAGTATTTTGATACTGCTGACTTCGCTGCTTCATCAGCAAGCGAGTTACCGACAGCGCGGACTCCCACGCGCTGATGGCCAAGAGTATGAATCACAAACACGAGTGGCAACTTTTCTTTAAGTTCCGCCACTCGGACCCAGATCATTTTATGTTTTATTGTGCTACCTTTGGAATCACGAAATTCATTCTGAATCCAAAAGAACAAGTTTTCATTGTAAGACTGGACACAGTAGTAAGAGTCACTTACGATCAAGGTCGTCACACTAGGATCTGCGTACTCCAATGCAAGCATCAGAGCACGAAGCTCTGCTAATTGTGCAGTGCAGTCCCCAAGCGTCTGCGTGTGCACGACACTGGACTTGAACTCATCGTTCACCATGGCACCGACCACAATGGAGCATGCGGAATCGTAGGCATGTTTAGAGCCATGCGCAACCTGCGCCGAACCATCGGTGTAAATGATGCAATGGAAATCCTCCAACGGTCGTATTGCTAAAGGAGCAGCATGAACAAATTCATACTGTAAGTACTCCTGCGACCGTAAAGTGGCGTCAAAAATAAACGTGACTCCTGGAATGTCGAGGATGCAGCCCATTGAATCCACCGAGGGTGCAAAGCCTTGGAATTAGGTACACTGGCTTTCGTAACTGCCTCCAAGGCAGGACATGGGGTAACAACCAGCATGCGTTTTCCCTGTGACAGGGCACGCTCCTTGAGAATTGCCATCTGCACAGCTGTCAAAACTTTCTCCACAGTGGAAAAGCGCATTTCAGCCGAAGTGTACAAGTGTGACTTGTAAGCAATAGGTACTGTATCTCCTTCATTAAAAGTTAGGTACGTGAAACCTACCGTCCCAGGGACAATTCTTATCACCAGGTTGGTTTGGTTATCATGAGTCTGTAAATATTCAGAAGCGAGCAAATCAGCTTGCAAAGACTGCAGAATAGCTGAATGCTCAGGCAGCCAGCATGATTTGGAAAAAGATGGTTGTATCAATGCATACAAAGGCTTGATACGCTGGGCATATTCCGGAATGTATGTCCTTCCGAAATTCAAAAAGCCCAGTAAAGATTGTAATTTTTTCAGTGTTGTCGGAGAGCGCAGCTGTGCGCATTTCTCCAGGAAGTGAGGAGCCAAGCCTTTTCCTTCATTGTTGAGTTCATAGCCTAGAAACAACACTGTGTACTCTGCAATGTGCGATTTTGCAAGGTTAAACTTGTAACCCATGTCTGCAAAGTTACAAATAATACTGTTCACTCGACACAGATGCTCCCAAAGTTAGTCGTCTGTGAGATAGATGTCATCCACATAGGAACAAGCATCTGGGTCGACCCTCTCCAACAGAGAGACAATGCGGGCGGAAAATACTCCAGGACTATTCTTATAGCCCATTGGGAGACGCCAAAAAATTTTTGGGACACCGCCGCATGTGAACGAAGTCCATTGGGAACTTAGACTGTCCAATGAATGGGCATAAAAACCATTGGAAATGTCAAGCGTGGTTTTGAACCACTTACGCACAAGACTATTTACAAGGGCAGAGCCGTGAGTATTCTGTACTGCACAGTTACGGCAATGCGAGTTTAAATGCCTGTAATCCAAAACCAAACGATATGAGCCGTCCTGCTTGTTTACAGTAAAAAGGGGGTTATTCATTGGTGACACACATGTTTCAATTACACCTTGATATTCCAATTGTTCAAGGATCGCTGCGACCGAAGTTTTGGCTTCACGTCGTAAGGGATATTGAGGTTGAGGCTGCGGCTGAGACCGTAAAGGAATCTCGTGGCTTGGGGACAATTTATCCCAGCCACATTGATTGCGGTACACAGCCGGTGCAAGCGCTAGAGCCCACTCTTCTGCAAAGTGCAGCGCTTCCACTCTCGAAACAGTGTTCGCGAAACTGGGGAGGATTACCTCCTCCCCTCTTGGAGCTGCGAGCACAAAAGGTGGGGGCCAGTCAGCCTCCAAAAGCAAAATGTCATATGTAGATGAAAGATTCTCCCAAAATACCCCTTTTATGGTACGCTGTATGTCACCTTCAATTAACAGGACAATTTCAAAAAGTCTAACAGGGGGAGCAACTCTTGTATCAGCTGTTTCGATCACAACATAAGTGTCAGTCGCTGTCACCTTCAGTAGTGGACGGAGGGCCTCTCTCACTATGGTAATCTCCGCCGCGCTGTCCAGCAAGGTCAGAGCCCACGTCAGATTCCGAAGCTGCGTTCTCACAATCTGGGGCATATCGATGCGCCGTTAAGGCTGCTACTTTTTTCTTGGCAAACTGCGGTCTCTGAGGCGTAGAGCCCTCCTGCTTGTCTGCACCGATGCGCGGGCGGGGCTGACCAAGTCCTTGCTGGCCACCCCGGCCCCTGCTGCCCCCTCCACCACCGGTTGACGGAGCCGATGAGTCCTGAAAGGAACGAGGAGAGCGTTGGTCAGAAGCCTGAAACCGATCAGGAGATTTAATCATCGCGCGGTCGCGCAAATCATAAACACGTTCCGACTGCGCAGGCAAGGGAGACGCAGGGCGAGATGTCTGAGCCTGTTGTTGCTGTTGCTTACACTGATTCTGTTTTTTAGGCCAATTTTGTTTTTTATTGGTATTGGGTTGAACCGCCGCTGCCGAAGTCTGTCCCTGGGGCTGCTTCTTCTCTTTATCAGAAAAAGTCTTAAGACCCTTGGCATTGCGGCCAACCGTTTTATAAGCCGCCACAATTACCCTTGCTAACTGACGGGGTTTTTCGGGTTCGGGAACCGCCTTTAACACGTTAGCCACCTGAAAGTTCACTGCATCTCCCTTGACATTTGCAAGGATCAGATCGCAAACCATATCAAAGGTGCCACACAGCCGCATACCCAATTGAACCGCAGACTCCGGTCCGTGGTCATCTTGAACACGTTTAAGGACCGTAGACAGATTGGACATAGACGGGGTGCCATAGCACCTCAAATAGACCGCTGCAAAAGTCTTACCCCAAGACTCACAGTCACAAAGCTCAGGGGCTAAATCCTTCGGCAAGCTAAGCGTTAGAATCCGGTGTTTTTCACCAGGAGTCTTATTTGGAAATACCGCTTCCAGCTGGTCAAATTTCTCGGCAAGCCAGAAAGGAAAATCATCCTTATCCTGGGGCTTTCTGCCCATTACGGAATTTACCATGACAGGACTGATTTTCAAACAAGCCTGCCCTGCCCGAAGGGCTGCACCTCTAGGGGCTGCACCTTGAACATTACGACTCGTGTAATGTACAAGGGCTCTAATTATGGCAATAGCGACTACATGAAGTCGCCTAAGTTCACCTAAGTTACAATTGCCGTGATTAGGGTGAGGAGTAAATCCAGCCAAAGCGGGCCAATTTGCGCCCGGAATGGACAAAGGACCTAATCTCGGAGCGGTTAAAGAATGGGGTAGGGCGCCACCAAACCAAACTCCATGCTGCCAAACATCAATAGGTACTTCCTGTGCTCTGTACGGAGCATATTCAGCAGGTACAGGTGACGCAGTGTACGAGTGGAACACACCAGAATTTGCGTCCACTGCCGGAAATGTCACCCAGGAATAAAACAGTTCGTATGGGTAAGCATGTTCCGCACTCACCACCAGAACCACAGCCAAGCCTTCCACAGGAACATCATAATCCCGCAAATGATCACGCACCGCAATGCGACTATGCAGCGGGATGTCCACGGCTTGTGCCATGACTGCACTGGAAATTGAAAAACCAAAGATTACTTTGTAGCACAACTGGGTAGTAATTCAAGGATACCGTTTTAGATAGATTCAAGCTTGAAAAGACCTATTTCAAAAATAGGTAGGTTTTTCCGACACCACCGTTTTTTTCCGGAAACGGGAATGAAGGGGTTAAGGTTGATATACTACTCGAGTGTCATGATATAAGGCCAACAACGTATGGGCGCTCTATAATCATTTCAAACCAGAACGGGGAGTAAAAGAAGACACGTGCAATTTTGAAATATTTATTATTCAATGCAAGGTTCTCCAACGCAGTATCTTATATAATACCAGAATACATATTATAAAAATCAGAGTTATAAGCATAGTCACTAATCCATAATAAGCAAACGGTGATAGCATATTATAATGCAAAATCAATAGAAATTTGTATCACCTAAATTTCGCGCTCTCTATTTAGCATACTATATTATATCTAAGAAGGTCTCATTTGGGTTTTAGCAGGGTGGGCCCATACCTCTAAATGTCAGGAGGCGAAGATCACATCATCAGCTACCAGCTCTCTGCATGCGAAGCAACATCAAGTGTGTTTTTGCATTCTCAGTAACTATATCTTAAACCCGCTTAGAGCCCAATGTTGGCAGCAACTATATTTGTGTTATGTCTAGTGGTACGAGGATCAGAGCTCCCAGCAACCTTGTGTTAGGTTATTCTTAGAAGGTTTAGCACTTCACTGTTTAGACAGTGTACCAAGCACGACTGATATCAGAGCAATAACATATTATTCTCAAATAAATCACATCTTTCGTCTAGGTTAAAAGCTACAATAACAATTATGTGTCGTGTGCAAACTGAAGCCAAAGGAAAATATGTTGTTTAAACATTTAATAAACTCATGCTAACTTAACACAGTATATAGAAAAGAAGCATCTATATGACAGCATAGCCGCCAATGGTAACTGATTTTGTATTACCTGTTGTTGCTGCTTTTTCGATACCTCATTCTGCGTCTGTGAATTCAAATTGTTAGTTTGTACATTACTATTTAATACAGCCTTATACTCGTTCTTCCAATGCCCCAACTTTCCGCACCCATGACTAGGATATTTCTTTTTAGCTTCCTCTCGATTATATTTTCCTCTAGGTTTATTATCATTTCCATCTCCTTGGATCTCAATATTTAACAATTGTAGTTCTTGTTGCTCTGCTAATTTTACCTGTCCCACATTACTTTTTCTTCTAAATTCTTTAGTTTATTGTCCAATTCATCTTCACTATATGTTGCATATTTCAGTATTTCATCTACAGGTTTGGCCTGCCAGCAGATTTTATGATCTTTAATCCATTGCGAAATTTATGAAATTTAGTCCAGACACAAACCGATAGATAAAATGCGTCATATCTTTGGTGTCAATGTTTTTTAAACCACAATACTGTTTAAAAACTTGTAAAAGGCGTTCATAATATGCATGCACAGATTCAGCTTTATTCTGAGTAGTTCTGTCTATTCTAGTCCAAACTGTCTCTTTTGGAGGTACTTTCCCTTTTAAGTACAGTATTACCTGATTTTATTTCCTCATCACCTCATCTGATGGTGCTCCTGTCTTTGGGTCTCTAGGATATTCATAATTTGGCCAGTTTACTGCAATTTTGCATTCTGTCCATAAATCAACAGGAACAACAATGTCGAATAACCCATCTAGATCTTTTAATAACACCTTCGAGACTTTCACAAATCTTTTGACCTGCCTATACCATTCTACAGGTTTCTCTCTGAGTTTTGGGAATTCATTTGTAAATGACAAAATATCTTGTCGGGACCATGGGTTGTGTACATAACCTCCACCTGATACTTTTCTCATTGGACACAACCTTTCCACTTTTTCTGTTTCTTTTAACATATATTCTGATACAGTGTTTTTCCCTTGAGCTTCTTCCTTTTTCTTCAACCATCTAGCTTTCCATTTGTCTATATCACCCCATTTTTGCAACAATGATAACAGTTCTTTAACCCCTTGGATGCGTCGGACGGCCGGGGACCGTCCGACATTACGGTGGGCCCACCTTTTATTTCGCCTGAACCGCGGCGGAATTTCGAGCGCGGTTAAAGGGTTAGTCTGTAATTTACGACCTGACACATTCATATTTTCTAAATCTCTGTCAGAAAATTCAGCTGGATATCGTTTCTGTAACACTTTTGATTTACCAATGTCAATCCCCATTTCGCTTTATTTATTTATTTATTTATTTATTGAATTTATATTGCGCTCAGCTACCCGCAATGGGTTTCCCGGCGCCAGGGACAGACTGAAGAAGAAAACAAGCAGGTGCAAAGGAAAAGATCAAAACAGGGGAACTCAAAACAGAAAGGTCTTCAATTTTTTGCGAAAAGCCAGAAGATTAGTTTCTGTTTTTAGCGTTAGCGGGAGAGCATTCCACATCTTTGGTCCAAGATATGCGAATGAGCGGCCTCCCATTTTTGCCAATCGGATTCTTGGAATCACGAGATTGCCGTTGTTAGATGACCTAAGAGAACGGCCAGGTAGATATGGCTGGGCAAGGTTGTGAAGGTAGATGAGGGCAGAACCCTGACGGATCTTGAACAGGAAACACAAGGTTTTAAAGATCACACGATCTGAAATTTTTAACCAATGTAGGTCACGCAAGGCTTGCATTGCGGACGTTCTCCGTGGAACATTGCGCAAGAGGCGAGCGGCTGAGTTCTGTACCACTTGGAGTTTATTAATTGTTGCTTTATCCGCTCCTAGATAAAGCACATTGCCATAGTCGATGCGAGACATCACAAGGGCCTGTACGACAGTTCTTCGAGTGGACTCAGGCAACATCCATATGATCTTCTGCAGCCAGCGTAAGGTGTTGAAGCAGATTGCAGCGACCTTGGTTGCCTGCTCCCTCATTGAAAGTTTATCGTCGATCAGGAAACCGAGATTACGGGCACCAGGCACAGGGATAGGCAGCGGGCCCATATCACAGGGCCAGTGTCTAGAGCCCCACAGATCTTTATGCTTGCCTAGTATGATAACCTTGGTCTTGTCTCCGTTGAGCTTCAGCAGATGGGCTTGCCAAACTCGTTAATTTTTCATGAAATGTTTTTGTATTTCGGGTGATACTTCGACATATAAACAACAATTCATCTTCATTTAATGCATTCAATCGATCTAATCCCACATTCACAGCAATCATTTCTTCTAATTCAACTTTTAATTTAAAAATATCCAATGTCTTTGACTGTGATTTTGGTTTCTCTATTTCTCTGGACCATCTTTCAATTTCCTCTGGAGTAACTACAGTTGCACTTCTCGTACCTGAAGAGGTTTCTCTTTGCACTTCTCTGGTATTTACAGGTGTAGTTTTCCTAGCTGAGCTACTTACTGGTTCTCTTGTAGGCAAATCTATCAAAGAAATTTCTGACCCACATTCACTTGCGTGGTCATCCACTATTAATGATTCTTTCCTTGGCTGCACTACAGGTGTAGTTAAAACAGGAGGTCTGGGACTGGTCTGTTTAACTCCATATAAAGGAACAACTGGACCTATAGTCACTGGAATTGTTAAGGCTTCAGGACTGATATTTAACCGCGTAATTATCTGAATTACCTAATTCCTTTGCTTAATCATTGCTTCTCATTCCTTTTCCTGTAATACTTTTTCTAATGATGCCTTATGTAACACTTGTGGGACTGAAGGTGGCTTTAAGAACGGAGTACTAGGATTTGTCTGATTTTGCTCTTCATTATAAGGTGGTGGATTTTTCATTAATAAATCCTCCAAGTAATCATCTTCTGGATCAGCACTTGTCATTACATTTTTAGTTTTCTCTGTACTTTTGTTTGTTCCTCTAATGCTTGGATAGGATATAATTCTTCCACTAGCATAGACTGTCTCCATTGTTTCTTCTGCTTATCTCTCGTCTCTTTAGGAAATTTAAGACAAAATGTACTTGTTCTTTTATCACTTCTGAATCTGTCTCGCTCAAAAGCCTCTGTTTCCATTCCTACAATGCCTTATATTGGGTTAAACTAGGTCTTTGATCTAATTTATTCATGCGTGCTCCTAAATTGTACAAAACTCTACCATTAAAGGTACCATTTTCTGGAAATGCCAAAATTCCATCATCTTTTGTGTGTTCTATCCAGTTTTCTAACCATATACAAATATGGTAGTCCCTTTCAACCATCATGTATGAGGCAGGCATATTCGGTGGTGGAATAATAATCCCTTCTCTGGTTTTTATAGGCTTATCTTTTTTAAAGAAATTTTTAACTTTCTTGACAAATTAAATTTTTCTTTTATCTCCGTACATGATATTAGGTCTCCCTCCTATCATCTGTTCTTTAGCAAAACCTAGATATTTTCTATCTGGTCTATTTCCTATGAATCCTGGATCTAAATGCTACATATATTTTATGTCGCTTTACTTCGTAATGACACTCAGTTTGTTTACGAAAAACCCTCAATACCAAAGCATTTCTTATTTTCAATAACCAATCAATGATTTAATTTCAAATATATTCAACCAATGGTTGCGCGGCTTTTCTCGTTAGACGAGTTCTCACGCTCCTGTACTCACCCCTCCTTCACAAAATTACCTTAGCTACACACCCGCTGTATCAACCAATAC